>NC_077229.1:465656254-466950151 GCF_027887165.1 Monodelphis domestica | reverse complement strand
GACAATTTGGAAACCGTGATTGGGCCCTGTGAAGAGGGGAAGGGACAAGAAGTCATCATAAAAGCAAGTCCCAAACTCCCTCAAAACAGATTGTCTTTGAGAAGATAGTCTGAAGGGATTGTCTTCTGGAGATAGTCTTCTGACTGGGGAGAGTCTTTGAGGGAACTTTGCTGGAGACTGCGGCTTTGATTGTGGGGTTGGAGCTTGGCTTCAATTTAGACTCTGACTCCTGGACTACTTTGTTGGGTGAGTGAAAAGGCTGATTACTTACCTAGTTTTCTAAGAGACTAGCTTTCATCTTGGAGGAGGCCATGTGGTTACTCATCACCAGCCTTCCTGGTTGAGATAGGATAGATAACTTCTCTATCCCTCTCACATTTCTCTTCTTTATTATTTCCTCTCTATTTATAAATACTTGTAAATTTCTGACTCATGATATAATAAATATTGGCAACCACATAATTTCTTAAAATTATTGTCCAACTATTAATTTTCACCTTTACAAGTAGTTTGATTTCTTTTTAAAGGTGTATGACACTTAAAGCAAAATATACTCATAAAATGTCTTCAACAATTTTTATTTACATTTATTTATATATATGTTTATTATATTATATATATATTTATACAGCAAAGTCATGTAAAATGTCTTGATAAATAAAAAACAAAAATAAGCTTTTTTCGATAATGCTTTTATATAAACAGAATAAAAAAATTCACTAGTGTCAAGAAAGATGTTCTGCACAAAATTCAAGTAGAAAGAGATTCTCTTAGATAATGAGGTTCTTCAAAAAGTATTCTTTGTAGATTACATTATGTTGATTGCAGAAAGACAGAAATAAACAAAGAGGGACCCAGATAGAGAAACAGAGATAGTGAGAAATAAGGAAGGGGGGGGGGAGAGGCAGACAGAGACAGACAGAGAGAGATATAGTGAGAGAGACAGAGAGACAGAGAGAGAAAGAGAGACAGAGAGAGAAAGAGAGAGATGGATGGGGTGGGGGGGGAGGGAGAGCCCTTGGTGGCCCTAAAAATCTCAATTCTAGTGTAAGAGTTAGTTATATCATTGACTTATCCTGTGATTTGGGACAAATCTGTCTCTCCATCAGTTATTTTTTTCATTATTGGAGAAAGATATGTGAAAAATAGAGTTTAGAGCGGAAAGAATATGAAACCTTTTCCACTCTCTCCAACTAATTTATAATTACTGACAACTATAATAATAGATGACATTTAGTTAGTGTTTTAGGATTCAAAGTTAATAATTTTAAAACCATGTTTATCAGTTTTAATAGCTTCAGTATCATCTCATTGATCCTTGCAACAACTTTAAGATAGTTACTACATGTATGCTTATGACCATTTTGTAGATGAATCTGAGATTTGGGAAAGTCAAATGAATTGTCCATGGTTATGAGCATGAGAGGCAAGATTCAAACCCAGATTTTTCTTGATTCCAGACACTTCTCATACTCTTTCTGCCCTTTCTCAACCTAATTCTTCTATTTCAGTGCCTAAGTGGTTTTAAAATCGCAAAGATAGCAAATTCTGTTGTTTGTTGTTAAATTCACCTAGCAGCTTATTTTTGAGATGAAATATGTAGCTACTTTGTTTAATGTAATAGGAGGAATCTCATTTGGCCCATACTTTTGAAAAATAATTTTTCATGTTACCTGAAAAATTGGAGAAATCTAGAAGTATTTGAAAACTCTTCAAGTTTCAAAATTCATCATTGAATCCTATAGCTAAGACGTATGAGTTAATTGTGTTTCTTCCTTCCTCACCGATACTGGACAAGAGCAGGTGATTTTAAAGTAAAATTGGTAAGAAAGTACTTGAATAATTCTTTTCCTTAGATGTCAATACTACTATATACTGAAGACATGGAGCTACAAAATCTTGGTCTTTCTCAAGTCCTATTAGGCATTAACATTCAGATGCCATATTCTTATGACAAAGACTAATAAGAAGAGAAAATGGCACAACCTGAATCTCTTCCAATGACAAAGATAGGAGTGGGAAATGGAGGAAATCTTACTTGTTCTCATTAATACAATACTAAACCTGTCATCAATTATAATCACTAGCCATATCAAGACTTTAGTGAACTTCTCCTTAACTCAAACTCATGCTGTTTCACCCAATGTAAAGTATTTATGGAAATGTGTTGACAGTCTTTATGCTAATGACATTAGCATATAAAAGCACCTTATAAAAGCAGTCTGAGAAAGAAATAATATCATCACATAATATAATGATATATAATACATTACTAATAATATAGTAACATTATAGAAATATGATTTAAAATTACTCCATAATATAATACTATGATATTAATATGTAATACTATATTATTAGTGATAGATTGTTATAGATTATGTATACTATATCAGCATATCACTTTGGAGTTTCTATAAGTGATTCTATTTCTTATTATCTTAAAGGCAAAAAAGATCTTTTTTGCACTTTCTTTGACCTATATTTAAGAGTCAGTCACTATATAGATTCTTCCCTTTTACTTTGATCTTTGTGAGAAAAAATATGAATGTATGTTTTCCTCCACTGATCTTATATTTCTTTAAATGCGTTTGACTTGTGTGAGGTTGAGTTCAATCGCTTTCTTATTTTATTCATTCATTCAACAAATATTTCCTGAACATTTGCATTTTTGGCTTCATCTATTCATTATCCCTGTTCCTAAGGAACTTCCAATCTAGATGGGAAAACAAAACATAAACGTGAAAAATTATATAATATCACAGGATAGCATATGATTAAGTGTTAAATACCTTATTCAGATAATAATTAGCAAGAGCATATGATGGAAATGGGGAAAGTTGAATGTGGATTGGCCTTAGAGTATAGAATAAATGAAGGCAATAATACAATCACAGATTTAGAGCTGGATGGCTTTAAAGGTTAAGTCCAACTCCCTCAATATTTAGCCCAAAGAAGTAACTTATCCAAGGTCATAGAGCTAGTAACTGGCAGAACCAGACTGGAGAATGAATTTTAAACAGGTGGAAAGGAATTAGCAAAGACAGAGAAGCAAGTGTGTTCATGTTAGATTGAGGAGAGGGACAGTTAACAAAAGAGTCATATGTGTGGAGCAGAAGGCTTATCCTGGGGAGTAGTGAGGAATAAATATGGAAAAGGCTGGAGTGATGCTTCAATGTTAGCCTAAGGAATTTTGACTTTATCTTATAATTAATGTGCAACTAATCACTGAAGGTTTTGGAGCAAAAGGAGGACAGAATGAAAGCAGTGTTTTTGGAAAACTAATCTGACAATGGTATTCTGAATGGATTATAGGGGAGAAGGATTGAAATAGGCAACCAGTTAGTTGCCTATTGCAAGATTTATCCAAATGTGAGGCAGAATTAAAGAAAGAATGGATCTGAGATGTACTCCAAAGGAAGAAATGATAGACTTTGATAAATGAATGGCTATTATGTTCAGGGCAGAGAGCTTAGAGGATGGAAAAAGGGCAGTTATACTTAAAATTGAATTATTAGGAAAATTCATATACCACTGCTCAAAATGAGGGACTCACAGGAGGGGATCCAGTTTGGGAGTAAGGAATGAGTTAATTCTGAATGAAGTCAGTGAGATGGCGAGATTTGTGCCTGGAACTTGAGAAGAAGTGCAAACTCCTCCCCCCCCCCCAGATGTGTAAGTTATTCAGTCATTCAACAAGTACTTTTGCAGAGCAACTATATGTATGACACATAGTTGAAGCTATAAGAGAGGCATCTTTCCTTAAGAGAGAGAAAGTATTAAGGGAGAAAGATTATGGGCCAAAAGGAAGTTTTCCTTGAGAAGATGTCCCACTGGTATGGAGAAGGAAGAGGTAATGAAAGAGGAGAAGAGTAGCAGATCCCTTATACTTTGGTCTTTCCTGGCTTAACTTGTATTATTATTTTTTCTCTTAGACTCTTAGGACTTAATACTCATCTAAAAGAAAAATCTGTAAATGACATATGATTATGTGACCGTGAAAATGTGGGTTTCCAAGACTGTGAATTGCCAAAACTGTAAAGGTTTTGGCCAAAATGTAAAGATAATTTTTAGTGTCTTGATTTATATTAAAAATAAGTGGCCACCATGGGAAATTCCCAATTTTGAAAATACTCAAGTCAGCTAGGTTTTATGGAGATTTTAATTAATACAAATGAAGGAATTAAAGCAAGGGAGAGAGAGAGAGAGAGAGAGAGAGAGAGAGAGAGAGAGAGAGAGAGAGAGAGAGAGAGAGAGAAGGGCCTAGGTCAAATGGTCTTAAAGGAGAGAGAGTCAGTCTTTATCACTCACCACAAAATTGTCCCAAGCAAGTTCTAGTCCTTCACTGAACTCCTGAACTCCTGAACTGAGCTCAGAGACCCTCCTCTGAACTCCTGAACCCTGAACTGTAAACCTCAAAATTTCTTAGACTTATGAATGTTGGAAATTTCCCCATTGGGAAATCTCATACTGGAAAAAATTTCCTACTGATAGTAAGAACTCTTTTGGAATGTGAAACCCCTTGGCATGGGAGGATCCTTCTCCTCCCGACTTAAGACTACTTTAGGACAGAAACCTTTTTGCTAAACAATGGAAAGGGTTTTGACCTATGCTTAGGCATAGAACAGGAAGTTCTTTGAGTCATGATTGATTTTAGAATTGATACAATAGAGATACTTGGAATGACAGAACCAGGTCTTGGAAAATACAATCTCCACCCTACTTAGAATAACAGGATTTAGGAAGGGCTGCAGCAAAGATCAAGATTTAATTATTTGAGAATATGACCTTCAACAGACATGTGCAAAGCCACAGACCTCTGGGCAGTCCTGGGTTAAACTAGAGCCACCATTGGCACAGGGGAGACATCGACAGTGATTGGTAGATGTGAGAACTGAGGGGAGGGAATTTAGATGGTTTCCTTAAAGATAGCAGGGTCTGAGGACAGAAGGAGGAGAGTTTTTTGCTCTGAGAGAGTTTTTTGCTCTGAGAGGTTTTGCTCTGAGGAGGTTGCTCTGTTGAAGGACCAGGAGAGAAGGCTGGCTCTGAAGGAGGAGAATTCTCTGGAAACATTTCTTGAAAGGAGGCTCTCTTGAAGGTGGAGCCTGAGGTTGGCATGAGAAGCCTTACCTAGAGAGATCTTGGGTGAGTGATAAAACCAACTGACTGATTTATTCATTCTTATTCCTTTCTTACTTTCTCTCTTTTTCTATTGATTAATCAGTGTATTATAAATTATATTTCTCTATAAAACCCAGTTGGCTTGGGCATATTCATAAATTGGGAATATATTCCCTGGCGATCATCTTATATTTATATAAAACCAAGACACAGTAGAAAACATATTTCAGTGGTCATAATTGTTATATATTTCCCTTGCTCCCAAACATTTTAATTATCACAGTTTATGGCTCCCACTCTCTTATCTACAACTATTTAACACTCAAAACTATTTTTAATCTAACAGAACTGAGTTTAAAGAGAATTTTCTCTTATGTCACCTCCCCTAAATTTTCACATCTACCAATCATAGTAGTCGCTTTTTCCCAGGACTATACATTCTTAGTTCTCATCACTCTTTAGTTCTCACCTTCTCTGGGTATATTATATCTTCTGAGTATTTCACATATCTTTTGCTAAGCTTGCCTTTTGTAAGTTGCTTGACCTTTTAGTGATTAATTTAACCTTTATAGGTACTTAGCACCTTTTTGTATTAGATCTAAAAATAGGCCACCTAGCTTAGGGTTTTTGCTTCACTATAAGTATGAGTTGGGGACTTTTCATTGTTCAATCAGGAATTTGCAACTTTATCTTCCCCTAAGGCACTGTCTGAGTAGGGTGGAGTAATTTTAAAAGTTCTCAATACATTCTTGACCAAGTACCTCCATTGTTACAATAGGGAAATAGCTTAACCAAATCTTCTAAGGTATAGTCTGAGCAATTTAAGATTCACAATTATGAGGATTCACTTTAGTTGAACCTAAAGTTGCTATTTATATATATATATATATATATATATATATATATATATATATATATATATATATATATCTCAACATTTTTAGTTGTCTTGGAATTTTACCACTATCCTTTTATGGTTTTAGGTACCTTAGTCTTGCAATTAAGTTGAACTTTTTCTAAATTCTTAAAAAAATTTTTTTTAAAGCCCTTATCTTCCATCTTGGAGTCAATACTGTGTATTGGTTCCAAGGCAGAAAAGTGGTAAGGGCTAGGCAATGGGGGTCAAGTGACTTGCCCAGGGTCACACAGCTGGGAAGTGTCTGAGGCCAGATTTGAACCTAGGACCTCCCATCTCTAGGCCTGGCTCTCAATCCACTGAGCTACTCAGATGCCCCCCTTTTTCTAAATTCTTAAAAACTTTAAAAATTATTTATTAAGAATGATAGTTATTTTATGGCTTTCCCCTTTCAAGCTCTCATCATTTTTTATGTAGGTTATTTCAAAGGTCCTATAAATTGTTCTCTCTGACTTACCTGTCCCCATTGTCCCACAACTTCCAAAGTGATTTTTCTATAAATGGATATGTGACCATGTTACCTCTTTCCTAGATAAACTCCAAGGGCTTCCTTTTCCCTCTAGGATCAAATATTAGCTCATCTGTTGTAGATTTAAGGCATTTCACAACCTGGTCCTAACTTTCCAATTTTCACAATTGATTATTCCTCTTCAAGCCCCACTACAGTACAGTCACACTGGCTAACTCTCTTTTCCTTACACAAAATACTTTTTCTCCACTCTTGGTGCCTTGAATGTCTCCCTTGCCCAGGATACTCTCCCTCTTCATCTCTGCCTCAGAATTTCCAGCTTCCCACAAGACTCAGCTCAAACTTCATCAGCTGCAGGCTTTTCCAAACTGCTCCCAAGTGCTTCCTCTTTATGGTTACCTTCCATCTCTAAAGTATGATTCATGTAGAATATATAATTACTTGTGTTCATGTTGTCCCACTCTTTAAAAGATAAATATCTTGAGGGCAAGAACTGTTTTTGCTCCCCCCCACTTCAAATCCCCAGCATTTAGTATAGTATCAGGAATGTAATGAATGTTGATTGATTGGTAATAGATCCATTATATGAAAACAATATTGAATGCAACATATAACAGTGCAGGAGAATATATATATATATACATATATATATATTTGTACATGTATGCATGCGTATATACATAGATACTTGACAGCTATTGCTTTTTATGTATTATTTTATATATTTATGTAATATATTTTATGTATTAATCCATTGTTAGAGACATAATTAGCAGAATATAGTTTTCTTTGCTCTCCAAAAGTTTTCATCTTGATGAGTGAATTTTAATTTTCATTAAGTGAAATAGGTATTTAGGGTGATTCTATACAAGTATGCCAAACTAAGAGTATTTTTAAAAATCAGCATCCTTTCATAGGGGCAGTTTTTGGGAAGAACCATTTTACATAGGAATGAAGATGATTGATACAGTGGTTGTGATTTTTCTGGGTTTTCAGTGAGTTGTAGCATATAAAAGATCTTCTGGAGCATACCTGTGCTGACATAAACTGGCTGACTCATTTGACTAGGTAATTCAGTGACCTAAAACTATACTTATGCTGACATATATACTTTTTTTTGTTTCTTTTTTACATAAAGTGCTTTTTAAATAAAAGACATCTTAAAGGGATGTACAGTCTGGCTCAAGTTGTACAGTTCCCATGTATAAAGGGGGGGGGGAAGCATATTTAAATGAGCACCAAGCTGGGCTTGCCAGCAGATAGTGCCATGGGGAGGTCCACCCTCACTCGTGACTCCATGGGTTCCTGACAGGTGGCGAATGATCAGTCAAAAAATAACAAATGGAAGACAGCTTAATCATTACAGCCATGGGATTGCTTTGCATCTGATAGCTGCTCTGCCATCCCCAGTCCTGGTGTTTATTTTTATACCCATTTTCTTGGCACACAGATACATTAACCAACACACATGTCCAAAGAGAGATAATTGGAAAAGTGATACATTAACTTTTAACAAATCACTTGATTAACATTCTATATTCTTGAATTGTGATTATAGACAGCATAAAGGTTTCACACAAGATAAATGATTTTGTCACAGGTGGCTTAATTTTCTCATTACCCTGTGAGAAGTTTTGAGCTTACAAACAATCAAGGAAAATTACTTATTGCTTTTAATAAAATGGAATAATTAATCAGAAGTTCTTAAAAGACAATTCAACAATTGTATCATTGAGGTTGAGGGGTACTGGGAAAACAATTCAAATTTAATATTAGACTGGTTGTTTTTCAGGGTTTACTAGGGAGTTTCTGAGTTACTGGTTTGTGAAGTTGAGTCACTGAGGCATATTGAAGCTTGGTGTACCTGTACATTTTGTATGGGCCTTTATGATTGATTTGTGTGTTAACTCCATGAGAATAGGTTTCTGTGAGTGGGAAAGTTTTGGGCTTGGCTTGTATATGCGGTTTTACTGAGGATTACGTGTCTAAGTTAAAGTTAACCCATTGTAGTCTTTTGGGGTTGGATTTGAGGATCTGATCTTTTGGTGATGTTTTTGAGAATTAGGGTACAGGTGTTTTGCTCTTGCATTATTCCTTCTGAGACTAGGGGGAATAATAATCATGTCAATTCCATAGATAAGGAGCATTGATGAGAGAGGTCATATAAGGGGGATTGAGTGGGCAGTCACATCTTGCCAAGGGCCACTCTGTGGCCTCCTTAGCTACCACACATGACTCTGTCAAGGCATCATGGCCTGATGGATCCCAGCAAGATAGATTTATTCTGGATGGTGCTGGTGTTGGGGCATAGATTTCTCTTACTGTCCCAGGTCTACCATACACATATTATATTTATGTAATTATCAATTCAATGACAGAGTTGCTTTTGTGGATCTTGCATAGAGATCAAATTTGCATTGGCTACAGCTACCAGATAGGATCAGTTAACTTAGATGTGGAGGTAGCTAAGAAATAGTCAAACTATTTGATAAGATAAATGCAATTGAATCTTAATACTTTAAGAGGGAAATGTGAAATCTGTGGATTTCCATTAATGATGAAATTGAATCTGATTGAATGATGAAATTGGGGTAACTTAATGGCTATCACATCACCAATCCTTTCATATTTTTCACTTTTTAAAATGTTTGCCATTATTGCATATGAAATTTTACATTATTTTGGATAAGGAATTAGAAAAGGGATGAAATTACTTTTAAACAATTTTATTAAGAAGTCTATTATTAGGGGACAACAAGGTGGCTCAGCTGATTGGGAGCCAGGCCTAAACACAAGAGGTCCTGTGTTCAAATCTAATTTCAGATATCTATTTGTATGACCCTCGATAAGTCACTTAACCCTCATTGCCTAACCCTTCCCACTCTTCTGCCTTGGAACTAATACACAAGATTTATTCCAAGATGGAAAATAAGGGTTTTTTTTTTGTCTATTATTTTTCAGACACTTCTTAACTGGATGACCTTGGGCAAGTCATTTATGCCCAATTGCCTATCTTACCTCTCTTCTGTCTTGGAACCAATATTTAGTATTGATTCTAAGATGGAAGGTAAGGGTTTTTTTTTTTTAAAGAAGTCTATTATTTGGTTCCTAACTATATTAGATTTAATGTTATAAATGACTATGACACTCAAATGGGTCCCATTGTGAAGTTGATTGGCATGTGAAATTTGTCATTCTCTTAACCCAATACTCTGTGATTTGCCTTTTTGCCATCTTTTTTTAAACATCTTTCTTCTGTTTGACATTTAAAACTTTTTAAAATAAAGCTTTTGCCCATTATTCCACTATATATACTATATGCAAGCTGGCTCTTTTTAATGATCCTCACAGATGTTGGTACTTTCCTCTCCAAAAAAATCACTTATTTTGTATATATTTATATGTATACAAGATATGATGTAGTAAATAGAAGGCTAGCCTTGGAGTAAGTAGGAGCTGGATATCAAGGGTAGCAACTTAAGTTCTTAGTCTTCTGAGGCAACTTATTAAATCTCTAGGCTGCAGAGAAGGTACTGACCAACTTTGGGGTTCTCTTTGCCATCGAAATAATAGATCGATCTCTGTCCCAGTCCTTTATGTGTGTGTATTGTTTTCTCTAATAGAGTACAAGTTCCTTGAGGTCAGGGACTACTTCAATTTTGATTTTTTTTTAAATGTGTAGCATCTAGCTCAGGTTTGAGAATAGAGTAGACAGTAAATGAATGTTGATTGACTGCTAGAGTCTACCCTTATCTCATACTGTAATTAGAGAAACAGTGATTGCCTTATCAGTAATGCTCTCTCAGTGTATTTTGAGAGAAAGGAGCAGAAACTTGGTCATTTTCACATCATTGTTTCTAACTTGTTATCCTCAAAGCATGGGCAGGTAAAAGATAAGTCTAACTGAAGTGATAATTTAGAAGGTTGGTCAATCAGACCAATCTTGTTTACACAGACAGGATCCTACATTTTAAAATCAAAGTTTTAGCCACATAAAAACCAAAGTATTTCATTTCCCAGTTCCTTCTGGGTATGACATCTTGGAGTAAGGTCAAAGCATTGTTATTTCATTTTTTCCCTTCCTATTAAAAGAATAATTCACAGCTTCTTCTGCGCCACTACACAACCCTTTTGCTTTTAAATTACCTATTTATTTTAACAGTACTCCATGCTCAGAACAGGGGGTATGTGACAGCTCAGCAAAGGCACTGGGGATGATATGAATTTAGTCTAAGTGTCCTTTTAAGTAGTCTCCACTCCAGGTCACATTTTAAAAAACCATTAAATTCAAAATGCTGTTTGTCTACAATCTGGTACATAGGAATGAAACCAACTAGTTAATGCTTGACTGACATGCATGTTTCTGCCATGAAATATTACATGCACAGAAAGAAAAAAAGAAATATTTTCCTGTAAAGTTTCTTGGGCTTCAAAAAAATGGACATCTTTTTTTTTTTACAATAAACAACTTTTTCTAACACCATTTAAAATTGTGCATTTCAGAGCAGAAGATGGCCAGTGACTTATCTTCTAGAGAAAAATGACAGAAATGAGTATTTGGAATTATTCCTGGAATTAGACCAGCATGAGGTCCCCTCTGCCAATCTAAGGTAAAACTGCTGAAAGGCAAGAAATCCAAAGTGATGTATGTCCAAGTGACTATGTTGACAGTCTCTGGTCTAACAAAAATTCCAAATGCCCAAAGCCAAAAGAGTCAGAGAATGTGTAAACCTAAGGATGTCATCACTCTGAGAAGCACACTAAACACCAGTTCCTTTATAAGGGGTATTTAGTCAAGGGGATCAGAAATAATATCAAAACTTCTGACCTTCTTTGTGTCCCCCAGTAAAATATAGAATTTATTGATAATTGAAGGCAGAATCGTAAGACCTCTGTCCCACTGCAATGTCTCCTTGACTATTAAAATGAAAAATAAGTCACGATTGCAAAGATTTTATTTAGCATGTACGCCAAAGTCCCCTAAGAAATGTTAATGAATTACCCATTCCTTTTCTATTGATTAGTATTATTTATCTGTGGAAGTCTTGATACTTTTAGGACAGATTTTTGTAAAGGTCATTTTTGAGGAGTAAGATGATGTTCAGGCACAAAAATTCATATTAAAATGTGCTATAAAATTCTTCAAATGCATCTTCATGGCAGCAGAAAGTACACTGAAACATGAGGTATAGTCTTGCCTGCCTATGACTGCTTGAGGTTACATAAATTATGCATATCCTCTGGTCTTTAGATAAGTCTGATCTTTCAGAGATTAATTAATATGTAATAACTTTCTCTAATTGTCTTTGAGGTTAAAAAAATTTATGTTGTTTACAACAGTGTTCAGGATAAAGACTACATGATAATAGACAGTGATTTGCGAACTTAGAATAATTTGAGTGACAACAAAGTATTATTACATATTTACGTGGCATTAATTATTTGACTTGCTAATTTTAAAAGAGAAAGAGCTATCATTTCAATGTACATTGATTTTTGAGTTTATAAAGTTTTTCAGGCTAATAATATAGTGCCCAACATAATAAGTGTTTGGTAAATAATTGGTTTGCAAATAAAAAATGGATATCCTTTAGTTATAGATCTTTATATAGGGAAGAATTCAGAGTAATTAAAATTCTGTGTAGCCGACAAACTCATCAAAGCCATTTTCTATATCTCCTTTGATAATTAAGTTGAAGCTGAAAAGCAGTTTCCTGGTTTCTGGATTCATATTCATTTTAAACCTTCTAAATGGAAAGGAGCCAATGTAGGAGAAAACACTGAAATAACACTAGCAGAACTGGCTCTAGTCAATGAATCTGCCATACTTGACCTGAATAACTGGACTAGCCATTCATTTTCCTCATTGTAAAAAGATAATTGGATTGCATCATTTCTTAAGTCCCTCAAAGGTCTAACTTTCTATGTTTTTAAAATATTAATAAATATTAAGAAAAAGTCAATGAGAAAAATCACTAATAAAGTAGATAGTAGTTCTTTCACCATGGTAAGGGACCCTGGGTGAGTCACAACCTTTCTTGTCCTCAGTTTCCTGAGCTAAAAATGAGGTTGTATTTATAAATGGGGGATTCTTCACCTTAGGTTCTCAAACTCCTTAGTGGTCCTTGCAGAGGTGTTTGAGGTCCATGAACTTGGATGGGAAAAAAATTACATCTTTATTTTTATCAATCTCTTTTATTGAAATTTAGCATTTCCTTCAATTATAAATGTAGGCAACAAACCACCAAAGAACAGAATGCCAATGGAGTTTATGATACATAGGTTAAAAACCCATTCTAGATTATCTGTTCAGAGCTCTTCTGCTTCAAAATTCTATGTCCCTTATCATGGAGGATTATCACTTTATTGAAGACTCCTGAAAGCTCTGGTTGACCTTAATTCTATTTTTCCTTCATATTTTAATCATTTGTATGACTGAGGTGTTGACGAATTATTCCAGTGTGGAGTCCCCAACAGTGGGACTTATTGCTTTGTAGAATGTGAAAAGAAAGCCGGAAACTTAGATTTGCAAACCATGGCTTGAAGCTTTGGACTCTGCCTTTAGAAGTGAGTCTGATCAATGCAAGCAATCTTGATTAGGTAGTACAGTGGGCAGATTGCAGAATTTGGGTTCATATCCTGATTCAGACACTAGCTCTGTGATATAAGACAAATCGCTTAATCTGCCTGTGCCTTAGTTTCCTCATCTGCAAAATGATAATATTAGGGTTGTTGTGAAGGTCAAATGAATTTTTATCTGTAAAAGACCTTTGAAAATCTTTAAGCATCATGTAAATACTATATATTATTGTTGTTATTAATATTTTCACAGCACTTTTTTCTTTTTAAATTTTAATTTAGAATATTCTTCCATGGTTACATGATTCATAGTCTGCCCCCCTCCCACTTTCTCCTTCCCCCTCCCAAAGCCAACAAGCAGTTCCCCTGGATTATACATGTACCATTGTTCAAAAATATTTCCATGTTTTTCATGTTGTGGAAAGGAAAAAAGACTGACAGTTTGTGGGGGAAGGGCCCAACTGGGAGTGGCAGTTGGGTCTTGTGACTAGCACTCCCTTCCTGCTGGGGAGGGGGGGGGGGTTTGCGTCCTGGGGTTGGAGGAGAGAGGAGCTTGTTCAGCCCAGTCTGGAGTATCATGCTCTTCTTGGTTCAGCCCAAAGACACAGGCTTCTAAAGGTTAGAATTGTTCTTGTTTGCTTTCTGTGTACTGCTAAGATTCTGAATTAGAACAACAAGAGTAGACGGGAGTGGGACAAACCCTCCGCCAGCCTCAGCAGAGCCAGCTAGGTTTTCCAACCTATTTTGTCAAGAATTTGGGAAAAAGCATTCAGTTGGAGTTGTCAGAGAAGTTGGGCCTGCATACATTTCAAAAGCCTGTGTGACTGTGAAAAGTAACCATTTTGAGAGTAGTGCTGAGTGCAACTAATCTGCCTAGTGATACCACACCCAAAAGAAACCACTCCTCCTGAAGGGAGGAGGCGACTCTTAAAGGGCCAGACTTAAAAACATTTTTTTTCTGTTGCAAAAAGCTTTTCAAGATACAAGACGGCAAAGAAATTATTACTTTCCATGGGTAATCTAGCTTGGATTGCATATTTCTTGTTTATGTTTTACGACTTATTGTTTGTCACGATTCTGGATTATATTTATTTTCTGCTTAGCATCTATGAAACTTTGCAATGGCTGAATAGAAGTATGTATTGCTTGATTTCATTCATTCCCACATATGCCGGAGCATTATTCTTCTTAACCAAAATTATACTATGCCCTAAAAATAGATGTGCATCTAATTTTTGGGAAAAAAAGCAAAAGATGATGAAATGGCTGTGACAATTTTAGCCATAAAAGAGGAGATGATGCAATTAAAGGAAATGATGAAGCAACTGACTGAAGAGAAACAATGTGGCAAAGGTATTAACACACAACAAGACATACCTAAAAATAACAATTTAGTTCAGCAAAAAAATACAGATGGGGCTGAAGGTGGAATACCAATATTGCCACTGAGAGATCAAACAAGCCTACAACCAGATAGCGGCATAATTCATATTAAAACACATAAACCATTTACAACAGCTGACCTTGAAAGTCTGAAAAGACGGATGCCTTCCTGGTTTTCAGAACCAATGAGATGTTTAAAAGAATTTAAAGGAGCAATTAGGCTTTATGATCCAGATTTCCAGGACACTGAAATTCTTCTCTCAGAATTATTTTCAAAAAGGGAAAAACAACAATTCATTGATGAAATAAGAAAAAATCCAAATTTAACATCATGGCCAGAGGAAGGAATAGACTTAGAGTTATCTAATAACGAAAATCTACAATACCTAAGAAAGGCCAGAGAAGATCTATTAGAAGCAATGAAAAGTTTTTCAAAAAGACCAGATACTTGGGGAAAATTTGAGAGATTGAGACAGGAAAGTGGGGAACATCCATCAAAATTCCTCGATAGAGTTATTGAAGTAGCAGAGGATGTGCTTGGATTTGAAAATTTAACTGAACAAAATCTCCAACACATAAGGAGACAATTTGTGAAAGACAGTAACTCACCTATTAGATCATATTTTAAACTTCAATGCCCAGATTGGGAAACACTAAGTCTGGAAGATTTAAGAAAAACTGCAACTTACATATTTTCAGGTCATAAAGATATGCTAGAGGAAAAAGATGAAATAATAAAAGACCTTAAAGCCAAGCTCAAGGAGGCAAATAACTCAAGTAAATATAAAGAAATTGAAGAAATAAAAAATCTAGCCACTCTGCAATCGTACAAACCCACAAGAAATTACATTCAAAGCAATCAAAGGAGAAATTTACCCAGATGTTTCCTCTGTGGAAAAATGGGTTACATGGTTCGAGACTGTTATTTAAAGGCATAATTATTCCAAGCTAATAACAAACCGAGGTCTTGAAAAAGCAATGTAAAGTATAGCAGCAATAATACACAAACAAATGCAAAATGTTGTGATTGTAATTGCAAGAAATCATTGCAAGCACCAAATTTAGAAACCATGGAGAGATACATCCAACAAGGAGCGAAACCACGTTATTCACAAGTTGTCTCAGGTGCTGCCAAACAAAGTCAGTTATGAAGCCAGGTGCATGGGGTAACATCAAAAGGGAAAAATGGGAAAGGAAAAAGGAAAAATGAAAAAGGAGACTGCATGCAAATAGAACTTGGTGTTCCAAAAGCACAAAATAAAACTAAAGAACAGATAGAAGAAGATAAATAATGATGTAACAGAGATTAAAGAGAAAATTTTTGGAACAGTGGAACAATCTACAAAGAAAGAAGAAGGAACAGAACTGGCAACAGTCTGTAATACACAAACTGTAAATGAATTAATTGAAGCATATGAGCTAACAATAGAAGGGTCCAATGGGGAGGAAAATGCAATAACAGAAAACATTCAAATTAGCAGACCTCCTGGAGACAATGGCATGGAAAGCAGGGATGCTATTACAAAAGAAAATACCAATGATATAATAGAAAAGTCAACTTTAAATCTTTATGCAGAAGAACTCCAACCAATAGTAAATGCACAAGAAAAAGCATACACAAACATTGTCATGCCAACCTTAAGTCTCCATGATAATGCAATTCCATTGCAAACTGATGATGAATGGCAAAATGAATGTTCAAAGCAACAAAAAAAGTCTGTAGAAGAAGAACAAAACTGGGATTTGAACAAAATAGAAATAGAGGCACCTATGGTCCAAGTGTGCCAACAAAATGAGAACACAGAACCAAGGGTCATGATAAAAGTGGGTAATGAGATCTACCCAGCTCTTATCGATACAGGAGCAACTAAATCTGTTTTAAAAACATCTCCTGAAGACAGCCAAATCACAAGTTACGTACAAATAATGGGGGCTACAGGGAAAAAACAGAGAGTACCAAAACTAAAATAAAAAATGGTAACACTAGGACCCCTAACAACAGAACATACATTCTTGTTAATCCCAGAATGCCCAATCAACCTTCTTGGGAGAGACTTTTTGTGTAAAATTGGAGCAACTACTCAATGTGATAAATCGGGGAAAATCTTTCTACATCTACCCAAAGACTCTTTAAAACATTATCCATTGCTGTTCATGGGGCAAGTGGATGATGAACAAGTTCAGAATGAAGGTACTATATTTGAAATACCAAGTGATATACCCAAAGGACTTTGGGCTACACATTCTTCAGATGTAAGGATTCTAAAGTCAGCAACACCAGTAAAAGTAGAAGTTAAAGAAGGGACACCACCAAGGATACCACAATACAGACTAAGTAAAGAAGCCATCGATGGAATCAACCCAATTATCCAAAGCTTGTTGGATCAGAAAATATTAATCCCAACAATTTCAGAATATAATACACCAATAATACCTATAAAGAAAACAAAACGTGACTCTGAAGGAAAAGCTCAGTGGAGACTGGTCCAAGATTTAAGGGCAGTAAATAACTTTGTGAAAAAGTCCCATGCAGTCATTCCAAGCCCATCTAAAATAATTTCAGAAATCCCAAGTAACTCTAGATATTATACTGTTGTTGATCTGTGTAGTGCTTATTTTAGCATTCCAATTGCAAAGGAAAGCCAAAAAATCTTTGCTTTCACTTGGAATGGGACTTAGTTGACATGGGGAAGATTACCAGTGGGATTCTGTGATAGCCCAACAGCATTTTGCCAAATCTTGCAACAAGATTTACAGAACATCAGATTCAAGGAAAGCAAAATTGTGCACTATGTGGATGACATTCTTCTTGCATCCCCATCTGCTAAAGTTTGTTCCCAGGACAGTAAAAACTCCTCCTAGAGCTATATAAGAAAGTTCACAAAGTTTCCAAATCAAAACTACAATGGGTTATGCCTAAAGTGGAATACCTAGGATTTGTCTTGGAAAAGGGGATGAGAAAGATTTCCAAGAAAAGAATAGAAGACATACTGAAGCTCAGTGTGCCAAAAACTAAGAAACAACTGAGAGCCTTTTTAGGAGTGACAGGTTTCTGTAGACAATGGATCCCAGGCTATAGCCAAATAACAAAATGCCTTATGGACTTAACCAAAAACACAGTCACAGAACCTTTGAAACTAATGAAATAGCATCTCCAAGCCTTGGCACAGCTCAAAGAAGCAATCATAAAAGCTCCAGCCTTAGGTATTCCAGACTACAACAAAGAATCCCATCTCTTTGTACATGAAGCAAGAGGCATAGCTTCTGGAATGTTAGTCCAAACTTTAGGACCCAATTTTAGGTCAGTGGCATATTATAGTACACAGCTAGATATAATTGAGAAAGGAATTATTCCCTGTTTGAGAGGAATTGCAGCCACAGCAACCATGATCCAAAAGTCATCTGATTTGGTATTAGGATCAAAACTTAATGTCTACTCTGCACACCAACTAGAATCCATATTGAAGAAATGTCATTTACAAGCTTTCACACAGCAAAGACTTTCTCAATATGAAATTGTGTTGCTAAGCAACGAAAATATCACTTTAAAATGTTGCCAACCATTGAATCCGGCATCCTTGATTCCAGATCTGCCGTTAGAAGGGGAACCCATACATAATTGCCAAGAAACAATATCAGTAGTAGAAAAGCCAAGAAATGATTTAAAAGACACTCCCCTGGAACAACCCGACATTGAAATGTATACCGATGGTTCGAGCAGGATAGTTAACGGAGAAAGGTATACTGGAGCAGCAGTAGTAACACTAAGAGAGACATTATGGTATGCATCCTTACCAAAGCACGTGAGCGCTCAAGGGGCAGAGCTAGTTGCTTTATTAAATGCTTTGCAAATCAGTAAAGATAAATGGGTCAATATTTACACAGATCCCCAGTATGCATTTTCAGTAATTCATGCCACTGCAGAAATTTGGAAACATAGAGGATTTTTGACAAGTGCAGGTAAAGTGATCACATATGCCAAACTAATAATGCAACTTCTTGAGGCTGTACAACTTCCCAAGGAAGTGGCAATAATCCACTGTAGATCACACACAGGGGCTAATGATCATGTGTCTTTAGGAAACCATAGAGCTGAAATTACAGCAAAATTTGGAGCTAGAGAAGGACCTTTTCATGTATTGAATTTCTCAATAGTTGAGCAGGACAATCTAACTGATGCCTATAATGAGGAGGAAATTCAATTGTGGATAAAGAACTAAAGGGCAAAACAAATAAGAGGAATATGGTTTTCGCAACTAGGCAAGCCCATCCTGCCTAAAAACTTATTTTATCATGTGTGCAATGCAATACATGCACTAGGACACTGTGGAACCCAAGCTGTGATCGATTCAGTGAGACGATTTTGGACTGCACCAGGAATATCCTCATATGCCATAAGAATTTGTCAAAAATGTAAAATTTGTATGCAATTCAATCAGGGAGTTTATAAGACCAAAGGCTTAGGAGGTTGTCCCTTAGCATATACTCCATTTGAATGCATTCAGATAGATTTTATCAATATGCCAAAAGACAAAGGGTTTAAGTATTGCCTTGTCATCATAGACAGACTGACTAGATGGCCAGAAGTTTTTCCTTCCAAAAAGAACAACGCAGCATTTGTGGCCAAAATCCTATTAAAAGAAATCATACCTAGATTTGGGATTCCCTCAAAATTGGACTCAGACCATGGAAGTCACTTTACTCAGTCAATATTAAATGAAATTTATAAAAATCTAGGAATACAAGCAACATACCACACACCATATCATCCCCAGAGTTCAGGGCAAGTGAAAAGATTAAATAAAGACATTAAAACATTGATAGGAAAATTTTGTGCAGAAACACACCAAAAATGGACAAACATTCTGCCATTAGTTCTATTCCATCTTAGAACACGACCCAGTGGAGATTTTCACATTTCTCCATTTGAGATGCTATATGGAAACGCAATTTGGCAAGGAAGGACTTGTAAACCAGCTTACATTGCCATGATAGGTGGAGATTGTCAATTAACAAAATATATACAAGCTTTACAGACAAGAATAGCAGAACTGCATGAAATGGGCTTGATACAACAAACAGTACCCCTGGATTACAATTTGCACAACATCAAACCAGGAGACATAGTATACTTAAAAAATTTCAATAGAAAATTAGCAACAGACATAAAATGGACTGGACCACATGAAGTATTGCTTACTACCCCAACAGCTATAAAAGTTGCAGGGAAAGACTCATGTGGTTTCACTGTTCCCACGTGAAACCAGAAAAAGTTCAACACCACTGTAACAGACATCGAAGATAATTAGACAACAGATAGGGCTGAGAAATGAAAACAAAAACTGATTAACATAAAAAGTACAACACAAAGAAATAATAGTGACACATAATGTACGAGACAACTTCCCAGCCCAGAGGAAAAACAACCCAGAGGAAAAGCATCCCAGAGGAAAAGCAACCCAGAGGAAAAGTATCAAGAAAAGGTGCTATAGACAAGAAACAAAGAGGAAAAGCTGAAATGGACAGCTAAGACTTTGAATTTTGTAAATTTGCTTATATAAGAAGAGGACAGATTGAAAATGAGACTTATGTGTAAGACTGAGTGTGTTGAAATAATAAAACAAAAGTAATTTCACATATTAGGGAAATAGCATGCATCACTACATAACATGGAAGAAAGAAGAGATCCATCAGTCAACACGAGAAGTGGAAATCTGAAGAAACTTGATAAGTATTAATTCAATACAACACTACTAGACACAAAACACATAATCACAAACTGACATATTGAAAGAACTTGTTTATATAAACAAGTGTCCGAAATTGTATTTATGCAAAATGTAAATATGTATATAGTTAGTTCCATAAGATCTTTGGCAAATAGAAAGATCAATAGATATTTCTATTTGACTGACATCATAATGTGGAACAATGTGTATTGTTGTATTATATGTAAATAATTTCTGTAAATATGGTATTCGTTTTAGTTAACATAGAGTAAGTAGTATTAGCACTAAGATTCAAATTTCTTGTAATAGTTTTGTTCATCAATTTTTGTACTGAATTTATTGTAAAACCCAAAACTACCCTTGCCCAAACTTTCCTGCTAAGATTTCCTTAGAGTAGATTTACTAAATTGGTAACTATAATATAAATATATGACCTTGGGAAGGTCACAACAAAAAAAAGGGGACGTTTGTGGAAAGGAAACAAGACTGACAGTTTGTGGGGGAAGGGCCCAACTGGGAGTGGCAGTTGGGTCTTGTGACTAGCACTCCCTTCCTGCCGGGGGGGGGTGGGGGGGGGTGGGGGGGGTGGGGGGGGTGGGGGGGTGGGTGGGGGGGTGGGTGGGGAGGGGGGGGTGGAGCTCGTTCAGCCCAGTCTGGAGTGGCATCTTCTTGGTTCAACCCAAAGACACAGGCTTCTAAAGGTTAGAATTGTTCTTGTTTGCTTTCTGTGTACTGCTAAGATTCTGAATTAGAACAAGGAGAGTAGACGGGAGTGGGACAAACCCTCCGCCAGCCTCTGGGGCCTGGCCTCAGGTCTGAAGCTGAGAAAAACTCCAGTCCCAACTAGTTATTAAACTTTTTGTTATTTTAATTCGCAGTCAGATAAGTGGACTATCTTTTCTGGTCATAGAGGGAGCTGAACTTCAGTTTCAGTCATTCAAAGACAAACCGTCCTTATTGGACCCCTGCTGTTTCCTCTCAGCAGGGGGCATCTCCCTCCCTTGCCTCACCAAGCAGTGTTCCCTCTCTCCCTTCAACTACTCCATACCCATACAAACCTCCTTTTATCTCCCTTTTTACCAATCCCATTCCCTTTCCCAATAAATATTACAATGTTTGCAGTAGAGTGATTCTTTCAAAAAAATTTTATTTAGAATATTTTTCCATCTTAAACTTACTCTTAATTTTGACCATGTAGATACCAGCTTTTGTATCTGTACAGAGATGAATTTCTACAAATTTCTATAAAATCCCTCAAAATAATAAATTTTCTTTTTAGTAGTTTAACCTCAATAACTGGGAAGATTTTTGTTTGTTTGTTTTAGGACAGAATCTTGTCATCTTTGCCAGTGGCTTTGGCAACTAATACCAGACATAATACTATTAATACTAATATTTACATCTTTCATTTCATTACATTTACAGTTTTCAAAGCATTTCCACATAAATAATCTCATTTGATCTTAAAAAAAAACCCTAAATGGTAAATAGAGCAAGGATTATCATAACTTTACAAATGAACTGAGTCTTTGAGACTAGTAGCAGCAATGAAAGATTTAACCTGTTTTGGAAATTATTAAATTATTGATTTGGGATCCTATTGCAGAAAGAGATCACCTTTTAAAGGGATTATATTTTTATAAGGTAATCTTAAAATACAATCTACTGGTATGTTTTTGATATCTGTCTATCTATCTGTTTATATCTATATATCAGTCTATCTTTTTCTTTGCCCATCTGTGTATCTAACAATAGATGTAAGTGTTAACATATATTTTATATATGTGTGAATGAAATATCCAAGGCTTCAGGGGAATCCCATCATTCCTATCCAAAACACAAATGATTAAGTTCTTCATTTGTTAAACAAAGGGGTTGGACTCTATGGTCTCTAAGGTACCCTTCATCTCTAAAAAGTCAATAATTTCATGTTATAAAGCTCGGTGCCAATGTATCCAGTAATCTACTCCTTCTATGAAATGTCCATCAATTTCACATAACACACAATCAATAGTTTAGTAGTATAATAGACTGTATTTCAAAATAATTCTTAAAATTTAATTTATATACATATAAATAATCTTGCTCTGATTATACAGATGTTATATTATTCTCCTTCCACAACCCCCAATGTTATCATATTAGGAATTCCAATGTAGAAAACATTTTAATTTTTAAAATTTGAAGTAAATTATTTTTTAATGTGTACTTTTTTTAAGAAAGAAAATATAGAAATTGAATTTGAATGGTGCTGGGGTTTGAGGGGAAAGCTGAGTTTCATTGTAGGTATTACTTATATCATCTCTTATCTCTTTCCAGATTAAGTGTTACTATTTTGAGAGTAATAACTCTTCAGCTCCCTGTGTGGTTTGTTAACTCTATTCTTAGGCATACTAGATACCTAAAGGTTCAAGAGCAAATCATTTGATTAAAATAGAAAAAAAAACCAAATTAACAAAGCAGGGAAACAAATAGTAAAAAATTCTCTGTACCTGTAAAGAGAAACTTACAGGGGCAGTTAGGTGTTTCAGTGCATAAAAAGCCAGGCCTGAAGACAGGAGGTCCTGGGTTCAAATCTGGCCTTAGAAACTTCCCATCTGTGTGACCTTGGCCAAGTCACTTAACTCCAGTTTCCTAGCCCTTACTGCCCTTTGTCTTGGAACAAACACCTAATATTGATTCTAAGTCAGAAGGTAAGGTTTTAAAAAGAAAAGAAAGGAATGCAAATCCCCTATTACTCTAGGAGAATTATAATTGAAGCCTCATTTAATCCATCCAACTCCATAATGTAGCAGGAAGGCATTGATTGTCCAACTCACAGAACCTAGGCTGGACATAGTGCTATCAGATTCTTGAAGTCTTTTTTTCAGTTATCTCTTGGGGCAAAAGGGAGAATGTCTAAAAGCTCTTGCCTCAGCTCTAGAGTCATCATCCTGTCCAGAAAGTTTGAGGATGCCATGTTCATGTCCCATTTCTACTCTATACATGATCATCTTCCCAAGAATAGAAGAGAAGATAATGTTAATGAATGAAGAAACTGTTCATCCCATCTCTCACCCCCCCCCCCCAGCAATATCACCTCTATTTTTAAAGCTTCCCAACTCTGAATCAAAAAGGATCTTTGCCTAGTGATGTCGCCATTCTATAGGAGAGGCCATTCCTGTCTCTAGGAGATGCTTTCTCAGATAGGATGGGCAATTAATTTCTGTGAATAGAACTTTGACATATCTCTTTCCTGGATCTATCCCATCCGTGTTACCTCTGCATTTTTTCCACACTCTACCCCTTACCAGAACACTTTCCTTATATTAGCTAGCCTATAGCGGAGGCAATATGATACATTTCTACCCTGCTGATTCTAGATTCAGGTGACCTAGGTTTAAAATCCACTCCCGATCCTTATTACCTGTGTGACTTTGTAAGTTATTTTATTTCCTTAGGCCTCATCTATAAAATGAAGAGGTTAGACAAATGGCCTCTGAGGTCCTTTCCAGATCCAGACCTCTGCTTCCTGATTTGAAATCCTCCTCATCCTTCAAACCCAACTCAGATCCTACCTTGACATGAAGCCTTTCTTTGATCTCTTACTGATTTAATTTCTCCCTCACTGAACTTATAGAACCTTCTATGTGACCTTGTCACATTCTAAATTTGTATTGAAATTTGTGTGCATATTTTACTATATTACATGATTTTTGAGAGTTGAACATAAGTCTTCTCTATGAATCTCCCATTCACTTAATATTTGTTACACAAGAGAATGATGTATAGAGGACAAATTCATTTTTCTCAATTTTACCTATCCTGATCTTCATGGATCCTGCTTTACTCTTTAAACTTATTCATTATTTTATTTTACAGTGATTGTTAAAATAGGGTAATATTTTAGTACAGTGTGGCATAATGCAACAAGCACTTGATTTGGAGTAAAAACTGGTTTGAACCCTGGCTTTTTTACTCATTACTTATATGATCTTAGATTAATGATTAAACTTCTGAAAGCCTCTGTTTCCTCATATATGAAATGAGAATCTTGGATGAGATGACTTCCAAAGCCATCTGTCCCATTCCAATTTTATGATCCAATGGTCCTTTCCATGTAAAGGTGCTCAAAACCAGACTATATTTGAAGGTAGCAAGAATTTAGCTGACAGCATGGAGATAGCAAGTAAACACCATGTCAAACACCACCATGAATAGGGCGATGTCCCACCCATCTTCAAGATCTTTATTGTAATGAGATGCTTACCTCTATTTAATAAGACAAGACAGAACACACTCACACTCACACACACCTCCACCTACATGTCCTTGGATTCATGTTTATTTTACATATTTAACAGATGGCCAGTCCTGTTAAAGGTGGCATGTCTTTGGTCTCCCAATATGTGCCAATTCAGGTCCCCAAGGCTATGTCTCCTGAGTTTGTGTCAACTTCTAATATGTGTCCATGAATAAAAATGGAAGTCTAATTGTCCCATCTCTGTTCTTTCATAGTTCCTTCTGGAGTGCTATTTCTGTCCTCTACTTTTCACTCTATTTTAGTTTACCTGGTATTTTAATCCATGTGGAGACAAGGTAGAATTTTTCCTCCACTCCACCTCTGGATTTTTATTTTGAGATCTTTCAGTCCTTTCATGGTTCATGTGTTTGCTTGTGGGATGATTCCCTTAAAAAAATCTTTTAAGGGTCAGGGCTATTTCAGGCATATGCCATACTATGGCAAAGCCAAAACCTCTTCCACTTCATGATACACAGACATTTCTTTTACTTGATCAGGAGTGATGGTGGGGGAAGAAAGATATCTTCTAAATAGGAACTCTCTTAAATTGCAAGGTTGTTTTATTTTTAATAAAAGTATTTATAGACATGCTAATGGGAACTTCTTGAAGAAGAGTGTTCACCTGTATGGGGAGTTTTCAAATCTTCTATGACTCGAGATAATCCACTAGTTGTCTTTTGGGCCTTAATCAGGCATATTAATACAGCATGTAGACCTCTCTAGCAAACTTTGAGCAGGCTTGGAATCTCAGTAAACTGAGCAGGAAGCCAGAGCAGCCTCTGGGCTGTAGCTAATATTGGTGTTGTTAAGAGAACTGTATTTATTTATAAGAAGTTCTTCAGTTAAACCCTCTGAGCTGTGTGGGGATAACTCTAGTCCCTTCACTTTTGGGGGCAGAATCTAGTACTAGCTCCATTACATAATTAAATAGAAGGATGGTAAGAGGGTGAAGGACAAATGTCCTTATACTAGATTTTCAAATTTTCGTTCTAGTTCCAAGCTAATTAATTTGCCTATGGAAGGGTATGTCACCTGTTCAGAAAAAGCTTTATTTTTTGGTGAAAAGATGACAATGTGATAATTTTCAACTTGTTTTTCACTTCCAATACATTTTGCAAAGAAATTCTGGCTATCAACTGAATTAAATTCTCCTAGAGAATTACCTACTTTACAAAGTTTGCTGAGCAGTCATAGACTCAGGTCAAAGGAGTTAGTCTAGTTAATTTCTGTTAAAGAAATTAATATTGGTATTTACTGCGCTTAATTTAATCAGAATGACTTTTGTTTAGAGAGAGATATATTCAGTTTGCAAAATAGTTTAAAATCATCTGTGTCCTTACTTTCTTGCTGAGAAATGCACAAAATTTATTTGTACAAAGAAATGAATTTTAATATTACACTTTCTACTGCTGTGGGGTTTAGAGTTGACTGCATATCATTAAAATGCATGAATGAATTAGTATATTTATTTGCATGTATGATATATCTGTATTTCAAAGCAAAAATTTCAAAGGGCCACCAAATATATGTATGTAAAATTTGTATTTGCCTCCTAGTAATGTTCATTCACTACACAGATCAGTGTTTATAAGGAAAAATTGGACAGTGCATACACCATCACCTCATTTCCATAGGCATATCTGCATTCAGGCTTATATATGCAAATTTCACAAGTGTATATGACATAGACATTTTAAAGTCTGACAATAAATAGGTAAGATCAAATTCTGCCCACAGGTGAGCTAATGAAGTGATAATAAGCAATATTTTCTCATAGCAGTGCTTTTTCCCCCCTCTTGCACATAGTTAAGGAACATTTTTGAGACACATCACACACATTTCATTTCATAATATATATCAACTTATGGTTAATAATTAAATATAAAATGAACTGGAAATGGTGCCAGAGGTCACAATTCAGGGAAAATGCCATTTGGGACATTTTTTTTCAGTAAGTTCTTTATTTACATCCAAGATTGTTTGCATTTTTCACTTAAGCTTTTTCAGGTTACAGCTTTATTCTTCATTTTTTGAAAATAGGTTTTAATCATGATTTAAACATGTGAGGATCAGGTCCCACTTTGATATGTATGTCTGAAACCCAGAGAAGTTAATGGGGGTTATGAATGCCTACTGAGGGGAGAATACACCCATAACCTCCAAAACAAATTTAGAACAATTTAAAATGCCCTGGAGTAATAAAGAGCTAGTTTAAGGGGTCAATGAGAGGGTAAATATATGTTTTAAAGATTATTTTTGTGAAAACTCTTGTGGCTTACAGGCCCAAGGGAGGAACAGATGGGTGTGAACAGAGAAAAGGATAAAATAACAATTATGCCTAGGGTAAAAGTGTAAATTACAGTGTTCCTTGGCAGAGATCAGAAGCACGGCAACATTTTTTTATGATTGTTATTTATATTTCCAAAGTGCTGTATAACCACTGTTTATCCCTCAGAATGTCCTTGCCAAGTGTGTATTTCCCACCAAGCAGTTTAGACTGATAGAAACCAGAAGAGAAATTAATCATTCAGTTTCTACTGTCTAATATTATAGGAGATCAAGTTGGCTACTTTCTGTATGCCCTTGTGCAAATGAGGAAACTGAGCAAGCTAACCGAGGTTAAGAACTTTCCAAAAATCCCTGAGTGGCAGAATACAGATTAAATTTCACAGGGTTTCAATCTGTTGCACAAACTACTGAGCCATGGCATGTATTGTGGTTGTCATGTGTACTATGCCCCTCAGCACCCTCCTACTTTGCCTCCTCTCTTTAGAGAAGTCAGTGTTGTTATCTTTATTTCTTGGACCTTTCCAAGGTCAACTATCAAGGTAGTAGAAGCTAGGTTTGGGTTGCTACTGAGTGGTGTGTGGATATGTGAATAATATTTGGGAAATGGTACCAGGAAGACTCTATGGGAGTGGGGCAGACTGAAATTAATAGGATGAAGAAAGATAGGTATAAAAGAAGAATGAACCTAAGCCCACAACTAGTGAGCCTTAGGACTCCTACATTCTGGTCATAGTTCCCATATATTTTGATCATTTCTTCCTAGTCCCATTTCCTCCCATGGAGTAATAGAATATGTTTTAAATTTTTTTCTGGTACTTGTCCAACAGAAGAAAAAATTGAAGCAGGTAGCAGAATATTTGATTTTATCTGGGGAATGTAAATACACCTAAATTTGGCAGGGGTAGAATTTAGACTAGTGAATAAGCCATAAGTGATAGACTTGTTTAATGCATCCTTGCAATTTTCTAGATATACACTAGGATTTGACCTTTTAAATACATACACACACACATATAAATTTGTTTCAACAAAGTACAGCTTCAGCAAGAGTCCTTTTTCATTGTGAATCCTACTACATGGGATAGTTGATCCAAAAGAGTGAGGAAAGAATTCCTTGGAAATTGAAAAGGACTAAGAACCTACTTAAAAATAAAGAAAAAACTGATCACAAAGGTGATGAAATTTTGCACAAACGATGCAATGTTTTCATACAATTATTATGTTGGGAATGAAGTTGTTTTGAAGGGATGTTGGCAATTCAGGGCAATGATAGTCAAGAGTCTTTCTTTGGCAACACAAAGGATATGTATTCCTTTTCTCTGTCTGGATTAGAATAAATCTTCAAAGCACAAAGATCTTTGATCAATGTCAATAATCTATTTTGAATATTTTGAAAAATTATTTATTTATTTAGAATATTTTTCCTGGTTACATGATTCATGATTTTTCCCACCCCTCTTTCCTCCCCCCTCCCAGAGCTGACAACCTATTTCCATATTATTAATATTTGCAATAGAGTGATATTTTAATGCCAATACCCCAATCATATTGAACCATATGATCAATCATTTGTTTTTCTTCTGCATTTCTACTCCCAGAGTTCTTTCTCTGGATGTGGATAGCATCTTTCTCATAAATTCCTTTGGATTGTCCTGGATCATCGCATTGCTACTAGTAGAAAAGACTATTACATTCAATTGGGCCACAGTGTATCAGTCTCTGTGTACAATCTTCTCCTGGTTCTGCTCCTTTTGCTCTGCATCAATTCCTGGAGGTCTTTCCAGTTCACATAGAAATCCTCCAGTTCATCATTCCTTTCAGCACAATAGTATTCCATCACCATCAGATACCACAATTTATTCAGTCATTCCCCAATCGATGGACACTCCTTCATTTTCCAGTTTTTTTGCCACCACAAGGAACATAGCTTTTTTGAACAAGTATTTTTCCTTATTATCTCTGGGGTATAAACCCAGCAGTGGTATGGCTGGGTAAAATGGAAGGCAATCTTTTAAAGCCCTTGGGACATAATTACAAATTGCCCTCCAAAATGGTTGGTTTAATTCACCACCAGCAGTGTATTAGTGTTCCAGTTTTGCCACATCCCCTCCAACATTTATCACTTTCCTTAGCTGCCATATTGGTCAATTTGCTATGTGTGAGGTGGTACCTCAGATTTGATTTGATTTGCGTTTCTCTAATCAGGAGGGATTTAGAACTTTTTAATCATTTAGATTTAGAACTTTTAATCAAATAAAACTTTTTAATCTCTAATCAGGAGGGATTTAGGATTTAGAATTTAGATTTTCATGTGATTATTGATAGTTTTGATTTCTTCATCTGAGAACTGCCTATTCATACCCCTTGACCATTTGTCAATTGGAGAATGACTTGCTTTTTTATAAATTTGACTTAGTTCCTCATAAATTTAGGAAATTAAATCTTTGTCAGGAAGTTTTGTTATAAATATTTTTCGCCGTTTGTTTCTTTCCTTCTGATTTTGGTTACATTGGTTTTGTTTGTACAAACCCTTTTTAATTTGATGTAATTAGAATCATTCATTTTACATTTTGTAATGTTTTCTATCTTACTTGGCCTTAAATTACTTCCTTTCCCACAGATATGACAGATATACTATTCTATGTTCACCTAATTTATTTATGATTTCATTCCCTATATTTAAGTCATTTACCCATTTCAGATTTATCTTGGTATATAGTGTGAGATGCTGATCTAGACCTGATTTTTCCCATATTGTTTTCCAATTTTCCCAGCAGTTTTTGTCAAACAGTAAGTTCTTGTGCCAAAAGCTGGGATATTTGGGTTTATTGAACACTAACTTGCTAAGGTCATTTACCCCTACTCTATTCCATTGATCCACCCTTCTGTCTCTTAGCCAGTATCATATTGTTTTCATGACCATTGTTTAAACCACAGTTTAAGATCTGGTACGGCTAGGTACCCATCCTTCACATTTTCCCCCATTATTTCCCTTGATATTGTTGAGCATTTGTTCTTCCAGATGAACTTTTAATATTTTTTCTAATTTTATAAAAATGTTTTTTGGTAGTTTGATAGATATGGCACTGACTGAGAGGATTAATTTGGGTAGGATTGTCATTATCTATTTTGAATATTAACCTAACTGACTAATTCAAAGATACCCATAATGGACTTTCTTGGGACCTTGATTCCCCTCTTTCAGTCTGTTTAAAGTGTATACTCCCAATTGAAGCCCAAACATCTATTTACCTTAGCTTTAAAGAAATTACATGGTGGTTTTGATAGAAACACTAATGAGGTTGAATTTGTAAAGGTCACTTAGCTCTCCAGTCTACCTTCCAGAATAGGAGAAGATGGAAACCGAAGAAGGTAAGTGATGAATTATCCTACTGGAGAATTAAGGATCCTAAGTCAGAAAATGGCACAGAATATGTGAGCTTGAGTACCAGATGGAATTGATTAAAGTTTATTCGTGGAACAGGTTGAAAAGAAAGTCATAGGGGGTTCAGAAATATTAAGAGTATGGTGTTCAGTCATATGATGTAAAGAATGAAGGTGGTGTGATTGGAAGTTTTATAGGAGATTTGGAGATATCTAGTATCTTAATCCTTAATCTTTTTAATTTATACATTCCTAACAAAAAGGGTTGAACCATAGCAAATAAAATCTAGGTCCTTTCCTAGTGATCAGAAGGCAACACACAATTTGTAAAGGGCAAGGGAGAAGAATAGTCACTGATCATTTAGCACCTTTACCCTAAGTTTTATCACCTCATAATGCCATATGGAACTTCCACTAATTCTGAAAAATCATGACCTTAGAAACTCCTTTCATCTTAATGAGAAAATTTGGATATTTGTCATGCCTTTTCAATTTTCTAACCGTTTTTTGGATTCAGGAGGGATGGAGACAACATCTATATCCTTATGTTTGTATGTCCACTTCAAAAAGAAACCAAATATGTTGAAAGGTTATAAATTCTTGAGAATACTATTCTGAAATGAACTTACCTTTTTATGACCTTTTCTTACTTTCATTGCATTATTTAAATATAATATGCTTCATTTTTAATTTTTGGTTACTTTTTTAGATTTTAGTGGGGATATTTTACTGATTATTTCTGTACTATCATATGACATTTTTTGTATTTTTTAAAAAAAGATGATTACTACTTACTATTTATTTTACTGTGAAATATATTAAGTCAACTATCCTTACCAACCTATCCACTAGACTTTTAAAATAAGTGCTATGTTTTGTCATTTTCTTTTTTAAAAGTCTATGCAATTTTTAGGTTATCTGCAATAAAACCTTATTTGAACTATTTTGCATTTTTGTCTTTTTGTCCAGATTTACAAATGGAATTATTTGTAAAAAGAAGAAAATTCAAATTAAGAAACATAAAAAAGGAATGGAATACAAAATAAACACTGAGCTTCATAAAAGGTGATTTTCTCAGAAATTTATACAGAAATTCCCATTATTTTTTCATTAAAAATGACTCATGACTGCCAACAGAAATTCACAATTTTGAAAAAATAGCCTCTTTGCTCTGCTCCTTCTGTTTTCTCTTACTGTCATGTCCTTCCTCCATGTCTTCAAACTAATGAATTCCCACCTATTATTCAAAGTGTAACTCATCTATTTCTTTGATTCCATTCAATGAAGATTTTTCTCTTACATCCTTCACAGGACTTTGTTTTGTATCCGCCCAATACAAATATTATTGTATTCTGTAGTTATTTGTATATGTGACCTTTCCCATTGGCTAGATTGTAAGTCCCACAAGGGCAGGGAATATTCCATATTTAAACTTTGTATCTAGTATAGTACTTTGAATAAAATATGGAAATGCTTAATAAATATTTGCTAAGTTAAAGGGAATATCTATCACCAGGCCCATAATCAGAACTTTTCTAGTTCTATAGGGCTTGCCAAATATATACTTCCACTGGTATCATCTTGAGAATCCAGAGTGCCTTCTATATCATGACAAGGCATCAGTGTTCAAAAATAAACTGCAAAAATCTTAAAAATTAAAACAAACTGGTTTTTATGTCTTCAAGCTCTTTCAGGAAAAGAATGAGATCTGTGGTACATCAACACTGCCCAATAGAATGTAAGTTCTTTGGAGGCAGGAACTATTTTAAAAATAAAAAAAATAAATTGAATGGAATATGATAATTTAAAATAATTCTACATGAGTGCCGTGCCTTTTATAATGTTTTATAAAAAATTTTCCAATTATTTTAATAACAGACATTTTAAATGGCAATATTTATACAATTAAATGTTTTCTTTAGGTAAGATTTAAAAGGAAGAATTCTATTAGTATATATTTACTTACACATCCTAAGAATATGTATAAACCAATGTAGACATTTTCATACTGTTGATCACAACCCTCTCAGTTGTTTTGTTTTGTTTTCTGAGAATATCTGTGGCTGAAAAATGTCATTATGCAGAAGTCAATCTGGTGATGAGTCTCTGCAAACATAGTCAGGCTAATTGTGAGAAGACAAATACAGTCTGTCAATGGGCCTATATTTGAAGCCTTTCTAGCCTGGTGTAAGTAGACTCTGTCAGTATCTGTATTCTACCAGTCTGACCTTTGAGAATCTAGGGTCACTTCCATGCCATGATGAGTCAGATTTTAGTGGAAGAGAATCTGCACTGACAGGTGAAATATTTAGCCAATTAAAAGTATCTTATAGAATTTCCTCCAAGTTCAAAATTAAAATACATTTTTGTACAAATATATAAAAACTTTTTAATTAAAAATTTTGACCTGCCAATATCTGTAAAACAAGTGATACTGTTTAATTTTTTAAATGTCATCCAAAACAAGTAGTATTTACTGAAGTTGAAACAAGTTATTTTTGCACACAATAAAACACTATCTTTTTCACCTGAAAATACAGTCTCTCCAGTTTGAATTTCAGAATAAATACATGGGTATTTAAATACTTAAATAGTTTGCTAATTGTTTAAATTCATGGCCTTATCAATTTGGCTTCTTCCAGCACCAGTAAAGGCTTCAGTCCATACATGCCCTCTCATCCCATGTGATTTCTATCCACATCTTTCCACAAATCCTATATGATCAAATCACTTCCCTATTCAATAAACTCTAATGTCTCTGCCTCCAGGAGCAAATAGAAAATGTTCTGTTTGGCATTCAAAGTCCTTCCAAACCTAGCTCACTCCTACCTTTCCAGGCTTCTTACAACTTATGCTCCATCATGTACTCTTCAATCCAGTGACACTGGCCTCTTGGCTGTACCATGACACATTCCATCTTTGGCCTTGGGCATTTTCTCTGGCTGTCTCACTTTCCAGGAATATTCTTCCTCCTCTCCTTGGTTTACTGCCCTCCCTGGCTTCCTTCAAATCCCATCTTCTATAGGAAGACTTCTCTAAGCCCTCTTAATTTCAATACTTTCCCTCTTTTTATTATTTCCTATTTATCCTATAAATAGCTTGCTTGATCTATATTTATTTCAATGTCTCCCTCATTAGTTTGTAAGCTTCTTGAGAATGGGGACTATCTTTTACCTTTTTTTTGTATCCCCAGACCTTACAGAATGAATGAAAATTCTATAAAGAGGAACTATCTACCACAATGGAGATCTTTTTTCTAGTTTTTAAAAACATTTCATGAGTAGAAATGAGCAATTGATAAATCCTTAGGCTCATTCCATGACTGGTGGTCTATCTTGCTTTCTGGTTACCTGCCTTTGGCAATATTATTTTTGGTACTAATTCTATCATGAAGGTAAATTAATAATATTCTAGAACCTACTTAGAGTGACCTATAGGTTTTTTGGTTGTCTTTGGGCATGCCCAAGTTTTTCATTTTTCTGAGAATGATTCATGAATTTTTTAGTAACCCCTAGATAAAAATCTTGATAAATTATAAATGTGATTTTTGGAGTTTATGGACAATCCTTAAAGATCATAATTAAGCTGTTAAAGGGACTGAACTGTCCCCAAACACGGAATTTTCAACTCCAAAATCAAGGATTTGTCATCTTTGTCCAGATTTTGAGTCAATCTTGAATTGTTTGCAGAAAGAAAGGGATAGATTACTTTCTGAAGAACTTTGTTCTTTAAGCAAAACAAAACAAAAAACCCCCAGAAACAGTGTATGGATGTTCAGATTTTAGTCAACACGCTTATATTAAATTTAATATATTATATTAAACATGCTTAACTGAATCTGGAGTCAGGCAGACTCAAGTTCAAATCTTGTCTTAGCTATCTATTTACTAGCTGTGTGACCCTCAGGAAAATCACATAATTTTGGTCTATCTCAGTTTCCTAATCTCTAAAATGGAGCTAATGCTTACTCCTACTTCTCAAGAATGTTATGGATATAAAATGAAATAACATTTGTAAATACAAATCATAAAGTTCTATGAAAATTCTAGCTATTATTATTGTTGTTTTGTTATTTAACTATTTCAAAACATCCATGTTTTTATCTTGTAGTCAATCATTTTGTGTATGTATGAGAAGTATAAAAATATGGATTCTTCAGGCCCCCTTTTCAGTTATTCAGGGAGAAACTAAAGATTTCAGGTTTAAAAATCTAGAAAATCTGATATTCTTTAACACTCATAATTGTTGTACATAAGCAACATGAATTGCTTAGTCTACTCTGAGTAGAGTCTACTCTGCCATCAACTAGGTGTGTGACATATGACAAGTCACTTGACCCTCTCTTAGTCTTGTTTTCTTCATCTGTAAAATTAAAGAATTGAATTAAATGATATCAAGCTCTGTCTCTGTGATCAGAACTGGAAATAAATTATAGGTATACATTAGGAAGAGTCTTTTGTGAATTAAATATTTCTAATAAATTGACAATTTTAGAGGCTGAGCTATATTCAATGGTCATTATTTATTCACCCCACAATTCAATACTCAATTATTAAATGTCTTCTTTGTGTAAGATACTGTACCAAGCATTGAATATATATAAAGGCCAATTCGATGATCCCTGTCCCCAAAGAGCTTAAATCTCACCAGGGGAATAGAGAATATGCCCAAAGAAAGAAATGAAAAGTACAAACAAAATAAAATTAAAATTCTGGTAAAATCACGAGAAACTCATGTTAATATACTGTGGAAGATACAAAGGCATAGTAACTGCCTCAAGAAACTTACAATTTTTATGACAGAATAGACCTCAATAAACAAATTAAAAACAGATGCTTTGATATATCAAGAGAAAGTCAATGCATGTGCAGACTCTAATCACCTGGAAAAGTCATGTAACATCCACATATATCTTCTTTTGCTCCTATATAGCATTGAATTAAGTTTGCTTTCCATCTTAGGGTACAAAGTGAAATCAATTCTGCTAGTCCCTGCACCTCACCTCATTTAGTTCCTTGAATGTAGATGATGCTAATGTTTAGATTAATTTTTGGAATCTCTTTGAAGAGAGCCAGTTCTTGTGTCCTTACAAACTGGCCAGACTGAAACACAGCTCAGATTTCCTATTCTATTAGGCCTTCTGTACAGCCAGTAGCTGGGGCTGGGGTCTAAATAAATCATCATGGAAGGATGAGGTGTGGCTTAAGACTTAGTAGGTTCCCCTCAGAAAATTATATCTAGATAACTGTTCCGGTGTCAGGGATAAATTCAACCTCTCCTTCAACTTGAAATTTTGTCTTAATGGGCCATAGCTGATTGGACCCATTGAATCTTTTGATCACATCCAACTCCACTGTACCATGAAGATTGCCTCAGGGGGAAAAAACATACTTGAGAATATGCTTTGTTGTATATACATAAAGCTTAATTCTAATAAAGAAGAGACTAGAAAATGCCCAGAGATCAGATAAGATTGGGCCTGATTCTTATGTTGACTAAAATCTGAACATCCATAAATTTAAGGGCTGGCAGGGTTGATATGGGACTTTAACCAGTGTTAAAGAGATTTAGTTAAATCTATGAAAAGGAAGTTAAATCTTGGAAAGTGTACTTTGGTGACAATGCTGAGGTTTTTTTGTTTTTTTTTTTGTATCAGTCCTTAAGGTGACCTGAGTGACCATTAATAGTCTTTTGGCACTTTCCCTCAAACTCAGGATCATCCAGTTACCTTGATCTATCATTACTAGGACACAAATGAAAAAAAAAAATTAGACTTTTTCAATTCTACTTTCTATTTAAAACTTCTATTTATAGTAGATATCTTCAGGAAAGGGATTTTTTGTTGAATTGGTTCTTTTACAGATTGGAAGTCCATGTTAAATACTTTTTTGGAAATGCCTGTAATTCCTGCAGATGCTATTCTCTTTTACAAAATACTCATAGAATAAATTGAAGATTTCCAAATGTGGTGATTGGATTATGTAATATTTTGCCAAACCATGTCTGATAAGTTTTAAGGATAAGAAGACCAAATTGTCACATATGTCTTGCTTTGGAATATTCTAGAGCCCCAAATTCAAATGTTAATAATAGATGTTAAAATTGAATATATAGAACCAATATATAGAAAGTACATCTCCCTAATTAAGTACTACTCATGACAATAAAAATAATTAATGGAAAACAGCAAAAGCTTGCATCAATAAGATACTCTATTTCTCTTAGGATCAATATTTTATTCTAATTAATTCTTACAACATCTCCAAGAGGTAGATGAAGGCCAAACATCTTCTTTTTATAGATGAGGAAACCAAGGCATAGGCAGATTAAGTGGATTGGCAAAGGTCACACAATGAGTAGAAATGGAATTATGAAAAGGGTCCCCATCTCCTTTATCTAAGGACATTGCTTTATCTAAAGTATTATTGCTTATTGAGCAAATAAGAAAGATGGCATCTTAGATAGGAACTAAATAGGCATCTATAGAAACAAAAATTAGATAATATGGTGGGTCCTAATTTTGGAAGGGAAGCATAAATTGCATATGGAAAAATCATCTATATAGGAAAGACTTCTATCTTCAAAAATGTGGTCTTTCCCCTATCTTTCACCATTAAAATTTTTTATTTGCATTTGTAATATCTGTTATTCAACTTCAAACAAATGTAAATGTAGCATGGTACAAAGTAGCATTTGTGCCACCAGTACCATGAAAAACCCTCATGTGTGAATGGGTGGTTAATTAGGCTGTATTAGATTAATCCCATGTCTCCATTGGTTGTAACAAATGAAAAGATAGTGTGCACTGTCATGGGGATAGACATTTAAAGCTGAATGTAAGTTTCATATTTTTTCCATGTGGTTGGTCAGCCAGGACTTCCTTTTAATTTAATGAAAATTCGGTTTGTAAATCAGAAAACCTGTCTAATTGAAGAACCTGCAAAGAGATCTGCAAATATTTTTAGAGATTGAAGTTACGTTTATTGTCTGATGCCAAGAAATCATACACCCACATACATGCATACATACAAAAACACATGGAGGCAGTCCTAAACAATGGATTTCCTAGGAAAATAGATAAAAGCTTACCTCTTAGGCCTACATAGAAATTTAGGTAGAGACATGTAGAGAGATACCTGATATTTCTAATATGATAATATTGCATAGGTAGCAGGAGAATATTTGTTATAAAAGGTCTTAAATGTCATTTCCTAATGACATTTTGAGGTAATTTTAGCCAAAAGTCATATTCCCCTTTTAAGGTAATTGCTCTTAGATTATAGTTATTGTATAAGAAAAGGCTTGCCTCCCATTTAAACAATGTTGAGAAGTTAAATGTAAATTTCCAGTAGTGGAAGCTAATTTTTACATCAGAGAAATATTCTAGCCCACAAGTAAGTTTTGCTTTGTCACTATACTGTATTCCATTCCGTAGAACAAAGACTGGGTGCATAATGAGCCAATGTAAATGAAGGCAAATCAGCAAAAGTGTGGTGGGGGAGGGGAAGGTGTAAAATATGTCAGTTGGTATAATGACCAGGGAGTAGAGAATTTAAATGTTTAATGCCTCCACATTCAGACTCATTTTTCTGTCATCTCTTTGAATGGGTAGACTGAGGTGCTTGAAAGTCCAGAATGAAAGCATCTCCCCCTTGCACCCAAAGGATTCTTAAAATTATTTACCAGCGTGGATGTCATCTGTACGTATATTCGTATACCACTGGTTTGTCTGTATTTTTCAGCCAAGAGCCATGGTAATAATTAGAGACTAATCAGGAAATGCCGAGCTTTTTTTTTTTTTAACTCTCCTGCACTGAATGCCAGCTTCCCATCGCCCAGCCATGATGGAAGCTCAGAATACAATAGGAACACAGCAACAATATGAATTGCAAATACATGTATATCTTTCTGCACAACCTTTCTTATTGACTCTTAATAAAATGAACGTCTTCTAAGAAAAATCCTCAGCTGTAAATTGCTTTCCTATTGATGACGGGGCTTTGGAAAAATACTGCCCATGCCTTACAATCAAGTAGACAGAGTTGTGTTAAACAGAATTGTTTAGCTCCTGTCTGTAAATTATGTCCCCTCTCCCTTAGCCCTCCCTACAATAAAGGAATGGATCTTCTTTAATAATCTGCTGCTTAGCATGTGTTGCAACTATCCATGTGACCATCTGAGGATTTTACATATCCCCCCTTTATGAATATAACATGCCTTTATGAGAATATGTGCATGTTTAATAATTTCCTCACACACACACACAGACTGTTAGTGCTAAATATAATGTTTATTTTCAAGATTGCTGGTCAAAAGATCAGCATCGCAGTGCTCCCCCTATTCCATTTTCTTCTATGCAGCGTTCCAAAAGGTGGGTACCCCGAGTGACATTTATCAAGTCATTTCACTGTCATTCCAATTTAGCTGCCTGGTAATTAGAACTAGAGGTATAAATAGCAAAGCATGTACTGAGGCTCTATGATTTCAAGATCCTGTAAAGCTAGTGAATGCTTATTCTTGAAAAGAAGCATATTGGTATTATGAAGGTGGAGCTTGGGGGAGAAAATGTACTCCAAATCCATTGCGAAGTAAGCTAAAATTCTGATTTTTGTGCTAATTGAATAATTTAGTAGAATTTATGTCTTTACAGTTGGAAAATGAAGAAAAGATATATTTGCTGCTGGTAATATGGTCTCAAGGGCAGCTTGTTAAAAAATTGGAAATACTATCTTTTGTCAATATTTAAGCTTTGTTAGACTGGCATCTAAAGAAAAATAATAACATCTTAGCCTTTTTACCTTTGAACTCTTTTGTGAAAAACCTTAATATTACCAACATGAAAGTGCTGAACTTAATCAGTAAATTTGACCAAGATTTATGAACTTTTTCATTCTAAATGCATTTACATATACACAAGCACATACGTGTACATAAATTCACTTTATTACATCCATTTTACACAAACTGAACCGTAAGTAGTTGGAGGACTGAAAAAGCCAATCAAAATACTCTTCCTATATCCTTAAGTCCATAAACCTCTTTAAATGGTCTCTTTAAAAAAAAACAGCTAAATTATGGAAATGCAGACTATATTGCAGAATATTTGCCAGTTATATCTTGATTCTTATTTGAAATTCCCACAAGAATATAGGCATGACAGTAATATAAACCATAGAAACAGGCAAAAAGTAGAACACAGGGACTTGTAAATAAATCCATGAATATCAAGAAGCACAGATGCTCAGATTATGCATTTTACCAGTCCAGTTCTGTGCTTGTAAACTATAAGGCCAGACATTTGTAAGATGCAGTACTGCCAGCTCTACAGAGGGAGAGAGGAAAAGAGGGAGGGAGGGAAAGAGAGAGAAATGGGGGGGAAGAGAGAGAGAGAGAGAGAGAGAGAGAGAGAGAGAGAGAGAGAGAGAGAGAGAGAGAGAGAGAGAGAGAGAGAGAGAGAGAGAGAGAGAGAGAGAGAGAGAGAAGGAGGAGGAACACAAGGCAGACACAATAACGCATAATAATGTTAACATTCCTACATGTCTAATAGCTTAAATATGCCAAGCCTCACTCCATCTATACATTGAGGCTAATGTCAAAGAAACATTAAATATTTTATCAATAGTTCCTCTTTGAACCAAAAAAAAATTTTTTTTTACATAAAAGGAATCTGTTTCCAAGGAGGCAAAAAAAAAAAAAAGAAGAAGAAGAAGAAGAAAGAAAGGAAAGGAAAGGAAAGGAAAGGAAAAGAAATATCTAGAATGGCAATATTTTCAAGACACAACAATATTCGTGAATATGCCATGTTCAGCAAGGTTCATAGCACTCACCAAACACCAGTCTTACATTATTTACATCTTAGCAACGTCAACATGTCTTATTGACTAAGGAAACATAAAGTAATATTTTTAGCTTCTCTCAATGTTAGGACTGCATTGCTTAATTCTTTTAACGTTAAAAAGGGCTGTAGACATATATTAGAAAAATGTTTGGACTTTCACGAATTGTGTTCTTGTGTGTGTGTGTGTGTATGTGTGTGTGTGCAAATTACAGTTTTCTTGTTTGACTGATACTATGCCTTTAACAAAGAATGACTGAATTGTCTTAACAAAGAAGATGAAGGCTGTATGGGTTGGTTACAATAGAATAACCACCTTCCAGATCTCTTAAATCCACAATATATGTAGTGTGGGTCCTGAGTGGCTTTTGTTTTCAATGTCTTTTGTAAGCTTTTAGGGTTTTTTCTGCATCAAATGTCAAGTTAATTTACAGGGCGCTATTACTGATATGTTTCCTTGGTTTGTGGTTTTCTGTGAAAGGCAGGCAGCTGAGACCAAGTCTTAGGATAGAGGGGGAGGGGCAGCAGGAGAACCCATAACACATACAGTGTGCCAGTGTCTGTAAATTGGCTGCCTGTATGACAGCGGGCCAAGGGAAACCTCTAGTATTCATTTGCATGCTGGAGAATATCTAGGATTAAACTGAACTGATTTTCATACAGGATTTAGACCTGACATTTATTGTTCGGTTCACAGACCTCTTGAAGAAAAGTTTGTTTTCCACTCATAGATGAAAAATCTTCTAAGATAAATAAGACTAGCTTAGCAGCAACAGTTAATAAATACCTTTTCTGTATTTTTTTATGAATTTGTCTTATATGATTAGGAAACAGATGTTTGCCACCAAATTATTATGTTTTTGCTCTTTGACTATGTCAAATAGAAAATATCTATCAAATGGCATTTATTAAAAAAAATCTGTCCATTTAATTTGTGGGACCTGATTTTGCATAAATAAAAAGTAGACAAATACTTGATTTTTTGAAAAATTAAAACAGTGTCTGAGCAGCAAACATTCACACACACAGAAAGGTTTAATTTAATATCTCCTTCATGTGTTTTTATGGGGATAGAACAGATTTTGCTTATACCATAAGCATCAAATTACATACTTTTAAAGAAAACATGAAAATTATAAATGATTGCTACATGTGAGCCAAAGGCACTAAATTTATAGCTTACAATAGTTCATTTTCATTGAATAATCAATCCATAATGCTCTTCAAGCATTTTAAATATTCAAGCATTAATCATTGGTGGCGATAAAAACTCATAATCCAATGTTTTCATAATATTTTAAGAAAACCAAGTATTCACTTTTTTATGAGGAAATGAAGCCAGTTTTGACATAGTACCAATGTAAAGGACAATGCTATATTAGAAATGCTTTGCATTGCCTTAAATCTTGATGGTTTCCTGGAGCCCCTTTCCTTCTGAGCTAGTATAAAGACTTAACCTGGTCACTGAAGAGTCCTAGAGGTCCAGACCCCCCAAACCCTGAAATGGAGACTTCTTCATGTATGCATAACTGTGATAAATTTTCCATATGCACTGAAAATATGCTTTATATAGTCAATAAGTAGAAGACAATATATAAATGTTAGTAATTAAAAATAGTACTGTTTTGATCAATACCTTTGGGAAAACTTACTGTAAAATCCGTTACATATTTTAATTTTTAGTGTATCAGTGTAAGTTTCTGAAAATATGGAACATAAAGCATTGATATTTGCTTTTCTCTATATGTTAAAATATTCATAACTTCTATCTTTAAAAAGGATAATTTGTAGCATGTAGTTCTTGGATTTTTTTAATATTACATCTATTCTAAGTACACATTTGTATGAATATTCCTGTCTTCAAGTCATTTTAAGACTCTGGGGTTATAGTCAATGAAGTTTATGTAATATTGAGTTTCTCTTAGATAAAACATTAGTAGGATTAAAAAAAAAGTCAGCTATCACCAGCTTGTGTAAAAACCAAATTATTTACTGGGCCATTTAACAAATTCATGTGATGATCCATCTAATATTTCTGCGAAACAATTATATTACATTTGCACATTCACATGTACGAACAAGCCTTTTATTGGGAGCCAATAAGTACGATTTATAGATATGAAAACATTTTTGAAACTTTGTTATGGGAACATGTTTTTGTGCTAAATGTGTGTAAGTTGCAAATGTTTGACAAATATGAATGTAAAATGTGTCTACACATGCAAAGGGAAGAGAATCAAGGCAATTATTTGAACAATTCAGGCCAACCCCCCACTTATGCATGAAATAGATAATTGAAGCAAAAGTGGTTTTTTTCCCCTTGAATTATTTGGATGATTGCTTCAATTCTTCACTTCACTTTATATGTGTATGTAGACATAGTCATTGTGTGTCTTTAAAAGTATCACATTAAAAAAAATGCAACTGCAAAAGACTGAACCATTTAGTACCCCTAGTCTTTAAGCTTAATATACTATTGAAATGGTTTTGTAATCAATTGGAACTTTTAAGAAGAGTGATTCTAATCTACTTTTCTAAATGATTATTTCTAAAGCAACATACAGTGATATTTAGTTGTAACATACAATTATATATGCATCATGCAAGCTGGCTTTCTCAAACCTACTTTGGCATACTAATGCCACAGTATCATTCATTACTGTTTCTATTAGCAGTATACTTCCCCAGCAGGTCCTGCTAATTGTACCAGGAGTATTCATGACTGTATGTTATCACTATAGTCCTGAAGAACATTTAATTGTGAAGGTTTGACCCCAAGATGAAATCCTGAAAGTATATGATTGAGAAAAAGAAATTCTGCATCTAGTCAGGTGGGCTGGGGGAGGGTCATTTGCAATCAAGCTAATTTTAAAGCCTTTATTGTTAATACACTTAAAAATATGGCTGATATAATGACTTGATCTCATACAGTTATTTCCTTGCTTTCGTGACTGCATATGAAGTAAGTATTAATTACTCCTCCATTTAAAATTCTGGATACAATTCACATATACTAATTTTAAACTCAAGATGTCTCTCAATCAAATTGTGGAGCTTTTTATTTCTTGAATGTAATTAGTATTGTAGAGTATTCACGACAAACATACAGAACAAGGAAAAGGATTCCTACTTGGTAATCACTGTAAATATGAAATTGTCAAGCTAGTCCTAATTAGTCCCTGAAATAAAGATAATATGCAAGCCTCTAGGAGGTGCAACAGACTTAGAACAAAATTCAAATATGCCACAATCAGATTATTGTTTCAAGCAACTATGCTTAATAAAGTTGGGGGATGATGTTTGCGAAATCATTCTGTCAAGCAAGCAGTCACAGTTTAAGAGTAATTAAGCAGTTCATACTCATCTTAAGAAGCCCAAGCATACAGAGAAAAATCTTGGTACACTTGGAAACACATGAGACACTTTATGAAGGTAGCGATTTAAAAAATGAAGTAAAGCACACTTCTTAAAGTTCAATAGGCAGTGGGTTGCTTTCAAAACGTCTTTTCAAAAAAAAAAAATGGAATTCTAGCAAAGTATTTGATTGTTTAAAATTTTTATTATTCAAATTCTCACCAGTTCACACACTTCTCCCTAGAGAGAGGCCAAGAAAATATTAAAAATACTATAGAAATAAAAAGGATAAGATATTTGTCACTCTCGTTTAAATTGATGTATGCTGCTGTCCTATAAACGTCACATCGGATAACCCTGAAAAATTACCATGAATCTCCATAATTACGCATATTCATGATGGTGTTTTGCATACCGCTAACAGCAGACTGCATGTGGGGTGGGAAGAGAAGGGGGGAGGGGGCAAGAGTGATTTGACAGATTAAAATTATTACCAGTATCATGAAAATAGGCATAGCAACAGTTCCATTTTGTTAGGTTTTGAAAAACAAAAGCATATCAGAAAGCCATAAGATAATTATATAAATAGAACTCTTCTAGTACACTCTAGGTTCAAAGAAATAAGATGGTTGGAGATAACATTGCTAGGTGTACTGATATTTGAGTTCTAAGACTGAGAGACCAGGCTGGGAACTGAAAAGAGAAAGTATTGGGGACTTTTTCGTCTTCTTCTCTTCTCTCTTTTTTTTTTTGGAAGGGTTTGGGGGCGGGGAGGAGTTTTCGATCCTCCCGATGCGTTCCCACAGTTCTGATGTACTGAGTGCGAATCGTGTGTGGACGACCTTAGCCTCTGATAAATATGGGATCTGGGTAATATTCAGTAAAGTGTTCAAGGGCTCTAAGAGATAGAAAGTTGTCCGGTGTCTGCCTCAATAGCTTTTTGTGCTGAGGCAGAGAGCAGAGTTAATCAGGGACTCTAGAAGTAATTATCGACAGAGTTTGGGTAGTACAAATGCTTGGGTAAACAGCGATTGTTCTTTCCACAAGATTGCGACTAGAAACAACAATACTGGTATTGTCCTCCACTTCTCATTAAGGGGATTCAGGGATGGAGCTCAGCACTCTGAGGCGGATGGGAAACTGACAGACAAACTGTGCTCTGAACGCATCTCTCATGATCCCACTACAACAGGCTCTGGCTTTTGGCATCAGCAGTGCCAGCTGCATTGGGAGAAGCCAAGCCTGTCATACCATCTTCACATCAAATCTTCAGTATACAAGAGCCAAAGCATAGTTAGAGCTTAATGAAGAAACAAATACAAAGGAGAAGATTAGGCCTTGTTAACACTCGCAATCATTTGTTCTTATAGAAACTGCAATGGGTGGGTTGTTTTATAGAATTCTTTCTTTCCTTCTAAAGGAAAAAAGTTACACTGATGACGCATTTTTTCTTGTAAATAGTCAGGGGAAAACATCTTTCTGTTCCTGTATAACTCTAAACCAGTAAATTGTTTTGTCAAAAATGCCACTTGAAACAGTTCCGTCCATGACAACTGTCAAAATTGGTAAATAAATACTTTTCATTTTTATATTAATAATATTGTAGTCCTCTCCACATAAAGCATTCCTTTGCATTCTTAAGTAATAACATGGTACTCTTTGGAGAAATAGTGGTGTGAAACTTTATCTATTGTTATTGGATTAAAAAAAAAACAATCTGTTCTTTGAGGCTAAACATTTCTATTTCATGGCTCCAAATTACTTTTATCTTCAAATTAATTGCATTTGAGAAAAGGGAACTATATTTTTGAAGTTCACCATAAACTAACCAGAAAGTTTGACAGCGGAATGCTATCGTTATATTTTTTATTGTTGTAAGCAATCAGTCAACTGTACAAAGGTGCATTGTGTACAGCTGTAATGTAAAACCTATTTTTGTTTATGCTACATTTAGCTATCTGTCAACCACTTAATATGGAGAAGGTTCATTTTAAATGATATTATTCTAAAGGAAACAAGAGCTCTTTAATGGAATAATGTATTTACTGTGCCACAGTTTGTGTGTAGGACCTACACCAGGAAGATTCATAATGTATCTGCAGCTTTAAAACCTTAGATGCATGTTTAATGAGGACAGGCTACTGCTAGTAAACACTGATGCAGACGAACATACAATACCTTTGCAGGGTCTGAGACTGTTGATTTTTACAGTTTCTTGTACACTTGGAATACAAACTCTTAAGGGAAGTGCTTGATTTTATATCTTTTACCTCCCCTATATTGCAACAATGGAGAGAGAACATGAACAATTAGGATTTTTTTTTTCAGTATACAACTTCTCATCAGTCAATATACCAGGAGGTTCAATTAATGCATATCTTTTAAAAAATACTTTTTATTATGAAGCACTTTTTTTTTAAGTGCAGCATGGATGAAGACTTGAAAAATTTAAAATTATCACTTGTGACCTGAGTAGATTTGGGATTGGTTCATTTTATAGTCATATGATGATGACAAGGCATAAAACATACTCCTTACAAGTTGTTCTTGAACTATCTAAATAATGAGACACATATTTACACAAGACAGAGCTCTATATCTTAAATATCATAGGGATATTGGCTTCTAAGTCCCCATGCATGGGAAACTTGAATTCACAAGAACATATCATGAATAGTAGTATTTGATGTATAATTTTTATCCTAATGTGTTTGAAGGATGAAATTGTGATTCTTAGAGACTAGTACAATGGAACCATTTTATGATGTGGAGGGTGTCATGAGATAAGATCATCTTAATATCCTACACAATGTAGGTTATACTCACATATGCTTTACTGTAACTGATAGATTTGGGGGTGGAGGGAGATATTATTGCGCCCAGGGTTACTTCAATCCATGCCATAGAGAATCACAAGTAATGAGTCTAGTTAACATGAAGTTCTACTGTATTTGAAACTGTACCCAAATTTTCCATTGTAAGCCAAATATTTCCCATTGGAAACCACCATTTTTTAAAATGGCAAATCAAGTTGGGCCCTGATTGAGTGAACTGGACTTATCTCAAATGCTTTCAACTGAAATGTTGAAACCCTATTACAACAAATGCACGCTTGTGGATGAATTATTTAAATGACATTTGGCATTTAGAAGTTCACTGTTGTGGTCATTCTGGCATCTATTCAATCACATAGCTGTTGCATACTCTAAATTGCTAGATTTTCTTTATTTGTTAATTTTATTAGCAGGCTCCTCAGCAGTTTGTAATTAAGTATGACAGGTAGATTTACATGATGTCTCCAAATGTCAGTATTGCTCTACAATAGCATTAATATCACAATTTTTGTTAGCAAGTAAAATGAGATCACATTTTTCTTTATGTACTGTAATACACTCTAAGATTTTTTTTTTACTAATTACATCAGCATTAATGTGGCCACATTATATCATCTATTCGTAAAGCTATCAGACGAATTTCAGCTGACGTAATCAGTTATGTAAAAAAGATGTAAAGCATAGCTACTCTTTTATAACAGATTATTTTATTTCTTAGATACCTTAAATGTGCCATTTTAAAATACACGCGTCGATTATTTGGATTATTATAAAACTACAGTCTCATGTGCTAATGCAGACCTTGTTTAGAAGGCAATCTCATGTACTAAAATTAACGTTAAAATTGCTTTCAAGACAATACCACCAATACAATAAAGTTACATGCAAGAGTATGATAAAATGTTGATAGATGACATGCAAATGAATGTAGATAATATTTTAAAGTCAAAGTCATATTTTTGAAAAGTTTAAACTGTGTTGATAGTTAGGAAGTATCTTTAGAGACTAGAGATATAGTATCATAGTTTTTAGTGGTCTTAATTTTATTTAATGACACTACTTAACTTTGAAGAACAAAAACTATAGTGTCAGAATATTTTATATACATGGTTTTAATTTATATTAAAAATCCCAGTTATATTTGCCAAAGTAGTAGTGTACTTTTACTTCAGATTTTATTCCAAATATCTACCATGAATTTGCTGTACATTTCCTTTAAAATAAGTTGATTTTGTGGAGTATGCCTGTGTATCAGGCATGATATTAAATGCAATTTATCTTTTAAAATACATTTATGTTTTGTAATGAGAACAAGTGGCTTATTCATCTTGTTCATATCATTCCCACCAAGACAACTAAAATTTAGTCATTCAGCGAAAGAAATAAAAATGTATGGATACAACCACACTTGTTATATCTCCACACTTGGAACTTCATATAGGTTGCCTTCTTTTAGGGAAAAGCACCTCATTGATCATTGAGCCCACTTGGTTTGATCATAATAAATAAAGGGAGGTGGATTTCTTTAGGATGCTCTGAGGTTCAGGAAAGGGCAGGCCATTTCCAGCTTTTGAAGCCCCTATCCATAATTGAAAAATAAATACATGCTAGATAGATTATTTTATAAACATGTAAATAAATAAAATATATGAACGCTAAATAAGGCACCAAAAATGTGAGACATATTTTACTTTCTAAAAAAAAGCTGTATATTTTGTCAATGCCATTATATTCAATATTTTTAAACCACCTATTATATTCTAGGCCTCATACACTCTTTTAAAATTTTTAGAGCAGGTGCCAATCTGCATTAGTTAGGGATAGTTTCCTTACGGATGGTTCTGTCAGTGCACCAATAAAATCACAGAACCATTCTAAAATAATAATGCGCAAGGCATTTATATACAAATAAAAACAAAACAATCTCCACCTTTAAGGTGCTTATATTCCAGCCTTTTCCTGTACAAATGCACTAATTATTGGGGGCAAAGAGGTTAATATTAAGCTTAGTAAACCATTTAACATTTTTTGATGTGATCATTCTTTAGCTGCTAAATTGGAGACCCCTTTGAACTTAGACTAAAACCAAGGGACTTTCTGTCCTTCTACAGCCCTCTACCCCAGCCTTGGTCTTTATCCACAGTGAGACACCTTGGAAGAATTGGTATATGAAAGGCATTACAGTATGGCCTAATGGCCTTGTTACTGCCCTTGGATCTTAAGAGAAGGGATTGTAAAAATTAGAGGGACATTCCCTTTTGGTTCCTATCATTGTTTCCAAAATCAACCAGGAGACTCCTCTTTGGGGGGCAGTTGACCACAGGGCAGAATCACTCAACCTAAGTTGATAATGGCTTTTCCAAGTGCAGGTTGCCTTCCTTTTCTCTATATTTATATAGACTCAATCTAGTGTGAGATGAACCACAGATTTAGCTCAGCTAGTTGGTTTAGTCAAATAAGAGCTTGTTAACAATTTCATTAAATTGAAGGAGTATTTAGTTGAAAAGGGTTCTAGCAGGTCTTTAGGTACTTCTGCATCATGCCAAGAAAATGGCATAAACCTCCATAGTCACTCTACCATCCAGGGGGAATCAGATTAGTCATATATAGTGCCTCTCTTCTTCTGTGGGGTAAGTCTTCACCTTTAACCCATGCAAGGAAAATTGAGACTTTTTTTCAGTTTCGGTTCAGTTTTTGAGTTAGGGAATCAACAAGGAATTATTAAACACTTACTGCATGCTAGGAACTGTGCTATCTGTTGAGAATTCAAAGAAAGGCAAAACACAATCTATGGAGGGTTTTTTTTTCCCTCCAAGGATGGAAGTTGCCACAATATTGTATTAATTTTTGGGCTTCTGTGAATAGATTTTAAATTATTTGAATCATTCAGATTTGGTAATAAATAACTCCAAGTTTTGACTTTCTTTTTTTTCCTCTGCCTTCCTTCCCCTAGCACTCACTTCAAATAAACAAAGGAATCTTTAAGATGGTAAGATAAACTGATGTTGTTGTTGGGTTTTTTTTTTGTCTTTGTGACCACATATATTAATGCAGGTCATAATGGGACATGGCTTTGAGTGCAGGAATTAATCCATACTAATATTAACAGATTTTTGTATTTGAAAAATGACCTGTTTAGAACACATTTTTTTAAGATCATGTTTTGATCCTGAATTTACACAGAATTTACCAATATGGTCTGCAATTTGGTCACAGCATTCATGCTTTTTATGAAAACATTTTCTTAGGCAACCATAGCTCTCTCTCTCTCTCTCTCTCTCTCTCTCTCTCTCTCTCTCTCTCTCTCTCTCTCTCTCTCTCTCTCTCTCTCTCTCTCTCTCTCTCTCTCTCTCTCTCTTCTTGTTCTTGTTCTTCTTTTTCTCTCTCCCCACATTATCTTTTACTATTTCAACAAGGCAGATATATTTTCAGACATGACCACATACATTTGGGTTAAATCAAATGTGCTGACTCTATGTAGGCCAACCAAAATGAATACTGCAGCTGTAGGCATTGTGGTGACCTGTTAACCTGAATTTCATTTATGGCTTCTTCTGTATTTAAACTTATATTTAGTAACCTATATTTTGCACTGGCAATTAATTCTCATTTGAGAATTAACACCCTACTTTCTAACAGGAAGGGGTTTTGTTTCTACCTTCAATTTTTTTTTAAGATTTGGATTTTATTGCTTTGAAAATCTTTTTAATGCCAGAAATGAGTAGCCTAACATAAAGCATGGAGGAAGGAATGTGATATCAGCAGCCCTCAGACATAGAGATGCTTTATGAAGAATGCTGGCATTTTAAGAAAATTACTTCATGAAATTCTTAAAATATATACCATATTGAAATGCCAAACATAGTATTAATATATTGATATGCCAGCTATGATATATCATAAATACCAAAGTGAATCTAAAACTTTTAGAAATATTTGATTAATGAATATAATTCACACAAATGATTCAAAATAAAAGGGATTGTTATTAGTTATCTTCTTTTTTGGTGCAAAAACTTGCATATTGGCCTCAGTTCCAAATAGAACCAGCTTCAATGAAAATAAATATGAGATAGAATTTTTATATTTGGTATATGATATCATAAGCTACAAGTTATGTCACTGATACATAGAAATGAATGAATTTTAATAAGAATTTTGGATGTTCAACTCTACAGAAGTACCTCTGAGCAATATATCTTGATAAGTTTGACTTGGAATTAGTTAATTAAATAGTTTTTGATGATAACTGTTTTCTTCCTTTGCACAACAGTGAATGCTGCAAAGTTACACTGAACATTTTAGTGTACATAAGAGGTATTTTTTTATCACTAAATAATAATTCTGATTTCTGTCCATGTCTTATTTGGGTAAAGTGGTCATTAAGGTGATAAAAATTTTTTATTTCTCATAAGGATTATAATTCCTTTTCACAGGGTGATTCCTCCCCCCTTCCCCCATCATGCCTATTATACACATTTGAAATGGAGAAGAATGAAGTGATTACATACATTTCAGTTTTACTGAGTGGCCTGAAGACATATAGTTAAAGTAACCATAGCACCCTCTCATAATCTTTAAATCTAAAGCAAATATTGTGGTCCTAGGCCAAACAAATTATTGAACTAAATAAATAGATAAATGAATCTCTCATTAAATATTTTGGCTAATGAATATTTCTCTTGTAATATGGTTCTTACTAGGGTAAACTTCTCCATTCGGTGGTTTCCATGCTGACCCCAGATTTGGAATCTCATGTCAAAAGATTTGTCAACTCTGAGTTTTTCCAATTAAACATATGTAGGGTTTTGCATCATTGATGAAAATCTACCGAACTTGGATCTAAAGCTATACTGTATGCCTCAGGGTGATTTTTAAAATAATATTATAAGCTAGCACTGAAGGTGACTTTAACTTCAGTCAAGCAGTACAGTATACAATCTATGTATAAATATGTGTATATTATATATATATATATATAAATACAAACATAAAGAATTTCCACATTAATCCATGTATACATTCTAAGAATTGATTTATCGTTGCAACTTTTCATGACTAAAAAGAAAAAGTTCTTTTCCATAACATCATTCTTAGGGGCCAGCTGATATAGTTCTTATAGCATGGGTTCCGATTCTCTTAGAGCACTATAATATTAGGAACATAACACTAAACAAAAAATACATTAGCCTTACTTCTTACTATACCTGCATGTCAATATACAGTATTTCTGCCCTCTGCTGTGCACACATGGCTGAACGTCTGCCACCAATCACTGTCTTTTCTTTCTTCCCTTTCTCTTGTTCCTTCTTTCTCTCTCCCCCTCTTGTTCTCCCTCTCCCCTAGTCTCTTCCTCCAACCTCTTTTTTCCAATTCTCTTCAATTCTCTACTGCAGGGTACAGTAGTCATATTCGGCACTCAGAGTGTGGTTGAGCTGCTAACCTTGCTCAACTCCAGTATTAGCCAAGGGATTCTGTTTCTTGCATGCATTAATAGTGCCTTGCCACAAAAGGCTTTGTAGTTCTCTCCTGCATATTGAGCCTAGCTTAATAACATTCTATTTATGTTAAAGGCACATTTAATCTGCAAATGTGACCTTTAGGAGAATTCTTTTGTTTTTCATTAAAGAAACACTGCATTACAAATATTAATTATTCCTTGATGCTTCCTTTTAATTAACTAATCATGTGCTATTTGATGCAATAAAGAGTGCATGTTATGCAATGCACAATAAAAATCAAGGAAACCTTTGCTCCAGAAAAAAAATATATATATATATATATATTTGTATCTTCTCCGGATGAATTTGCCTATGTGAGACATCGGATCCAGAAAGATGTTTTGTTTTGCTTTGTGTTTTCTATTTTGTGAATGCCAATGCAAGTCTGATTAGAATGCTGAGCATATCGTTAGCCCCATCACTAATAAGTGAACGTTCACTGATGCATATTAGCAGGGTCTAGCAACGTAGTGAAATTGTCACTTAAGTGCTTGCAATCTGAACCCAGAAAATGACAGGCGATGCCGAAGGTCCAGCTCCAGTGCATGTCTTCACTGTAGCTGGAGTCACTGGAATGGTGAAACCAGTTTAGGTTCAAGGTCGCTGCTGACATTCAGCTGTCATGGCTTCATTGTCTGCAGGCCTTCTCTCCATTGACACATTCAAGAGTACTTTATAGCTACCACAAAGAACGAGTCAATTGATACCATTACACTTCATGCACACACAAACCACAAGCCTGTTCAGGACTGTTGATACAGTCTAACATTTATTCATTAAGGGATCTATTGAAAATGCAACTTGCCCAACCCCACTCTTCACAACATAGACTTGCTTGTTTAGTCCAAACATTTAGCTATGTCTTTTTCAAGTTTTGCACAGCATTCTCTAATTGAGGTAACATTATCTGCATTTTAATGCTACGCCATTTATGTCCCATGAAAGATTACCTGAAGAACCCTGCCATGACCACACGGGTTTAAATACGGGCAGTCGCATAGAAGGAATATACACAAAGGATGTGAGCGGGGGAAAAAGGGAGATATTTATTTGTTCTGAGAGACCTACGGAAATCCAATTGCTCAGAAATGAAATAAGAGTTGGGAGTGAAAGGGGGGAAAACATAAGCTTGGGTCAGGGAAGAGGCAGTGATTAGCTCCATTGTTAGAAGCTCTTTGGGCTTCATTGGTCGTAAAGAAAACCCCACTAATGAATCTATTGAAGCTTGCCAGGACTTTGTATGGAAGACAACTTAAGTTATGGTGCTTATCTAAGGAGTAGTAGCAAAGCATGTGGATAGAGAAAATAGCACATATGCCTCTTTATTAACAGCTTGCCCCCCCAAAAACAAAAACAAATTTCGAAAGCTCCATTCAATAAGTATGTGTTTTATTTTCAGTTTATCAATAACTGAAATGATTAGAAATGAGAAAATAGATTATATCCTTTAATTCAAAAGCAGGTAGATGAGGTAAAAACCTTTTTATAGGCTCTCATATGCTTTGTACTAATGCTTTTTTGAAGAAGGTCCTATGAGTTGTTTGACATTTTCTGGAAAGAATTGCATTTTCTAATCAGCTATGCAAAATATCTTATGTAGAGGAATATACTCAACTAGTTAAGCATACCTATGGAAGTGGGAAGGGGAAGGAATAGTCAGTGTTCCAATATGCTATGCCATGGAACAACTGTCTACTGAGCTTCTGTCATAGGGAGATGCTTCATTTAAAACATGATAGATTTGTTTAGTTTGACATAAAGTTCCATTACTTTGGTCCAATTAATCCTCTGGAATTCATGGCATCACCCCAAATGCAACATAATAATGTCAGAATTTGATTAGGCTGCAAAACACAAGGCACCCATCATTTGATCGGTCACCTGGTCAAGATTTTGTTGGCTTATCAAGTACCAGAACCCTGATATCTTTGGGACATTTCCGTAATACATAGTGCTAGCAACCTTATAAGCCCTAAGATGTGGACTTGAGCCATATAGGTTTAATTGCTTTATTTCTTATGGTAAATTTAAGCATTGAATGGGAATTCATGACAAAATGCCTCATTTCTTCTTCCACAATGCTTTTCCAAGAATGAGGTACATTGTTGGGTGTACATGATTGTAATGCTACACTGCACCTATTTTATGAATAAAGCCATTTGATTTTCAGTGAATTTTCTCATCTTCCATGAGCATTAAATCAATCCTTCCCCAGAGAATTAAATTTGGGGACAACAGTACTACATGCTCAGCAGATTTCTTCCATATTGCATATATCAAGGGTTACTTTTGGTTGTGTCCTCCAAAGTTTCTAAGTAACATCTTGGGATTCCTTCTCTGGAGACTCTCTACAAGTAGTCATGGAGTTACCTCTTTAAATCTTCCTCTACCCAAGGGAATCACAACACGGTGTTTAATATTGTCCTACGTCCTATTGATAATTCCAATGACCAGACAAGGAGAAAGAGAAGATAAAAAACAAACTAAAAATATTATATAGACATTGCAGTTCTGATTAGTTAGGTATATTAGCAGAAATACCCTGGTCAGTCCAAGATAAAAGTTAATATTAACCTGAGCTATCAATCAACAGGACTTTAAGATAAAAATACTAAAAGTTGAAGGGGTGGCAAAGAATAAAAGTACAGAATATATATGCATATATGTGTACATGTTTGTGTATCAAAAATACTTATCTCAAAATATGGGTATAAATATACAAATACACACATATATACATACATACATATATATCACAGATGAGTTTGAAAAAAACACATAGTATTGATGATACTGATGAGAATATGGGTAGAAACTTAATAGTTTGTTTTACTCTTGTCCCAGCTCTTCTCAGATTCACTCCCCAGGCTGAACCTTCCATTTTCCTTTTCTAAACCTTCTTGCACACTGTCCTCAAAGAGTAGCTGTTTATTCAACGTTTGTAGAGTTGAAATGAATAGAAATCTGTCTTCATTCTATCCTTGCAAAGAATTGAGATTCCTACCAAATGGACAGTCAATTTAGTGAAAATACCCTTCAAGGCCAAATGGTCAAGAATCTTTGTTTCATTTATTTCTATCCCTAGCTCTTAGCATAGTGCCTCACCTGTAGTAGATGCTTCTCTTTGTCGAATTGAACTGCCCTGTAGCTTCTGGTTTGTGTCTCAAGAAAAGATGATGTTACATTCTTCATCTATGTAGTATTGGTTACACAATCTGGGAGTCTCTCTCTCTCTCTCTCTCTCTCTCTTTTTTAACCCTTACCTTCCATCTTGGAGTCAATACTGTGTATTGGCTCCAAGGCAGAAGAGTGGTAAGGGCTAGGCAATGGGGGTCAAGTGACTTGCCCAGGGTCACACAGCTGGGAAGTGTCTGAGGCCAGATTTGAACCTAGGACCTCCCATCTCTAGGCCTGGCTCTCAATCCACTGAGCTACCCAGTTGCCCCCAGTCGGGAGTCTCTTACAAATACCTTGTAGGAATAGTTTCATTATTCTAGCTCTATCAGTTTTTCTTTCCTTCTTTTTCTTCTACTTTTCACCTAAACCATCTTTTATTTTTTTTCATCAGATGGGAAAATAATTCTTGGAAATGAAAGTTTTGATAGTAAGGAATCTTTCAGCTTCATTGATGGTTTATGATGTAGAAATGTGTGAAAAATCCCATCATCAACATCCTAGTGATACTTGACTCATTTGCACACTAATCAGTTTTCTGATTAAAGATGAACTTCCTCTGAATGGATGTGAGTGTGAATTCATGTGTGTGGGTATGTTTGTGCATGCTCATACACATGCATGTCTGTCTTTTCCAACTCCTTCAGTGCCCCTTCCCCATTTCCCATTCCTTTTGTAGAGAGGACTACTTTTGTATATAGAGTTATGAAATATTTCTTCAAGAATGAATTTGTTTAAATTCAAAGCATTGCATAAGTAACCTGATCAGTCTGTTGTCCATGGTGTTCACTTATCTGATGTTTAAAAACAGTACTGCCTTTGAAAATTCAAAAGGTTGTGTGACTACCTTATTGCAAACAACTGAATTATGTCTCAGAATAAATTTTTATTTCCTGCCCAAACATAATTTAGGGAGATAATTTTCCAGGCAGGACTATAAATGACATCAAATCTTATTCAAATAAGAGGTAACATGACCAAAGTTAAGGTGGTCCTATGGCTTTCTAAAACTTCTCTAGGAAAAATGCAGATTATTTTTAGTTTTAATACCAATCATTTATAAAATGTTATTAATTAGTTTATTATAAGACCCATCTAATTGTAACTGTTGAGTTACAAAGGTAACTAGAAGTGTTTCTTGCTCCGTTTTATGACGTTTTGTTTTGTTTTGACTTTGAAAAAGGAATAGAATTCAAATAGACACCTCCCAAGGCAAGGTCTGGTTAGCATTATGCCCTCATGGATGCATTTCTAAAGGTTGCAAATAGTTTCCAGTAAAATAATAAACTCTTTTAGGAAATCTGAACTCTGCTCTTGAAATATGCCTTTAGTTAATATCGAATCTAGAAGGAGGCTTATTTGATGGTTGTACCCTATAATTAGCAAGATCAGTAATCAAGACAACTGTGATTTATTTCACTGAGGGAGCTAAGAGACTAACTGCATCTGGCGTAGGGTAATATGGTAAGATTCAACGTGGACACAAATTTGCTTGGCTGTAAGAATTGTCCACAGAGGGATGAGAGAAGACGGATGTCTCGGTGTCCCGGATGATTGTGACGCTTGGCTTCAAAATGGAATAATACTTGTTCTCTGAGTCCAAAATTTTTGCCTAGGCTCCTAAGTACAGCACATCCTCCTGAGTGGCAGTAATGAATGCTGAATGCTAATTGGCTTGCTACATACATATATACCCAGCCAGAGCCAGTTAGGTATAGTTGTTGACTTATAATGGTTTGAAGATGACTTCCAAAGGAAAAAAAAAATTAAAAGCTCTGTGCCTTAGAGGTTGAGGGGGTGGGTAAATCTCCTCTAATAGAAAACTGTGTTGACAACTTTAGTGTTTTGGGCTTGTTTGTTGTGTGGCTTGTTGATGATGTTTAGCAAAAGAGACATTTCCTTTCAGATTCTGTTCCAAGCCCCCCCGGCTCTGTTCTAGGCAGTTCAGCCTAATGGAATTAAGCCTGACATGTCTCAACTCTATTTCTTGATAAAATAAACATAAAACAATGGTTTAGATTTCTAATAAAACTCTTGAACCATGTGAGACTCCAACTTTCCCTGTTCTTTACACATCTGTAAATAAAGGGCATAAAAGAGGAGGACAACAGGGTAAATCAACATGAATCTGAAATCCGCGGCAGCATATTAAATGGCACAGTCTCCGTCAAAGAGAGGGTGACCCCGCGGCTTCTTGCAGTTTGAAGCTAATTGTTTTCGTCAGGATGGGAACGTCTGGAAGTCCACTGCAGTGTCCCACCAGCAAGGATTCAGTAACTGAGCCGGCCTGCAGAGAATGAACCCACTTTGTAGCAACACAGCGGGCTCAGACACCACCTATTCTGCTCTCCAAACTGTCATGCATAACAACTTTATTGTGCTAAATTGAACTTGAAAGCCACCAAAGGCTATGAGAAGGAGAAGCTATGAGAAAAGCGTGCTGTCAGTGCTGGCAAAGGCCGACCTGGAAAGTGGGCTCAGAGACAGGAGAATAAAAGAGCAGGCCCCATGAACACAGCATATTGTTTCATTTTCAAGTAGGATTCCCATCCCAGAGAAAGTCGCAAATGGGATGTAAATTTATTTAAATAGATTCTGCCGCTTAAAAGTTTGCCAGCCGCTCTTAGCCAACTTTCCCAGCTCTCTGATTCGTTACTTACAGTGGGAATATAATGACATATAGTCATCATTGTAACAGCTTCTTTGCAGGGGCACAATGATGATTAATAGCTAGCAGCAAATTTTCACATGGGCTCTGAAGCACTATAGCATTAAGCAGCCAAACACTCCCAAATCCCCCTTTTCTGTTCCACTGAAAAGTCCTCTCCTTGTACCTTGCAGATAGGAACAAAGCCTATCTTAATTCCAATCAGCTTTTCCTCATTCAAAGAGACCTTCTCTTTTTCATAATTGATTCATGTGCATTTTTTAGTGTTGCACTGAGGCGAAGCCACTTTTCTCCTTTTCTCTGTCCTCTTGTGTGTGTGTGTGTGTGTGTGTGTGTGTGTGTGTGTGTGTGTGTGTGTGTTTTCTGCCTTTTTTTCGGAGGGGGTGTGAGGACTGGGAAACATTTAAACAAGAAACTGTGTGTGTTTTCCTCCCAAAATATTTGCTAAATAGATTTCCCAATTAGCATCGATTTGTTCTGTCTGTTTAAAAGTTTTGTTTTTAAATCAACTCATATTTTGCCATCTTTTGAGATAGTTAACTCTCCATCAAGTTATTAAAAAGTATGAGATCACTGAAATAACTCTGGCAAGAGTCAGTCAAAGACCAGAGAGTGCCACAACAATACTCTGGTTCTCTGGCGGATTTCTGTACCCACTCTCATTCCCATGAGAGACTTGCAGCGGAAACAAGAGCAGGCCATAACTTTTTCTGTACCGATGCTGTTTTCTGTTCTGCTTTTGATGGCCATCAAAAGAGGGGAAACTGACAAAATGAAGGTAGAAGAAGCAATCCTCTACATCCACTAAACTATTATTTCTTTATTATCTGTTTTCCACCCCTTTTGAGATTATAAAGAATTTGTAAAAGTTTCTCCATTATTTTTAGAAGTATATTCCCAAACCAAGTACTTCCCTCCTGGAAAGGTAGCCTAAAGGATATTATACAGTGCTCTGACCATGAATATAGATAGGACTCATCTTTTTCTTTTCTTTTCTTTTCTTTTCTTTTCTTTTCTTTTCTTTTCTTTTCTTTTCTTTTCTTTTCTTTTCTTTTCTTTTCTTTTCTTTTCTTTTCTTTTCTTTTCTTTTCTTTTCTTTTCTTTTCTTTTCTTTTCTTTTCTTTCCTTTTCTTTTCTTTTCTTTTCTTTTCTTTCCTTTTCTTTCCTTTTCTTTCCTTTTCTTTTCTTTTCTTTTTCTTTTTCTTTCTTTTCTTTTTAACAGTCTGATTAATGAAGGACAGAGCTCTGTATATTTATAAGTTTTTTTCAGATTTTTGTCACTTTTCTTATTCCCGTGGATTGATGGCATATTATACCCCATGTGCCATTAGAGTTGCTAACCAGTATTAGACTACTTCAAAGGATAGATGGGATAACCTGTGCTTTTCCAGTTGGGGCAGGAGGGAGTAATCATGGTTTGCCTTCTCAGAACTAGAGAAATATGTCCAAACTGTTACCTGGAGGTCACCTGACATAGTACAGCCCTGTGATCCGGAGCAGCAAGGCCTTTTACTGAAATGAAAGCTACATTGGCAAACTGGGTTTTCAGTGTGACACTCCAGTTCAGCCATGTCAGACTCCTGTCAATGAACCAGAGTGACATACTTTTTACTTCACTGACAAAATGCAAAATATTCTGCTCTGCTCCCATCTTTAAGTAATAGAGTTCCTTCACTGTTCTCAAATAGTTAAGTGAAAAGAAGGCTATTTCAGATTGATGTGGGAAGCCACACTAGTTATTTGTAGTCAAGTATTCATCTTTTAGGCATGAAAAAGTAACATGATAAAAGCACCTTATGTGTATATTGGGTTTTTCATACACGGATCTTAAATCAATGGAATATAATCCATTCACTCGGGTAGAGAAAGGAGGTCTCTCTGAGAGTGTCACAAATCCATATGATGATGTCCCTAGGCAGTGGATTTTGCATTTGGATCCCTGAGTGAGCTGAAAGATGGGTAATATCGCATGAAGGTGGAAAACTCCCTACTGACTATACAGTTGAAGAATCTCATGTGAGTTGTTTATGCCACAAAGAACATGGTATAAATGGAGTCTTGACATGCTGGTTTCAGAGCAGTGAGGACTAAAACTTTCCATACTTCATCAAACCAAGACATGCACATTAAAATTGGGAATCTGCCCAAATATAGCCTCTAAGGAAGATTCATCTCCTGGTACAGTTTTTTCATTCTGGAAGTGAAATCTGTTCTTTCCCTCCTCTGCAGGTGTACTTTATTCCTGTTTTAGATAATCCTTCCATTTGGGGAAAAAATCAGAACTGGGCACATTTAATACGTTTTCCCCATCTTATCTCATGGCTATGATTTTGTGTAGCGTTGTTATTATGAGAGTAGCAGAAACCAGTTGGGATTAAGATGTTGCATTGGGCAAGGTCACAATTATATTCTTTGCTCAGGTGGCCCAGAAAGTCACCTTCTATGCCATAGTCACTGGATCTCTTCAGCCCTCAGTCAGTGAAAAGGTGATGCCTCTCACTTGCTGAATCCTCCAGGGGCTTACCTTTAGAGTCTCCCTAAATTCTACTAGCATGAGGGATCATACAAGTGACTCTGTCAATGATACCGAGTGAATTGGGGCAGCTTTCTCCTGTAGAAGACACTTTAAATTCTAAACTAGTCTAGTCCCTTGCCACTAGTAAGTCCTTCCCCCAGCAGGGCTTTATCAGAAACACAGAACTCCTGCCCCTCACTCCACTTTCAATCAACTTCCTTCCTAAAGAGTCATTTGAAACATCTAATTCCCCGGATGTGAACATTCCCAGCTACAAACTCTTCACAAGGCAACAAACTGCACATATAAACATTACAGCATATGGTCCCTTCCCAGGCAAACCCTTAGCCTGAAGAGCTGCCCAAGAAGGGAAGTTTCTCTTTTCAGATTTACCCAGAATACATGGGTACCTATTGTTCAGTTTCTTGATAGCCCCAGTCTGCACATCATTTCCCACATCCACATTTTTAGTTAATACATGTAACATAACTCCTACACACCCACAAGGGTTATAATGAATACAGGTATATTTTAAAGGCAGATGGTATAGGAGAAGACCTTAAACCCTCACCCCAAGATCTATCCTAGTGGAAGTTTCTAAGCCTTCATTTTATTCTCTCTGAAATGAAGGTGAAAACAATAGATTCCATTTATAATCCATTTTAAGGTTTTCAAAGAACTTTTCTTACAGCATTCTTGTAAGGGAGATGGTAAAGCATTATGTCCCCATTTGACAAGTGAAAAGACCTGCCCTGCAGGTTTCAAACCCCTCTCTCCTGCCTCCAAATCCAGTGTTTGTTACACTCTACAACTAGTCTGTCCCACTGACTTCCCAGGATTGTTGTGAGACTCAAATGAGAAGACGAATTTGAAAGCGATCTGCAAATTTAGATATTGCTAAAATGCTGATTTTTATCCTATGAACCTGTGCTTGAGTGCTCATAATATACCAAACACTATGCTAGATATCTAGGGAATGGAAAGATGAACAAGACAAACAGTCCCTGTCCTCAAGGAACTTATAGACTAAGAGGGAGATCACCTATATAAACAAGTAAGTATAAAGCCAAGGAAAGTATAATAAGGACATCCAAGAGCTAAAATCAAAGGCCCTGTGGGATGTTTTGGGGAAACTGTGATAATGATTTGTAAGAGATAAGGTGATCATATAGTTTGAAGCCAGACTCCACAGAATCTTGAAAGCTAGGTTAAGGAATTTATGTTTTATTCCTCAAGCAATGGAGTGTCCCCAAAGGTTTTCAAGCAAGGGAAAGTCTGTCGACAGAATTGTATATATGAGAAAGATTAAGCTGGTAGTGGTATATGGGACAAATTGGAGAGAGGAAAATTAGAGGGAAGAATATCAATTGGTGAGTTATTTCCTCCAGTTACCTTCAGCAGCATGAGTAGGAACAAAAAAGACAGTGATGATGAAAAGAAATCACTGTTAGAGTTTTGCAAAATGTAATTAACTATAGGGTAATGGACCAAGAAGTTCAAGAAGAGAGGACTGTGTGAAGAGGTGTTAAATATGATGACTAGGGGACCACCTTATGAAGCCTACAACACTCCCAAGTGTGGTCTAAACCAGATTAAAATCTAGTTCCCATCAGATATTAATGTGTTGATATAATAATATGAAAAAGAAATATACAAACATGTAGTTTTTTAAAGTCAATATGCGGACCAGAGGGATCCTTATGAATTACTCCATTTGAGGGAAGAGTTGGACTGGTTCACCAAAGAGTCAATAATGGGAAAGAAGGTGAACTTTTGTCAGAGCAGAAGTAAGGGTTAGGGATAGTACTAAAGAATAGAGAGTTTGGCAGTTACAGGGAAGATGAGGAATAGGTTTCAAAGTAGTAAATCACAGGGAGAGATTGAAAGATAAAAAGTTATGATTACAGAACAGAAAATCAGAGTTCTTGGACATTTGTGGGTGATAGGAAGGACAAGGCTAGGACCATCTATGAATGCAGAGGTAGCGCATGGGAACAGAGTGGGACAATAAACTGAGAAATCAATGTCTTTGAGAGAATATCAATTTGTATGGTTGAAATCCCCTTGAATGAAGGAAGGATTTGGAATACAGAGGGAGACTGTGAGTAAGGTTTTGAGCTCACTGTAGAAAGTACAATGAATGTTCTGGAGTAGATAATAGCTACCAGAATTTGAATTGGGTGATAAATTTGGATTTAATGAATTTCAAAGAAGGAGAGGTCACTAAGTGATTGTGATAAAGGAAAAGCCAAGAAATAATAATGCAGAGCAAGTAGTATTCCAATTCTACCACCATAACCAGTTAGTTTGGATATATGATTGAAAGGATAGCCAATACGGGAAAAGATGAGGAAGAAATTGATGTCATCAGGAGGGAGCCAAGATTCAATGAATGTCAAATATGGAAGGATTGAGAAAGGAAGAGGTTTAAGATGGAAATAAAATTTAAAATTTTGTTTTTGTGGGGTCAGAACCAAGATGGTGGAGATGGTACACAGATCCACCTAATCTGTACCAAATTATTTTCCAATTGTGATATAATACTTCAAAACAAATTCTAGAGTAGTATAATGGAATGAAATAATTTTTCAGCCCTAAACAACTTAGAAGGTCAGGATGAAAGACCTATTGCACAAGATGTGGAGTACAAAGCAGCAAAGGGCCTTGGGGGTGGCTGAATTAGCAGCAAAGGCTTCTGGAGCTCTCAGTCACAGAGAGTAAGGTGGTTCAGACAACTGCTCAAAAGGAGATTAGAGAGCTCCCTCTGTTAGCCCTGGGTGCAGGACTCTTGTTGCCTTATCCATACATAGATCCATGTGGTAGTCCTGGCTCATGCTCTCAGAGTGAGGAGAAACATTAGCACATACCAGCACTTGAGGCCACAGTGGAGCAGGGGATCTTGTCACAGTTTAAGGTGGAAAATAGTACTTATGGTTGCTCACAGACAAGAACACAAGCTGGAAGAGAATTAGACATATTCTATCCTTATATTATACCACCTTGGAAGAACTGAAAACTTATAGATCCCCAGAGTGAGCTCTGTAGACAACTATACAAAGAACCTGATGTTTTGGGATAGAGGAACACCACAGGAACTATAAGAATTAAATTTAAGAGAGGATTCCTTTTACATAGAACAGAGTCCAACTTTTGGTTAGTTTTTTTTTTTTAAGCTAAAAGAAAAGGGCTAGAAAATGAGCAAATAAAAACAAAAAGAAACTCAACTTAGAAAGTTATTTTTGTGACAGGGACCAAATTATAAACTCAGAAGAAAATAACAAAGTCAATACTATTGTATCCAAAACTTTCATGAAAAATATGAATTGCTCTCAAGCCCAGAAAGAATTAATGGAGGAGCTCAAAAGGGATTTTAAAAATCAAACAAGAGTTTGGGGCAGCTAAGTGGCTCAGTAGATTGAGATCTAGTCCAAGAGACAGAAGTTCCTGGATTCAAATATGGTCTCAGACACTTCTTAGCTGTGTGAATTCACTTAATTCCTCATTGCCCGGCCCATACAGCTCTTCTTCCTCAGAACCAACACATAGTATTGATTATAAGACAGAAGGTGAGAGTTTAAAAATAAGGGAAGAAAAATAGAAAAGAAATGAGAGTGATACAGGAAAATCATGAAAAGAGCAAATAGCTTGGTAAAGGAGACACAAAAAATTCTGAAGACAATAATATCTTAAAAAACAGAATTGGTAAATTGGTAAAAGAGGCACAAAAATCCTCTGAAAAGCAAAATAGGCCAAATGGAAAAAATATACAAAAATTCACTGGAGTGAAGAAAACTTTAAAGGCCAAACTGGCCATATGGAAAAAGAGGTACAAAAGTTCACTGAAGAAAACTCTTTTAAAAGAAGAATTGGCCAAATGGAAAAAGAGGTATGGAAACACACCAAAGAAAATGATTTTTTAAAAATGAGAATTGGGTAAATGGAAGATAATGACACCATGAGGTATTAAGAAATAAACAAAGTGAAAAGAATGTAAAAATAGAAGAAAATTTGAAATATCTCATTTAAAAAACAACTAACCTGGAAAATAAAACCAGCATTCTTGGACTACATGAAAACTATCATTTTTTAAAAAGAGCTTAAACATTCATCTTTCAAGAAATTATCAAGGAAAATTGCCCTGATATTCTAGAACTAGAGGGCAAAGTAGAAATTGAAAGAACTCACTGATCACCTCCTAAAAGAGATAAAAAAATGAGAATTCCAGGAATATTATAGCCAAATTCCAATGCTCCCAGGTCAAGGGAAAATATTATAAATAGCCAAAAATAAAAAGAAACAGTTCAAAAGTGAGCTACAGTCAGAATAACATAAGATTTAGCAACTTCTACATTAAAGGATTGGAGGACCTAGAATATGATATTTCAAAAGGCAAAGGAGCTAGGACTTCAACCAAGAATCACTTACTCAGCAAAAATGGGCATAATCCTTCCAGGGAAAAATAGGTATTCAGTGAAATAAAAGACTTTCAAACATTTCATATGAACAGACCAGAGTTAAACATCAAACTTGACTCTCAAATACAAGACTCAAGAGAATTATAAAAAATAAAGAGGAAAGAGAAATCACAAGATAATAAGTTTAAACTATGTACATTCCTAAATGGGGAGATGTTTCTTGTAACTCCAGAGAACTTTATCATTTTTAGGGCAGGTAGAAGTAGTATCTATAAATAGAGGGTAAGGGTATGAGTTGAATATGATGGGATATCTAAAAAACAAAATTAAGTCATGAGAAAGAACTGAGAGAAATGTGACTGGGAGAAAGGAGAAGGGAGAAATTAATGGGGTAAATTATCTCACATAAAAGAGGCATGAAAGACCTTTTATAGTAATGGGGAAGATGAGAGAAGTGGGGAGGTTAGCCCTTGTACCTTACTCTGATCAGAATTGAATCAAAGAGGAATGATCATACACAGTCATCTGAGTACATAAATCTATCTTACCCTTCAGAAAAGGAGGAGGGGAAGGAATAAGAGAAGGTATGCGTGTGTGGACTGATAGAAAAGAGAGCAAATTGGGGGATGTGATGATGAGAAATGAAATACTTTTGAGGAGGGATTGAATGAAAGAAGAGAAAAAAGGATAAACAGGGTGAGGGGGATAGGAGGGAGAGTAATACCTAGCAATCATAATGGTGAAAACATTTTTACAAAAAGCCTCTATAATAAAGGCCTCATTTCTCAAATATATAGAGAAATGAGTTGAATATATAAGAATACAAGCCATTCCCCAATTGATAAACTGTCAAAGCATATGAATAGGCAATTCTAAGACAAAGTAATTAAAGCTCTCTATAGTAATGTAAATCTCTAATTTATAAATAATATAAATATAAATAATAAATAAAAATCTCTCAGATAATGTAAATGCTCTAAATTACTATTAATTCCAGAAATGCAAATTAACCCATATAAGAGTTACCATCCCACACTTATCAGATTAGTTATTATGACAGAAAAGGAAAATGACAGGAGTTAGAGGGGATGTGGGAAATTTGAGACACTGATACATTATTGGGGAAATTATTAACAGATTTAGCCATGCTGGAGAGCAATTTGGGACCTATGCCCAAAGAGACATAAAACATTACATAACCTTTGACCAAGCAATGCTATTACTAGGTGAAAAATTCATGTTTCAGAGTCTCCAAAAGACACAGGAAAAGGGAGAGTAGTTCTGGAATGGAAAATTGTGGGGCAGGATTGAGGGAGATGGGAATTTGGGCCTTTGCTTCATTGTCCAGTAAAACTTAAATGATTGATTTTGGGTTACACTCTAACATCTCAGTTTCCTTCTTTGTAAAGTCAATAAGTTAAACCAGATAATCTCTTCTCGCTTTCAAATATGATTTTAGAGTTTGGTGGAATTAGCTTTAAAATATCTTTCAGCCTTCTTTTTCAAAACTTTCTGTTTCCTGTAAGAATATTCAACCCTACAATCACCTAGTAATTAAGGATTTTGATTGCTAACTATGGAGAAGTAACTGATTTTTAGTATTTAGTAACCATAAGTAATTAATTTAAAATAGGAAACTCCCTTTAGGAGGCAGTCCTAAAACATGTGGTAATGCCCCACACAATAATCAAGGATGATTTTCATGTTAATTGTCCCATGTGTAGTCTGTGGTCTGTTCCAGTGTCAAAGTTTCTCAATTATGGCTGGTTCTTGGGGAAATTTTTGAGGTCATGGAGATAGAGTTACTGTGATTTCAGTGGAATAACCATAGGTTCAGAGCTCCATTAGAGTCATTAGAAGTCAAATAATCTAACTCAACCCTCAATTCATTGATGAGGAAACTGAGGCCAAAGAGGTTAAAGGACTTGCCCAAGGTCACACAGGAAGTTAAGTAATAATAGCTCAAATTTCATTGCTAGTGCCCACCCTAAAATCTAGTTCATTTCATACAATGCTGGTAGCTAGCGTGCACAGTGGATAGAATGTTTGACCTGAAGTGGAAGCTCTGAGTTCAAATATTATCTTGGATATCTGTTAGATATATGAACCTGGTCAAATCATTTAACCTCTGTCTGCCTTTTTCCACCTCTGTAAAATAGGGGTATTAATAATGCCTTAATAATTATTCTCTTGACTGTTTTGAAGATCAAATGAGATGATATTTATAAAGTGCTTTGCAAACCTTAAAGTGCTATCAAAATGCTAACTGTTATTATTTTGCTACTTATATTTCTTTCATGACAGCTATATCAGGCAAGTGATTGTCCTTTTCACCCAGCAGAAATTATTCCAAAGCTCCCATCTTAACTCTCTGGTTTGGTAGCATTATAAGATAATAGATTTTACCAATTTAAAAACAGAGGATCAAGAGAACTAAATGACTTACTTAAGGTCACAAAGGCAGTGTTAGAGATGGCATTTAAACTAATATCCTCTGACTCCAGAGCCAGTGAATTTTCTATTGTGCCAAAGGCTAATGTCCCAGGAATTAATCACGTTTTGTTCAATGAAATTTTACCTTAAATAAGAGATAATAGTCCCTAAAGCTACTGAGAAAATATTGAGAACTCTTTTTTTTGGCCCAATTCTGTATTTATATCTTATATTTTGAATCAAGCTATTTAAGAGAATCATACAATTTTTTAAAAAATTCAACTTTATCTAATGTAATTCAATCAATTAATATTCATTAGGTTTCTATGGGTGTCAAAGTCTCAGATATAGTTCCTGCCCTCAAGATACTTACAATGTAGTTTTTGATATGAGGCAAGAATGTATAACAAGTTAAGTAGAATCAGTTAATTTAAAAAATCAATCATATAATCTCACCATACAATAAATGGTGCGAGGCAAAATATGATAAATTATCCAGTGAGTGTTATCTCTAGTCATTGAGTTCAGAAGAGGGAGAGATCATTGTAAAGCAGCAATCTGGGAGGGCCTCATGGAGGAGGAAGGACTGAGCTGTGAATGATAAATTATGGATATGTAATTTGCTTGAATGATTTTGAATTATTTTCTTCATTATGCATCAGTGGAGAACTTACTGTACATGATTAACCTATTAATATAGACTCACAGGAAACAAAGCCTAAAAACATCTATTTGCTAATCATGTCCACTTTTCTTATACAACTTCTCCACTTCCTCCAACTCAAGATGATTCTTGAGTGTATGTTTATTAAGTTTAATTTTAATGATCTCAGCAATAAGGCAATGTAATCTAGCTAATTTCAGGAGGTGCAGGGGGTGGATTTAATGTAATCGTGTGAGATTATGACGAATTTTATAATAACAGCTAATAATATTAACCTAAACTAGATTTATAAAAGCGATATCCCATGCTTTGTGTACTCAAAATAGGGACTGTGTGTGACCATCAGTTTTAGCATGTTGAGGAACAAGACTCCAATGGTTTCTTCTTCACTTAGCCATTGTTGTTAGAAGTTTGAGACAAATGGGAAAGTTTAGTAATAGTAATATAAGAAATAAACTGGGTGGCATCAGGTTTTAAGCTGGATCTTCTTGGAATTATGATGATCAGCTTAGCATATAGGATTACAGAACAAGTGATACTTTTTCATGTTCTAGTGGTAATAATAATTACCATTTGTATTGGCAAAGCAATATAATATCTCATTTGAGCCTTATACAAGCTAGATGCTATTATTTTACCTATTTTACAGATATGGAAACAAGCTAAGAAAGATTAAGTGGCTTGCCCAGGGTTGCCCACATAGCTAGAATGTGTAAGAGGCAGGATTTGAACTCAGGACTTCTTGATTCTAATTTCATTTGTGCTAGTCATTGTGTACCCAATAACTTATGGGACCATAAGAAATCAAGATACATCAGCTAAAAATAAGAATTACCAATATTAATATCTTCTAGAAATATTTCAGTTCATATGGTGTTTTCCACTAAAATAGGCTAATAATTAAATGACATGAAGATATGAATGCTTTTTCTATCATACATAAAAATACAGAACTGAAAACATTTTAACAGTCATAGGGAAGGATGGCATATTGATTTTTGTCAATGACATCATTAGCTTCAAGTAACATCGTAATTTATTCCAGGTCAATGAAGGACAATCACAAGAAATAGCTTCATATCTAAAATCAGATTAGAAAAAAGAAGAAGAAATAAGAAGAAAAAATCTGAAGAGGGAAAATTTGAAGATTATGAAGGCAAAGAAAATCTACACAAACTCCAGAAGTATTAGCTAATGATGAAATGATTGACAAAAGTAATGCGGATATCCCAAATGATTTTGTAAAGGAAAGAAGCAATTCATAAAATGGACTTTCAAAAATCCCTCTTTAAATATGATGACAAAAAGGCAACTAACATATTAACTATACCAAAATAAAGTAATTCAAAGCAGTTACTATCCACTCAAAGCATTTCATACACACATATGTATATACAACTCATGCATTTTCCCATAATATTTAATAGAAGATATAAAAAAATTATACAAAATAACATATATTACAGATATTGCCACAATAGAAACCACAGGAGGAAAGGAGGGATCTAGAACTCTTTTAGATAGCTGTCAAAAGGAAGATCCCAGGCCCCCTCCCCCCACACACTGAGAGAGCTGAGAGTCCAGCAGCAGCAGGAACTTCTGGGCCTGCACAGGTGCTGTTCTGAAGGGTGTACCTAGTAGGCAAGGTTGTGCCCAGCCTAGAGCATTGAACACAACACAGACAGCAGGGAAAGAACTAGAGAGGGAGTATAGAGCTGGCAGCCTGGCCAGAGCTGTGTAGATCCTCCATATTTGCTCCAGCCTTACAGGAGGTGTTGGCCTCAGAGCACACCCAGCCCAACCAAGCTGAACTTAATCCCATCAAAAACCTTCAGAACTCAGGGAAGCCCAGGCTCCACACCCCTCCCTCTGACTGCTGGACTTTAATCCAATCAAAAGCCTCCAGAGGACAGGGAATCTCAAACCCCCAGAGACTGCACCAAGAGAACTTCTGTCAAAGCTCCAAGAGGGGAGACTGACAGAAGCCCCCCAAAACCAAAAAATGAGAGGAGCAAGAGCACAGACAAATACGGGGAGCAAAGAAGTGGTGGATATGAGCAAATAACAGAAAAAGAAGAAAGAAATTACAATAGATAGATTCTATACAACGAACAGGACAGAGGGGGAGGGATCAGCAAACGATAAATCAGAAATCCCAGCAAATTGGATACAGGCTGTGGAAGAACTCAAAATGTAATTCAAAACACAGTTAAGAGAGGTTGAAGACAACTTTAACAGCAAGATAAGTCATCTGGAAACAGAAAACAGTGTCTTGAAAGCCAAAATCAATCAGCTGGAAAATGAGGCAAAGGAAATGAAAGATGAAGCAAAGAGGATGAAAGATGACCTCCATAGAAAATCAGACCAGAAAGAGAAGGATGACCAAAAATCCAGGGATGAAATCCAGTTTTTAAGAACCAGAATACAACAACTATAATTAAGTGACCTCACAAGGCAGCAGGAAACTATAAAACAAAACCAAAAGAATGAAAAAATTGAGGAAAATATGAAGCATCTCATTCACAAAACAGGGTTTAGAAAATCGGTTGAGGAGAGACAATTTAAGAATCATTAGTCTACTAGAAGACCATGACAAAAGAAAAAGCCTGGACACAATACTACAGGAAATTATTCAAGAAAACTGCCTCGATACTCTAGAACAAGAGGGAAAAGTGGAGATTGAAAGAATCCACAGATCACCTCCTGTACTTAATCCCCAACTGACAATACCCAGGAATGTTATAGCCAAATTCAAGAACTATTAGACCAAAGAAAAGATATTACAAGCTGCCAAAAAGAAGTCATTCATATACCATGGAACCCCAGTGAGGATAATGCATGATCCGGCTCCATCCACACTGAAGGACCGAAAGGCATGGAATATGATATTCCAGAAAGCAAGGAAACTAGGTCTACAACCAAGAATCAACTACCCAGCAAAACTGACTATATTCTTACAGGGGAAAGTATGGTCATTCAACAAAATAGAAGAATTCTAAGAATTTGCAAAGAAAAAACCAGACCTGAATAGAAAATTTGATACCCAAGCACAGAACTCAAGAGAATCATAAAAAGGTAATTTAAAAAGAGGGAAAAAAGAAAAACAAAACAAAACAAAACAAATTTTAAGAGCCTCAATGAGTTAAAATGATATGTATCCCTATAAGAAAAGAGTTCATTGGTAACTCAAAAACTGTTGTTATCACCTGGGCAGCTAGAAGAATTACACTTAGAGGGAACAGTGTCCTGATAAAAGATAGTATAGACAATGAGGAAATATCTGTACTCGACATGTATGCACCAAATGACATAGCATCTAAATTTCTAAAGGAGAAACTAGTGGAGCTCAAGGATGAAATAGATAGAAAAACAATATTAGTGGGAGACCTGAACCTTCCTCTATCTGAACTAGATAAATCAAACCAAAAAATAAATAAGAAAGAGGTAAGAGAAGTGAATGAAATCTTAGAAAAATTAGAGTTAGTAAACATGTGGAGAAAAATAAATAGGGACAAAAAGGAATATACTTTCTTTTCAGCAGCACATAGTACATTCACAAAAATTGACCATGTATTAGGGCATAAAAACAATGCAAACAAGTGCAAAAGAGCAGAAATAATAAATGCAACCTTCTTAGATCACAGTGCAATGAAAGCAATAATTAGTAAGGGTACATGAAGAGGTAAATAAAAAATTAATTGGAAATTAAACAATACAATTCTCCAAAACTGGTTAGTTAAAGAACAAATTGTAGAAACAACAATACCTTCATTCAAGAAAATGACAATGATGAGACATCCTTTCAAAACCTATGGGATGCAGCCAAAGCAGTCCTCAGGGGGAAATTTATATCCTTGAGTTCATATGTTAGCAAATTAAGAAGGGCAGAGGTCAAGGAATTGGGCATGCAAATTAAAAAAACTAGAAAGTGAACAAATTAAAAACCCTCAGATGAAGACTAAATCAGAGATCCAAAAAATCAAAGGAGAAATTAATAAAATCAAAGTCAAAGAACTATTGATTTGATAAATAAGACTAGAAGTTGGTACTTTGAAAAAACAAATAAAATAGACAAAGTACTAGTCAGTCTAATTAAAAAAAGGAAAGAAAAAAACCCAAATTGACAGTATCAAAGATGAAAAGGGAGACCTTACCGCAAATGAAGAGGAAATTAAGACAATCATTAAAAACTACTATGCCCAATTATATGGCAAAAATATGGCAATCTAGGTGATATGGATGAATACTTACAAAAATATAAATTGCCTAGACTAACAGAGGAAGAAATAAATTACCTAAACAACCCCATATCAGAAAAAAAATTGAACAAGCTATCAAAGAACTCCCTAAGAAAAAATCCCAGGTCCAGATGTATTCACAAATGAATTCTATCAAACATTTAAAGAACAACTAATCCCAATATTATACAAACTCTTTGACAGAATAAGAAAAGTAATTCTACCAAATTCATTTTATGACACAAACATGGTACTGATCCCAAAGCCAGGCAGGTCAAAAACTGAAAAAGAAAACTATAGACCAATCTCCTTAATGAATATAGATGCAAAAATCTTAAATAGGATACTAGCAAAAAGATTCCAGCAAGTGATCACGAGGGTTATTCACTATGGCCAGGTAGGATTCATACCAGGAATGCAAGGATGGTTCAATATTAGGAAAACCATCTACATAATTGACCATATTAACAAGCAAACCGACAAAAATCACATGATTATCTCAATAGATGCAGAAAAAGCCTTTGATAAAATACAACATCCAGTCCTATTGAAAACACTAGAAAGTATAGGAATAGAAGGGCCTTTTCTAAAAATAATAAACAGCATATATCTAAAACCATCAGCAAACATCATCTGCAATGGGGATAAACTAGAAGCCTTCCCAATAAGATCAGGAGTGAAACAAGGATATCCATTATCACCTCTATTATTTAACATTGTACTAGAAACACTAGCAGTGACAATTAGAGAAGAAAAAGAAATTGAAGGTATTAGAATTGGCAATGAGGAGACCAAGCTATCCCTCTTTGTGGATGATATGATGGTTTACCTAAAGAATCCTAGAGAATCAACCAAAAAGCTAGTCGAAACAATCAATGGCAAAGTTGCAGGATACACATTGCCATTACAGAAGTGTCTTAAAAAAGCCTATTAAAGACCCCCAGAAATACACTGTGAGACTACATCACTGGGTATTCAGTACAGTAGAATATTAATACTATCTCACATGATTAAGGGCAACAAAAGGCCAACATGTGTAATGGAGTCATGAAAATAAAATGGAATCAAAGTAGGATGGAATAAAAAACATTTTTTTAAATGCTCTCAATCAAGAACTGAAAACAAAAGTAAAAAAGGAAGGTGATAAAGAAACTAAGCAAAGTGAAGAATAAGAGAAATAAAAAAAAACAAGACTTTTTTTTACATTAATTTTTAAAGACTTAAAGAAGTCTGATGAATGCAATGATCAGCGTTATCTCGAGAAGAGTGCTACCCATCACTACCTACATATAGAAACTCATGTTTTTGGAAATGGCCAGAATGAATGGATATATGTAGATATTCTTCCTTGGCTATGATTATGTCCCATAGAGATTTTAAAATTATTTCCCTTGGTTTTTAATTAGGGAGAAGGTAAGGATGAAGAATGTTAGTAATTGTGTTGTCAAAATAAAAAAGGATCTTTGTAAGTTTTAAAATGCATTGATGATAGAGGAAAGAAGTTTAAAAGAAAGACAGTTTTAAAAGTAATGTGAATAATTCATTGTTTAGCTTTTTTTAAAGCAAGCAGAATGATAAGAAGTGTCATGGTTATATATAGAATCCTCTTTCTATACTTTGCTGAACTTATGCAAATACTCTTCTTTAGTGTTGATTCAGAGTAACTTTTAAGAATAAAAATTATTTACTATAGATTCCAAGAAATAAGTAAATAATCAGAAACAGAATTCCTGAAAAAAAATAATATAGAAAAATGTGGGTCATCTATAGAGCCAAAAGACATCAAAACTAAAATAAGAGTTGGACCAAGTCTAAAATATAAAGATTGCAAACCATTAATATGATATGGAGGTAACTTAAACTCAAGTTTCTATATAAAGCTGGAAATCAATGGGACCACATAAAATTCATAATTATTGGGTTCCAGAACTTTATAGTGTTGAATGAACTGCCAGCACACCAGCTTTATTAATTCAGTAAAAATTTATTAAATATCTACTATGTGCCAGGCATTATGCTAAACCAGTGATGGCAAACCTTTTAGAGACTGAGTGCCCAAACTGCACCCTCACATCACATGTGAGCCTCCCCCTTACTCCATACAGGGGAGGGAGAAAGCACTCCATTGGGCTGTTGAGCAGAGATGGGGGTGATGGAAGAAATGTCCTCAGGCGCCATGGAGAGGGGGAGAACAGCCCCCTCCAGCACTCATGCCATAGGTTCACCAACATGGTGCTAACCACTAAGCTGTGCACTGTCACTGAGACAAGCCTGACTCTGTCTTCCATAACACAAGTCATCTCATAGTTATTATTTTTAATCCTTCAAAACCAAAGAGGACTGTTATCCTATACCCCTAAAAACCAAAAGGGCCGGTAAAGCTTAGCCAATTTTTATTCCCTTTTAGAGAGAGAACTATGACATAGATGTGGGACTATTGGATAGCTGCAAGCCCTGAGGAGAAGAAGAAGAGTACAGATTTTATAGTATTTCCAGAAAGAGGGGAGGAGATCTCTGAGATTGGGCAACAAGAGAGCAACTTCTGCCCAGAAACAGGAGAGGTTCAGCAGTTACTTATAATGTAAACCAGGACATGACTTTGATAGCATGGAAGAAGACAGCCTTGCTATACCTGCCTTGCTATTATTTGTAGGGTCTGGTAACCTTTTAGGGTTGGACTAGTTTTGCACAGGACCATTTGTGGGGTTACTTCCAGGCCACATGTCATGTGTCATGTGTTTTTATCAGATTAATCCTGACGTCCCACGGCAATTCTAAATAACACAAAGCCATTGGGAACTCATTGACCCTTGACATTACCAAAAGATGAAAAGACCAGTGAAACTCTACAAATATAGGCTAATTCTCTTTGTCAACTTTGTTTACAAAACCCTCACAGATTGTATCACACTCACACTTACAGAAAATGACCATATTGGCTAAGGGACAAAAAAGGTGTGCTAAGAAGTCTAAAAGATATTAATTATATATTTGGTGATTATTGAATGAGCCATCTGCAAATGTTCTTGCAAATACCTTTCTTCATCTTCTCCAACAAATGAGACATGAAGCATAATTCAATCAAGGAAAAAATTGAGGCTGCATCTATGGCATAGGAAATCCCATAAAGCTCTGGGTATGAAAAATAAATTTTATTTAGTGAGTTAGAAATAATCAATAAATTGATCGTCAGTGATCTCACAGTGACCAAAGACTAAGACACAGGGCCTTGGATTGTTTTAAATGTTTCCCTGATATTCCTGACAGCACATTACTGGGCCCTCTCAGCACCAGAAAGAACAACAACCCTAATTGATAGATTCTTAATGAGGAAGTAGACTAACCTTCTTGATTACCACACTGTGGAGAGAGGAAGATCATCTGAGAACATGACCTAGTCATGAGAGTTCCGCAGCCTCCAGCAATCTGGGCAGGGAAAACCAAATTGCCCCAAACTGAATAAGGGGGTAGCAAGACACAGAAATCACTTTTAATAGCCTGGAGTAGTCCAAGTAAGTTTTGGTTTATAAAGTAAACAGAAAAAGGGGAAAGGGCTTGGGAGGGCCAGGAATGTGATGAGATTCCTGGCTTATGGACTTTTTAAAGCTCATCTAGGAGGTGAGGGGATCAGGAGAAACTTAAACAGAAACAAGAATAGTATAGAGTAATAGTAAAAATAAAGTGATATGTAACATTACAATTAATTTCTCTCACATGCTAAAGCCAATGATGAAGAGTAAAAATGCAATTAAGATGATTCACAGCTATGCAACAATTTTTTTTCTTTTTAATACTTATTTTTTTTTGTTATTCTGAACATTAAAAGATGTGATCTCCATATACAAGAAAGAAAAAAGGATTGCACATAAAACTATGGATTTCCATTATTTACAAAGTATGTAATAAATTCAGTATATTCATTCAAAAACTGTCCTGCTTTTTTATAGTTCTCTTTGAATCTCTTTGTATTCTGTTGGGCTTCTTTTAAAGTACTTACATATTTTTCATCATTATGACCAGATTGCCTATCTCTAACTTTCATCTCTTTGGTCAAAAGGTATTCATAGTTGGTGACTTTGGGGGAAATTTTGAACTGCTTTTCAGCATGGCTATATTAGTTCATAACTTCATTAATAATGCATTACTGTGCCTGTCCTCCCACATCTCCTCTGACAATTGTTACTGTGTTTTTTTTTCCTCATATTTACAAGCTTAATGATGATGAGTATCAGATAAAACTTCAGAGTTGTTTTAATTAACTTTATTCTTTTTTATTTATTTAGAGATTAAAAAATTTAAAAAAAATTTTTAAACCCTTATTTTCCATCTTGGAATAAATACTGTGTATTGGTTCCAAGGCAGAAGAGTGGTAAGGGCTAGGCAATGGGGGTCAAGTGACTTGTCCAGGGTCACACAGCTGGGAAGTGTCTGAGACCAGATTTGAACCTAGGACCTCCTGAATCTAGGCCTAGCTGATCAATCCACTAAAGTACCCAGATGCCCCCTTTTTTTCATGTTTTTTGATGGTTTGCTTTTTCTTATTCTGAGAACTATCTATTCCTATCTGGCCATTTATCTATGGTGGAATAATTTTTATTTTTATATATTTGAAAGCATTTACTGTATATCTTGCATGGTAGACTTTTATCTGGGTACTTGCAGAAAATATTTCTCAATCAAATATTTCCTTTCTAATTTTTAATTTCATCAATTTTATTTGTAAAAATGGCTTTCAATTTTATATAATAAAAATTGTCTATTTTATCTCCTATGATTCAATCTTTTGTTTAGTTAAGAACTTTTCCCCATCCATAGTTGTAAAAGAGATCTCTTACTCTGATCCTCATATGTGACTATAATGTAACCCTTTATATCTGGGACGTATATCCATTTGGAGCTTATTTTGCATATGATGTGAAATGTTGCTCTAAATCTAATATCTACCAAACTATTTTCCTGTTTTCCACATAATTTTGACCAAAAGTAAGATTTTATTCTAGAGTACATTGTCTTTGTGTTTACAGAACACTATGCTGTTATATTCTCTTCTTTCAGTTTTCCTAATCTGTCCCACTGGTCAACTTTTCTGTTTTTAAAGCACTTCCAATTTTTTTTTTTATGATTACCACTTTGTAGCAAAGTTTTGAGATCTAGGGGACTTCTCTCCCTTCCTTCCAACTTTCTTTTCATTGTTTTCCTTGATATGCTTGATTTTTGTTATTTTTTCCTAATTCTAGAAATAATCTTTTGATAGTTTGATTTGTATGGAAATGATTGAGCAAATTTGTTTGGGTTGTATCTCTATTTCTATTACACTGACACAACTTATCCATGATCAATTAAAATCTCTTCAATTATTTAGGTTTATATTTCTGCAATGAGTGTTTTTTCTGTGTATGTGCATGTGCACATGTATTAGGAGATGAACGCCCAAATCTATATTTTTAAAATTTTATGGTTGTTTTAATCAACCAAGTAATAAGACATTTCTGTCTCTCCTCTACCCCCTCCCCAGACTGAGCAATTTTAAAAATCCCTTAATTAAAAAAAAGTCTATATAGTCTACCAAAACAATTTCCCATATTAGCCATGTCAAAAAAAGAAATCTCTACATTTTAAGTTCATCAACTTTCTGTGTAAAGGTGAATAGCATGTTTTGTCTCCATTGGTTTATCCATGATCAAAGTTGTCAAGTCTTTTAAAGTTATTTTTCTCTGTAATATTGTCATATAAATTATTCTTCCAGTTCTCACTTCTCTCTTTATCAGTTCATAAAGAACCTCCTAGTTTCCTCTAAAATTATCCATTTCATAATTTCTTATGACACAATCAACATAATAACTTCTTATGGCACATTGATATGCCACAATTTGTTTAGCTATCTCTCCAAAAGAAGAGAATTGGGTGTTTAACACCAAAAGAACTGCTATAAATATTTTTTGTAAATAAAATTTTTTCCCTATTTCTTTGGGAAATAGACCTAGTAGTGGTATGACTGGGTCAAAGAGTATGTACAACTTTGTAACTTTCTGAGCACAATTCCAGATTGCTTTCCAGAATGACTGGACCAATTTACAGCCCCTCTAGCAGGGCAATAGTACATGTTTTCCCACAGTTCCTCCAAAACACGTCATTTCCCTCTTTGCCAGATAAATAGGTAAGAGATGGAAACTTAAAGGTGCTTTAATATGCATTTCTCTAATTATGGGCATTTTAGAACATTATTGCATGTGACTGTTGATAGTATGAATTTCTTCCTTTGAAAACTGTTCATATCTTTTGACTAGTTACTTATTAGAGAATGTTTCTTAATATTCTTCTTTTCTAAAATATTTCTTAATATTTTATTCTGTAGTTATTTCAAATGAATTTCTCTTCCATCTCTTTCTGCTGTTTTTTTAAAGTAACCTACTTAAAGACTAATTATTTATGTGAAACTATTATATATCCTGTTATTTTGCTGAGATTGTGGCTGTAATTAGTTTTAGTTGAATCATTAGGATTCTTTATGTATATCATTATAACACCTGCAAGAAGAATAAAAGTTTATCTCTTCTCAGTCTCTGCTTATTCTTTCATTTTCCTTTTCTTGGTTTTTACTATCACTATCATTTTCTGGAACTATGTCAAATAGTAGTGATGATAATGATAATATTTGCTTTACTCTTGATCTAACTTGATCTAGCTTCTAGTCAATTTCTGTTGTGGATAACATTATCCCTTGAATTTGAAGGATATTATTTATAATTTTATCAAGGAAATGTCCATTTATTCCTATGCATTAAAGGTTTTTTTTTTTTTACTTAAATGTGTGTTGTATTTCACCAAAAGTTTTTTTTTTAATGGCATCAAATGATATAATCATGTGATTTAAAAATTATTTTTTATTATCAGTATGGTCTGTTATCTTGGTATTTTCCTAATATTGGAATAACACTGTTATAAACTCAACATTGTCATTGTGTAGTCTTTTTGCTATATTGTTGTAGAATCTCTTCTAATATTTTATTCATTATTTTTACATTGGCATCCATTAGGGATGTTATTTTATAGTTTTCTTCATGTTCTTTATTTATCTTTGGTTTAAACACCAGGATATAGTTGTTTTAGAAAGGTTTCAAGAGAATTCTTCATTTTCCTATTTTTTTAAGATTTTATATTAGAATTAATTTTTTGGTGTTTTGCATTATTTACTTTTAAATCCACTTAGACATATATCTTTATTATTTTTTTAATTTTAGAGTTCTTTTATAGATAACATTTAACAATTGTGGTCTTTTAAATTTCTTCTGATATTTAGTTATTTTGATTCTTGATTTCTTGTTCTGTTAATATGGATCTCTTATATTTATTTAAATTTTACTTATTTCATTTATCAATATTTTGACATATAACCATGCGAACATTTCTTGTACTCCTATTTTTTTACTCTTATATTTACTCTATTCCTATATTTTGATAAATTATCTTTTTTTTTTAATGGGCAATTTGGCTTTCCTTTCCTTATTACAAAGCAAATTACCTAACAGCTTAGCTATTATGTTAGTTTTTTTCATCAAAACAACCTAATTTTATCAATCCAATCATTGTTTTGCTTTCAATTTTGCTAAACTTTTATTTTCAGATTTTCTGTTTTGTATTTAGTTTGGGACTGATTCATTGATTTTCTAGTTTTTCTAGTTGTATGCCACATTCATTGATCTTTTCTTTCTCTATTGAAGAAAATATAAAGATATAAAATTTCCCTGAGGTCTGCTCTGGCTATATCCCGACAATCTTGATTATAACTTTTTTTAAAAAACATCATTCTTTTTGATGAAATGATTTTATTGTTCCTTAGGATTAAATTATTTTATCTTCACTTCAGTTTGAATGATTTATTTAAAAAACAAACAAACAATTCTCTACTCTAGAATTAATACAGCATTGGTTCCAAGGCCCACAGCTACAAAAATATATATGAGGTCACATTTGATCCCAAGACCTCCAGACTCTGGTGATTCAATGATCACTGTGGTACCTCACCATCCCTTCTGAATAACTTATTTAAATGTCATGAATGGATCACAATATTTACTGTGATTTGGTCAACAAAGAATGCTTAAAATTTCTTGTTTTTCAGTATTATTCATTAGGTTTTCATATTCTTAACCCCTGGTCAGGTTTTGTGAGGAGGTCAAACAGAATATGCATATTTCTTTCTGTTTCCTTTCATTAATCACCAGAGAATCTACATTTTCTAAAGCTCTATTCAATTCCTTATCTTCTTTCCTTTTTATCTTTTCATAACTTTGTCTAGGTCTGAAAAGAATACACAGAGAACTCCAACAATTATAGTTTTACTCTCCCCTTTTCTCTTTAATTTAATTAACTTTTTTCTTTAAGGACTTAAATACTATTTTATTTCAGTGCATATATATTAAGCATTGTTTACAATTTTAAGCATAATGTTTTTCCCCTCTTTTTAAATCATCTCTATTTTTACTGCTAACAATCATTATTGTTACTCTTAATTTTTTTTTAGTTCACCTAAAGCATAGTATATTTTTCACTAACCTCTCATTTTAACTCTATGTAAAACATTGTTTCAAGTGTATTTTGAAAACAACATATTGTTGGATTCTGCTTTTTGGTTTTCTTTTGGTGAATTGTTGTTGTTGTTTTTTTAAACTGATTTATGGACTCTAGATTTTTACCATGTAATTCTTAAGATTTTTCATTTTAGGGTTTATTTCAGGAGGTTTCTACCTTCATGTTGCCCTCTGGTCCTAATAAATATGAGCAATTTTCATCTTTACTTTCTTGAAATTTGGTGTCTGGGTCTTTTTTGGAGGGTTATGATTTTTTTATTGTAGTTTTCCCCAGTTGCACATGTAGAGACAATTTTAACCTTCATTTTCTGACATTTTAAGATTCCAAATTTCTCCTACCTTCCTTCTTTTCCTTGCTCCTGAGGCACCAAGAAATATGGTATATTTTATATTTGCTATCATTCAATGTCTTTCCAAATTCCTCATGTTGTGAAAGAAGACACATATCACACATTCAAGAAAAAAAAAATTCATGAAGGAAATAAAGTGAAAATGCATCTATCTACATTGTTGATAATAATCAAGTTATTCATAGTTCATCATTGTACATTGCTATTACATACAACTCATCATCAAACTGTGTATATACTTTGACCTAGAAATACCACTACTAGGACTCTTTCCCAAAAAGGTCAAAGAAAAAGGGAAAGGAACTATTTTTAAAAAGTTTAGCAACTTTTTGTAGTGGAAAAGAATTGGAAACTGAGGGAGTGTCCATCAATTGGGAAATGGCTGGCCAAGTTGTAACATATGATTTTTTTAAAACAATGTTTTATTTGGTCATTTCAAAACATTATTCATTGGAGACAAAGATCATTCCTCCCCCCCCCCCCAGCCGATGCGCGATTCCACTGGGTTTCACATGTGTTCTTGATTTGAACCCATTTCCATGTTGTTGGTATTTGCATTAGAGTGTTCATTTAGAGTTTCTCCTCAGACATTTCCCCTCAACCCCTGTAGTCAAGCAGTTGCTTTTCCTCAGTGTTTTAACTCCCACCGTTTGTCCTCTGCTTGTGGATAGTGTTTTTTCTCCTAGATCCCTGCAGATTGTTCAGGGACATCGCATTGACACTAATGGAGAATTCCATTACGTTCTATTGTACCACAGTGTATCAGTCTCTGTGTACAATGTTTTCCTGGTTCTGCTCCTTTCGCTCTGTATCACTTCTTGAAGGTTGTTCCAGCCTCCATGGAATTCCTCTAGTTCATTATTCCTTTGAGCACAATAGTATTCCATCACCAACATATACCACAATTTGTTCAGCCATTCTCCAATTGAAGGGCATCCCCTCGTTTTCCAATTTTTTTTCCACCACAAAGAGCACAGCTATGAATATTCTTGTACAAGTCTTTTTCCTTATTATCTCTTTGGGGGTACAAACCCAGCAGTGCTATGGCTGGATCAAAGAGCAGACAGTCTTTTATCACCCTTTGGGCATAGTTCCAAATTGCCCTCCAGAACCAAGTTGTAACATATGATTTTAACAGAATACTGTTGTTCAATAAGAAATGATGAAGACAATTTCAGAAATACTGGGAAAGACTCAGCTAACAATATATCAAGAATGAAGTATTTAAAAAATGTTGAATCTTACAGATTTCTTTATAGAAACAGCAGTTCATAATTTTGATTCAGGATCAGGCCATTATGAATCACAAAGATTACATAATAAAGTGTTGGAAACCCAGTAACATGAATACTTACAGAAAGGAAAACAATCACTGCATGTTAAAAAAAAATGAGCATTTACCAGATACCTGGAAAAACAAAAATCATGTGGCTAGAATTAAACATTAGAATTTTTATAACCAGAAGTTAAATCTTTGTACTAAAAATACAAATCCCAAAATATCCTTGAACATTCAACAGATAAACTCTCAAACAGGAGCATAATTAAAGAGAAGATTGATGCCCTTAACTAACTGGACATAAATCTGATCCAGTGCTCTTGAACTTTTAACAGAATAATGTCATTTTGGGGTAATTGTAGACAGCAGTTCAATCCATAATAATTCTTTGGTTCTAGACTAGTGCATAAGAAAAATAATAGTTATGATTATCCTAATAGTGATCATTATCATAGATAATCATATTAGAACCAAAGCATAATCAGGGATGAAACTACTGCTTACAACCACTCAGATATACGTTATGGATATAAATCCTTAAGAAAAAATTTTAGTGGATTTTGCCATAAAAGATTCTCAAAAAGTTTGACACAAAAAACTTTCACGATATAGGTACCTGTTGGAATAAGTTGAAATCATGGGGCAACAGGCTAATGTCCTCATCACCGCAGTTATTTTATCTATTTATTTGATGGTACTTGAAATATGCTCTACTTTTCATTTTCTGCCCCACATAGTTTTAATTCCATTGAACAAGTTTTCCCTCCCAGGATAAACTCATCACTTCTAAACTCACCATCTTGTTGCTAATTCCAGCCTTGATTGACTCTACCTTCCTCAACTTCTATTCCCTCTGTTGGGAGTCCTGAATGGTGAAGTACCAAACTCCTCCCAATACTTTTCTTTATAAAGAGCAGAAATTGGGTTTTCAGGTCACTCCTTTTTTTCTGTCCTCCTGGAAACCAAAGAACAAGATGCCCATACTGGGTACTTCCTGGTGTCCCTCACCCCTATGGCTTTTCTCTTTTGTGTGTTGACTCTCTTTAGATGTAAGGTTGTTAAGGTCAGAGACTGTCTTTTTCTTTATTATGTCTCAGCACTTAGCACAGAGCCTGACATGTCTTAAATGCTTAATAAATGTTTATTAGATTTTAGTGTTGATTTGTATTGGTATTTTACTAAGAAAGTTTTCAATGAACCTACAAATATTGAGCTGATATCCTAATACTTCTATTCACCTACAAAAAAACCCAGTGATTTTATTTACTGTACAATAGCATACAGAACACTATAAAAGAATAATAGCAGGATAGTGACTTGTTGCAGGAATATTCCTATCTGAACTCCATTGAACTGCTGGATGGCATGATTTTTCTACAATAATGAAATGAAAATGAGATGATATTTACATAGCAATTTAAAATTTACAGAACACTTTCTGTACCTGATCTCTTTTGATGTTCACCAAAGGTTATGCTAGCATTAGTAGTAGTAGTGCTATTTTTCTTTCCCAACTTTAGGCAAGCAATGTGACCAAAAAGGACAATTTACTCTTTGAATGAGAGGATGGCTGTTTCACTTAACAGGATTGCTGTGTATTATTCCACCAGGCTGAAATAGTCTGTGGCAGTTGAAAACGTCTCTAGAAATAGTCTTTAGCAGAAGAAAAGCTTTAGCTGTTGGAGTACCTGTTAATTCTGAAAAAGCAGATTGAAGGCAAGGCTTTCTATGAGAACACGGAATTCTTAGAATGTTTCAGGATAAAAGTCATTTCTATCCCAGAGTTAGATTAGGCAGCAAATAATAGGTTAAAGTCATGGAAAAGGAAGAATTAAATTGAATACTTAAACATATTTATAGTAACATTAGTTAATATTTTTCCTTATATGCTTTGATAAAGATAATTTTTAAAATACAAAAAATGAGGGCAGCTAGGTGGCCCAGTAGATCGAGAGCCATGTCTAGATATAGGAGTTCCTGGGTTTGAGTCTGGTCTTAGGCACTTGCTAGCTGTGTGCTCCTGGGCAAGTCATTTAACCCCCATTGCCTACCTCTTACCAATCTTCAGCCTTGGAACTAATACACGGCATTGATTCCAAGATGGAAGTTAAGAGTTTTCCAATAAATAAATAGGTAAATATATAAATAAATTAAGGAATGTAATTGAATAGAAAGGTGCTAACCATGCTTTTAGAAAAACTAGCTGTACACAATTCTTGACCAAAACATTTCACAGGATAGCAACATAGTCTCATTCAATGCATGCCTTGCTCAAAGCAACAGTTTAAATTCTCTGATGAATGGAATTGTATTTGCTAAATTGTATGAAGTGATTTCAGGGGACAAACAGAGGAATCAAGAAAGGACTCTTGAAGGAAGTAGGATTTGAGCTGAGGGTTTAACATTAAAAGTTATTCAGGGATAAATATGGTTTAGAATTTAGGGTAGATAAGAAAGAAAGAAAGAAAGAAAGAAAGAAAGAAAGAAAGAAAGAAAGAAAGAAAGAAAGAAAGAAAGAAAGAAAGAAAGAAACATAACCCATTGGCTAAGGTAGTAAATTTAGAGTCAGAAATGTCTAGGTTTGAGTCTTGGCTAGTCTGCTTAAGAGTTATGTGACACTGGACAAATACCTTCCCTTTTATAAGCTTGTTCCCTTGTTTCCAAAAAGTGAATGGATGGATTAGATGGCTTGGAAGTTATCTTCCAATTCTAACATTCACAGAATGTCCTCAGAAAGTGTTTAGTGGATCTTAAAGCAGCACAGGTGAGAAAGTGAGCAGAGAGAACCCTACAGCAGTCCACCATGATGGCTTGAAGAAGACAAGCAGCTCTGCATATGTAGGATATATGTATTACATGTGTGCACACATTTTAAGTCTATATAAGTGGACCGAGCATCAGTATTGGAGTCAAGAAGAAATGAGTTCAAATCTGACCTTAAATACTAGCTGTGTGACTCCAGGCAAATCACTCAAACTTGTTTGCTTCATTTTCTCTCTTATAAAAGGAGCTGGAGAAGGAAATGACAAAGCACTGCAGCATCTTTGCCAAGAAGACCTCAAATGGTGGCACAAAGAATAGGACACGACTGAATAAAAATGTGCTTTTATACACAATATACAAACATATATGGGTATATATGTTTCTGCATTGTATATTGGCTGCCTGAGATATCAGCCCTAATCTATCTGACCCTATAGATGACATTTGTGCATGGGCTACCGTGCTATATATGCTGCTGAGCATCTGTGCATCTCTAGATGTGTGTGTATGTGTTTGTATAATATTTTATCCCTAGACCTAGTTTTCTAGTTGACAAGTCCCATAAGTATCTATTACTAGTGTCTAATTCCTACTTGAACTCAGTCCTTCCTGATTCCAAGCCCAACATGTTATCTACTGTGCCACCAGCTGCCTCTGAAGAAGAGGAGCTGAATTCAAAGTCGAGAATTTTAAAGCTGCTTGTATACATTTTGCCCTTTTCTGTTCTCCCAAATTCCTTCTAAGTGACTCCCTTCAACTACCGGTTGTGCTTTTAGTGCATAGGGCCTCACCTACAATTGTCATATAATTGATTATTGCTTTAGTCTTACAGTTTGATTCATTACAATTTTGGGGGGGTTCCAAATTCTCTCCCTCCTTCCCCTCCCCCACTCATTGAGAAGGCAATTTGACACCAACTATATATATGAAGTCAAGCAACACATATTTTCACATTAGGCATCTTGAAAAACAAAAACAAAACCCCTTAAATTGGCAAGAAAAATAAAGAAAATTAAAAAATGCTTCAATCTTTACTCAGAGATCATCAGTTTTCTCCCTAGAGGTAGAGAGCATATTTCATCATGGGTCCTTTGGAATTGTCTCATAAAATTGTAAAAGCCACCTCAGAGTCCATGTATCTAAGTCCCTTAATTTAAAGATGAGGAAGCTGTAGCCTGCCAAGAAAATGTTGACCTAAAGTTGCCTAGCTAATAGTTGAGTTGAGATCTGAACTCAGCTCCTCTTCTTCAGAGCCAGCTGGTGGCACAGTATACTGGTCCTAGAGTCACAAACAGCTGAATTCAAAGATGACCATGGATACTTAATAGCTGTGTGACCTTGACAAGTCACATAACTTCCCTTTGCTTCCATTACTTCACTATAAAATGTATCTAATGATATTAATAGCACCTACCTCTCAGTGTTGTCATAAGATAAAATTAAGTAATATTTGTAAAAGTGCCTACCACAGTGTATTATGGTCCAGAGGAGACACTGTATAAATGCTTATTCCCTTTCCCCCTCCTCTTGCAAATTAAATGTTTTTTTCCTACCATAGCAACAATATGTGCATCTTCTTCATGTCTCCTTGAATTGCTTAATTCTTATTGCTATTTCTATCACCCAAATTTGTTATACTTGCTCATTTCACTTACAGTATATGCCATTTACCTTTTTCAAAATAATTAAGCCCACATTGCATTAGAGATAGTTTAAGCTATCTACTTCTTAAACAAATTATGCATCATGGCCCAACTATTTAATTATCAATTAGCGGTCTCTTGATTTTTAAAGTAAGCTTTACTGGTTATACTTTCCGGCAAACCTCTGAATGATGGAGGATTTCTAAGGAATTAGGGAGCGAATCACTTAACAATATATTAAAAATGTAACCTGAATGCTTTCATGGCTAATTTTTCATGTAATAATAGTTGGGATTGATGATGACCCTGAATTTATGGATAAAACTACATTTTTTATAGATTACTAAGATTAAAAATATATTTCACAATGTATTTTCCATGCAGAAGGAGTTATTGGGAAAAATATATTGGATTCCATATTACTGCTCTGAAAAGTTCAAACATTTTTTGTCTTCCTTAAAATTCAGAATATTTGTTGTGGTTGTTGGCTGGTCTTTAGATTGTTTCAGCTTTTTTTTTTTTAACATAGCCAAATTTTAATAAGCGTAGGAATAGTAATTGCATATAATTAACTACTTCATTCAGATGAGGCTTCTCTTATGGTGAAAACAGATAGATCCCATTTCTAGTATGTTCTGTACTCCAGCAAAGTAGATCTAAGTACTAAATTCCATATGTACTGAAGGCTACGGCCAATGTATACATGGAATGGACCTAGGCTTGTGATTCCATTAGCACAGGGAACTCCCAGCAAGGAAACCTCTTCCAATGTAGACAAGCATTTGCCATTCAAAAAAAAAAAATAGTTTAGAGAATTGCTTGGAGCACTGAGAGATTTATTGAACTAAAGTCTTCTTGACTCTGAGATGGGTTTTCTTTCTCTTCTTCTATGTTACCTCTCATCTCATTGTCCATATGATTCTAAAAAGCACCCACTTTATAACACATAAATGGTATTATAGACAGACAAATAGTGATGCTTAGATTAAGAAAACCAGATGTGCTGTAAGGCAGGACTGCTGCTCCAATTCCCTACATAACAAGAACAAGAAGGAGAAGCAAGAATCTCTCATCCAACCATTTATATTTCTTGTTTTTTTTTATGTAAAAAGAGGAAAGAAATAGAGATAGATGGTAATATGACCAAAGTCTGTTTGAAAAACTTCATTGCTATAGTATGTGCATATATGCTCTCTCTCTCCTCTTACTCCTTTTTTCTACTCCCCCCTTTCTTTCCTTTCTCCCTTTCCCTTTCTCTCTCTTCCCCCTCTCTCATATGCACATGTATTTATATGATATATATTAAATTCAATTCATCAAACATTTATCAAATGTCTGTTATGTCCTAGACATTGGGGATACAATGAAAAAATATGATGCCTGAACAAATCATACGAGGGGATGTGTAATATATGTATGGAGTTAGTGCTTGTTAAAAATAAGCTAAGGATTACAGTAGGCACAGCAGAATCTTGTCTCTATTATTTAATACCAATGTGACCTTGAGAAAGGAATAAGCTGTCTAGATTTCAGTTTGGATCAGATGATCTCTGAAGTCTTATCCTGCTCTGACAATGAAACTGTGATGAAGAGTAAAATGAACTCTAGAGAGGAAGGAATGAGGAGAATAGGGATGAGAGAACAGAGGAAGTTAGGAGGAAGAGAGATCTTGACTCTGGGACATGGAGTGAGGCAGTAAGTACTGGAGTTCCCTGAAAAGCAGGATGACATGGTCAGACTTACTTAGAATAAAGTTCTATTTGACAACTGAGTTGGGGTTGAACTAATATGGGGAGAGACTAACCAACAGGCTACTGCACTGATCATTACAGGGGTGCGGTAAGGGTAGTTGTATCATAACAGAGAAGGGGGTATATTCAAGAGATGTTACAAAGGTAAAACTGACAGACGATTATTAGATATGAGTTGGAGAGAGTAGGGAATCAGGAATGACACTTAGATTGCAAGGCTGCCTGACTAGGAGGATGGTGGCACTTTGGACAATAACAGGGAAGTTAAAAGAGGGGAAGGATTGGGAGTAAAAATAATGAATTTGCTTTTGCACATGTTGAATTTAAGCTGTCTCTAAGACATCTGATTAGAAATGTCCAGTAGACATAAATGTAAGTCTATATCAGGAGGGAGATTAGGGCTGGACAAATAGATTTGATAATTATCTGCATAGCGATAATAGTTAATAGATAGATAATCTATGGAAACTTAGATTGCTAAGTTAAATAGTATAGCAAAAGAAGAGAAAAAGGCTCAGGATGGAATCTTAGGGGATACCCACAGTTAACAGGCATGACTCAGATAAAACTCTAGCAAAGGAGAAGTTAGACTGATAAGTAGAGACTGTCAAATAGAAAAGGGTGACTGATAATGCTAAAGGCTGCAGTGAGGTCAAGAAAGACAAGGATTAAGAAAAGGTAATTAGATTTAGCAATTAAGAGATCATTGGTAACTGGAGAGAGCAGCATCAGTTGAATGATGAGGTCAAAAGTCAGACTGCAGAAAGTTAAGAAGTGAGTGAGAGGAAAGGAAGTAGAGGCAACAATGGCAAATGGCTTTCTCATATAGAAACTCATTTACCTCTGACTCCCAGAGGTCTGCCATTTTCTATAATTTTGAAACCTGGGTGTTGGAAATATAAGGTGATGCATCCTCTCAATTAGTAAATACTAAAAATATAGGAAGAATAAATGTTGGCAAACAGGCATATAAGTACATTGTTAGTGAAGCTGTGAATCCTTACAATAATTCTGGAAAGCATTTTGATATTATGAAAATAAAGTGATCAAGATATCCATATACTTTGGCCCACAAATTCCTTATTGGACTCATATTCCAAGGATACTATTGATAAGAAGGAAGTTCCAGTATGCATCAGAGCAACCCTTTTGGTGATAACAAAGAATTAGAAACAAAGTAGATACTCATCAATTTAGGGAATAGCTAAACAAAATATGGTGCATGAATACAATGGAATATTATTATAAGAAATGATGAATACAGAGAAAGAGAAAAATTTTATGAACTGATGCAGAATGAAGTAAGCAGAGCCAAGAAAATAAAAAAATGACTCAGTGCAAATAAAAAGACTGCCTATTCCCACACATAATTCAAAAGCGAATGTTGCAAGATTCACACAAGATGTTGAGGGAGAGAAGTAAGGTTAGGGAAAATTATCTCATATAATCAGAGTGCACAAATAGCCATTCATATAAACAAGGTGGTCTGCAGGCACAGAGGGGTAGACAGCAACTGAGAATTGAATCTCATTTTCATCTGAAGTGGTCAAAGGAGGGAAGAATACATATATGCATTTTTGGATATAAAATATTTTTTATCAACAGAGAAACAGGAGGGAAAGAGGAGAAGGGAGGAAGAGAAATTAGAGAGAGGGTAAATTAAAGAAGGAATTAGTCCTAAGCAAAACAAACTCTAAGGACTTTCAAAATTATAGTTCTTTTTGGGGTAGCAAGGTATGGGAAACTGAAAGGATGCACATAAACCAGGAAATGGTTAATCAAATCATAGTATGTAAATATGATGGAATGCTATTATGTAAGAAACTCTAAAGAGGACAGTTTCAGAGAGATCTAGGAAGATATAGAAATGAATGCAGAATGAAGTGAAAAATTTACAAGAAAACAATAGCTAAAGAAAAACAACTGAAAAATAAAGAATTCTGATCAGTGTAATGACCAGCAATGATTCCAAAAGACTAATGAAGAAACATGCTACCCACCTCCGGATAGAGAAGTGAAGGACTCAGAATGGAGAGAAAGAGAAAGAAAGAGAGAGAGAGAGAAAGAGAGAGAGAGAGAGAGAGAGAGAGAGAGAGAGAGAGAGAGAGAGAGAGAGAGAGAGAGAGAGAGAAAGAGAGAGAGAGAGAGAGAGAGAGAGAGAGAGATGACCAATGCTGAAATTTGTTTTGCTTCACTATATGTTTGTAATAAGATTTTTGCTTTTCTTTCGTTCTTAGTGTGGGAGGTAGAGAGGAAGATAAATAATACAGAATAGACATGAACACCTCCCAAATCTATTTCTCAAAAATAGGGAGCAGAGGAAGAAAAATCCACTTCTCACAGGTTCTGTTCCTGGCATCCATACTACCCTTATTTGCTCACTAAACTCCAATATCTTCCTGTTCTTTCAGGACCATATTCAGTTTCATATTCAGACTTTCATAAACCAGTCTCATCCTACCCTTCCAATCTTCTTACATCTTACTGTCCAACTTGTAGTCTTTGAGCCAGTCTTCTGAACTCAACTTCTGGCTGTTCCACAAATAAGATACTCCATTTCTCAACTCCAGGCATTTTTTTCTGGTTGTTTTCCATCCCTGGAATCCTTTCTTTCCTCCATCAAACTATTGACTTCTTTGACTTCTGTTGAGTACCAACTAAAAGCCCACCTTCTAAAGGAAGCCTTCCTGAATCTCCCTTAGTTTCAGCTCTTTTACCTTTCTTTAAATTATTTCCTGTTCATGAATTATTTTGTATGTACTTGTTTATATGTCATTTCCCCATTAGATTTTAAGTTCTCTGAAACCAGTGACCTTTTTTTACCTTTTTGTATCCCTAAAGCATAGCACAGTGCCTGGCACATAGTAGGTACATAATAAATATTTATTGAATGAATTAATGGACAGAAAATGAGAGTCTAAAAAGGGCACAGCAGAAAGTGAGTGAATAGTTTAATTTTAAAGATTCAGGCAGTAGATCAAAGGAGGCTACCCCAATCACCATGTAAGGGAATGGAGTCTGTTATGTTAGGCAAATTGGGTATGCTAGGTTTTTCCATGTGGGCAGAACTGAGAATGCCCAGAAATGTCTGTTACCTAGTCAACTCTCATGTCTATAAATTGTTTACTGGTAAGTATTTAGTTAAATATTTTGAGAAATCTTATTGGGTACTATATTCAATTATAGGCTTTCATTTCCCTTACATTTGGGAAATATTATATACATGAATACATGCACACATATTCATGAAAATTTTCTCTTCTTAATATTGCTTTTGGATGACTTTTTTGAGAATTTAGGTTGACAAATGAATTTAGTTACCTGTGACCCTTGATAATCATCTGAGTTCTTTTGATATTTTGGTTACCTATAGATATTTACAATTAGTGGGATATATTGGCAACAGCAAATTTACCTTCAAGTCCAGATATTGTCTAGCCTCTAAGACTTAAAAATGGGGATAGACCATTCCTTTCTAGGCCTGCCTCTTTATCCACTGAGCCATCCAGCTGCCCCTATTACTTCTTTAAAGGTAAATCTCCCTTTGAAAGAATCTATTGAAAGACAAGACAAATGACTCCTGGAGAACTGACTTAAAGAATTTTTAAACAGTCATAAAAACAATAACATCTCATATTTGCATGCCAGTTTATATATATAAAATCTCATACGATCAACCAACAATTATTTATCCAACAAACATCTATTATATACTAGATACTGTACCAGGTTCCAGGGAAACAATTACAAAAATGAAAGTTCCTGCCCTCAAGGAACTGATAGTTGAGCTTGGGGAAACAATTTGTTCATATGTAAGCATAAACTAAAAAGACACAAGGTGATTTGATAGTGACAGTGTTGGTGTGAGGTGGGCAAGGAGGTTCTTATGGAATTTAAGTAATTATTGAAGTATTTTTTTCTCATTTTATAGATGAGGAAAATGAGGCTCAGAATGCATAAGTACCTCACCCAAAATCTCATAGTAAGTGGCAAAATCCAGATCTTCTAACTGAATATAATGCTCTTTCTGTTTTACAACACTGCTTTTTATTTTTGACCTAGAGTCCTCTGATTCAAAGTATGAATAGGGATAGTAATAAAAAAATCCCCACATCTACAAGCTCTTAAATACTTTACATAAAAATGAAATTGAGATCTCATGTCCCATTTTTAATATGTGCATAACAAAAGTCACCAATGCAATTAGCACCCTTGTGGGCAATCTCCAAAGAGAAGCTAAAGACTGAATTGTTTGGGGGACTATAATTTGTCCTCACCCATGAGATAAATTTATAGGGAAACATGTATATCCTCAACCAATAGGGGAAAGAGAGTGGATCTCAATTCCTAGGGCTGTTAATCTGTTACCTTTTATGAGCACTAAATTCCCTTTAAATGAAAACAAACAGTATGCCTGTCAGACTGTGTGCCAATATGAATGCAGGCTGCCAACAACTTGTAATTAGGACCTGTTACCTGATCTACTTAAATGCCTATGACAAGCAGGTGAACATAAAACTAATTTTCATTTTCAAGGATAAAAATAACTTTTAATAAAAAATTTGAAAAAGTGACATTCTTTAGGACTCTTTGTCCTATGAGTGATGTATCATGTTGAGTTTCTTTAATCACAGCATTTTATAAATATATGGACTGAGTGATTCTACTTGTAATTATGCCAAGTTGGTTTTCTGAAGATTCTCCTCACAGCCCAACAGAAGGAAATTGGCTGAGATGAGAAGTTGCCATTACACTCCCCCCCCCCCTGCCCATCACAAGTCCCATCAACCAGGATAGATTTAAAGTCACTTTTACTTCAACATATTTTGATTAAAACCCACAACTTCTGGCACATATGAAACTCACAATATGATCAACATGAAGGATCCTGCAGAGAACACTTCCAATCATTCTTCCTAGCTACCCTCCCCAATTTTATCCCTTGGACAATCAAAACAGATTTGCTGTATGTTGCTGTTGTTTAAATCATAATTATTGTCATTTCAAAGCTAATTAGTTGTTAAGTCATGCCTGTTCTTGAGTTTTCCACAGACTCTATCCGATTCCCTTATTGAAATAGGGATAGTAGACTATTTTGGTCAAGAAGACCAAACCATTGCTATCACTGCCTCCCCACCAATTCCCCTTCCACCTATTTGGAGTCAGGGCAGGACTCTGAGCCAAAGAATTCTGGAGGTGGTAGTTCCCCACTTCCCTAGAATATCCCCAAAACCATTCTCCAGGTGAAGAATGGATGAAAACACTATTCAGCCACTGTCTGCAAACATTGTAGTCCCTCATCTCTTTAGTAACCATAGCTACTGAAGACCAAGGAAAGGAAGTGCTTGCCACCAATGTCCTAGGTCAACTCTCAAATATTTCAGCATCAGACACAGATATGGTTTTATTCATGGAAATGGTGGTGAGCATGCACATAATTTTTGCTAAGAGGAAAGTGAAGCTGGTGGATCTTTTGAGTTCTGAATTGTGAAAGGTTAAACAAATCTAATGTATTCATTGAGCTCATCATTAATTAGATGAGATAACACTAGGAAAAAATGGGGGTAGGAACATTTCATTAAAAGAAAAAGTGAAGATAAAGGAAACAGTAAGAAGAGTTTTTGCAGTGATCATGACAAGTGGTTAGGTATAGCAGAAAGATCCGAAGTTGGAAGGCATTCTTTTAAATATCAACTTTTCATTTGACTACAAATGAAACCTTAGACTAATAATTTTGCTCTTTATCTTGGTCTCCTTTTCTGTGAAATGAGGGGGTTGAACTAAATTAGCCTCTAGAGTCTAAAAAAGTGGTAGATTGTGATAGTCTGTGTCAAATTAAGGCATTTTCCTAAATGATAGGATGATAAAGTTTAAACCTATTATCTAAGAAACTTGTCTACTGAATAATATAATGAAAGTTGGGTACTGGATAAAGGTGACCAGAAGAAGATTAGACATTATTTCATGGTCTTTAAGATACATGGTTGCTACAGCTTGGTCACTGAGTCCTAGGTTCATATCTGATCTAAGTCATTTCCTAGTTGTGTGACCCCAGACAAGTTACTTAATCCTTATTACCTAACCCTTCCTGCTTTTATGCTTTGAAACCAATACACAGTATTGATTCTTAGGTGGAAGGTAAAGGTTTTAAAATGAAAAAATAAATAAATACATGGTAGCCAGCTTGGAAGTCAGTTGGCTTTGGAGAAAGACTTTTCACTTTAGTTTTTCCTTGTACCCCATCATCTCTTATAGTAGAGGCACATGACAACTCCCATAGAACAGAGACTAAATTACACAATTAAATAATTTGGTGAGGGTAGATTTAACTGTTATTTCAACCTGTGCCTGAAACTAGAGGATGCTGAAACTCTGGCAAAATCCTTGTACTTTCTTCAAGTGCATAGAAATACCTAGACCAGAATTTCGGCTAAGTCTGAATTTGGAGCTGGAAGAGACAATGACCAAGCATCAGAATCATGCATCTAGTACCAGAGTGGTCCCAGGGGGGTAGAGGTTGGAGGAAGTCCTTGTGAAATGACACTTCCAGCAGAGAAACAGTGTAGGGATGTCATCAGAAAATATGGAAGGGAGTGATCTTTATTGCTAGAGGTATAGGGTTCTATTCTCTATCTTTGTGTCTCTCTCCTTGTTAAATTTATGGTTATTTAATCTTTCCACAGAAACGATATTTATTTGTGGAAGTTTGTGTACCTCAGTTTTTTGGAGAAGATAATTTGTATTACTTTACTAATCTTTCAGTAAAGACTCTTCTGGGTTTAAATGTATAATTCTATGATCCTTTGCCTTGAACTAATTGGAGTCCTTGGGCTGATAATCAAAAGATAAAACCATCAGTGGAGACTCATGAACTATTATTTTAAGAGCAAATACCTAAAGAAATCCTTGAATTTAGTTCCCCTAGAGAACCAATGTGTCAATGCCAATTGGAATGGGGAACCCAAAGAGAAATTGTAGTCTTTTTTGGCTTTAAATCTTGTGTGCCTATCATCTGTGTTGGGGCTTTAGAAGTATATATAGATTAATGTTTTACATCTCTAAGAGAGTATCCCCATAATTTGAAGAAAGAAAGCAACTTCCTAAAATACTACTCAAAAGGAAATTTAGGACCTGTGAGAGAATCAGAATATATAAAATACTTGGGGTTCCACGAAATATAGACATTCAACAAACTGAAGGTATTATCCAGACTTATCTCAAAATGTGACAATTCAAAAAAATTCAGTGTGTAAAATTTCTACCAGTATAAAAATTTTACCTTAGCTCTTCATATCATGTCCCCATAATGTTGAGAGTTTTGATAACCATAGCAATGTATATGGATAATACATTACTCAGAAGACTCAGTTGAAAAACCTCAGCATATCATTTTTTTGGAGGTGGGGGTGAGAGGGAAGAAGGCAGAGTATGCAGTAAATAATTGATTTTTTCTTGAAATGTGGAAGAAGGTTCCTTTTTGTTTTTGTAAAAGAGTTCAAAAGGGGAGATCTTCAGAATAAGAATCAATAGTCCCTTTTCCTAAAGGTTTCTCTACCATGGAAAAATATTGGGGCTTTAAAATCTCATGTTGTTTCCCTGGTGAAATTCTCTTTTAGAGGAATACCTTCCCTGTTTAAAATATATATTTTGAATATACAAATACACAAATCTTTAAAAAATACACTTAGGAATTCATGTATGGATGCAGAGTAGAGTTCTTGTTATTGTTTATATTTTGTTAAAATTTACAACCTATCATTATTTTCTTCTTAGATATAAATGACTAGCATGAATTTTATTTGAAGATTCATTTTATATTGGCATCATAATTTGTTTATTAGTATTTGTGAAAAATATTAGGTTAACAATAATATTAACAGAGATAAGGAGAGCACTATTAAAGATAAACAGATTCTTATGTACACAGGGAAATGGAATCCAAAAGAGTAGTTGGTGTCAGCCTCCAAGGAAGATATTTCTGGAAATACTGGGATACATATTTAGCCTGCAGATTTGGCTTGGAACGACCAAAGATTACACTAAACCTCTGCTGCTAGGAGTGATCATTATTTGCAGGTTTCATGTAACTTTCAGACTGAGAGTTGGTAGAGTTTAGGTGATGCAGAATACTTACCTTGAGCAAGAGAAGCCAACTGGACACTCAATGGCACAGTAGAAAATCTGTTTTCTAAAGGAAAGGTCAAAATGTTAAAAGGGGGAATTTGAGAAAAGAAGAATTGGTATTGTCAGTTTGTTTTCTTGTGCCACAGAAACACCATAGGGGTGGGGAAATGAGGTGAGGGTAAGTAGATGGTGAAGAGTGCAGTGGGGAAGAACTATGGAATGAAAAGTAGAGAAGCGAGGAGTGAGTTAGAACATTCTCCTAAAGTGAGATTTGAAAGAGAATGAAAAGTGTCTTTTTGGCTACATTTAAAAATTTTTGGCTACAACTTAAAAATATTAGAATTCATATCCTACTTTATATACCCTTTATTTATTGAATTCTTTATACTGTTTCATGAAGAATTTAACTATTTTTCCTCTAGATGATACCAAAACATAGTAGATGAGACATAAAGAATTAAATAAGAATGCATATGCCAGCTTGCAAAGAATTCATTTTATTTTTAACAAAGCACTACAAATGCAGGGAGCAATCAGTGCCATAATCTAGAAACTAATTTTTGCTCTTTGCTAAGATGATGGGTTCTATGACTTTGTTTTAAAACTGCCAACAGAATTCTTAATAAATTAATGTCAATGAAATTAAGAAAATGTGATGTCTTCATCTTCTCTAGCCTGGAATCAGTTACACTGAATTGTTTCTTTAAAAGAGGCTTTTTCCCCATGGAAATTCAAACAGAGAAATAGAATGGCAATTTTTTTTCTTAATGTTTCTGCTAGATTCCTTCATTTAGCTATTTCCTTATAGTATTCAAATGATAAATTTAGAGACAAATATTAAGAAAATCTTTACAGGAGTAGTTTTATCCCTTTCTCAGTTGTTAGAGGTCTTGAGATTTTTTGGATCAATCAATCAGTGGAGACAAACATCAGTTAAACACACCTTTTACTGGCAAAAAGAACATCATTTACCAGTCATGCTTATTTAATTCTATACCAGGCACTAGACAGTGAGCCAAAGATACTTTCCTGTTCTCCAGAAATTTACAACATATAACTTTGACATGAATATGAATTCACCTTTAACAAAATATGCTTAATTATACATTAAAAAGATAAGCATAAATTAAACACGAACTTCTTTTTTACATATCTGCAATAAGGAAAAGGCTACATTTTAAAAGGGATACTATTGGGAAAGGCATATATAGTATTTTACTGGATAAACTTAAAGAAAGGATGAGATTTTAGGAAGTTTTTGAAGCAAGAGGTGAATGGTGCTTGATGGACATAGAGAAGAATTGCTTCATGTTCTAGGGGAAAGTTAGCAAAACTTTGAATTAGAAATGGCTGGGGTGGGGGCAACTAGGTGGCTCAGGGGATTGGGAGCCAGACCTAGAGACTGGAGGTTCTAGGTTCAAATCTGACCTCAGACATTTACTAGCTGTGTGACTCTGGGCAAGTCACTTAACCCTCATTGCATAGCCCTTACCACTCTTCTGCCTTAGAACCAATACTCAGTATTGATTCTAAGATGGAAGGTAAAGGGTTTAAAAAATGGACTGTGAAAATGTTTTGTAAGTAGAGTGGTCAGAAGGGCTTATTGGAAATACAAAACAAACCCCAGTTATTTCCATTATAGTTGATAATTTTAATTAATAATTTTGAAGAACATGAAACTAGATATAGTACAATTTGAGGTATGATTTGATGTGTACATCCATAAGCAATTGTAAATACCAAGTATATTCCATTCCTTTGATGACTTGAAATATCATAGATACACTTCCTTCATTGATGGAGATGACAACTACTCCATGTCTTTTCATCCTATGGGATTCATGTCCAGTTCTTTCCAATACCCTTACATAGACTATCCTTTCAATGTACTGGAGTTCTTTCCTTGATTCCTTGAACAAATTGTGGGAACCATCATAAGGACTCAAGTTGAGTATCTATTCTTTCATTCATGACTATGTGACTAAGCCACCTCTCTTTCCAGTAATATGCATCCTTATATAATTTTTTTATGGAACTAATTCTTAGTGACATGATTGAATACTACTTTAACCCATCATGTGCCTCTCCTTTGTCTTGATATATGCTTGTGATTTTGTTTCTTTCCCACACTGTAGTTTTTGTGATTCAGTTTTATTAAATAGTAGCTGTGAGCTAACGTCCTTTCTAGCACTGTGCCTGAGATTATTGAAAATACTCTATTCTTGGGATTAGCTGGGTGGTTCAGTGGATTGAGAGCCAGAACTAGAGATGGGAGGTAAGAATAAGGTTAAAAAAGGGAAAGAAAACCCTCTACAATTAAGGATGCCCTTCACATACTTTACAACAACAATAGACTTTCCCTTCCCTTACTCCCTGAATCTTTTTTTTTTGAAATTTATTTAATTTTTTTATTCTTTAAATACTTTTCTATGATTAAATGATTCATTTTATCTCCCTCTTCTCTTCCCTTCCCCCTCCTGGAGCTGACAAGCAATTCCACTGGGTTATACATGTACCTGAATCCTTTTCCTGAGCTAAATACATCATTTTTTCAACTGCTCTTCATTTGAGGGAGATCCATGGACTTATTATTCTTTTGCCCTATTTTAGAACTCTTCAGGGTATCTGTATAACCCTGGGCAAGTCACTTAACCCACATTGCCTTGCCTTTATTACTCTTCTGCCTTGGAACTAATATACAGTGTAGATTCTAAGACAGGATGTAAGGATTTAAAAAAAAAAAAACCTCTCCAGTGTCTTCATTTCTTTATTAAATTATGATGGCCATAAAAGAACACATTACTCCAGGTGAAATCTGATGAGAATAGAGTGGGACTATCACTACCTGTTCTTGGAGACCATTTCCCTTTTAAGTCAGCCCAATATTACATTATCTTCTTGGTTTGCCACATTCCACTGATGACTCATATTGAACTTGTAATTCCCTAAAATCTCCCAGATCTTTTATAGAAGAACTGCTTACTAACCATGCCTCCCCATCATAACCATGCCTTGAGACCATCTCCTTGGTGGTTTCTTCTCTAATAGGGCTAGAGTTATTGCCATTGCCAGGAATCTTCCTCAAGCTACCAGGAAATTCTAACTAAAAGGACCTAGAACTTCGGGGTCTGTTATACTCACAAGGTTGCCTCCAAGACTGAACACCTCCTTCTTGGGATACATGCTTGTTATCTTAACCTAAATAGATAGGCATAGAGAGAGAGATGATAGATAAGTGGAGACACAGAATAAAATAGATAAGTAGATAGATAGAATATTTATTAAGCACTTTACTAGGTACCAAGCATTGTGTTACAAGGATAATTCCTAATTTCAAGGAGTTTATATTCTAAAAGGAGAAGATGGAAAATGAAGGATTAAGGAAGAAGGAAGGGCAACTGGTATGTAGGTAGGACAAATCAGAGTGTGAGAAGGGAGGAAAGTGAGCAACATGGCTAGGATTTCTAATGATATGGCAGTTGACCCCAGTCATGGTGCATAAGAACAAACATTAACAAGGTAACCCAAAACCCAGGTTCAAACTTGCTTTAGCTATCATATGCTGATGGTTACATGGAAGCCATGGTGAAGGAGAAGCCTTACTGTCCTGTCCCCCTACTCTTGACAAGAAGCAGCCTCAAAACAGTCTTGACATGATCTACAATCAGAAAGGAAAAAAAGCTCTGAGGATGAAGACCTTCTTCTAAATACCCACTTCTTGCTCAGTGACCAATAAAGGATTCTTCACCATTTCAAACCACAACCCCTTCAGTGCTGGACCACACATGGTTTGTAACAGGTCCCAAAATTCCCATGTAGTTGACCACAATCAGAAAGGACAACTGAGCCTATTCCAAGGGATGGCCCTCTTTACATATACAAATCCCTCCAACTATATACAGGATAAATGGGAAGTAATTATTGGAGGAAAGACATTAGAAGTAAGAGGCCTTGGGAAAGATAGTTGAAGAAGATAGGCTTTTAGCTGAAACTTAAAGGGAACCAGGGAAGTCAATAGGCAGAGATGAGAAGGTAGAGAATTCCAGGCATGGAGACAGAAAAAATGCCCAGATACAAGAGAGGTAGTGTCTTGTTCATGGAATAGCTAGGGGTTCAGAGTCAATTAATTGAAGAGTGTCATGGAGAGTAAGGGGTAAGAAGACCTGAAGAGGGACTAAGTTACAAAGTGCTTTGAATGCTAAACCAAAGATTTTGTGGTTTTTCTTGGGGGCAATTGGGAGCCACTGAAAGTAGCACTGTCACATGTTTGCCCCTGTACTTCAGGAAAATCACTTTGGTGGCTGAATGGAGGATGGATTAGAATGGGGAAAGATAGGTCCACAGGCAGGCTCTTATCATAATCCAAGTGTGGGGTGAGGAGCGTCTGTACCAGGTGGGTGGCAATGTCAGAGAGTTTAGAGGAAAATAAAGTTCTATTTTGACATGTTTCATTTAGGATGCCTATTGAACATGGAGTTTAAGATACTGGAAAGGCAGTGGGAGATGCAAGATTAACCGAGGGATTAGGGCAGGACAGGCACATTTGAGATCTGTCAGCATAAGTATGATAACTAAATCTATGGGAGCTCATGAAATGATCAAGCAAAGTAGTGTAAAGGGAGAAGAGAGGAAGCCCTAGTGCCAAGCACAGTTAGTGTTTCCTTGTGTGATATTCTAGAGAGGAGAAGGTGAGAGGAAGAGAATAGGAATTTTTTAATCACCTATTGTGTACCAGGTACTATGCACACAGGAATTCATTCATTACCTACCTTGGCCCAGGAAATGTGTGAAGTGTCTTACAAAAATATTGGTTCACATGAGCTCAATTAAGAAATAACCACTGAACCCATTTATTTCACTAGCTGTCCTTCTGTGTCTTGAATTCTCTCTCCTTGTCTCTCTCTGTCTCCTGGCTTTCAAGGGTTCTTTCAAATCCCAGTTAAAATCCCATCTCCATAAAAAGCTCTTCCCAATTCTCCTTGATGCTAGTTGGTCCCTTTACTGATTTTCGTCTATTTAGCCTATCTATAACTCGCTTATATGTAGTTGTTTGCATGTTGTCTAACTCATTCAATTGAGAGCGGTTGTACAGCAGTAACTGCTTGTTTGTTTTCATTTTGCCTTTGGGTTGGTGCTTAACAAATGCTTTTTTATCCACTGTCTTACCTATCCATAATCAGAAGCTGAGAGTGTTTCAGGGCATGTCCTTAAACTGTTTAAGCTGATGTCTCAGGAGACAAACATTCCTTCCTGTAATACATCTCTTGGTACCACTATCAGATATAGAATATTGGGCTAGATGGGCATTGCCTCTGCTTGAGTAGAGTAGCTCTCATGCTCTTAATGCAAAATGCTTTATCCTATGTTCCTCTGGAAATCTCCCTTTTAAATTGCAGCTAAAGCTAGGCTGGGGAAAGATGTCCCTGAAGAGAAAGTAACATAAGTACACATCTTAGTGCTATCTTACTATGTGCATAGGATAAATCTAATGCAGACTGAACTAATCTAAAGTTCAACACTGGCTTCACTAAAAGAGGGACATTTGAAATTCAATGAAAGATAGGGCTGGCTGGTGAGCCCGGCTTTTGTTTTGAAGAACTAATTGCAGTAGCCAGTTCTTATATCTTTGAGTCTCTAAAGTCCCTTTGGCTGGTCCTGGTAAAATTCCCATAATCTAATGTTCTAATTCTACGAATGCATTTCATGGATTTAACTCTGATGTAAATTTTTTATTTTTTTCACTGAGAATCCAGAAAAGAATTTTTTTTTCTTCAGTATGTTACTTCAGGAAAATATGCCACTAATATTAAACAACCAAGTAGTTGTAATTCATTTAATCGTGCCTATTTGGATCAAATGGCTGGGTCTCTATAATGACAAAGCACCCAACATAAAGAAAAAAAATGTCTAAAATCAATCATTGTTATGTTGCCAAACAGTCAAATGTTTGGCATTATGTAAACAAGAACTTAAGGCTAACAGGGTTTGTTTGTTTGTTGTTGTTGTTTTGCTTTTTTATCTAATAATTTTGACATTTTATAAACCATTAGACTTTGAACTCTGATCATAGACCCCATTAGTAAAAAAAAAAACAATCAAACAACAAACACACAAATACAACTTCTGAGCAAATATGTGTGTATATTTGTACCACCGATATGTGTATTTTTATTATTTGCAAATTTTATGATATTCTATTATGCTAAAAATTAGATACAATGTGAAAAACAAAAAATGGACATGAAAAATGATGTGATAAAGATGATATACTATTTGATCCTTGAGATACTAGGGAGCCATTGGAGTTTGTTGAGTAGGGGAGTGACATAGTCAAACTTTCACTTAAAAAAAATTATTTTGGCAGTTGAGTGGAGAATGGATTGGAAAATAAAGGACTGAAGCAGGAAGACTAAGTAGGTGTTTCAGTAGCCCAGTGAGAGATCATAAGGGCCCAAACTAGGGTGATAACCATGAGATTAAAGGAAGGAGTAAGATGTGGGGGCAACTGATTGATGTGTGAGTGCAAAGGAAGGTGAAAAGTTGAAGATGACACTGATGTTGTGAGCCTGTGTGACTGTAAAAAGTTAGTGTCCTCCTCAGTAATGGGGAAGCTCAGAAGAAGGGCAGGTTTGGGAAAAAAGTTCAGGTAACGTTAATATAGTTGTTTATCCTATATGATACACTTTGTTCTCCCCAGAATGAAAAGGAGAGAAATGGGCTTTGTATCCATGATTTACTTCTCTTTAGTAACCACTCTGTCCTCTGAGGTTCCCTTGCTACAGCTTCAAGAAAACCAGGGTGGGGGAATAGATTTTCTCAATTCTTAGATTTTCTCTGATGATCTACAGTTGTGAGTCCCTAGAAAATGGTAAAATTGTGATTGTACTAAGGGGCTAAAACCTGGACCTAAAGAGGAATGGTAGGGAACGTCCATAGAGAGGCAAGTGTGAAAGTGGAGGAATGTTAGTGGATAAAGAGAGGTGAGCTTGGGCTGGAGATAAATCCCATAATTGGCTACCATAAGAAGGGTGACACAGCTTCTATTTCCACACTACTTGGGGTCAGGACACAATTCCATTTGAGACCACTGATGTAAACATTGCCCTTAGACAATTCTCACATTTGCCAACTAAGTTTCCCATGGCCTCATTCTCCTATTATCTGTCCTATACGCTTCCATTGACCATGTGCAGGGATACTGGTATGGTTCTCCTTTGCAGTTAAATCCAAAGACATCTTCAGATTTCAGTTTTATTCACTTGACCTTTCCAAACATAATTAACATGATACATAATTTCCATTTGCCCTTTCATAATCCATATATGGTATAGTATCCAATGATTAAAAAAACACTGAAATAAATAATGAAGTTTTTAATTTATCATATACTATTTTGTTATTGTTATTCTTATAGTGTTATATTAAATTGTTTTATTAGATATTATTGTGGCATTATAATATGTAATATAATAGCATTATAATATGTAATATAATATCTATGATAAATAATACAATTTATTCTATGCTATTATTATGTATTATTTTGTCTTGAATATGTTATATATATATAATATTGTAAAACACAACATTCATTTATTCAATAAACATTCATTGGATACCAACTATAACCAAGACCCTGTGGTAGATACAGAGAAGGATCCCTAAATGAGTGAGATAGTCCTTATTCACAAGAAGCTTACAAACTCATAGGGGACATTAGGAAGGTACACAAATAAATGTGAAACAAAATAGAATTTCATAATTATTCCAATTCCTAAACTCTAAACCTAGTCTAGACTTCTTTCATGTTTTTTTTTCTGCCTTCTTACACATGAATAATCTTGACTATGTTAGACCCTTGCAGAAAAATCCAAGTGGTCTCCCCTTTGTCCATCAAACAAAACACAAATGACTTAGTTTAGTGTACAAGATCCTTCATTACCTGGTAGCATTCTAAATTTCTAACCTTTTAACTCTTATATGCACTCTATACTCTAGTCAATGTGTATTTCTCACCTTTTCCTTGGTTCACCTTGCTCCTTTTCAGCTCCATCCATTTATATGTCCTATTCCCCATGGTCTTAGCTCCAAGTCAGGAAAAGACTACTCTCATGTTGCAATTCTTTTCTTCTATTAAAGCTCAGCTCAGGTGATATCTCTTTCTCCACAAAGCTTTCCTAGATTTCCCCAAGAAATGATACCTTCCACTATATTAGGACATTGTGTGTGTGTGTGTGTGTGTGTGTGTGTGTGTATGTGTGTGTGTGTGTGTGTGTGTGTGTGTGTAGAAGGGGAGGAATTTCATCCCTGCAATTTTATCACTGTAAGTTACTAGATTGGAAACTCCTTCCACAGACCAGGAAATCCTGTGAAATTTATAGTTTTAGAGACTTGTGTGAAGGTTAAAGAATTTGTTCATGGTCATATAGACAACATTTTAGAAGTGAGACATGAACCCAGATGCTCCTTGTTCCAGATTTTTCTCTATATACATTATGTCATATTTTCTCATATATCCTAACACAATTATTTGCATGCATGCCTTATTCTCTCTATTACACTGTCAACTTCTTGAGAAGCAAGGTATCATTTTTTAGTTTTCCTATCCCCAATATTGAGTACAGTGCCTTCTAGGTGTTTCATGAATGTTTGTTGAATAGATAAATACATCAGAGTTGTGAAAACAAAATACCATGGAAGGTACAGGAGAGAAAGATCACTGGCTCTGATGCTTGAAGAGATAATGTCCATGTAAATATTTATTTTTTATATTTGTCAGCACATCATTTTATATGTTCATCTGTCATGATTTCGCCTGTCTCCAGAGGAAAGACACTTTTCCATTTAATTTGTTTTGTACTATAATAAAATTCAACAACCAAATTGAGGTTGGCTTGAAAATAGTATCATTCTCTGCGTACACAGTCTCTTAGCAGTAATTTGTAAACACACACGCACATGCACACACTTGAAAATTTATTTTAAGTATTCATGTCCTCCTGGTCCTAGCAAGCTTCTCTCTAAAAATTCATACTACAACATACTTGAACAGCATAATCATACTTTAGTCATTTGAAAACTTTGATAGATCCTCAGGAACAGCTCAAATTACTAAGGCAGGATTTCTGCATGAAAATGAAGCAATACTAGCTTCAATCAAGCCTGCACATTACCCCTCAAATCTGTGTGAAGCCTTGAGAACATTGTAGTCCATCATAAGAAGGAAAATGGCCTTGAATAACAGCATTTGTGGGCACAAAGCAGCAGAAGCTTCTCTGTTGGTTTTCTAGATTAGTCATTTTCTTTTAAAGAAATGCCTTTCAAATTGCTTCATGTGGTCTGGTCAAAGGTCATGTTCAAAAGAGATGTTGCTTTTGAACTGTGTTATTATTTTTTCAAGATAAATAATGGCTGCAATCTTATAAGATGTCATCATTTAGTCTTAAATTCTTACCATGATGAAAAGCAAAAATATTCACAAAAGGGGGACTTTCCTACTATTGTCTATATGTTTTTGACTGTTATGATTAAAACCCAAACCAAAAAATACAATGAAATTAGCCAACTTGTCTTAATTAAATTAATTAATCACTTTATAAATGGATAAATCCAAGTGATCAGTTGAAAACCAAAACAACATGAGGAAAGTTTATCTTTAAACCTAAGCTAAATGATTCTAAAATTAGCCATGTGGGTTATGTCCGGATCAATTAGGTGCTAAGACATGAAAGCTGCTTACTACTTATATGTGAACCACTGAACACCACTGTCATAGTGACTAGACTGGAAAAACTACACTAGCAAGAACTATCTAGTCATTGAGATTCTATGGCTAGAGATTTATTATAGGCTCTCTTTTTGTAAAAAAATACTCTGAAACCATGGTAATTTTGCAATTCTAGAACCTCAATGGGGTTTAGGCTAAAACATAATGTGGTAATTAGGTATGATCTTGTGAGCTCATCAGATAACATCAACTGATCTGAATGTGAGAGCTGCTAAGTTCAGTTACCCAAATAAGGTTATTAAAATCCTAAGGTTGTTGTATGGTGGTAGTGACATGTTGGGCATGATGGCTTTTGATAAGAGCCATTTCCAAACCAGTCAAGTGAAACAGAGCTGCATAATAGATCTAGCCTTTTTTTTTTTCCAGCTTAGGAATGTAATAAGGAACCAGCAGGCTGGCATTAGGCTGTGATTCTGATCCTTTGGGAGGCTTTTCTGGCTTTGAGTATCCTTAAAAGTTCTTGAGAGAACCATTCAGAAACTGTGCTGTACTAATGGCCATGTTCTGGAAGAGCACACATAAGAAGAGACTGTGATGAGTGAGCAAGGCATTGTATGCAGTACAAGAACCTGTGTAAGGAGTCATGAGCCTACACTGGCGAGAAAACAGAAATTTATCTTTGAATTCTATTATCTAGCTGATACACTATTAAATGATGTTTTAGTAGGTAAAATGGTAAGCCAGATGAAGGAAATTGGTCTATTCTGTGCAGACCTCACAGGGAAAGAGTTGTGAAGTTGTGTTGGACTTCTCTCACCAATAACAGAAGCAACATGCCATAGTAGAAAGAGACCTGGACTTTCATTCAGAGAATCCAGGTTCAAATTCCAGTAGTTCTCTTATGGATTGATGTGGGTGACCTTGAGAAAGTAATTTCTATTGATCTCATTTTTTTCCCTTGTAAAATCAAAATGGTTGTATTTTCTCTAAGATTCCTTCCAGCTATAAACTTCATTTAACATAAAACTAGTATTTAGTTTACAAAAAAGAACATGTTATTTTTACTTATTAACTTTAGCTATTGGACCAGATTTTCATTGAGAGGACCATATGACTGAATCCCCTATAGTTGATTTAGAAGAAAATGTGGACAAGAATCACATAGGAGACACAGACACAGGTTGTTATCAGCATTTTGGAGTGAATACCTACATGGATGTGAACACAGAGTCCTTGAAAAACCACTTAACATGAAAAGACAAATAAGGATGAACATCTATATAGAAGCAGGCCATCCAAACATAACTGCAATCATTACAAGTCAGCCTTATGGGGCTGTTTTCATGAAGAAAGATTAGTGGTACATGATATCTTTTTAGATAAACTGGGTGAGAGTGGTGGAAATGACTGTAATTTGGCCTCCAGGCTTTCCTATCCTGACTATAATCTATGGTTTAAAAAAGACATTTTGGTTACTTCACTGGTATTATTCTAGATCTAGACAAAAAGTTAAACAAAGTAGAAATTTTAAGCTTTTTAAAGTTTTGTATCTTTTGGTCATTATGCTCCTCAGACCTATGTAAATGAAGGAATTATGGAGCACACACGCACACACATGCACATGACCTTCAGAAAAGACACCCCAGGTTTATGATATTTCATGAGTCAAAATCCACTCAGAACCATAGTTCTCCCTTACCAGGCAGTCAATTGACATTCATTAAGCACTTTCTATATGTCAGGCATTGTGCTAAACTCTAGACATACAAATGAAAAACAGAAAAAGTCCCTACCCTCAGGATTTCACATCCTAAGGGGAAAATGATATGCAAAAATAATCATACAGAATATATATATAATCACAAGGGGAAAGAGTTAGCAGCCATGAGGACCACAAATGTCCTCTAGAAGCTGGAATCTGAGTTGAGTCTTGAAGGAAGCAGGGAAAAGAGGAGAAAGGGAGAGAACATTCTTGGCATGACAGATAGATAGCCAGTGAAAAGTCACAGAGACAGAAGGGGATAGAGTGTCATGTCTGAGGAATTTTGTCATCAAGTATCAGAGAGGGGAGAAAAATATCAGAAGACTGGAAAGGTAGAAAGGAAACAAGCTGGAAATGCCAAGTGAAGAAGTTTATATTTGATCCTAGAGGAAATTGAAAGCCGTTGGAATTCATTGAATGGGAGGGAGATGACTTGCTTAGAACTGTACTTTAGAAAGATAATGTTGACTGGAAGATGGTTGGGAATTGGAATAGCTGATGATGTATGGAGAACAATTAAAAGATTATTGTAATAAACCAAGTGCAAAGTGGTAAGGGCCTGAACTAGGGTGATAGCTGTGTGTGTGGAAAGAAGGAGATGTATACAGAGGATGTGAAGACAGGAAAGACAGGATTTGGTAAATATGGGATATGTGGAGTGTGACAGGGAAAAATCATCAAAATTGATGCCAAGATTGTGAGTTGGAGTGACTGGAAGGTTGGATGTTTTTGACAGAAACGGGAAAGTTGGGGAGAAAGGGGAGTTTGGGGAAAGGCAATAAGTTCTGTTTTGGAAATTTGATTTTGAGATACCTACATGTCATCCAATTTAAAATGTCCATAAAACAATTAGTGGAATTCAGGAATAGAACTCTGGAAACAGATTTGGCAGGTTATTTAGAAATGGGAACCATTTCCATAGAAATATTAATTTGCCCCATGAAAGCTGATAAAATCACAAAGTGAGACAGTATAGAGAAAAAAAGCATAGAGGGAACCTAGGGCTAGTAAGCATGACATGGATGAAGCAAAGTAAAAGAAGAATGAAGATAGGTGGGAGGAAAGAACAATGTATGGAAAAAACAGTAGCTAAGAAGAGAAAGTATTCATCCACTTCATATGCTAAAGACAGGTAAAAAAGGACAAGAATTGAGGAAAGGTCATAAGGTTTAGCAATTGGGGTATCTCTGGTTACTTTGGAGAGAGAAATTTCAGTTGAATGATGAAGAGAGTAGCCAAATTGCAGAAGTTTTAGAAAAGAATGAGAGAAGAGGGAAAAGAGGAGCCAAATATACATTTTTTAATTAAGTTTATATTTTTTTCCTTAAAACCTTGCCTTCCACATTGGAATCAATATTTTGTATTCATTCCGAGACAGAAGAGTGGATTAAGTGACTTGCCCAGAGTCATACAGCTAGGAAGTGTCAGAGGCCAGATTTGAACCCAAAACCTCTCATCTCTGGACCTGGCTCTTAACCCACTGAACCATCTGGCTGCCCCAAGAATTTTATTTTTGAAGGGAAGGAAAGATAGGATGATAGCAAGGAAGTTAGAATTAAATGAATTTTTTAAGGGTAGAAGAGATGTGGGCAGATTTGTAGGCAGCAGAGATAGTAGAGCAGGAGGGATTAAAGTGTTTTTAAGAAATCTCTTTTTCTTGAGGAGGTTATATTTTACTATACACATGGGCATAGATAAGTGAATACGAAGTGATTTAAAGAGGGAAAGAACATTAATTCCTCAGATGATCAAGGAAATCTTCAAAGAGGAGGCAGAATTTGAGCTGAGCCATGAAGGAAAATAAAGATTTGGAAAGGTGGAAATGAGGAAGGAGTACATTTCAGGGAGAGGACAGCTTTGTGCGAAGGCATTAAGGTTGGAGAAAATGTTGAGTTTAGGGAACAGCTAATAAATACAGCTGGGCTAGGCTATAGAGTGAGTGAAGGGAAATAAAATGAAGTAACTGAAAGGGTGGATTGGAGCCAAATTCTGCAGGGCTTAAATGTCAAGCTGTGAAGAGAGTATTTTATCTTGCAGTGATTAGGGCATAGTGGTTACTAAACTGGCCTCAGAGTCAAGATCTGGGCTCTGGTCCTGTCATTGACACACTGGCTGGGTGACACTCACTGAGCAAGTACGTTAATCTCTGAATACCCTCAGTCAACTCTAAGACTCAAAGATAGGGGACAGGTACTCATCTTCACTGGCACAAAGAGTTTCTTCAACAAGAGTTCCTTATAAGAATGAACTCATAGCTTTAATCCCCACCCTTCACCCCCACACAAAAAACATAGGGAGCCACTGAATAGTGGCTTGAGTAGAGGAATAATGTGAGAGATTTGGAAAGTGATGAGGATCTCAATGAAGGGGCATGAGTGAAGGGAGGGAGATAGAATCAAAAGTTGGGGAGGTGAAATGGACATGATTTAGTAATATGGATGAGCTATGGAGGATAGGAGGGGGGATAGTCATAGATGACTCTAGGCTTACAAATCCATATGACCCAAAGATTGTTGCCTTCAAAAGGAAAAGGAGAGTTTAGAGAAGGTAGAATAAGTGAGGAAGATGGCAGTAGTTTTATGTGAGTTAAGCATATTGATGAACCAAGAAGGAACAAATAGGTGAAATAGTACAGTTGGCCATTTAGAACTAGAGTTGAAGGGAGAACTAGAACTGATTTGGGGAGTCATCTGAGGCAGTAGAACAGATATTCTCTAGGAAACCTCACAATTTTCCTCATTGTCTCCTGTAGCTACTGGCTATTCTCACCTCCTACCTTCGGTTTCAAACTCCTTAGTCAACTATCAAGGCCAACACCTTTATTAAAAGCTATATTTGATAGCATCTAACTTGAATAATACATCCTCAACAACATGAAGTCCTGAAGTCAAACTTCCAGAAGAAGTATGAGAGGGTGGGAGGAAGGGGAAGAAGAAAAAGACAAGTAATAGAAAAAGGAAGGGAATGAGTAAGTGAAAGAAAATATCTAAAACAATGAAACATCTATTTTGAATTAAGAGAAATCCAGGATAAAATCCCCAAAGAATGAATCAACATAGTAGTTAGTTATAAAGCGTGTATCATATGCATGGCACTAAAATATATATTTTTTGTACTTTGCATTGGGCATATGAAGACAAAAATGAAGCAGTCTCTGCAAGAAGAAAACAGTCTAATTTTTACTGTAACTAGAACCTTAGCAAAGAATATTAATGGTTATACACTCTTTTAGAATACTTTGAAGTCCAAACAGAAATCTGAAGCATGAGACAAAAAGCAGAACAAACAGCTTCAAACAGAATGTGGAAATTTATTAAATGCCTAAGTGCCAGCAAATGTGCTAGGTGCTGGGGATACAAAGAAAGAAAAAAAATAAACTAATGAGTATAGTCCCTGCTCTCAAGAAGCATAAATCTGGTAGGAAAGGCAACATGTAAATATCCAAATACTTACAAAGTAAATACAGAATATGTGGGGGGAGAGAAGGTGATGGGAGTATTCAGGGAGGACAACTAGCACCTCTGTTATGAGAGCATGCTGAACCCTTTTCAGGGCTGCTTAACTTTTTACTTGACTCTCATCTGTGGCTCCCAGAAGCTGTGGCATGTGCAGTGACCACACTCCAGGAAACCTTCTTGGAAGATGAGATTAAGGGTAAACAGTAGGTTCTTAAATCCATCAGTGAAATAGGGAGATGTTTACCTCAAGCATGTGAAGACTTCCCTTGGAAGAAGGGGTGAACGAGAATAGCTGCTTTCAATGGCCACGAAGGCAACTGAAACAAGCTCTGTTGAGGACTTAAAGCTTGGTAAGCCATTAATGCCAAGGTCAACCACTGCATCTCAGGTCATAACCTATAAGAGACAGGGTCTTGTCAGAACCACCTGTCTGGGGTCCAGAGGGGTAAGAATTTAAATGGACTCAGGAGGGCTGATGGATCAATGACAACTTTATTGGGAATAGGGAGGACTTTTATAACCATATGGATGTTTCTACCCATGTTCATGGTAACAGACAATATTTACATGATAACAGGTAATAGTTAATAGAGAACAATGCAATCTGTCATGAGAGTGCTTTATCAGATACATCTCACATGGAGACTGAAGGATATCTAGCAGGGAACTTTTCATCTCGTATGGGATTGGAGGATCAGAGGGTATGATGTCTCCTGCTAGGGTTTCCAGGGATATAGGATACAAACATGCCCTAGATAGGAAAGAGAATGTGGCTGTGAATCCACAGCTGAGGGTCTTTGGAACTGTACTTGGGGATCTCATCAATCACCAGTTATTTTGACTTTTGCCTTGCCATTGGACTTGGATAACTCTGGAAGAGAGGGTGAAACTGACAACTTAGTACATATAAATCTAATTCATAAACATGCCAAAATATTACCCCATAATGTAGTTTGTCCTTTTTGAAAATGAAGGACAAAAAAACAACAAAATATGTGAAAGAAATTTGAAAGGAGGAAGGCATTAGCAGCTGTTGGAGTAAGGAGTAGGGAAACAGGAAAGTTCTCCTTCAGAAAAGAATTTCAGATGAATTTCTGAGAGTAAACAAGGAAACTGAGGCAAAGAGGAGGGGGCTGATCATTCCATGCGTGGGGGGAGGGGCAGCCACTATAAGAGTATGGATCGGGGAGATTCAGTTCTGTGTTAGAGAATCTTCAATAATCCAGTGTAGCTGTATCTTAAAATGCTTAGAAGGGAGTAAGGTGTAAGAAAGCCAGAAAGAAAGGAAAGAGGGCCAGATTATAAGGTGATTTAATTGCCAGATGGACATGAAAAAAAATACAATTCCTATATACAACCTTTCTGTGTTTCTCTGGATATTTGTCTTTTTATTTCAAAGTTCCTATTTGGTTTGTCTTTTCATCAGAAACACTTGTCCTGTATTGCACTTTTTTTTTTTGTATTTTAAAGCCTTTTTACTGGTTGCTTCTCAATCAGAAGTTGAACCAAGAACTGATAAAAATGTAGATCTACTGAGTTCAAAATTAACAGAATAGTCTGCATTTTGCTCCAAATTCATTGGAGATCACATTTAGTTGCCAAATTGTGTGTATGTATGTATGTCTCTCTCTTTCTCTCTCTTTTTGTGTGTATGTGTGTTTCTACTTAGATGATTGTGCCTTAAAGATTCTGATATATGTGCCTTAAAGATTCTGATATATGATTATATTGAGCTTTGCAGAGTAAGTTTTCTTGGGTGGAAGCCTTTTGCCTTTGGAATGTTTCATTCTCATATTTTCTGTCTTGTAGTAGAAGTTTCCAGATCTTATGTGATCCTATTTCTTTCTGGATTATTATAGTATTTTTTTACTTTGATGTTCAAGTTCTGAATTTTGGCTATAAAATTATTTGGATGTTCCCTTTTGAGGGGAACCTCTCAGGAAGTGAGCAGTACTTTCTCTGCTTTGCCCTCTAAAATTAATGGATTGGTACAGTTTTCTTTTATGATTTCTTAAAACATAATGTCCATTCTTCCAAAAAAATTATGTTTTGCAATCCAATCCCATAATTCAACTCAATAAACATTTATAAAAGTACTTACTATGTGCCAGACAGTCTACTGAGTATACAATTAATAAAAACAAAGCAGTCTTGCCTTCAAGAAGCTTATAATCTAATAGAGTGGAGGGACACAATACACAAAAGGAAACAGGAAGGCAGAAATGGTGGAAGAAGGGAGAGAGATGCTATTGCATGGGGACATCTTGTTTAGTGGAGCAGAAGCCAGGCAAAGCAGCAGATGTAGATGTGTATCTCCTTTCACTTATTTCAGTCACTAAGTTTAATCAATTCCACTTCTTTTTGATATTAGGTATCTTTTATTTCTTTCTATTTTTTAAATTTCTTTGATTTTCTTCTAACACTTCTTGATGTCTCTTAGAATTATTTCCATGTATTCTAGTTTTTAAGGAGTCTACTTCTTTGATAAAATTTCTACTTTCTCTTTTAAGCTTTTTATTTTATATCCATTTTTCTTGAGAGCTTTAATTTTATTTTTTATTTATTTTTTCATTTCTTCAAGGTACTCATTAGGCCTTTGGGAAAATATAATCTTTTTCCACTTGTGAGATTTCTTGCAGTTGTTATAGCACTGCTCTTTCCTTTTGGAAAAATTTATAAAATTTGCAATATTTTTGAACACTTCTGAATGTTTTCTTTGATTTACTAATCTCTCTGGCTTTAATTCCTAAACAGGGATTTCTGCCATGACCGGGATCTGCTTCTTCACTTACTTTCCTGCAACTATACTTTTGGGGGTGGAATGGTCAAGCTCTATTTAGTTTCAGGGAGTCCTAGACCAAAGATGTTGGACTGACCTATGTTGGAGGTTCAGAGTACTGAATTTTTGGAATCCTCTTCAGCACCTCAAGACAGTGTTGGTAATTCCCTCTCAGAAGAAGAAATTGAATAAACCATCAATGAACTCCCTAAGAAAAAATTCCCAGGACCAGATGGATTCACAAGTGAATTCTAATAAACATTTTAAAAAAACCAATTAATCCCAATACTATATCGACTATTTGGGAAAATAGAGAAGAAATTCTACTAAGTTCTTTTTTATTACACAAATATGATATTATTAACCACACTAGGAAGAGCAAAAACAATGAAAGAAAATTATAAGACAATTTCATTAATGAATATAGATGTAAAAATGATAATAAAATACTAGTAAGGAGACTACCGCAATATATCACAGGGATCATTCACTTTGACTAGGCAGGATTTATACCAGGAATACAGAGCTGTTTTAATATTAGGAAAACTATTAGCATACTTGGCCATATCAATAATCAAACTAACAGAAAGCATATAATTATTTTAATAGATGCAGAAAAATCCTTTGACAAAATACAACAACCATTCCTATTGAAAACACTAGAAAACATAAGAATAAATGGGGTATTCCTTAAACTGATAAGTAGTGTCTATCTAAAAACCATCATCAAGAGTCATCTACAATGGGAATAAGTTAGGAGCCTTCCCAATAAGGTCAGGAGTGATGCAAGGATAAATATTATTGCCACTATTATTTAATATTGTATTAAAATGCTAACTTTAGCAATTAGAGAACAATAATTTGAAGGACTTAGAGTAGGCAATTAGGAAGCTAGACTATCACTTTGTAGATCATGTGATGTTAAACATAGAGAATACTAGAGAATCAATGAAAAAACTAGTGAAATAGTAACTTTAGTAAAGTTTTAGGATACAAAATGAATCCACATAAATCATCAGCATTTCTATTTATTACCAATAAAATTCAGCAGCAAGAGATTGAAAGAGGAATTCCATTTAAAATAACCACTCCAAACAATATAAAATACCTGGGAATCTATTTGCCAAGACAAACCCAGAAATAATATGATCACAATTGCAAAACACTTTCACAGAAATAAAGTAAGTTCTAAACAATTTGAAAAATATTAATTGCACATAGGCAAGCTGAGCTAATATAATAAAAAGGACAACTCTACCTAAATTAATTTACTTATTCAGTGTCATAACAATCAAACTACTACATAATTAATATTGCATAGAATAATTATAGAATTAGAAAAAATAATAAAAAACACATCTAGAAGAAAAGAACAAGGATATCAAAGAAATTAATAAAAAAATATGAAGGAAAGTGGCCTAGCAATACTAGATTTCAAACACTACTATAAAGCAGTAATCATCAGAACAGTCTGGTACTGGATAAGAAATAGAATGGTAGACTAATCAACTAGATTGATACACGCTATGCAGGGATAAATAACTTAGCAGACTAATGTTTGATAAACCTGAAGACCCCAGCTTTTGGAATATGTGATTTAGAGATAAAGAGTGATTCCATAAGCAAATTAGGGCAGTATGCAATAATTTCCTTCTCAGCTCTGTGGATAAGGGAAGAACTTATAATCAAACAAGAGATAGCATTAGAAGATGTAAAATAAATAGTTTTAGTTATGTCAAATTAAAAAAAATTCTGTACAAATAAAATTAATGTAGCCAGGACTAGAAGGAAAACAACAAACTGGGAAAAAACATTTTATAACAAATTTCTCTGATAAAGATCGAATTTCTCAAATCTACAGAGAAATAAGAAAATTTTGTAAGAATCCAAGCTATTCCCCAATTGACAAATGGTCAGAGGATATGAACAAGCAATTTTCAGATGAAGAAATCAAATCTATTAATAATCATATGAAAATGTTTTAAATCACTCTTGATTAGAGAAATAAAAATTAAAACAACTCTGAGGTGTGAACCTATTAGATTAGCCAATATGACAGTAAAGGAAAGTGATAAATATTGGAGGGGATATACCAAAATTGGAACACTAATGCATTATTGGTGGAGTTGTGAACTTATCCAACCATTCTGGAGTGCAATTTGGATCTTTGCCCAATAGGCTATAAAATTGTTCATACCCTTTGATTCTGTAATACCACTATTAGGTCTTTATCCCAAAGAGATAATATAAAGGGGAAAAGAGCCTTATTGTACAAAAATATTTCTAGTAGTTCCTTTTTTGTGGTGGCAAAGTATTGGAAATTGAAGAGATTTCCATCAATTGGGGAATGGCTAAATAAATTGTGGTACATGTGAGTAATGAAATACTATTGTGCTATAAAAATGATAAGCAAGATGATTTCAGAAAAAGGTGAAGAGATCTGAATGAACTGATTGATGCAAATGAAATAAGCAGAACCAGGGGAACATTGTACATAGAAACAGAAATATTATACAATGATCAATTTTATAAATTTGGCTACTCTCTGCAATGCAATGATCTGCGATAATTCTGAAGGACATATGGCCCAAATTCTATCCATCTCCAGAGAAAGAACTTTTGGAGTCGAATGGATATAGCCCAAAGCATTCTACCTTTCACATCAATATATTTATCGTTCAATTTGGGGATTTTGGTTTTGTATGAGTGTACTCTTACAATGACCAATATAGACGTATGTTTTGTGTGATGATAAAAATTAAATTAAATTTTTAACAAAAGATAGTGTTAGCTACCTCACAATCCCTGGACCTGGGATCTGGACCTGGACATGATCTGAATACTTTGACACTTCAATGGTCATCATCCCTTTTCCACTGTTCGCTGCTACTTAGGCTTTTCAAGGTCCTTATCCTAGAGTAGCACTGGCAAAATATTAGTACATGTGCCCAGCTGGCACAGCAGGAGAGCTGCTATGTTCCCCCTATTCCCAGTGCCTGAGAACATTTTTTTACATGCCTACCCCTCTATCCAGCTGCCCAAAGCGAGCACTCCCTCCCTCTGTACTCTGGTATAATGCAGTGGGGCTCACAGGCAGTTTGAAGTTTCAGTTTGGGCATGAGAACTTGAAAACCTTCACCAATGCTATCCTAGGGTTTTCTCACCATGCTGGAGCTTTTTTCAGAAGAGCCCTCTCCTGCCTCTGCCACTGAACATAAAACTTTGAAGTTTATATACTTCTTGTTCTTGATTATGCTGGGATGCTACCCTGTTCCAACTGGTTTGATGGAATGATTTCTTTTCCTATTACTCATAAGATTCTTGTGTCTATTTGTGTAGTTTGGAGTTAGAAGAAGTCACTCACTATAGGTTTTCATCAAATCTCTTGATTTTTATTCACTCTGGTATGAACTTTAGGGTTTTGTTGGAGTAGATATTTGAGGGCTGAGCAGATTACTTCCCATTCAGGCAGTCCTCTTGACAGGAACTCTGAGAGAAATTGAACATATGAGAAAGAGTGGCAATGTTTTGGAGAATATAGGAATGATGGATGAAGAGGAACTCCTTTGGCAAGGAGGAGGACCAAGGGCCACCTCCATATTCAAGATAAGACTGAAGAAAAAGATGGAAAGTCACACTGATGGAGATGGAGGGAAACATGGGTACTATCACTATCTTGACCAGAATCTGATGGACATAGCCTTGGACCCTAAGAGTTTGGGAATAGTATTGCTTCTAGTACAGTGCTTTCAGCCATCCTTCCTGGGAAGCAAACCCTGGACAGAGAGAATATTTCAAAGCAAGATTGGAGGAGAAAAGACATATAAACTGAGAGATTATAAGTCTAGGGCACATGCATGTGAGAGCAATTTATTTCTCTTTTGCTACAAGAAGATCAATGTTTTCTGGTAATTGTATGGCTCCCACTGATATATGGCATGTAGTGTTCTGCCTTCTTTTCCCCAAAGTCCTCCCTATGTCATGGATTCTTTTCTGAGTATTGTTTCACTGGTCTCATGGTTAAAGAGCAGACATATCTAGATAGAAGTTTAGCTAGGTAATCTCTCAGAATTGGGAGGATCCAGCAACAAGTCCAATCATCTAGGAAATTGATGCCAGAGAAGTCTAGTAGCTATTGAATCATGTAAATATAAAATATTTATACAATTAAATATTAAGCAACTCCAGTTAGGACAGAGGGGAGATACCAATTTTAGCTAAGACACAGTAAATAACCTTATGAAGTTTATTGTTTAATATTTAATAGGGGAATAGAACATATATAGAGAGATAACTATAGTACATAATAACGTAATAAAGGAAAACACTATGGTCTAGTTGTTGCAAAAGTAGGAATGTTAATACCAACTGGGAAGACCAGTGCAGTCTTTATGGAGGACATGGCAGATAGTAGCAGCCTAGACATGTGATTAGACTAGACTGAATGGATTAGAAGTGGCAAGGAAACACCCTGAAACTGGGCTATCAGTCAGAAACTTTAAAGGAAAAATGTATGAATGGGAAGGAAAAAAAAAGAAACCAGTGGCTTGGTTACAAGAGAACCAGGTAAAAGTCCAATTATTGGTACTAAGATACCAGAGCAAAACCATTTGTTAAACAAAGCTTTGAACTACTGGTCTTGGCCTTATTAAATTTTCTTGTCTCTGGTTTGTCCCAGAGTCAGGGGTACATTTGAACCTCCAGGAGGGCAATGATTGACTGGAGAGCTGCCTTTGGTGGACTTGTCAGAGAATGCTGATCATTGTCCTCTCTCATCAATGTTTTTGTGTTACTGTGCAGAAAACAAGGCCATTGAAAAACCTGTAAAAGCCATTTTCTTTCACCTATGGAAGAAGACAAAATATTAAATATAGTTGGGTTGAGATAATAACTAATTAAACAAAGCCTTTTCACTTACAAAAAAAAAGATCAAATTCCTTTTGTTCGTGAGGTTTGTGATGAATCCCAGTTCTTCTAAAGAAACAGGAAAAAAGAAGGAAAATTTAACGAAGTAATTTGCTATTTTAATTTATAATTATATATTCAAGGCCCAACAATCTTTTCTATGTTCTGGGAAAAAATAGGTTTTATATAAAAGTCACTAAAGGGAACAGATGCCTAATGCTAAAGAACAATAACTGTAACTATGGAACATGCATTCCATCTTCTTTCCTGTTCTCCTCAGATAAGATAGTTTTGACTTTCAAAGAAAAAAGTGCACATCACAAATTTATCTTCCTATAAAAAGGAGAAGCTGGTCACTCTATAAAGGTGATTTAAATTCTTCCTTCATCACTGAAAGTTAGTATTAAGTCGTCCATTTTTTTAGAGGAGGGTGCAGTATTTGGGTACAATCTTGGAGAAATTGTCTTGACAGTGACTTTGGAGTTGAAAAAATAACTAGGAAATGTTTGAGTTATATATAAAACATAGATTTTTGACTAGGGGTGCACGAATACATTTCCATGGTCCAGGAACTTGAATAAAGAAAAGAAAAGCATCTTTTTTCAATATGATTGATTTCCAGGAGCAGCTAGGTAAGAAAGGATAGAAAGCCAGGTCTGGAGATGAGAGGTTCTGGGTTCAAATATGACTTCAGCAACTTTCTAGCTAAATGACCTTGAGCAAGTCATTTAACCCAATTGCCTAGTGTTTACTGCTCTTCTGCCTTGGAACGACCCCTCCACTATTCTATTGGGTTTTCTTGGGAATGATGCTGTGGTGGTTTGTCATTTCCTTCTCTGGCTTATTTTAGAGATGAAGAAACTGAGGCAAATAAGGTAAAGTGATTTGCTTGGGGTCACACAACTAGTGAGTGTTTGAAGCTAGATTTGAACTTAGGAAGAGGAGTCTTCTTGTTTCTAGCTAGGCTCAGCACTCCAACCACTAGGGCAACCTTGTTGTTCTATCTAGTAGTATCTAATAGTCCTCCCTTGATGCTCTGCTCTTTATTTCCAGAAACAAGTTTATTTTTAGGGAAGAACAACATAAGTGAATATAAAATGATAGTCTGCTCAGGAGATTCAATCTGGTATTACCCTCAAAAGTTTTTATTGGCTAGAAGAGGCATCAAACTCTGGGAAGACAGTTTTGGGGATGGGGCCCAGCTGGCAAAACGAACTCAAACTAGACTGAACTCTAGTGAACTGAAAGGAATCTGGGTAAATCCCAAGTACATTTGGGACAAAATTTCATTTGCATCCTTTTTCTTGGGAGACAGAACAACTGAGAAAAATTTAAAAAAAAAAGAAAAAAGAATATTTTTAAACAACCCAAAACAAATACATTTATATGTACATGCACATGTGTGTGCACACATATAAAATTATTATGTATGTGTACATACATGTATTGTTATGGGGAGGGTTAAAAGGAAGGGTTAAACAAGTTATATATATGTATACATACATATATATATATATATATATATAAGTTTATTTAACTAAAAGGAACAGGGAAGGGAAGGGAAATTAGGGACTTACTTCTAACCCCACCACAGATTTTAAAACCTATACTTTCTAAAATTATCTTAACCTAACTAATTAAAGGCGTGATTAAAGTTAGAGAGGTGTTTGTAGGGGCAAAGACAACAGGGGCCCAAAGAAATCTCACAACCAAGAGTCCTTCTTTGATCCAGACAGCAGTCTCAGGATGAAGAGTCCTCAGAGGATTCAGGAGGGGATGAGGATTAACACACACACACACTATCCACCAGTTTGGGGTAATCACTCACTCAGCCACTCCTTCAAGATGGTCCAATTTCCTGACAGCTCCAAAGTCTTTTCCCTTCAGAGAGAGACCCCTCCACTCCCTCTCTGTCTTCTTCTAGGAAGGCACAATGTCAGTTCCCAACTGTCAGTCCTCAACTCCCTCTCAGCTTCTGAGTGCTTTAGAATGTTGACCTAGTCCTTGCTCTGTGGAATCATGGTTTGCAGCACCCCATACTGTCAGCCTGCCTTGTTATGCCCTGCTAGACATTCTTTACTACAGTATACACATACATGCATATATATTTGGCAGCTAATTTGTGAGATAAATAGAGTGAAAGGTCTCAAGTCAGGAAGACTCATCTTCCTGAGTTCAAATCTGTCTTCAGATACTTACAAGGTGTGTGTCCCTGGGCAAGTCACTTAACTCTGTTTGCTTTAGTTTCCTCTTCTGTAAAATGAGCTAGAGAAGAAAATGGCAAACTACTTCAGTATCTTTGCCATGAAAACCCCAAATGGGATCGTGAAGAGTCAATATGATTGAAAAAAGACTAAACTGAATATACATATATATATGTATGTATGTGTGCAGTATATATAATATGCATATATATATATATTGTGTATGGGTGTATATGCATGTGTGTTATGCAGAAAAATGAAGCTTGATTTATAGCTAAGACATTAGTGTAAAGGCAGAAGGATACTAGATAAAATAGCAAGCCAGATAACTGGAGAATAATTAAATCACTGCTTTCACAATCTCTTTCACGATTCTGCTGTTATCTTTATCAGAAGCCCATATAAGTCTTCTGGCATTTACCTAAGAGGGCAAGAGATGGTTACATCTAAGATTAGACCTATGACTCCTAGGGCCTGGTGCTTTGTAGCATAATAAAGCTATTAGAAGACTGCTCTTTATTTCTTTATAACTACAGGTACCATCTTCATGCTTAACTAGCTTGTTTGGAAATAAGTAGAGGTGTGGCAGACCTATCAAGTTCTTAAAAAGGCATCAGTGATTTTTAACCAAGCGAGGACCTCTCCTAAGCATTTATAGTATCTTTTATCACTTGGAACATTGCACAGAAAATGTTCTTGATATTTGTTGAATGAATAAACAAACAAATTAGATTCTTAATCTGTTCAATTTTTTTGAGAAATTACTTAAAAGTTGAATAATAATAATACCTAGGATTTATGTAGGACTTTAAGGCTTGAAAAATGTTCTTTGTATTCTCTCATCTGATCCTTACAACAATCTTTTGAGGTAGATACTATATTTATCTCCATTTTACTGATGAGGAAACTGAGGCTGAGGTTAAGTGATTTGCCTAGTATCACATAGCTAATCACTATTGAGGTGGGATTTGAACTCAGGACTTTGTAATTTCAAATCTAATGCTCTTACCAGGTCTGTGCCACCTAGCTACTAGGTTTGAGGAGTATTCTGGTGCATTATAATTTGATTTCCTTTCCTAAACCCACTTTTTAAATGAAAAATTCCTATTAGAGAGTTAGCATGCTAGTTTCAGCTCTGGTATATACTGCTTGTGTGGCCCTAGAACAGTCACTAAGACCCTAGACACCTCTAAGGCTATAAATTGGAAAACAGTTGTTAATTTGCATTGGGACCAAGGGAGTTTCATCACCAGAGACTCCCTGCATCAAAAAAAAAATTACAAATTTGGATAAAAATTTTTTTTCTCCCGAGTACCTTTTGTTTCTTTCTATAATTTATCCTCAGACTATGATACTAAGAATGAAATTCATGTTTCTTAGATGTGATGAAATAAAATCTAAACTCTGCAATTCTTTTTCTAGCTTTGGTTCCTAGAAACCAAAGGAATAATGCTACCATTCAGGGTTTGATAAATATTTCTTAAGTACTTAATGTGTCCAAGTTCCTGGAGAAGATACAAAGAAAAACAAGACATGGGTACTGTGCTCAACTTGCTTATAGTCTATTTCAGGAAATGAAGTACATGCAGAGAGCTCTAAATGTGACTATGAAAAATAGCTATTCTCCTAGTACAACGTATTATGTGTTCAGAGGAGGGAGATAATGCTGCCTTATTTTTCTGCTGATACAAATATGTTAGAGGAGAAAGGAAAGGAATTGCATGAGATAAAATAAAGAAAGGAGCAGAAAGGGGGGAAAGGAGGATGATAGAATATACGAACAAGCAAAAAGAGACTAAGGAAAAGAAGAAAAGCATTAAGAGAATAAAGAACTGAGAGGTTGGGACAAAGACTGCCTGGAAATTATAAAAATGAGAGAAACCTGATATGCTTTAAGTTGAGAATTTTCTATTGTCTTCCAGGATTTGGAACTTCTTGAGGACTCTATTGACCAGAACCACATTGACAGTAGCATTAATGCCAAAGGTAGCAGTTGCAGCCGAGATGGTATTTTCTCCTAATTCAATTCAGAGTTACTGAACTCAGTTACTGATTCTTTAGAGCCCCAGGGAGTATGAACCATTGTAAAAAGGCTGTGGTCATTAACTTTTGCTTTTTTTAACCTTGTTATATTTACAGAATTCAGTTCTAGACTTAAAGCACACTGTCTTGGCTGGGCCCAGAGATAACATTCTGCTTATTTATTTATTTTGTAGGGGTGGTGAAAAACAGCACCTACAAAAGGGTAAGATGAATCTCTACTGCGGTGTTCTCTAGTGATGTTGTGAAATGAAATCCTAGGACAGATAACACAAGCAATGTCATATTATCAGTAGTCTATTACATTTGTCATAGGCTCATAGACATCAAAGATTGCTCTCTTCCATTTTTTCCCTATAGTTTGATGGGCAATTCTGTGGCAAATATATGATGCTTACTTTTATTAGTCTTTTTTTCTTTCTTAAAAATGACTTATTGATGTTTTTGTTTTTTATGCCATATGTTTTATATGAGATAATAACCCAGAGAATTTACTCTTATGACAATTAAAAAGTTAAGCAAAGCTAATTACTACAAGGATACCTACAACAATTTGCAGCATTCCCCACCCATAGTTCACCACCTCTTTGCCAAAAGAAGGGAAATATATTTCATTATTGGTGCTTTGAAGCTGACTGACCTTTGCATTTAATCAAACTCAGTATTTTAGTGTCATCTTCATTTATATCATTGTCATAGGCTACAGCATAGCCAGGCTCACCTCTCCTTTTACCAGTTTTCACAAATTTCTCTGACTTTTTCATAGTTATTATTTCTTTGGCAATATTCCATCAATTCAAATTAATTTTCTCCAGATGTTCCTCAAACAATGGGCATTTACTTTGTTTCCAGCATTTTACTTGGTAAAGAAAAAAATGTTGCAGTGGATATTTTTAGTATATATGCATATAGGTAGAGATAGAAACAGATCTGTCTGCCATTGATTTTCTTGGGTTATATACTCTGTAATGGATTCCTAGGGCAGAGGACATAAGGACTTTAGTAATTTTTCTTAAATAATTCCAAATGATTTTCAGAATAATTTTTGGTCATTTCACATGTCCACAAATAGCATATTAGTGCACATTTACTTCCATAGCTTCTCTAATACTGAATAGTCACATCTTGTATCATCTTTGCCACACTAATGAACATAAGGTTCATTGTATTATTTTGGTATTGGTATTATTTTATTTTGCCTTATGCTTTTTGTTAGGGATTTAGAGATTATATTTCTTATTCTAAAAACTGTTTTTATATACATTGATGTATGTATTAGTATGTATTAATGAGACAGTCAATTAACATCATTAGGCACCTACTATGTACCAGACACTGTGCTAAGTGCTAGGGATATAGAAAGAAGCAAAAGATAGTCCTTGACTTCAAGGGACTCACAATTGAATGGAGAGGTAATGAACATAAAAATATGTACAAACAAGCTATCTGTAGGATAAATAAAGAATAATTAATTAGAGAGAAGGAGTTAGAATTAAAAAAGATTGGGAAAGGCTTCTTATGGAATATGAGGTTTTATTTTATTATTAATTTTATTTATTTATTTATTTATTAAATTTTATTTGATTGATTAAGAAAAAATTTCCATGGTTACATGTTCTTTCCCTCCCCTCCTTCCTCCACCCTCCATAGCCAACATGCAATTCCATTGGGTTTTACATGTGTCATTGATCAAGACCTATTTCCCTATTATTGATGTTTGCATTAGGGTGATTGTTTAACAATCTACATCCCCAATCATATCCCCGTTGACCCATATGATCAAGCAGTTGTTGTTTTTTTCTGTGTTTCTACTCCCACAATTCTTTCTCTGGATGTGGATAGCGTTCTTTATCATAAGTTCCTCAGAAATGTCTTGGATCATTGCATTGTTACTAGTAGAGAAGTCCATTACATTTTATTGTGCCACAGTGTATCTGTCTCTGTGTATAAGGTTCTCCTGGTTCTGCTCCTTTCACTCTGCATCAATTTCTGGAGGTCATTCCAGTTCACATGGAATTCCTCCAATTCATTATTCCTTTTAGCACAATAGTATTCCATAACCAACAGATACCACAATTTGTTCATCCATTTCCTAATTGAAGGGCATCCCCTCATTTTCCAATTTTTTTGCCACCACAAAGAGCACAGCTATAAATATTTTTGTACAAGTCTTTTTCCTTATTATCTCTTTGGAGTATAAACCCAGCAGTGGTGTGGCTGCATCAAAGGCAGGCAGTCTTTTAAAGCCCTTTGGGCATAGTTCCAAATTGCCATCCAGAATGGTTAGATCAATTCCCAACTCCACCACCAATGCATTGATGTCCCAATTTTGCCACATACCCTCCAGCATTTATTATTTTCCTTTGCTTCCATGTTAGCCAATCTGCTAGGTGTGAAGTGGTACCTTGGAATTTTTTTTTTTGATTTGCAAGAAAGTGTGATTTTACTTGGGACTTGAAGGAAGCCAGGAAGGTCAATAGATGGAGATGAGGAGGGAGAGCATTCCAGGCACTGGAGACAGCTAGAAAAAATTCCCAGAGCTAAGAGACAGAATAGCATGGAGGACAGTGTAAATCAACTGAAGAGGATGTTGTGGAGACTTAAGGTATAAGAAGACCAAAAAGGTAGTAAGGGGTTAGTTTCTGGAGGGCTTTGAATTCCCAAGAGAAGATATATTTGTTTCTGAAGAAAGTAGGAAGCCACTAGAGTTTATTGAATAAAAGAGTGAAATGGTCTCACCTGTACTTTAGGAAAATCACTTCATAGATGATGAATTAGAGTGAAGAGAGATTTGAGACAGAAAGACCCACTAGGAAACTATTGTAATAATCTTAGTATGGGGTGATGAGGATTAGGCAGTCAGAGGAGAGAAGAGGATGCATTTGAGAGATGTAGCAAAGGAAAAATCTAAAGGTCTTAGCAGCAGATTGTATGGGGGAAGGGATAAGGTGAGAAATAGTTGGGAAATAGAGGGATAGTGAGGTAGATACCTAGGTTATGAGACTGGAGAACTGGAAAGATGGTGGTGCCCTTGACAATAACAGGAAAGCTTGAGGGGGAAAATACTTCATAAATACTTTGAGGGGGGAAGTTTTTGGAGAAAGGATAATGAGACTAATTTATGACCTGTTGATTTTAAGATGTCTACTGGATATCCAGTTTGAGATGTCTGAATAGCTTTTGGAGATGTGAAACTAGAGGTCAACAGAGAGTTTAGGGCAGGATAGGTAGATCTGAGAATCATCAGCATAGAAATGGTAATAAAATCTATGGATGCTGATGAATTATCAAGCAAATTAGTGTAGAGCCATGGTGGCAAGCTTATGGCACACATGTCAGAAAGAGCATGCGAATCCCTCTCTGTGGACATGAATACCTTTGCTCACCAGAGTTTGTTACTAGAAAGTCAGAAGGACTTGGGGCAGAGCTGCTCCCTTCCCTCTCCATTTGTCTGAGGACATTTTTTTCACATCACTCACCCCTCTGTCCAGCAGTCCAATGAGAGCATTTCCTCCCTCCTTTGTCTAGGGCAAGGTGGCAGGAAGGGAGGGGGTTGGGATGCTTGGCACTCAGTCCCTGGGGAAGGGGCTTGGCATTCAGTCTCTAAAAGGTTCACTAATACTGGTATAAAGAGAGAAGAAAAGGGGGCCCAGGACAAAATTCTGTGGGACACCTATAATTAGAGGGTTTTATGTTTAGGGAAGAACTCTCAGTTTTATAATTTAATAATTTCTTCAAGATCATAGATATCAGCCCATATAAGAAATGTTTAATATGATGTTTATTTTTCTCAGGACTTGATATACTTAATCTTCCTTTTGACAAGGTCATATAAGTGGTAGTCTCTCGGTGACCGAGAATGACAATTGTCTTTGTGCATTATCATCTACTGATGTACCCTCATGTGGCTTTGACGGGGTTAGGACAGATGAGTGTGCACAAAGGCACTTGTGCGTGAAGGAGATTTAAGTGGAAAAGTCGATGCACAGAGACAGTCCCACTCTCTCAGCGTTAGAAGCCTGGGTCCAGTGGCACGAAAAGTTGTTACACCTGGAGACTTCCTCTGCTGTATTGGATGGCCATGTTGTCTTCTGTGCTCCAACATGTCCTAAGCATTCCACAGTGCTTTGCTGCGTCACCATCTCAGCTGTTGAACCTTCTTATTGGTTTCTTCCTTCTGTTCTGCCGAAGCAGTCTTCACATGCTGGGTGAGCAAAGCCCTGGTTCACCAGGGGTCTATGACCCAATGGCTACCCTCACAAGGTTTAGCTGGCCTGTCGAAGCCGTTGCCTGGGGTGTGGCCGCTGCCACATGCTAGCAGCTACTAGGAGCCACAAGTGAGAGCTGAGTGTCAGGTGGGGGTCAAAGGCTGGAGAGCTGCCCTAGGAGGGCACGACAAGCCCTCCATACCAGAGATATTATCCCTCCCTGAACACCCCATACACCCCAAGGTCATATCAACAACATGGTAAACAGCCAACAAAACTTAAATGAGCAGATTTATGTGAAACTTTATATTTTACTAATTAACTTTTAAAAGATGATTCAATAATCAGACTTGACATTTCTATACCTATATTTCTACTCATCTTGTATAATCATATTTCACTGCTAAAAATGTTAGGCATGGTTTACAATCATGTTTTAAAGTTACATCGAATTATATATACTAATATAATGTAACCCCAAATTTTTATATACTGGTTTATATAACCCATTTGATCCTTAAAACAATTAACACATCATCATTTTACACATGCAAAATGATCAGGAAAGCTAGTGACAGAAGTGGGACTTGAAACCAGATCTTCTGATTCCAGATTTTCGACAGCTAGATGGTACAGTGAATAGAATCCAGGAAGATCTGAATTTGAGCATGAAATATTTTTAAAGCAGTTGGCACACTAACTGGCATATAGTAGGTGATATAAATGCTTATTCCCTTGCCCAAACCTGCACATTTTCTACTCCATCAAAATGCGTTTGCTTCAGTAATAGTAGGGAAGTGTTCTAAATTCTCTAAATTTTCTCAAAAGAATCCACAAAAGCTAATAGTAGTTCATGTTCTTAGAGCCATTGGCAGTCCTAATGTAAAGTCAAATATCAGACCTGGCTGAACCTAAATACACTGGCTCCCCCTCTTACTGATTATGACCAAGCCATCTCTGAGACTGTTTCCTCATTTGTAATAAGACACTACTTTGTTGCTAGATACTTGTGAGAAAAATACTTTGTAAACCTTACATGTTATTTTATTATTAGTAATAATGATAAGAAACAGGAACTTGAGCTGTAGTTTTGTAATCCAAAAGGTTATATTCAGTCAAATTTTTTTTAAAACACCAAAATTGGTTACTATCTGCTTGTTTGACATGTTGCCACCTTTTTTTCCCCCAAACTGGTTTGCATGCAACCTTAAGAAAATGAGTATCCTAAGGAAATTATTCTCTATATCTACACAGAATCATCAATTTGATATTTCTGTCCACAATGTGGTAGCATGTTTCTGAATCTATCTTCATTTAAAGCAACACAAGACATTGGAAATTATATCAATTAGTATTGAGGAATAATAAGAAATAAGTAAACCTAAAAATGTATCACTCTTCCAAGCTAGGTAAATATAATTTTGATGTACAAATATCCCCTAGCGAAGGAGCCATCAGTTAAATAAATAAGCAATTATGTCAGGAACAGAAGTTCCAGCATTGGCATAATCTACTAATTTGATGATCATCATGGACTTTAGACAAGGCATAAGGCCTAATGCAGAAATAAATCTCTGGGTATATGGGCCCAAACTCCCTAAATCAACCTGCCAAACTGTAGAATAGAGCTTAATTTTACAAGATTTTACAAGAATTTGTTGATAATATTAACTATAAAAATATTGTCAAAATTCAACATCATGTTGGTATTTCTATTTTCATATAGGCAAAAATACATGGGATTTATGCAAGTCAAAGAAAACTGTTGACTGTATACATTTGAGCCAAGTTTTCAGATAGTTTGGAATATTATTTTGAGACACAGTATCTATATTTATTTTAACTGGGCCTACCTTCCATTCATTTTAAATATGAAAATAGAATAAAAGTATCCCTTCCACACTGCAATTTTCGCCATCATAGTTTTCATATGTCATGGGTTGGCATAAGAAATTAAATGGGAATTTGCAGAAGTTTTGTGGAATTGCAGACATCATACAATAGTCAGAAGAGGACGCAGAAAAAGTTTTCATGAATGCAGAAAATGCATGAAATGTATGTATGGTATTGTATAGTATCAACATACTTTATCTTTTAATACCATGAATGTTCATGGTAAACAATCCATAAAAGAAAAAGAAAAAATCCGATTTCTCTGATATTAAGGGAGGACCAAAAATTTTATGTGGATTTTCCAGATTGTGGGGGCATTGTGCTCCTGATCCTCACATTGTAGAAGAGAGAACTACATATGCACATGTATATAGGCATATAGGTATGTATACTCACCCATATACAAATACACACTTGACCTGGAATTGGAAGTAGGAAACTAACAGAAAAGTCAAAAATTAAATGACTTAATTAAAGTTACTCAAGTAGTGGAATTCAAATTCAGTTATTTTGACTGCAGATCCTGTGATCTTATCATTACATCATGTTTGCCTCCATATTAACTGGTGAGCCCAATTTTCTTTAGATTTCTTTAATGTGCTTCCATTTAAAAGCTATGATGAACAATGTTACAAAACAATCTGTGAAAGAGGCATTCTAATACAGAAAAAGTATCAATCAACATTTCAGAGATATTATTCTAAAATGGGAGCTAATGATTTTACATTTCTCTTTTTCAAATTCTAACTTAATTCCTTAAATAATCAAATTTAAGTAGTTAAATGCCAAACATGACTCACTTTAACAGTAAAAATAAAATGAGCAAAATTAATTTAGGAAAATTTAAATTTACTTCAAAACAAATAAATTTTGGAGCAATTATTCATGTAATTAAAGAATTGTCTATTGAATGACCCATAACAGGTTTTCTCAGACTATACAGCTCTCCTGCTGCATTCAAAAATATGAACAGAGTTGTGTCTAGCAGAATAGGCAACCAAGTAAGCAACAGAGCAATTCAGTTCAATTTGTTGTGCCTCAATAAATAAACTTGCATTTCTTGAATACTTACAGAAGATACTGTACTAGGTGTTCGGTCCACCAAAACAAAAATGAAACTATTCTTCCCTTCAAGGAGCTTTAGATGAACCTACCTAAAAAAAATACCCTTATCAAATTTCTCAAAGAATGGGAAAATCCCACTCCTCCTCAGAGAAGAGATTAAGAATACAGGAAAATGAGATCACTTTGGAAAGGGCAGTTATTCACCCTAAGGTTACAGCATTAGCAGCTCTGAATGTGATCCTTTTGCATCTGTATTCTTGCCACCTCAGAAGGGAAGTAGCCTAGAAGAGAATAACAGAAAAGACTGGAGTAGTTTGAGACTACTTTTAAAGCAACAACTCATGATTTATTTATAATCACAGAAGTTATTTTAGTTTCAGGGAATGATTCTCACACTGGATGCTTGTTGATATCAACTCATTTTAATAGATAATTTGATGTACTTAGAAAGATACTGAATATTAACCAAGAACTTGTGTGTATGACCTCTCAATTTAACAAATCAATAAACATTTATAGAAGTTATTTCCAATGAATTGATGGAAAAAATGTCAATTAAACACAATTTGCTAAGCATTGGACTAAACTCTCAAATAACAATAGAAATAATGAAGTAGTCCCTGATCTTAAAGAGCTGAGGTTCTTCATTCATTAGTGTCCAAAACTTCATGCCCCATGGACCATGGCATACCAGGTCTTTCTATCCTCCATGGTAACATTTCCCAAAGTCTGTCCAAGTTCATGTTCATTGCATCCATGACACTGTCTACCCATCTCACCCTCTGCCTTTTTCTTTGTCTTCAATCTTTCCCAACTCAGGATCTTTTCCTAGGAGTTCTGTCTTCTCATTATGTGGCCAAAATATTTAAGCTTCAACACCAGTATTTTGCCCTTCCAGTGAGTAGTGTGAATTATTTACTGTCTTGATCTCTTGCTGGGACTCTCTTCACCACGAAAACTCAAAAGTATTGATTCTGTGGTATTCAGCTTTCCTTATATCCAATTTTCACGTTATATAATAGTAGATTTGTTTGAATGGACCTTTGTTGTCAGGATAATGCTTTAGGCTTTTAGTATTCTATCCAGATTTGCCAAAATCTTTCCTTCCAAGAAGCAAATATCTTTTCATTTCATGGATGAAGTCATCATCTGCATTGATCTTTGGAGCCCAAGAATATAAAATCTGACATTGCTTCATTTTCCCTATCTCCACCCCATTTACCAGGAAGTAATGGAACCAATTGCCATGATCTTAGCTTTTTGGTTTTTAACATTAAGCTTCAAGCCAGATTTACACTGTGTTCTTTCACTCTCCTGAAGAGGCTTCTTAATTCTTCTTCACTTTTTGCCATCAATGAGGTATCATCTGTATATATGAAATTGTTGGTATTTCTGCTGACAACCTTAACTCTGACTTTTTATTCAACCAGCCTGGTATCTTGTAAGATGTATTCCGCATATAAGTTAAATAAATAAAGTGATAATATATATTCTTATATGCATATATAATTATACATATATACATATATATATAAAAAAAAAATATATATATACACACACTCCTTTTTCAATCATAAGGCAATCAGTTGTTCCATTCTTACAGTTGCTGCTTGGCCCAAATACAAGTTCCTCAGGAGAAAAGTAATATGATCTTGTACTCCCATCTTTTTGAGAATTTCCCAAGTTTTGTTGTGATTCACATAGTCAAAGGCTTTAGTGTAGTCAGTGAAGAAGAAATAGAGGACTTCTTGCTTTCTTCATAATACAATAAATGTTGGCAATTTGGTCTCTAGTTCCTCTGCTTCTTCGGAAACTAGTTTGCACTTCTTGGTTTATATATTCCTGAAGCTGAGCTTGCAAAATCTTAAGTACTACCTTGCTGTGGTGTGGAACATGCACAATTTGTTCAGCGGTTCAAACAATCTTCAACATGGCCCTTCTTTAGGACATGGCTATAAATTGTTCTTTTTCTATCCAGTGGCCACTGCTGAATTTTCCGAATTTTATTGAGTATAATACTTCAATAGCCCCATCTTTTAGGATTTGAAATAGCTCAGTTGGAATTCCATCACCTCCACTAGCTTTATTGTTAACAATGCTTCCCAAGGCCCACTTGACTTAATTTACTATAAGCAGAATTTCAGGAGGTAAAAAGAAACACGAGATGTGCAAATTTAGAGCTATCTCCATTCCAAATATGTATGTGGGTGATTTGGACCCAACTTGTGGTACAGCCTGAGCTCACTTATATTGATTGGATCAGCCATAGTTTGACATACTGTGCACTAACTCTGATACAGTGATGCCATTTTGGTCTTCTTTAAGTATGAAGGACAGCAACTAACCATGTTATACTCTGCAGTGCAGCACATTAACCTCAAATCCTTTAGAAAGAAAATAACTATTTTTCTACCTAGGAGATTATTGAGAATAAGCTATATATAGGAAAGTAATTATTATTCATTACTTTAGCTTGACAGAAGTTCACACATACATAAAGGTGATTGGTTTGGCTTGCTTGTTTTGAGACCAGCTTTTCTATGTAATCGAGGCTAAAATAGCAATGGTTAAATCATGGCTGATCAACATGGAAGTTCTGACCTATTCTGTTTCTGACTTGGGCTCATTTAGCCCTCCTTAGGCAACCTGGTGGGCCTCTGTCCCAGAGGACTCATCTTATCCATGATAGATTTAGTGTAGACATTTTGTTTTAGCCCTGCTGCAGCTTAAAAGTCCAGAACTCAAGCAATCCACTGGCCTCAGCCTTTCCAGTTGCAAATATTACCAGTGTGCTCCAGCATATCTGACCAGATGAGGTTTTTAAAATTGTGTTCAGGTACACCTCTACTTTAAGCCAAAGCTTTTCAAATCACAAAGAACTCTTTGTTTGAGGTGTGGTCCCAGTAAAAACTGCTCCCTGACTAGTCAGCTGATCCCTAATTTGGCAATTTCTCTGGATTCTGCTTACAGAGGTTTCCTGAGGTAGAATATTCCTTTCGTGGACCACAGATCAGAACAAATGCCCCAAAAGATCCCCTTTGTGCTCATGTAATTAATATGAGAAGATAGCAAATTAACAAATTATTAGACTTTAAGAGAGTACTGGCAATCTTAACTGATAGATTAATTAAAACATAACAACTCAATTCTCTCTCAGACTTTATGGCTTCAGTTTCTTTCAAAGCCTCATTTCATTATATTTCTATGCCCTTCCACTCCCCAAAGTTACCTACCAAAGAGTGCCATAGAACTTACATTCACATTTCTAGGGCTCTTTGTCATCTCAATACTACTATTTGCATAAATATTAGCATCTAAAAACCAATTACATTTCAGCCACTCCAGTCCAGTCACCTAGGTTATTCTCAATCCATAGATATTGTTGGATGGGGAGTATTTTGACTGAAATGTTGAGAACTCAATGAATTTGATGATAACAGTGCTTGTTTCCCAGTGAAAAAATCAAAGATAACAGCAGAGAAGTTCTTGTTTCTCTCCACTGCCCCCTGGGCCCCCCTCCATGCTGATTTGGAGGGATTTTTAACGTAATTGAAATAGAGCCTATAGTTTTTTAAGTTTCATTTATCATGTAAATAATTGAAGCTAGAACTATTTTCTAGTAGTCAGAGCACATAAAAAGTAACACTCAAGAGTTAGCTTTCATGCATGAAGGGTATATGCATTATGATCCAGCCTTGCAATTTAATTTACCGGCCCATACTTTATTTTACCAGTCTTCTCAAGGTTTAGGTGCTATCATATTTTAAAGGACAGTCATTTATGATCTTTTTTTTCAAAATGTAAGGAACTTTTGCTTAGGAACATGAAAATAAAAAAAAATTAACTGAAGATTAAAATGAGAAATATGCACATATTAGATCCTTTATTGGTGCCCCTTTTAATTAAGGATAAGTATCAAAGTAATGAATGAATATTGCAACCTGTCATTTTTTGCATTTTCTTAAACTTGCATTTCTATGGGGAGGCAGATAAGCTCAGTATGGAATAACAGTTTGATAAGTGCTAAGAATTGACCAATATTCTACAAATACTCAAATTTAAAGAATTTGAACAATAAGCCTTTTTCCTTAATGCAAGTAAAGAAATTCCATATGCTTGGGAAGGGAGAATTTCTGAAAACTTCAGTATTCAAGGCATCAGAGAGTATATGGCTAAAGAGAAGATTTTGGTCTTCTTTGAAATATATTCTGGAAATGATTAGGAATTAGTAATATTAATCAAAAGGATTTTAATAGCAATACAGTAATATTCTAAAACACATTTTCAATCCAAAGGTGATTTCTAAACTCCTTCTAGAGCAGAATAGAGGTTTACAACTTGAAAAGACCTTAAGAGCATGGTGTGAAGGGTAGTGCTGAGGCAATAACTTGGGAAAGAAGAGACATTTTTTCCTTCTTTCTCTGAGACAGATACATATAGTTCTAGGTACTCTTGTCACCCAGTTCTAGGGAGGAGAAAGAAAAAGATGGTTTTTGCAGAATGTAAGGGAAGCTGGTTCTTCCATGTCTCTGAATGGCAACTTACTTTATTGAGACTTTTAAAAATTTCCCTATAAGGAAACTTCTCTAAAGTGAAACCTCCCAAATTGAAGATTTCATCTTGTTGCCATCTAGAAAATTCATTCACTTATGGATTTTCCAGTATATTTCTCTTTTGCAGAACTTTTCTTACTTCTGATTGCTATCTGCTTCAATAAGTATTATTACTTACTGTGAACTATTTTCAGTGGGCCTTTGTATGGCTAGCATTTGGTAGGGATGGTCAAGACAGTGGGTCTAAGCTTGGAATATCCTCTACCATCAATAACAGTGGCCAAGGAAGCAAGTTATTTTTTCCCTGAACCACAGTGTCCCTACATCCACAATCCTGAAGGGAATAGATAGATATAAATGTAGTCCAGTGCCTCCCCTGTTGGAGACCAAAAAAATGAATGATCTTATTTCTTTTCCTGGCCCCACTAAGGCAGGAAATGAAGTCTTCCTTGGAGAGGGGAGAGCAAAATTCCAGAAATATTTACACAACTCATACATACATATATATCTTACATGGGCAGCACAACTCTTACATGTGTCTAATGGGAGTGATTTCACTGAGTTATCAGTAACTGCTATTTTATCTTATGGAATTTTATGTACATTAAATAACTTCTAGGATTTCTTGATTTTTATTTTTATTTTGCTATAACTTTAATTTGTCTGGAACTTTGTGTAGGAAGATGAACTCCCTTACCTTTCCTCTCAGTGTTGATGTCTCCTCACCATCCAGTGTTAAAGATTGTCTTCATCTGCACCATAGGTAGCTAGGTGGCACAGTGAATACAGCCCTGATCCCATGGCATCTTAAAGACTCAAGTTCAAGTCTGGAGCTGTGTCACACAAGGCAATTGACTTTTTTGTTTTCTGACTCAGCTTCCTCAACTATAAGATGAGGACAATAATAGCTCCTACTTCCCAGGATTATTGTAAAAATCAGAAGAGATAATATTTGTAAAGCATCTGACATGAAGAAAGTATTTAATAAATGCTCATTCCCATTGTTTCATCCCCTACTTAGCTGTATTGTTTAAGCTCTTATAAGTTGAAGGCAATGTTCTTTATTCTCAAAAGCTTTCATGGCTAGTGCCAATAGTAACATTATCCTCTCTAGTAGGCCAGGTAGCACTGCAACTGTTATATATATATGGGGAGAGAGAGAGAGAGACAGAGAGAGAGAGAGACAGAGAGACAGAGAGACAGAGAGACAGAGAGACAGAGAAAGAGAGAGAGAAAGAGAGAATGAATACCTTCCATTAGCCACAAAGGCCAATGCTAGCTCTATTATGATTGTCATGAATGACACACTTCCTATTTGTGTTCATATGCTTCATTTTCAGGACAGGTATTTTAGGGTAACTTCTGTTTTCACACATGAATACTAGATTCTATGTGTCAAAATCCAGTTTTTGTGCCTAGCCCACATGACAGACCTCTAGGCAGATATGTACTACTTGCTGAGTTGGATGTCTATTCTGATGGATGTACATATGTCATTTCTGTTCTTTTCTCTTTGGTTATAAGGGCTACTGCTGATAGCATATTTCTCTTCTCAATGCAAACGGGAAAGCATGTTTCTAGACTATTCCCACAATGTCCTCTGTGTGATATGATGTAAGGATGCCAAGAAGGCAAAAGAATTGTTCTACATGGGAAAATCCTTTTCTTCTGAAGTTATCCTGATTCCAGTGAATGAAGACTCTTTTAAGGTTCCAAACGTGTTTAACCTCATTCCTCATAAGTGAGTACTGCTTATGGTATTCAGACTTTAAGGATAAAGTCAGTTGACACTAAAGATACATGAGGAGAAGAATATGCTCTCTTGAAGCAAAGAAACTTAAAAGATCCTTTGTGTTTCCAAGGACCCTAATGAGCTGTTCTGGGTGGTAGATTGGTGTGGCAGCAAACTCCCCCTTTTCATGAGTCTTACTCTCCTTTGTATACTTCTTGTTGACTCATAGTATTTGCCATTCCTTGTAGATAGGAGAGAGAGAGAGAGAGAGAGAGAGAGAGAGAGAGAGAGAGAGAGAGAGAGAGAGAGAGAAGAGAAGAGAAGAGAGAAGCTTTCATTTTATAAAACAAATGATCAAAATCAAGATTTTTCAGTCCTAGCTAAGCTTTGGGCACAAGAGAATGCCCCTAGGAAGAAATCTCCAATCTACACCTATGAGAGATTCTCTTCAGTAGAGCTTTCAGTGTTCCTCTGTCAAACAGGGAAAATGTGATCAGAAAGGAGACTTGTGTCCCTGTTTCCAAAGTGGAGAGTTACATTTTTTTTCCTCAGTTGGCTGATAGATGAGCTAAAGACAGCCTTGGTTTACATCTATCCAAATGAAGTTATGTGAACAACTGATGCAATTAACTAGATAGTTTTGGCACAAATTTTCTTGTGTTTCAGCTTTCTGTCTACTTCAAAAGAAAGCATTTGGAAATTGATAATCATTTGTCTCCATCTTCAACTTTATTTTGGATTGTAGACATAGCATTATTGTTAATGGTTTTTAAACACTAAATTTCTAGTGATTTAAATATGGTTCATATATTCAAGACATAATTTGTAATTATCTATTTTATTTATGTATTTTTCCATCATATAATAGTGAAGAAAGTTAAGAGTGAATTAAAAAAATCTCTGGGTAAAGAAAATTTAAAAAGAATCATTTGCTCTATATATTCAAATAATTGAAGGCAAATTTTTAACATGGATTATCTGGATAACTGCCTTATTTCATTTTGCACTGCTTGGATATAACTTTAGCAAGATACATAAAAGCACTGAATGTGAAGAAAAAAGAAATATATCAAAGATTCAGAAAACTTACTCTTTTGACCAAGTAAATGTGCTATCTCCTCATTCATACAAAATTGTCCCTCATCACATTTTAGAATTTAATTGCCAGGAAACACATATAAACAGGCAAGTAGGGCATCATTTGGATAGCATCTCTAAAGGCTTGGAGCAGCCTTGAGACTTGGTAGAGTCCTAGCCACGTTTCCCAGAGTCTGATTTTGCACAAGAAACTTAGAGATTCAATGACCTTGGCTTACACCTAAACTTTCTTTTGTGCTTTCCTTTCCTGTGAAGTAAATACAGCAATTTTTCTTCTGAGCATAATAAGTTGAAAACTTTCTGAAGTTCACATATGAATTATGAAAGTTTTATTCAAGTGGATGATTATAAGAATATATACAACTATATTGCTGGTGCTTTCACACACACACACACACACACACACACACACACACACACACACACACACACACACACACCCTGAAACTCTTGCTTCCAAAATAGTCAATCATTGTAAATTGCAGGCTGTTTTATAATTAACACCTAAAACCTGCACCTTTTGAGGCAAGGAGACAAAAGCCTTGTTTTCTCCAATCCATTAGCAGTCCCATGGTACGTTTTGCTCCCCATTCTATTTGTTTTTAATTGAAACCTCAGTTATAATGAAACCATTGTTACTGAGTATAGAATGCCGCTACCTTAACCCAGATCAATTTGCCTGGATTTCATGTACATTAGTATATTATGAAAGATCAAATATCACATACAGCTGACACATATTGAATTAGTCCTTTAGTAACCTTGTATTCAGTGTTTCAAGTTTGAGTTACTGTATTAAAGCCACCACACTTAAAAGGCCGTCGGGAAAGCAAACTAAAATGATGCTTGAGGGAGAAGTGCTAGATGTGTTAGGAAATAGGTGACAGAAGTAAAGTCATGTGGTTGATTCATGTGTTTGCAACCAAGGTGCTAATTACACTAAGGACAAGTATTAAAAGAGAGACAAAACACTGCAACTCCAGAGCTCGGAGTAGGGGGTGTAATTTTATTTACACAGATAATGAAAGATTAGATGGGAAAAAAAACAATGAGTAAAAAGTTCTCCATTTAATCTTTTTATAATTAGCTAAGAAATGTTTAAATTAACAATACCAATCTAAGTAATGCACTATGTGTGTCAGATATTGCATTTTAAATTAATTCTTGAAATAGTTTCTGGTGTGTCCTACTTTACTTCAATTTTGATAAATTAGTTTAAACACTCTTTTGATGGGAACCCCATAAAACACAAATTAATATTCCATCTGTCATTTCTATTCCTATTGCACAATAATTTAAAAATATTTTAAAGGGCAGGTCTACAAAAAAAAAATCCTTAATGGTTATCTGATCAATTCACGTGTTGAAAAAAAAGTGGGAACTAGAACCAGTTAGTACCTTGGTCATGCGGTCTTACAGTTGGAAAAAGAAAAAGGAAGACTTTACATTTGTACTATAAAATATGGCCATTTACATTCATAATTATTTATGTATATGATGTAATTTATTGTCACTTTTGACATTTTCCCGTAGAAGGCTCAGGGCACTCAAATAATTCGTTTTCCTATAAAATTATATAAAAATATACAAACTTTATTTTATTGCTGTTTAGAAACTTCATCCCTATTGCCACCTACATGATAATTACCTTTAGGAACCTTTATGGCTAGTAGTCAATTTTCCACAGGTGGGAAATATCCAAGAAAATTGTAGATGTCCTTAAAACTCCCCAAAACTGGTTGTTTCTTATTCCATTTTTATTTTATAGTTTGTTTGAGATATTTTAAAAAAATGTTCCATTACACTCTTATAAAGACAATAGTATATTTTCTCATTAGAACCCCCACCCCTGCTTTTCCTCTTAAAAAAATTGCAGTCATCAAACTGCACAATAGCCATATCAAAACCAATAAGGTTTGTCTAAGTCACAATTTTTGCTAATTAAATACTTATACATATTCCCAGTGGAAGGAATTAAGTCATGTTTACTTTTTAACTGACCAAAAGAGAATTTGAAAAACCCCAAAATGGACATACAGGATGCTGAGGAACACATCCTCTGATGTCAATCATTTTTAGGGAGTTTCAGAAGTGACTAGAGGAACTTTGAGCCCAAACTTATATTTTTATTTCGAATTTTATATAACAAAAAGACAATTTGGGGTTACAGAAATGCCTTTTTTCTTGATAAAGAAAACCAGGTATGTTTCTTATTATGTTTTACTTGTCATTACTTGAGCATCTTCCTTTACAAATATTTCATCCTAGAAGCATTCATTATATTTTCCTTGTTTTCCCCATGAATTTAGATTATTCAGTGAACATTTATGTAGTTCAGTTAGAAGATCTCACACATTTTGCTTTTTTTTCATTTTAGAGGTTTATGTTGACATCTTCGAAAACCCAAGTGATTCTTTGTGCCTTTGTTCAGACAGACAGCTTTAAATTTCTGTTCCTTTATGAATGATATCCTTAGCACAGGATTTTATAAACTCAATGACATAATGGTAACCTGAAAAGGAAGAGGTCTCATTCCTCCAATAATGTCATTGCCAGGCATTTAAAACATGATTTTATTGTGTTAGAAAAACAGTATTAGGTTTAGCATGAAACTTTCTCCCACTATTATGACTGGGCAGAAAAATGAACTCCACGTGACAAAATGACTACAAAGGAAATTAATGCAATCAAGTCATTAGTAACAACTCTGTCCATATCTGCTAAATATTTTCAAACTATTCTAAAAAAACACACCCAGAAGGCAAACTAGCAGTGAATAGAAACAAAATGGTCAGCAGCGTGTGTCTCATGTTATTTGAATGGAAAGTAATTTATCGCGTCTGAAATAAAAGCTGTTTATTCTTGTGTTTCACTGTCTGTAACAATCTTTACAATTTATCTGTGAAAAAGTGAGAAACTGTACCGTTATTAGCATATGAATACTTGACACATCAAATTGGCTGTACACTAACAGAAGGACATTTGCTATTGGTGTATGCACACAGACAAAGCAGCCATTTTGGAAAAAAAAAATGAAATGGTGTGGGTATTTAACCCTTTACTTATCTGGGAAGCTTCACATCCCTGCTTTTCAGTACAACAGTTTGGTGGCTAGGACCAGGATGTTTTCGTAGCATATGGAAGTAATGTGACCACGAATTATGTATATTTTGGTGATATGTTCTTGGAGAAAAAGACCAGAATCAGATTAGGAAAAAAATATGTGTGCGTGTGCGTGTGTGTGTGTGTGTGTGTGTGTGTGTGTGTGTGTGCATATGCCAGGTAGGGGGAGGAGTGAAGTCTGCCAGTGGGTGGAGTGTACAGAAAAGAAACAATGCCTATGTACAGTTTTATTTCATGGCAACAACATAGTGGGCCTTGGGTCAGATGTGTGAAACTATTTCTCAAAGAAGCTGCATACATAATTGAGGCCCTCTGAAGGGTTCTCAGTTGAAGTTGCCAGGCTACATTCATTTCAAAAGCAGAGCCATTTGTTATCAAATTTAAATTAACTCTCTGAGCACTGAACTTGTATTTTAGAGCGTTGCTTTACTTACAGTACTTAAAATAGCTGAAAGGGGGAAAATTGTGCCTAGAAAATGGAAACAACACAATTCCCATAAAGCCCTGAAATATTTCTTGTGTTTAGGCTTGCACTGTGCAAGCCTAAATCTTTCACAGAATGAATTTGGAAGGATCTATTTTGACTGTTAGCAAGCCTATGTTCTCTAATATAATTCTCATGGTAGAAGATTTCATTTTAAATCCATACAAAAATAGATACAGATTTCCAAATGACTTCTCATCTTTTATTGGGATGCTAAAGCTCCCCAATATTAAGTGACCTTTTCTACTATGTGACTTAGAATGCCAAAATACTTAAGTGATTGAATTGCACGGTGTTTATCCTGCTCACACCAATGGATTTCAATTCTTGGTTATAAGACCATCTAGTTCTTTTCTTCAATCCATATGGCTTCATTCATTACTTTCAGCAAAGTTGACTGAGACAAGCTAATAGACATTTTAATTAATTTTTCCAGTTGTTGACATACCTGAACAATGAAATCTTGATGGTGTTTTAATATCAACCATATAAAATACTGACTGCATTTGGATCTCCCTGCAATTCCATCTCAAAGAAATTCTCCAAGGTGCCTGAGACTGAACATATATTTCTTCTTTAGATCCATATCAATAGCATAATTGTACATTGTTCTCTTTTAACTTTTTAGAAACATAAGGGTTTTTTTTCGCCTCCAAAATCATCAAAGCTGCTATTCTCTACTTGAATTAATAACTCATTCCATTTTTCTTCTTCCCATTTCAATGCAGGTTGAAAGCTAGCTATGGGTCAGAATTTTACTCTTGCTAAATTTATTATACAGATCTAAATATAGCATTTTGTCCAACCAATTTTTTTCTTTTTGAAATACCTTAAGACTTTTAATCTATATTCCTTCATCTTTATAAGATTCTGATGTGTTAGAATCAAGTAAAGTGCGTTGTAGCTGTTGACATATACGCTACTGATTGAATTTCATCTCTTCAGTGGATAAATGAACAAAAGAATTTGCTTTGGAAAAGCACAATTTTGAAAGCAGAAATAGCACCAAAGATTGTGGTATTAAAAAAAGAGTTTCAGTGTAGATGTTGTAAGAAGATCTACCTTTCCAGGAGAGCACATACAGAATGTCATTGTCTTGGTTAGCACTATTGCTTCCATTTGTAAACAATCAGTAGTCTTGAACTATTACCAGGATCATGTAAAACAAAAAGTGGTAGTCCTAAACATGATATCTATAAAAATCCCTTGCACCCACTTTAAAAATGAAAGAGACAGAGAGGTACCATTTTACATTTCTCTCGAATTGTTGAATGAACACATATATACAGAGAGCTTGTCAGCCTAACTTTCTTTCCTCCTAATAATATGTGTTATTTTAAAACTGCAAACCATTTGCTTATTTAAAGCTCTATCCAGCTAACAATACTATAAGGTTAGTAAATCCTACCAAGCACTCTTTGAGAATCTTGTTTATTTACTGGTGGAAGTATTGTACCATACTTGTGTATCCATGACAACACTGTAACATGCCAGAATGGTACTAGATCTTTTTTTGCAACTGCAATAGGAGATTAAAAGTAAGAGGCTAAATCTTATTAAATAGCAGAAGCTTTTCAAAAGATAAAACATAAGGTTTATGGGAACACAAGAGAATTGCTCATGGTAATACATTTTTTTGCTATTTCATAGCTATGCTTGGGTCCATCCATTGATTATAAATAGTTCAGAATGGCAAAAATATCAATATGAGTTAAAACTTTGCATTTTCCTAGTTTTTTCATAGCCCATCAATGTGTTTTGGTATTGTCAAGGTTAAGTTGTTAATATCGGTGTTACAAGTGCTACTGGCCCATGTTAGACTTCTGTCATCTTGGAATGTTTCATGTTTTATCATTTTCTCATTCTCATGCCAAAAACATCAATTAAAACTGTTGAATAATCCAGTAGATTATTAATATAATTACATACTTACATTTTAGAAGCTTTTTTACTATCAATATCACTCCTCTTTTGAAATTTGCATTTATTAGATGATATTTATGTGGAACATTAAGCTTGAAAACATAAGGTTTCTCTATTTCAATCTTATTTTCTTTCCTTCACTCTTGAAGAGCAAAACCTTACCATTCAACAAAATTATTTTTAAAATAAATATTTTAATAAATTGAAATGTAGTGGAAAGAGCAATTAGTTTTCCCCCTCCCATAATTAGTACTGATTGAGCTAGAAAAAATGACAAAATATCTGCTGTTCTCCTAGGAAATTTCAGAAGTATGCTAAAATTCACATTAAAAACTATGTTCCAGTAGTTGTTGATATTTATTTAATTTTCTCTTTTTATTGCCAAGAACTCTCAATTAGGGTCTGAAACTTTCATAGACTATTTGAAGTGAACTGGATAGACACTGATATATACTAAGCCTTCTAATACATTCCGTTTGAGACTTTCATTGCTTAGATATGCTGTATTTATTAAAATTGTTGGGGGTTGGGGAAGTGACTGTACTAATACAGGAAATTTCCTCATTGGCATTCATCAAGGAGGAGAAATCAAGTACTAAAAATTTGGGCTAAAACCAAATAGTTCCTCTTAGACCTTTTCTTTTCCTTTCTTTCTCCCCTTCCTTCTTCACCATCTCATTCCTTTCTGTCTCAATTTCTCTTTGGTTCTCCTTTCCAACCCAATCAATCTACCATAAGTCAATCAACTCACACACAATATGTTCTGGATAAACTGTGGCACACATATGGCCAGGAATTTATTTGGTAAACATATGTCTTCACAGGCACTGGATATTCTGCCAGGAGTGAGATATTCCTTTTTGAGAATGAGGGTGGGAATTGCTTAACCACCTACAGATGTTTTGCAGCAAAAGCAAAAGACTTGCAGTCAAAAGGCCTCAAAATGTGTAATTTGGACAATTTCCAGGTTTCTTTCTTTTTTTTAAAGGAAAAAAGTTAACAACATCCCCTTTTCGTCTGTTTCAAGAAAATTTACAGTTATTTCCCTGTCCAGTTCTCCCCATTTCTGAAGTAAGGACAAAAGACCTGGACTTAAGCTGTCCATCTGCTCCATAACACTGATGTTAGAATGGCTGATGCCCACTTTTAAATGCCTACTCATGTGTGCCCATGGGGCTGGAACTCTTTCATTCAGTGATTTCACAGCCCTGTTGTGTGTCACAAAGAGAAAAAAAAAATCCAACACACTTTACAAGAACATCCTTTTAGCATTACAGGAATAAGAGTCTTTCTCCCTCAAATTCTCACTCCCCACCTTCCCCCCTCCCACCTCCAAATATATGTGAATGCAGTCAACAAGTGTACTTTGAGATTCACATCTTCAAAGTTCCTGCCCCCAACTAAGTCCATTTTTTCATGTAGGCAGAGATTATTTCTTTAAACCCCCTGGAATTCTGAGAGCAGATCTGAAAGTCCATCATTTATTTTTAGGATCCTACAGTCAGGCAACTGTTATCCCACCAGAATAATCACAACAAATGTTTTCATTGATCATAGATGTGAATCTTGCCATCCTAGAAAAAGTAGACTGAGTCCTCTTCCTCTGTCTTTGTCTCTCTCTCTCTCTGTCTCTCTGTCTCTGACTGTCTCTCTCATCTGTTTCTGACTCTCTATCTGTCTGCCTCTCTGTATCTCTTTCTCTGTCTCTGTCTCTCTCTCACACACACACTTTCTCTCTCTCTCCATTGAACAAAACCTGAAAGGCTTGTATAATTTCTGTTCTGATGTTTGTTTTTTTAGTTGTCATTTTTCAGTTGTGTCTGATTCTTCATGACCACATTTGAGGTAGAGTGGTTTGCCATTTCCTTTTCCAGCTTGTTTTACAGATGAGAGAACTAAGGTAAATGTGGTTAAATGACTTGCTCAGGGTCACATGGCTAGTAAAGATCTGAAGCTGGATTTGAACTCATAAAATGAGTCTCTCTGATGCACTGTGCCACCTAGCTGCTCCATACTACCCACACAGCTGCTTTACTCAGATGTTTTACCCATATACTCCTGAGCAGTATCATATAAGTATAAAAGGGGCCACTCAGTATCTGTTGGCTACTTTTCTGGGCTAATCTGAAAACAGTGGTGGGGAGTTCTGGGGAGAGCAGTCATGCAGGCCACTAGTACAGGAGAAAACCCCAGAATAAGGCAGAGAAGACTTTCATCTGGTCCCCACTACAGAGGCCACAAAGAAGCAGAATTTGGCAGAATGTCCTATCCTTCCTGCAGCTGGCTCTCGATATCCGATCTGCCCAGCATTTTCAATAATTAAAGCACTGTCCACTCATGATGCTTTATTTGTGTGTTGTCATCCTTATTCATGAATCATTTTCACATCATTGGTGAAATGAATACATTTCATTCCAAGTGGACGAACTATGAAGAAGTCTATATAGTCCCTTGATGAGGTTTCTGAGTGAATGCATTTGAAGGTCGAGAGCCTTCTTTTGTGTTATTTTGGAAAATGTTTACTTAAAGGCCATGTTTATTCATTCCTTTGCTGAGGAGCAGCAACAAATGTTTTTTCAAGTGTAGAGTGTGTGCAACTCACCTGGATTGTGTAGGCATTTGCAAAGCACAGGTGAGGCCTGGTTTCTGCCCCAGAGAGATTACAATTATGTTATATTAGTAATGGAGTAAGAAAAAGAAGGTTGAACAAACTAGGTAAAGTTAATAATCAGCCCAGTAACAGTCAGCACTGGTCTCATTCATTCAGCTCTTCCTTCATTTATTGGTGCTAAAGACACTCTGGCTTTCTGGCCATCATTTCTAGTGTTTAGTTCATTAATATAGGTAGAATTATTAACTGTTTCATATTCCTGAAATATGCATTACTTAAACGTCTGTGTATATGTGTACATATGTTTACAAAAACATTTACTTTGAAGCTCTTATATAATATAGATAAATACACTAAAGATTGTTGTTATTTCTTTGTTAAGTCAGGTCTCATGCTTTGTGACTCCATGAACCACAGCTATCCAAGGGGTTTTCTTGGCAAAAATACTGGAGGGGTTTGCTACTTCCTTTTCCAGTGGATCCTTTTGTTAGGCAATCAGAGGTTAAGTGACTTGTTCAGGGTCATAGAGCAGGAAGTATCTGAGGCCAGATACTTCTCAGATGACACACCCTGGAAACTGAAAACTAGTGGCAATAATACAAAATTAAGGTTAAGACTAAATGATCTGGTAGTCTCATTCACATGTGTGAAAGTAGGCAAAGCCTGGACAAGCAAAATGTCAATTCTGAATACAAAAATCAAATGTTATGCAGATTAGAATATACAAACCATATACAAAGTTAATAAGCTCTCAGTGTAGCAAAATATCTCTGTTTGGCAGAGACAAAGACAGAGACAGACAGACTGACAGATTGAAAGAGACATGGAGAGAGACCTTGAAGGAAAAGACTGAAATCTTTAAAGAAGGAGTTATAGTCAGGATTGTACAAGATTGAGCAGCCTCCACATTAAAGGACTGGAAAGCTTGGGATATGATATCCCAAAGGCAAAAAGAACCATGTTTACAACTCAGAATCACCTACCCAGCAAAATTGAATATATTCTTTCAGGGAGGAAATGGAAGGATTCCAAGCATTTCTGATGAAAAGACCAGACACAAACAAAAAAATTGATGTGCAAATGCAAGACTCAAAAGAAGCATAAAAAGGTAAATAAGAAAGAAAAAATTTAAGGGATTAAATAATGCAAAACTTTATTTTCCAAAGTGGAAAGGTGATATCTGTAAATCTTAAAATTTTCCCCATTATTAGAAGACTTAGAAGGAATATACATAGACAGAGAGTTTGGGAGTAAACTGATTAGTATGACATAAGCAAATAAAAATCAAAGAGTGAAAAAAAGATTTCTCTGAGAGAAAAGGGAAGGGAGAGGTGAAATAGGGTACATTATCTCACAAACAGGGGCAAAAAACTATTACAGTTGAGGGGAGGATGAGGGTGATAATGGACAATACTTAAACCTTACTCTTATCAGAATTGTCTCATTTGTGTATAAAAACCTACCTTACCCTACAGACAAGTAGAAGGGGAATAAGATAAGTGGGGTGGGGGGGGGTAATAGAAGGGAGGGAGAAGTAGAGAGTAGTGATTCAAAACAAAACATTTGTAAGAAGGGACAGAGTAAAAAGAGAGATCACAGAACCAAAAGGAAAAAAATAAGATGGAGAGGAATACACAGTAGGTAATCATAACTGTGAATCTGAACAGGATGAACTCATCCATAAAATGGAAATGGAGAATAGAGGGGATTAAAAAACAGAATCTTATAATATGTTGTTTACAAAAAACACATTTGAGACAGAGAGGTACACAGAGAAAAGTTAAAGGATTGGAACAGAATTTATTGTACATCATCTAAAGTAAAAACAGGAGGAGTAGCAATCATGATCTCCGACAAAGCAAAAGCAAAAATAGATCTAATTAAAAGAGATAAGGTAGAAAATTATATCTTGAAAAAAGGTACCATTGACAATGAAATAATATTAATACTAAACATATATACCAAATGAAATAGCACCCAAATTCTTAAAGGAGAACCAAATGAAATTTAGCACCCAAATTCGTAAAGGAGAAATTAAATGAGCTTTAGGAAGAAGCAGATAGTAAAACTACCTCAACTTCCCCCTTTCAGATCTAAATAAATCCAACCAAAAAATAAACAAGAAAGAAGTGAATAAAATTTTAGAAAAAAATTAGAAAAATTGATGGATCTCTGGAGAAAACTGAATGGCAATAGAAGGGAATATACCTTCTTTTCATCAGTACTTGGCACCAACACAAAAACTGGACATGTTTTAGGGCATAAAACTTCACAACCAGTACAGAAAAGCAGAAATAATAAATACATCCTTTTCAGATCATAATGCAATAAAAATTAAAATCATAAACCAATTTCAATAATGATGGAGAGGCAATTTTTAAATAAAATATTATCAAGAAGAATACAACAATATATGACAAGGATCATTCACTATGACCAGGTAGAGTTTATAGCAGAAATGAAGGTCTGGTTTAATATTAGGAAAACTGTCAATATAATTGACCATGTCAATGACCAAACTAACAGAAATCACATGATTATCTCAATATTTGCAGAAAAGGCCTTTGACCAAATACATCACCCATTCCTATGAAAAACAATAGAAAGCATAGGAATAAATGGAGCATTCTTAAAATGACAAATAGGATCTACCTAAAACCATCAGTAAATATCATCTGCAGTGAGAATAAGTTAAAAGCTTTCCCAATAAGTTCAGGGATGAAGCAAGGATGCCCATCATTACCACTATTGTTTAATATTGTATCAGAAATGCTAGCTTTAGGAACAAGAAAAGAAATAACAAATGGAAGGAATTAAATTAGGCAATGAGTAAACTAGTCTGTTGCTCTTTGCAGATGCTATGGTGGTATGGTGGATGATATGCTAAAGAATCCTAGAGAATCAACTAAAAACTAGTTGAAATAATTAATAGCTTTAGCAAAATTACAGGATAAAAAACAAATCCACATAAATCATCAACATTTCTTCATATTGCCATTAAAGTTCAACACCAAGAGACAGAAAGATAAATTCCACTTAAAATAACTCTAGACAGCATTAAATGGCTGGGAATATACTTGCTAAGACAAAATGGGGAATTATACAAACACAATTACAAAACACTTTTAACACAAAGTTAGATCTAAACAATGGGAAAAATATAAATTGTTCTAGTAGACTGAGATAATATAACAAAAATGACAATTCTACCTAAATTAATTCACTCATTCTGTGCAATGCCAAACAACCAAATAATTATTTTATAGAACTGGAAAAAAATAATTTAAAAATTCATCTGGAAGAACAAAGGTCAAAGTTATCTAGAGAATTAATGGGGAAAAGTGTGAAGGAAGGTGGCTTAGGAGAACCAGATCTCAAACTATACTAATAATTAAAGTCATATAAGCAGTAATCATTAAAGCAGTTTTGGTGCTGGCTAAGAAATAAAATGGTGGCTCAAAGTAATAGATTAGATACACAATGTATAGAGGTAAATTACCTTAGCAACCTTGTTTTTTATGAACCCAAAGACCATAGGTTTGGGAATAAAAACTTACTATTTAATGAAAACTGCTAGGAAAACTGGAAAACAGTATGACAGAAACTGAGTATAGATCAGTATCTCACACTCTATATTAAGATAAAGTCAATATGGTATATGATCTAGGTATAGAGTGATACCATAATTTATATAGGGAACATGGAATATTTTACCTGGAAGATCTGCAGAGAAAGAAAAGATTTATGACCAAACAAGAGGTGGAGAACATTATATGATACAAAATGAATAATTATGATAATATTAAATTAAAAACTTCTGTATAAACAAAAACCAATGTAACCAAGAATAGAAGGGAAAAAACAAACTGGGATAAACTTTTATAGCAAATGTCTATGATAAAGGTCTAATTTCTCAAATTTATAGAGAATTAAGTCAAATTTAGAAGAATACAAATCATTCCCGAATTCAAATGATGCAAATAAGAAATTTTCAGATGACAACATCAACTCTATCAATAATCATGAAAAAATGCTACAAATCATTCTTGTTTAGAGTAATGCAAATCAAAACAGCTCTGAGATACCACCTCATACCTACCAGATTATCCAACATGATAGCAAAAGAAAATGATAAATTTGGAGAGAGTGTGGAAAAATGGGGACACTAATGCATTGTTAGTGGAATTATGACCTGATTGAATCATTCTGGAAGGTAATTTGGAACTATGCCCAAAGGACTATAAAACTGTTTATACCCCTTATTCTATAGTATCACTACTGGATGTGTATACCAAAGAGATTACAAAAAAAGGGGAAAGGACCTACTTGTACAAAAATATATATAGCACTTCTATTTGTGGTGGTAAAGAATTGGAAATTGAGGGTTAACCATTAATTGGGGAATGCCTAAACAAGTGGTGTGTGTTGGTGGTGGTATACTATTATTTTATAAAAAATGTTAAGGATGATTTTAGAAAAAGCTGGAAAGATCTACATGAACTGATGCAGAATGAAATAAGCAGAACCAGGAGACCATTATACACAGAAACAGCAATATTGTACAATAACCAGTTGTAAAAGACTTACTCTCAACAATACAATGATCTGGGACAATTCCAAAGGCCTTATGAGAAAGGATGCTATCCACCTCCAAAAAATGGATAGTTGGAATCAGATGTATATCAAAGTATATTACCTTTCCCATTAGTTTATTTGTGGTTTTAGTTTTATATGAGTATTCTCTTATAATAAAGACCAATATGAAGTCTGTTTTGCATAATAATATAAGTAGAATCTGCATCAAATTGCTTGCCATCTCTGAGAGAAGGGGAGAGAAGGGAGGGAGAGAGATAATTAGAATCTTTAATTTTGGAAAACATATGTTGAAAATTGTTATTACATGTAATTGGGAAAATAAAATAACTTTGGATAAAAAAGAAAAACCAAATGAGGTGTGTCAGAGTCCAGCCCTGACATCAATTCCAAAGTCAGGAAGTAGGCTGAAAGAATGGGCAAACCAAAACAAGAATTCAATCATAATGAATTATGATGATGACAGAGGGGCTCAAAACACAAACACAGAAGAATGACTATAAAACATCTATTCATACCACTGCACTCAAGATTAACTAAAATTGCTAGGGAAAATGAAGCAAAAGTTTCTTTTTAATATAAAGAATGAAAAAAAATAAAAGGAATGAGTGTCCATGAGGGGAAAAAATTGGCAAAGAAATGAAAGCTATGGATGAAAGAATTGAAAGGGGAATTAACAGCTTAGCCCAAGAGTTACAAAACCTGCTCCAGCAAAAAAAAAAAAACAAAAAAAAACCCAGCCAAACCAAAACCAAAACCATAAAACAATTACATCAAAATTCAATGGAACCAAATAGAAGCCAATGACTTCATGAGAAACAAGAAATATTAAAACAAAGTGAGAGGGGGCAGCTGGGTAGCTCAGTGGATTGAGAGCTAGCCCTAGGGATGGGAGGTCCTAGGTTCAAATCTGGCCTCAGACACTTCCCAGCTGTGTGACCCTGGGCAAGTCACTTGACCCCCATTGCCTAGCCCTTACCACTCTTCTGCCTTGGAGCCAATACACAGTATTGGCTCCAAGACAGAAGGTAAGGGTTTAAAAAAAAAGTGAGAAGGTTGAAAAAAGAAGAAAATGTGATCAAAATCAAAGAGAAAAATTTAAAACTCATTGGACTATCAGACAACTTCTAAAAAAAGAGTCTAGATATGAAATTTCAAAAAAAATCTTCAAAGAAATATGCTCAGATAACTTAGATCTAGAAGATAAAATGGAAAAAAAGCCACTGGTCAATTCTTGAGAGAAACCCCAAAATTAAAAGTACCAGAAACATTATTGCCAAAATCTAGAGCTTCCAGATAAAATAATAAAAAAACTGCAAGCAGCCCGAAAGAAAGAATTCAAGACTAGAGGAAGCACAGTAAAGATCTCAAACAATTAAATACCCACAACTATAAAGGAATAAAGAATTTGGTATGTGATATTCCAGAAGGCAAAGCAAATGGACTTAAATTAAGAATAAATTATTTAGGGGGGAAAATGAGTGTACTACTCCAAACAGGGGGGAAATGGGCTTTTAAGGAAATGGAATTTCTCAGCATTTCCAGTAAAAAAATATTAGAGCTACAAAGACATTTCTGAATTTCCAACATAGGAGTGAAGAGGAATATAAAAAGGTAAACATGAATAAACAATTATAAATGACTAAATATGGATAAACTCCCTATTTTGAAATATAGGGAAATGATACACGTGTCCCTTTCAACCCTATGGAATCCAGTCATTCAAGATCCAGATTTGGTTACATTATATCTTGGTGATTTCAGGAAAGAATGGAAAGAGAAGGATTGAGGAATACACTGGGAAGGGAAGGGAGGAAGAAAAGGAATAATAGAGCAAATTATCTCAGAATCAGATGAGATCTGTACAAACAAGATTGGAGAGGAGGTACAGCTGACACTTTAACCTCACTTTCATCTGAACTGGTCAAAGGAAGTAAGGATACATATACATACATACATGGATAGATTTCACTTAATGCAGTTTACTTAACAGGGAATGGTGTATAAAGGGGAAGAGGGATTAAAAACAAGGTGGAATAAAGGAGGTACTAGTCCTATAAAAACAAACTCTGTGGATACGCAAAAATATGTGTGACTTTTTGAGAATGAAAATCTGAGGGTGTGTCCATTATTTGGGGAATTGAGAAACAAGTTACAGTATATAAATATGATGAAATACTATTTCACTGCACTCTTATCAGCATACTGACCAACCAGAAACCCAGAGAAATAATGAGGAAACATTCTCCCTACCTCCTGAGAGAGAAGTAAAGGACTCAAAATTCAGAATGAGACAAGTATCTTTTGGAATTTAATCAATATGGTAATTTTCTTTGATCCACTATACATGTCTGTAATAGATTTTGGTTTTCTTGTTTTCCATTTGGTAATGGAATTTATGTGATTAAAACAAAAATATTTTTAAAGAAAGAATTGGAGGGTTAAGTAACAAATAAGTTATAGGAACAATTAATAACTTCATGAAAGAAAATTAAAACAAGAAGATAATAATAAAACTTTTGGGATAAAGCTATAGAAATTCAGAGAAAGAGAATGAAAGTATTAATGTCAAAAATGAAAAGGGAATATTTACAACAAATGAAGAAAAAGGAAACATTATTAAAAAATTTTGAATCACTATGTTCCAACAAAATTTACAAGTTAAATGGATTTAAAAATATAAAATACTAGATTGAAAGAAAAAGAAATAGAGAAGTTAAATACCAACATTAGAAAAATAAGTTGAAAAAGTCATGAGCTTGATATCAAAGAAAAAAAACAAGAATGAGATGAATTTAGAAATTAATGCTGAGTCATTTAAGACCTAGGCTAGTGAACTTGGAATTGCCTAGTGTGAGAGAAGGTCAAGATGCTTTGAGATTCAGCTCCTAAGGAAACCAACATCAGAGGGGAGGTAAGAAAGTGAACAAATAGTAGAAAATAAAAGAAAGATTGAAATTGCCAAAGATCTCAGGAAGAAGAAAACTCAAAGACCAAGAGAATAAGCAGACAAATCAACAGGGAAAACAGTAACAGCAGAAGGAAATATGGTCTCTAGATCTAGAAAAGGAGATCAGACATCTTGAATAAATACTGCAAAACAAAAGAAAAACAACCTAAAACTTCAAAGGGAAATTGGTAACAAAAAAGAGGAAAGGATCAGAGGTGAGGAGAAAAGGGCCAGTGGGAATACAGTCACCTTAAAAAGTATTAAGGTAAAGTAAATTGATGGAATATAGATCTATTAGAAAAAGCAGATAAAAAATTGTGACAAAAATTTTTGAGACAAATAGGGGAAAATAGAAATCTGGAATAATACTTGGGATAAATATAATGATAAAAACTTTGGATAAATATAATATTAAAATAGTGAAAAATATAATGATTTAAAAATGGGATAAATATAATGATGTAAAACATCAAAATTCATTAAAATGATTAATTGAAAAAGAAATCAATTGTATCAGTGCTATCAAAATATCAGAGAAAATTCTAATAATGCATAAACCATTTGCATGAATAGAAAAAGAAGGAAGAAATCCTATCAAATTCCCTCTATAATACAAATAAATGTATTCTTCACTTTTAAGGCAGGGAGACAAAAAAAGAGGAGGGAAACTATAATCTAAATTTCCTAATGAATTATCAATGCAAAAAAGTTGAATAAAATACACGAATTTTAAAAAATTATTACAGACCTGGAACGAGTTGACTTTATACCAGGAATTTGGGAATTTTTTCTATTTTAGAAAAACTATAAATATGTCATATCATATGGTGGGCAAAACTGGTAGTGTCTGAATAAACCAGAACAAGACTCAGAACCAAAACTTAACCCAAATAAAAATTTAGGAACCAAAAAGGATTTATTGAGTTCACCAGCAAGAAAACTACCTCCACAGGGACAGAGGTTTCCCCAAAGAAATTAAATTACAAAACTTAGATAGATATAAATTTAGGCAGGATATGAATTGAGAATGGAGCACCCTAAGATAGGACAAGGTTGTTCCTGGGGTCTAGTAATAAGAAAGGCTCTTCTTCAGATTATTTATTCATTGTAACATCACTCTGATAGATAGAATTTACTGTTTCAGCAGTAAGGAAGATCCAAAACAGAGTGGGGTTATGTGACCATGGGCAAGTCGTTTGATCCCAATTACCTAGTCCTTCCCATTCTTCTGTTTTAGAAGTGATACTAAAACAGAAGTCAAGAGTTAAAAAAAAGAAAGACAGAGAGTTGGTTGTAGTTCAAAACTGGTCTAGGGTCAGGGATTGAAACTGCAAATACAGTGGAGTTGCTTTTGCTTTTTCTGCTACCCAGAATTAATAAACAAAATCAAAACAAATTGTGTTGTATCACTAGATTTGGAAAAAGCTTTTGACAATGACAACACTAATTTCTATGAAAAAATTAAATAGTATAGGAATAAATGAACTTTTAAAGTGAAAAATAGCATTTCTCTAAATGTAAGCACCAGCATTAAATGTAATGAAGAAACAGTATAGGCCTTTCCAATAATATCTCAGTAAAGTAAGGCTGTCTATTATCATGACTATTGTTACACATACATAAAGCTCATGCACAAAAAAAAATAAGAAATATAAAGAAATCAAGGGAGCAATCAGAATCAAAGAAGAAACAAAAGGATGAGTTTTGGCAGATGATGGTCTAATGAGAAAAACCTAGAAAATTAAATTAATCAAAACAATAACCTCATCAAAGTAACAAAATAAAAATAAAACTATGTAAATAGTCAGCTTTTCTTTGTAGCTCTAGCACTTAGCTTTTTGTCTAGTACATAGAAGTTACTTAAATTATTGATTGAGTAACCATTATCAGTAAAACCCAGCATGAAGACAAAAAGAGAAATTGTATCCAGAAGAACTAACGGATGTATAAAGTATTTGGGAGTCCACCTACCAAGATATATATATATTATTTAAATATAACTACAACCATTTATACAGAAATAAAAACAGAACTAAATAATTAGAAAAATATTACTTGCTTTTGATTGGACCATGTTAGTTTAACAAATTCTCCCTTAATTAATTTATTTCATTTCATACTACTAAAATTGTTGTTGCTGTTGTTGTTCAGTCATGTCCAACTCTTTGTGATCCCATTTGAGGTTTACTTGGCAAAGACCCTGGAGTACTTGCCAATTGCCTTCTCTAGCTCAATTTGTAAATAAGGAAACAGAAAAACAGAGTTAAGTGACTTGCCCAGGATCACATAACTAATAAGTGTCTCAGGTCAGATTTGAACTAAGAAAAATGAATGTCACTGACTACAGGCCTGAACACCTCTCCACTGTCCCAACTAACTCTCCCACAATCAAATTACCATAGGATTAATTTATAGAACTATCAAAACAATAAAATTCATGTGTTGTATCAACAGATTAAGATGCTTAGCAGTTAATAAGCATTTATTAAGTACCTACTATATTCCAGGTCCTGGAAACAAAGTCAGGCCAATGACTATCTCTGCCCTTGAGGAGTTCATAGTCTAATGGGTGAAACAATATGCAAACATTTACAAACAAGCTATGTATCAGATAAATGAAAAATAATTTATACACAGAACTAGAATTAAGTGAACTAAAAAGGGGCAAATCTAAAAGATTGAGCATTAAGTATGAAGAACAGAAAATGGACCAAAGTGTCTGATCTGTAGGCTGCATAGAAGGTAGTAATGAATTTAGTTAAGTTAAAAGATTAGAAATAAAAGATAATTATGTCATGTAATTATATAAAAATTGTGAAACTCTTTAAAACCAAACATAGACATTTATATTTGATCCTAGAAGTTAACAGGGAGCCACTGGGATTTATTTAGTGAATTTGTGTGTAGGGGCAGCATGTCTTAGAACTGTGCCTTAGAAAGATTACTTTGGTATCTGGATGGATAGATTGGAGTGGTGAAAAACTTGAGGTGGGGATTAATAGAAGGTTATTATAATAGTCCAAGAAAGAATTGAAAAGGGTTGGAGCTAGGGTTCTGACTGTCTGAGTAAGGACAAGGAGATGTATGTGAACAATGTTATAGGCAATGAAATCTTGGTGTCTCGTTGGATGTTGGAATGTGGGAGAGTTGAACATGACAACAAAATCACCAACATTAGTGACTGGAAGAATGGTGAAACTTGTAACAGCAGAAGTTTAGAAAAGGATACAGTTTTTAGAAAAGTTAGTGTGTTGTTGTGGACATGTTGAGTTTGAAGTGCATAAGAGATATGTAGTTTGAAATGTCTAACTGTTGATTTTTCGGTCTGGAACTCAGAAGAGAGACAAGGGCTCTATAATTAAATTTGGGGATTATATAGAGAGAATGATAATTGAACCCCTGGGGACTGATGAGATCACCAAGTGAGAGAGCAGGAACAGAAAAAATAAGAGGGAATAGAACAGAGACCTGGGAATTTTCCACAATTACTCCAAGTAACATAGATTAAGATTCAATAAGGAATCTTAAAAGGAGTAAAAGAAATTAAAACTGAGAGGAGGGGAGGGGAGTGAAGGACCTCAAGATTTAGGAAAAAAAATAAAAAAAAAAGATATATTACTCATGAGGAGAATATGATGAACAATGCCAAATGTTGCAGAGGTCAAAGAAGGGGGGGGTGTGGCCATTAGATTTGGCAAGAGATCAGTGGTAGCCTTAGAGAAAGTTGTTGTAGTTGAATGATAAGGTCAGGAGGTAGATTCCAGAGTTTAAAAAAAATGAGAAGAGAAGGTGAATCAAAGATATCAAGTGTAGACAGCTTTTTCAAAGAGCTTAGCTGAAAAGTAGAGGAGAAATATGGAAAGATAGCTCATAAGCATCCAGTGAGAATTGTGAATGTAGTAAGCAGATAAGAAACAAGTAAATCAAAAGATATCAGAGTTTAGGAGCAGTAAGTTAGAGGATTGTAGAAGCAAAGTGCTGGAGATACAGGAGAGAATGAGGTTTAACTTGCCAAGCATTAGAGCCATCTCATCATTAAAGATTATACTGAAAGATGTGATAGTAGGAAATGATGTCAGGAGGGTGCAAGATGAAGAAGGGAGAAGAGGTACCTCTTAAGAATGGTCTCTATCATAAGCAAATTAGAATAGAAAAGATGATTTGTATAGCAATGGTTAACGGAATAGTTCTTGATCAAATGAGGGGAATATAGGAAATAAATTTGAGGAAACTGATTATAGATAATTGAAAAGTTTTGTATAAAAAAGAAATAAAGCTAAAATGAAAGGAAATACTTTTTGGGAGAAGAAATCTTTGTAAAAAATTGCTTTGAGAAAAGTCTAATATCCACTATACAGAAAGAATGGGTTGCTATAAGAATATAAGAACAAGAGCCATTTCCCTGTGTTTAAATGTTCAAAGGGTATTAAAAGGTAGTTCTTAGAATAACAAAAGGAAACTAACAATAATTACATGAAAAATGCTTTAAATTACTAGTAATCATAGAATGAAAGTTAAAACAACTCTGAGATTTCATCTCCCAGTCATGATCAGAGAAAGCTGACAGAAAAAGAAAAAAGTCAATTGTGGAAGGGAATGTGGAAAAAGGGACATTAATGTAAAGTGTGGGAGGGAATGTGGAGAAAGGTACATTAATGTAAAGTGTGGGAGGAAATGTGGAGAAAGGTACATTAATGTAAAGCTGTGAATTGGAAAATTCATTCTGGAAAGCAATTTGAAAATACACAAAAGAAATCACTAATTTCTACATAACCCTTGATCTGGCAATACTGCTCCTAAGCATATTCTATAAAGAGTTAAAAGAAAGAAGGAAAAAAACCATATATACAAAAAATAATATCTCTTTTTTATTATGGCAACAGACTAGAAACTAATGGGTTCACTTTAATTGGGAACAAATGGACACATTACATGAAAGTAATGAAATATTATTACAATGTAAGAAATTTTTTAAAAGACAGCAAAAACAGGAGAACAATATATAATGATTTTAAGGTTGTGAAGAAAGCAGAATTTAAAGATTTAAGAACTTTGATTACTGTAATGACAAACCTGGACTCCAGAAAACTGAAATGAAAACATACTTTCTTCATCTTGAAAAAGAAGTAGAGAATGCTGTATACATTTTCAGACATGGTGAATCTGTGCATCTGTTTTGTGTGACTATCCTAATTTTGTTACAAAGGGAATATTTTTGTTTGTAGCAGAGAGGGAAGATTGAGGGGGCAGAGGAGGTAGCGATAGAAGAAGGAAGGAAGGAAAAAAGGAGGGAGAGAAGGAAAAAAGCAGGGAGGAAGGGAAGGAAGGGAGGAAAAAAGGAAGAAAAAGAAGGGAGTAAAGAAGGAAGGAAAGCATAAAGGGAGGGAGGGAGAGAAAGAAAAAAGAGAGAAGAAAGGATGGAGAGAGAAAGGGAAAAAAGAAGTAAGGAAAGGAGGAAAGGAGAAAGAAAGAAAGAAAAAACAAAGAAAACAGCAAAGAAACATTTTTTAATGCACAGAAGAGAACAGAAGGAAATGAAGAAGGAAACAAAAGCAAGATATCTTTTGGAATCAACATATTAAATTTAATGTATACTTCAATAAATTTGCACATAATGATATTTATAGTTTCACACAATATTTTTCTGTCCTTTGTATATGCAAATGTATATTTTTATATTTCTTATTTGTTAATTCATAAAAATATTAAAATATGAGGTTATAAAATAATATTTGTGTTATTCCTTATTATTGAAAAATACTTTGACTTATTTAACTTAATCTTCATTAAAACTCTGTGAACTTAGTAGTTCAGGTATTACCTCCATTTTACAGATTAAAATACTGAGGATTCCTGTGAACTTTAGATTACTCCACCCTACTTAGTCTAACAAAAACAAGAATGTCTACATCCATACTTAAGGATTAAGTACTTAGGAGGATGGCCTATGACAGACATGTGCTAACAAAATGTCAGATCAGAAACAACTGACAGACCCCTGAGCTGTCCTAAGTCAAGCTTGGGCTACCATTGGTACATGTAAGATGCAGGAAAGTGATGTAAAATTGTCTATATATTTCACTTCACTTCCTCTCTCTGGCCTCTTTGGCGGCAGAGAGGTGGCTGGTGGCAGTGTACTGGGCATTTCGGTATCTTGGCATGGTGGAAGCTAGTGTCCGGTTTGGTGGTGAGTTTTCCTTCATATCATACTGGAAGAAGCCTAGTAACCTAGTCCAGGTGAGGTGTCTTCTCTGAGCTATTGTGGAGCTTTAGGCTGTTTCTTTCCTCCTTTACCTTCCAAACACTATCCTCTCAGAAAAAGCCTCTAACCTTCAAAGACCTTGTGTCGGAGGACTTTGAACTCCCTCTGACACAGGCCACATGGGAGAAATCCTATACCTTTCCCTCTCTCTTCTCCTGAAAATTTTCCCTCTATATTAATTAAAACACCATACATTTCCAAGCTGACTTGGGTATTTTATTTGGGATATTCCCTGGTGACCAAAATTAATTTAGATTAGGTCACAACCCTAAATTATCCTTACAGTCCTATATCCTTACTATATATGTATATATATATATATGTATATATATGTAATATATATATTAAATTTGGAAGTGTTAGCACCAGAACCAATGTCTTTGGATTAAAATACAGCATTTTTCCCACTACATCATGCTGACTCTATGAGGCAAAGGTAATAATTATTTTCCAGAAATTTATGTTTCAGTAGTGTTTCCAAATGGGAAGAAAATTGGTTTCCAAATATACTTTGATTTTCAGTATAGAGAAGAAGGAAGTCAGGAGCATTCAAAAACATAATATTAAAAAAAAGGGTCGTACCTGAGATGACACTAGGTTATTTCACCATTCTAGAGCTGCTTCCAGTCCTAGAGATCAAATGTGAAGGAATCACTTGTATACAAATTGTATAGTATATTAACTGTTGATTATCTGGGCACAATTTAGAGATTAATAGACCTGATGGTTTAGCTCAATGACTGAATGAAAGAACAGGTTAGAATATCAAGTGAGAGAGCAAAGGTAGGAGAAGAGTTTAAGTGATCTAGAACTGTGGTCTTGAAATGTTTTGGATCATCAAGTCCTACTTATTTATCAAGTTACATATTATATACATATCTCATGTATATTATAAAATATATGCAAACTAATTATGTACATTATAAAATTTAAACCTTATGTACATTGTAAAATGTATGCAAAAAAGAAAAAATAAAGGGATTAGTGGTGATGAAATAATATTTGGTCGTAGAGACAACAAAGAGGCTTTGGAATTTATTGAGTAGAGAAGTGGTATCATAAGACCTATGCTTTAGGAAAACTACTTTGGCAATTATGTGGAGGAGAAATTGAAAAGGAGAGAAACTTAAGGGTGAGAAGTCAATTAAAAGGTTATTACAATAGTCCACGTGAAATGTCATAAGAGTATGAACTAGGGTAGAAGGAGCCATTTGAGTAGAGGGAAGGAGATAGAAACAAAAGATGTTGTGGAAGAAAAAAAAGGACAAATTTGGCAAGTAACTAGATATGTTGAATAAGAGAAAATGATGAGTCAAGAGTAATGCTAACATTTTGAACTTGGTCAACTGCAAAAATGTTGATGTCCTTGATGACATAGAAATTTGGAAGAGGGGTAAAAATTATGGGGAAAAGATAACATAAAAGAGAGCTCACACTGATCGAAATCTATCCATGGATAGTCATCTAATGTGACTCATTCTATCCCACTGATTATGAAAAAGAGGAAGAACTCTAATTCTAACAGGGACCCAACTCACAAGCCACTCTGCAGGATCACATAAATTGCTTCAAATTCAACTGAGTGGGCAAGATGTGAGAATGTTGGGAGAAGGAGATGTAATTTTGACTATGAAACTTCTTTGGGTGCTTGGGTTGGTTTATAATTTCCTTTGAGGGCCACAACAGGGAAGTTCAGCAAAGCAATGGGGCATTATGGGAAAATAATAGTCAAAGAGGATAGTGTAGTTGGGTTGGAAATAAGACTACAATTGGTTTTCTCAAGGAAGACGAGATGATGCCAGTTGGTGGAACACTCTTGCCATGGAAACATTCCACAGTCTCCACTTAGGAGAACATTGGTCTAGTTTATATCATTGGGACCTAATAGGATACCCAAATTTTCAGAGCAGTGAAATGGTTCTTTGTCTTTTTTTGGTCTGGATCGGCATCACAGAGAATAATGAAATGAGTGTTTCCAAAAATATGAATTATCAGTTGAAGAAATATTTGTAGAAGAGGAAAAATTTTCTTGTCATAGTTATCTTCACTGTAGAACTAATTTGGTGTCTAGAGTCAATACATGGGACATAATCAAATATTAATAGACTTTGGGATATCAGGAAATATACTGCTTGGAACTCCCCTCTATCAGAAGATTACATTTAAGTTGGTGGTTATGGTAGAAGGTCAAACCTGGTGGAGATGGGAAGAAGTCTAATTTGGTATAAGACCATCTGATTCTCAAAGCTAGGGAAAGATGTTAATGGACAGATAATCTTGAGGGTAATTACATGATCATAATTCCCCTTATTTAATAAAATTTATGGTGAAGGTAGATTTCCTCAAGCAGAGAGCACTAAGAGAAAGACTACCAAACTGTACCGCTCTCCAAGATGATCTCTGAAAAGTAGAATGCCATTGGAGAATCAAGAAATGTTTACCAAGAAGGTAGTTGAACAATTGCCTTATTAATCTTCTTTCTGAGATTTTGCTCCAAGTACCATGAGCAAAATTTTACACTAAATGAGTAAATATGAGAAGCAAGTCTTGGGGGTTAGTGTGTGTATATTTAAGATAATCTTCAGAAGGTGCTGGTTTAGACTTTAGAGTTTCCTTATGGGCATCTCTATCTCTTTGTGCCCTAACTTTGTAGAAAAACAAACCAGTATTGTTCAATCATTTCAGTTGTGTCTGCTTCTCAGTGACACCATTTGATGTTTTCTTGGCAGAGATACTGGAGTGGTTTGCCCTTTCTTTCTCCAGCTAATTTTACAGATGAGAAACTGAAGTAAACAGGCCTAAGTGACTTGTCCAGATCATACAGATATAAGTGTCTAAAACTGGATTTAATTTCATGAAGATGAGTCTTCCCTACTCCAGGTCTGGTGTTCTATTCACTGTACCAACTAACTACCCCTACATCCACTACCAGAGATCTAATGAAATAACTTCCCAGGAATGTTTCTTGCTGCTCATGCTATCAGGTATCCTGTGAAGATTTCAAGCTTTGAACAAGCTGGATTTATTGAGAAGCTACAATCTTGTTAGAATTGAGACCAGAGATGAGTGGAAGATGAGTCTTCATATATAATATGGCAGACTAGGGAATTTGGGTTGGTTAGAGCCCTGGCAATCTTCTAACATTTAAATAATAAGGACCTCAAAAATCTCTCATATCAATTTAGCTATGTCTAAATCAAGAATATATAATCTTACCTTTACAATGTCAGAACAAGAAATGGAAGGTTCAGATCATCCAGGAGAAGTCTAGAAAATTTTAATTTCATATTTTTATAGCTGGGTGGTAGCTGAAAACAATGGTAAAGGTTGCAAATGGTACCAGGATGCCAAGAAATACTTGAATTGCTTAAACCTGCACTGAAGTTTTTGGAATACCAGGTCTATACATATGATTATATACAAAGAATATAGATAAGTATATGTAGAATAAATATAAAGAAACTAATTATAAATAAATGCAAAGTTTTAAAATACTAGATTGTTTGAGATAGAAGGTACTAGCTGTTGAATAAATCAGGAAAAACTTCATGTAGAACATTGATTAATAGTAGATAGACTGATCGCTGTCACTGGGGTAGACTCTCATTTGAGCATACATTGTCCACTTTTTAGGAATATTACCAATCCCATTAATTATTTGGCTATGTGTATTACTAGTACAAGGAGGCAGTTAGGTGACTCAGTGGCTAGAATGCTGGATCTAGAATCAAGAAGACCTGGATTCAAATCTAGCTTGACACTTACTAGCTGTTTCCCTTAATCCATTGGGGAAAGAAATGTCAAACTACTGCAATATCTTTTTCAAAAAACCCCAGCACAGATAGTATGGTCCATGGGGACCCAAAGAGTTGGGCATGACTTAATGACTGAAAATAAAGAATTAATATTAATTTTGACTTGAGAATTTCATTTATTATCTTGTTTTGGAAAGGCATCCCAAAGAAGCTTGTAGAATAGTTTCTCTTCATGGTAACTTAGCAACAACAGGCAGGCCAAAGTATAGGTGAAGGGAAGTAATGAGGAAGTTAAGCATTTTCTAAACTATGTGTTACACAATATGGAACAAATCTGCCTATGGTGGACTTTGGATGAAATAATGCTCTGCATTTGACTCAAGAAAGACTTCCATTTGGGGTTAGCTATAATTATATCCAATGATTTGGTGTCTGCTTAACTGGCAACATGGGAGACATGTCTACAGGCACTGAGTCATTTGGACAAGCCTGTGAGCGCAATCATAGCCATGAAGCAGTCATCAAGGAATCACACGAAAGATGAGGTCTCTCGACTGAAGCCAGGCAACCACTTACTAGCCTGATACTAACTTTCTGAAGTAAAAGTACTTCTGGGCTATGGATGATCAAATCTCTGGGACATTCGCCTCACCTGTGATGTCAGTTCAGCTAGGCGCTCTTTAATATTGTTAGGAAAGGATAAAGGCATAGATGACATGCTATCAAATTTATAGATGACTCACAGCTGGAGGAATAGAGAATGTCTTGTATGACAAGACCAGGATCCAATAATATTTTGACAGGCTGGCATACTGGGACAAAACTAATAAGATTAAAATTTATGGGGATAAATATGAAGTCATAAACTTGAGTGCAAAAAAATTAACTTTGCCAAAACAAGATGGGGAAAGGCACTGCTGTATAGCAATTCATCTGAAAATTATCTGGGGATCTTAGTGGATGAAATACTAAATGTTAGTCAAAATGTAATATGGCAGGCCAAAAAAAAACCTAATATGATCTTAAATTGCATTATGAGGGGCAAAGTTTCCAAAAGGAAGCAAGGAATATTCCAAATGAGCTCTTTCTTGGTTAGACTGCATTTGCGTTATTGCCCTCAATCGTGGGTGCTTTTTAGAAAGTGGGCACTGAAGGCACTTTTGGAAAGGACACTGAGAAACTTAAAAGCATCAGAAACAGGGAGACCAGGAGCTCCAAGGTCATGTTAGATGAGGACTGCTCAGAAAAAAAAATAAAACTTGGGGTACCTGGATAGCTCAGTGGATTGAGAATCAGGCCCAGGAATGGGAGGTCCTGGGTTCAAATCTGACCTCAGACACTTCCTAGCTGTGTGACCCTAGGCAGGGCACTTAATCCCCATTTCCTAGCCCTTACCACTCTTCTGCCTTGGAACCAAAACACAATATTGATTCTAAGACAGAAGGTAAGTGTTTAAAAAAAAAAGAAAAAAAGAAAAACAAGGATCAGAAACCTAGAAAGAAGGAAACGTAAGGGAAGCATGGCAGTTTTCTTAAAGCATGTAAAAGGTTGTCATGTTAAAAGGAATGAAAATTGCTTAACTTGGCCCAAAAGAATAGAATAAACAATGAATTTAAGTTATATAGAGATAATTTGTAAGCTTAATATAAAAAAAAAATTAGTCAACAAAAGCTATCCCAAAATGGAATGGGGTGCCTCTGGAACAATTTTCTCTTTGCTGGAGGAAAATTTGGATAACTACTCATCAGGTAAGCTGTAGCAGGAATTCTTGTTCAAAAACAAATTGAGCTAAATGGCCTCTAACTCTGAAATAGGGTGTTACTATGATTTAGGTATTACTATTCTGAGGAAATTGGAGAGATCGACCAGTTCTTTGATAGGTTTTTCTGGAAGCAAACCCATTCTCTAATGTTCATGCTACAAAAAATTAGAGGGGTAATCAGTATCCATTCACAATATTATGTTTCCTGATACTAATTACAAATGGACTAGAAAGGAGAGGGACTGGAGAACAAGACTTAGAAATGGGTAGAAGACAAGTAGGTTCCTGGGATGATTAAACATCTTCTCTGAAAATACCTGAAAAAGTGATGAGTGTCCTCCCTAGCACCAGGAGAGATAGAAGGGGAAACAATAATGATGAAAAATAGCTACATAGGCAGATAAGCCCAAGTAGGACCATACACCGGGGATTGTGGCAGATGTTTCTGCTCATTATCGGAGCTGAGTTAAGCAAGGTATTTTAACAGAAAAAAAACAGTCATAGTGTTTCCAGACCAGCCAATATAGCCTATTGCAGAGAGAGTGTCATGGGAGCAAGGAACCTTGTAAAACTCAAAATAAGCTGTAATGGTACAATTAGAGTTGCTCAAGACTACTAGGTATCTCCTGTGTGTGTGTGTGTGTGTGTGTGTGTGTGTGTGTGTGTGTGTGTCTTTTCTTCTATGTGAATCTGTGACTGTGCTACAGTTGGTCCCAAATTGAGAGAGAGTTAAGACAACTCATTTCTGTGGTGTCCGTGAGGCAGTTTAGTATTAGAGGACTGTAATTGAACTTGACCTAGATTCAAATCGTGTCTCATCTATTTACTATCTTTGTGACCAAGCGCAAGACAATTTATCTTTCAGAATCTCAGTCTACTTAACTTCAAAATAGGGATAGTGTAATTACTTTTGTGAAAGAATTGTTCAGAGATAAGTGCTTTATGAACCTTAAAGATATATATATATATTCATACATCTATTTATGTGAGTTTTTGCTATGATTTTCATGAATCCCCAGTGCCAGCTAAATCAGCTGAGACAATGCCTCTAGGAGGTGAATATTCCTCCCCCCACCCAAGACCCTGTTCCTGGATCCCTTAAGTGACAAGCATTTTAATATAGTTTATATATGTAGTATTGTGCAATACATATTTCCATTATTTTCATGTTGTAAAAGAAGATCTACATCACAAATACAATACAATATCATGAAAGAAAAAATAAAAATGGTATGTTTCCATCTTCATTTAGGCTCTATAAGTTCCTTTTATGATGTAGCATATCCTTTATCATCACGAGTCCCTTGGAGTTGTCTTATTGCACTGCTGATAGTAGTTGCATCATTCACAGCTGATCATTGTACAATATTGCTGTTACTATATACAGTCTTCGCCTGGTGCTGCTTGCTTCACTCTGCATCAGTTTATATAAGTCTTTACAGGTTTTTCTGAAATGATCTTGTTCCTCATTTTTATGATACAATAATATTTCATTAAAATTATATAACATAAAATGCTTATCCATTTCCCAATTGATTAACATCCCTTAGGGGTGTTTAATTCTTTGCCATCACAAAGAATTGCAATAAATATTTTTGTCCAAGTAGGTCCTTTTCCCCTTTCATAATACATTCTTCTAAAAATACCTTATAAGATATATACACTTATTTTGCTAAAAGAGGGATATTTTTGCCATTGCCTTATTTTGAGCTTTGCTAGTATAATTAAACATGGCTTCCATGTATCTAGATAAAACTTCTAAAGAACACAGATTGGTGTCCAGGTTATATGACATTTTAGCTGTCAATACAACTTATGGTAATGCTCTGTTGAAAGGACATGAAAACTTTTGTCCAGGAAAGCTCAGCAGTGTAGAGAGTAGGTAAGAGTATTTCCCAGGCATTAACACAACTTTTTATAAAGAGTAGAGATCCCCATTGGAAAAATTCTTAAACCTTACACAAGCAAGTTCACCTTTTGAAATATGTTTCTTTAGAGCCCCACTAACAATTTAACAAACTTGTAGATTGTCAAAAGGCAATTTTTCTTTACCCCAAAGAAATCTCTTTATACTCTGCATAAATAGGAGCCAACTGGTTTCCAATATTCCCATTTGTGCTTTGGCAGAATAAACATATTGCAAATAGGCCATTGGAAAATGCCATTAAAATTATTTGTACATGCATATTAAACAATGCTTATAATTTTTATAAATAAACATTTATAAATGAAATAAACATTCTTCAACAATATAGACTGAATAAAGAATTATTGTATATTCATGCAATATGTAGCTATAAATAGTACTATAATATATTAATAACCATTCTGTAAGACATATTATAAAGCTTATGCCTGCACAAGTGGTGAAAAGTGTTTTGGAAGGTGCTGAATGGATGCACTTAATATGAGCAATTTTTTCTAAGCATTAAAAAGACTATTTGGTTTTTTCCATAGATGTTTCCTTAGAACACTTTATTTAAACAAACCTATATTGGTTAGGGATGATGTTAGCCTGGACTTTCATGTCTACATTTGTGTATAATCTAAAGTTGGTGAGTAGCATGTGCCAGACTTATCTGGCTAGCAATCACCATTTGTCAAAAAAAAAAAACCATATAAAATTAAATGTAAAGTTACTGGCATTTGACAGACTGATATTATGAGAGGATTTTCAAAAGGAATAAGAAGGGATCTTTTTCTCTCAGTCATATGAAGTTGACTGAATCTTAGATCTGGTTGGCAAGAGGACATGGCAAGGCTAGTAAGTAAGGCCAAGAAATCAGCTCTTTGGAAAGGAAAGTAGACTCATCCATGCAAACTACTTGTTTGCCTTCTCACTTAGATAAATAGCCAAGGTCATCGTACAATTATAAGAGCACAATTAAGTTGGCAAAATGAGATAGCCCAATTCAATGAAACAAATTCAGTTCTGTGGAGAAGAGAGAAATTATAAGAAAATGCATGCAAAGTACAGAAGCTGGAGATGGATTAGCTGTCAATCAAAGGAAAATTCCACTTGGAATGTGACTGGGAAAAGCAGTTTCAAGCCAAGCCAATGGTGACTGTTTTTTCTGGGCTTTGGGGCTGATGGTAACTTTGAAGGAAGAAGCTGGGTTTATCTCTGGGACTTGGGATAATCAAGTTGGAGGTGGCCTGACTGATTTGAAGGCAGAAGAAGAAGGACAATAGTCCATATATCTCTCTGACTGGCTCTGTTTCATGCTAGTGACTGAATTGCCATTTCTCTCAATATCCTCCAACCTAACACTCATTGCATATAAAAGGGAAATCCCACCCCTCTTACCTTATCCTCCATCTTTCCTGTTTTCCACAATAAACCTTTTTACTTGAGACAAAGAAGAGAAAGGAGTATTTCCTCTGAAACATCCTAGCTCACCCTGAGTGACTTAGAAGGAGGCTGAAGAAGAAGGGGGAAGGGGAAACTGAAGTGAAGAAGAGGGGAGGAAGGGTGATTTAGAGGGAGGAGGGTAGGCAAAAGAAGATAACTACCTGATCTATTAGTTATCTAGTATCCATCAAAATATACCCCCCAGTATCATCTATTACAGTTCCTTAGCTATATGATATAATTTTTACATGTTTATTTAGAAAAATGCATGAAAAACAATGTTATTTCATAATTATTTCTGAAGTTGGAAGGGCAAACAAAAAAGAAAAAAGAACTGCCTTAGAAAATATAAAATAGGGGAAGCTAGGGAGAATGACACATAGAACAACAGGCCTGGAATTGGGAGGATTTGGGTTCAAATCAACCTGAGATACTTCCTAGCTGTGTGACCCTGGATGGGTCAGTTCACCCCAATTAGTTCGCCTTTGCCATCCTTTTATCTTAGAATTGATACTAAGAAGGTAAGGATTTAAAAGAAAAATATAAAAAGAAAAAGAAAATATGAAATGGGGACACAGAGATATTTTGAATTCTAATCTAAAAAGGAATCTTTTTTTCAAGAAAGTTTTGAAAAACAAAAATAATGTGTAAACCTGTAAGTAACAAAATAAAACAAAAAAGTCTGTTTAAAACAAAGTCCTCATCAGGTTGTGATACCATATACATGGAGTGGGTTTTAAAGCAAATCTATGGAAGAGAAGTGGATTTGGAAATGGAAGAGCTGTTTTCGGGTCTCTATGGAGCTCCTTACTATTGTTGAGACCTTGCTCAGGTCATTCCCTTCCCTCATCTGTCAAATTAGGGGCTTGGATTTAAAGATCTGTCAAGTTGTTTCCAGCTCTAAATTCCATGATAGCAACAAATTTCATCCAATTAAAAAAATTACCCTTCTTTCTTAGAATCAATACTAGGGATTTGTTCCAAAGTAGAAGAGTAGTAAGTTCTAGCAATCAGGGTTAAGTGAATTGCCCATGGTCACATACCTAGAAAGTGTCTGAGCCCAGATTTTACCCAGGTCTTCTCATTTCACTGCCTGGCTCTCTAACTACTGAGCCACCTCGTTGCCTCTTCACAATTTTAATAAGGCTTTTGAACTTTGTCCTTATATCTCTATTCCATTACACATAAATGTGAAGACTGACTTCTGTCAGTGTCTGTGAATTCCAGGTGTAGGAATTTTCTTCATCAACAGAGATTATAACTCATTTATGGCATACTAGATAAGTCCTCAGTTGTTCCTTAAGGCATGTGGTACCAACAAAGCCCTATTCATCGGAATCCCTTTCTGAGCTTCTTTCTGCTCTCTTCTCTGGAGTCGATGGGGTGCTTAAGAAGGACTTATCAATCACTGCCAAATCTTGGCATTTCTGTCTCCATATCTCTTGCCTATGACCTATCATCTCTACTCCCACAGCTACCACCCTCTATCAAGTCCTTATCACTTCTCACCTGGAAAACTACTTCTTATGTTAGTCTTCTTCCTTTGCCCCACTACAATACATCCTGAGGTTTGGGGATTGTTTAAGGAAGACTAATAGCTCTGGTGTGAGGGCTTGCCAAGCCCTTTTCAGGACTGCTTTTCTCCTTTGGTGACTATCTCCCACCCAGTTCTCCTCTATGACTTCAAGAAAATATAGCATGCACAGGAGCCACATGCCTGTAAACCATCTCAGCAGGAGGGGTAACTTTCAGATCTGAAACCTGTTAGAGAACTAGTGGGATGTCTACCCCAAGCATTCTCTCTACCAGAATGGGACAACGAGAGCACTTTGTTCCAATTAGGCAAGAAGGTGGCAGAAGCAGGTACTGTGGAGTGCTTAAAGCTTGGTCAGACATCAAAGATGTCAAGGTCTGCATCCTGGGCCATCATCAGTTGCCCTGACTTTTGATTTTGATGACTGTGGAAGACAGAGTGAGGTTGAGGTCCTTGTATAACCCTTCCTCACTTAAATCTAATACACAGACAAGTCAAGACATTAGTTCATGATGTCATTGGGTTATCTTCAATGGACAAAGCTACTAGACAAACAATATTTCATCAATTCTCTTTTTATTTTTAATTTTGCAACACTTTGTAAAGTCACAGATTTATAGTCAGAAAATACTTTGGAGGCTTTCTAATCCAAACCTCCTCATTTTATAGATAAAGAAGTTGAGATTCAACAGAGGTTGGAAAAAGCCTTGGCATTTATTCTGTCCAATGCTGTCCAATGGACATATAATGTCCAATGGACATTATAATGTCCAGGTTATCTAGCCTATAATTAAACACTTGTAAGATACAGAGCAATGGAATGAACCACCTTATTCTACCCCCCACCCCCTGTCACATCAATGATCCTGGTCCCCTCCCTTTAAATAAAAGCAGCCCCTTGTAACAAGTAAGTATAGTTAAGCAAAATAAACTCATATCATTGGCAAAGTTTGAAAGTCTTTAACTCATTCTGCACTCCTTTCTGCCAAAATGTGATAATAATGCTTTGCCCTAATTTTTCTGGAATGGTGATTGGTCATTGTTTTGATCTTAAAATTTTCAAGGCTGTTTTCCTATTTGTATAACATGTTCCCCTGGTTCTGCTCACTTTACTCTATATCAATTTATATAAAACATGCTTCTTCTTCTGAAGTTTCTCTAAATTGGTCCCTTTCATCATTCTTTACACTGCCCTGATATTCTATCATATTAATCAATCAATCAAATATATAGAGAGAACCTACTTATGCCATCAGACACTATTTTCATACCATAATATTCAACTGCTTCTCAATTCATAGGCATCTAGTTTGTTTGATGGGGCAGGTAGGTGGCAAAGTGGGTAGAATGCCAGGTCTGGAGTCTGGAAGACTCATCTTCCTGAGTTCAAATCTGGCTTCAGATGTTTACCAGCTGTGTGACTCTGGACAAGTCACTTATCACTGTTTTGCCTCAGTTTCCTCATTTATAAAATGAGTCAGAGAAGGACATGACAAATCTCTTCAGTGTTTTTGCCAAGAAAACCCCAAATGGGATGACTAAGAGTCAAATATGATTTTAAAAAAATGACTCAACAACAAGTTTGTTCACTACAATGAAAAGTGTTCTTATAAGTATTTTTTGTATGCCTGCGTCCTTTTTGACCTCTTTGGTGTATGTAGCCAGTAGCCAGTATGTAGCCAGTCACTGAGTCAAAATGTATGCATTGTTTGGCTACAGTTTAAAATTTCTTTTAAGAATCCTTTGAGCAATCCACACATCAGCATCAGTGTATGTCTTCCTAGAGTCATTCCAACAAAGATCATTTTCATTCATTAGCATAAAAAACTCTTACCTCCTGGCTTAGAAAGGATACTAAATATTAATTCCAAGGCAGAAGAGTGGTAAGGAGTGGGCAATTGAGGTTAAGTGATTTGCCAAGAGTTACATAGCTAGGAAGTATCTGAAATCAAATTTGAACCCAGAATCCCTTATCTCTACACCTGGTACTCTATCCCTGAGTCACTTACCTGTTAGCTTTTAAAAGCATTCTATATAAGGTAGGCTGAGCCAGTTTCTATCATTCTTGTCTTTAATTTTTTTTGAAAATTTTATTTAGTCAATTTAGAACATTATTCTTTGCTTACAAGAATCATATTCTTTCCCTCCCTCCACACCTTCCCATAGCTGATGCACAATTCCACTGGGTTTTATATGTGTCCTTGATGGGAACCTATTTCCATGTTGTTAATGTTTGCACTAGGATGTTCATTTAGAGTCTACATCCCTAATCATATCCCCCTCAACCCATGTAATCAAGCAATTGTTTTTCTTCAGTGTTTCTGCTCCCACACTTTTTCCTCTGGATGTGGATAGCATTCCTCCTCATCAATTCCCCCAAATTGTTCAGGATCACTGCATTTCCACTAATGGAGAAGTCCATTACATTTGATTGTACCACAGTGTATCAGTCTCTGTGTACAATGTTCTCCTGGTTCTGCTCCTCTCACTCTGCATCACTTCCTGGAGGTTGTTCACATGGAATTCCTCTAGTTTATTATTCCTTTGAGCACAATAGTATTCCATCACCAACATACACCACAATTTGTTCAGCCATTCTCCAATTGAAGGGCATCCCCTCATTTTTCCAATTTTTGGCCACCACAAAGAGCACAGCTATGAATATTCTTGTACAAGTCTTTTTTCTTATTATCTCTTTGGGGTACAAACCCAGCAGTACTATGGCTGGGCATAGTATCAAAGGGCAGACAGTCTTTTAGCTCCCTTTGGGCATAGTTCCAAATTGCTCTCCAGAATGGTTGGATCAATTCACAACTCCACCAGAAATGCATTAATGTCCCAACTTTGCCATATCCCCTCAAGCATTCATTACTTTCCTTTGCTGTCACATTAGCCCATCTGCTAGGTGTGAGGTGATACCTCAGAGTTGTTTTGATTTGCATCTCTCTATTGTGGGTGAGTAAATTGAAGAAAACCAGAAAACAGAAGTAATGGATGAAGGTTTGCAGAAGCTGTCAATCAAGGAGCATTCCAGAAGAGAATGTGACCAGAAGGAGACTGTTAAAAGGAAACAACCAAACTGTTGGTGTTCTCTTTCTCCTGAGATAGGATGGAATAAGGACTGAGAATATCCTCTTCTTACTGATTTCTCTCTGTTGTATCAGAAAGTGACTTAAAGAACCTCAACCCTGTTAGCTACATCCCTCATTTAAGACTCTTCAATATTAATCTCAATTTAGGATTATTTAAAATCAGGGAAACCCTAAACTCTCTCTCCTATCCAATTTCCTTTTCCTCCCCTTTCCTTAGATAAACCCCTTGTTCCAAACATTCAAAGAGTGAGTTATCTATCAGATATATCAGAAAACTTACTCAGAACTGACTTCCAGTTGTCACCAACTGAAGAGACTAACTGAAGGGGGGAGGGAGGAAGCAGACAAAGGGATGGGGATGGGTGGCAGATCTGATTCCTCATTACTATAATCCTTAAAGAACAACCACCTAATACAGAGGATTTATGAAGCCAGAAACATAATTTATTTAGTTTGATACCTGGAGATAGAGAAAGAATATTGCATGATATAGCAAGCAGTGAGAGGCATGCTGGAGTAAAGCAAAAGCAAAAGCAGAAAAGAGAACTCCAACAGTTTGGGTGTCTCCTTTTTAACAGTCTCCTTCTTGTCACATTCTCTTCTGGAGTGCTTCTTGATTGACAGCTTCTGCAAACCTTCATCCGTTGCTTCTGTTTGCAGGTTTTCTTCAATTTACTCATTCACATTAATTATACGAGATTTAGAACACTTTTTCATGTGCTTATTAATAGTTTTGATTTCTTTATCTGGAAATTGCCTATTTATGTCCCCTGCCCATTTATCAATTGGGGAATGGCTTGATTTTTTGTACAATTGATTTAGCTCTTTGTTATGAAGATTTTTTTCCCAATCTGTTGCTTCCCTTCTAATTTTAGCTGTAGTTTTATTTGTACTAAACCATTTTAATGTAATGTAATCAAAATTATTTATTTTACATTTTGTGATTTTTTTCTTACTCTTGCTTGCTTTTAAAATCTTTCCTTTCCCAAAGATCTGACATGTATACTATTCTGTGTTCACCTAATTTACTTATAGTTTCCTTCTTTATATTCAAGTCATTCACCCATTCTGAGTTTATCTTGGTATAGGGTGTGACATGTTGATCAAAACCTAATCCTTCCCAGACTGTCTTCCAATTTTCTCAACAAGTTTTATCAAATAGTGAATTTTGTTCCCAAGAGCTGGGATCTTTGGGCTTATCATAGACTGTCTTGCTGAGGTCACTTACCCCAAGCCTATTCCACTGATCCTCCTTTCTCTCTCTTAACCAGTACCAAATTGTTTTGATGACCACTGCTTTATAGTATCGTTTGAGATCTGGGACTGCAAGGCCACCTTCCTTTGCATATTTTTTTTCATTATTTCCCTGGATATCCTTGATCTTTTGTTCTTCCAAATGAACTTTGTTATGGTTTTTTTTTCTAATTCAGTAAAAAAGTTTTTTGGTAATTCAAAGAGAATGGCACTAAATAAGTAAATTAGTTTGGATAGGATTGTCATTTTTATTATGTTAGCTCATCCTACCCACAAGCAATCAATGTTTTCCAATTGTTTAGACCTAGCTTTAGTTGTGTAGAAAGTGTTTTGTAGTTGTGTTCATATAGTTCCTGTGTTTGTCTGACAGCTAGATTCCCAAGTATTTTATATTGTCTAGGGTGATTTTATTTTTTTTTATTTTATTTTTTTTAAATAACCCTTACCTTCCGTCTTGGAGTCAATACTGTGTATTGGCTCCAAGGCAAAAGAGTGGTAAGGGCTAGGCAATGGGGGTCAAGTGACTTGCCCAGGGTCACACAGTTGGGATAGAATGATTTTAAATGGATTTTCTCTTTCTAATTCTTGCTGCTGAAATGGGTTGGAGATATATATAGAAATACTGATGACTTATGCGGGTTTATTTTGTATCCTGCAACTTTGCTAAAGTTGTTGATTATTTTGACTAGCTTTTTGGTTGATTTTCTAGGATTTTTTAAGTGGACCATCATATCCTCCACAAAGAGTGATAGTGTGGTCTCCTCATTGCCTATTTTAATACCTTCAATTTATTTTTCTTCTCTAATTGCTACTGATAGTGTTTCTAGTATAATATTAAATAATAAAGGTGATAAAGGGCATCCTTGTTTGACTCCTGATCTTATTGGGAAGACTTCTAGTTTACCCCCATTTTAGATGATGTTTGCAGATGGTTGCAGACTGTTTATTATTTTTAAGAAAAGCCCTTCTATTCCTATGCTTTCTAGTGTTTTCAATAAGAATGAGTGTTGTATATTGTCAAAGGATTTTTCTGCATTTATTGAAATAATCATGTGATTTTTTGTTGGTTTGCTTGTTAATATGGTCCATTATGTGGATTTTTCCTAATATTGAACCATCCTTCATTCCTGGTATAAATACTACCTAGTCATAATGAATAACCCTTGTGATCACTTGCTATAGTCTTTTTCTAGTATTCTATTTAAGATTCTTTGCATCTATGTTCATTAGGGAGATTGGTCTGTAGTTTCCTTTCTCTGTTTTTGACCTTCCTGGTTTTGGAATCAGTACCATATTTGTGTTGTAAAAGGAATTTGGTAGAACTCCTTCTTTGCTTATTATGTCGAATAGTTTGTATTGTATTGGGATTAGTTGTTCTTTGAATGTTTGAGAGGATTCATTTGTGAATCCATCTGGTCCCGGGGATTTTTTCTTAGAGAGTTCTTTGATGGCTTGTTCAATTTCTTTTTCTGATATGGGGTTGTTTAGGTATTCTATTTCTTTCCTTGTTAATCTGGGCAATTTATATTTTTGCAAATAGTCATCCATATCACCTAGATTGCCATATTTATTGCCATTTTATTAGGCATAGTAATTTTTAATAATTGCCTTAATTTTCTCTTCATTAGAAGTGAGGTCTCCCTTTTCATCTTGGATACTGTTAATTTGGTTTTCTTCTTTCCATTTTTTAATTAGATTGATCAGTACTTTGTCTATTTTATCTGTTTTTTCAAAGTACCAGCTTCTAGTCTTATTTATTAAATCAATAGTTCTTTGACTTTCAATTTTATTAATTTCTCCTTTGATTTTTAGGATCTCTTTCATCTGAGGATTTTTAATTTGTTTACTTCCTAGTTTTTTTAATTTGCATGCCCAATTCATTGACCTTTGCCCTCCCTAATTTGTTAATATATGAATTCAAGGATTTAAATTTCCCCCTGAGTACAGCTTTGACTGCATCTCATAGATTTTGAAGGAATGTCTCATCATTGTCATTCTTCAATGAAATTATTAACTGTTTCTATGATTTGTTCTTTAACCAGTTTTGGAGAGTTATTTTGTTTAATTTCCAATTAATTTTTTACTTGCCTCTTCATATACCCTTACTAATTATTATTTTCATTGCATTATGACCTGAGAAAGTTGCATTTATTACTTCTGCTCTTTTGCACTTGTTTGTAATGTTTTTGTGCCATAATACAGAGTCAATCTTTATGAATGTACTATGTGCTGCTGAAAAGAAGATGTATTCCTTTTTGTCCTTATTTCTTTTTCTCCACATATCTACTAACTCTAATTTTTTTTAACATTTTATTCACTTCTCTTACCTCTTTCTTATTCATTTTTTGTTTGATTTATCTAGTTCTGATAGAGGAAAGTTCAGGTCTCCCACTAGTATAGTTTTTCTATCTATTGCATCCCTGAGCTCCACTAGTTTCTCATTTAGAAAATTGGATGTTTTGCCATTTGATGCATACACGTTGAGTACTGATATTTCCTCATTGTCTATACTGCCTTTTATCTCTTCCCTATCTCTTTTGACTAGTTCTATTTTTACTTCGGCTTTGTCATGATTGTCATGTATTATGATTGAGACTCCTGCCTTCTTTTTCTCGGTTGATGCCCAATAGATTTGGCTCCATCTGCTTACTTTTACCCTATGTGATGTTTCTACCTTCATCATGTGTGTTTCTTGTAGACAGTATATGGTAGGGTTTTGGTCTAATCCACTCTGCTATTCACTTGCATTTTATGGGTGAGTTCATTCCATTCACATTCAGAATTATGATTATCAGCTGTGTATTTCCCAGCATTTGATTTCCACTCCTAGTCCTACCCTTTCTTCTTTCACTATTTCCTTCTACACCAGTATTTTGTTTTTAATTAGTCCTTCTGATTCCCACCCTTATTTTACTTCCCTTTATACACCTCCTCTCTTCTTATTCCCCTCTTACTTTCTTTCCAGTCTTTTTAAATACCCCCACACACCCTTGCCCTCCCTTATATTGCTTCCCTCTCTACCAGTCTGTTTGTTACCCTTCTACTTCCCTATAGGGTACAAATCAATTCTCTGCCCCAATAGATTGAATTGTTCTTCCCTATTCAAATCAATTTCAATGCACATAAGAATTGAGTATTTCCTATCTCCAACTTCTTTACTCTTCAGGGTATTGATGTTCTCCCCATCTCCCACCATGTGCTTCTTTGTGACAGATAAATTTACCCCATTTTGGTTCTTTTCCCGTTTCTCTTAGTATTAATCTCTTTTTAAAACTCAAGTTATATATATATATATATATATATATGTATATATCTTGGCATTTCATCCTATATCGTTTGTCACTGTTCCCTCTAAGTGTACTTCTTCTAGCTGCCCAGGTGATAATAACAATTTTTAAGAGTTACCAATATCCTCTTTTCTTGTAGGGATACATATCTTTTTAACTTACTGGGTCCCTTAAAAAAAGTTTTTTTGTTTTTGTTTTTTCCCCCTTTCTTAATTACCTTTTGATCATTCTCTTGAGTTCTATGTTTGGGCATCAAATTTTCTGTTCAGGTCTGGTCTTTTCTTTATGAATGCTTGGAATTCTTCTATTGTGTTGAATGACCATACTTTCCCCTGTATAGTCAGTTTTGCTGGGCAGTTGATTCTTGTTTGTAAACCTAGTTCCCTTGCTTTCTGGGATGTCATATTTCATACCTTTTTGTCCTTCAGTGTAGATGGAGCCAGATCCTGTGTTATCCTCACTGTAGTTTCATGGTATCTGAATGACTTCTTAGCAGTTTGTAATATTTTTTCCTTGGTCTGGTAGTTCTCGAATTTGGCTATAACATTCCTGGGTGTTGTCAGTTGGAGATTAAGTACAGGAGGTGATCTGTAGATTCTTTCAATCTCTACTTTTCCCTCTTGTTCTAGAATGTTGGGGCAATTTTCTTGGATAATTTCCTCTAGGATGATGTCTAGGCTTTTTCTTTTGTCATGTTCTTCTGGTAGACCAATGATTCTTAAGTTGTCTCTCCTGGAATGATTTTCTAAATCTTCTGTTTTGTGAATGAGATGTTTCATATTTTCCTCAATTTTTTTTTCATTCTTTTGGTTATGTTTTATAGTTTCCTGCTGCCTTGTGAAGTTGCTTGCTTCCAATTGTTGTATTCTGGTTTTTAAAGACTGAATTTCATCCCTGGCTTTTTGGTCATCCTTCTCCTTCTCATATTTCATCTCCTTTGCCTCATTTTTCAAGCTGATTAATTTTGGCTTTCAAGACACTATTTTCTCATTTCAGTTCAAGTGCCTCTGTTTCCAGATGACTTATCTTGCTTTTCAAGTTCTTTTCCCAATTGTCTTCAGTCTCTCTTAATTGTGTTTTTGAATTGTATTTTGAGTTCTTCCAAAGCCTGTGTCCAATTTGCTGAAGTTTCTGTGTTTTTGCTTGGTGTTCCTTGATCTTCCTCTATTATATTTCCTCTTTGTTCAGTCCCTAGATAGAAGCTGTCGATTGTAATTTCTGTTTTCTTTTTCTGTTGTTTGCTCACATTTGACCCTCTTTTCCCTGTGCAGTTGCCTGTAGTCTTGCTCCTCTCATTATGTGCTGGATCTGTGGGTTTGGGCATTTCTGTCAGCCTTCACCCTTGGAGCTTAGCAAGGTTCTCAGAGTAGTCTGTGGGGGAGGGGTGTTGGACCTTGAGTTTCCCTGCCCTCTGAAGGCTTGATAAGATTAAGCCCAGGGGAGTGGAACTTGAAGATCTGGATGTACCCTGAGGACAAAACCTTGGGAATGGGGGGTGGAAGCCAATATGGAGTGTCCCAGCTGTGATTGAGCTGCCTTCTTTGAGGTTCTCCTCTAGCTGTATCCCTGCCACCTGTGTTCAAAGCCCTGAGCCTGGCATAGCTTTGTCCACAAGGTACTCTCTCTAAACTAGTGCCCTTGCCCACACAGAGATTCCAGCCACTGCTGAAGGATCAGTACTGTAGATGGGGAAGGGGTCCTGGGACCTTTCTTCTTCCTTCCCTTTAAACCCAAGTGTTCTTGAATTCAGGTTTTTGGGGGGTATACCTTTTAAGTTGAGTCCAGCAAAGAAGGGTTCCTTAGCTCTGTCCTGTTGTTAGATTTGGTTTTCAGTCCTCTGGGAGCATTTGGTTTTTAATTGGTGAGATAGGGTTTTCAGAAGTCTGAACTTTCACTGCCATCTTGACTCTACCTCCAACAATAGTCCATTCTTGTCTTTTAAATACCTCTTAGTCTAATTTAAAAGGCATAAGCTTCTTTATTTGGTATAGAAGACATGTATTTTGTAGGAGACACTTTTTTCTTCCATTTATCTTTCCTACAATATAGCAACTATTGTGTGTATCATCTTTGTCTTTATTTTTCCTGTGTTTTCTATATTGTCTGAGTCTCCATGAGTGTGGCTGTTGAACTATTTGTTATTTTTGTTTTCTATTTGTACAGGATCTTTACTGACTGCCTCCCATGTCCATAATCAGTTACTAAGGGAAGCTGACAGTGGTTCACAGTATGGCACTAGTTTGTTTAGGTTGATGTCTTGGAGATAAACATTGGTGCTTGTAATATATCTCTTGGTGCCACTATCTTTGCTTGGCTTAATCGAGGAGGATATTCTGTTCTGTTTATAAAATAGGACAGAAGCCAGAAGGATATTTGGATGCTTCTGAGAGCTTAATCAAATAATCACAGCTTTTAGGTTGGAAAGGGCCTTGGCATTCATGTTGCCCAATGCAGGTCATCTGGCCCCTAATTAAACACTTGTAAAATATAGAGTAATAGAATGAATCAGCTTATTCCATTTTTCAATTATTTAAATAACTAAAAATTCTTCTTAAATTAAACTAATGTAATAGTCAAGCTTTTACAAAGAAATGTTGTCCAATCATTTCCCCCATGACTTCATTTGGAGTTTTCTTGGCAAATATATTGGAGTGATTTACCATTTCTTTGTCCAACTCATTTTCCAGATTTGGAAACTAAGGTAAAAAGGGTTAACTTACTTGCTCAGAATCACACAGTTATTAAGTGTTTGAGGCTGGACTTAAACTCAGGAAGCTGAGTTTTCCTGACTCAAGCCTGGCACTTCATCCACTGTACCACCTAGCTGCCCTTACGAAAGAATAATTACTTCCAAAGGTATAATCTCAAATGTACAAATTTACTCCCCATCACACTTGAGAGCTATAGTCAGTCATTCCACCTGTGTACCACCTCAGGATTTTTGGGAAGGGATTAGTTTCACTGCTTAGCTTGGTTCTTTCAGAGCCAAAAAAAAAAATCCAAAATTCCCCTTTTTTAAGAAGGTTAAAAAAAATTCTCTGGAAATTTCACTGAAGATTTCACAGGGAACAGTGCTTAGCACAAAGTAGGTGTTTAATAAATGCTTGTTCATTGGTTGGTTTATTGAAATTGCCAATCAGCTTAGATTTTTAAGAGATGTATAGATTACAGAAGCAAGGGTAGGGAATAGGATAAAGATCAAATCATTGTGTCATGGTCCACTTACAAACATAGTATCAAGTGCTAAAGTTCAGAAATGAATTTAGACTAACAGAGAAAAGCTAGATGCAACAACAGTAGCAACAGCAGCAAACAGATGTGGGTTTTTAAAAAGTATTTGGGAGTTAAGGAAAGACTAGGACAACTGCTCAAAGTGCATAAAATGATGATAACTGTCAGAGAAGATGCTGATGTAAATTTCTTAGTTTGTTTTCATTTTCTCTTCATGGAAGAATGTTCTTTTGGAAAAGAACAGAACAAAAGCAAACGAATAGAGAAATGATATACAGTTTGATTAAGGAGATAGTAAAACTGCACCTACATACTTTGTTAAATTCAAGTCTCTTGGCCCATAAAAATTGTTTTTTTGGACTGAAAGAACCATCAATAGTGATCACTGAGCCATTGTTAGTGATAATTAAAAGATCATAAGGAAGAGAAGAGGTATTTAGAAAGGTAAATTTTGCATAATTTTCCAAGAGAGAATAGAATAGAATCTTACAGGCCAGTAAAATGACTTTGCTTCCTGATAAAATTCTAGAATTGATCAGCAAAGATAAAGTTAATGAGCATCTAGGGAAGGAAGTGATGATCACAAAAATCTGGCATAACTTCATCATGAATGTGTAGGGTCAGATTAACCTTGGTTTCTTTTTCTTATTCTTTCAGATGGCCATTAGAAGGATGCTATAAATAGTTTACTTAGAATTTCAGAAAAGCATTTGATGAACTATTTCACATTATTCTTATGGAAAACATGAAATGGAACTGGTCAAATGATTGAAAACCAAGGAAATCATCATCACTAGTTCCATATTATCTCAAAAAAGATATCTTCAACTGAGTGAGTTCCTCTTCTCAGCTGTGCTTGTTCCTATGCTATTTAATATTTTTAGTGACATGGATGAAGTCTTTGATGGCATACTTATCAACTATGAAGATGACAGAAACCTAAGAGAGATAGCTAAGAAACTGTTAAAATTTAAAAAAAAGTCTTGACAGACCAGAATATAATAAGGCCTACTTAATTGAAAAATAGAAGCAGCAAAGTGGTATAGTTGAATAAAGCAGTGGATTCAGGAAGATTTAAGTTCAAATTCAGCACTAGAAACTTCCTAGAGGTGTGGTCCTGGACAAGTCACTAAATTCATCAGTTTTCTCATCTGTAAAATGAAGATAACAAAAATATCTATTTCACAGAAGATAAAATGAAATCATATTTGTAAAATGCTTTATAAAACTTAAAATGCTACATAAATGATAGATAATATTATTATAAAAACAATAAGCTTTGTAAAGCCTTAAACTTGCATTTGAAATTTTAATTTTACAACTACAAAATATGGGAGATGTGGTTAAATAGTTTTTTTTCCAAAAAGATCTGGAGAGTTTAGTGAAATTCACATTCACTATGAATTAATAGGGGGATATGGGTATGCACACACACACACGCACACACACACATACAAGCTATGGAATCTGTGTTGACATAGCTTCTTCCTTTAATAAGAAGATGGGAGTCCCACTACATCTTGTCCAAGTCAGACTACATCTAGGGAATTGCATTCAGTTATATTAGTGTCACAGTTTACCTCAAGAGCTTAGTGCTCAGAGGAAGTACACCAGGATAGTTGAGGACCTGGAAGGACAGATATTTGAAGGGTCTTCTTTTATTTGACCCCAGAATCAAGAGTAGTATGTAGAAATTGAGAAAAGGCAAATATAGGTTTCATGGCAGAAAAAATTTTCATAAAAATCAATTATTCAAAGTGAACAAGTAGCTGAGTTGAGGGTGTTGTGGGTGAAATCACTGGAGATCTTCAGGCAGAAAATAGTTAATCACTTGCCAGACACATCATAGTGAGAGCTGGAAAATATTTAACAAATTCTGCCATATTGGGTGGCACTGGGTGAGAGATTATGAGGAGTGCCATAGGTGCCACTGGTTGAGATTGCAAGAAAGTTCACTCAGCAAACTTGTAAGTTTAATCTCTATTATAAATATTTTCTGAGTCTTTTTCAGTCTAAATGATTTGGAGCTTGTTAATTTCCAAAGAAATAAATGCTCACAGTTGGCTATTGTAAGCCAGTGTGAGCTAGCTCCAGCAAATCCCTACTTCCAACTCTAAAGTACTGAAAGGGAGGAATTAATCCAAGGCTCAGGAAAGGTACAGGGAAGAGAAAAGCAGAACCTCAGGATTCCAGTTGGAGAGCACAGGGGAGATGGGTGAGCTCCAACTCTCACTCTCGCAATTCTTCAGCTGAGAGCAGGAGGAAGGAGGCAAACCTCCTAAACTGAGAAGAAGCCAGATCTCTCTGGGGATCAACAGCTTTCCCTGTGAACCCGTGGACACCTCTTCCTCGTTCTCAACAACAGCACGGAGTCATCTGTGAATACTGTAGACAGGGACTTTGAAAGGAAGCTGTGGACAGAGAAATCTGCTGTCAAAGATCTTCTATATTTCTCCCTGATCTGTTCCTGGACTCCTGAATTAAAAGCTAATTAGCTAAGGAATAGGGAACAAGCTTCAGCTGGCCAGAAGTGGGTTCTTGAACCCCAATAACTTGGGGGCACTCTGCCAGAGAGGACAAGTGTTGGGGTTTCCTACTCCCCACTTTCCTTGCCTGACACCCCTACCTCTCCTTCCCTGTGTGAACCCAAATAAATTGTTTACTGTTTTAGAATTAGGTCTGGCTGGTTTCTGACAATTAGGAAAGGGGACAGAAGATTTGGGGAGAATCAGATCTCTCCCCAAAAGGGGAAAATAAGCTCAGGATCCCAGTGATCCAAACTGCCTACCCAAAGGAACAATATCTCTCCTTGATAGTGGGGTGATCCCAGGTTTATGAAGGAAAGTGAAAGTGGATATCCTTAAGGAGACCAGAGGCAGAAGAATCCCATCTTGCTTCACAAAAATAGCTAGGAACAAAGGGGAGGCAGTGGGCCATCTTACCAAAGCTAATTTCTCCAGGTCTTGTCCTCCATCTCCCAGAGCTATTCTCAGAGGAGACATATTCCCTCTCTCAGGGGGACAAGACTCGGCTACCTCTCTCCCAGAAAAGAGAGGGGAAGAAGAATCTCTTCACCCTCTCTCCCCATTTTTCTCCCCTCTCACTCCTATTACAGTCCTATGATTTTGTGAACTCATTTTCATGTAATCTGTTTCTTAGATCCTACATAATCCTGGTTGCTTTCCTCTGGACATTGTCCAATTTGTCAATGCTCCTCTTAAAATGTGGTGCTCAGGACATCCAGGTTAGTCTGGTCAATTTTCCAGCACTTTGCTTTGGGCTCACTATTATTTTAGTGCTTGGGAAGGAATGCTATGGGCATAAACCTATTAAAACAAGTGCCAGGGGCCATCCTGATTCTTCTGTTCGCAACTGTTTTGTTGTTGTTACAAAAACAATTTCTAGCTGTGATTAAAAATTTTATTTCCAGTCTTGAGGGACTAGAGATAAAATAAAACTGATAATAGTATCTCTGTAATGAATTAGCAGAGTTTTGAACACATTGGGAGGAGAGAGGCTTCTCTCATTGTTTTCCTTTTTCCAAGCTCCTAGATTTTTATTTATTTTTTTGTTGTTGAGTCATAGAATTATTCTAGCTCACTGCACATTACTTTCCTTCCCTCCCTCCACTGCCTTCTAAAATCCTAAGGCCTCCATATCAATCTACTTCAAATTGCCAACTCACTGGAAAAACTTGGAAAGATCTGAAAACAAGGAATTTTTCCTTACTTCCTCCATAGATTGCCACAAAATACAAGTAACACCCTTTTTTTTTGAATAAAGTATATTTTATTTAAACCAATCAGAACCTCAAGGGACTAGCCCCTGAGTGCCTAGACAGTCAAAGCAACTTTCTTTCCATTTAGTAACACCCTTTTTTTAAAGGAAAAAGAACATTTTTGTGCATACATTTCAATGTCTTTTCTAAAGGTTTTGTTACATTAATTTTTGATAGTTTTTTGTTTGTTTATTTTGTTTTACTCAGTGTGGTGGTGGGGTTTTTTTCTTTTCACTTCCCTCCAAGGACATCATATTATTGCTGGCTTTCTTCTTAAAGATAAAATTGCTGCTACAAATGGTAGAAAGTCACAGAGAGATCATATTTCAGATTGGATAGTTTCTGAACAAAGAGGATGCTTTTTAAAGGCTCTACTAAATGTTACTTTTCGAGGGCCAATGCAGGTAGTCTAGACTCTAAAATTACCTAGCCTATCAATGGACAGTAGGCAATGTGTGCATGTCAAAATGACTACAGCTACAGGCAGGAACTAGTTACAATAATCCCTGGAAGGACACAGAGTCATACTTTCACACTACCTATTTCTCTTGTTTTTTTTCTAATGTTATATGTTTTCTAATCAATTCCCTGTAGATTCTCTAATTCCAGAGGCACAGGAAGGAATATGTGGTATAGAGACAGAAATACTTGTGTACTAATCCCGACTCTGCTTTTCCCTTCCTGTGGGAAGGCAAGTCATTTGACTTTCCTGAGTCCCAATTTTGCCATCTGTAAAATGGGCATAAAAATTCCTTCATCTAAAGTGTATCTATTTGAAAGCATAAGGTATTTTTGGAAAGACAGCAATATTTGTGTCATGGATTTGTATAGAATTTAGATGTGGTGTTTGATATCATTTTATCCTCACAATGACCTTGTGAATTAGGTAGGTAGGTGGGTTAGGAAGTAACAGGGCAGATTCAGGAAACATGGTTTCAGGCCCTGCTCAGCTTATAATATTAATTAAGTAAGACACTGACCAGCTTATTAATTTACTCTGATCTGGAGCTATGGCCCTGGGGCATGCTGTCTTTCTCAGTGAGTGACTGAGTTAGACCTCAAGCAGTCCACCATATCTAGATAGACCCAGGCCCTAGACAGACCCTCAGACCATTCTTTACATTCCACTTAGTTCTGCAACCCGATCATCTTACAGATGCCCAGCCACCCTGCAAGTACCACTTCCCCCTTTGACTTCTTCCTCACTAACCTAGTCAAAGCTGCCATTGTTTCTTGGAAAGGATTTATTCATTGGCTGCTCTACAGATCTTGACCATTCCTTCAACTTCCCAGGCACTCCCTTCCCTGTTGTCAATTCCTCCGGGTACAATATAAACTCCTTGAGGGCATGGGCTATCTCACTTTTGTGCTTGTATCCCCAGTACTTAGCATAGTGCCTGGCATTTTATAAATACTTCATGTTTCTTTCACTGATCTTTTTTCCAGGTGCCACTTTTAAAGCAACTATGATCATATTAAATACATCTGGCCCAAAGAATAGGTATCTGGCTCTTCGTTTCCCCAACTATCTGTCACAATGGCTGTTGTTTCACCATTCCTTTGAGTTTTGAGTTTTTCAAAAATGATTTAATTTAGACCTGAATGAAACATAAGCACTCCCATGAGGGGTAACAGCATAATGAGCCAATATCTTAGCAAAGGCTAATTGACTTTGAAATGCTGCAAGATGGGACACCAGAAAGGGTGGGAGAAGGATGGAAAATGAGCAGAAAAGAGAAGTGTAAGTCAAGAAAAAGACAAACTTTGCTTACTTCCTAATTTTGCTTAAGGCTGGACCCTGTTAATTAAACTTTTCTAATAGAATATTGGGTGAAGTAACTAATGAATAAGTCTCAATCTCTATGCAAATGCAAAATTGTAAATGTTTGCATAGCTCTCATAGAATCCTAGATTTAGAATTAGAAGGAATCTCAGAAGTCACAGAGGCCAACTGCTTCTTTTTTACAAATGAGGTAACTATAGCAGAGTCAATAATGGGCAGAGAGCTAGAGTAATCCTAACACCCAATCCTGAGCTCTTCTTCTGGGCTGGGCTGATTTTCATCACACATAGTGCCTGGCACATAGTTGGAACTTAATGAATACATTTGGTATGGCAGACAGATACTGGATTGGGGTCTGAGGAAGTGTTTTCAAATTCTAGTTCAGCAGTTTCTGTGACCTCAAGCAACATTTTTAGTCTTGCTGGTTTTCATTATCTTTCCTCCCAAACTCTCTCTTCTGAACTTCCCTCTTCCTACTGAGGATACCACCATCCTCCCAGTTTCACAATTCAGGTGTCATCCTCTGATCCTTCCCCTCTCTTACCCCCCAGATCCAATATGTTGCCAACTCTGGTCAATTTTATCTTCAGAACTTCTCTCACATATTCCTCCTCTCCTCTGATACTGCTACCACTTTTGTGCAGTTTCTTATCATCTCATGATTGAACTACTTCAATACCTACTAGTTAGTCTTCCTGCTTGAAATATTTCCCCCACTACAATCTTTTACTCAGCTCACAAAATAATCTTCCTAAAGTATAAATATGACCATGTCATTCCTCTGCTTAATGAACTCTAATGTCTCCCTGTCACTTCTAGGATTAAATAGAAAATCCTTTTCTTGGAGCTCAAAACTCTGCCCAATCTGCTTTTTCAGTCTTCTTACACTTTATGACAGTTTATATGGGATGTTCAGGAAGACAAACATCTCTTGTGTGAGGTTTTGCTAAGTCCTTTTCAGGACTGTTCATTCATCTTTGGGATCCACCTTTCACCCAACTCTTACCTATGGCTCCAAGAAGCTGTAACATGTTCAGCAGCCACATTCCAATAAATCATTTCTGCAGATGGGCTAAACCAAGGTGAGGGTAACAAACACTCCTCAAACCCATAGGTGAGTTAGGGTGATATCTTCCCCAAGCATATGAGATTTCCACTGGTGGAATGGATGGATGAGAACAATTTGTTCCAAGGACCATGAAGATTGCTGAATAAAATACTGTGGAGTGCTTAGAGATTAGTCAGACATGAAATATACCAAGGCCATCCATTGCATTTTGACTCACCATCAGTTGTCCTGACTTTTGTCTTACCACTGGACTTGGATAACTCAGGGAGAGTAAGGTTGATAACGTTGTGCAACTCTGTCTCACATAAATCCAATTCTTGCACAAATCAAGATATGTCTGTGATGTCATTGATTCTCTTTGAATTGAAGAATGAAACAACACTTTATATCCTTACATGGACATTGCAATCCAGTGACACTGGTTTCCTTGATGCTCCTTACATAAGGTACACCATCTCTATATTTTGACTATTATCATTGACTGTTCTTTATGCCTGGAATACTATTCCTCTTCATCTCTGCTTCTTTGCTTCCCTGTCTTCTTTTGAATCCAGTTAAAAGTTCATGTTCTGCAAAGTTCCTGATCCCCCTTAATTCTAGCTTTCTTTCAATTGATTATCTCCAGTTTATCCTGTATATAGAGTTGTTTGTACATAAGTCATCTTCCCCATTAGATAGCAACCTCTTTGAGACAAGAGACTCTTTTCCTTTTCTTTGTATCCTCAGCAGTTAGCATAATCCCTGGGATATAGTAGGCACTTAATAAATAGTTTTTGACTTGCCAACTCATCTGTAAAATGAAAAGGGTCAAAGTAGTGTGATGCAGCTGGAAAGAATACAGGGTTTAGAAGCAAGTGACCTGAGTTTAGGTTCCAGCTCTTCTACTATTACCTGTGTAAGCATGGGTAAATCATCTTAAGTGCCCCGACTTTAGCTTTTTCCTCTGTAAAATGAGAGGATTGAACAAGACAACTTCTAGTCTCTTTTAACTCTAAGTATATGATCACAGCTTTCCTGGTCATTGGTTTCTAATGTCCTTTTCACTTTGAGTCAGAACTTTGAAAATTGTCATTCACCTATATGATTACCAATCAGCTAGTGTAAGAAGCAGAGATTATTTTAGCACTTAGAAAAATAGAAGATGAAAAGTTCAGGTTTATTTTGGCCCACCAAATTCTGTGATTGGATAAATGATAGAAATCAAATTTATACTAAAGAACAATATAGATGTACATATATATGTACAAATGTGGAAACCCACACATGTATGGATATATGCATATATGACCAGGATAGTTTGAAAGGGAAATAACTGCAAGAGTTTGAATTGTGAGTAATTCAAAATCCAAGTGTTTAATATTTTTATTTAATCATCCAAAATTCTTGATGTTGTCCTCAATTCTTCCAATCTCTCATCCTTTATTTAACATATAAATGCTTTTCCCCCAAGTCCCTAGCTGGAATATGTTTGTACCAGTGACAATAATGAGATCATATGTAACCCCCATGCAGATATGTCATGTAAAATGTAAAAATACATTTCACCCTGTTGCAACATCATTTTAAGAGGATAAATAGCATTTTTACCTCTCTCACACACAGTGTTACTTCTCCTGTCTCTTTAACTGATGCTTAAAATAGACATTTGTGTTCGTCAGTGCTTCCATTTTTATTAACCATGTGTAACATATTGCATTTCACATTTCATTAGAGGAGTTTTTCTGTATAACTGAATGATCTGAAACTGAGTAAGAAGTGGGTAAAGATTTCTATTTCAAGCAGCCCAAAACGATAGACTTCACAACCCTAAAATAAAAATTGTGCTGACAATTCCATATCAAGGCAAGAATTAAGAAGTCAGATTAGGTTCATGTTGTAAAAAAAAGAATCATCAGTGCAATATTCTCTGTAGCCTCCATAGAACCAACCATCCCATCCATTTCTTTTGGCAAGCATTATATATATACATGCATGCATGTATATATGTATATGTAAATTATATATAATTCATTATATATGAATATGTATACATATTTATAGTAAATTTGAAAATTATATTTAATGATAATAAATTTGAAAATTACCTAGTGAGGTAATTAGGAACACTGGTTCTTACATCATCTTCATATAGAATTGGTTTTTCATGCATGACATGCTACAGTGAATAGATTACCAACCTTGGAGCCAGAAACACCTGGATCCAAATCCTATGTCTGATTGTTTTCTTTACACATTTCACTTTAGAGCATTATTAATAAAAAGACAATATCAAGAGTCATTTGAAATGCAAAGAATGACTGAAGAACAATTAAATAACAAACAAACATGTATCAATGTCAAGTAATTAAAAATGTTTTCTTTGGAAGTTGAAACATTGATAAGAGAAAGAATTTTAGGAATAAAGGTAAAGATCAAAATCTGTTAATGCTAGAGGAAGGGGAAAGAGATAGTAGACAAAAAAAAGTGGGTGCATTGAAAGAAGATTCCAGGTCTCCAATGTAGAGTTCTTTGTTGGGGGTAAGGAGAAGAGAGAAATGAGGGAAAGAATGAAAATGTATGAGATGTTCCTGGTCTAATTATATACCTAATCAACAATGAACTGTAGAATGATGGAACATTACTTCTACATTTAAAAATCCCTTAATTGGATAGGCTTCACTCAGTCAAAATGAAATACATAGATCTAGAAGATATGTCAAGTAAATGTTTGTTGAATTTATCACAAACCTATAATATGGAATGGTAGTTTCTATCACGATCATCAGATTAAGAAATATAATGATAGAGTATTGAATTGTTATAATAAATTTAAGAGACTACTAAAACAAGTTGGTGTTAAAGAATGAACATTTAGTCTTTTTCCTTTTAAGGGAAATTGAGAGTGAGTTTCCTTTAATTAGAACTGAATTTGATTTAAAGAAGTCTGTTTAGTGAAAACCTTTTTGGTACTTTGGAAAGAGCAGTGACTTTCAAGTGAGAAGTTATGGGTTCAAATCCTTACTATGATGTTTACTTATAGGACCTAGGGCAAATGATTTAACTTTTTTTTTTACCCCAGTTTCCTTATATGTAAAATGAGGGAATCTAAGGTCCTTTTTGACTCTAGATCTGTGTTCCTACCCAAAGGATAGAATTTCAGCCAAAACTTTTATATTTATAGTCTGCAGGAAATATTTTAAGAATAGACATATCTGAACTACAGGCCTTCTCGGTAAGATCACAGTGGAAACAAAGATGGCCATTTTCACCACTATCACTCAGTATTGTACTAGAAATCCTAGCTATAATAATAATAAAAGGAAAGGAAATGTGATGGTGTACTTCGATAATTTTAGAGAATCAACTAAAAAGTAGTTGAAATGATTAACAACTTCAGCAAATTTGCAAAATATAAAATTGAAATCATAAATCATCACCTATATTTCACTCCTATATGTCACCAACAAAATTCAGTAGTAAGAGATAGAAAAAGAAATTCCATTTAAAGTAATGGTAGATGACATAAAATACATGGGAGTCTACCTGCCAAGACAAATCCCAGAATAATATGAACTCAATTACAAAGCACTTTTGACACAAATAAAGCCAGTTCTAAATAAGTGGAAAATTATTAATTTTTCAGACTGAGCCTATATCATAAAAATGACAATTTTACCTAAATTAATATACCTATTCAGTGCCATATCAATCAACCAAACTGTCCAAAAATTATTTCATAGAACTAGAAAAATAATAAAATTCATATGGAAGAACAAATATTGAGGGGATTAATGAAAAAAAGGTAAAAGAAGATGGCCTTGTAGTACTAGATCTCAAATGGTATTACAAAGCAGTAATAATCAAAATAATCTGGTATTGACTAAGAATTAGAGTTGTGCATCAGTGGAATAGACTAAGTACACATTACACATTACATAGTAGTAAATGATCATGATAATTTAGTGTTTGATAAATAAAAAATCCAAGCTTTTGGTATAAGAACTCACTATTTAACAAAAACACATGTAGAAAATTTAAAATATGGGATGATGGAGATTGGAGATTGATCAAAATCTCACACTGTATGCCAAGATAAGGTTAACATGGGTAAATGATTTAGATGTAAAGAGTAATGCCATTAGCAAATTCAGATAGTATGCAATAATTTCCCTGTCAGGTCTTTGAATAAGGGAAGAAAAACAAGAGATAGACAGCATTATAGGATGTAAAATGGATCATTTTGATTATATTATATTTAAAAGATTTTGTAAAAATAAAATCAATGCAACAAAAATTAGAAGGAAAGCAAAAGGTTGGGGGAAGTTTTTTAACTTTTTAACTCTGCTAAAGGTCTCATTTCCAAAATATATGACTAAGTCAAATTCATAAAAGTATGAGTCATTCTCCAGTTGATAAATGGTTAAATATAAACAGACAGTTTTCAGATGAAGAAATCAGGGCTATATAGTTACATGAAAAAATGCGCCAAATCATTATTGATTAGAGAAATGCAAAATAAAGCAACTCTGAGCTACCATTTCATACCTATCAGATTGGCCAATATGACATGAAAAGAAAATTATAAATGTTGAAAGGGATGCAGAAAAATAAAGACACTAATGCACTGTTGGTAGAGTTGTGATATTATTCAACCATTCTGGAGAACAATTTGGAGCTCTTCCCAAAAGGGCTCTAAGTCTATGCATATTGATTCACAAACTCACACTACTAGATCTGCATCTCAAAGAGAAAATAAAATAGGAAAAGAACACGTGTACAAAAATGTTTATTACATCTTTTTTGTGGGACCTAAAAATTGGAAATCATGGGCTGTTCATCAATTGGAGAATGACTAAACAAGTTGTAGTTTATGATTATAACATAATACTCTTATGCTATGAGAAATGAAAAATGTGATGATTTCAGAAAAGAACTGGAAAGACTTAAATGGAATTGATACAAAGTGAAGTGAGTAGAATTAAAAGAACATTGTATACAGTGATAGCAATATTTTTTGATCAACAATTGTGAATGATCTAGTTATTCTTAGTAATACAATGAACCAAGACAATCGCAGAAACTCATGGTATAAAATGCAATCTGCCTCTGGAGAAAGAACAGAAAGATATTATAATGCATCAAAAGCATACTATATTTCATTTTCTTTCTTTTTTTCTGGTCTGAGATATCTTCTACAGAATGACTAATATAGAAAAATGTTTTATATGAGTGCACATATAAAATGTGCATAAAATTACTTGCCACTTCAGGGAGGGGGAGAAGGAGGGAAGGAGAATGGATCAGAAGGAAGGGAAAGAATTTGGAATTCAAATTTTTAAAATTTGATGTTAAAATTACTTTTACATGTAATTGGGGAAAATAAAATATTGTTTATTTAGAAAAAGCTATATCTATATTATTTTATGACTGCTCTCCTATAACACACTATATTATAACAATGTAAATCACCAAAAAAAACCTTAAACCCTAAAATAAAAATTACAGTGATAATTATAGACCAGGATTAGACTAAGAAGCCGAACTAGAAGAAACATCTTTCATAGCATTATAGAGAGTCTTCAGCCACAACCCAAAACTGAGCATGTTAAAGTATATTTCATAAACATCATAAATATCTCCAAATAATATTGACATGTACTCCTTGCCTTTCAGTCTCTATATTCCCTTTAGGAACACAAAAACTGATACACGAGCTTGTGCTTAGCACTCATATTGAATTTTCCTTCTTTTACAGACTTCCTAGAACATTTTATTTCCTCTCTGACTTGCACCCAGTAACAAGTGGCAGGCACTGATTCTCCTCAGTTACTTTAGGAGGATGAAAAGGTTTTTCCTTTCACTTCTTCCTAAAATTTCCCCTAGTTTGGGATCCCTGGAGCTGCAGAATTTCTTCTTGGAATGTCATTTCCTGTGCTTTTTGGCTATGCAAAAGGCAGCAGAACTTGATTTAGTTCATCTACAGATGGAAAGGAGAGCCAAAGAAGCTAGGTCAGAGGCTAGCATGTATTTCTATACCAGGTCAAAGAAAAGAGGACTTAAACCCATTTCAACTGATCCTGTGTGCTCTAGATGCTATTCAACACAAGGACTTGGGTTGAACTCGAATTCCCCTAGTGTAGTCTGAGTCATCTTTGAGTTGTCAAAAATAAATGACAGAAAAAAATAATGAGAAAATGCTTAAATGTCAAAGATATCAAGAGTAAGAAAACTTAATAAAAGACCAGAGTATAAGCAGAGCTGTCAATTAACAATATTTTAAAACTTTAAAGAAAAAAATGAGTGCTAAATCCTAAAAAAGATTACAGAGCTCTCAACAACTATTAAAAAATAAGTATATCTAATAAAATAAAGAATCTAATAAAATAAAGAATTTATTAGAATAAATGTATCTAATAAAATAAAGGAGGTAGTTTGGAACAAAACTAAAAAAAACCACATTGGTTTAAAAAAATGAAATCCCTAAAACATGAAATTAGGGATGAATATAGACCAGAATTTAGAGCTCTTTAATGCATAAATTTAGAAGACAACCACCCCCAAAATTTCAATGATCGGATTAGAAAAAATCAATCCCTGATAATATTTTTTTAAGAAAAGGAGAAAAATACAGATCTGAAAAAAATTACTACAATCAAGAAAAATCTGGAAAAAGGAAGGCAAAAGTAAACATTATTAAAAGGACAAAGCATTTTTAAAGAAGCAAGAATTGTTGGCTTTGAAGACTGGATATTCATAGTCAACTTAAAGATCATTAAGTTTCCCATAAGGAAATGATAAGTAAAACAGCAGCACCAACTACAAGAACAACAAAACCCTAAACACTGTAACACAGTAAATAACATAAGAAAACTACTCAGAATTTATAAATACAGGAAGCAAAGTACTAATGTAAAGACTTGCCCCTAGAGGGAAAAAAAACTACATTTCAAACTCTGCGACACATTTTCAAATTCATCAATTCAAAATGCAAACAAAAACCATTCAAGATTAGGAGAAAGACCTTCAAGTACACAAGAAAGGAAATTCAAAGAGCATAAGTTAGTATCCACTAGAAACTGTAGAATAGAATAGGGTAAGATATCATGAAAAGCAAGGGAATTTAAGCTATAATCTTACTGGCATAATTTTCAAACCAGAGTATAAATATTAATTTTAAAAATATATGTTCAGTGAAAGAGAGGAAGAGGAGATATTTAGAGACAGGGACAGAGACAGAGAAACAGTGAACAGAATTTGACTTGGATATGCAATGAACAATTGTTGTTCAGTAGTTTTTAGTCATGCCCTATTCTTTGTAACCCCTTTTGGGGTTTTTCTAGTGAAGATGTTGGAGTGATTTGCCATCTCCTTTTCCAGATCATTTTTAGAGTTGAGGAAACTTAGGTAAGTAGGGTTAAGTAACTTCCCCAGGGTCATATAGGTAGAAAGAAATATATGTGTGTGTGTGTATATATATGTATGTATGTATGTATGTATGTATGTATGTATGTATGTATGTATGTATATAAACTCCAAAAAAAAGAATAAGTATCATTACAAAGGAAGAGAGAGTAATAAATAAATTATTGCATATTTAGAGGTTAGATAAACATTAAATTATATGGTTTAAAAAGCAAACAAAAAATGAAGATATATCAAGAGGTTCTTTTTTTTAAAGCCAAGGGAAGAATTTAAAAGAAATTGGAGAAGTATGGTAGAGGGGTAGAACTGAACATCATGGACCAAATCCCACAACTTCCCTATAGGAACTAATATATTTTGTGAAACAAAATGGCACAGTGGAAGAAGCATAAATAGAGAGAGAGGACAGGGGAAATGAAAAAAGAATGGCTGATGTAACTATACTGTCTGTAGGTGAACAACTAAGAGGTGATGATTCTTCTTAGCTTGCAGCAAAAACTGCAGGAGAATGGGAAAGGAAAAATCTTTTTAAGGGATTGAATCTAAAGAAATGAAAAAGGGGGAAAGTGTCTTAATAAAAAGCAATACTCTCTTGGGTAAAAAGTTTTGTGCTATTTCGAGAAATTAAAAACTCATGAGAGGTTTGATTTTTTTAATGGTAGGGCACAGAAATTGGCATAAAAGTATTGTGCTACCATGGACAACACCCTGGACTAGGAAAAGGAAACTGTCAGGTCTGAAAGATAACCAGTACTTAGTAGGACAAGGGAAAAAAGATGCAATGCTTTAACCAATAGGAAAGAGAATGATTATGGTGAAAACAGAGTAGAACTGAAGAGAAGATAGATATGGGACTCAGATAAATTGAATGGATCATTAAAGAATATCCATACATCTCAGTGCCATATGGCCCCTTTAAAAAGTAATTCATGTAAAGGACCCAAAGAAATTGAAAATAAAGGTAAAAATGTGCAAATACTAAGCACATCCTTCATAGATTACAACCTCATAAAAATAGTAATTGAAGAGGGCAGCTGTGTGGCTCAATAGATTGAGAGCCAGGCCTAGAGATGAGATGTCCTATGTTCAAATCTAGCCTAAGACACTTCCTAGCTGTGTGACCCTGGGCAATTCATTTAACCCCATTGCCTAGCCCTTACCACTCTTCTATCCTGGAACCAGTATTCCAAGTATTGATTCTAAGACAAGAAGTAAGGGTTTTAAAAAATAGTAATTGATTCAGGGAGTCCAAGCAAAAGTCATAGATAGACATAAATTGAACTAATAATATAATCCTAAAAATGAGTAGAAAAAGGATGACACAGGAACAACTAATACATTATGTAAAAGCAATTATAACACTAAGACAATATACTGGCATTTCTAGAATATAACTAAAGTACCCCTCAGAGGAAAAACTATATCCCTAAAAACATTAAGAAATTTTAAAAAGAAGAGCAATAAATAGAATGTGCATTTTGAAAATTGAAAAATCAATAGATAAGCTCAAACGAAGGTAAGAGACTGAAATCTTGAAAAATTAAGGGAGGAATAGTTTAAAGTAGAACCAAGACAGACCAGAGGGCTGATGAACAGAACTAAAACCTGGTTCTTTGGAAAACCTAACAAAATTGATAAAGTTTAGCCAGTCTGACTTTTAAAAAAGGAGAGAAAAATTAAATTAAATAATTAAAATGGACAAAGTGAAATCAGAGCCAATAGAAGAAATAAAAAGAATTTTCAGAACCTTCTGAATATGCCAAGAAAATCAAATTCAAAAGAGAATACCCAATTTAACAAAATACAACAATAATAATAACCAGTAATTATAAAGTGTTTTAAATGTTTTAGATTTAATCTTAATCTAAACAGCAAAAAAAAAGAACTAGCCAGAAAGAAATTATTAAAGAAAAAAATAATGAAGTCTTGGTAGATTTACAGGAAAATTCTATCAAACTCTTTAAGGATAATTATATCTATTTGACATAAAGTAATCTCAGTAATTGAGAAAAAAAGAATCTCTACTAAACTCATTTTGTGAGACAAATATAATCCTCATACCTAAATTGAAAAATGAAAAGCAAAGAAAGAGAAATAGATAACAATATCATTAATGAATATCTCTTTCTAAATGTTCAATAAAATTCTGGCCAAAAATACTATAGCAATTTATCTATGCAGCGATGGTCTAACATTAGAAAAACAATGTAATCACATTAAAAAAAAAGCAAAATCACATCAGTAGAACACTAATTTACACTTAAAAACAAACAAGCTTCAAAATACAGGTTTAGATAGATCAATTTGTAATGTAATAAAAGTATTTGTGCAAAACCAAAAGCTAGCTTTCACTTTAAAACCTCTAAAAATAGATTTCTCAATAAATTTAGCAGATAGGCAAGGATTGTCCCTTTCACTGATGTTTTTTTGCAGAGAATGAGAAATGATAACAACATCAGTAATACAAGAGAAAGAAATTAGTGGTATAAAGTTAGTTAGAAAGAAAAGAAAATTATTCTGATTTGTTGATGATAGATTTACTTAAAAATTTTAGAGAATCAGCAAAGAAATTAAACAAAGCTTCAGTAAAGTTTGATACTATAAAATAAATGTACACAAATCAGAAGTATTTCTATGTATTTACATAAACATTTATTAAATGCTTCTGATATACTGGGCAATAAAAGAAATAATAGGAAAATCTTATTTAAAATAATTAGAAAGTATATAAAGATTGACTCTGAAACAATATACTAAAAACACATTCAATGCCTTTGTAGATACAACTCCAAAATATTTAAGATGCATTTATAAATAAATAGAATAATATAATAAAAATCCCAATACTAAAAAATATTTTATAGATTTAGCACTATAGCAATTGAAATACAAAAGGTAGTCTATGAAACCAGAGAAAATTATAATAAAATTCATGTAGTAAAGCAAAAGATTTAGAATGTCAAGGAAAGTCATAAAAAAAGATGAATGTAAAGGTGGAATAGCACTTTTAGACCTCAAGATAAAAAGTAGTAATCATCAAAAATATTTGGTACTCATTTTTTAAAAAGAAAAGTAGAACCAAGGAATATATAAGACAAATAAGAATCAGAAATAACTGGACTCAGAATCCCAAAATATGTTTTACTTGGGAAAGAATTCTGTTTTTATATGAATTGCTGGTTAAACCAGAACAAAGTCTGACAGAACGAGGTTTAGACCGACATTTTTGTTCTTTAGACAAAAATCTTACAATATATGTTGCAGGATATTCAAAATAGGTACATTATTTTCATGTGAAGATTCATTTCACAAAAATTTAGAACAGCACATCCTATACCTTTCAAAGCTATGGTGAAGAAAAACATGGAGCCAAGACAATTACAAATAATAAAATAAATCATTTCAGTGATGTGAAATTGAAAAGCTTTTTCATGAACAAAATTGATACAACTTGGATATGGGAAGAAAAATAATTGTTGTATCAAATGTCTTCTTTAAGTATCTAATATTCATATGACAAATGTATGTAAACAACTAATAGCTTTATATAATTCCAAAATCCATTTCTTCAAAAGATAAGTGGTCAAAGGATATGAACAAACAGTTGTCAGAACTGCAAATTATTTAACAATCATGTGGGGGAAAGATCCAAATCACTGATAGTAAGAAGAAAGTAAATCAAAATAACTCTGGTTCAATCTCATACCTAGAAAATTGATAGGGATAACTAAAAGTAGGAATAGTCAATGTTGGAGAAATTGTAATAAGATGAGAACAAAAAAAACATTGTTGATGGAGCTGTGAACTGGTCCAACCATTGTGGTAAGCAATTTTTAATTATTCAATGCTTGGCACATTACAAGAATTTAAGAAATTCTTGTTGACTAACAAGGTAAATGGAAAGACTAACAAAACAAATGAAATTGCTTGCTGCAAAATTAGAATGACCAAGCCAGGCCTCTAAGGAGAAAAATAAGATTCTCTTCTCTGCTTCTTTACAACAATGGGAGGTCATAGGTTTAGGACACTATATAATAGCATATTTTTTCAATATGTTGTAGTTTTGTTGAACTTTGATTTTCTTCCTCTTTTTTATTCTTTATTATGTGGGATAGTTCTCTGGGAAGGTGCGAGGAGGCTACTACAATTTTGGTGATTGTAAAAACAAAATAAATCAATATTTTTAGTTAAAAATTTTAAAAAAACCAATAGGTAAATCATGTATTAAATGTTTATAGAAAAGCAAAAGCAAACCTGTCTTAAGAAGCTCATATTCTAAGAGTAAGACAACACATGTGGGAATTTTCAACTACAAGTTAGGTGGAAAGAGCTAGTGTTTCTCAAGGTGCAACAGCAACACATGTAACAGCAATATATGGAAATGTATCTTCTTTAATATCATCTCCATTTAAAAATTATGTATCCATTTCTGATTTTGAGGCATTTGTTAGTACTCATGGTTTTGGAAATAAGAGCTTTCTTTTTTGGGTCTTCAGTATTTGGGGCTGCTGATGTGTTAGGCCATGCAAAGGCAGATGACAAGTCATATCTTTAGAAGGGTTTCTGCCCCTCTGTCTCTCGTGATGGCTATGCGGAGTCAAGATGCAAGGAGAGTTTGGTACAACTCGAACTCCTTTGCCCAGAATCCTTGGTTATCTCTAGGTTTGAGTGGAGGTAGTGCTCTAGGTAGGTGGAAGTGGTTTGAACTTGGTGGCACATGCCACTCCCCTTGTGTTTCCCTTAGAACACTTAGATGCTCTAATCACACTAGCTTGTTTGCCTCATTGGTGGCAATTGGTTATGAGTTGTTGATAATGGCAGTGCATTTCTTCTACTCAAGTACTGATGACAGTAGGGATCAGGCCAAAGGTCAAACCAATAATCTGAGGGAGATAATTTTCCAAGGGCTTTGGGGCTACCTGTCCCTGTGTGAAGTGCCAGACTTAAAAACAGATTGCAAAATTCCTGTGGTTTTATCTGCAAAAAAATCTTTCTTCCTTGTATTATATAAACATAACTACATACTTGTCTTTATTTCTTTTAGGTGTATTTTTGAAGCAATAATATACCTTGATTCCTCTTTGGCAGATGACCAAATAGAATCAGCATTGACAGCCTGCAGGAAATACCAAAAGTGAAGACATGACAAAAACTCAACATGGTTTAATCTCTAGAAAGGATGAAAACCAACTAGATGCCTCCTTTCCTCTTTCTTTTGAAAAAGAATTAAAATTGCTTTGTGCTTTATATTTGAAAAGTACTTCCCTGGGCTGTGACTCTAAAGGAACGTGGTCCCTTGGGCACAAAAGAAGCCTTTTTCTTACTTTGTAGTCACAACAGGAACAACAATTTTTTATCAGACTATTTCCAATGATAAAAGGGCATATTTAGAGAAATATGGTCAAGCACTTAGTGAAAGATTAAACTTCAACCAACCAGTAAAAATCTATTTTTGCCACTATTGTACTGACAGGCACGTATCATACAACTCCAAATATTCCTAGTGCTTTATTATGGGTGATATTGATTAATAGGATAATGCTAATAAGCGCAAGGTCACTTGCTTCATTCCCAAATGGACCAGTTAACTTTTCTCCATCCCAAGATGATTCTCTAGGTTTAGTTCCAGTCAGCCATTTTTCAGTTCTATGGCGTAATGAGTGGATTAACACAAATTCATCATTACCACTAATAAGAGTACTCTAGGTAACAAATAATAAACATGTAGCATCATTTTCATATAAGCATAGAACATTTATTTCTTCATTCTTCAAAATTTTTAATGTCACTTTTCAAGCTGAATGAATCAATTTTTTTTAAAGAATAGGTAACTGATTTGGACTAGGAGAAGGTGGAGAGGCAATGTGTTGGGAAGAGCACTGGACTGAGAGTCCTGAGATTTGCAAACATGAAAATGTTCTTAACATCAAAAATAGATAAAATCCAATCCTCCTTGCCTTCCCCTTTTTATTGCATCATATCAATACCATAGAAAGTTATTTTGCTGAATAAACACCAGCTCTAAAGGCCTGAAAGAGATGAAAATAAAGCACTTCATCTGTCTAGATCATTGTTTCCTCATCTATATCAATCAATAATTAAGGTGTTATTAAGCACTTATTATGTGCCTAAAACTAGCCTAAATCCTGGGGAAAAGAGGCAAAAAGAGGCAAAAAAGTCCTCAAGGTATTTACAATCACACAAAAGAAACAACATGCAAACAAATGTATACAAAGCAAGCTACATATAGAATAAATAGGAAATAAAAGAGGGGAGGCACCAGAATTAAGAGGGCAGGAAAAAGGCTTCCTGGAGTAGATCGGATTGTAATTGGGACTTAAAATAAACCAGGGAAGTCAGTAGGTTGACTGTAGGAGAGAGAACATCTCATGCGTGGTGAAGACAGAAGCAGAGAAAATACTTGGAGCCAGGGGATGAAATATCTTATTCATGGGGCAGCCAGAATCCAGGATCAAAGGGTACATGGTGGGGAGTAAGGTATAAAAAGACTGGAAAGGTAGGAGGGGACTCGATTTTTAAAGGCTTTGAATGCCAAAGAAAACATTTTGTATTTGATCATGGAGGAAATAGAGACACTGGAATTTATTGAACAAAGCAGTTACATAATTTCTGGGATGCCAGAGTACTTTACCATTATTATTTTATAATATTCTAGTCCTGATATCATAGATTTTTGGAACTTGTAATGACTTTAAGATTATCTGTTATGATTTTATCCTTTTATAGATGAAGAAACAATCCTAGAGTAGTCATGTCTACCCAAGATCACAAAGGCGATCAGAATCTGAACTGAATCCATAAAGCCAGTGTTTTTGTCACTGTGCCATGTTGTTGACCAAGAAAGAATGTTTTACAATGCATTATCTGCAACAAGCATATGTGAGAGGCACTATTATCTATTATCTAACCATGTAAGGAAGAACTTGTGGGTTGTTCCTAGGAATTAATTACAAACAGACCCACACAATTTTTTTCTGAATTTTTTACTCATTTATTTATCTCTTCATTTTAGTCATTTTACTATAATATAGAGTAAGAAAAGTATAAATAATGTGTGTTGTAGGCACTGTTACCTTTTTGCAGACATTGAGATCACCCTAGCTTAGATCCTAATAACTTCTCATCTGAACTATTGGAGTAGCCTCTTCATTGGTTTCCACAGTAGCTTCCTAATTGATTTCTCTATCTCAGATCTCTTACCCCACCTTTTCCTCATAAATTCCAAAGTAATATTCTTGAAGCTTAGATCTGTTCATGCTGCTCTCCTACTCACTAAAACAAATCCCAGGGATTCTATATATTACTCCTAGAATCAAATACAAAAACTCTTCTGTTCAGTGTTTAAAGTGCTTCATAGCTAGACTCCAAACTACCTTTCCAGACTCATATATTCCCTTTTTTGAATTCTTTGATTCAATCAAACTGCCTTTTTTACTTTTCCATGCCCACAATGTTCCATTTCCCATCTATGTGCCTTTACATAAGCTGTCTCTCATGCCTGGATTGTTAGAAACTTTCCAACATCTCCTCATTACCGCTACTTCTTAGACCAGTGATGGCAAATCTATGGCACACAGAACACTCCCTATGGCACATGGCTGCCCTCCCCACCACACCCCAATCAGAGCTTGTTACTAGAAATGCAGAGGGACTTGGGCAGAGCTGCTCCCCTTCCCCCTCTCCACTATGCCAGATGCCATTTTTTTTCACCTCACCCATAAGATGAGTGACTGCAGAGCTGGAGGGGAGCAGAGCACTGAGGCCACTTCCCTTCCCCCTCTCTACTCACAGCAGAATGGGAGTGCTTCCTCCCTCCCCTGCATGGAATAAAGGGTGGGGTGGGGTGCATCCAACACTTGGTGGGGGGTAGGTATGGACACTCCATCTCTAAAAGGTTTGCCATTACTGTGTTAGATTGCCTAATTCTCTTCAGTGCTTAGCTCAAATGCTACCTTGTACATGAAATTTTTCCTCATCTTTACAGCTACAATGTAATGTAGCTTTTTTCCCCCTAATCCTTACAGCTACAAGGATGCCTCCATCCCCAAACAAAACTATATTTAATTACACGATTTTACATTTTGTTTCTTTTATTTTCAAAACAGACCAATGACATCACAGAGTGATATCTTGACTCATACAATAAGTTGGATTTAAGCGAGACAGAGTCACTCTTTGTTCTAGTTATCCAACTTTAGTGGCAAGACAAAAGTTAATGACTAGTGATGACCCAGAATGTAGTGGATGGCCTTAGCATTTTTGATGTCTGATCAAGCCAGTGATGGTAAACCTTTTAGAGGGGTGGGTGATGTGATAAATGTCCTTAGGCACCTGTGGAGTGCAGGAGGAGAACAGTCCAGTCCTGCATCCTTCTGGATTTCTAGTAATGAACTCTGGCAAACTCTGTTGTGGTGCAATAGAGCGTGTACCCACAGAGAGGACTCTGAGTGCCCCCTCAGGCACACATGCCATAGATTCACCACCATGGCTCTAAGCATTTGCTTTAGCCACCTTTGTCACATTTGGAACTGTTCCACCAGAGGAAGTCTTCCCATGCTTGGGGTAGACATCCCCCTTAACTTACTGACAGGTTTGAGGTCTGTCAGTTACACTCAACATGATGTAGTCCATCTGTCAAGATGGTTTACCAGGATGTGGCTGCCGGATATACTTCAGTTTCTTCAAACCAGAGGTAAAATTTGATTGCCAGATAGACACCAAAGGTAGATGATCAGTTCTGAAAAGGGCTCAGTAAGCCCTAACTCCAGAGGAACTAGTCCTCATTGGACACCCATAAATATATGATTCTGTATATACATTTTGTCTCTCCTACTAGAATGTGAGCTCCTCTAGGGCCAGTACTGACTCATTTTTGTCTTTTTACTAGTACCTTGTAGCTAGTAGGCACTTAATAAATACTTTGTTATTGATTAATTGATTGAATGATGAGTGTTTGATATGTTATAAATTATTAATTTCACAAATATTTAGTGTCTATTAAATGCAAGATGGCTACCCCTCCCTCCAGTCACTCCTATCTGCCAGTAACTGTCAATGATGGGTTCTTGCTCTCTAAATGGGATGCCACTTAAAATAGAGGGGTTTTAAAAAGGGATAGTGATGATGGAGAGAAAAGGGGAATAGGGTTGAGATAGTGATGAGATCCTTCTTCTCCTCCCTTCCTTCTGGGGGGAGATAGGCAAGTCCTGTATCCTTGAAAGGGGGAGTATATCTTCTCAGAGGATGTTTTGGAGAGATGGAAGACAGAAGACTAGAGAGGGAATGTCTTAGTGAGATTATAATATGCCCACCTCAGGGAAGCCCAGGGCTCCTGAGGTCCAATCTATCCTTGAGAGGCAAGATGATTTCTTATGCATCTGTTTCCCTCAGGGACATCAACTGTCAGTCCCTTCCAGGATCTTAGGACTACCCAACTGCCAAGGAGAGGTGTCAGTTCCTTGGGTCAGGCAATCTTGAATCCCTGAGATCAAGAAGTCAACCCCCTTTTGGGGGAGAGGTGTGACCCTCCCAAAATCTTCAATCCCCTTTACTAAGTTGGTTAGAGACTGGCCCAGACCTAAATCTTAAACATCAGGTGAATTAATGGGGTTCAAACAGAGAAGGGGTGTCAAGGATATTAGGTAGCCAAGTGGGTAAACAGGGAAGCCCCACAAATTGTACTCTCTAGCAGATTGGCCCTCCAAAGTCTAGGGGTTGAAGGCTTCTCAGCCTTGATCCCTCTTTCTTGCCAACTGCCTTTCAGTCCCTACTCTTAAACTAACTGAAACTTGAATATAGGAGTCCAGGGGCAGATAAAAGAGAGATAGAGAGAGAAACCCTTGGGAGGGATACATGGATGGCTCTCTTCAAAAGTCCCAGTCCACATATCCACTGAGGACTTTAGACTGCTGTCACTGAGAGTTGAGTGAGAGGTATCCAGGGGTTCAGAAGAGACAGTAGATCTCCAGAGAGACAGACTTCTTCCCAGCTTAGGAAATCAACCTCCCTCCTCAGGCTCCCAGCTGTAAGTGAGTGGTCAGCTGGACCTCCAAGCTTCTGATTCTCTCCTGAAATTCTCAGTTTTTTCTTCTTGCTCTTCCCCCCACTCTTTCTTCAGCTAGTCTCTGTCAGAGACTGTTTTCTCCTTCATGTGGACTATCTCTTCTCTTACCTTACAGCCAGTATTGACTCATTTTTGTCTATAGACTCAATGCCTAGCATAGTACCTGGTAGCTAGTAAGCACTTAATAAATACTTTGTTATTGATTAATTGATTGAGTGATGAGTGTTTGATATGTAATAAATTATTCATTCAACAAATATTTAGTGCCTATTAAATGCAAGGACTGTACTAGACAGTAATTAATCTCCCCAATCCATTGGAAAATTGGGCATTTTAAAAATTAGCTGTAGTTTTAATAAATATGTGTACTATCTTTACAAAGTCTACATCTGCTTTATTTAAAAGTTATCATTTTCATTGAGATATGTAAAGTGCATCTAAGAAACTTCTGGGTCTAATGACCATTTATAATGAAGAATTGAAGATAAATCTGAAAGGTAGTATAATATGTTGGACTATTTGGGGTCAGGAGACCTAGGTTTTAATTCTTTCTCCCGTACATATTAATTTCTTTTTATTTATTTTAATCCTCACTTTCTGACTCATACCAGCTCTCTAGAGTGAAGTAAATGGGGCTGAGTAACTTGGCAGGAGTCACACAGATAGGAAGGGTCTGAGGCTATATTTGACCTCAGGTCTTCTCAACTCCTGGCCTAGCACTCTATCCATTCTGCTACCTAGCGGCCCCTCCCTACATATTAATTTCCAATGGGCTATGAGCAGATCACATAGGCTCTCTAAACCTTTATTTCTTCCTCCATGCTGTGGGTATAAAATTATTCCTACTACCTATCTCACAGTAATGAAAAAACTACTTCATGAAATTTAAAGTGCTATAGCAATATGAATTTTTGTTGTTCTTGATTAAAATTTGTTTAAGAATTAATAGACTTTGTGATTTTGTGATCCCAAAGTAAAAGTAAATCAATTCTTTACTATTTTCATTATAAAATAAATTTCCAGGTCTAAGAAAAACTATATCTTGACATGGATTCAAAAAATATTAAGAAGAAATAGTATATTTACTGCTCTTAAACTAAACATAATATTTCAAAAATCATCATTATAGTGGGGTTTGTGGGAACCAGAACTACACCGGTGTTAAAAAGGCTTCTGTTTACAAAGAGCTAATATAAATGCTAGTGACATGATTTCATCCATAGAATAATTACATTTGTGGAGTGACCAGGTACTTTTCCAATGGGCTTTACAATATTTGAAAATAAGCCTTGTACTGTTTTCTGTCCTATGAAGAAAGGCCTTCTCTTTTTTTAGGATAGCCTCAATACCTATTTTCATGAATGGTGAAGTATAACGACTCAAAAAACAAACCAAAACATGTATTCCTGTAAGTCTATAAAATCTTTCTTTCTTACCTTCAAGGGTTCTACAACAGTCAATTATCTTTATAAACTAGAACATTATGAGTGGGAATGTTCCCATATTAGAGCTATGAAATAGGTTAATAATTTCATATTAGGTGATATTGCTCTTCAGGGCAAGTATATTTCATGCCCAATAACACAAAATCAAGAAACGTCTCCAAACCAAGAACATGTATTTTGTTGCTATCTTTTAAGAAAGGAAATATTATTTCTTTTTCTGGGAATTAATTTCTTGACACACAGCTGTAGGAACTTCCATTTTTCTTTCTCAAAACCTAATACAAATTTCCACATATTATAGACTGTACACAAGCCTTTTGAGAAAGCTATATAAACCAGCTGTTTACAGCTTTTCCTTTGATTTCATTGGTTAGCTACATTGAGATTTTACATAGATACTGAAAATACAGAGAATTCTCTGTAGTCACATCCAGCACATTGTATAGAGGGATATTAGAAGACAAAGTGCATATTGTTTTCCAAATCATATTCTTTATAGCGGATGCACATTATAGATAATCTGATAATAAATGCTGAAACTAAGCTCTACGTTATCACATCCTTGAATACTTCTGCCATATACAGAGAGTACAAATACATTGCATTTTCAGAGTAACATGACCGTTGGATAATGATGCCTGCACTACTACAATATTAAAATTATGAAAAATATTCTAGTCGCATTTACTCTCCAATAGGGGGACACAATGCTGATGTCAGTTGTTAGAATGGCATATCCTTCCCCACTAGAATGCAGCTCCAGATGCTTTGAAAAAGGGCCCTTCTATAACTACTGACGGAGAAGTTCCGATGACTCTCAACTGACTCTAAAATATGTCTTAGGGCACTGGTTTTCTAATGATGCATTTCTTGATTTGGAAGACATTAATAGTTTAAAATTTCTTAAATCATAAGCATAGTGCTTTTTCTCAAGTCTATTGTGAATGTTTGCATCATTTTGTTATATCTTGCAAACACTATACATAGTTAAAAAGTAGTATGCTTTTCCATCCTTCATTCTTGAAAATGCATATAAATAGCTGAGTTGAATACATATGCATGAAGCAGTATTTTTACTGAACAGTGTTAAATAAGAAACAATATATGACAAAGGAATAATGATCTGTTATATATAAAATAATTTGGATTGTAGTTTACACAAACTAATTCCTCTAAATTTCTAAAACAAATCCACCATCAGTTTTATGCCAACAGAATATAAAATCTCATGAAAGATATTTTAAAGAAATCTTATACCTATCAATTTAAGCACAAATAAGACACATTTTAACTTATTTAAATTATTACTTATGATTGAAACCAAGAAGTTACCACTCCAAGTCTGACTATATTGAATTAATTCCATACCTGCTTTATACCTTATAGTTGCCTGGATTCTACAGCCATCCATCTGGCCTATTAGCTCAAAAGGAATCTTCTTTCCCATCATATTTTCTACCCTTACTCTTTCCCCTTTCATTTTACCCAACCTCATTCTGGAAGTCCTGTCTCTCCACTCTCCATGAATGAAAGCATTTCTATATCTACTAGGTACAAAATTAACTCACAGAACAAATGAAATTATTCCGATAAATAGTTTGTGTGCCTTCACAGATTGGAGCATGCCTTTTATTTCTACTTTAATATTTTTCACATGGATACTTTGAAAATTGGTCACCTATATTATGCTGCAGTGCTTGTTTATGTAACATCAAGGCACAAACATCTAAATTTCATTCAATCCAACAAAATTTGATTACTTACAAATTGTGGTGCTAGATACAGAAGATATAAAGATGAAAGGAACACAGATCTTGACCTACAAGAAGCTAGTAATGTCATAAGCCTAATTATTTGACATTCATTATATCCTCACAACAATATAGACGATCTAAAAAGGACATCAGTGATATTCAGAAATAATAAATAATTTGCCTTTTGTCTTTTAGCCACATGGACAGCTGGGTCCAAGATGATCTGATATAGCATCAACCGATAAAATGCTTCATTAAAAAATTAAACATATAAATATTTGTTGGGTAAAAAAATAACAAGTTAATCTTATCTTGGTTTTCCATATTCTGAAAATGGAGTGTTCAGATCCCCTACTAATATTATAATTTTGTTCATTTCTTCTTTTACTGCTACTAACACTTCCTTTGTGAATTTAACTGTCAAATTGTCTAGTGTATGTGAATTGGGAATGTTATATATTTATTGATTGATTTCTCATTTTATAATTATGTAGCCTCATCCAATTTTTATAAATTTGATTCCATTTTATCAGATACTATTACTGTCATTTCTGCTTCTTTGAACTTGTAGTTGCATAATCTGTAAGACTAACCTCTTCATTTTTAAAATTTTTTATATCAACTGTGCTTCCTTGTAAGCCACCAATTCATGAATTTTGTATTGTTATCCTTCTAAATATTCTCCAGTTAAAATTTTAGATTATTCATATTTTTTGTTATGAGTAGTAAATGATTTGTTTTCCATTCTCTCATGATTTTCAGTATTGCCTTAAGGGAATTAAGCGTCTTTTAATTTTCTGTAACTATTTCAGCTATTAAATGAGCAATTAAGCAAATTAAATTTCTGTTTTGTAGATTCATGGATCTGTGATCTCCTTGATTTAGATATTCCCTCCAGTGATACAGACTAAAACTCATCGATGTCTCCCTATTCTTCTGTAAGTTAAGCCAGAGTGGAATAGTAGAAGGAATAATCCCTTCTGGGGTCATAGGACAGAGGTTCAAATCCTGCCTCTGACACTTAACTGCTTCTGTGACCTTGGACAAATCATTTAACCTAAATCGGCTATGGTTTCCTCATCTGCAAAAGGAAAGGGTTAGGCCAGATGACCTTTTAAGTCCCTTTCAATTCTAGATCTTTGATCCTTTAAGGCTAAAGAAGGATCTGTAGGGCTGAAAATGTGTCAGACTAAAAATCAGAATCATATTTCTGACTTGAGATTTTCATCATTTTTTCCTGGTCTTAACCATCAACTTTTTCTTCTTGATATATTAACCCTGAACTAATGGAAGAATTTTTCATAGAAAAAGCCTACATATAAATCATTAAATTTACAAACTTAACAATCCAAAATATTTTTGTTTTTTATTTCATAAGTGCAGAAGCAAATACAAGCAATGCCTGACATATCAAAACAACTTCCCAGGAATGTTTGCTATAGGACTGTTCCCACAATCTTCTCTTCTGCCACCACTTAGGATTAGCCTTTCTTCTCACTAATGCTGTCGGGAAAGCTTTCTCTTTCCCAAACATGTCGCTTTTCTCAGTATTAAGTCCGTGCACAGACAAGGTGCAGAATAGCAAGCAAAAGTTAAGGTTTTAAATGAAACAAAATTAAATAGCAAATTATGATGTGTAAGCAGGAAGGAGTCTTGTTTGTTACTTAACTATTCCTGGTAGTGAAGGAATCTAGGAAAAGTGATGAATGCTCTTTGCTTCCTTGAGGAACACCAGGATTTAGGAGAAGTCATAAGGTGAGAACTATATCCTATAGTGGGTCAAGAGAGGAAGAAAACCATAGTCAAAAATACCAATGAACTGGAAAAGGAAATAAGGAAGAGCAGTCTCTGAAAATTTCAGGATTTGGTTCCTTTTGAGGGACAATTGTTTGCTATTTAAGAAAGGAGAAAGTGACAAATCTAAAGAGATAAAGTGGCACTTGAATTTGGTCTAAAAGGAAGGGAAAGATTGGCTGAATGGGGATAGGGTACATATAGGTATGAGGGAAAATGTGGCAAAAGACATGGGAGAAGCCAATGACAAAATGACAAAAGAACAAAAAATAGAGAATGGCAAAGTTTGGTAGGAGCATAGCACATATGAAAAAGGGTAAATATGAGATAAGGGTAAAAGTAGAGGTGAGGGGGCAGAGCATTCCAGCTATGGGAAACAGCAGGTGTGAGGGCACCAGAAAATTAGTGATATAATGAACTTTTTGAGAAATTACAAACATTGAAATTCCTTGGATTGTAGAGTATATGCAGAAGAGGATACAAGAATTTGTAAAGGCAGGAAGAAGCTAGGTTCTAAAGAGTGTTCAAGGACAAACAGATTTTATATTTGATATGGGACGTGTTAGAGAGCCACCACAGTTTACCAACCAAGAGTGATACATTCAAATCTGTGCTTTAAAAAAAACACCTTGTGGCAGTTGAGTGGAAAATAGATTGAAGTGCAGAAAGTTCTGAGGAAGGAAAACCAATTAGAAGACAGTTGCTGGAGTAGCTAGGTTGCTCAGGGGATAGAGATCCAGGCCTCAAGATGGGAGGTCCTGAGTTCAAATTTCATCTCTGATACTTCCTATCTGTGTGTCCCTGGGCAAGTCACTTAACCCCCATTGTCCAACCCTTATCACTCTTCTGCTTTGGAACCAAAACACAGTATTGATTTAAAGATGGGAGATAAGGGTTAAAAAAAAAGTTTATTGCAGTTGCAGTAATCCATTTGAGAGGTAATGAGGACTCTAAGGAAAACTGTGACTACAGGAGTTAGAGAGAAAAGAATAGATAAGAGACATTGAAAAAGTAGAAAAATTGAGATTCATCAATGAATTTAAAATATAGGAAAAGTGAAGATTCTAAGATGACAATATGGTTACAAGTGCAGAAAACTGGGTGGATGATACCCTGGAGAGTAATAGAAAAGTTCAGAAGTTAATACTTTTCAGGGAAAGATATCAAGTTCTGTTCTTGTCATGGTGACATTGAGTTGCCTATGGGCATCTTAAAAATATCCCAAAAAGGACTTTCGGGTAAGCATGGTAGCAGATTAGACATGGCTAGCTTCCCCTCCTCAGACCCAATGATACAGATGACCTCAAAAAAAAACAAACAAAAAAAACCCATCCTCATAAGAATGGAGGGACTCCACATTAAGGTGCAGCACTGAAGGTATGAAGGATTCAGGCATTTCCACAATATAAGGGAACTAAAAAGCTCCCACCCAAACCTGAGCTGACCTACCCTCCCCTACCACACCTATGGAGCCAGAGAAAGTCAGTGCCCGCCAGAATCAACAAGTGAGGGAGGGGCACCTCAGGACTGAGCAACGGGCAGCCCCAGGTCTGGGGAGCTGACTAAGTCCACCAAGGACCTACCCCTGTGAGCAGTAATATCCAAAACCCTGGCAGGCAGGCAAGGGGAGCTCAGATCTTGGGCACTCAGAACCCATGTGCATAATCAACAAGTGCTCGAAGGGAACCCCTGAAGTAAGCAAGGGGCACCTACAGGTCTTAGGAGTTAACTAAGACCATCAAGAACTTACCCCTGAGAGCAGTAACACCCAAAAGGCTGGCAGGCAGGGGAAGGTAGACCCTGGGCTCCCACAGGAAGACATCTCAGCTGAAGAGAATAGAGAATTTGCCTGAGGCAAAAGCCTTGATCATTAGACCCATACAATGAGAACCAGCCCTCTTCACTAAGATTTCTGACGGAAAGGGGAGAAAAAAACCACAGAGATGGCAAACAGTGCCCAGGAACAACATCCCAACAAGAAAAGCAAGAAGGGGTTGACTTTGGAAACATTTTACGGAGGAAAAATACAGAATACAAAGGAAATAGCAGAAGAGGGAACACAAACAAATGCTTCAAAACCTTCCAAAAGAAATGGAAATTGTCCACAAGCTCCTGAAGAATTTAAACTGGAGGTTATCAAAAAGATGGAAACCTTCTGGCAGGAAAAATGGGAAATAATGCAAAGGGAATTTAACAATCTGAGGGACAAAACCACCCAATTGGAGAAACAGCGGGAAGTCTCAAAAAGCAGTACAGACCAAACTGAAAAGGAAAATCGAACTTTAAAGGACAGAATCAGGCAACTGGAAGACAATTGCAAAAGAGCAAGAATTAATAAAGCAAAGTCAAAAGACTAAGAAATTAGAAGATAACATAAAATATCTCACTGAAAAGGTGACAGACCTGGAAAACAGAGGAAGGAGAGACAGTCTGAGAATCATTGGTCTACCTGAAAAGCCAGAAATAAACAGAAATCTTGATATCATCCAAGAAAACTGCCCTGAGGTTCTAGAACGGGGGGGGGGGGGGGGAGGGATAGGCATTAAAAGAGTTCATACAACACCCTCTACACTAATTCCCCAAAAGACAACTCCCAGGAATGTAATTGCCAAATTCCAAAGCTTTCAAGCAAAAGAAAAAAATCCTATAAGAAGCCCCAAAAAGACAATTTAGATATAAAGGAATGCCAATCGGGATCACAGAAGACCTGGCAACTTCCACACTGAATGACCGCAAGGCCTGGAACATGATATTCAGAAAGGCAAGAGAACTGGTCTTCAACCAAGAATCACCTAGCCATCAAAACTGATTATATTCTTCCTGGGGGAAGTATGGGCATTCAACAAAATATAAGATTTCCAAGTATGTGTAAAGAAAAGACCAGAGCTCTGTGGAAAGTTTGATATCCAAACACAAAGATCAAGAGAAACAGGAAAAGGTAAATATGAAGGAAAGGGAAAAGGAGAAAAATGTTATGTTTTTCTCTTATTCAAACTCTCTTCTATAAGGACTACATTTACATCAAATTATATATATATTAATATGTGGGGAAAATGTAATGTGTAACTCTCAAAAACTGTATGCATTATTAGAGTAATTAGAAGAATCACTCATAGGGAAAGATTGGGGCATTAAGACAATATGGAGAAAGGGGGTGGAAAGAAAGAAAAAGAGAGGGGAGAATCATCGATGGTACTAAGATATACTTCAAGAAATAGAAAAAAATTAAATAGAATAATCTTTCTCACACAAAGATACACATGGGAAGGGAAGGGGAAGAATTCTCTTATAAGAAGGAGAGGAAGAGAGTTCTAATTGGAATTATTAAACCTTACTCTCAGTGAAATCAACTCTGAGAGGGAAGAACATCTGGATTCATTGGAATCTTGAATTCTATCTTATCCAACAGGGTAAGGGAGAAGGGGAAATTAAGGAGGGGTAGGGGGAGGGAGTATAAAAGGGGAGGGAAGGAAAGTGGGGAGGGAAATTAAGAGACCCTAAAAAAATCCCCAACAAACAAGAAGGGAACAAAAAAGGGAGGGGTTAGAAAGGGAAGCATATCAAGGGAAGGGACTAGGGGGACTGGTTTAAAGTAAATCACTGGTCTAAAAGGTTATAGCAAAAGAAGAAAGGTCAGAATTAGGGGAGGATATCAAAATGCCAGGGAATTCACAAGTGACAATCATAACTTCGAATGTGAATGGGATGAACTCACCCATAAAACGTAGATGAATAGCAGAGTGGATTAGAATCCAAAAACCTGCCATATGTTGTCTTCAAGAAACACACATGAGGCGGGTAGATCCTCATAAGGTCAGAATTAAAGGTTGGAGTAAGACCTTTTGGGCCTCAACTGATAGAAAGAAGGCAGGAGTTGCAATCATGATATCTGACAAAACCAAAGCAAAAAATAGACCTGATTAAAAGGGATAGGGAAGGTAATACATTCTGTTAAAAGGAAGTGTAGACAATGAGGAAATATTGCTAATCAACATGTATGCAACAAATGGTATAGCACCCAAATTTCTAATGGAGAAACTAGGAGAATTGAAGGAGGAAATAGACAGTAAAACCATATTAGTGGGAGACCTGAACCAACCACTATCAAATTTAGATAAATCAAATCAAAAACTAAATAAGAAAGAGGTAAAAGATGTGAATGAAATCTTGGAAATATTAGAGTTAATAGACATATGGAGAAAAATAAATAGGGACAAAAAGGAATACACCTTCTTCTCAGAAGCACATGGCACATTCACAGAGATTGACCATACACTAGGTCACAAAAATATGGCACTCAAATGCAGAAAAGCAGAAATAATAAATGAAACCTTTTCATATCATAAGGCAATAAAAATAATGATCAGTAAGGGTAGATGGAGAGCCAAATCAAAAATCAATTGGAAATTAAATAATATGATACTCCAAAATTGCTTAGTTAGAGAACAAATCATAGAAACAATTAACAATTTCATTGAAGAAAATGACAATGGTGAGACATCCTTTCAAACCTTATGCAATGTATACAAAGCAGTACTCAGAGAAAAATTCATATTCCTGAGTGCATATATTAACAAATTAGGAAGGGCAGAGATCAATGAATTGGAAATACAAATCAAAAAACTTGAAAGTGAACAAATTAAAACCCCCCAGAAGAAAACCAAATTAGAAATCCTAAAAATTAAGGGACAAATTAATAAAATTGAAAATGATAGAACTATTGAACTAATAAATAAGACAAGAAGCTGGTACTTTGAAAAAACAAAAGAAATAGACAAAGTACTAGTCAATCTAATTAAAAAAAGGAGAGAAGAAAAGCAAATTAACAGTATCATAGATGAAAAGGGGGACCTTACCTCCAATGAAGAGGAAATTAAGGCAATCATTAAAAACTTCTTTTCCCAATTATATGGCAATAAATATGCCAATCTAGCCGATATGGATGAATATTTACAAAAATATAAATTGCCTAGACTAACAGAAGAAGAAATAGAATTCTTAAATAATCCCATATCAGAAAAAGAAATCCAAAAGGCCATCAAAGAACTCCCTAAGAAAAAATCCCCAGGGCCTGATGGATTCACAAGTAAATTCAATCAAACATTCAAAGAACAGCTAATGCCAATACTATGCAAACTATTAGACATAATAAGCAAAGAGGGAGTTCTACCAAATTCCTTTTATGACACAAACATGGTACTGATTCTAAAACCAGGCAGGTCCAAAATGGAGAAAGAAAACTACAGACCAATCTCCCTAATGAAAATAGATGCAAAAATATTAAATAGGATACTAGCAAAAAGACTTCAGCAAGTGATCAGGAGGGTCATTCACTATGATCAAGTAGGATTTATACCAGGAATGCAGGGCTGGTTCAACATTAGGAAAACCATCCACATAATTGACCATATCAACAAGCAAAATAACAAAAATCACATGATTATCTCTTCCCAGCTGTGTGACCCTGGGCAAGTCACTTGACCCCCCTTGCCTAGCCCTTACCACTCTTCTGCCACAATACTGTGTATTGGCTCCAAGACAGAAGGTAAGGGTTTTAAAAAAATAGATGCAGAAAAAGCCTTTGATAAAATACAACACTCATTCCTATTAAAAACACTAGAAAGCATAGGAATAGAAGGGTCTTTCCTAAAAATAATAAACAGTATATATCTAAAACCATCAGCAAACATCATCTGCAATGGGGATAAACTAGATGCATTCCCAATAAGATCAGGAGTGAAACAAAGATACCCATTATCACCTCTATTATTTAATACTGTACTAGAAATGCTAGCAGTAGCAATTAGAGAATAAAAAGAAATTGAAGGCATTAAAATAGGCAAGGAGGAGACCAAGCTATCACTCTTTGCGGATGATATGATGGTCTATTTAATGGATCCTAGAGAATCAACCAAAAACCTAGTCGAAATAATCAACAACTTTAGCAAAGTTGCAGGATACAAAATAAACCCCATAAGTCACCAGCATTTCTACATATTTCTAACCCATTTTATCAGCAAGAATTAGAAAGAGAAATCCCATTCAAAATCACCTTAGGCAAAATAAAATACTTAGGAATCTATCTCTTGTGACAAACAAAGGAACTATATGAACACAACTACAAAACACTCTCCACACAACTAAAACTAGACTTGAGCAATGGGAAAAACATTAACTGCTCATGGGTAGGACAAGCCAATATAATAAAAATGACCATCCTACCCAAACTCATCTACCTATTCAGTGCCATACCCATTGAACTTCCAAAAAAATTTTTTTACTGAATTAGAAAAAAAAATATAACAAAGTTCATTCAGAAGAACAAAGGATCAAGGATATCCAGAGAAATGAAAAAAAAAATACAGAGGAAGGTGGCCTTGCAGTCCCAGATCTCAAACTTTATTATAAAGCAGTGGTCATCAAAACAATTTGGTACTGGCTAAGAGACAGAAAGGAGGATCAGTGGAATAGACTTGTGGTGAATGATATCAGCAAGACAGTCTATGACAAACCCAAAGACCCCAGCTTTTGGGACAAATATCCACTATTTGACAAAAACTGCTGGGAAAACTGGAAGACAGTGTGGGAGAGATTAGGTTTGGATCAACACCTCACACCCCACACCAAGATAAACTCAGAATGGATGAATGACTTGAACATAAATAAGGAAACTATAAGTAAATTAGGTGAACACAGAATAGTATACATGTCAGACCTTTGGGAAGGGAAAGATTTTAAAACCAAGCAAGACATAGAAAGAATCACAAAATGTAAAATCAATAATTTTGATTACATCAAATTAAAAAGGTTTTGTACAAACAAAACCAATGTAACAAAAATTAGAAGGGAAGCAACAAATTGGGAAACAATCTTCCTAACAAAAACCTCTAACAAAGGTCTAATTACTCAGATTTATAAAGAGTTAAATCACTTGTACAAAAAGTCAAGCCATTCTCCAATTGATAAATGTGCAAGGGAAATGAATAGGCAGTTTTCAGCCAAAGAAAGCAAAACTATTAATAAGTACATGAGTGTTCTAAATCTCTGATAATAAGAGAGATGCAAATCAAAACAACTCTGAGGTATCACCTCACACCTAGCAGATTGGTCAACATGACAGCAAAGGAAAGTAATGAATATTGGAGAGGATGTGGCAAAGTGGGGACATTAATTCATTGCTGGTGGAGTTGTCAATTGATCCAACCATTCTGGAGGGCAATTTGGAAATATGCCCAAAGGGTGATAAAAGACTACCTGCCCTTTGATCCAGCCATACCATTGCTGGGTTTGTACCCCAAAGAGATAATAAGGAAAAAGACTTGTACAAAAATATTCATAGCTGCGCTCTTTGTGGTGGCAAAAAACTGGAAAATGAGGGGATGCCCTTTAATTGAGGAATGGCTGAAGAAATTATGGTATATATTGGTGATGGAATACTATTGTGCTAAAAGGAATAATAAAGTGGAGGAATTCCATGGAGACTGAAACAACCTTCAGGAAGTGATGCATAGTGAAAAGAGCAGAGCCAGGAGAACATTGTACACAGTGACTGATACACTGTGGTACAATCAAACGTAATGGACTTCTCAATTAGTGACAATGTAATGTTCCTGAACAACCTGCAGGGATCAAGAAGAAAAAAACACTATCCCCAAGCAGAGGACAAACGGTGGGAGTAAAAACACTGAGGAAAGGCAGCAGCTTGACTACAGGGTTGGAGGGGATATGATTGAGGAAAGACTCTAAATGAACACTCTAAAGCAAAACCAAATAACATGGAAATGAGTTTGGATCGAGGATACATGTGATACTCAGAGGAATCACACATCACTAATGGGAGGGTTGGTGGGAGGGGGGAGGAGCAAAAGAAAATGATCTTTGTTTCTAATGAATAATGTTTGAAAATGACCAAATAAAATAATGTTTAAAAGGAAAAAATATTCCAGAGAAAATTAGATGTAAGTGACTGTAACTCAGTGGAGAGATTTGAGCTGAATATATATAAAATTGGGAATCATCTACATTGAGATAACTGAACCTTGGTTGCTGATGAGATTACCTAGGTAGGTACTATAGAGTACAGGTCAAGGATGTGAAAATCTCTGCTTGTATCAAATGGGGAATGAGGGAGTAGGTCCTGGGAATTTAATGTATTTAAGCAACCGAGAGGTAGGAATGTTTGAGGGGATATCAATATATATGCTGAAGTTCCCTAATATAAGGATAAGATATGGGGGGGGGGGCAAATTTGTGAGCCAGGCACTGAACTCATTAAAACAGGAAAAAGAATTTGCTGGTTCTCAATATATAACTGCCACCCAGTTCTGGATTATGGTACAATTTTGAATAGTCTAAACCTCACTGAAAGATACTTTTCCTAGAGATGATAAAAGAAGCTTCTAGCAGTGGCAGTGTTCCAGCTCTCTCCACTAACAGTGAGTTGGAAGTTATGAGAAAAGGTATAGCCAGGGCTATAAATGGGCATCTAAATAATGAGTGTTGTTGGGAGGAGTTGTGTCTCCTATATATTCATGTCTTTATAGTCCATTGAAAGCTATAAGTATCAATGAGAAAGGAAATGAATTCAAGGATGGAGAATAGAGAATAGAGAACTATTATCAGGGTAGGAATGAAACTTAGGCATACCAAAGAAATTTGAGGGAGCAGGAGAAACAAAAGAAACTGAATATCTTGATGAAGGTAAAATATTAAAGGAATAAGTGAATAATAGAGGTGAAAAAGTAGAAATCTAGTGAGAGGTAAATTTTAGAATTGAGAATCTTGGAGGGAATGAAATTTTGTGGTATTATTAGTTCTACCCCAGTTTAAGAAGAGTTGAGATGATTGGAAGTCCTATGAGTTGAGTTATAATAACTGAGGACATAATATTTTTTAAAAGATCATCAAGGAAGAAATTTAAGACTCTACGGACAATGATAATAAGAGAGAATGTGTAAAGGCAACTGTAAACCAGATACTAAAGTCATGGGGGAGAAAATGCAGAAATGTATCCTAGAAGGCAACAGAAGGCAGCAATAAGTATTAGGGAAAAGTCTGATGGCACAAATTTCACAGAAGAGACAAAGGAAGGACTTTGAATCTTAAAACTGCTCAGACTATACCTTAGAAGAGTTGGTTAAGCTATTCCCCTGTTGTAACAATGTAGGTACTTGGTCAGGAATGTATTGAGAACTTTAAAATTACTCCACCCTGCTCAGACAGTGCCTTAGGGGAAGATAAAGTTGCAAATTCCTGATTGAACAATGAAAAGTCCCCAACTCATACTTATAGTGAAGCAACTAAGCTAGGTGTCCTATTTTTAGATCTAATCAAAAGGGGTGCTAAGTACCTATAAAAGTTAAATTAATCACTAAAAGGTCAAGCAACTTACAAAAGGCAAGCTTAGCAAAAGAGATGTGAAATACTCAGAAGATATAATATACCCAGAGAATGTGAGAACTAAAGAGTGATGAGAACTAAGAATGTACAGTCCTGGGAAAAAGCATCTACTATGATTGGTAGATGTGAAAATTTAGGGGAGGTAACATAAGAGAAAATTCTCTTTAAAAGGAGCTCTTTGAACTCAGTTCAGGAGGTCAGGAGTTCAGAGGAGGGTCTCTGAACTCAGTTCAGGAGTTGAGGATTTCAGTGAAGGACTGGAGATTGCTTGAGATGATCTTGTGGTGAGTGATAACGACTGAATCTCTCTCCCTTAAGGCTCAGGCCTAGGCCAATGGCCTAGGCCCTTTCTACTATTTTCTCTTTTCTCTCTCTCTCTTCCCTTAATTTCTTCATTTGTATTAATTAAAATCTCCATAAAACCCAGCTGACTTGGGTATTTTCATATTTGGGAATTTTTCCCATGGCAACCACTTATTTTTAATATAAATCAAGACACTAAAAATTATCTTTACAGTTTGGCCGAAACCTTTACAGTTTTGGCAATTCACAGTCTTGGAAACTCACATTTTCATGGTTACAGGACCTGGAAATGGGGAGGTGGATTATATGGATCCCACCTTAAGGATTCTATGTATGGAACAGATGAGATAACAAAAAAGGAAAAATAAGGATTGTGGGGAACAAGTCAGGTCAAGTCAACAAGCATTTATTAAACACCTCCTATGTGTCAGGAACCATGCTAAGCACTGGAGATAAATAAATAAGGACTTCATAGTCTAATGGGAAGACAATGTTAAAACAGCACTAAGCAAACAGGACATTTAGGGCCTACAGAAGAAACTAGATTTCAGTTCATTTGATGAGGTGCAGGCAAAATAAGAGAATGAGAAGAAAGATGAAGAGAAAGATGAATTGTTTGCTAACAATGTACTCCAGATTCTAAGCAGGACAACTGAAGCTGTGTGCAGAGGATAGGCTTCAAGAAGGATTGAAAAAGAAATGATAGGGACCTTGATGGGAATTTTCGCAAGGTGTGGTGAAAGGAAAATAGGTTACATGAGCAGGAGGCCCTGGCTGCCCCATAACTCCAGGGGTCCAATTATTTAAAAACCCTTTCTCTATCTTTCTTAACTTCCCTAAACTAGCCTTGTGTGGAAAATATATACAGGTATTCCTTCTACACTGCAACTTTCCCCATTGTTGTTTCTCTAGATAGTGAGTGGGCATAAGAAATTAAATGGAGATTTTGGGGGAGTCTTGCAGAAGCCACAGATGACACATGAAGTCCAGGTGACTGCAAAGAAAAAGTTTAGAAAGTCAGAAATGCATACATAACCAAGATTTACAAACATACCATGAAAGAAAAAAGAAAGAATCAGACTTCTCTGATACGAAGGGAGGACCAAAAAAATTTAAGCAAATTTTCTAGGTTGCAGAGGCATCTTATCCCTAATCCCCATGATATGGAATGGACACCTGGATATATGTATGTATATATACACACTTTACCCAATGCTAAAAAAACCCATAAGTGGCTTAGACAAAGGGAAATTCCCATTCCCATTGTTAGAATAGTAGGGGTAGAAGGAAATCAGGATCCTGGATAGGGAAGATACAAGGGTGGTCTGAATTCCTCCTGACATCCATATTGGAACTCTAGAAATATTCCCCACTAAAAACATTGTTATGCATGATAGTTAGGTTCGATGATGCTGTTAACTGTACTCCAGTTACATTGTGCATTAAATATGCTTTTGTGAGTTGGCCTGGCACTTAAGTAACTAAGAACATAACATTGTTTCTATGGGAAAATGCACTTTGATTTCTGAACAATCAATTTACAAATTAATTTTGGAATATAAATTGTTCATAAATTGGAGACTGATTGCAAAATTGTTTTGTTTTTCTTAATTTGGGAAAGGGAATGTGATGGGAGGGAGGTGCCACAGAAATATCCATAAACTTAACATCATCATTTAAGTGTTTCCTGTAATTTTATGTTAAAAAAGAGAATGATTAAAATGTTGAGATCAAGCAGACTTAGAGATAATGGCAGCATTGAGTCACTGCTTAGACCATAAAGAACAGTGTAATTCACATTATTTGCCTTTCTTGCAGAATAATAAAGGTTAAAATCCCCCCTTTCCCTCCAGATGATGATTTTTAAAAAATGCAACATGGCTTCTTCTTAACAAGACACATTGAAGGATAAATATCTCCGATTTTAAAATGAAACCTATGAAATATATGGAAAAAAAGAAAATCCAGATGGTGCTTGTCAATCATTATGGGTGAATTTGAGGACATAATTATTCCCAAACTGAACAGTTGCAGCCAACAGTAATCACTATATCATGTAAAATTGTTTCTCTTATTTATTGCTTTAGATTTTACTTTTGGAGACTTACAATTTACCTTTGGCACTTTTTATTAACATACCTTTAGATAATCACATGATGAGAGAAAGAAGATGCTTAACAAAGAAAAGTTTGTCTTAAATATAATAAATTTCATTAAATTACTTTCAAAATTATCAAATAATAGTGGAACTATATGGGATAGCTGGGAAGATGATTTCCTTTTCAAGGAGTTAAAAATGCAAGTTTACAGAGCAATTAACCATTTTTCTTACTGTTAACCATGTGAATTTCCACAGAGCCTGATAGATGGCCACCTGCCCAAATCTAAATGGTAGGGCAATGAGTAGGGAAGAAAGGGAGCACTAACGATTCATGACAGCATCATAGCAAAGGATGTTAATTGAATTGATTTTATTCTTTACGTAGCAAAAGATCTATAGCCTGGAAAGGCTGGGAAAAGGTACAGAGGATTGGCAAGCATTCTTTTTGTGGCCTTGAAAATTGTTCATAATTATATGGAAAGCTGTTATATACAAGGCTCAGTTCATGCACAGAAAATGAAATAAATGATTGCAGGGTGGCCCTGTTCCTATAAGGAAGAACTCAGATCATACTAATGAATTTACTTGTCTGAACCATGAGTTTTTCCTTTTAGGGGTCCCAAATTTTTTTTACTCTTTGATAAATATATATCAGATGATAGATCATCCATAGGATATACAACTCAACCATCAATGTATTATGAAAATTGACAAAAATACAATTCAAATACATAATATGATTTTATGTGAAGTGTTAGGATTGTTGTTGTTCAGTTATTTTTGGTTATGTACAACTCTTTGTGACCCCACTTGAGATTTTTGTGACAAAGATACTGGAGTGATTTGTCATTTACTTCTCCACATTATTTTACAAATGAGGAAACTGAGGCAAACAGGATTATGTGACCTGGCTAGGATCACACTAATTTATTATTTGTTTCATGCCCATAATCGACATAGCTCTAAATGAACTCTTTTGGTTTTTGACTGGCTCATGGGGTCATACCTAAGAAGATAATCTTTATTGATCCTAGAAGGTTCCAGATTCCAGGCTAAACTAAACTACTAGTATAAATACTCAAAGACTCATTTTAGACCCTGCCCATTCTCCTTATATTCCCTTTTACTCACCTCACTTTATTCACCTCTGTGCAAACCTATACAGTCACTGTCGTCTTCTGGCCTCTTCTACAGTACCCTGAGGATTTCCCATTTCATTATTGCCTGAGGATTGGTCTGAAGATTGGCAAAAGCCTATAGCAAGGGTTAGAATCAATTTGTTCTCTTCTGGATCCTTTTTATTGTGAATAACTCTGGTCTGATTTGATTTGATTCTAAGCATGATATTATTTCAGTAGGTCTTCACTCAGATTCAGACATTTTGGCTAAACTTGGACCATTTTCAGACACTTAAGGAATCAACTGACTCTGAATTCTCTTTTTACCAGGTATCCAGATACATCATGTAGAATGTCCACAGTGAGATTATAAACTTTACTACATGATGAATGTTTTCTATGAGTTTTTCATGCTTATATAATACCCTCTAGTTTGGTTGACCAATCAAGGATACGAATATTTTCTTGGGACTCCAGTGTTTCTGGAATTCATTTCTCTACTTATTTTCTAACCATCTAGACATGATACCAAATCTATTGCACTGGATTAAATAGAAGAATAAAAATGTATTAGCCAATTCTCAATGTTTTTCCTCCAGATACTCTGTGGAAATATATACTCACTTCACAATACTCTAAAGATGACTGGTATGTATTTTATGTAGATACTCCCCTCTTGAATTATTGTAATAGATTTTTTACATGTTTATTTGTCTCCATTCTTTACCTCTCCTCCAGTCTGACATTTATACCACTTCCTGAATTTTTTTTTCTTTCTGTAGATTTGGTCACATCATTTATCTGATAAAAAAAAAATTAAGTGGTTCTCTATTTAAATATTTTTTTTTGTTTAAAAACCCTTGCCTTTTATCTTAGAATTAGTACCAAAGTAGAAGAGATAAAAGCTACATAATTGGGGTTAAGTAATTTTCCCAGGGTCACAAACTTTTTGAGTGCAGAGACCTTGTCTTGTTTTGAAGGAACAGTGCATTGGGGCAGGTAGGTGGCTCAGTGGACATTTCCTAGTTATATGACCCTTTGGCAAACATTTAACTCCAATTGCCTAGCTCTTCTGCCTTAAGAAAGAAAGAGAGAAAGAAAGAAAGAAAGAAAGAAAGAAAGAAAGAAAGAAAGAAAGAAAGAAAGAGAGAGAAAGAGAGAAAGAAAGAGAGAAAGAAAGAAAGAGAGAGAGAGAGAAAGAGAGAAAGAGAGAGAAAGAGAGAGAGAGAGAGAAAGAAAGAGAGAGAGAAAGAAAGAAAGAGAGAAAGAGAGAAAGAAAGAAAGAAAGAAAGAAAGAAAGAGAGAGAGAGAGAGAGAGAGAGAGAAAGAAAGAAAGAAAGAGAGAAAGAAAGAAAGAAAAAACAGTGCATGGCACACAACAAACACTTAAATTTTTTTGTGTTCTATCACGAATTTTTAAATTCCTAGAGGGAAAAATAAAACAATATCCCAACAATTTGAAAATATTATTATTCATTAAATAAATGTTTCCAATGTTGATTTAACTCATGTGGCTTTTTAATTCCAAGGCCATCTTCTAAAATAAAGTAGAAATTGGAAGAAAAAATTGTTTCAGGTAATTTTCAACTTATCTATTATGTAACACTAACTATGCTGACCCCTACTCCCTAAATATTAGATATGTTACATTTTCCCTTATTCCCTGTGATTCTCTGGTACACTAAGAGTGTTTGGGGTGTTTAGACACCACCATTGGCTTCAGTTCCAACAGTGGTGTGACTCAGACTGTAGAGTTGGATCCCCACAATTTCAGTTAATGACTAATATTTAGATTAACTTTTACAAAGGAATGTTTATTTCAAAAATATAACAAAAATATACTCATATACTCATATACTCCACAACCAGTGGGAAGCAAAATCTGTCACTGACCCAAACCAACTCCATCTCTTGGGAAGGGAAGGAGATTAGGTCCATAATTTGCTCAGTTCCTATTGAACACAGCACCAGTTCCTTGGCTTCTCAAGGCTTCCTTTCTGTACTGGCTGACAGCAACATTCCACCTGGAATCCTGACTTCAAGGTAGTCATGGCTCAGACTCCTGACACTGGTGGGGATTAGTGCCTAGAAAATGACAAAGAAAAATTAAACTAAATAGAAACAAATAACTCAGTCCAATTTCTCAGGAATAAAAGATCTAAGAAGAGAATTTTAGAGAAAGGTATTCCTACCCTCTTTCCAATTCAGATGTATTTTAGTGTACATGATTTTTGCTTCACCCGGAGGGCTGAAAAAAGAAAGAACATAAAGAGAACCAGTCTGTCCCAGGCTACCATATTTAAAGTCTGTTCTAGCTACACAACCAGAGGAGGCTACTCCAACCTGCTTGTTAGAGGAACATAGAGAAAGAAGATGCCTCTAGATATTAGGTGATCTGGGCACACACAGAGTAAATCCTCATTAAATAAATAATTAGAACTTTAATGCCACAAGTATGAACACAGATATCCCTTCCACATTTCTAGTAGGTTAGAGTGGGGGACAAGAAAGATTATTGTCTCTGAAATGTGGTAAGTTCCCTAAAATTTTAGTCTTCCTTTAATACCACAGAAGTCTAAATTTTTGTTTTTCTTTTATGGGGTATTTACAGAATAATTGTGTAAAATTTTGGTTAAGTATTTGGTCAGATTATATGTAAGTCAATATTAAGATATCTCTATAATTCTGACCTTTGTATGTCATCTTCTGGCTTTCTTGTTCTTTTTGCTAATTTTTACTTTTTACTTATTTTAATTTTATAAAAGAAATTGTGTATATTTTTGGTGTTAAAAGATAAAATATGTTGAAATTATGTTATACTAATCATATATTTTATGCATTTCTGAGTTTCTAAACTTTTTCTTTGTCATCTGCTGACCTTTGCATGTAGTCTGTGGCTTCCATAAAGCTCTTCAAAAATTCTCATTTAATTTCTTATTCCAACTCAGGATATATTGAGAAAATGATGGGGAAAGTTGCAATGTGAAAAGAATACCTACCTGTGTTTCTAAAATCTCTGTGATGATGGCATGGAACTCTAATACCTTCAATCTTCAATTTGTTCTTGATTTATGATTGTCTTCTCACTGTCTAATTAAGACTTTAAAAATGTATATTATGTAAGCACTAATTTCTTTATTACTTATTTTAATTAATTTATAAAAAAATTTTAAATAAAAATTCTTAGAAGTACATTAAATCAATGTGATAGTCTTTAATAATTTTCTCCTCAAAATGGATGGGCTAGTATCCTTTCCAAATTATTTATTTGTGTATAATTTAAAATTTTCCAACAAAAACACATTTTTAGCAATGTAAAATTACTAACATTGCTACAAAATATTTATAGAACATATTCTATTGCATAAATAAGTTTTTAGCTTAGGGAGCTTATAATCTAAAATATGACATGATAAGTAAGCATAAAACAATATGAAGAATAAGTTATTGGAGTAAGGAAAAAAATTGAGTATTGAAGTAGAGATTATGAGGGAGTATTTGCCAAGATGATTACTTCTATTCTTTTAGATAATCTTTCATACAGGTGATCTGGAAATAGTAGCAAGGAAGAATAAAAGAATATTTCCTTGTCTGATATGATATTTATTCCTCATTCAAAGTAATTTTCTATTTTAAAACAGGGTTATAGTATTAGCCAATTATATGACCCAGAAAGGCAAATTAAGACCAACTGAAAATTAAAAGTTATTGAGTGCTAATTGTGGTTCTGCCAAATAGAGACAAATCAGTTTTATAACCTGTATCTCAATTTCTTCATCTATAAAGTGAGGCCCATGGAATGGCATGATTATGAAAGCAAACCAGTACTAAAGTGATCCAAGCAAAAGAAGAATCTTGTGGTTCTCCAACTTATAGGCCAAACTAAACATACTGCTTTTGAAATAGTCAATGAATTTTACTATTTGAAGCACCAACTCTGCTGATTTAAAAACCAGGGAGTAAAAATGCTATTTTTGATTAATTATTATTTAAATATATACCTTTGGAATTTAAATTTAATATAAAATGCTTGAAAATCCCCATTTTCCCCACTAATACAAACCATTTTGCCCCTCAGTAGCTAAGACATACTTGGGTGGACCATGTAACAGTTAAATTAGTTTATCTACTAAAAGTATTATATTTTATGAGGTTTATTAAAGATTATTAGAAAACAAGGATAAAGAAATACAAAAATAGAAAAGCACGTGCCTAGGGCACATTAGCCCATTTACAACCTACTCACTACATCTTGCCTGCCAGGTAGAGAGCTGCGTGTGCTTAGAAGCGGAAGAAGAGCGTCTTGAGAGACAGAGAGCCCTTTAAATAAAAATTGTTTTCTCACACTCAGGTGAGGACTCAGGTGAGATTATAGGGAATTCTGGGAAGTACCAAGGACTTCTGGGGATTGAAGTGTGTGGGGTTCAAATCTCCATTTTTATAATCATAAGGTCCTAGATAGGAGCAGCTGGGTGGCTCAGTGGATTGAGAGTCAGGACTAGAGATGGGAGGTCTTGGGTTAAAATTTGACCTCAGACACTTCCTAGCTGTGTGACCCTGGGCAAGTCACTTAACCCCCATTGCCTAGCCCTTACCGCTCTTCTGCCTTGGAGCCAATACACAGTATTGATTCTAAGACAGAAGGTAAGGGTTTAAAAAAAAAGATCCTAGACATATGTAGAGATGGAAAGGGGATCTCAGATATAATCAAGTCTAACTCCTTCGTTTTATGGATGAGAAAACTGATGATAAGAGAGGTACAATGATTTTTTTTCAGGGTCACACAGCTGGTGAGTATTTAAGACAGAATTTGAAGTGACTTCCTTACTGTAAGCTCAGGATTCTCTCTGCTACACAAGGACCCATGTTTTCATGGTATAACAATCATGGCAAGTTTATTAGACTTCACTGGCAATGGCTCACCTGGGTAGGAGTTAGAAGGCTGATACCCCAGAAAGAACATGACTTGCTGATTATATAGCACAGTGACAGTCCTTAGTCAATTGAACCCACTTAATTTGAAGGTCAGATTCTGATTAGTTCACCATCACACAGGGAAGTACAGGGCTAGATCTGGGGCACAGGAAATTCTCAGTCTTTTTCTCAGCACTGGGCACACTATATGACCTGGTTTGGGGGTCCCTTAAGTCTAGCCTGGCAGCTAGGGGATGCAGTGTAAAACTCCTCTTCCTGAGGTCAAATATGGCCCTCTACACTTACTAGATGTGCCATCATGGGCAAGTCACTTAACTCTGTTTGCCTCAATTTCCTGATCTGCCAAAGGAAATAGAGAAGGAAATAGCAAACTACTTTAGTATCTTTGCTAAGAAACCCCCCTAAAAAAGGTGTCATAAAGAATATGAAATAACTGAAAAACAACTAAACTAATTCTTACCCATCCTCACAACACATACAATTTAAAAGGAAGCATTATTAGAAAACATAGCAGGACTGCCACAATCCCTTAAACACAATAGTAGATTTCTCCACAGACTGAAGCAAAGGTTAAAGGAAAACAGAATAGAGAGAAAAAACTTCAAATAAAAACCCACAGAGAAATTTTTCCAAACTCACCCCGGCAATTGCAGCTAAACTAGACTGAAAAACAAAGCCTGTGTTGTGCAGAACACATTAAAACAAACACATGCATAACATTGATAAGCATTTTGCTTAAAGGGGGGGAGGAGAGAAGCAAAGACTTAAAGACTAATCTTTCTGATGAAAACATATTTCCTTTCTCCCCCTTCCTGGTCTCTGATATAAGGCAGTGTACAAAGTGCTCATTTCTATGTTCTTTGTTTTCATCCCAAAGCCAGAAGATCAAAGAGTTAGGAAAACCTCCCCGCTAAAGAAGGTCATTACAAAACTAAATGCAGCAATTCAAAGTGGAAAATAGAATGAATGCCAAGGAGATGTTTAATGAAGTAACATTCGAGACATATTCTTTGAAGAACATTTGCCGAACCGTTTGATTGCTTTAGAGCACACAGGGAACAATACATCCTACAAGGCGCTAACACTGACTGATGGTTGCATTTTGTTGAAATGCTGCCAAACCACTCAGAATCACAAGTATATTTGATATAGAATTACCTAAGATGGTGGAAATATTCATGAATGTTTTGCATAGAAAACTGGTATTAAAATTTTACTTTTCTTGGGTCTAATTACATGTCCAAAGAATAAAACATTCACTTGGAAAAATAATTTGAAGCACTACTTTCCAGAATTCTGACAAAGTCCCGATGGCAAAGTAAGGGATTCATGTCCCATTGGCTATTGAGATTTTACATTTTGTTATTATTTTTTAATGCAGGTACTCATGAAATGAAAGCACGTAAAAACATAGAGTCTTCTTGGAAATTGTTAGTCTCATATACATTGGCTTTATTCAAAAGAGACAGATGGGCAGACTGGGTAGCTTCAATGTAGAGAATCTAGTGCTTGTTATTCAAATAGGGACCCACTAGACATTCGTACATTTGGTCAGGTTGACCATCCTTAGAAAGAACAGCAGCTCTACAGTGATACATCAGACTATCTCACTGGTGTGCCCAGGGGTGGCTATCCTTTTGGTCCTAGCCAATTTAGTCATTTATGACCTTTCACTGAGGAAAGAAAAGGAAATGTCTTAGGATAAAAATAGTTATTATTGTTATTTCAAGTCAAGTGAGCAAGGACTTTTCATATCAAGCACATTAAATTCAAGAAGACTCCTCTTCCTGAGTTCAAATCTGGCCTTAGACACTTACTAGCTGTGTGACCCTGAGCAAGTCCCTTAACCCTATTTACCTCAGTTTCTTCAACTGTTAAATGAACTGGAGAAGGAAATTGCCAATCACTCCAGTATCTTTGCTAAGAAAAGCCAAATGAGGTCATGACTGAAATGATTAAACAACAACACCATAGACTGACTCTGAGGTATGAAGGTATCCTATTCATAGGAAATGCCAGTTACTTTGATCCTGATCATGATAATGAATGATAGGACCCAACAGCAATTATTTGGGACCAACTCTGAATTGGACACTATCTGGAATGGTAGAACTAGGTGACTCCATGGATAGAACTCTGGGCCAGGAGTCAAGAAGACAGTTGAGTTCACATCATACTAGCTGTGTGACCCTATGCAATTTTCCTCATATGCAAAATATACAAGAGAAGAAAATGGTCAACCACTACACTATCTTTGCTAAGAAAATCCCAAAAGGGTCAAGAAGGGTCAGACAGCCCTCAAAAACAACTAAGTGGCAACAATGGTCTCCATTCTATAGCATAATAATGGGGGGCTCATTTGATATGATTCCTGTTTAAGGGCAAATCACACACTGATCTTTCAGATGTTTGGCTTGCATTTTTTCAGCTTTACCACTTCACTGAGAATTAAATCAATCAATCAATCAATCAATCAGTAAGCATCAATCAATAAGTAAGTATTGTGTACCATCCCTATGCTAAGTACAGGATACAAAGATAGTCCCTATTCTCTATGAGATTACAAAGATAGTCCCTATTCTCTATGAGATTACAGTCTAAATGGGACAATCTATGTATAACCTATATATAGAATAAATTGGAGATAATCAACAAAGGGAAAGCACTAACAACTGCATCTGCTCCTATGCTTGGTTTCAATTCTATAGAACAAGATACTTCCTGGTCAAGGAACCCTTCATCTCCCCTTGTCATCTCTCCCTGTTTCTGCCTCCTTTTTTATGTTGTCTCCCCTTATTAGATTTTAAGCTCCTTGAGGGCTGGAACTCTTTTTCTTTTTACTAATTGTATCCGCAGAGCTTAGCACAGTGCCTGGCACATAGTAGTCATTTAATAAATGTTTCCTGAAGTGAATTGTATTAAGTGGGGCCAGAAAAGCCTTCCTGTAGAAGGTGAGATTTTAGCTGAGTCTTGAAGGAAGCCTAGAGAGATGGATAAAGAGGGATGGGGGAAAGCCAGTGAAAATTCTTGGAAGCTGGACATTGTGTCTTGTGTAAGGAACAGCAAAGACACCAATGCCATTTGATCTCAGAGTACATGAGAGAGTAAGGTGTAAGAAGACTGGGAAAGAATCTAATCATGAGGGTTGTGAATGTCAAACAGTGGATTTTATATTTGATCCTAAAGGTAATAGATGATATCTCCAGACCTGCATTTTATTCAGATCAATGTCACAGAGAGTAGATGATGGATTGGAGTGGAGAAAGACTTGATGCTGGTAGAACAACCAGCCATTTTATTGCAATTGTCTAGGCATGAGACAATGAGGTCATGCACTGAGTTAGTGACAATGTCAGAGGACAGAAGAAGACATATAAAAGAGATGTTACAGAGACTTGATAGGCTTTGACAACAAAGGGGGTTGAGGGGATGTGAGAGACAGTGAGGACTTGAGGATAACATCTAGATTTCAAGAATGGATGATCAAAAAAATGGCAGTGTTCTCGACAGTAATAGGGAAATTAAGGAGGGGGGAGCTGTAAAGGTAAAGATAATGAACTTAGTTTGGGCCACATTAAGTTTAATATATGTGGGTCATGTGATCATAAATGCCTAATAGAAAGTGGAGGATTTGAGCCTGGAGGTTAGGAAAAAGGGCAGGGCCAAATAAGTAAATACTGAAGAAAATGTATAGGATGAATTTGAGAATAATGTGTTGGTTTTTTTTGTGTGGTGTGGTGTTTTCTGTATAAAAGTCATTTTTAAAAAGCATTAGATCTATTTAATCTAATTAATTTATTCAACAGTTATTTATTAAGTTCTTGTCACATAAAAAGTTCTGTTGGGTTAAAAACATTGGGTTAAAAAGTTTTAACAGCTTCTGGCTTTCTGAATAGCAGAGGGGACATAAGACAGTCATAAATATCATAAATATGACTATGACATAGTAAACTCTTCACCAAAGCCTGGCTCCATACTTGCCTCATGCCTTGAATTCTCATAGACTATGCTATCAGAGTGGAAGCTTTGGTAAGTTCTGCCTCAAGCATCTCTTTTAAGATTATAGGTATCAAGCCCAGGCCCTCAACAGTCTGAGCAGCAGATTAAAATATAATTGTCAACATTTTTAAAATAAGTTAAAATACAATAAAACTAACATAAATGACATTACATTTTAAAGCTAAACCAATAGGTAGCCCACATTGGTTCTTCCTGATGGATTAGTGACCCCCATTTCTATGCGAGTTTGACATCATTGCCTCTAAGACTATAAATTACAGAGAGACATCTTTGGAAGAATTTCACTAGGGAGATTCTTTTACTAATGAAATCACTTGATCTTTACCCCCTTGAAATCTGAGTAGGAGTTCAAAAGGTGGAGAGGGTAGATTTGGGGAGTAAGACATAGAAAGAGGGATTTTAGACTGAAATATTTATTGGGAAAGGAAATGGGGAATTAGAAAACAGGGAAATAAAGGGAGGTTTGTATGGGGGTAGTTGAGGGGAGAGAGGGAATATTGCTTGGTGAAGCAAAGGAGAGAGATGCCCCCTGCTGAGAGGAAGCAGCAGGGGTCCGATAAGGACTGTTTGTCCTGGAATGACTGAACTGAAGTTCAGCTCCCTCTATGACCAGAAAAGATAGTCCACTTATCTGACAGCGAGTTCAAATAATATAAAGTTTAATAACCAGTTGGGATTGGAGTTCTTTCCTCAGCTTCAGAGTTTTGGCCAGGCCCCAGAGGCTGGCGGAGGGTTTCTCCCACTCCTGTCTACTCTATATCAGTCCTGCTTTGTCTAATTCAGAATCTTAGCAGTAGACAGAAAGCAAACAAGAACAGTTCTAAACTTCAGAAGCCTGTGTCTTCGGGCTGAACCAAGAAGAGCATGCCATTCCAGACTGGGCTGAATAAGCTCCTCTCTCCTCCAACACCAGGAAGCCAGATTCAACCCGGCAGGAAGGAAGTGCTAGTCACAAGATCCAACTGCCACTCCCAGTTTCCCCTTCCACCACCAACTGTCAGTCTTGTTTCCTTTCCACAAGACTTAAGGCCATCTTGATGAAAGAATATGCATATCAAATTGTTTAATATGTCTTGGGATATACAAAGAGCCACATAACCCTAAGGATTGCTTTTATGTTTGTTGTACTTTTGGAAAAAAACATTTCCACTTAAAATTTGTGGACAAATTGACACTTGTGATGGCTAATGCAGGCCCACGGGGCAACTTTTCGACTGACCCGAAGTCGTGGAAGGCTTGAGTAGCTCACCTGTAACTTCTGGTGATTGCCCCTGCTTAAGGAATTCCTTGTGGGACTTTTATGAACAACTTCCTGTATAAACTTTTTATTTTTACCTACAATTTAGGACTCTTTTACCTTTTTTGATGCAAGAAAAGCATTCCCCCTCTCCTCCAGTCATTAGAAACGTGTCTAAAAGGATAAAAACAAAACTTAACCCCAATTAATGTAATCAAAAAGTACTCTAATAAATACATTGCATCAAACATCATTTCAATCAATCAGTCAATAAGTCAAATATATAATTAGGCTTCACATATCCTTAATCAATTTGGAAGAAGTTAAATTCTTTGATCATTGGCTATGGACAGTCAATGCCACATAAAATCCTCCTGTGGTTAGCTAAAAGAATTATATACAACTTTGGGGCTATTGTGAGTCAATTAAAAATAGTACATTCTACTGTCTGTGAGTCAAGGCTTGTTCTAATTAAGTGGTAAAGCACTCCAGAGAGGGAATTGCCTTGGGGGAAGGACAGAATTTCCTTCCCCATTCCACTTCAACCCCTCTTGATTGGAGCTAACGTTTTAATGGTTTTGTTCTGTTTGTTTTTGCTTCTTGATCCTTCTTAACCCCTTTTGGGGTTTTCTTGGCAAAGATACTAGTTTGTCATTTCCTTCTCCAGCTAATATATTAATGAAGAAACTGAAGAAAACAGGTTGAGTGACTTGTCTAGGGTCACACAGCTAGTGAATGTTTGAGACTAGATTTGAATTCAGGGTTTCCTGACTTCAGTTCCACCACTGTGCCACCTCACTTCCTAAAAAGATAACCTTATGAATGTCAAAATGTCAGATATTCTGCAGTTTCTATCAGTAAAAGCAGCATTTTCTGCAGAATAGCACTATATGGCAGCTTGTGAATTGGGAGCTTAGAGAGAAGAAAGTATAAACAACATGTTCCAAAGAGAGGTAGCTTCAGGATTCCACAAAGGCCTAGTAGAGAGTTACACTTTTGGAACAGAATTACATCTAAGTAGAACATGTTCTGGCAAAATTTAACAACTAGATTTACATGATTGCTCAGGTAACATCTATATGAGATTGTTTACCAACTCATTGGGCAGTGGGGGAGGAGAGGAGGAGGAAGAGAGGGAGAGAAATCAAGACTCAAAATTCTTTGAAGAATGTTGGATACTGTTTTTACATGTAAGTAGGAAAAAATTAAATTAAATTTCATAATTTTAATAACTAGACCTGGGTAGAGGAATTGGGATGTAGATGGGACTTTTAAGTTTAATCTTCACTGTTCACATTCTTTCCAACTCTTAAGTCTAGACAATCAACAAAAAAATAAATCAAGCCATGATTTGTAACATTTTCTGATTTCCACTGAAAATTTACCTATCAGCTCTCATAAACTGGGATGAGCTGGCTCCAGCACACCACTGCAAGAAGAACTTTTTCCATGAAGAGGAAAAAAGGACTTCCAGGAACCATGTTTCAGGAGTTTAACCTTACCCTTTGGACACATGGGTTTTCCAAATTTAAGCTCATTCTCTCAGGATTTGGTAAGTGAAAAGGACAGTACACCTCCTACTTAGGGAAGTATTTTTGTTGTTAATGTCCCTATTATACCTGTTTAGTAAATACACTTTCTAAAAACTAAGTTTAGCTGATAATCAATGGGAACATACCAATGAGTAAAACTACTAGAAAATCTCCAGCCTCTTAGGGTTAATTCTAGATCCTTGAAGGGGAAAATAATTAATTAGCTTCTCTCTTGGGAACCAGAGAAGTGGATTAAAAGGGACTGCTCCACAATGTAAGCTGTGACCAAGGCCATGACATGCCAAGGTACTATCCCCTTATGAAATCAATGTGGAAGCAAAAGATCAAAGATCCCAAAGTGAAGAACCAGAAACTAGAAATGAAAATAGGATCCTGTTTCCCCACCCAGCTAAAATGCCAAGATACTGACAAGTTTTCAGAGATAGCAAATCAGAAGGAAATATAGCAAAATGGAGGTAGACAAATGGTCTCCAACTGCCATACATAGGCTAAAAGATGTGGACCCTGAGAAACTGAAGGGGCCAAAGGCAGCCTTGTCTTACTCGGTCAAACTGACTGGAGGTCAGTTTCCTTATAGGTAGGTATTCTTGAATAACAGTGAAATCAAAAAAATATAAGAATGTGTGTGCTATATTGGGCTTAAAACAAATTCAAGGTTCCACTCTTGAAGAGATCACACATGTGAGGGAGTCTGATCAGTACAACTTGCCTTGCTAAAGCTAGATATAACACTTGTTCTTCATTGCCCAAGAATTATGAACTGGATTTCTTTCAACTTCTCACACATGAATAATTAAAAGACCTTCTGTTCATTTGGTTTATTTTATAGTCAATGTGTGTTGGACTTTGTGCTATGGCCTGAAAGGTAAATGACAGCCCCTGCTCTCAGAGATAACATGAAAATAACAATAAACAAGCTATATACAAGATTAAATAAAACAGAGGAAAGACACCAGAATTGAGACCTATATAAGGGGTCAGTAAGGTGACTTAGTGGATGGAGAACCAAACCTAGAGACTGGAGGTCCAGGGTTTATATCTGGCCTTGGACATCCTGGTCAAATCACTTAGTCCCCATTTCCTAGCCCTTACTGATCTTCTGCATTAAAACCAATACTTAGTATTGATTTTAAGAGTTTAAGAGTTTTTAAAAATAAGACATTTATAGGAAACATCACAAAAGAAAATAGTGTATCATGATTTCAATTCTTTTTTATGCATAGTAGAATGAAATGTGAGATTTTGATAAATTCACTTTTTAATAACTGTTGCCAAAATTCATACCAGAAAATCAAACACCCTAATAATTTCCTCAAAATTACTTTTAAGAAAGTAACTTTCCATATATCAATTATAGTAGATCTTATAGATCTTTTAATATGAGTTATTTATTTCATTAGAACATTATAAATTATTTATTTTCAAAATCACATTAAAATAGAAATAAAACTTCTCTTAGTTTATATACTTCACAGAAGTAAGTTAAATATAACATAATGCATGCTATGGAAAGAGCAATGTGTATGCACCCTCAAAGAATAATTTTTTAGTCAGTTTCACATTAAACATTGACAACAAAAGTTGACTTATCTTAAAATAAACTAGTCACTACATTACTCAGCCACAAGCAAATGTTTAGTTTGTAAATAAGGATGAACCAGCAATGCTTGAATATGTAGTTCATCAAAATCACAACAAGAAACCAAATATTCTGAATGTATAAAATTCCATGTTTATTTAATATCTATTACATAGCTGGCTCGTTGAAACCAGACTCTGTAGAGACAAGTAACATTTCTGATGAACATAAACATAATCATATAGTTGAAATTCATCCCGTATTTTCACATGAATAAAGATGTCATTAGGCGAGAGTTGCAACAGTAAAGACCTTTCTTTGAATTGATGCAACAACTCTCAAAACTCCAACACAGCAACAGTCTTGTCTAAAGCTTCGAAGGGCTCGACACCAGAAAGGCAGCTCAGCACTGAGAAACTCATTCATTGTCCCTCAATGTTTGGAGTCACAATTCCTTCACAGTTACTTCCAAGACACAGCATTAGCCCTGGCTGCTGTTAATGCTATAGATCCATTCTAGGAGGCCAGTGCAGAGTTCAGGATTGGTCCAGCTAAGCCCCCCAAAAAAGAAGAACAAATGTTAAAGCAAGGTTAATCATCCCTTAATAAAGGAGGGCTGCCAACTGGCAACTCTTTTCAATTTAATGTTTTGGTATTGTGTAGATATCCTAAATCAGATTCCTGGCCTCCTTTTATAATATCTCATGACTGATTGACTTTGAGGGCAGTGATTGCTAATTTAGCTACCCATCTTGCAATGTGAAAGCCTCCCACCCAACTCTTTTAAACCTCTAAAGGAGAGTGAGAGTTATCTTGCATTTTAGTTTAAAATTTTACCAACCCAAGAAAATTGTTTATTCACCCAAAATGTGCAAATTGGCAAAGAAAATATCAGCATTTTTGTTGTTACTTCCATATCATCATTTAACCCAGGGATGGACTACTTAATAGACTTGTCTAAAAGGACTTCAACTGAATTAGCTACAGAAACACCACATCAAGGGTTCTTTTAAATGTCATCTCATGATAACAATATGCGATATAAGTATTCTTTGTCCTTGTTCTGGAAGATGACTATTGACATCACAGGGTGATGTCTTGACTTACTTTTTTTTTAATTATATTTTATTATGTTTTAGGGAAGTTGAGTTATACAAAGTCATTAGATTCACTGTCTCTTCCATGGTCATCTAAGTCCAGGGACAAGACAAAAGTTAGGACCACTGGCAATGGTCTAGAAGGCAATGGGTGAACCTGGCATCTTCCATGACTGACAATATTCTAAGCACTCCCCAGGCCTGCTTTAGCCACTTTTATGGCCTTGGAGAGAAAATGTTCTTATCAGCTATTTCATAAGAGGAAGTCTTCACATTCTTGGGGGAAATAGTCCTAATTTACTGACAGTTTTGCAATCTGTTGGTTACTCTAAACCTGGTTAAGCCTATCTATCAAGATAGTTTTACCAGAATGTGGTCATTGTGCATGCTACAGCTTCTTAAAAGCATAGATAAGATTTGGGGGATATGATATGTTTAGGGTTTATATAATCAATGGATTTTATGTGTTTAACACTGTTCTGTGTATATAGGAAGCTTTTCATAAATGTTTAAACAATTCATTCATTCATAACCAACACCTATTATAAAACTGTGAAATTCCACTAATGTGATACAGTCAATTATCAAATGATGCCTTATTCCTATGGATCTAAATGATCATAACACTATTTTGACTAAAACTAGGTTTTGGTGGAAATGACAAATGATGTCACATCAGAAATGCCTGTACCATGAAACTTCGGATGACATTTGTTACAGGACTTCAGGATGAGAGAAGCATCATCTAGAGAAATGTAGAAACAAAAAAAATATTTAAAAATGTTCATCAAGTCAAAAAAAATCTTTATCTCTTCTTCTTAGACAAGAGCTGACCCTGATATATAGTCGAACTAAGGAACCTGGTTTCCTTTCTTTACAGACAGACTTTATTTTCTTCTGACTTTATAGTCTGAACCACATCATGTTCAGTATCTGCTAGAAATTAGTGAGAGGCAAAGTAATGATGCTCCCTGAGGGCAGGGGCTATAGACACATTTATAACCCTCAGAAAGCCTCGCACAGTTCTTGGGGTTATTTAAGATCCTTGACAAATAATGTTTTGAATGTCTCAAAATGCATTTTTTCTTAAAACAATTTGAAGCATCTACTTAAAACCATCAGTAAGTATTCTTATAATGAAGATAAACTAGAAACCTTCCCTATATGATTAAGAATGAAATAAAGATGTCCATTATCACCAATATTATAGTAGAAATGCTAACAATAGCAATAAGAAAAAAAGAAATGAAAGGAATCAGAATGGACAAAGAGTTAATGAAACTCTCTCTTTTTGCAAATGATATGATGATATATGTGGAAAATCGCACAGATCCAACTAAAAGTTTAGTTGAACTTACAATAATTTTAGCAAAGTGGCAGAACATAAAATAAACCCACATGAATCATCAGCATTTTTATATATAACTAAGATAAGATAAGAGATAGAGATATTCCATTTAAAATAAAATACTGGGAATTATACCTGCGAAAACAAAACCCTACTCTCAAGGAGCTCCCAGTCTAATGGGGAAGATGATATGCAAATAACAACAGACAAGCTATATAATTATAAATTAATTATAATAAGTACAAATATAAGTATAAATATGAACATATGCATAATTTATAAATTATTATAATTTGAATAATTGGGGAAATATCAATTATACCTGAAAGAGTGGAGGCAACACCATTAAAATGACAACCCTACCTAAACTAATATACTAATTCAATATCACACCAACTAAGTTACCAAAAAATTTTTTTTATAATTTCAAAGTCATCTGAGGTAAGAAAAGGAAAGATTTGACATTATTAGTTCAAGCTGCTGACCAGGTTTGATTAAAATTTTGCAATATTTTTATATTATTTTGATTCTTTTATACTTCCAAATGAGCCTTTCCTCTAAGAAATTTTTATTTTTCCATTTATTATTATGGCTTTTTACTTTGGGAAGATTTCATATGACACTATATGGAACAAGGAGATTGACCATCTTGTTTCTGAAATGCCAGTAAATTGGTTGATCAAATTTTTAAACGTCAGTCCTTCCTTGATATTATTCTCAGTTTATTTTCTGGATTTTTACCAGTTCCAGTATCAGTTCTTGGAGGATGATATAATGGTCTGTGGACTGATAGCTCTGAGAGCTTTCTCCCCCCATCCACCCACCCAGCTGATTCAACTGACCCTTGAGATGCTGATTGCTTAAAGACTTGCCTCAGGCTTGGATGTCAGCTTTAAATCTCACTCTGAACATGCTCAGTTCAGGGGCTTATCAACTTCTGGCCCCAGGTTTAAGCTCAAGTTTCTGGTCTCACTGTGTACTTGATCCAATCAGGCACATCCTTGACTGCCCTGTCCTGGAGCTTCACTCTTAGTTTAGGGCAAAAAGTTCCAGGGGGGAATCCTGCTGTGATCTGTGTCCTCACCCCAAACTGTGAATTATGTCCTCATGCCAAGCCCAGCCAGGGATTCCTGGCTTTACTCTGGGCCCACAGGGATCAGCCCACTTCAGCTCAGATTGCCCTGGACTTGGACTCCAGAATACTCCACAGGTTTGAACTTTCAAGGGGTGTGGGTTGGTTTGCATTACTATTTGCCCAGGCAGGATCTCAGGATCTGAATGTTGGTTTGGAATTAGGTTCTGAACCTGTGACAGCAGATGTAGGGTTGGGGAATGTGGTTTGCTCTTCCCTCTTTGCTCCAGCCTCTTGATGACTCTGCTATCCTCTGACCCTAGTGCTCCATAAATTCTCTGTCTACCTTTTAGGTTTTTCTTTTCTTGAAAGTTGTTTTACTCTGTCTCATTGTTGGTTCTTTCACTCCTGTATTCATTTTGTGGTGATATTTTAATTTTGGTGGGAGAGGATTCTTGTTGTGACATGGAGATGCTCTGGTTTACTCCTCCATCTCCCTCCCTTCCTTTTAAGTTTGGTTGATCAATTTGGAACTATGCCCAAAGGGCGACAAAAGAATATCTACCCTTTGACCCAGCCATAGCACTGCTGGGTCTGTACCCCAAAGAGATAATGGACAAAAAGACTTGTACAAAAATATTCATAGCTGTGCTCTTTGTGGTGGCCCCAAACTGGAAAACGAGGGGATGCCCATCAATTGGGGAATGGCTGAACAAACTGTGGTATATGTTGGTGATGGAATACTATTGTGCTAAAAGGAATAATAAAGTGGAGGAGTTCCATGGAGACTGGAACAACCTCCAGGAAGTGATGCAGAGTGAGAGGAGCAGAACCAGGAGAACATTGTATACAGAGACTAATACACTGTGGTATAATCGAACGTAATGGACTTCTCCATTAGTGGCAGTGTAATGTCCCTGAACAACTTGAGGGATCCAGGAGAAAAAAACACCATTCATAAGCAAAGTATAAACTATGGGAGTGGAAACACCGAGAAAAAGCAACTGCCTGAATACAGAGGTTGAGGGGACATGACAGAGGATAGACTCTAAATGAACACTCTAATGCAAATACTATCAACAAAGCAATGGGTTCAAATCAAGAAAACATCTAATGCCCAGTGGACTTACACGTTGGCTATGGGGGGTGGGGGGGAGGAAAAGAAAATGATCTATGTCTTTAACGAATAATGCTTGGAAATGATCAAATAAAATATATTTTTAAAAAAGTTTGGTTGATCGAATTTTTAAAAGAATTTATTATTGTATCTAATATAGTTAAAATGAAATGAGAAAGAGTTAATCTGGAAGAAAAATGTTTATAGCAAGTTTCCCTTAATAGAGGCTTAATTTATGAGATATATAAAGGAACTAATTGAAATTCTTTAGAATAAGGGCTATTCTCCAATAGACAAAGGTTCAGATTTCAGAAGAAGAAAGTCAAGAAATCAAGAACCAAATGAAAAAAAATGTTCTGAATCACGACTTGAAAATTTAAAATTAAATCAGTTTTGAGGTTCAACCTATTGCTATCAATTTGGCAAAAGTAATAAAGTGGACAATAGCAAGTATTGGAAGGACTGTGAATTGATCTAGCCATTCTTACCTACTGTCTTAGAATCTATACTAAATATTGGTCCCAAAGCAAAAGAGTGGTAAGTGCTAGACAAGGAGGTTAAGTGACTTGCCTAGGGTCACAAAATGTGAAATTAGAATCTGTTACTCTAAAAACTATAATTTGTAAGATAAGAGAAGAGAGATTTTTACATGGACAAGATTCCCAGCAAAACTACAATCCCCAGCAAAAACTATGATTCCCAGAAGCCCACTCATTTCCTTTCATTATGTGTTGACTTAAACAAGATATAAATTGGGTGGAGTTCTGTGTCTAGCTCTTTTTTCTTTCCTGTTGAGGCTTTGGTGTAGCAAGTATTTTGAGCAGGTAGAAAAACTTAGTCATGTGGTTTCTATTTTGTCAGATAATAAACTTTTAAAATATAATACTTGAAGTATTGGACATTAATTTAACTCTTAAAATAGTTAGGAAGTGTCTGAAACCAGATATGAAACCAGGACCTTCTATTTACAGATTTGGCTCTCTATCCACTGAGCCACATAGCTTCCTCCTGATCTAGCCATTCTTGAAGGTAATTTGGAATTATGCCTAGATACCTAGGTAATTGTATATACCTCTTGAATCTATTTTAACACCACTAGGTTTATACTGCAAAGAGATCAATGAAAGGGGAAAATAGTCTCTATTTGAGAAAAATATTTAAAGCAGTTTTTTCAAGTTAGTCCAAAATTGAAAATTAAAGGTGTTCTTTCTAATTTGGAAATAGTTAAGCAAATTGTGGTTTATGAGTATAAGGGAATATTATTGTGCTAAAAGAATTATGAAATGAACAGTTTCATAGGAAAGTGGGAAGATCTTTATGAACTGATGCAAAGTAAAGGAAGCAGAGCTACAAGAACTAGTTATGTAATGATAATAATATCTGAGAGAGAAACAATTTTGAAAGACTTTATAACTTTATCATGCAGTGAAAAAGAAAAATTACTCCAAGAGATACATTGGCTCTAAAACTACTGTATTATAGACTCAAGTTGATCTCAAACCCCAAGAAGTTTGGTTTCTTTTTTTGCCATATTCTTATCTCTGCAACTTAGAGTTGTAAGATTGGACCAATGTCTATTTATGTAATATGCCTGCAAAATCTTCCCATTTCCTAAACTCTTTTAAGAAAAGCCAAATAAAAACAGAAATATTATAATTAATCATTTAAAACAAGCAAAGTAGATAGCCCAAAATAACACAAATGAAATATGGTTTTCCCCTGTTAAATGAGGGTACAAATAGGGCTGCTACATCCAAAAGCCCAGGTGAGAAGGCTGTCACACATTTTCCTTTTATTTTTTAATATCCTCTTTCTGAGGTTCTGCAAGGTGAGAAACAGGGAGCAATAAGGATGAGGTTACAGAGATGAAAGACAAAAATGACCCAAATGTGGGCTGAAGAAGAAAAGATGGTCTTGAGGAATTCTAGAAATAAAAGGGGAAAAAATGACCAAATCAGCCAGCAGCTAAATGTGGGAGGGAGAGAAGCAAATGTCAGATGTATGAGCTTGGAAGACTAGAAAAATAATAGCACTAGCACTTCCAACAGAGATACAATATACGAAGAGCAAAGCAGGGGGCAATAAACACATTTCTCAATAGGCAAAAATAGCTAAGAATAGAGCTTACCTCCTCCTCTTCCTCCTCCTGGGAAGGTCCATGCCTTGATCCCTAGAATACATCTTTTGAAATGTTAAAATTAACAATCATGCTAATGTAGAGCTTTGAGGAAAAACTAAAATTGCTTTGCCTTCACTGTCACCTTCTTTCTTCATTTTGCTTCTTAAAAGAATTTGTGCTGAAGATTAATACCCAGGGCCAGAAACCTGTTACTGTTACACAACAGTACAGGTTCAAATAAAAGGTAGAGTACCCACATTAGAAGACATTGCGAATATGTCCAAACGATAGAAAGTTTTCTGACTGGTCTATTTTGTGAAGGGTTTTTCTTTTTTATTTTGATAGAAATTTTGGCCAAATTATGTTGTCCTTAAAAAAAATTTTCCTTTCATCTACCGGCATGAATGATACAAAAGAAAAAGCAAGAATAAATATAAATAAATAAATAAAAAGCAAGAATAAATGTTTGCATGGGTTCATTCAAAATGAACAGCCAGTCTCTCTCTTCTCTTCCACTAAGAACAATAATGAACAGCCCAAAGATTGATCTCTGAAGTTTCTGTTACCCTAATGACAGTCCATGCCACTTGGCTGGCTTCCTGATCATTGTTGCATTTCCTTGTATCAGTGCTTAATTAAAGAGAAAAGAAGAGGAAAGGAGGGAAGGAAGGGAGTGGAGAAGAAAGCAGAGAAGAGAGCAGGTGAGAAGAAAGGAAAGGTTTAGGGAGGGGAGGGGGGAAAAGGAGAGGATGAGGACAGAGCTCTGGAGGATTCTTACAGTTACTGAGAGTTCCCTAGATGGAGAGCTAGCAAAAGAGATGAGAGTGGTCAGAAGGGTAGGAGGAGAACTTGGAGAGAACAGTTCAGAAAACCTAGAAAGAAGGGAGGTCAAGAAAGATAACTGAAAAAAAGAAATCATCAGCAACTTTGGAGAGAGTCATTTTGGTTGATGAAGAATAAATGGTTAAAATAAGATACTCCGGAATGGTGGACTATGGTGATTTTCTTGACACTTGCTTTGTTTTTCTCCACTTAGCAGTCGCCTTGTGCCTGTGCCTGGAGGTCTTCATCTCACCCATCTATAAAGTCTTGTTCTGCCCCCATCCCATCCTCAACCAAAGGAACACTTCATGCTGGTCCTCCCAATTACCATTTGTGGTATTTTGCCTGGGTTTAAAAATTTCTACTCATGGATTGGATTCCTCAGCTCTTCCTGGTCTACTCATTCTGAGAGTCAACAAATATTTGTTAAACACTTTCTATGTAGAAGGCAATATTTTAATTTGTATATTTTAATATATATTATATTAGTTTATATATTATACATATACACATAATATTTACTATATAATAATTTACTATATAAGTAATATGCAATAAAAATCCCTGGGTATACAAAGAAAAGCAAACCAAGTCTCCTCCTCACAAGGAAATTACATTCTAAGTGGAAAGATACTCAGGTGAGTATCAATTGTCAATCATTTGACCTTTCTTGCAGCTCTTGTTGAATCCTAAATTCCTTCTCCACATTCACTGGATACTGTACAGCTCATCAAAATGACTATGCTTCCGATGTGCCTATAATTTTTTTAAAACATATTTTATTTTTCCTCAACTACATGAAAAATAACTTAACCTATTTTTATGTTTAAAAACAAAAATCCTCTCCCTCCCTTCCCTCCCTCCTCCCTGAGGTGGCAAGCAATATGTTATAGATTTTACATGGTAATAGTGTAAAGCATCTTACCATATTAGTCATTTTGTGAAAGAGAACTCAAATAAACAAAAATGAAGAAATGAAGTGAAATAAAGTGTGTCTCAGTCTTTATTTGGATACCATGAGTTCCTCCTCTACAAGCAGATGGTGGTTTTAATCATGAGTCCTTGAGAATTTTCTTTGATCACTGCATTGATAAGAATAGCAGTCATTCACAAACAGTCATCATATAAAACTACTGTTGCTGTGTATATTGTTCTCCTGTTTCTGCTCACTTCACTTTGCATCAGTACACATAGGTCTTTCCAGGTTTTTCTGAAATCATCCTGCTTATCATTTAAAAAAAATAATCCTTAACCTCCATCTTAAAATTAATATTTTGCATTGGTTCCCAGACAGAAGGGTGGTGCAGGCTAGACAATAGGGATTAAGTGACTTGCCTAAGGTCACACACAGCTGGGATATGCCTGGGGCAAGATTTGAACCCAGGATTTCCTCTCTCTGGATTTGGCTCTCAGTTCACTGAGCAACCTAGCTGCCCTCCCCCCGTCATTTCATATAGCACAGCAGTATTCCATTATAATCATATACCACAACTTGTTCAGCCATTCCCCAATTAATGGGCATCCTTTAGTTTCTGTAACTATGACTTTTAGTAGCTGTATAGCAATGGATTTTCTGCTATTTGTCTTGAACTTAGAAGCAGAGAGCCAAAGGATAGGTAGGAGGTCTGGGGCAGGTGACAATAACCATTTGTAAAAATGTTCAACAGAGGAAGGAACCAGATGAACTTGAAATATCCGATCGGAATCATTAAGGATTCTGTGAAAGTGCACGCTTTTTTGTTGTTCTGCTTAGGAAGTTGTCATCTTGATCCTTGCCACCATGCCTAATGAATTAACTGCTCTCTATGACTGATATGATCAGTCTGAAACTGTCAGCCAATTTAGCCAAAAACTCCCTCTCTGAACAACAAAATAATACCTTCTAAAATGCTGATTAAACGTTTAAATTAGCGCATATAGTTTGATCCTTAGGACACTACTGAAACTGTATGTACCATTTCTATCCTCTTCTTGTAGCCATTGTTTATCCTCATATGCAGTTGTTTTTCAGTTGTGTCTGACTTTTCGTGACCTCATTTGGGATATCCTTGGCAAAGACACTGGAGTATTTGGCCATTTTCTTCTCTGAAACAGAGACAAATAAGATTAAGTGACTTACCCTGGGTCATGCAGCTAGTAAGTATATGAGGCTGAATTGGAACTCGGGAAGATGAATCTTTCTGACTCCAGGCCCCAGCACTTTATCCATTGTGCCACCCAGGTGCCATGTGAATACATGTGTATTCTGGATGAAGTGGTATGATCTTCCAAGGATACAAAAAATGGTAAGCCTTGCTTCCAAGTATTGAATGGGTCACGGACCTTCAGACTATTTATTATGCATAACTGAATGATGTTGTGATTTCCATTACCTTTAGTTTTATGTGAATTATATTTACCATGATCAGACTAATTATTATAGAAAGAAACAAATACTAGATGGAATCCAGGAGTTATTTTACTTTAAATTATTTTGGTCATGAAGTAAAATTGGAAACAAAGGGATCTATATTTGAAGTCCATCCATATTGGGGGATAACAAAAAACGGAGACTACTACTACTACTCTTTTTCTACCTCTTCTGATAACAGAGAATGCTTTTGCTATTAATTAAAATGCTAGTTCAGTCAGTGGCATTTCAAATAAGGAAGCAGAAGCTATAATTTGGAGCTGAACATAAACATAATTTGAAAAAGTGATGATGAACTAAACCATATTTACACAAGCATTTGAAATAATGGCTCACGAATCCTGTAGCACGTCCTCCCTCCTCCTCTGCCCGTTTAACTGAATCACATTGAATCTCCTGTTGGTTCTTTGCCTGGCACCTTATTCAGACTCTAAATCTTTCAGCAAGACGTGAAATCTAGTCTGTCTCACCACCATTTTTCACATTAAGCATGCATCTCCTGCTGTGGTGTTAGGGCCAGGGGTGGGATGTTGGAGGGGGGAAGAGGAAAACTCTGAGATTTTCTCAACACACTTCATTATTTTTTAATTCTGAACTTCAACATGTGAAAATTAGAATGACAAACTCCCTAAACCTTATATTGGTTGATGAGTTCTACAGAAACAGTGTTAATAAAGGGGAGAAAGTGTGTATTTCCCTGTCTAGAGAAGATACCTTTGCTGTGCTTGGAGATCAAAATGAAGTGATACCAGAGTTTCAGAAACATCTGTAGATAAGTAATCACTGAAGAGGGGAAAATATACAAATATAATATATAATGGGCTTCCTTCTACTACATATTTATTCTCAATGCCAAATCCCTGTCAAATCCAAATTCATTTCAGATTCCTATGAAATAAAACACCAAATCATGAAAAAGCATCTTAGTGCAGCAAAGAATTTCTGCTTCTAGGACCCTGGAGGGGGCAGCTGGGTGGCTCAGTGAATTGAGAGCCAGGCCTAGAGACAGGAGGTCCTGGGTTCAAATCTGGCCTCAGCCACTTCCCAGCTGTGTGACGCTGGGCAAGTCATTTAACCCCCATTGCCTAGCCCTTAGCACTCTTCTGCCTTGGAATCAATACACAGTATTGTAAGGGAAGGGTTTTTTTAAAAAAGGACACTGGATATTAGGGATCCTAAAAATCTTCCTCCTCCCCCACATCCAACTTCCCGAAAATGTCCATCAGAACCCAAGCAATCCCAATCAGTGGCATGGTATTAATTTATGTGTCACCCAATCTTGAAACCCTTTTGCAACTGTTTACCACAGAACATTTCTCAGTCCTTCCAGGGCCAGATCTAAGGAATACACCATTGCCATTACTAGGTCCAGAGATGCATTTTTGCCCCAGGGACAAAACTAACCACCATCTATATTTCCTAGATACAAATGATTGCTTAGATGGCACAAGCACAAATTGCACTATGGTAGGGATTCTCAAACTATGATCCATTGACCTCTGGTGGTCTCTAGAGACATTTAAGAAAGGTTTGGGGCATCTATTAAGCATTTTCCATGTGTAAGACATGAAAGTGGGTTCTGATGAACACTATAATAACCATTATATATATATACATATATATATATATATAACAAGAACATTTCCCATACATTATCTGGTTTTTATTTGTTTTTAAAGAACAACATAGTCTCTGCCCTCAGGAAGCTTATAATCTATTTTGTGTTTTTAAAATGACAATGTGCTTTTACTTCTGACATTGATTATTTATTATTTGTGATATGCAGTATAAATAAGGAGTTTGGTCTATTCACTGACCCAAGAAAGACCAAGCAGAAAGATATCCCTTGCTCAGATTTAAATATAACTAACAGCTAAGATAACACAGACAACAACTAGAATTTATATGCTCATTTAAGGCTTAAAAAGAACATGTATATGTTCTCATTTGATCCTCACAACAAGGGGAGAGAAGTCCTATTGTTATCCCAATTTTACAGAAAGGGAAACTAAGGCTGAGGGTTTAAATGATTTGCCCAGGGTTACACAGTTAGGAAATATCTGAAAGGGGAATTGAACTCAGTTGATCCTGACACCAAGTCCAGCATCTTATTCATTATACCACCTAACCACTCAACATGTAATGGCATGGACACTCTAGAGAATTTATTGAATCGTGTATGTTCATATGTACATATATACATACACATACATTTAATATTTACTTTATAATATCTGAGACATAATTCAAATGGTCATTGAGCTAGCCCCAGAGGCACACAGGATGAGAAGTATAGGCTATATTGCTTTCCACAAATTGCTCCACGATTCCCTGATTGCTATATTGTAGCTAGAAGTGGAATACCACTATTCTAAAGAACCAAAGATCACCATCCACAGGAGAAAATGGAAAGTCATGTGGTAAGTGAGAATGTGTTACAAGAGATGGCCACTGAGGAAGTCTGAAGAAATCTGAAGAAAGGAATAAGGGGATTTTATAATAGGAAGAGAAAATGGACTAATACATGGTAAGAGTGGGGGATGACAAATGGCCAGTCAGAGTGTTCCTTTGGCTCCTTCAGGCAAAGGCAAAGAAGGCTTCCAGAATTGCTGAGTGAGAATAAGAACTTTGGGGCAAAAAAGGAGTAGTAACACAGGATGGGCACATATAGATAGATGTACTATCCCTTATACCATTGGAGGGATATCCTGAATTAACAAAATCAAAGAAACGTTTGAGAATAAATAAATAGAACGCATCTCCTCTGGGATCTCATCAAAAGCATCCATACTTTTCATGTTTATTCTGGTGGGGAAAAACTGAAGTGTGTTAGACAGGTAGCAAGTAGGTTCTTAGGTCACATGGAAGTGGTGAATAGGGTGAAATCCTTTTCTAAAACTGACACTCACATACTTCTTCACTAGACCCAAAGATTCTCCATCTACTCTGAAGATGTGTAATCTAAAAGCAAACCTGAGCTTGATTAAATGACAGTGAAAGGTTTCTAAATAGTTCTATGCAAAGAGCATTTGCACGTTCTAGAAGAGATGGGGTTTCAGTGGCATCTTGTCTGAATCATTTTCTTCAGTACTGATCTTTATTACAGTTCATATGATGTGGCTCTAGGTCTATAATAACCAATACCTTAAGAAAATTAAAATGAATTTGACAGACTGCACTTTGGGAGACTGGCATGTTTCTTACCAATTTAGGATGTAATAAAAGGGGACATGCCCAGTGGTTTTATATTGTGAAAGAAACATAGACTCAAGATTGCAAAGAAAGAGGAAATACATGAATTTTACCAATTTTTTAAAAAGGTCTAGTCAACACATTACTCAGGCTAAATTACCCCTAAAAAAGCAGACAGTGTTGTGACGAATAGGTCCAAAAATATAGAATACCTTTTGAAACAACTCAACATTCTACAAAACTCTTTGCAGAAAAATAATACCTCCCAATTGGTTCACACACATTCATGTTGCCTCCTGGCTCCATTGTCCCTTTTCTATATGAATCATCAAATCTTTCTTATCTTCAAGGTTAGAGCCCATTGACCCCATTCTTATTTACAAACCATGCACAATTTTGCAACACCATCTATGATACTATCCTTTAAGATTCATTACCTTGTATCAGATTCATCTCTGAACTCTGGTTTTTGAGGGAAGAGAGCTATGAATCCAGCATCCATACATCCTTCCTAAAGCCATCTTGGAGTGTATTCCTCCACCCCTTTTGTCATGTCCACATAGAGAAAGGGCATCCTCTAAGGTGCTAGCTAATGTAAACATGGTTATCAGATCAATTAACAATGAAAATTATGGCATTTAATAAATGCTTTTTTAAACCCAGGCATTTATCGACTTAAAAAAATCATTTTAAAATCAACTCAAATTCAATGGTATATCTTCTAAGGTAAGTTTTGTGGCCAAAGCAGAGATAGGAATTTTTACTTCTGTTAATGAAAGATGATGGTTCTTCTTGCTCTGAGAAACCTCAACCAAATCTCCTATATAGAAACTCAGTGCACTAACCACAGAAACATGAATCAACTTTAATACTCAACTATTCAAATGGACCTTTGATCTTAGCAATGCGTCTTCCCTCCAGTAATGAAGATACCAAACCAACCATGGCTGCTCCTCATTCTGTGTAACTCTTGTCCATCTCTTTCCAGGAGTTTGCTATAGGAGTCCCACCCAACATGTTGGAGACCTTCCTCACTTTTTCTTGATAGAGTGAGAAAGCTAAAAGAGAATACAAACAGACTATTGGAATGATTTGGCCTTTTCTAAGCCTACCAACCAAATAAAATGTCTTATTTCTTTCAGCATTAACTGGTGGATCTAATTGTTCTTAAAAGCTCCTTATTTTCAGAAATAGACTTCACACTTTGTATGCTACCTTTTAGCCAAGTGGTGCTACTAGCCATCTCTAGAACAAGCTAGGCAACCTCACTTCTATGCCTTCTTCTTATAACATTCCCTGTACTTGAATTTTTTTCTCTGCTCCTCCTGTGGAAATTCTATATATCCTTGAAACCCAGTTCAAATGTCAATTACTCTAAGGACCCTTTCCTGATCTTTCCTTTCTGACATTACACAATACTCTCTTCCCTTCTTGTGCATCTTCTTTCATTCTATTTTGCAAATTTTGACTATATACATTTGAAACTACTTAGTCTGTAAAACTCATGCGAGAGGAAAAGGAAGAAGCTTTTATAATACCTACTATGTGCCAGACACTTTGCTAAGTGATGTTTAGTACAAACCTGACCTCAGAAACTTCCTCACTCTGTGACCTTGGGCAAGTCACTTGACTTCAATTCTTTAACCTTACTGCTCTTCTGCCTCGGAATTGAAAGAGTATTGATTCTGAGACAGAAAGTAAGAATTAAAAAAAGAAGAACATATTTGCCATCTGTAAGCCATTTGTGAGCATTGTCATGCAGAAGAAGGATTAGATTTAGTCTTCTTCTTGGTCCTACTGGGTATAGGTAGGGGAAATGGGGAGAAATAGTAAAGAAGCAGGTATAGACATAAAGAAAAGCAATGTACCAACCTGGGACATTTTGCATGTGGCTGCATGTTCAGAGCAAGATGTGACTGTGAGCTCTGAGAACAGGTATTGTCTTTTGCCTCTTTTATATCTCCAGTACTTTAACATAATAGTGCTTTGGAACACTTTGGAACACAAGATGGTTGATAAATCTTGGTAAATTAATTGATTCATTGGCTCTTTTTTAAATCATAGCCTTCTTTATTCCAGTTCTTCAGAGTTCCCCATTTGTTATATATGTTAACAGCCTACTCATATCTATCATTAGCCTCTCTCATGACCTCTGAATGATATTTATTTTTAAATCTTCAGAAATTACTGTGTTTCATGACTTACAGACATAGGAACAGATAGAATACTGGCATTAAAAAGAAACACTTTTAACTGAAAGATGTGTAATTATGATAGCCACATTTGGTACCAAAGAGAGGTGAGAAAATGTACTTCCCTTCCATTTTCACAGAGGTTGAAAATTATTGGTGTGAAACATTCCATATATAGTTGCTTTTTGGTTGATGGGTTGGTTAGTTTTAATAAATTATTTCTTAGCATTCCTTTTTATTCATTATTTTTTAAGTAAGGGACAACTCTGGGTGGGAAAAGAAGGGATTTTTTTGGAAATGAAAATGATGATACTTTTCAAAATGTTGATAAAAATACTTTTCAAAAATAACTTTAGGTGAGCCTTTATTTTAGGGAAAAACTTGGAATCACTAAGGTGGTTCACAAATTCTCTAACTACTAGTAGTAAATAGAGTGCTAGAAGACATTTCCAAATCCTGTTTCAGATACTATGTTTGTGACCCTGGAAAAGTCATTTAAGCCCTTTTTTAGCTTCAATTTCTTTGTGAGTAAAAATAAGATAATAGAATCTACCCCCTAAGAATTATTGCATGAATCAAATAAGATAATACATATATTTAAAGTGTCTTGCAAACTTAAAAATTCTATATAGCTGTTAACTATTTTACTACTAGTAGTACTATTAACTACTACTAACCACTACTACTTCTACTATTACTACTACTATAAAAAGCAATCCAGCCTTCTTTCCTATATTTTGATATATGAGTTCTACATAGATTTTTATCTTACTGCATATCCTCTTTGGGATACCATTCTTCATCCACTTGGTTTTTCCTGAGTGGATGGTTTGGCCAAACTCTTTGGAGTAGTTATGAGTCTTATTCTAGAGTCTCTGAAATATTCAGAGCTTCTATGTCACCAACACAAGGTCATCTACAAACAGGAACATCTTAGACAAATTGGTTTGGAGTACTGAGAATTTAACTACCTATAGGGAATTCCTCTTCAATTTCTACTTTGCCCTGGATCTGCTGATATTGGCAACCTTATATCTTATTTTATGTCCTTCTGTTAATAACAGGGATATCATCAAACAAAGTTAACTGTTGTTATTATATTCCAAGAATCTTGCATTATTTTGATCTGCGCCTGGGAGATACCTTGTTGGAAGGGAGCTTTTAAAGCAAGTTTTTGCTTTAACTAACCAAATGTGACAGTAAGATTGTTCATCTTTACATCTCTATCAACTGCATAATGGCAAAAATGCAGCCTACTACTTTGAAAGATCACTTGCAAAAATTATGTCTATTTCCCACTAATACTCTCATCTAGGAAGTCCTTTATATGTTGATACATTATTTTTTTAATTAAATTTTATTAAGGAAATAACAAAGAAACCTGGAATGATGGTTTAAAAACTCAGACTACCTCCACACAGGGATTTTGCAGAATTTTCTTCCTTCTCCACACCCTGTCTACACAAGAAGCATTGCCATGTTCTCTCAGAGACAAGCAAGAATCAAGCACATTATTACTAGCTGAGGCTAATTTTATCCTCAATGTCCTGGGGCTACTTAACTACAATCCAGTTATCCGCTTGTGGCACTAACCAATAACAGGAAAGAATATCCGTGGCAAATCCATTCTACTTAGTCTGTGTGATGCCAAAAAACAATTCAGAGATTTTAGGACCCTTCATAATGATCAGATATCTCTGAGGTGTCAACATTTGAGGAACTATAAAGCTTCTGGTCATTTCCTTGGTAAATATGCTGAAACCGAAGGATCAAATAACTTGTTCAATTTATAATGTCTTATTACAAATTTTTAATTTTTTACAAATGAATTATTAAAGCCACAAGTGATAGTGGCTCCCTTTGAAGAATTATTTAACACCTTCCTTTAGAAATCAGCTTAATTCAACTCTTAAAGGATAGTAAAAAATTCCAAAAAAAAAAAAAACAAACTTGCGTGATCTCTGAAGTGCATGTGATGGTGAATACAATGGAAAATCTGCCAGATGACTTCAATCAAGCTATAGGACATGACTTATAGTCAGTGAGTAGAAGAAGTTATCATGGACACAGAATGATTGGATAATGTACCAAATAGCAAAAGATCTCTTGGTTTGAAACATGGTTTGCAAAAATGAGTTTCACTTAAGGGAATCAAGAGGCTCCTTTATAGTTCTAGCTAAGCTGGCTTACTTTACTCCTCCAAGAAACTTGGAATGTTACTAAAATTCTCTTTATAAATCAATTTCCTAATCTTTAAAATAAGAATTATCATCCCTTGGACATCATCAAGATTAATGGGGATTATTTTGAGAGAATAGAGACCTCTGAGCTTATCTGGAAATTGTGGTTGTATAAATTTCTATATCCTGTGTGTCTAGGGAAAGAATTATCTAACGAAGATCAGAACGAGAGAAAGCATTCAACTTGGAGTCATAAGATCTAGGTTTGAGTCCTACTTTGCTATTTGTCTGTTGTGTGACCTTGAACAAGGCGACTTTGCCTTTATGAATGTATAAAACGTACAGTCAGTCATAATTTCAAAGTGCTATGTAAAAATGAACTATATATAGAAAAAAACATTAAGAAAAACAGTGCATTATAGTAGAGAGGTAGATTTGGAATCAGGAAATTCTGGGTTCAAGTCCCTCCCCTGATACATACTGCTTCCTGATCCTGGGCAGTCACCTAATTTCTCAGTGCCCTAGACTACTCTCTTTTTAAATTTAAAAAAAATTTTCCAAATTATAAGATACAATTTTAATAATAATTTTCTGACATCTTGCAGTCGATGTTATCTTTTTCCCTCCCACCCTTCCCCAAGATATCAAATATGACAAAAATGTAGATGTATTATTATACATCTACATATATATATTTATATTAATACATACATATATTATACACATATTTCTATGTTTGTCATGTTGTGAAAGAAGATGTATATCATTTATATTAAAGAAAATTTAGTGGAGAAAATAAAATGAAAAATTATATCCTTCAATCTGCATTCAGATGACATCAATTCCTTCTATGACAGTAGATCGCCTTTTTTGTCTAGACCACTTTAAGTGACTTTAAGTCACAAAAAAGATGTTAGTCTGAGTTGATAGAGGAAGTTTTTCACTGAAAGCTCTCTACGTTGGTGGATTTGTGAATCAATACAAGCATTTTGGGAAGAAATTTGTAATTATGAAAACAAAGTAACTAAAAAATCTCTGCCATTTTACCCAGAAATTCTACTAGTAACCTTTTACACCAAGAAGGCCTCTGATAAGGAAAAAGTCCTCATCTACAGCAAAATAATTAAAACAGTACTTATTATAATAGCAAAAAATTAGAAACAAAGTAGATATCTATTGACCAGGGAATAACTATCCAAATTGTGGCACATAAACACAATCAAATACTATTTGATTATAAGAAATGGAAATCTCTATATGAACTGATTTGAATCAAAGTAAGAAGAGCCAAGACAATAATATACAACAAATATGGGGGAAGGGGGAACCACATAAAAAATCAAAAGGAAATATTGTACAATTGAAAAAGAAAAAGCATGACTTGAAAGAAGAGATATGAGGCACCTTCCTTGCAAAGGTGGGAAGTCCATAAGAGTGGCATATTTCATGTATTTTAAGATATTTGATGTTATGCTACTTTTTTTACTTCTTTTTTGCCTTCAAACATATTATACCAAATGACTCTTTGTAAGGAGGAGAGCACGGTACATAGGGAAAATTGTGGTGATGCAAAAAAGGAAAACCAAAATATATCAATAAAAACTTCATTTTGTAAAAATAAATAGTTTGATAAAAAAATTTTCCATAATAAGGAGACCGAAAAAGCCTAAAAATAATTTTAGTCAATAAACATTTGACCCCCTTGTTGAGGACAAAGATTTAGCAAATACTAGTTTGAGATATAAACTGATTTATAAAATCTAATGGAAGAATGGAAGAAGAAAAATCTTGAATTTGTATTATTTTAAGTGACTAAGAATAACTAACTACTGGCCTATGTGCCTAATTTCCTCTCTCTAAAAGACTGAAATTAATCTACACATGTATTGAGGACATCCTTGATGATGGCTTGGGAGTCTATAAACTAGCTTTGGCAAAGATATAATCACACAACTCATTGAAAGATCTAGAGATCACATGATATTGTTATGATTTTTAAAATTACAAAAGAATTTTATTGGTCAGAGCTAAAATCTGCCTTAAAGGCTCTCCTCCAACAAAGTTTCTCTCATACATATGTTGAAATTACAGGATATCATGTTGATTCCTCATACTATAGAGATAATTTTGTTTCATTACTATCTGATAAGGGACCTTATATTTTTGCCACTCTCATGGAAGAAATAGGGTTAGACAAAAATCTAAATGAAATAGAGACTTCTTATCAATGGCAAGAGATTCAAAATATTGCTTTTTATATTTATAACATTATTCTAATTAACTTAAGCCTTACAACATGGACAAGCTTCTTAAATGACATCCATAATTACTCAAAGCATTCTAATTAATGCAGGAAAAACTAAGTGAATGAAGAATTTCCATTGTCTGACTATGATATGGAGTTGGATAGGCAGCCCATAAGAATAATTTGTCACTACATATTGTCACTACACTGAACATACAATGTAAATGGAGAATAAGCTAGACTCAGAATGGAATGAGAGGATGAAGAAGCAGAGTTGTCTTTTGGAAATTATTAAGTTCTTTTAATGACTTCAAGTATCTCCCTTAGTCAAAGGCCCCAAAATCTTCTCCTAAAGATGCTATAATTTATGTAATGCCACAATATAGAAAAGAAAATAAAGTTGAGAGGCATCAATAAAACCATGGATAGTTCCATGCTGCATATGAACAGGGTGTAACACATAATAAATGAAAAAATTATACAGAAAACTGGAACTTCCCCTCACCAAAAAAAAAAAAAGGTTTCAGAGAGATATACTTTTGGGAAAAGATTGTATAAAATAATGAGAATGAAATACAATTAATAGTCAACCTGTGTGTTCTACTAGTAACATATCATGAGAACTAGATAAAAGCTTCTAGTGTTTGGGGTATAATGCCTTTAGACAATTTAAAGAGGACATGGACAAGAATCATATAAGATGGACAAGATGGATGAATTGTCATATCACTGGGGGGGACATGCCATAAGATATATTCATGGAAGTATCAAAGTTTTTCTGCTTATATGTAGAATTTTACATTATGATATAGTTTTCCTGAGAGTAAACTTCCTAAGAGAGAGAAGGCATCTAAGATTAGTCTGCTCATAAAACCCTCCCCCTCAAAAACCCCCATCAAAAAATCCTTACAAGTTTTAATCAGGGATGGCAGAATTTGCCTGCCTCTCCCTTGGGAGTAGGTAGCTCCTAAAATGACATTTGACCTCTCATGGTCTCTGGGAAATAGGGTAGTTATGGGAGAGTGGTTTACATAAATGCCTTGGGAATTCTCAAAGGACTAGAACAATGGGGAGTCACTAAGATTTTGTAATAGAAGAATGATGTGATCAAAGTAGAGTATTAGATATTACTTTAGTACCAATATAAATGATGGATTAAAAAGGATATAATATGCTTTTGGAAATTAACCTAGTAAAGAAGAGACAAAAGCCTAAATGAAGACAGTTATAATGGGAGTATAAAGAGAGGCTAAAGGCAATAAAATTGGCAAAGCATGATAGCTCACTGGGCTATAAGGAACAGAGAAGATTCAAAGTTGACTCAAAGGTGACAAAGCTTGAGAAGAAGTAGTTTCATCAATAGAAATATAAAAATTAGGGAAATTGTCATTTGGGAGGGTGGGTTAAGTTCAGTTTTGAACATAAGTTTGAGGAATTTATGGGGCATAATTGGAAATATAGTACTGGAGAGCAGAGGAGAAGACAAATTTGGAATTACAGATTTAGAGGTTATTTGTATAGCGATAATAAGGGAAGCATGGGAGAAAATAAACAAGGGGGAGAACATAAGTAAGGACACATATGGGAACTTGGGAGACACCTATCTTTGGGTTGCTGGAGAAAGACAAGAAGCTAGTAAAGAAGGCAAGGAAAATAATTGTTAGAAATATTTAAAGGGGGGACTTCTAGGCTAAAATGACTGCAGCATAGGAGCAAGGGTCTTCTTTCCTCACCACTTACCAATATAAAATGCCTCACAAGGAGAAAAATCAAAATCAGACTAGTGAAGACGCTATTCTGTAGGGTGCAGCCTTGAAGCTAGGCAGGATTTGGGCATTTCCACACTATAAGGGGGTAAATTTACTCCTACCAGAGCTCAAGTTGATCACCCCTCCCCCACTCCACCTATGGCTCCAGAGTCAGAGTGAGCTTGGGGCAATCACTAGGTTCTCAGGGGCTGAGGACACCACAGACTTATACAGAGAGCAGCAGGACTTGGGACCCCAGGAAGCTGAGGAATGGTGGAGATTAGGAGCTGAGATAGGGCAGAGAGGGGATGCACAGAGCAGAATCTTCAGAGACTGAAAAGTGATCTCAGGGCAAAAACCACTCTGTAGTTCCATACAAAGACCTGCCTACCCTCCTCACTCAGACTTCTGACTGAAAAAGGAAGAAATAACTAGCACAGAAATGGCCACCAACACCCAGGAACTACAATCTGCAACCAAAAAACTTAAGAAAAGAATCTTGACCCATGAAAATTTCTATGAAGAAAACCCCCAGACTACAGGGGAGACAACAGAAGACAACAAACAAGGAAACACATCTAAACCTTCCCAAAAATGGAAATTGGTCACAAGCTTTTGAGGAGCTCAGATTTCAGATTATAAGCCAAGTAAGAAAGATAGAAGAAACTTGGCAAGAAAAGTGGGAAATAGTTTAAAAAGAAAATAACAGTTTAAAAGGCAGATTCTCCCTCTTGGAAAAAGAATCTCAGAAATCAAATGATATGATAAGCAAATTGAAGACCATAAATGACATGCTGGAAGCCATGAAGAGCAGGTTAGACCAAACAGAAAAGGAAAATCAAAAGATCATAGCTGAAAAACAGTCTTTAAAAGTTAGAATTGGGGAAGTAGAAGCTAATGATTTCACAAGACAGCAACAACTAATAAAGCAAAGTCAAAAGAACAACAAATTAGAAGGAAACATGAAATGTCTCATTGAGAAGATGGATGACTTGGAAAACAGGTTGAGGAGAGACAATTTGAGAATCACAGGCCTACCTGGATATAAACAGAAACCTTGAACAAGAAATTATCTAAGAAAACTGCTTTGGTATTCTTGAACAAGAGGGCAAAATAGACATTGAAAGAGGCCATAGCTCACCTTTTACATTAAGTATTCAAAAGACAACCCCCAGGAATATAATTGCCAAATTCAAGAGCTTCCAAGCTAAGGAGAAAATATTACAAGAAGCCAAAAAGAGACAATTCAGATACCAAGGAGCATCAATAAGGATTACACATGATCTGTCAGCCTCAACACCAAAGGAAGACAACGCTTGGAATATGATATTCAGAAAGGCAAGAAAATTGGATCTACAACCAAGGATCACCTACCCATCAAAACTGACTATATACTTTCAGGGGAAAGTATGGGCATCTAACAAAATAGAAGATGTCCAAGGATTTGTAAAGAAAAGACCAGAACTAAATGGAAATTTTGATGTCCAAATACAAAATTCAAGAGAAACATGAAAAGGTAAAAAAGAAAGAGGGGGAAGAAAAATTTTAAGGACTTCAGTAAGGTCACATTGTTTATATTCCTATATGGAAAAATATGTGTAACTCTCAAAAACTGTATTAACTATCATAGTAGTTAGAAGAATTATTCATAGGTAGTGGTTGGGGTACTAAGTGGTTTAAATGGTATGTAAAAAAAGAAAGAGAGAAATAGAAGATGGCACAAACAGAAACTTGAAGGAATAGGAAAAATAGGGTTAATTATACTACATAAAAAGACACATGGATGGGGAAGGGGAAGAATACTATTATAAGAAGGAAATGAGAGAGTGCTATTAGGTAATACTTAAACCTTACTCTCAGTGAAATCAACTCTGAGAGGGAAGAGCATCTAACTCCATTGTGGTATTGAATTCTATGTTGCCCTACAGGGAAGTTGAGAGGGAAAAACCAAGGGGGGAATGGGGTGGGGAGTACAAAAAGGGAGGGAAAGAGATGGAGGAGAGAATTTAATAGACAATAAAGAAAAATAAGAGGGTAATAAAAAGGGAAGGGGTGGGAATGGAAGTAAAATAAGGATGGGGATTAGGGGAATTGAGCAAAATACTGGTCTAGAAGGCAACAGTGAAAGAAGGAAAGGTAAGACTAGGAGAGGAAATCAAAATGATGTGTAATACACAGGTGGTAATCATAATTCTGAAAGTGAATTGGATGAACTCTCCCATAAAATAAAAGCAAATACCAGAAACCAAAATCTTACCATATGTTGTTAATAAGAAACACACATGAGGCAGGTAGATACACACAGGGTAAACATAAGAGGCTGGAGCAAAATCTATTGGGCATCAATTAAGAAAAAGAAGGCAGGATTAGCAGTCATGATATCTGACAAAGCAAAAGTAAAAATAGATCTGATTAAAAGAGATAGGGAAGATAATTGTATCCTGATAAAAGGTAATATAAAAAATGAGGAAATATTAGTACGCAACATGTATGCACCAAATGGTATAGCATCCAAATTTTTAAAGGAGAAACTACTGAGTCTTTAGGAAGAAATACATAATAGAACTATATTAGTGGGAGACCTGAACCTTACTGTATCAGATCTAGATGAGTCAAACCAAAAAATAAATAAGAAAGAGGTAAGAGACATGAATGAAACCTTAGAAAAATTAGAATTAATAGATATATGGAGAAAAATAAATAGGGACAAAAAGGAGTACACCTTCTTTTCAGCAGCACATGGTACATTCAAAAAGAATGACTATGTACTACTCCATAAAAACATAGCAAAAAAATGCAAAAAAGCAGAAATAATGAATGTAAACTTTTCAGATCATAATGCAATAAAAATAATAATTAGTAAGGTACAGAGAGAGGCAAATCAAAAATTAATTTGAAATCAAATAATGATTCTCCAAAATTGGTTAAAGAACAAATCATAGAAACAATTAATAATTTCATTAAAGAGAATGACAATGATGAAACATCCTATCAAAATCTATGGGACGCAGCCAAAGCAGTACTCAAGGGGAAATTTATATCTTTGAATGCAAATATTAATAAATTAGGGAGGGCAGAGGTCAATGAATTGGGCATGAAAATTAAAAAACTAGAAAGAGAACAAATTAAAAATCCCCAGATGAAAACTAAATTATAAACCCTAAAAATTAAAGCAGAAATTAAATTGAGAGTGAAAGAACTATTGAATTAATAAATAAGTCTAGGAATGGTACTTTGAAAAAACAAATAAAATAAATAAAGTGCTAGTTAATCTAATTAAAAAAGGAAAGAAGAAAACCAAATTAACAGTATCAAAGATGAAAAGGGCAAATTCACCTTTAAAGAAGAAGAGATTAAGGTAATTATTAAAAACTATTTTGTCCCACTATATGGCAATAAAAATGGCAATTTAGGTAATATGAATGACTATTTACAAAAATATAAATTGCCAAATTAACAGAAGAAATAGAATACTTAAATAATCTCATATCAGAAAAAGAAATTGAATAAGCCGTCAAAGAACTCCCTAAAAAAATTCCCAGTGCCAGATAGATTCACATGTACCTTCTATCAAACATTTGAAAAACAACTAATCCCAATGCTATGTAAATTATTTGACAAAATAAGCAAAGAAGGAGTTCTACCAAATTCCTTTTATGATACAAATATGGTACTGATTCCAAAGTCAGGTAGATCAAAAACAGAGAAAGAAAACTACAGACCAATCTCCTTAATGAACATAGATGCAAAAATCTTAAATAGAATACTAGCAAAAATACTCCATCAAGTGAACACAAGGGTTATTCATTATGATCAGGTGGGATTTATGCCAGGAATGCAAAAATGGTTTATTATTAGGAAAACTACCAACATAATTGACCATATCAACAACCAAACCAACAGAAATCACATGATTATCTCAATAGATGCAGAAAAGGCCTTTGACAAAATATAATACTCATTCCTATTGAAAACACTAGAAAGTATAGGAATACAAGAACCTTTCCTAAAAATATATTTATATTTATATATATATATATATATATATAGTATATATTTAACCATCAGCAAGCATCATCTGCCATGGGAACAAGTTAGAAGCCTTCCCAGTAAGATCAGGGATGAAACTAGGATGGCCATTATCACCTCTATTATTTATCATTGTACCAGAAACACTAGCAGTAGCAATGAGAGAAGAAAACGAAATTGAAGGAATTAAAGTAGGCAACAAAGAGACTAAACGCTCATTCTTTGCAGATGATATGATGGTCTACTTAAAGAATCCTAGAGTATCAACTAAAACGCTAGTGGAAATAATCAACAACTTTAGCAAAGTTGCGAGATAAAAAATAAACCCTCATAGATCATCAGCATTTCTATATATTTCCAACACATCTCAGAAGCAAAAGTTAGAAAGAGAAATTGTATTTGAAATAACCCTAGATAACATAAAATATTTAGGAATCTATTTGCTGAGACAAACACAGGAACTATATGAACACAATTACAAAAATCTTTCCACACAATTAAAACTAGATCTAAACAATTGGAAAAACATTAATTACTCATGGGTAGGATTGCTAGCATAATAAAAATGACGCTACCCAAATTAATTTACTTATTCAGTGCCATACCTATCAAACTACCAAGAAACTTTTTTTTACTGAATTAGAAAAAGCATAACAAAGTTCATTTGGAAGAACAAAAGATTGAGAATATCAAGGGAAATAATGAAAAAAAAATGTAAAGGATGGAGGCCTAGCAGTACCAGATCTTAAATTGTAGTATACAGCAGTGGTCATCAAAATAATATGGAGAGACAGAAGAGAGGATCAGTAGAATAGATTTGGGGTAAATGACCTGGAGAAAAAAATCCACTATTTGACAAAAATTGCTAGAAATTCAAAATTGGAAAACAGTATGGAAGAGATTAGATTTGGATCAACATCTCACACCCTACACCAAGATAAATTTAGAATGGGTGAATGACTTGAATATAAAGAAAGCAACTATAAGTAAATTAGGTGAACACAAAATAGTGTGCTTGTCAGATCTTTGGGAAAGGAAAGATTTTAAGATCAAGCAAGAGATAGAGAATATTACAAAATATAAAATGAGTAATTTTGATTACATTAAATTAAAAAGTTTTTGTTCAAACAAAACCAGCATAACCAAAATTAGAAGGAAAGCAATAAATTGGGGGAAATCTATAACAAAAACCTCTCACAAAGGTCTAATTAATAAGGAGCTTAATCAATTGTACAAAAAAATCAAGCCATTCCCCAATTGATAAATGGACAGGAGATAAATAGACAGTTTTTAGATAAAGAAATAAAAACTATCAATAAGCACATGAAAAAGTCTTCTAAATCTCTTATAATCGAAGAAATGCAAGTCAAAATAACTAAGGTATGTTATAAGTAAGAGAGAAGATGAGATGGGTCTGAAGGGAGATGCAGATGCAGAGAAAAGATGGGGGAAAGAATGTGAGACTGTTAACTAGGGCTGGAGCTGGGTCTTTCTCTGGTTTGACCTGGAAGGACTGGCTGCTTTCCCTTGGTGCCTGTTTCCACTTTGTCTTTCCCATCCTACCTGCTTACCTCCTGGCTTGTTGTCATCTACTGAACTTCCTGGTGTGATCCTGAACCATTTGGGCCATCTGTCTGTAAGATTGGGTCTGGGGTACTTCTAGATTCAGAATCTCTCCCTGGGCCCTGTCCTGCTATATTGCTCAAAATATGTAAAGACTCTCAGTTACAAGACATATCAATCTGAGGGAGGTTAAGATAGTTGTTATTAGCTTAGAATTATCCAAATCCCCTTTTCACCTTTCCTTGTCATAATAAATCCAACATCCGTTCCTGTTATATAGTGGTCTGTATTTGTTACCTCAGGACAGGCTCTGCCTGGACTGGGTCTGTTCCTCTGTCAGCCCATAATCAACCTACTGACACTGCCTTCCCAGAATCAGTTAAATCTTCTGATACTGGCCCTATCTGAACCACCTAATCCCATCCCCAAACCACCCTCCATTACAGATACCACCTCACACCTAACAGACTGGCTAATATGACAGCAAAGGAAAGTAATGAATGTTGGAGGGGATGCGGCAAAGTTGGGACATTAATTCATTGCTGGTGGAGTTGTGAACTGATCCAACCATTCTGGAGGGCAATTTGGAACTATGCTCAAAGGGCACTAAAAGTCTATCTTCCCTTTGATCAAACCAGAGCACTGCTGGGTTTGTACCCCAAAGAGATTATAAGGAAAAAGACCTGTACAAAAATATTTATAGCCATGCTCTTTGTGGTGGCAAAAATTTGGAAAATGAGATGTCCTTTGATTGGGAAATGGCTGAATAAATTGTGGTATATGTTGGTGATGGAATACTATTGGAATAATAAACTGGAGGAATTCCATGTGAACTGGAATGACCTCCAGGAATTGATGCAGAGTGAAAGGAGCAGAACCAGGAGAACATAGTACACAGAGTCTGACACACTGTGGTACAATCGAATGTAATGGACCTCTCTACTAGCAGCAATGCAATGATCCAGGACAATTCTGAGGGATTTGTGAGAAAGACGCTATCCACATTCAGAGATAGAACTGTGGGAGTAGAAACACAGAAGAAAAATATGCTTGATCATATGGGTCAATGGGGATATAATTGAAGATGTATACTCTAAACCATTACCCTAGTGCAAATGTTAAAAATATGGAAATAGGTCTTGATCAGTGACACATGTAAAATCCAGAGGAATTGCTTGTTGGCTATGGAAGGGGGGTGAGAGGAAGAGAATAAAAACATGATTCATGTAACCATGGAAAAATATTCTTAATTAATTAATTAAACTAAAATAAATGTTTGAAGGGATCAATGAATATAAATCATGGAAGCCTAGCAAGGAGAGGATAAATTTTATATGTATATATCATATATAACTATTCACTGTTTTACTAAGATTACTGTTAGTGTTAATAACACAAGCACCTTCAATCATATTTTCATCCAATTCTATTTCAAGTGTCTCCACAACTACCCATCACCCTGCCTCCAGCCACAAGGTCATCTATTCATTTTGTCTCTTAGAAAGTACACTGGAAGAGAGGACAAAATGTAAGAATAATAAGGCACCAGTAAGCAATATATTGATCCTTTTGTCATTCTAAAATTTAATCCATTGTCCTCCAAAATCCTACTTGACTAGAGCAGGTCCAGAACAATTTGGAAGAAAAGATGTTACCCAGGAGTAGGAGGAAGTTACCTCTATATCCCCTAAAGATCTCACACAAACACTTTTTTTTTTCCAGAGAGTCTTTGATTTCACAAAAACCTCTAGATTTCTTCACTTCAAACCTCAGCCTTAATTATCATTTTTGAGATTTGTGAGACACATAATTTTCCCTTAATTTAAACCTTTCTTTTTCTAGCAGGATTTCAGTTTTGTAATTCAATGAAAGCCTGTGCATGTAAAAAATAAAATTATTGGTTAGAAAGTTATTCTTGCCATGTTTCCAAGAATCCAAGACATGTAAATTTAAAACAAAACAAAACACACTGTGATTTGCTTAGACAAAATGGCCTCAATGGGAAAAAATGGTTCTAGTTCAGCTATGAATTTAATCAGAGTAAGTTTCTAAATTGGGAAAATTATTTTTTCCCTTCTCTCTGTTCACTAACTAGCTTTACATTCTCTAAGGTGACTTAGCTTTTCTAATATCTCCAATAATATTGCTAATAACCTATTTATATCATTTTATATTGGAAATTATTTGTTTTATTTTTCCAATAACCATATAACGTTAATACTGTTTACATTAATGAGATGAAGAAATTAAAACACTATGACTGCTTGCAAAGGGACTTCAATATCAGACTTAAAATGTGTTTGATACTCATACCAGTGAGGGAAATTGAATGAGTCAAGATGGAGTGAAAGGCTCACTAGGTCTTTTTGTTGGGGCAGAGTGGTGTAATAGAAGACTTGGTTGTTAGTTACAATCCCACCATTAACTATCTAGGGTACAGACAATGCAATTCAGTTCAACAAATACAAGTTAGTGAAGGACCTCTACTCCTGGACACTCTCTTCCCTCTGGGCTTTCACAGCACTGTTCTCACCTACAAGTCTGACTTCCTCTCAGTTTCCTTTGTTGGATCTTAACCTATAGCATGTCCCATAAGAGTTGGAAACCACAGGATTCATACCTAAGTCATCTTCCTTCTATCTCTTCTTTTTTGGTGACATCATTAACTCCTATGAGTCTATGCAGATAATTCACAGATTTATATATCCAGGACAAATGTCTCCTTTCAATTCCAATCCTACATCATTAGCTACCTATTGGGAATTTCAAATTAGATGTTCCATAAACCTCTCATAATTCTCCTTTACCATATATATAAAATCAGTTGTCCGATCTTGCCTTCTGATGTCTTCACAAAATTTATCCTATCTGATCCTTTTTCTTTACTCACATAGCTACCACTTTGATTTGAGCCTTTATCACCTCTTGCTTGAACTACTTCAATGGCTTCTTAAATCATCTCTCTGCCTTGTTATTCTTTCCTCTAGTTCATCCTCAACAAACCACCAAAATAACTTTTTATTAGGCATGATCAAGTCATTCACCCACCTAGTTAATTCTAATGCCTTCTTACAGCATCCTGGATAAAACATAAACCCATCTTTGGGGCTTTTAGAGTCCTTCATGACTCAATTTTTTTAATTAATGTTTAAAATTGTTTTTACATGCAAGTGGTGGAAAATTATTATTAATAGTTTGGGAAAAAATCAAGTCCTTCATAAGTTGACCAGAAGCTATCTAGCTCATAACATTATATGTTGTTCCTCTTGCTACACTCTACTGTTCATCTAGACTGCTATTCTCTCTGTGGTCCTCACACATAATATTCCATCTCTTTTTTCTGTCTATGCCTCTGCACTACCTCCTATCCCTGGAATGCTTTCCCTCTACTACTAATTCATAGAACCCTATCTTCTCTCAAGAATCAGTTTAAACATCACGTTCTCCATAAAGTCTCACATAATCTGGTAACTGCTAGTGCCCTCTATCTCCAACTACTTTGTATTGCTTTTGCACTTTTTCTTAACAAATTTATTTGAAAAATACTTATAAATATAGCTATACCTCCAAATAGGATATATTTGTTGAAAGTTGGGATCTTTTTCATTTTTTTGTTTTTGTTTCCTTATAACCTACCACAGTACATGATCCATAAATGTTTGTTAATTGATAGATTGATGATTCTTTTATTGTTGAAATAAGATTGTACAATTGGATATGTTTTTGAAAGTAGTGAAAACGACTTCCGGTTAAGATGGCGGCTTAGAGAAAGCTCAAGTTCAGATCTCCGGAAAAACCTTCCCGACCGATCTCAAACTATAAGCTCCTAAGGCGCCGAAATTCAAAACGATCAACAGCACAGACCCTGGGAACCCTCCTCCTGGACCTGGACCCGGTTCAAAAGGTACGGCTCCCCTCAAAAGCCAGAACCCGAGATCCCTCGGACCTCAGGGGTAGGAGCGCAGAGTCCAAGGCTCCCGGAAGCCGCAGCCCAGCCGGGCTCAGAGAGCAGAACCCTCAGGGCCTTCTACAGTCCCGGTGAAAGTTACTGCCTGGGGCTTCCGCTGCAGAGAGCTGGTCGAAACAACAGCAACCCTCAGGGCGGGCAAGACAGCCTCAAGGGCTGGATCCTGCTATCCAAGTCTCAGTGAAAGTCCTTGCTCTCGGAGCTTGGGTTAGCTGCAACCCATCCCCCCGCAGGCCGACGAAATAGCCTCACGGCCAGCAATTCTGAAGGCAACTTCCTGAAAGCAACGTGGTCCGACCCTTCCATTCCAGTTCCAGTGAGGCATATTCAGTTTAACCCAGGGAAAGTCATAGAACCATCTGCCCAGGACTAAAGCCTCTGAACACCAGACAGAGACAAGAAAAGCCAATCCTCCACATTCAGAGATGGAAAACTCCACAGAAGCCCAGAAGCCCCAAAATACCAAGAAAAATAAGAAGAAAGGGGCGACTTTGGACACATTCTATGGAGCCAAAATACAAAATACAGAGCAGATAGAAGATAATATAAAAGAAAATGCTCCAAAACCTTCCAAAGGAAATGGAAACTCTCCACAAACCTATGAAGAATTTGAATCAGAAATGACCAAAAAGATGGAAGCCTTCTGGGAGGAAAAGTTGGAAATAATGCAAAAGAAATTCACGCATCTACAAAACCAGTTTGACCAAACTGTAAAAGAAAACCAGGCTTTAAAGGCCAGAATCAGGCAGCTGGAAGACAACGATCGTGTAAAAGAGCAAGAATCAATAAAGCAAAGCCAAAATACCAAGAAATTAGAAGAGAACATAAAATATCTCACCGACAAGGTGATAGATCTGGAAAATAGGGGGAGAAGGGATAATTTAAGAATAATTGGACTCCCAGAAAAGCCAGAAATAAACACCAAACTGGACATGGTGATACAAGATATAATCAAAGAAAATTGCCCAGAGATTCTAGAACAAGGGGGCAATACAGCCACTGACAGAGCTCACAGAACACCTTCTACACTAAACCCCCAAAAGACAACTCCCAGGAATGTAATTGCCAAATTCCAAAGCTATCAAACAAAAGAAAAAATCCTACAGGAAGCCAGAAAAAGACAATTTAGATATAAAGGAATGCCAATCAGGGTCACACAAGACCTTGCAAGTTCTACTCTGAATGATCGTAAGGCATGGAACATGATCTTCAGAAAGGCAAGAGAGCTGGGTCTCCAACCAAGAATCAACTACCCAGCAAAACTGACTATATACTTCCAAGGGAAAGTATGGGCATTCAACAAAATAGAAGACTTCCAACTTTTTGCAAAGAAAAGACCAGAGCTCTGTGGAAAGTTTGATACCGAAAATCAAAGAGCAAGGAATACCTGAAAAGGTAAATATTAAGGAAAGGGGAAAATGTTATCTTCTTCTTTTACTCAAACTCTCTTCTATAAGGACTACATTTATATCAACCTATGTATACTAATATGTGGGGAAAATGTAATGTATAAATAGGGGGTAAAGAAAGACCAAATAGAATAATCATTCTCACACAAAGATTCATATGGGAAGGGGAGGGGAAGAAAACTCCTATAAGAAGGAGAGGAAGAGAGGGGGGGGGGATTTACTTAAACCTCAATCTCAGGGAAATCAACTCTGAGAGGGAAAAACATCCAGATCCATTGGGATCTTGAATTCTATCTTACCCAACAAGGGTAAGGAGAAGGGAAAACCAAGGGGGGGAGGGGGAGAGGGAGAACAAAAAGGGAGGGAAAGAGAGGGGGGAGGGGGAGGGAATAAAAAGGGAGGGACTAAAAAGGGAAACATCAAGGGAGGGGACAAGGGGGACTGTTTCAAAGTAAATCACTGGACTAAAAGGTAGAGCCGAAGAAGAATAGGTTAGAATTAGGGAAGGCAATCAAAATGCCAGGGAGTCCACAAATGACAATCATAACTTTGAACGTGAATGGGATGAACTCACCCATAAAACGTAGACGAATAGCAGAATGGATTAGAATCCAAAACCCTACCATATGTTGTCTTCAAGAAACACACATGAGGCGGGTTGACACCCACAAGGTCAGAATTAAAGGATGGAGTAAGACCTTCTGGGCTTCAACTGATAGAAAGAAGGCAGGAGTGGTAATCATGATATCCGATAAAGCCAATGCAAAAATAGACCTGATCAAAAGGGATAGGGAAGGTAATTATATTTTGTTAAAAGGGACTATAGACAATGAGGAAATATCATTAATCAATATGTATGCACCAAATAATATAGCACCCAAATTTCTAATGGAGAAACTAGGAGAATTGAAGGAAGAAATAGACAATAAAACCATACTAGTGGGAGACTTAAACCAACCATTATCAAATTTAGATAAATCAAATCAAAAAATAAATAAGAAAGAGGTAAAAGAAGTGAATGAAATCTTAGAAAAATTAGAATTAATAGACATATGGAGAAAAATAAATAGGGATAAAGAGGAATACACCTTCTTCTCAGCACCACATGGCACATTCACAAAAATTGACCATACATTAGGTCACAGAAACATAGCACACAAATGCAGAAAAGCAGAAATAATGAATGCAGCCTTCTCAGATCACAAGGCAATAAAAATAATGATTAGTAATGGTACATGGAAAACCAAATCTAAAACCAATTGGAAATTAAACAATATGATACTCCAAAACCGTTTAGTTAAAGAAGAAATCATAGAAACAATTAATAATTTCATCGAGGAAAATGACAATGGCGAAACATCCTTTCAAACCTTTTGGGATGCAGCCAAAGCAGTAATCAGAGGTAAATTCATATCCCTGAATGCTTATATTAACAAACAAGGGAGAGCAGAGATCAATCAATTGGAAATGCAAATGAAAAAACTGGAAAGCGATCAAATTAAAAACCCCCAGCAGAAAACCAAATTAGAAATCCTAAAAATTAAGGGAGAAATTAATAAAATCGAAAGTGATAGAACTATTGATTTAATAAATGAGACAAGAAGCTGGTACTTTGAAAAAACAAACAAAATAGACAAGGTACTGGTCAATCTAATTAAAAAAAGGAAGGAAGAAAAGCAAATTCACAGCATTAAAGATGAAAAGGGGGACAGCACCTCTGATGAAGAGGAAATTAAGGCAATCATTAGAAATTACTTTGCCCAATTATATGGCAATAAATACACCAATTTAGGAGAAATGGATGAATATATACAAAAATACAAACTGCCTAGACTAACAGAAGAGGAAATAGAATTCCTAAATAATCCCATATCAGAAATTGAAATCCAACAAGCCATCAAAGAACTTCCTAAGAAAAAATCCCCAGGGCCTGATGGATTCACCTGTGAATTCTATCAAACATTCAGAGAACAGTTAATCCCAATACTACACAAACTATTTGACATAATAAGCAAAGAGGGAGTTCTACCAAACTCCTTTTACGACACAAACATGGTACTGATTCCAAAACCAGGCAGGTCAAAAACAGAGAAAGAAAACTATAGGCCAATCTCCCTAATGAATATAGATGCAAAAATCTTAAATAGGATACTAGCAAAAAGACTCCAGCAAGTGATCAGAAGGATCATTCACCATGATCAAGTAGGATTCATACCAGGGATGCAGGGCTGGTTCAACATTAGGAAAACCATCCACATAATTGACCACATCAACAAGCAAAATAGCAAGAACCACATGATTATCTCAATAGATGCAGAAAAAGCCTTTGATAAAATACAACACCCATTCCTATTAAAAACACTAGAAAGCATAGGAATAGAAGGGTCATTCCTAAAAATAATAAACAGTATATATCTAAAACCAACAGCTAATATCATCTGCAATGGGGATAAACTAGATGCATTCCCAATAAGATCAGGAGTGAAACAAGGATGCCCATTATCACCTCTACTATTTGACATTGTACTAGAAACACTAGCAGTAGCAATTAGAGAAGATAAAGGAATTGAAGGCATCAAAATAGGCAAGGAGGAGACCAAGTTATCACTCTTTGCGGATGACATGATGGTCTACTTAAAGAATCCTAGAGATTCAACCAAAAAGCTAATTGAAATAATCAACAACTTTAGCAAAGTTGCAGGATACAAAATAAACCCACATAAATCATCAGCTTTTCTATATATCTCCAACACAGCTCAGCAGCAAGAACTAGAAAGAGAAATCCCATTCAAAATCACCTTAGACAAAATAAAATACCTAGGAATCTACCTCCCAAGACAAACACAGGAACTATATGAACACAACTACAAAACACTCGCCACACAACTAAAACTAGACTTGAACAAATGGAAAAACATTAACTGCTCATGGATAGGACGAGCCAATATAATAAAAATGACCATCCTACCCAAACTTATTTATCTATTTAGTGCCATACCCATTGAACTACCAAAATACTTCTTCACTGATTTAGAAAAAACTATAACAAAGTTCATTTGGAAGAACAAAAGATCAAGGATATCCAGGGAAATAATGAAAAAAAACACACATGATGGGGGCCTTGCAGTCCCTGACCTAAAACTATATTACAAAGCAGCAGTCATCAAAACAATTTGGTACTGGCTAAGAAACAGAAAGGAAGATCAGTGGAATAGACTGGGGGAAAGCGACCTCAGCAAGACAGTATACGATAAACCCAAAGATCCCAGCTTTTGGGACAAAAATCCACTATTCGATAAAAACTGCTGGGAAAATTGGAAGACAGTGTGGGAGAGACTAGGAATAGATCAACACCTCACACCCTACACCAAGATAAATTCAAAATGGGTGAGTGACTTAAACATAAAGAAGGAAACCATAAGTAAATTGGGTAAACATAGAATAGTATACATGTCAGACCTTTGGGAGGGGAAAGGCTTTAAAACCAAGCAAGATATAGAAAGAATCACAAAATGTAAAATAAATAATTTTGACTACATCAAACTAAAAAGCTTTTGTACAAACAAAACCAATATAACTAAAATCAGAAGGGAAACAACAAATTGGGAAAAAATCTTCATAGAAACCTCTGACAAAGGTTTAATTACTCATATTTATAATGAGCTAAATCAATTGTACAAAAAATCAAGCCATTCTCCAATTGATAAATGGGCAAGGGAAATGGATAGGCAGTTCTCAGATAAAGAAATCAAAACTATTAACAAGCACATGAAGAAGTGTTCTACATCTTTTATAATCAGAGAGATGCAAATCAAAACAACTCTGAGGTATCACCTCACACCTAGCAGATTGGCTAACATAACAGCAAAGGAAAGTAATGAATGCTGGAGGGGATGTGGCAAAATAGGGACATTAATTCATTGCTGGTGGAGCTGTGAAATGATCCAACCATTCTGGAGGGCAATTTGGAACTATGCCCAAAGAGCAACAAAAGAATATCTACCCTTTGACCCAGCCATAGCACTGCTGGGTCTGTACCCCAAAGAGATAATGGACACAAAGACTTGTACAAAAATATTCATAGCTGAGCTCTTTGTGGTGGCCCAAAACTGGAAAACGAGGGGATGCCCATCAATTGGGGAATGGCTGAACAAACTGTGGTATATGTTGGTGATGGAGTACTATTGTGCTAAAAGGAATAATAAAGTGGAGAAGTTCCATGGAGACTGGAACAACCTACAGGAAGTGATGCAGAGCGAGAGGAGCAGAACCAGGAGAACATTGTACACAGAGACTAATACACTGTGGTATAATCGAACGTAATGGACTTCTCCATTAGTGGCGGTGTAATGTCCCTGAACAACTTGCAGGGATCCAGGAGAAAAAAACACCATTCATAAGGAAAGGATAAACTATGGGAGTGGAAACGCCGAGAAAAAGCAACTGCCTGAATACAGAGGTTGAGGGGACATGACAGAGGATGGACTCTAAATGAACACTCTAATGCAAATACTATCAACAAAGCAATGGGCTCAAATCAAGAAAACATCTAATGCCCAGTGGACTTACGCGTCGGCTATGGGGGGTGGGGGGGGGAGGAAAAGAAAATTATCTATGTCTTTAACGAATAATGCTTGGAAATGATCAAATAAAATATATTTAAAAAAAAAGAAAAAAAAAAGAAAGTAGTGAAAACATGTAGGAAAACAAATAACTACTTACTTATACCACCAGAAAGGTCATTTTCCCTATTGTGAAGAAAGCTACTAGAATCGAAAATGATTCAAAAATTTTCTGAGAATCCTTGTGCTTAAGATATGGCAGAGTGAAAATTTTTTAACTCAATGAATCCAAAGAATCCTTGGACTGCTGCTGTTACTACTGATTTTCCTGGACTTTCTCTACAATGTGCCAGAAACCTCTTCACCCTAGAAGTTCACTCTACTCCAGGACTTTGCCCACTGGAAGTCCTGTCCACTTCTGTGCCCCCTTCTTTCTGATAAGCTGGTTCTAAACAAAACAACCATCTTAAGGAAAATAATCATATCTTCACTCTCCTCCAGATTTCATATCTAACTCTCCAGGACTAAGATCTCTTTACCAAGTACCTTTCTTCATCTCTTTTCTGTTATCCCTTTATCCTTTTCAGATTCCTTTTTATTTATTCTCTTCCCCTGTCAGAACTGCTCTTTGAGAGCAGAGATTGTCTTTCTTCTTATGTTTGTATTCTCAGAGTTCAGCAGAGCATCTATTTTTTCTTAATGAATGTTTATTGATTTGACCTGACCAGATTCACTTGGATAGGTATTCTCTGGATTTGGAAACTCTCTGTTTCCTGTCTATCCTATGGAATTCTTCCTTATGACCTACCATTAGTTCTCCAAAGGGAATCTATCCAATGTGCTGGAGGTTTCCCTCAGTTCCTCTTGATTTTGCAAAGAAATCAGTGAATCCTCTTGCTACTCAACTATCTCTTCTTATCTTTGCCTTTTCGAAATAACTATCTTCTTTTTTATGCATTTCCTTGGAGAAAGTTTTTCTTCTTGTTCTTGAGAGTTCTAAATTGGCCATATGTTGTAGCCTGTCTTGCTTACACTATGATGAACCTCTCCACTGCTTTCTACCTTATATGCATTTTAATTCTTCAGAATTGGTTGTGTTAAATGACATGGTGGCATAAAACAACACCCAAAAATGTAGACACTAACAAGACAGGCTTTTGTTTCCTCTAAGACTTATAGTCATTAATGGAGTTTGGCAAGTTCCCAAAGCCAATTGAGCTCTCTTTCCTCATTTTGTCTATCTTTGCTTCAAACTCATTGTCCAACCATTCTGTATATCACAACTATATATACTAATGGACAAACCCTATCAACTTTTCACTAAATGCATGTCAAAATATTGGTAATATTTTGATTGTTCTTCATCCTCTTGTTTTTCCTGTATAAACATTCATATCAACTCCTTTGAGTGATCTTAGCTCTCTTCCAAGAGGATCTACAATTTCTTGAGGTTAAATTCAATCCTAAAAAATGTCATGTACAAAATAGAGCATCTAAAGGACTTCACCATCCCCAAAGAATTCCTATTTAATTGATACTGAATAGTCTGTCCACTGTACCTACCCGGCTACCTCTAACGTTATATTTTTCAAGGAATATAGGAGATATCTTATTGGAAAAGAACCTTCAGGATAACATTCCAGCACATGCTATTTTTTCATAATAAAAATAAGTGCAATGAAATCTTATATTCTTTGTGTCTTTCATTCAAGTGAAAATTGTGAAGATTCAATGCACTATTAAGTATCACTTGGAACAACCTGCTTGTCAATATAGAAAACCAAAATGGCCTCTATCATGTCTGTTTCTTTCACTGATCCATTTCACTTTACCAGACTTTAGTTGAGTATATAGCTAATTCTCTGGCTCTTAGATAGAAGTATTTATTACCTTTTCTAATTCATAATGTTTAGTGGTATAACTGAAAAAGCACTGAATTGGGAGTCAAAATTATTCGGTGATCTTTAATGTCTTTTCCAAGTCAGTAACCTTACAATGTTATGATCTGCCATACAGTCATTTCTGAGTTTATGACTGAGAAAGTGAAGTAGAGTCAGAATATTTCTACCCAAGAGATGAATGATTTCCATGATCCACACACGGCACTAGGTAGTCATCAAGCACAGACATTGCTACTTCTTTGTTCCTCCACATTAGTCCTTCCCCTTGAAAAACATTGGTTGTTATTCTTCATACTTGAAGAAGACCAAAGTGATATTACTAGTGATTTCTCTTTTAACTCAAGCATAAACTGGGACAAAATTTATTTATTTTCCTACTTTTTTGGGAGGCAGAGTTACACAAAATCATCAGCCTCACTCTCTCTTCCAGAGTCATCCAAGTCCATTATCAAGACAAAAGTCAAGATATCTGGTGATGATTCAGGACACAGCAGATGATCTTGGCTTCTTCCATGTCTAAGCAAGTTCTAAGTGTTCCATGGTGCCTGTTTCAGCCACCTTCGTGGTCATTGCAATAAATTGTTTTCATCTGCCCCTTCTGCCATGAAGGTCTTCATATGCCTGGAGAAGATACTTCACTAACTCACCATCAGCTTTGAGGGTCTGAGGCCTGTCAATTTCCCTCTACCTGGTTTAACCTATCTGCCAAGATGGTTTTACCAGGGTCTGATGTCTGAGCATGGGACAGCTTCTTTGGAGCCACAGGTGACAGCTGAGTAACAAATGCACACTCTGCCCAGGGAAGCATAACATAGATATATGAAAAACTATGTACAAAAAATACATAGGAATTGGGAGTAAAGAACACAAGCAGTTGAGAAAGATTTCTTGTAAGGAGGTTGTGTTTGAGCTGAGTTTTAAAGGAAGACAGAAATTCTCAAAGGTGGAGACAAAGAGGGAATATGAGTCAGACAGGGGGATAGAGAGTAAAGGAAAGGAGTTGGAAGCTGGTGTACTGTATGTAAAGAGCAAGAAGGCCAGTTTGGTTGAGTTGTTTGTTACCTTTCAGAAAAGCCAGACTTTGGGCTCAGTCTGTTTAGGGAAATTTTCCTAAACATTCACCTCGTGTGCTTCTTTCTATTGTGTATATGGGTTTCTGAAATTAAACATGCCATCAGATGAACTTATACTTTATTAGGAGAGTCAAAACTGAGAGAAGGGGCCACTGGCAGGATGTGATAATGTCAAGCCTCACCAAGAAAGTCAGGTCCTTCTATAGGAAAACAATAAAAGACCTTTGACTAAAGTCCAGAGGCATTGGATTTCTGATTTGTTACTTAAATTTCTTAATATGATTAATAATGACCCCCAATAATTTAGGCAATCTCTGATATTGGGGGAACTATTACATAGTTAATTTTCAGATATAACTATACATTAAGATTTTATTGGTTGCATTTTATTTTAATTGTAGCATGGATAAAACTCCATTGAGAAAAACACCTTCCTTTATGTAAGTACACTAGAGAAGAGTAGCAATGAAACATTTATCAAACAAACAAACACACACAGATGATTACAAAACAATTATGGCATAAAATGCCTGTCAGTGGCCAGTTAGATGTAATATTACATCTAAAAAATCAATGGTATCTATCAAACTTTGAAGGAAGAGTATGATTCTGTGGTTAGGCAGAATATACCAAATCTAGAGAGTGAACTGAGAAAAATACCCCTCAACTACTCTTCATTTAAACTCTAGACATTTTGATAACAACTTGATCCCATGATCTATAATCAAAAGTCAGCATCTGAGTTGTTCAAGCGTATTGTCAAAACCAGAGCATATGTATTTTTTTCTATTTAACCCAATATATGACAAGCCTCTGGGTGAATTTATGGAAGTAAAAGGGCCCATGTTTTCTCTTCAGACAACAGTAGGGAGATTACAAGAAAGGAATAGTTCACAGTGGCTTTAATTAGCTAATGTCCCTTTTCAAGTCATCCATATCAAAAAGTGAAACACTGAAAGTGAATAAGGATATTTTTTCCCTTCATTGGCTTTGTACTCTCAGAGTTTTCACAGTGCTTGGCACATGGGTGCTGTTTATTGACTGAATGAATCTAAGTTTTGCTGTGCCTTTAATCCTGATCATAGGAAGTAACACTATTGATTTCAGCTTCTCACCCACTATCTCCTTCACCCTGAGTAATGATTCTGTGTTCATTCATTGTTTTTCTTTTATTGATGCTAAACAAGTTGGAGTACTTTAAAAACAAACAAAAGTCCTACAATTCTTTCTACATTACACAAGATCAGAATTGGATTCTAGAGTCCAAATATGAGTCTACTCTTACAAAGATTAAAAATAAAAGTAATTGAATCTAGTGGCTATGGGCCTGGAATGAGATTCACAGCAATGGATTCTACAATTTTTCCCCTTTTCTCATGAAAACTTTGCCATACTTTCATTCCTTCTCCATAACCCATTGTGTGCTTCCTTAATAAAGTATTGCATCTCTTGCTAGAAGCTCAAGATTTTCTGGTCAAATGGTACTAAGAAATGACCAAACAACAAAGTTTCCTCTTTATGTAGCTTTTGTCTGATTATCTTGATTGTATATTAACCATTCCATGCATGGTTTCTTTCTCTCTGCCTCTTTCAAGGATTTACATAGCCTATTTGCATTTCCAGTAGAAAAGACCTAGAGAAAGAGAAAAATGTGAAATATAAGTTTAAATCCCTTCAAAAAGTTATTTCTGAATAGTCCTGATGAGATATTTAGTGGAAAAGGAAATGAAAATTCTGAGTTAAAATAAAGTTTATTGAATATTATTCCTGAGCCTAGAAAGCTAACTAAGAATCTAAAGTGAAAATACTTTGTCAGAATAGAGACTAGATTTTTTATTTTATTGGTAGAGGAATCTTCTAGGAGAGGAAATTCTCTCTACTGATGCAGATAGATAATTTCTTTTAAGCTTATGAATGAAGAAAAAAGTTGAGGATATTGATAGATTAAATTATTTGCCTGGGGTCACTCAGCCCATATATGTCCAAAATACAATTGGAACTCAGGTCTTCTTGAACCTGAGGTAAACTCATACTCATAAATGTCTAGTTATCCACATTGAATATAACTGTCATTCACATGAATGTTCCACCAAAACCTGAGATTCCATGGCAAAGACTGAACTTATCAACTCTCTTTCTATACATTCAACCCCCTTCTTAAAATTTCCTGTATTGTCAATATAACCATCCTGTTTCCAGTTCCCATGTGCACAGGGTTATGACTGGTGTATCTTTAACTATACCCCGCCCCCACTTTCTTCTTCTATATTGAATTAGTCACTAAGATCTGTCGATACTTTCTTGGCAGTATCAAATTCCACCTACTCTCTTTGCTTTCACACCTACCATTCTTGTCTAGGGCTCCATCGCCACAATTCCATCACCAGAGCAGGGTCTTAGCTCATCATTCTAACTCTATTTTCTGTCAAAAACAGTTGTATACATAATATTCTTCAAATGCTATTCTTCACACTGAACTCTCCTGCACAATGTTTTTTCTTTCTTCAGTGCAGCAAATATATCTGATAACAGATTTTAACCCCTCTACAACTTAATATAAGTGGTCTTTGGGAATTGCTGTGGCAAATGTGGTGATGGTGAATCTCACTAAATTAGTCTAGATTGGTCCTCAGACAATTAGTATCCAACCTGTCATTGTGGCAGAGCCAGTTTTTTGGCTTCTGCTTTGGCCTTAGTTACCATGGAATAGGTCAGAGGAAAAAAAATGAGGAGAAAAAAATATAATCTTGAGCATGATTTCACAGAATTGGGAATATTCATTTTCTCTTATGGACCATCTAATATACTTTTCATCCTCGACTACATTTATTTTTCAACTAGACAACTTTATTTTACATGAAAACCATTTTTCTTAACTTATTTTTCTCCTTATAAAGAAATGCTTTCACTTTGTTTTGCCACTTCTCTTAAGCTCTCCATAATGGAAAAGTTTTGATGATGACTGATTATGATAATAATAGGTAGTCTTTACATAGAGCTTTAAGGTTTGAAAATATCTTAACATTTCATTTGATCCTTACAATAATTCTACAAGGAGAGTGTTACTAATTTATTTTTGAAAACTTTATTTAATTAATTAATTTAGAATATTTTCCCCATGGTTACAAGATTCATGCTCTTTCCCTGCCCTCCCTCAACCCACCTCCCACAGCCAATGTGTAATTCCTCTGGGTTTTACATGTGTCATTGATCAAGACCTATTTCCATATTGTTGATATTTGCACTAGGTTAATCGTTTATAGTCTACATCCCCAATCATATCCCCATCAACCCTTTGTGATCAAACAGTTGTTTTACTTCTGTGTTTTATTCCCACAGTTCTTCCTTGAATGTAGATAATGTTCTTTCTCATAGATCTCTCAGAATTGTCCTGGAACATTGCATTGCTGCTAGTAGAGAAGTCTATTACATTTGATTGTGCCACAGTGTATCAGCCTCTGTGTACAATGTTCTCCTGGTTCTGTTCCTTTTGCTCTGCATCAATTCCTGGAGGTTGTTCCAGTTTGCATGGATTTCCTCCAGTTCATCATTCCTTTGAGCACAATAGTAGTCCATCACCATCTGATAGCATAATTTTTCCAGCCCAATTGAAAGGCATCCTCTCATTTTCCAATTTTTTGCCACCACAAAGAGCACAGCTATGAATATTCTTGTACAGGCCTTTTTCCTTGTGATCTCTTTAGGATACAAACCCAGCAGTGGTATGGCTGGATCAAAGGGCAGACAGTCTTTTAGTACCCTTCAGGCATAGTAAGAAGTGCTATTATTAACCCCATTTTACCAGTGAGGAAACAGACTGAGAAAAGTTAAGTAACTTGCCCAGGGTCACAAGGCTAATGAGGCTAATGAGGATTTGAATTCAGTTCTTCCTAACTCTAGGATCCACATTCTTATCTACTCTGCCACCTAACTGACCTAGACATAGTTTGAGTTAAATAATGTCTTCCTTATTTCATTAACTATTTCTTGGCACATAAAGCCAACTAAGAGTAATCATCATAATAGAAATGTATATTGTGCTTAAAAGATGAAGAAAATTACTTTTTATCTTAGGAGCACTTAAAGTATATGAGATCTAGGATAAATCTTCTTCATTCTTAGTGCTTTGGGGGGAACTTTTCCTCTTAACCTAACCTTGACTTACTTGAGGTATTTGTGATGCCTCATTAATCATTCTCCCAATAATCAGTATTATATTCTAGCTTGCTTTTGAAGCAGTGATTTGTAGGGAAAGAACTGAGACAGTGAGTTGGTCTTTAAACTTAGGAAGAAGACATGACTAAATAGAAGCTGGTGTTAATGGAATTAACACCAGTTAATATTAGTCATGTGTATGTAAGATGGAAGCATAGTCATTAGATAGGGGAATAGCCTTGGGATCAGGAAGACCTGAACCCAGGCTCTGAACTCAAACCTGCCTCTGATACATAATATTTGGACATCCTAGGCAAATCACTTAAATTTCTCAGTATACCAAGCAATTCTCTAAAACTATAAATTACTCATGAACTGCTGATCTGCCTCAGCAAAGGAAGTTTCCCCAGTGGGAATTCTTCACACTGATGAAATCATAGATCTGAAATAGAAAAAGAAGTTAAATAAATGTTTGACGCAAAAGAAGTAATTTTAGTATATACTAATTGCATAGAATCTCACATCTTCTAAATTTTTTCAAGAATTTTCTTAAAGATAGCGAAAGGTATTTTTTGTCTTTTGTTAACTCTAAAGATTCAGGCTCTGAGACTTTAAGTATAAAAAAAGAAAATGCTTTCAACTTTAAATTCAGGAGAAATATTGCAGATACAAATTTTGGAGTATAAGCTGCCCCTCCTCCCTCAACTTCAAGCTACTTAAGTAATAATTTCTTATAATCATAAAGCCCAAGTTCTGGTCACAGTTTCTATATAAGTGTTTTTGGAGTGTAATTCTGGATGTAGAAGGCATTAGTGAGGCTAATTTGACTTCTCTAGCCTTAGGAGCTACTAAGCAATGCAGATATGAGGGATAGATGGGCAGGTTACTAAAATGACTCCCAGACACTGAAGGAGCAGAATCATTTCCCATCTTGATGCCAAGAATAGGTCAAAAGGAAAGATGAAATAATCATATTTGACCTCACATGTAGACCAAGCCATCAATCAGTGGTTCTTATGGTTGACGCCATTAAGTCTTGTTAAGGATATAATTTATTTACTATTCATATATTAAAAGGCATACATATCAAGAAATATTTTTAAAAAGACAGCATGGTGCAGCTAACAGAGAGCTAGCCTCAAAGCCAGAAAGATCTGTGTTAGGGTCCTGCCCCTGACACATATCAGCTATATTACTATAGGAATGTCACTTAGTCTAGCAGACTATCTGAGACTACTTTGCAAAGAAGGTGATGATCTATTCCTTACCAGAGAACTTTTCTGTATCAATGACATCACAAGTCAGTCTCTATCTTCCACCCTGAATTAAGAAGCAGCTTGGCATAGTGCAGGGCTTAGAGTCATGAAAATGGGTATTCAAATCCTACCTCTAACATTCAGTATTTCTGTGATGCCTGGTAAGTCATTTAATTTTTATGTACCTCAGGAAATTTCATAGGATAAAATTTTATATACTAAACAAATAACAAAGGTACTGTTTATCAGTTATTTGGACTTTGTAGCATTTTAAATGGATTCTTATGATTTTCACTTTTGTATATTATAATCCTTCATTCTCAAATTTACTGAGCTCACAAAATTTGTGTTGTCCATCTTATTTTTCATTCTAAGATATTTTCCAATTCCATGTGAGAATAATTTTCAAACTGTGTTTTCTAAAATTAGAAGATCCAAACTGGTTCCCTCCTTCCCTTTCCCCCTCCCCACTCAGAAAGGATAAACAATTTAATCTGGGCCATACATGTATTCTCTTGCAAAACCCACTTCCTTATTGGTCATTGCTATAAAGAGCACATTCATACAAAGCCAAAATCCCAAAATAAAACCCTAAATACATTGATGTGAAAGATAGTATGCTTTGATCCCCATCCATTGGAATCTAAGAGCTCTTTCTCTGGAGGTGGATAGCATCTCCCTTCATACATCCTTCAGAAGTGCCCCCAGTTTATTGCATTGCTAGAGTAGCCAAGTTTTCACAGTTGATTATTGTACAATATTGCTGTCACTGTGTACAATGTTCTCCCAGTTCTGCTTATTTTGCTCTGCATTCGTTTATGTAGATCTTTCCAGCTTTTTCTAAAAATCAACCTGCTTATTGATTGTATTCCATCATCAACATTGTATTATACATTTCAAGTGGCTAAATTGTACATAAGATTCTGAATGAAACCCACCCCAAACACCATCTATCAACTACCTAATACCTATATCTTAAGTATCCCACTTATTCTGTATAGCTCTTGTAGGTATGAGCACAATTGTTCATGTGTTGTCTCCCCTACTGCCAATAAATGTAAGCTCCTTGATGGTAGGGGTTATATGTTTGTCTTTCTTTTTATGTCCAGTGTGGAATGTTTGTTGATTGACTGATTATCCTTCCTAGATCACTTATGTACTATGACTGTACACGTATGACTACCAGCTAAAAATACCTTCTCAGAATGACAAAAAATAGATTGTGTTTGATGGTGAGTAGAAACACTGAAAATATTTCTTTTCTCTGACTTGTAGAGGTGCAGTATCCAACTCTCAGGGACTACAAGGTCCTAGATTTTGAGCTCTGAAGTGTTTTATTTTTTAAAATAGCTACGTTTCATCTTAGAATCAATATCATGTTTTGGTTTCAAGGCAAAGGGGCAGTAAGAACTAGGTAATGTGGATTAAGTGACTTGCCCAAGGTCATATTATAGGAAGTGTTTGAGGTCAGATTTGAATCCAGGAACTCCTATCTCTGAGCCCAGCACTCAATCCATTGAGCCACCTAGCTGTCCCCTGGAAAATACTTTGAAGGTTATCTTTTCCAAATTCTTATTTTTTTTTAATATGTGGAATGTGAATAGAAGAATTGGGATTTGTTTCCAAAACTCATGACTTTAAATTCAATATTCTTTCAATAACATTTTGAATTTGGTTCTGTCTGAAGAGGATGAGTTGTAACTCAAAGTCAATAGAGATAATGTAATACAATTGGAAAGAGTACTGACTCTGAAGCCATAGGACCTGGGTTCAAATTCCAACTCTGATGTTTTTCATGTGAATGTGACCTTGTATAGATAATACAGTGGACAGAGCAATGATCTTCAAATCATTAAAAACTTGGACCTGAATCTCACCTCTGACACTTACTAGCCAGGTGGCCTTGGGCAAGTAATTGGCACTCACTGGCCATCAGGTTGTTTGATTCAGGTTCTGTTTGGTTCCACACATCTCTGACCCAATGAACCTGTGAAAGGCTAGTTCTGCAGGTCTGATTGTTTGAGGACTGGGGCAGCCCTATGGAAAAGCCTGACATAGTTTAGAATATGAAGAGGAAGCATCATAAATGCGATGTACTATTAAACCTCATTTCTCAGATTAAGGGAAACCAGTTAAGATCTATCAGTTGGGGCTGGTCAAGAATCCGTGTAACTTTTCTCTTAATTCTGAGCAAAAAAGAAATTAACTTCTTGAGAGATTACAACCTACTGATCAGAAGAATAGCCAGTTCCAGGAAGGCAGGAAGGGCTCTGCTAAATTTGCATTTTCATGAACAGCAGGACTTTACCTCCCTATATTTTCATTTCCACCTGGCTTGATCTGAATCCTTTCCCGACTTCATGGGTCATCAGGATTGAAGATAGAGAAAAAGAAAAGGGAGATGCTTTCTCTTTTTTATTGGTATCCTAGAGTAGTATGTGGTTAATTCTAGAACTCTAAGTGATAAGAAAAATCTAAAAGCCAAGAGAAACCAAGCTGAATGAGAAAGAACAAAGAAACGTTGATGTCCTTTTTCCTGGGCCATTTTTTACCCTGGGTAGAGTCAGGAAATAGTAATGAGACCTTGCCAAAAATGTACCTGAAACTACAGAATGTGATAGTGTCCTGCTCTATTCCTGGGGTGAGAGCAACAGCAGGGACCAAGCATAACAGAAGAAACTGTTATTGGCTCAATAGCAAAGGAGGAGGAGAGGGCCAAGAGGAGAGGGAGGGGAGAAATGGGGAGAGAGACACACACACAGACACAGCCAGAGAAGGGAAAGAATATGGGAGAAGAAAGAAAAGAGAAAATTTCCTCCGAATACTTTTATCATCAGTCTTGAAAACAGGATGATACTTATATCTATTGCAAAAAGATATTAAAATGTCAAGGCAGCTATTTCCAGAAATAAAACCAGCTGTTTGTTTGCCTCTGAGTTAATTGTGAATCTTTTATCCAAAAACCTAAATATAACAAATTTATCCTGCTAGTGTGGCATAGGGCATGGAGTGCTAGGCCTGGAGTCAAGAGGACCTGAGTTCAAATTTAGCCTTAGTTGTGTGACTGTGGACAAGTTACCCAACCTTATCAGCCTCTGTTTCCTCCTATGTAAAATGAACCAGAGAAGGAAATAGCAAACCACTCCAGTATGTTTGCCAAGAAAACTCGAACACTGTCACAAAGATTCTAACACCACTGAAATGGCTGAACAACAACACATCTACCTAAAAGAAAAACAGATATACAATGAATAATTCAAAATATAAAGGACCCAATATCTCTAAATGTTTTTCATAACAAAATGTTCAAATGTTATTTCTGCAAAGCCAGAATGATCATTTAAAATAATCATATAATGTGGAAATATTTTAAAAATGTATTAGTATACCTTTCTTCTTTTCACATATATATGCCTTGAGACATCTTATTTATATTTTCAACTGAATATAAAAAAGTGCAAAGTTTTAACAATATACCCAGCAAAAATTATATAAAATATGTTACTTTATTTTTATATGCCTTTTAGCTTTAAATTTAGTTCTCATTGTTTCTTAAAAACTGACTATGTGTGTAGTAGGGCAAATGAGAGTAACATACGATAATTAGCAGAACAATTTCATTATAGGAAGGGCTTTTTAAAAAAAGAGATGAATAGAAATGCATGCTAAAAATCAGTTAGGTTATTTTTTTTCATTTAATTTAGCTGTACATACATACATAGATAGATATAGTTCTGACTCAAAAATAAAACAGTGAAAATTCTGCCTTACATTTATATAGATCATTTACGCTGAATAGCTCAAACCACTGTAATGTGTGTCCCTCAGTTACTCTTACATCTTTGCTATGCCATAAGTAGGTATTTGGAACGTCTCTTTACATGCAAAGCAACTAACCTGTTGATGAAGTCTTGTTGCCATGAGGTAAATATACCTAATTAAAGTTTGGCTCAAAATATTCTTCCTCCCTTCCCCGATTCTTTAACTATACATCATAAAAGAAATAGGAAGAACAGAAAACTATTTGCTTACCTATATGGCAGATAAGAAATTGAAAGGAAAACATCTGGGCCAAAATGAGAAAATGTGCTAACTTGAAACAAACATTCTTGGAAACTATTTGGTGGGCAGACTGAGTTTTGTTATGAAAAACTACTTTAGAGATTCTTTTTTGTTAATATTTCTCTTTCCACATTTGTCTCCTGGTGAGTTGATTCTGGTTCAGTCACTGCCAAAGGTCACACAATTTGCACCAATGCTGAGATCAGATTCCAAGTCTTTTAACTCTTGCCTGGTTTTGCACTATCATCTTGAGAAATGAAAAAAAAAAAGTTAAAGTTAAACCAATAGCCTTAGACATCTCCTAGAGAAAGAAGAGGCTAAAATGTGTCACAAAGTTCTCCTTAAATGCTACAGTAAGTGCAGCAATTCATGACCCCAATTATCCAGATAATTTAAGAACCTTTTGTCTGAATTTTCAAGGTACTCTGAGCTGTGTAGAGTTTGTCTTAAAAGCATTTTTATTAAGTTGTTGTCTGCTGCAAAATTTATTTTGTTTAATTAACAGTTCTCCATAATTTGTCTTTAAAAAGACAAGAGTCAATAATTCCTCATTCCTGGGTGAGAAAACTCGAACTGAGAAGATCCATACATGGCCAAGGTCATAAAATTGGCCAGCTATAGCCATGAATTCCAAGTTGAGAACACAGAATTTTTTACTTAGACTGTGTCTACATATGAAAACAACTGGCTAATGTTGTTGGTTCTTAAATTGTCATGATGGTATAAAGAAATTTGAGTCAAAATGCCTTAGATCTGAACACAGTCTTTTATGCATTTTTTGCTTGTTCTTTATTTTACTCCTACCTACTTTGTTTTGGAAAACTTACTGTAAGATGGTCAATTTAAGAGTTTGTTATTTTTTTGTCTTTCTGTATGCATTATATATGTATATATATTTTAACCTACAGTTTAAAAGACAAGTTTTAAAACATAAAACAATTATCAACCATATGTCTGTATCCTCATTCTTAATAATTATGCCATGCATTGCAGAAGGGGAAGACAATAAGGAAATGCTTTTTCCTCCCACTATTTCTAGCCTTTGTTTTTTTTTCAGATTAGAAATGAAATAATTTTTTGAAATTATGAAAAATCTGCCTATGTTGCCCTTTTTAATTACTTAAAGAATATAGGTCCAGGATTGGGCCAATTTTTAATTTCACTGATTGGCACTGTAGGAAAATGCTCATATTTCACAGGTATACCATTATTAATGCCCAATCCTGTAGTCTTTCCACAAGCAGAACTCCCACTGGGAGTACCACATGAGAAAGAAATGTAGGATGAGGCCCGATTATTATAATTCACAAGACTAATTATGACTTTGAGTTTTCCTGGATAAGCTAATTCTTCTGGTGCCCTGGGATCAGTGAGCACAAAAGTAGTCTCAGAAGGGTCTCATTGCATTTAACATTACATATATGTATAAATAAATGCAGAGACATTAAACCAGAGATCGGTGGTAGCCTGGGTTTTGGTTTTTTTGTGTGTGTATGTTTCTGCTTCTTTAAAGAAATAAAGAGAAGGGAAATGAGGTAGTGCCACAGGTGTAGGGCTATTGAAAAGAAGCTCTTCTCTCTTGGCACTGGCTCATTTGTTTTAAACAGACTGTTTGTTTATTTTTGTTGGCATCGATGGTGAACGGGACTTGAGCAGGGCATGGGAAAGTGAGGAGTAAAGAGAACTTAAAAGAAAGGAGAAAGACAGAGACAAACAGGAGTTGGAAGAAAAAGAAAGAGAAAAGGCTGCTGTAAGATGAAAGAAGGGTGGCAGAAGGGACTCTGCTTAATTTTCATTTATAGGAACAACCTTTGTGAATGGTATAAAATGATTAGATGTTTTTGAATGATTTAAAATACATGTTTGTTTTATGGTGTGACAAATCTCACAAACACTGATTCCAGGCTTTTCTATGATGCCACTATTAACAAATCCCCTTCAACAGCCCTTTTTATTCAGTTACCCATTGTATATCTATATGAGAGAGACTTTCTTTGTGTACTGGGTAATTTCCATGTTGTGAGGTTTCTTGTCTCTAGCTATCTCTAGTTTTATGTTGTAGGAAGAAAACTCACATAGCCATGATGATATTTCAAGTTAAACCAACATAGATTTATAGAATTCCTATTCTACTTCCCTTTAAGAGGCTGGGTATATGCGATCAACATTCCTTTTCACATTCACCTTGGACATAGAAACAATGTCAATGTGGAACACAAACTATTGGCTCTCTCTAGCTATGAAGAAGGGGCATACAACCATTGTTAGCTATTATAAGATACAGAAAGAGTTATGCACTTGGCCAATGAAAATAATTTTTTTAACTGTGAAGTGAAGGGAGGGAAATTCACCATCTAAGACATCTGGGAAAGTGATGGACCGTTTTCCAAAAAGTAAATCTATCTATAAAACTTCCTAGGAGGGAATTACATCAGGCTGGGGTACCACACTTATCTATCTCTAACAGCACATTGTACCCTGGGTGTAACACAGTGTACCTACCCTGCTTGGCAAATATAATTACCACTATTTTCTGTTGACTTTTTTGTCAAAGTGACCAGTTTCTCCATTATCAATTCATCTAATTTTTTTTTATCAAGAATAGCATTTATTGTCACTTAATGTTTTCTCGGTAGCCCTTGATTATGACTAAAGAGACTCTGAGGATCATTATCAAGTCCTATTTGGACTCAGCTATTTTGATCATAAATGGGACTACATATTCCATATGTGGAATCAATATAAAAATGGACTTTTATTTTTTTAAAAATTCTGATGGCCTTGTTTGTAAAAGTGGCACCCAAAATAGAAATGTATTCTTAAGGGGACCAAAGAAATTGAGGACTTCCACAGAGGAGATTTATTTAAAATATCTCCTGTGTGTTCCCTCAGCTCTGACATATACCTACCCCTCATTGAAACCCAAAGGATTTTGTTTCCTTAACTAAAAGCATAACTGCATTGGGGCCTTTAACTTAATCCAGCAGGATGAATAAACTTAAAGCAGAGATAGCAAGTACAGCTACATTTAGGCTTATATCAGCATTTCTGTTAACACATTTTAAAACTACATTTAAGTCATGTTGAGGTTATGACACAAAGTGACAAAACCCATCTATATGAGCAAGATGAAACTATCTTTAACCAGCCTTGCTGTACCAAAAGTATTGAAATGTATGGGGTAAAGGGAGTTTCGGCTTTTACTCTGAATTTTCCAGGGTGGCATGGCTCTTTTCAAAGTCTAAATATTGAACATGTCTTATCTAGCCTCTCTAAGGGCATCTGTGGCTAGCAAACAAGCCAGTGAAGAAGCTTCAGGAAGCTTTCCCGTCCTAATCTTTTCTTTTCATTTCCTTCTGCCTCCTCTCTTCCCATACCCACCTACATACCTCTCCCATACCTACAACAGAAACCACAGAAGCAAATGAGGGAGAAAAAGGTCCTTGGAGGCTTAAATTAGAGACTTTGGGTGGGGAGGGAAAGGAAATGTCTATGGATGGTTTTAGCTGAAATGTAACTTTTTTGAACAAAGCTCCGAAATTGGCCCACCAGTGTGCAGTAAGAATAGACGTGATGAAGATAGGAGAGGGTGCTTGCTTTTTCCATTTAAAAAATGAATCTAATCTTTTTATAAAAGCAAAGGAAACAAATGAAAGGAGAACAGGTAGACAGGTAGACACAGAGCAGAATGCTATATAATTCAAAGAACAGTGCATTTGAAGTTAAAAAATGTAAATATAAGTCCCAACTGCTGCTTACTACTAATTCTTTTAATCTCTCTGTGCCTCAGTTTCCTTTTTCAATACAATGAGAGGGTTGGACTTAAATGATTTCTCAGGTTCCTTCCAATTCCAGTGTTCATAAAGGAATGCATGTGTGTACATATATGTGTGCAGACATATATACACACATGTGCATAGAAAGCATGTGCTAGTGTATAGAGAGCAGACCAAGGAGACAGGAAGACATAGATTGAAGTCCTATGTGTATTGGCTGTCCATCTGCCAGTCAACAAACATTTTATTAAGTTTGTACTGTGTGCCAGGTGTTGTGCTAAACACTGGAGTTGGGGAAGTACCAAGAAAGGTAAAAGACAGTCCCTGCTCTCACAGAGCTCACAGTCTAATGAGGGAGACAGCATGGAGGACTGTGAGCAAATTATTTAACCGCTTAATCACCCCCCTTCCCTACCCCAGACTATTTTACATAATCTTTGGGAGAAAAAGTTTCCTCACCAGGAGTTCCCTATTAATAGAAGACATCACAGGTGGGAACTCGACCAAAAAGAAGGCTATGTGTCCCGAATTTGGCCCTAAAACATGGAGATCTTCTTAGTATCCATCAAGGAAACACATTATTTCTGATTGGGCTATTATCATTTCTCCATATTTTACTATCAGTATATACTTTGAAAAAATGTGCCTCTCTTTTACATAGATTGTTAGTGCATAAATATATGAATAGTTATGATGCCCTGATCCTTGCAAATATAAAAGATTTTTAAGGAACACTTTGTTTTAATGCTGTGTCATTTAGAGAAGTACTTTCTCTAATGAAACTAATGAAAATTATACAAAATAACCAAATTCATTTTCTTAAATTGAGCTATTAAAACTTAAAAAAAAAACAAATATTAAAAACATTTAAAATTTTGTGCTATCTTTGTTTTAAAATGAGATGGTTTTCTTCCCCAAAGGAGAAAGTTATTACTGTTAAATTTCATATGCTCATATGATATCTATTAATTGTGACAAAAATATTGATTAATAAGAATACACATTTTGAATTTCTTATGTATTTCCTATTACTTCTAAGAGTAGAAAACCCAATTGAACTAATCTTAACAGATGTTAAACATATGAATTACAGAAATGAACAACTGCATTTCTGACATCAGCTTAAATGTTGCATTTATTTAAATGAAACAAAACCAAGCCTGATTCAAATTATTCCAAAACTATTTTGTCTGACTTTGTTAAAAAAAAAAAAACCTACATCAGAAATTAGTCTAACATTGCAACTGGATTGTTTTTGGAAGGTTGAAAAAAATAGAAGACTTTCATTTAGAAAAAGGTCAAATGAATGCTTAATTAAATTAAGGTCATATAATTTTTTTTCCACTTCAGATTTACATAAAATATCAACAGTAACTCTTAACTATGTTTTTAAATGTTTTAAAGCAAATCAGAATGATGATTAGAATTTTCCTTTTCATATGGAACTTGGGAAAAAAACAATTGTAGAACTGAATCAAATATCAAACCTGTTATTGTCAGCCCCTATACATCTGAACTGGAGAACTGTTTTCAAATAAGTGCCTTAAAAATAGAACCTATATTTTTTTAAATAATGCAGAAGATATGGGGAAAAACTGTTAAATTCAAAGATATATTTTGTGTTGAGATAGTATATACTTCTATCTGGTTATTAGTAATGACCCAAATAATTTGTTCTTACAAATCCTTTTCACAAATTTTCTGGATTTTAATAAAATGTTATGTTTCTCTGACCACTCTAAAAACCCACCAACCTATTCCAGTTCTTGAGGAAGTAAAATGTTAACAGGTTGAAACATACAGGAACAATGGTTCTTATAAGATATGAAGTCAGATATGGTAGGAAAGACCTGATTTCTAGATATGGCAGGTATCTAAAAAAGAAGTCACCCAGGTAATTACAATAGCCCAGATCACCTGCATATTTCAAATGAATGTAGAATAAATGTGAATGTCAAGGATAGAAAGAGGACTTTTGGCATGCCACATCCCAAATGCCACAACACCTAAGCTAAATATAGCTAGTATATAGAAGACACTGAGGCTCAGCCTGTACTTCACTGCCATGATCATTTGTAGTCCAGAAGATTTTAGTGAGAATAAGGGTCTCTGGGTGTCATTACAGAGCTGTTTGTCATGATATTGTCTCAAGAAATTTGATTTAAGATCTCTCACTTCTCTGGATTCCACATACATTAGAAAGTTTTTTTTTCCTGAGGCTTTGCAGGGCATTTAATATTTCTTCAGCAAAAATCCAGTGATAGCTCAAGAATATCCTCCTCCTTAAAAAAATAAGGTTTTCAGGTGAATATTTTACCTTATAGACTAACTGAAGGCAACTAGAAGGTATTTTTAAATGTCTGAAAAGAGGAAAACAAATATTACCACTAAAATAAGATTACAAAGGAACCAGAGTTACCTCAAACCCAGATATAATTCCCATCTATAAATAACTAAATTATGCTTCTAATCTTTTAAAACTGCATTCTTAAAAAAATCCTTCCCTTGATTTTAATACTGTGAGCTTAATCAAAGTGAGCCAAGCTATTGTTAGAATATGCAATCCAGTCAAGTTTGAAGGCTACAACCACTTTCCTCTCATCCTTGCTCAATTCCATGTGCCAATGTCTTTCGGAAAGGGAAAGAAAGAAAAGTCTGCCACTGTGCTATGTGGAAGGAAAGGGGCAGAGGGGCATCACTCCAATCTCTTGGCTCTGGCTTTCTTCACTCTTGCATCCCCAGAGAAAAGAGATGCTCTTCATTCACAAAACAAAACAAGAAAATCTCTATAATTATTTTTGGCTCAGCTCCATTGAAATTCATTCTCCTGGAAGCTTCTGTGCTTTAGATTAAAACAATGCTTAGAATATTCATTCTCTGAGCAGCAAATGTGTCCCCCTCCATCCTTCCTCCTGGCTTTAATCCCCCCCCTCTTGTTTCTCAATTTCTTTTGCAAAGCTTATCTCTCTCTGGATCTATTTTTCTTCTTCTAAGTGAGTCAGGCCTGAGAAGTATCTAACACCAATGCTTAGATTCCCCTCTCAAAGCTCTTCTTCAAGGCCTTGGGGTGGATGGAGGGCTAGGGGTATATATGCCCTCAATTTCCAAGTTAGAGAACATCACACCTCATCTTTTCTTGTTCATTAAAATTAGGCATCAACCTCATTCCCTATCTTGTCTAACCCCCAAAGATGGATAAAATCGTAATTGCCCACAGCAGGAGGTACTGTGTTAAACCCCAGGAGTGGAGAGAAGGCATGGAGAATCACAAATTTAAACCTAAAGTCCTCTTCTTAAACCCTGACCAAGTGGAAAACCAAAATGTTCTCATTTTAGACCCTTAAATCTTCTTCCCTATCACGGACAACAACTGTATCTTTACAAAGACTATACTACCACTAAAATAAAAATAAACCTAGCAAGTAGAAAGGGGGAATTGTTCTCCCCAAAGTTCATGGCTATTTTGTATAGGAGGAAAGGATCTTTGATGTGAGATGTGGAATTCTTTCTCTAGAAAGAATAGATTCACTTGATTTCAATTTCTTAAAAGTGAGATTTTTTTAAGTCTCTAATTTAGACAGAGTGTATCAAATCTAACTCTTTATACCTTTCCTTTTTTGGTTGGCATGGGAAGAAAGATTCTTAGAAGCACTATCTTTCCTGGGATGACACAGAGAGAAGCCCAAGACACCCATGTTGTTTACCGTTAAAATCCTTCCTTATGTCTAATGTTTACAATGTGACATTTCTAATGTTTTGGTTGGAAATATTTGTTTTTTCCCCTTTTTTCCATTTTCAATGTTCTTTCAACTTAGTTTCCTTCACCCATAAAGACTGGATACTGTTTGGGTTCATTCTTTCACTCTTGGATGATCAAAAGCATACAGTAATCTTTATAAGACTTTTTTTCCTTCTGGCATCATCTTGACACAAAACAAAAAAAACACTAACAACTCGAGATACCTTAAATTTAACTAGAAATTGCTACCTGCCAGACAAGACTAAAGCCAACACAGAAGTGAATATTTGTAAGAGTTTGCTTGTCTATTTCCAAGTCTTTGCAAACAGTCTTGATTACTGAACTCTATTTGGTTTACCAGGTTAAAAAAAAAAAAGAGCATGAGTCTCTGCTGTTAATTACATTGTAAACATTTAATAAATATTCCTTCCTTTTATCCTTTGCCCTTTTCAAAAATGAAAGGTTGTAATTTGCATGTACTGTGACTTCTTATAACCTGATTGTTATATTCTTTCCCCATCTCCCTTTCTTTTCCTTCTTCTGTTAGGAAGAGATGGGGCACATGAGATAGAACTGTTTCTCTACATTTTTCCTAAAAGGAAACAGCCCTAGGTACCTTGTGCATTTATCTACTGACCTCTGCTTAATCACTAATTCTGTCAAGCTGCATTTTTAATTGCCAAGTGTGGAAAAACAAAATACAGTAGAAATACATAGCACTCGATGGATGATAAGACATTTAATAGCAATGTATGGCTACAGGGATGGTTATGTTTGGGGATCCATATGCATGTTCAACTCATACATTCAGGCAGGGCAATAAAGCAGAGAAAAAACAGCTGATACACAAAAGGGACCGTCTAGACAGTGCCCCATCAGTCTGGCTAAATTTGGTGCTGGCATTCCCAATGGGATAGTAATATAATTGTTCTGGTGTCTGCGTTCATTCCCCCTGTCAAACACCATTCCAAAGATACATCCTTTCTTATACCACCCCCAACTCCTTCTTCATCTTCAAAAATGAGGCCCAAACTAACTGTACCTCTTTAGAAAGAGCTTCTAGATGACCTGACCCCAAGGAAACATAACAATTTAGAAAAATCATACTGTTTAATTCCTGGGAAATTCTCCTGTTATTTCTTAACCCAAACCAGAATTAATTTTAGTCAAATTGCAATGATTTTAATTAAAAACCTGGAAACAATTTAGAATGCAAATACAAGCATTTCTAAAATATTGAGCACCTTGGATAAAAGCAAATATGTCTTTTCTCCTTTTACATTTATTAACCTCTAAAGAAAATTTAACAGAAATCAGAGATGTGAAAGTATAATGATGGGCATGGATCATAAATTCTAATGAAGAAAAGGCTAATGAAAAAAGGGAAAGTGATAACAAGCAAAAGCACTGAAAAATGTAAATTATGTTATTTCACCCTCCTAGCTTTAAAAGGAATAACATTTTTTCTATTAAATTTAGCCTGAGTCACAATTCTGTTTATTCAGATATGGATTTTTTTTTGTATTTTCTAGGGTACATTTTATAGACAGAAATATTTACCCAGTGACTTATTCTCAATTAATACTTCTTTTTTTGCTGTAAGCTAATACTATAAGACATCACAAATTTTAAACCTCTAATTTCAAAGAGAAAAAAATAAACCAGACAGATTAAAAGAGACTTTCTTGATATTATTGTGTACATTAGCCACAAAGCATTTACAATCCTCAAACTTCCACAACATTGAAATTAATATGGAAGCTGTCAAACTAGTTCTAAAAAAGTAAAATGCAAAGGTATATTTTTGGATCTCAATATAATACATTCATCAGAAATGTTTTTCACTCTGCTTCAAAGTCACCTCTGTTCATTGCATTGTTTAGAGATTAAACTAGATCATGACTCCTTCCACACACACACACACACCCTTTTCTTCCTTTGGATTCTTTTCCACTCTAGGAAACATTACATTGGGAAAGGAGTTCTGTGAAAGGCATCTGTTTTATTTTGTTTTATTAAATATGGACCAGCATTTGGGCTTCAGATTTTTTGGAAAAAATTCTTTTCCTATAAACAGAAAAATGGCTCCTATCACCATCAGACCTGAGGAGATGGATCAGTAAACCAAGTAAGAGGAAAAATTCCTCTCTCCCCCACCTCCTACTCCATCAATGACCCCTGTGACTGGAGAAAGCAAAATCAGTGAAACTTCTATATAATGGCCAAGGTTTGCCCAACTTTCAAGAAACAGAGACACAGGGAAACCAAGGAAAGCTAGGCAGAGGATAATGTTACTTTTCCTGGAGGACCAGAGAAACTGAAACAAGTCAGATCCACTGGGTTTCTACTCAGCTCAGAGTCATTATCATCAGCACAGAAAATAATCACCAAAATTTAGCAAAGTATCCCAAGAAACCCCAATCAATATAATTTTAAATTCTGAAATGGTAAGGATTGTGAAAAGTAAGAATAAACAATCATGGCTTTTCTTTTACTTTTTCAAAAATGCAAATAGCTTTCCAGTGGGTTGATGTTCTGTTGTCTTTGTTTTTGTTGATTTAATTTTTTCTCAAGAAACAGACATTCTAAATTAGCTTCATGTCTACTGGAAAAAATTCACTATTAATAAAAAAAAAGCTACATATGACAATGTGATCAAAGAGTGCCTGCCTGAGACTATATGGTTTCGTTTATATTTTTTTTCTTCTTTTTTTAGGAACTGCAATTGGTAGAAAGTGAGAGAAAGGCAATGGGTAGGTCCCCTTTGAGATTGCCAGTGTTGCAAAATCTGTTTTATACTTGATTTTCAAACTATTGAATAATGTCCTATGAGGTCTCTTAGGTCTTAACTGGATTAAAATGAATATATTTGTGCTAGAGCTCTTTTCAACTAACTAATGTGCATGTGAATTGATAGTGTGTGTCAGGGAGAGGCTGTGAGAGCAACTGTAGGTGACTGTAACAGTGGGTGTGGAGTGCATGCAGGCTGAGTGTGACCATGGAAAGGAGAGAGACAGAGAAGGTGTGAGGGTAGAAAGAGAGAGACAGAGACAGAGAGAAAAGGAGAGATTAGAGGAGAGGGAGAGAGAGAGAGAGAGAGAGAGAGAGACAGACAGAGAGACAGAGAGAGAGAGACAGAGAGAGACAGAGAGAGAGTAGGAGGAGGAATGGAGAGAGGGAGGGAGGGAGAGAGAGGGAGAGGGAGAAAATTAATTGAAAAAAAAATTAGCAGGCCTGTGTGTCTGGTGGGTTTTGTTGGGCACTGTGAGAGATGCTTGGGGGTGGGGAGCAGGCCTAGGGATGGGAGGGGGGGAGGTGTGGCATGTGTATATGTATTGGTGAGGTGGCTTCAGTTATGGCTGGGGCCCCCGTTTTTTCTTTTGTGGATTCCAGGGGTAAATAGGCTGGAGTTTCAGGTTCAGGTTGGAGTGCATGGAAAACGATTGTTGCTGTGAGTTCCTCTTTCTGCTCTTCCCTGGAGTTGCTGCGGCTTGGAACATGGCTGGGGGAGGGAGGCAGGAGGCAATGGTAGGGGCCTGTCTGCAGCTGCCCCTCTCACACTTGAATAAAAGAACTTTTTTTCTGGGGTGGGGGAAGCTGTGAATACCTTTCCCAATAAGAGATGAGGCATATTGAAAACTATATTAAATTACCCTGATTAACAATTTAGCCACGAACAGGGGAGCTTTGGGAGATCTCTATAGGCAGGGCTGGGGGCTATTCATGCCAGTAGCTAAGAGGTCGAAAGGTTTCTGAAGTTCACAGGCTCAGATCCTTTGTTATGCTAACAGACAATCTCAAATCAGCTGCCTAGTGGAGTGTGAAATATAAATGATTCCTTGAGAACTTCCAATAAGTTGTCACTCTTGCTCTCCAAATACCAGGACAGGCTGCTAATTTCTAGCAGGCCCTTTTTGCAACATCGCTAGCCCTAAATGAATGCCTTTGTAGTTCAAATAATCTTTTCAAGGGAGCTGTCCTATCATAATAGCCCAAATGCATCTTGGTTTTGACTATTAAATGAAAATCAGGGCTCAGCCGTGCTTGACTTCTCCAAACTGCCCAGTGCTTGGGAAGGGTGGTAGCGGCCCACAAGTTAGCACCCACTGCAGGGGGGCTGGGGCATTAATAACACTCTGGACTGGGAGTTACTGAGAATGGAGCTTCAACCCCAGGCCTTCCCCGCCTCCCCCTCCTCCAGACAAAGCTGAGGGAATGGGGGTGCAGTTTACCCGTCTTCCCTCCCTGATCTGAGGCTACCTTCCTCTTTCACCCCATCCAACACTGCCCTGATTTATGGGCACTTTGTCCAGCAGGACGGAAAACTGACCCCCAGTCCGGTTGCCAGTATCTCACGAGGCATCTCAAATCATCAATTTCAGGATGGGTGTGTTCATTTTCTAGGGTGTAAGGAAGAAGGGAGTCAGAGGGCATTATATGCTAGGCAATGCCCTCAGCATCAGTTCCCAGAAGTTGTAGCAAGGCTCTCCGATGGGTACTTTGAATATGTCCAGAGGACCAGCAAGAGGACTTACCTACAATGAATCTTTAAAAAATTTATCTAAATAAATAATCCCTCCAAAGAAAAATCTAAGAGGGAGATAGTTAATACATTAATCATTCTTGGAAGGAAGCACATTCTATTTTTCAAGGGTAAGATATATTTCGATTAAGAAAACAAAAGGAGACAAAATGGAGAAGTTAAAAAAAGAAAGATCTAGAAATCCTAGCACGTTTGTCTTCCCAAGGCTAGGCAGAAAATGGTAGTATGGCAAAACAAACTTGAGGACAGCACAATTTTCTGTATTTTCCCTTTTCAGTCCCATATTCCATTTACGGAAATAGGAAAAAGTCTGTTATTGTAGGGGCCCAAGCTTTTTCCTACCAATAGAAAATTAGTTTGCAGGTTGGGGATAGGAAAGAGGGAAATAAAATATTTATTTCAATAGATTTTTAGAAATAACTCTGTAAAGGTTGTTAATACAGTCCATCTATCCAGAGAAACTGAAATGCCTTAGTTTCTCTGTACTCATCTGCTGCAGTGGCTCTACTCATTTAAAATACTACATAAAAAAGACTTTTTATGAGTGTGATTTGGCATAGACAATCCCCCCCCCCCATCACAGATGTCCTCACTCTCTATTTATGCCAAGTATTTTGCACCTTCACTAGAAATTAACAAGAAACAAGATCTGTTCTAAGAAGTGTAACTTTTGTCAAGCTAAGTTTCTTCTGTTTAAAAAATCTGAAACTTGTTTTTAGATAAATCACAGTAGCTGATATAGCAGGAAAAGGACATGGGGTGTAACTTGATAATTTTTTGATGTGATAAGGTATTTAGAAATCAGATCATTATTTGTCATTCAAGTCCTTTGTTAATTTTCTGCAAATGATAATGGGGCATAATAAAGCAAGAACAAAATTAGTCTAGATCTCTGACATTGAAGAGGCAGAAGTTTGAGGTTTGTTCTAACAAATGTCAGAATCAGACTATAATTTGTTATTGATCCACTCACACCCCTTTCAGAGGTGTCTTCTCTTCTCAGAATCATTGTTATCACTGTTTTCACTAGGATATTCATCTTAAGATCTCACTTTAAATACACAAAGAGTTAAAAGTTTTAAAAATGCAAGTTATTTCAGAAATAATTAAAAATTTTTTCCTTTTCCCCCCTTTTAACTGCCATCCAACTGCACACTGTCTACATGTTAATAGCATATATGCTAGAATAGAATACATGGGAGATTCAAGGAAGAAATACCTTCACAGGGCTTTCCAAATGCTTATTTTAACACTTGGAAGTATCTTCTCTCTCTTTCCTGTCTTTAATACATCAAAACAGGAAAGAAAGAGCTTTTGTGTTATGACTACAGAGAAAACATTTGAGAATGTGTCAGTGTAGTGAATGCCAGCATCAGTTTGGGGGTTGGTTTGTTTTTCCCCTTGCCATGGTATTCTTTTTTCCCCTTTCCTTTTGCAGCCTTTAAATTTTGGCCACTTTGAGAAAAGCAATAGCTGAAATGTAAAGTTACGATGAATTACATTAAACCTACATGTTTCAAGAATATGAGCATGATGAATAGCAGGTCTGTGACATCATGGAGATTGATCAGTTCTTCACAGAAAGCCTCCTCCTTTCCTCTCCCCCCGCCCCAATTCTCTCTTCACTCTTTCTAAAATATCCTAGTTCCAACTGAAAGGGGGGAAGGGTATTGAGTTAAAAAAAAAAGAGTTTGCAGGTTTGCCATTTCTGGGCATGAGGGGTGGGGAGGTGGGGAGACGACGTAGATAACAGCAGCACTGGACCCTGTACGTGACCAGTTCAAGTAGATATTTATGTCTCTGAATAGGTTGTGTGCTGGTCTCTCCCAATCTGTGGCATATGCTTTTCTTTAGGACTACATTTATTTAAGGCAGAAAAACAAGATATGTACATTGCTTCTAGCTTCGGTTAATATTTATAGCCCACGAAGGGCAGGAACTTTTACAGTGGTCTATTTATGTTTACATCCCTTGTGTTATGCTTAAATTCTTTTCATTATAATTTGGACAAATTAAAGCAAAAGACACTCTCCCTTTAACAGAGCCCTAGGAAAAGAAAGACTTAAGGATTAAAAAGCAAAATGATTTCAAGATGGCTGCCTTTGCCTTCTCCTCTCTCCTTACTGCCCAGTTTCCACATAAAAATTAATGTAATATTTTGCTTAGAAATCACATTTTAGGTCATTTGCAAATGAGGTAGACCAAGTGGCACCCACAGCTTCCTGGAATACTGCAATGTTCTAATCATGGTATAGAGAGATTAAAATGCAAACATTCAAATGTATTTAGATGTGTACACAGTGAATAGACCCACACATACACACTTGCATGTGTGAAACACACATACAGCTGCAACACAGAATAAAAGGCAGAAATCCTACTTAATTCTTAGGACAGAAGGGCAAACCAGAACACCAGGGCCACTACCTTCCTCCCCAAAGGTTAGAAAATGCAGTGCTCATAGTCTAGATTTGATTTTTTTTTTTAAGATATATCTTACTGATGACTCTCTCATTAGGCAGACTTCTGAGGTCTGGGGAGACAAGATTTCCATAAATTATCTCTGTAACTCATCTCATGCTGGTGCAAAATGCAAAGCTAAAATTGAATTTTATGTGTGGTTTATTTTTTTAAGATACAATATCAAGTTGCTCAGTTTCCCTGACAAATATATTAAAGGGTTGATGACTAATAATTACCACTATTATTTATGATAATAGTGTATTTTTTTTTAAATCACAAGATTCCACCCATAAAGCTAAACTGAAAACAATATACTGAATAAATAAAGCTATATTGGATGGGATAGGGGGTTGCACCATGCAATAGAACTGGTTAGCAGGTTATTCTGTGGGCTCAGAGTACAGGCAAAGAACAAAGCAAATGGTTCAGTTCCACTAGGAAATATATTAAAAAAAAAAAAAACACACACACACAACAAGCCTTTATCTAAAAGCCATCAGGGACAAGCACTCAATACAAGTTAACAAGCAGGAACTGATAAGATAACATTTATATGAGGTCAGAAGTCAAATGCCAGTCAAAGGCTTTTAACCTCTTGGGTCATAAACAGGAATAGTTAAAACTGAGAGATGGTTATTTATCGGATTTTAAGGGTACCTGATCATTGTCAGAGAATCATCGATGATGAAACTAATTGGGATTTATAGACGAACTTGTAGCTGTTCAGACAAAATAAAATCCCGAACCTATAATTCTTCAATTCTTAGGAAAAAAATCCCCCCCCTCCTTTGTACATAAATCAACCAATTTAAACAGATTTAAGAACAAAATACTGTACACTGTCTTCTAAACAGGAACATATGTAGCCAACACACAGATTGATTAGAATACGTGACTAATGTCATCATATTGTAGATTCAATATTTACAGTCTGAAAATAATAAATAAGCAGTCACAACACCCCCTCCCCATTGTGTTACTGGTGCTCCTTCACCCCCCACAGGACTCCCAAATCAGACAAACTGTAACACCAATATTAAAATATGTCTTGTCCCACAATGCCATCTTTTATACATTCATGAAAAGTTATTTTTTTTAAATCACAATTATTGGCACAACTCCCTTAATACGGAAAAACTGAAACCTACTTAATTATATTTTTATCTCAATCTAGTCAGAGACACAGGCATCCCTCCTTTTCTCTCCTGTCTCAGTATTTCTTTTCCTCTTTGTTTTGAATTTTTTTGGTTTTGTTTTGTCTAGTGTCGGTTTACATTCTAAACTCTCAAATAATTCCTGGTCCTCAAGCCTAACCTAGCTTATATTTTCAAATCCTATCCCCACCCCCCCTTTTTTTTTTGCAGCAGAAGAAAGCAAATCTATATATTTCTTTCTACAGAGAGATAGAGGGATTGTTGTAAGGCCTGCTAAGGCCCACTGTTTCTTTAAACAGAGTCCACAATACACTAGGCGAACATTGTGGATTTAAAATGCTTTTAAATATTTATCAGAAGTATTTTATCATCATATTCAAATGACACCTGGAGTGCACTCACCTTTATTGACAATCTCTGTTCTGAAAGTCCATTTGCTTCCTTAAAGCCCCCCAAGCAGAACAAGCACTACCCGTTTTCATTCAGTTAATGTTTAGTAAAAAACCAAGCAACCTTAATCAGCATGCTGATTGCATCGTCAACTAACAAATAATTTACTACTCTGAGCATTGCATTCCATTAAAAGCTCATTAAATTTTCTGTTCTCCAATGGGAGGTTTAGCTTTTGAACTGCATGCTTTTGCTTCGAATGATCATTTATTCAATTTTTGCAAAATGTTTTTTTTCAAAGTATAGGTGAGCATTTCAATACCTATAGAGTGCAACCATATGAAAAACACAGCCCAGGGTTTGATTTTGTTCAGTCATTTGATTTATAAACTATCTTTATCAAAATTCAACACAATCATTTGCACTTTTAAAGAATTGTAAAATAGCTCTGTGTGTGGCTACGCCTGACCCAGACTAACCTTGGGAATATAAAGAGATATATACTAAAATACCCTACAAGTACTATATGTATAATATATAGAGATGTAGAAATATGTACTATGCCATTTATTATATATGGAATATAGAATGCAGTATTTGAAGTTCCCATTTTCCTCTCAAGGAACACCACATTATTATCAATTTTATTATTTCTCTATTTATAAAGGGTTGCCTTCCAACTATTCCTAAAGGGGAATGACATCACCAGAACTTCACCATGCAGAATGCCAAACTTAGGAGATCCAGTAAATTTTTTTTTTTAAAAGAACCAGATTCTGAATAACCCACCGATTCTGAGCCTGAACAATTTTTCCAATCCTGTGGATCCTTTCCTTGCTCAGGGCATTCTAATAAGGCACATATTATCATGATATTTAATAAGGGAAAATGTATGAAAATACCCGACCCCCAAATTAACATGCATCTTTGGATTGCTAATTGTGCTCATTGCAAATTTGGGTCATTTTGCATGAGTGCTTCTAATGTAGGGCTGAGATTGCCACATAGCGTAGTGGATTCCTGATTCCCTGCGCTAATCCTGAACTCGGTGATTGTGTCAGGTGCAGTTCTGTATGCTCCAGCAGCTGGCTCATCCTCATCAATGCAAATAAGGCAACTCCTACAATCAAAGCCTCCTGAGTGTAAAGCCTGATTGCTGAGGGCAGGCTCAAGCACTACACAGACTCTCACTTTCAAATCACATTAAGTGACAAGACAACTGCAAAGTCCCCCCCCCGCCCCGCCCCCAGTTCAAAATCAACCTTTAGAAAACAACACAAGAAGAGGAAGAGGAGAAAGAGGGAGAAGAAGTCCCTACTCCTTTGAATGGTCACCATTCTTCTTTAAATGGACTTTCTTTGAATATAGACTTGTGAACTTCACACAAGCCCACACTTGGGCAGGCACTAGCCTCCATATAATCACTTGGCAGGCACCAAACCGCACCAAAAATATACTGAGAATTTTCTTGAGAAACTTTCTGAGAGGATGTGGATGTCTCTGTACATACAGAAAAACAACAGAAAATGCAGGAAAAACAATGAGCCAACATTTGAATATCATTTGATCTCATCACCGAATTCCTGTTTGATGACTTGCTCTTACCCAAAGCATAGAAAATTCTATGAGTAATAAAAGGTCAAAAGCTTTCCCCAGTGTCTCTCCACAGAATCTGGACTACCCTTAGTAACTGTAAAAATGTAAAAGAAAAAAAAAGAGAAAATTCCACGTTTTTTTCTTTAAGAAAAAATTTCAAATATATATGGATTTCTGACTTCCTTCCAGCCCCATCCTCTCTGTTTTATTTTCTAATTTTAAGAAGAGACTCAACAGTGGCTTTTAGCTTTAGCACAGAGCAGTTTTCTAGGTGAGGACATTTATCTAGAGTTGAACAAATGACTTTCTAGAAATGTTTTTGAGTTGTATAATAGAGCTTTGTTCTGGGAACAATAACTGTATCCCTATATAGACAAGTCAATTGATACCTTAAATAAATTTTGGGAGTCTGAAGAAATATAAGAAGACAGAGGAGATATCACTTATTAGCTGTGCAACCTTAAAGAAGTGATTTAGTCTCACAAGACCTCAGTTTCCTCATCTGTAAAATGTGGAAGTTAGATATTGAGCTATATGCTCTCTAGATCTCCTCCTTACCATTTGTAACTTGGCATCACTATTGCTTCCATCTTGGCCTTTTTATTTTGACTTTCTTAGATTTAGGGCCCTTAGGATATGATAAAATACCAAGGAAAGAAAAATAATATTGGCCAGGAATAAGTCAGCACCCATGAAATGGCTAATACCCTCTGTACTGCTTTGAGACCCTTTTCCCTTACCAGGGAGAGTAGATACAGTTAATGCTGCTGAGAAGATTTAACCCAGATGGCTTCCTACATATCATATTCACTCCTAAAATGACCAACCGACAAAGCCACATCTCTTGCTAAACATACTTAGCACTCTGAACCTGGGACTAGAAAGTAGCAAAGCTAAAGAAGGAAAGGTGACGATTTCTTAAGACTTCTCTTCCACTAGGAAAAGGACAGCCCCTCAATTTTGACCTGCTCCTATCCAATAACGCAGCTAGGATAATGTTTAAAGGACCCCTGAGGTCTGATGCTGGACTGGCCAGAAGTATTGCTTTGGTGACTCTTGGAAACCACTGACACTTAGGGTGGTTGAAGTTAGGAGAATAAGATTGGTGAGTGATTCGATCTTTCACAGCTACTGCTCAAAACTGGCTCCTTCTCTTTCTCTCTAATAGGATTAACAGATATTTTCCTAAACGGAAATCAGAATGTGTCAAATCATCTGTGACAGTCAATTTGCTGACAATGCCCACATTCTTGCAGTACTGATGCAGCACTATTCATAAACAGTTTCATTTCAAGAGATACAATGCATCTGAGAGGTAAACATTTATCTTCATAATCTTACACTCCTTTCAGACTCCTTAATTCTTCTTCATGTATTCTCCTCCTCTTTTACCCTCCCCACCCCACCTCATCTTCAAAACATCTCCTACAAAAAGACATGACATCCCTAGTGAGCTGGAGTCTCTGGGATCCTGATGATGCAATCTGTACACTGTATTATTCCTAGGAGGTCCCTTGTCATGGTATCTTCTCCTGGGCTTCCGCTCAAGGCATTTTCATTCTTCACATTGCTTACAGACTCATTTTCTAGATTACCCGTTAGGGTTGCTTTCTTTCCTCTCTCTCCAACCTCATCCTAGAGTGATCATCCTTCATCTCCTTCCTTCCTCCCACACTCAGTTTGATTATTTTTATTGCAATAGCTATTCTTACCACTAGCATAGCCCTCTGCAGTTTCTCCTTGGGGATGCATTAGGTTTTCCTCCCTATGCTCTACCCTAACCTGTTTGTCCTCACACTTTTCTCTACAGCATAGGCTGGAATTATCTCTGGATCCCTCCAAGAAGGAATGGTCATTTGAGGATTTCAAGCCCCTTATCCCCAATACACCTTTTTCAACTCCTTGTGGAAACTACTTACAAAAACAATCGAGTAGATGTCCTTAACTGAATAAAGAACTGTCAACCAGTTTGTTTTAATTCTGATAGTTATATGGGTAAATATTTGGTCGAGGAATATTAAGCATCTTTCTTCAGTTAATTTAGTTCCATTCAATAAGTATTTTATTAAGTGCCTACTATGTGCTTGGCATTAAAAGCTAGACACTAGGATACAAAAGCTGTATTTTCAGGTCTCACAAAGATATATAAAATACAATGGATTTCACAAGATCCTTTCAGAAGTAGTGAAATATTTTAGATATCACAGTGTTTTGAGCTTCATGGGACCTTGAAAATTATCGAATCCAATGGCCTTTTTTTACAGATGAAGAAGACCTGCTGAAATCCAGAGAAGATAATGAGATAGCCAAAGAAACCCAGCTAATTAATAGAAGTAGAACTAATTAGTGGCAGTAGAAAGTAGTAGTAGTAGTAGTATCGGGAATAGAACCGAGATTTCATCCCCTGGTACCTTCCTTGCTCATTCCACTATACCTTATACCATGAGTATGATATTTTATCCAAAAGCATATCTAAGCACTTGGTCAAAGCACAATTTAAATATCAACAACTTACCTCCCCTCAAAAATGAGCAAGTGTTATTATACTTGATGTGCAAATAAAGAAATAGATGAAAACCTATAGACAAGAGATGAATCTAGGACTAAGCTTAGCTGGAGGTGGGGAGGTCTACAGAAGCCTGCTCAAACTATCTCAGGAGAGACAATAGTTAAATTTTCAGTGTTAGCATTTACACCTCAGAAATTGGCAGTACTAAAAATCAGGGCTTGATTTACTTTTTCTTGTTGATAGGCTGAACTTAAAGTGATAGAGATTTTAATTATGCATATTAAATGTAAAAGTGTGGCATGCACACTTTTCCCCCCCAGAGAGCTGGTTGTTAAACATTTAGTAGCATACAATTGAAGCTAGATATCCTATGTTTGTGCAAAGCCAAGGTATCACTTTCCTCTCTGAAGAAGAGTCACACCTGTCCTAGCCTACTGCAAGGGACACCTCCCTCATCTTCCATTTGTTTAACACTTGATTTTGAGACTGTCCTGCTTTGGAATCTTCAATATTTTTTCATAAAAGTAGTTCATCTTTAGTAAATAGCTGCCTAGATGACTTGTGAAGTATGAGAATTAAAAAGTGCTATCATGTATCTGAATGGATAAATCGTTGGTATTAGCTCCATTCTGTTTCTAGAACAGTCAGAAATTGACAACAAACAGCAAAGTATCACAACTCTTTAAAATGGTGTTTTCTTTTAATATTTTTAATTGCTCCTGCATGTTGTTTACATTGAGCCAAATGTCAGTTAGCATTGGTCAGAAAAGAACTACTGGGTTACAGGTAAATACCCTATGTGGGCTTTCATTCATTCAGATTATTATGGCTTTTATTTGCATTTATCTTCAAAGAACCAAAATAAAATGAAAACATACTTACTATTTAACACTTTAAAAAATACCTTGCTCATAACTCCATCTTTTGTCTCTTGAATTCATTCCCCCGATAAGGCAAATGACACTTTAGCCTTGCTTAATGTAAAAACAGGAAGGTGTTAATCTCATTTTCAATATGTCAGCTCTTCCAAGTAGGGCATTAATACCCAAGGTGCCCCACTGTCAAACTCAACAGAATTGTCCTGGTAGTGAAGTAAGGTCCAAACTTTGAATATCAGGAGCTAGGCACAGCAGTTCAAGGGTTACCTCCTAAGGAAGACATTTCCTGATCCTTACTCCCCTTAGTTACAATTCCTTCCCCTCCATTTAATTCCTATAAGTTACTTTGTACACATTTTATTTTTTACTTTTTGCATTACCTGTGAATTTTCCCAAATAGAATGTAAGCTCCTTGAGGGTAATGACTATTTAATTTATGTCTTTGTATACCCAGCACTTGGCTAACACAGTATCCCTCATAATAGAATATTTTTTGAATGGATGAATGAATTAAAAGATTGGAAAACTATTGACTTTGAAGCAATAATGGATTCATTTTTTAAAGTATTTACAAAAAGTAGGTCAGTTTGGTTCCAAGCTAAAGTACATAAAAGAGAGCAACATGTAATAATCCCCCAAAGTCTGCTAGATCTGGATTTTAATGGATTTCAAATATCAAATAGAATACTTTGAGGCAATAGAGAGATGGTGAAACTTTTTAAGTGTATAGTTATTTGGTCAGACCTGTACTTTTCTCAGCAAACATTTAGTTTAGGTTGATGTTAAACAGCAAACAAGTATACCATTTCCACAGGACATAGTTAATTTTGAATAGCAACTGATTTAAATAGTATATTAAATGTAATATTTCATTTGAATCTCAGAATAACCTTGTGGGCAAGATGTAATAGATCTTAGTTCCTCTCCTTTACAAATGAGGAAACTGAGGCCCATAGAGTTTAAGTGGCTTCCCCACTGTTAAGAAGTATCAGAAAAAGGATTAAAATATAAATAGTCCCAACTCCAAATCCAGCATGCACTCCACCAGGCCACACTGCCTCTCTGCCTGTGGTTCACTGGTATCATAAATATTCAGTTCTATGCTTTGTTTAATCTACTTTCTTTTAAAAATAATTTTAAAGAATAAGACAAGAATAATGATTGAACATGATGGAGGACAAATGCTAAGATCCCATTGCCCACAGGAAATTGTGTTTTAACTCCTATGAGTGCTATGGGGATTTGTTATAATAATTAGTACAGGATTTCTTTTTTTTTTTTTAGTTTCCTCTTAATATAAAGGACATGACAATGAAAGAAAAAAGACTTTGAAACAAGAGACTACTAGAAGCATTGAGAAGCATCATTGATAGAAAAAAATGTGAGCATTTTAAAAACTTTCTAACCACTTTTTTCATGTCACATTACCATATATAAGAAGCATTGTAGAAAATTCCTGAGTAAGGAGAAAAAGAACAATAATAGTAAAAAAATTACATAGATTTGAGAAACTACATCCTTTGATATTTATTCCTAACTCTAGTCAATTATGTAAATATTCAAAGCCAATAGACTATTATATCCTTGAGGTCAAGGACTGGTTTTTTTTTTTAATCTTTGTCTCTTTAGTTCTTAGGACACTCCCTGCTCCGTAGTAAGGGATATTAAATGTTTATTGAATTGAAGGCTGTGTTTTAAATGAACCCTTACAAAATAAAAGTATATAGAATTTTCTGGAAATCTTATTAACAAGTTATAGTGGGTAGATTTTATTTTTGTACCTCTTTTCATTTGACTAATTCTGCTTTTTTATAAATTATTTTCATAACTGATGTTTTATACCTCTTTAACCATTTATCCAATTCTGCTTTTAAAATTGTTTTCTTCAGTGGTGTTTCTGTGCCTTTTACCAAACTGGTAATTGTCACACTTTTCTTCCCTTGCTCTCATTTCTTTAATAGATTTTTCTTCTGCTACTCTTTTTTTTAAATTTTATTTAATCAGATGATTTAGAATATTTTTCCATGGTTACAAGACTCATGTTCTTTCCCTCACCTCTCCCACCCCCTCCCATATCTGACACAAAATCCCACTGGGTTTAACATGTGTCATTGATCAAGACCAATTTCCATATTATTAATATTTGCACTAGGGTGTCTACATTCCCAGTCATATCCCCCTCAACCCATGTAGTCAAGCAGTTGTTTTCTTCTGTGTTTCTTTTCCCACAGTTCTTCCTCTGGATGTGAATAGTATTCTTTCTCATATGTCCCTCCAAATAGTTCTGGGTCATTGCATTGCTGCTAGTAGATAAGTCCATTACATTCAATTCTACCACGGTGTATTCTACCTCTGTGTACAATGTTCTCCTGATTCTGCTCCTCTCACTCTGCATCAGTTCCTGCAGGTCATTCCAGTTCACATGGAATTCCTCCAGTTTATTATTCCTTTGAGCACAATAGTATTCCATTACCAGCATATACCACAATTTGTTCAGCGATCTGCTACTCTTATTTGATTTCAAAAATCATTTTTGCCTCTTCTAGGAATTCTTGCTGGGCTTATGTCCAATTCACATTTTTTTTCTTTCAGGCTTTGTTTGCAAGATGTTTTAACATCACTGTCTTCTTCTGAGTTTTGTCTTGAGCTTCCCTGTCGCCCTAGTAACATTTTTATGGTTAGGTTTTTGCTTGTTGTTTGCTCTCTTTTTCAGCCTATTTCTAGGCTTCAAACTTGATGTTAAAGTTAGGCTCTGTTCCTGGTATTAGAGATAAGGAAAAAGCACTGTTTCAAGTTTCATGCTTCTTTGTATTGCTTTTTATTGAGCTAGTTCTGAAGTATTTCCATTGTGGTCTGTGTAGAGTTATGGTCACTGTTCGCCTGTGCTCCTCCCCTACTCCCTTGAGATAGATATTAAGTGATTCTGCTCCTCAGAGGCCCTATTACCTTGTGACTGAAACTGCTCCTATCTGCTTTGAACTGTGACCCAGAAATGAGTATAGGCAATGGAGCTATCAAACAGCTTTCAAGGGTACCTATAATCTCTTTTTTGGCCAGCTGCCTAATTCTTTATCAGCTTTGACTTGAGAGCATTTGAAGCTTCTTCTCCTACTACTGTCACCACTTCCAACTCTCACTCCTCATGTTGCATTCATATAGGCTCTGGACCAATCTCTACTCCTGTGTCATCAATGTCTCCTTCTAAACTCCTAAGTAGTATTTGGTTGAAAGAATGGCTCATTGACTTTTGTGGACTCTCCTGCTCCAGAGTTCAATTCAAGGCATTACTTTAAAGTTATTTAGAGGAGAATCTTGGGAGTACTCAGTGTTAGAGCTTTTTCTGTTCTACCATCCTTGTTCTGCCCCTGAACTTTATTGAAATTTTTTTAATTTTTATTGTCATACAAAATACACTTCTATATTGGTCATTGTTGTAGCAGCAAAGGCATATATAATTAAAACCCCAAAATACAATCAACAATACACTGATGTGAAAGATGTCTCCCACAGTTCTTTCTCTGGAGGTGGATAGCATTTCCCATCATAAGTCTTTCAGGATTGTCCCAGATGATTACATTGCTGAGAGTAGCCAAGTTTTCACAGTTAGTAATTATCCAATATGGCCCTTATTCTGTACAATGTTCTCCCAATTTTGCTTATTTCATTCTGCATCAGTTCCCACAGATCTTTCTAGATTTCTCTAAAATCATCTTGCTTATCATTTCTTAGAGCATGATAGTATTTCATTGCTCACACATACCACAATTTGTTCAGGCATTCCCCAATTGATGGACATCCCATCAATTTCAAATTCTTTGACACAGAAAGAGCTATTATAAATGTTTTTGTACAAATGGGTCCTTTCCCCTTTTTTATTATCTCTTTGGGATACAGACCCAGTAGTGGTATTACCAGATCAAAGGGTATGCACAGTTTTATAGTCCTTTGGGTATAGTTCCAAATTGCTCTCCAAAATGGTTGGATTAGTTCACAACTCCACCAGCAATGCATATTAGTGTCCCAATTTTGCTATATCCTCTTCAACATTTACTACTTTCCTTTACTGTCATATTGGCAAATCTGATTGTGCATTTCTCTAATCAAAAGTGATTTAGAACATTTTTTCATATGATTATTGATAACTTTGATTTCTTCATCTAAAATTGCTTGTTCATATCCTTTGACCATTTATCAATTGGGGAATGGCTTATATTCTTATAAATTTGATTTGGTTCTTTGTAAATTTGAGAAATTAGCCCTTTATCAGAAACATTTGTTATAAATTTCCTCCCCATTTTGTTGTTTCCCTTCTAATCTTGGTTAGATTAGTTTTGTTTATACAAAAGCTTCATAATCTAATATAATCAAAAATTTTCATTTTACATATTATAATATGTTCTATCTCTTGATTGGTCATAAAATCTTCCCTTCTCCAAAGATTTGCCAAGTAAACTATTCTGTGTTCCACTAATTTAGTTATCATGTCACTCTTTATATCTAAATCACATATCCATTTTGACCTTATCTTGGTATAGGATGTGAAATACCAATCTATATCTAGTTTCTGCCAAACTGTTTTCCCATTTTCCTAGAAGTTTTTGAAAAAGAGTGAGTTCTTATTCCAAAATCTGGGATCTTTGGGTTTATCAAACATTAGGTTGTCAAGGTCATTTATCCGTGCATATTGTGTACTTAATCTACTCCATTGATCTACTATTCTATCCCTTAGTCAGTACCAGATTGTTTTAATGATTACTGCTTTAAAGTACAGTTTGAGATCTGGAACTTCTAGGTGGATTTTATTTTTAAATGTCTACTTTGAAGGGAAAATTGTTATTAATAAATATGACTGAATTTCTATGAAATTCCATATAGCATAATTTTAAGGAAAAATATTTTTGGTACTTTTATATGGTATAATGCCAGAAATTTACAGGTTCTCAGGAAAATCTTTCTTAATTTTCAGATGCGGTTAAGAAAAGTTCACATTGTATGTTTGTATATTATTGATGGAATATGGAACAATAAACCTAAAACACTAAGAAACCTAGAAAGGATTCAAAGAATGGGATGCTTAAGAACAGGTAGATATAACAAGATGAATTAAAAAGAGGGGAAAGAAGAAATTGAGAGAGTTTTGTCACATAAATGGATAAAAAATATGAGACCCTAGATTCAAATAAATTGACTAAGACATGAAACAAATATAGCAAAATTTATGAGAAACATGTAGGGATGAAAATAACACCTCGCCAGTAAATAGCACTTCAAAGTTTTCAAAACACTCATTATATCATTTCATCTTTCTATCATTCTTGTGATATGGACGGGGCAAATATGTCCATTTTATAGATGAGACTGAGAGAGTAAATGATTTACCCCCAAGATTCCATAGCTGCTAAGTGACAGAACTATAGGGAATAAAGCTAATTCTTTATTTTCATGACATTCCTAGTCAGGTTTATTCTCCACTACTGGTCTTTGGATTGTGATGTGCTAGGAGGAGGAATAATGAAAGAACAGATAGGATGTGAAATCCAGTAGAGTAACTGAAAAATTCAGTATTGTAGAATCTATCGGGGGTGAGGGAGGGGAAGAGTCAGAGCAGAGGGCAAAGTGTTAAGATCCCCCTACCTTCCATTCAAGGTAATGATATGGTTCTTTTTTCCCTCTCCTGTCCCCATATATTTTCTATACAGTATTCTCTTTGACAGAAAGATTCTACCAGTTCATAAGGATTTAGAGTTGAAAAAGACCTTAAAAATCATCTAATCCAAATCACTTCATTTTAAAGAAAAGTAGAAGTTAGGTGATTTTTCACAGAGGTAGTAAATAATAAAACTAGAATTTGGTCACAAATTCAGTATTTCTTTGGGTTACAAAGCAATGATGCTTAAAAAGTAGCCTAGGAAATTTTTCAGTCAATTCAGAAGAGTGATTGGCTCTTCTATCTCTGGAATGTAGAAAAAAGTGAAATATGTCAGCAGCCAGAGTAGGCAAAGTACACAGGGGAAGGCTGCCTCTATCCAGAACTACATAATCCATCAATTACAACTCTCCTTTTAAAATGCAAATATCACATGAATAATTAAGAAATGAGAGTAATTATTAATCCATAACAAGCAGAGTAATTGATCTTTAGTATTACCTATAAGTTTCCAGGGTTTAACTAAGGTGAGAATATTAAATATAAATGAACCATTTTATTGTGTTCAAGATATCTGGGAGAACATTTTAGAAATTTTTTACTTTAGCAGAACCTTGCAACAGACCATATGAACTGATATTCCCATATAGTGACTACTAGGGATCCCTTAGTTTCTAATCCTCCACATATGGTAGGAGCTTCTCCTCAGAAGCGAAGACTTAAGAGGAAAGATAATGAGTTCTCTTTTGGATGTGTTGTTGTAAGATGTCTAATGATGAAAGGAGAAACCAAGGTGGTAGAGTAGCTCGAAGCAGTACTGCAAGTTCCCTTCCCCAAAATTCTCCAATAAAATTCAACAGAGTAAATACTGATGGATAAATGAAGAAAATAAATCACACGTTTAGTTTATTTTGGCAAATAGAGACAGACACTATGGGCACAAGGGCCAATAAATATAGTGCCAAGGGAGAGACTATGAATAAGTATAAGAGGAGGTCCCAGTCCTATTCAAGCACAATGTGATAGGGACAGGAGACAAATGGAAGTTTTGTTGCCCACTATCCAGTTCTCTGTCACAGAACTGTGGTAGACTGAGAAAGGGACTTGTGCCTTGCAGTGGCATTATCAAATAGGATATGTAGCTTAGACTCCAGGAACATAACAGGATCTCAGTTCCAGCATCTAGGCTGGCCTATAGTGGAGTAACAAGGGCAGGAATCCCACACCACAGAGCTCCTATACTTTTGTCACTTTTAACCAGTAGAGTTTTCTCAGAGGTTGAGAAGGACAGCAGCCAGTAGCAATCTACCATTGTTTGGACCCAAACCCATATCACACAAACTTTCAGAGCTCCGGGGAGTTGAGGGATAGACTTCAGCATCTGCCCTAGGTAAAACCACTTTTCTAAAAATCTATAAAACTACGTATACCCTTAGACCAAACAATACTGTTGTTGAGTCTATTTCTTAAGTATATCAAGGAAAAAGGAAAAGAACCTAGATGTTCCAAAATATGTATAGCAGTTCTCTTTGTGGTGGCAAAGAACTGAGAATCAAGGAGAAGTCCATCATCTGGGAAATGACTAAACAAATTGTGGTATGTTATTGTAAAGAAATAACAGTGTCATAGATGATAAGAAGATTCATTGTTAAAAATTTGGAAAGAACTACATGAAATAATGAAGAATGAAATGAGTAGAACCAAAAGAACATTATATACAGCTACAGATTTAATATTTGAAAAATAACTCCTGAATGTTCGCCTCAAGAAAACAAATTGACATCATCTTCAATGGGGATAAACTAGATGCATTCCCAATAAAATCAGGAATGAAACAAGGATGCCCATTATCATCTCTATTATTTAACATTGTACTAGAAACACTAGCAGTAGCAATTAGAGAAGAAAAAGAATTTGAAAGTATTAAAATAGGCAATGAGGAGACCAAGCTATCACTCTTTGCAGATGATATGATGGTCTACTTAAAGAATCCTAGAGTATCAACTAAAACGCTAGTGGAAATAATCAACAACTTTAGCAAAGTTGCGAGATACAAAATAAACCCTCATATATCATCAGCATTTCTATATAATTCCAACACATCTCAGAAGCAAGAATTAGAAAGAGAAAATCCATTTAAAATCACCCTAGACAATATAAAATACTTGGGAATCTAGCTGTCGAGACAAACACAGGAACTATATGAACACAACTACAAAACACTCTCCACACAACTAAAGCTAGGTCTAAACAATTGGAAAACATTGATTGCTTGTGGGTAGGATGAGCTAACATAATAAAAATGACCATCCTATCCAAACTTATTTACTTATTTAGTGCCATACCCAACTAACTACCAAAAAATGTTTTTACTGAATTAGAAAAAACCATACCAAAGTTCATTTGGAAGAACTTTGGATCAAGGATATCCAGGGAAATCATGAGGGAAAAAAATGCAAAGGAAGGTGGCCTTGCAGTCCCAGATCTTAAACTATACTATAAATCAGTGGTCATCAAAACAATATGGTACTGTCTAAAAGACAGAAAGGAGGATCAGCGGAATAGACGTGGAATAAGTGACCTCAGCAAGATAGTTTATGATAAGCCCAAAGACTCCAGATTTTGGGACCAAAACCCACTATTTGATTTTAAAAAACTGCTGGGAAAATTGGAAGACAGTATGGGAGAGATTAGGTTAGGATCAACATCTCACACCCTACACCAAGATAAACTCAGAATGGGTAAATGACTTGAACATAAAGAAAGAAATTATAAGTAAATTAGGTGAACACAGAATAGTATACATGTCAGATCTTTGGAAAAGGAAAGATTTTAAAACCAAGCAAGAGTTAGAAAAAAATCACAAAATGTAAAATCAATAATTTTGATTACATCAAATTAAAAAGGCTTTGTACAAACAAAACCAATGTAACCAAAATTAGAAGGGAAAGAACAAACTGGGAAACAATCTTCATAACAAAAACCTCTGACAAAGGTCTAATTACTCAAATTTATAAAGAGCTAAATCAATTGTACAAAAAATCAAGCCATTCTCCAATTGATCAATGGGCAAGGGACATAAATAGGCAATTTTTCAGTTAAAGAAATCAAAACTGTTAATAAGCACATGAAAAAGTGTTCTAAATCTCTTATAATGAGAGAGATGCAAATCAAAGCAACTCTGAGGTATCACCTCACACCTAGCAAATTGGCTAACATGACAGCAAAGGAAAGTAATGAATGCTGAAGGGGATGTGGCAAAGTTGGGACATTAAAGCATTGTTGGTGGAGTTGTGAATTGATCCAACCATTCTGGTTGGCATTTCTGGAGGGCAATTTGGAACTATACCCAAAGGGCACTAAAAGACTGTCTGCCCTTTGACCCAGCCATAGCAGTGCTGGGTTTGTACCCTAAAGAGATAATAAGGAAAAAGACATGTACAAGAATATTCATAGCTGCACTCTTTGTAGTAACAAAAAAATGGAAAATGAGGGGATGCCCTTCAATTGGGGAATGGCTGAACAAATTGTGGTATATGTTGGTGATGGAATACTATTGTGCTCAAAGAAATAATAAACTGGAGGAATTCCATGTGAACTGTAATGACCTCCAGGAATTGATGCAGAGTGAAAAGAGCAGAACCAGGAGAACATTGTACACAGAGACTGACACACTGTGGTACAATCAAATGTAATGGACTTCTCCATTAGTTACAATGCAGTGATCCTGAATAACCCAGAGGTATCTATGAGAAAGAACACTATCCACATTCAGAGGAAAAACTGTGGCAGTAGAAGCACCGAAGAAAAACAACTGCTTGACTACATGGGTTGAGGGGGGATATGATTAGAGATATAGACTCTAAATGAACATCCAAGTGCAAACATCAACAACATGGAAATAGGTTCTGATCAAGGACACATGTAATACCCAGTGGAATTGTGCATTGGCTATGGGTGGGTGTAAGGGAGGGAGGGATAGAATAAGATTCTTGTAACCAAGTTCAAAATTGACTAAATAAAATTAAAAAAATTAAAATGAATTGAAAAAATGGAAACATGAAAGACTTAATTTGTATACACATATCTGTCTGCCCAATGATGCTTTCTATGGTGTGGGGAGTGGTGAAAGATGTTGAGATATCTGGAAATAAATTCTATTAATAAAAAAGAGAGAAAGAGAAGAAGGAAGGAAAAGAATACAAAAAAGTAAAGCCAAAAAAAAAAACCTTTGGGAGCACTGAAATCTTACATGTCCCAGCTTTTCTCTGAGATCTTGGAATAATACAACAATCAAGACCCCAAGAAAGTAGCAATAGGAGAAATCCAGACTTCCCCACCAGATGTGCAGTAAAGTCCAACACTAATATTGAGTCTCTGAAATCAGGAAGTAGTTTGGTAAAATGAGCAAACAAAAGAACACACCATAAAGAGTTATTAAGACGGCAGATCAAGATACAAACCCAGAAAAAGAGAATGAAGCCCAAAAATCTATAAGCAAACATTCAGCAGAAAACACTCCTATGGCACAAAATCAATTAGAATTTCTGGAAGAGAGTAAGCAAAGTTATAAAATATGGTTTAAAAAATTTTTATAAATAAATTCAGGGTGTTTGCAGGGGGAAAATGAAAAGAAATGAAAGCTATAGAAAAACTGAAAAGTCAATGATTCCAAAGATAAGAAATATAAAAAGTCAAAAGACTTTAAAAATATAAGAAAATCCATGGTAGCTCATATGGAAAACAACTGGCATGGAAAATAGATTGAGTGGGGAAAAAATTAAGAAGCAATGAACTGGGAGTAGCTAAGTGGCTCAATGGACTGAGAACCAGGTCCATAAATGGGACGTCCTTGGTTGTAATTTAGACTCAGACACTTCCTAATTATGTAACCCTGGGCAAGTTACTCAACTTCCATTGCCTAGCCTTTACTGCTGTTCTTCTTCCCTGGAACCAATTCACAATATTGATTCTAAGATATAAGGTATTTAAAAAAAACAAAGGACTATCTGCAATCTATCACCCCCAAAAAGGACTAGAAATCACATTTCAAGAAATTATGAAAGAAAACTGTCCAGATCTCTTACAACCAGAGGACAAAATGAAATAGAAAGAATCCATCAGTTACTTCCTGAACAAAACCTCAAAATGAAAACTTCCAGGAACATCATGGTCAAAATCCAGAACACTTAGGTCAAAGAAAAAATACTGTGAGTTCCCAGAAAGAAAAAAAAATTAAATACTAAGTACAGTCTGGGTCAAACATTATTTGGCAGCCATCACTATAAAGGAGCTTAGACTACAATAAATGGTTTAAAGATAAGAATAACTTACCCAGCAAAACTGAAAGATGAGCCTTTAAGAAACAGAAGATGGGAGGGAGGAGGAACTAGGTGGATTTTGAGAACCAGGCCCTGAAATGGGAGGTCCTAGGTTCAAATCCAGCCTCAGACACTTTTTAGTTGTGTGATCCTGGGCAAGTCACAATTCACAATGCCTACTCCTTACAATAGCCCTTACATAGTATTGGTTCCAAGGCAGAGGGTAAGGGTTAAAAAAGAAAAAAGAAATAGAAGACTTCCAAGCATTGCTGATAAAAAAGCCAGACCTACATAGAAACTTTGAAATTCAAACATACAAGTGAAGAGAAACTGAAAGATAAATATGAATGAAAATAAAGGATAAAAGGATAAACTCTTTATATTCAAAAATGGGGAAATAATGTGTCCTGCCCAATATCTATTATCATTAGAGATCCTATAAGGAGTCTGATGGTCAGTGCCAAGGAGTATTTGTTATGTCTTAATGATCTTAAGAAAAGAATGGTGGGTAGCTCAGTGGATTAAGAGTCAGCCCTAGAGACGGGAGGTCCTAGGTTCAAATCTGGCTTCAGCCACTTCCTAGCTGTGTGACCCTGGGCAAGTCACTTGACCCCCATTGCCTAGCCCTTACCATTCTTCTGCCTTGGAGCCAATGCACAGTAATTGACTCCAAGATGGAAGGTAAGGGTTTAAAAAAAAAAAAGAAAAGAAAAGAATGGAAAAGGGAGAGGAAAAAGAATACACCAGATGAGGGATTGAAAGGATAAAAAAGGTGAGAGGAAATTATTTCACATAATCAGGGTGTTCTGGTAGACATTCATACAAATAAGGAATTTGGGGAGGTGAGTGGCTGATATATAAACCTAACTTTTATCTGAACTGATCAAAAGAAGGAATAATACACACACATCTACACAAGCACAACAAAACACACACACAGTTAGGGACAGAACATATTTCATTTAATAAGGAAATGGGAGAGAAAGGGGATAAGAGGAGAAAAAATTATAAGGAGGGCAGATTAAGGAAGGGATTAGTTCTAAACAAAATAAACTCTAAGGATGTACAAAAATATAACTCTCTTTAAGGTGGCAAAGAATGGGGATTAAAAGGGGTACCCAGCAATTGAGGATTGACTGAACAAGCTATGACATGTAAGTGTGATGAAATATTATTGTGCTATATGAGCTGATGAAGGAGATAGTTTCAGAGGAACCTGCGAAAGTTTATATGAACTGATACAAAGTGAAATGAGCAGAATTAGAACAATTCACAAAGTGACAACAATATGTTAAAGGCAAACAACTTTGAAATAACAAGAAATTCTTATCAGAATAATTATCAAACACAATTCTAAGAAATAATGAAACATGCTACTCATTTAGAGAGATGAAGAAATTAGTATAGAACGAGGCATTTTTTAAAAATGACCATTTTGGAAATGTATTTTAATTGACCATACATTTGAAATTAACCATTTTAACAGGTTTTGTCTTTCTTGTTGGAGTGGAGGGGAGGTTGGAGGAGATGAGTGAGTGTATTTTTGCTCATAAAAAAATACAATTTACAAAATATATATATATCTATAATATTTCTGTTTTGAAATGTTCATTCAATCCTATAACAATGGACATATGGAAGGCTAAAATAGAATTGAAGATGCATTCCTACAGATACACCCAAATCTCTTCTTTTTTCTTCTTTTTTTTAAAATGCCCTGTAGGATAAAATAGACTGAATCTTGACAATTATACATCTGACGAATTTCTTAGAAGATGGCAACATGTTAGGCCAAAACTGGATAAAGAAGGTCAGGGAAGTTTGCTTATGTGCTCATATTTATATGTCCCACTTGAAATATATAGAAATAATGCAGAATTATATATACTAACCATATAGCTGCTGGATTGGGTTTGGAAAGGCAGAGAATTCCCATGTCCTGTGAGGTAAGGAGTATATTAGAAGTGCAGTAGGAGACTTATATGTCCAGATATGGCTAATGTGTGAATTTGTTTTACTTCCCTACATTTATTTCTTACAAGGGAAGATTTCTGTTTTCAGATGGGGGAAATTGTGAAGGGAAAGTAAGAAAATAATAATATTAATTCATAGAAATACAAGTGGTTCCAATGCACATCCTTGTTTCATTTCTTTTTTTATTATAAAAGATTCTAGCTATCACCATGACATAAAATGATAGCCCTTGGTCTTAGAGATGCATTATTTATCATTTTAAGAAAAGGTACATTTATTCATATTTTCTAGTGTTTTTTTTCTTTTTAACAGAAATAGATGTTATATGTAGTCAATACCTTTTTCTGCATCTACTGATTATATACATAGACATATTTTTTTCATTTTGTTATTAATTTGATTAATAAGTTTATGGTTTTCCTAATACTAAACTAATACTATAGTTCTAATATAAATACAAATTGTTCACCAGAAAATTGGTGGGATATGTTGTTTTAGATTTTGCTAATATTTTATTTAAAATTTTTGCATCAATATTTATATAGATATTCATGGTTTATATTTATCCTTTTCTGTTTTAACTCTCTCTCTTGTGTCTCAAGACCATACCTACATCATAGAAGGAATTTGGCAGGATTCCTTCTTGTACCAATATTGAATATTGGAAATACTGAATATATAAATCTGGAATTAATTATTCTTTGAATATTTGATAAAATTCATTTGCGAATCTTTCTAGACCTGGTTATTTGGTTTTCCTCTTCTTTTTAATTAAAGTAGTAAATTGTTTATCATCAATGATTTATTTTATTGTTTTTAACAACTTCTAGTTTTATTTAATTCAATGATTTTTTTAATTTTCAATTTTATTAACTTCCTCTTTGAGCAAAGGTCTCATTTCCAAGACATAGAAGAAACTGACTAAAATTCATAATAATAAGAATTCCCCAATAAAAGCCATTCCCCAATTGCTAAATGACCTAAGGACATAAACAGGCAGTTCTCAAGGGAAGACTCCTGGCCTATCTATAGCAATGTAGGAAAATTTGCCAAATTATTACTAATTTGAGGAATGCAAATAAAGGCAATTCTAGTATGCCATCTCTTATCAGTTATATTGGCAAAGGTGCAAAAAAGGAAAATAATAAATAATAAATACTGGAAGGGTTGTGAGAAAACAGAAACTTTGATGCACTGGTGGTAGACCTGTGACTGTGTATAGTTATTCTGGAAAACAATTTGGAATTATACAACAGAAGTTACTAAATAGTTTATGCCCTCTGACCCAACTTATGCCACTGTTAGGACTATGTCCAAAGTTATTAAAGGCAGAGGTAAAAGTCCTTTGTGTACAAAAGTATTCATAGAAGCTTTTTTTGTGGTAGAAAGAACTGGAAACTAAGTGATTTCCCACTAGAATATGATCCCCTTGAGGCCAGGGACAATTCTAATCTTTTTATCCCTATTACTTAGCATATAATATACAGTTAATAAATCCTTATTGATTAACTCAAGTCAGGCTATTAATCAATTTGTCAACAAGTATTTATTGAGTACCTATTGTGTGTTTCAGTGATAGTGCAGGTACAGCTACAGGTACAAAGAATGAAGCAATTCTCAAGAAAGCTTCAAAGGCTAAGTCAACATGTATGCATATGAGAAAGTACTCTTGTAAAAAATGAGGAAATTATTTCAAAAAAACATTGAAACATTTAAATGAGTTGGAGCAAGGCAAACTGGAAAAACAATTTATACCATAACTTCAATAGTATAAAAGTGAACAATTTTGAAGAATTTTTCAAACTGATGAAGAATGAAATAAGCAGAGCCGACAGAACAATTTATGCAACAATGACACTGTAAAAATATGCAACTTGAAGTCTGTAAAAACTATGCTCAATACAATAATCATTTGTGATTCCAGAGAACTGATAATGAAACATCATTACATTATAGAGAGATGATGGATTTAGGATATAGAATGACTCATACATCTTTCTCTTTGTAGCCACGGAGAGAATTTATTTTACTTGACAATGCATAATTGTTGCAAGAAATTTGTTTATTTTTTTCTTTTTCAATGGGTTAGGGTAAGAGGAAGAGAAAATAATGTTCTATTCATTTAAGCAAAATGGGGGGGGGGGGGGCGTGCCACACGTGAAATGTTGCATGTTCTTTTAGATGAGGTCATTGTACTATTAGATTTACTTATTTTTCTTTGTTTCAAGAAACTTCTCAAGAAATGGGATAAACCTGTAAATGTTTGTAACATACAAACATAATGCACCAATAAAACTGTTTTAAAAAAAGCAAACAGATCTGAAAAAAAAACCCTTAACTAATAAAACTAACAAAACAAAAAAAACAACAACTAGTTTTTAAAAGATTTTTATCTATTTCATTAACTATTTCCCAATTTCAGGTATGAAATTTTAAACAATTTTTTAACTTTTGAGTTCCAAATTATCCCCCTCCCCTCTCCTTTAGAAGAAAAGTTGATACTGATTATCCATGTAAAATCATGCAAAATATATTTCCATATTAGCCATTTTGCAAAAAAAAAGAAAAGAAACAAAATTTCCCCAAGAAAAATAGAATTAAAAAATGCTTCAATCTGTATTCAGAATTCATCACTTCTCTCTCTGGAGGTTGATTGCATTTTTCATCATGGGTTCTTTGGAATTGTCTTGGATCATTGCATTGATCAGAATAGCTGTTTTTCATAATTGATCATTCTTAAAACATTGCTGTTGTTATGTCCAATGTTCTCCTGATTCTGTTTACTTTACTTATCATGAGTTCTTATGAGTCTTTCTAGTTTTTCTGAGACCGTCCTGCTCATCATTTCAATATTCTATAACAAGTATATACCACAACTTGTTCAGCTATTTCCCAATTGATGGGCATTCCCTCAATTTTCAATTTTTTGTCACCACATGACAGCTGTTATGAATATTTTTGTACAAAGGAGGACCTTTTTCCTTTTCTTTGATGTCTTTGGGATACAGACCCAGTAGTGGTATTGCTGGGTCAAAGTGCATGCAAAATTTTATATTCCCTTTGGGCATTATTCTCCAGAATGGTTGAATTATATCACAACTCTACTAATAATGCATTAGCATAGGAACTGGTTTTATGGGGAGAAAATAATAAAATAAAACATTAGCTAATTTGATTTTTTAAAAGAAGAAAAGCAAATGTGTGGACATAATATTTGTCAAATGGAAATAATATCAAAAGAATATGACATTTTCTATTTTGATGAAAAGTGCCAAAAATCAAAATAGGAATATACTATGTTTTTTTTTTACAGAAAGTAGAAAAGTAATTTTATTTGTCTCAGTACAAAATGTTACAAAGGAAGTTATTAGAGCAGTCAATCCTATGGTGGTGAAGAAGAAAGGGCACAGGTTCTCAAATCCAAAGGACTGGGTTTGAACCTTCCTCTAACACTCACTGCTTCCGTAACCCTGGGCAACTCAGTTCAACCTTTGCCACTCTGGTTTCCTCCTCTAGCTGCTAGATGACCCAACGGATAGATCCTTGGACCTGGAGTCAGAAAGACTGGAATTCAAATCTGGCCTCAGATACTTTCTAGCTGTGTGACCCTGGGCAAAACATGTCACCCTGTTTGCCTCAGTTTCCTCATCTGTCAAATGAGTTGGAGAAGGAAATGACAAAACACTCCAGTATCTTTGCCAAGAAAACCCCAAATGGGGTCATGGAGAATCGGACATGACTGAAGATGACTGATGGACACATACTTTTTTTTTTTTAAATTAGTGAATTAGACAAGTTCTGTTGCTCCTTCCAGCCTGAGGTTCTATGAGGTTGTAACTATTTATGAAGATATTTATTGATATGTTACATGTAAACTTTTTCTTTTCTCCTTTTAGCTGATAATTTTCCCTGCTGGCACCATGAGAGTGTGGTCCAGGTCTTTTCAATGCCCAGCACAGGTCTCAGATGACACTAGGGTGTCGCCCAATGGAACCCCTGAAGACTTGGTCAAAGCAGCCAAAAACCTCTGAGGAGCACTTTAGCCCAGCTCTGGAGCCCCAGCCCTTCATTTTGACCACTGAGGAAACTGAAGCCCAAGGAAGGGAAGTGACCGAGGTCACGCAGGTAGAAAGAACTGGAGGGGTGGGCTTTCGACCCAGCTCTTCTGAAGCCACAACGTGGGATTTGACTCCAGGTCCTCTAAAGCTGCCTTCTCAATTTTAACTGCTCCAACACACCCCCTCAATGGGACTTCAGGCTCTAGTGAGATAGGCTTCTAGGACTTTAATGTGGAAGGAGACTGCAAAGATCACTTAGTCCAAGTCCCCTTCCTTAGAGTTGGGGAAACTGAAGTTGAGAGAAGGGAACGGCCTGGCCCACCATCATTGAGATAGTAAATAACACGATCAAAGTTGAACCCAAGTCCTTGTACTCAAAATCTAGTGTTTTCCCTCTACTCATTTCTCTTCACCGAGAGCTGAGGAGAAATGAAGGCGAGGGAAAAACCAAATTGTATATTTCCTTCTTGAACTATTTTTTTGGGGGAAAAATAGACGAGTCAAAAATATCATTATCTACAGATGGCACAAGAAAGGCTTTCCAGGTCTTCATTGCTGGCTGCTACAGGGCACCCACGGAGGCGGGGGGGGGGGGGGGGGGGGGCAGTCAGGATTAGGTCCGCTTCCCTGACCTGAAAGAGAAGAACATCCCGATGATGGTTTTCTCCTGTTTGGCTCTTTTGGAGGTGGTGCTGTCAGTCACGGGGGCTTTGGGGTCTCTTCTGGCCAACTGGTTGTTACTTGGGGAGACAAGCCCACTCTTATAGCATTGGAGCTCCTCCTGGGCCACCAGAAGGTGGGATTTCAGCTTATTTCGCCCCTGCAGCACCTCCCGGAGTTCATGCATTGTGAATCTGGGGCGGTTGGGGTCTGTCAGATCCACTATAATTTTGTTGGTCCCAGATTTCACCTTCGCGGTGTTCGAGGGCTGCTCCTCGCTCCTGAGCCCCTCCACCTCCTTCCTGAGGCTGTCTCTCTCCATCCGGAGTTCCTCCATGGTCACATTGCAATCATTCACCAGGGCCTCCAGTATCTCCAGGACCCGCACAATTTTAAACTGGAGCTGAGTCACCCTGGCGGACACATCCCTGGATTCCCCAGTGATGGCCATCAGGTCCCTGCCCACCACATAGGAGATGTCATAGACGTCATAGGCGGTCAGCTGGAATGGATTCTTCCCCAGGGCCCCCTCGGAACAGGTCTCCTCTTCTTCCTCCTCATCCTCTTTCTCTTTTCCCTCTTCTTTCTCGGGAGGAGGTTTTTTCTCCATGGCTCTCCAGGTGTTGGTCCCCCAGGTTCCCCTGTCCCCCCAGGCCCACGGAGTCCTCCACTTGTGATAGCCCCTTCCTTCCAGTCAATAACACTCAACTTCACTATGTTCTTTTTTAAAGAATTGTTTACACTCATTCCCATTGCCTTAGGACAATTTTTACTAATTGGACATCTCAGGTAAGATGTTCCTCAAACATCTTAAACTCAGCATGTCCAAAACAGAAATCATAATCTTTTCCTTAAAATCTCCTCTTCTATCAATATCAGAGATACCTCCTAGTAACCCAGACACCTAGGCTTCATCCTTAACTCTTCACTGGTACTCATCCCACATATCCAATCTATTCCTAAGTCTTATTCTGCCTTTGTAACATCTTTCTCATATATATCCTTCTTATCACTTTATGCCTGGAATATTGGAACAGCGACTAGGCTAGAATCCCTGCCTCATCTCTCCTTACTTTATTCCTTCCTCCACTCAGCTGCCAAAATGTTCTTCCTAAATCTGCCCATGTCACATGATAGATGAGTCCCTATCACCTCCAGAATTAAATATTAAATCTTCTGTTTGGCTTAGACTTTCTACCTTTCCAGTCTTGGGGACAGTTAAGTGGTACAGTATGGAATCAGTAAGACCTAAATTCAAATTCAACCAGTTCTGTGTAAAGTGCTTAACACAATGCCTAGCACATAATGGATTTTAGATAAATGCTAGCTATTATTATTCTTTTGCTGTCCCACACATACTCTACAATCCAGCGACACTGGCCTTACTCCTGTTCTGGATTCCAACCTTTTGCCATTTTCTTCAGCAGGCCTTCCTGTTCTTCCTTAATGTTAGTGCCTTCCCTTTGAAACTACCTTTCCATCTACCCTGTGAATCTTTTTCTTTGGTACATAACTCTTTGCATATTGTCTTTCCCATTAGAATGTGAGCTTCTTGAAACCAGGAATTGTTTTTATCTTTATACCTCTATTGCTTAGCACATAGCACACAGTTAAATGGTTATTGACTCACTAAAGCCAGTCCATTAATCAATTTATCAACAAGCATTTATTAAGCACCTCCTATGTGTCATCTAGAAGCTGCCTTAACATTATCACAGTAGAATACCAAAATTTGTAGATCATTCCAAGAGTTGAGAATTGCGATGCCCAACATGTCATTGTGTAAGGAAAAATAAAAGTGCTGCAAGCAAATTGGTAAAATAAAGACAATCCCCATTTGCAAGGAACATAGATTCTAAGTGGGGAAACAATAAGTATATCTAACATATATCATATTCTAATATATGTTATAATTTTATATCTATGTAATATGTCAGGGTGTATGAGTGTTCAAAGAAGACTAGCAGGGCTTGCTGAGCCCTTTCCAGAATGGTTCATTCATCTTTGGTGTCCACCTGGATCTCAACTTTCACCTGGGGCTCTAAGAAGCTATGGCCATATCCCAATAAACCATCACAGTATTTAGGCTAAGGCAGGTTGAGGGTAACTGACAGGACTCAAACCTGTCAGTGACTTAGAAAGGCATCTACCTCAGGCATATGGCAGAACGGGCAAATGAGAACATGTTTCCACAGCTGTTAAGGCAGCTGAAGCAGGCACTGTGGAGCAGCACCTAGAGCTTGCTCAGACATTGAAGAGGCCAAGGTCATCCCCTGCATTTCAGGCCATTGACAGTGGTCCTGCCTTTCGTCTTGCCACTGGATTTGGATGACCGTAAGAGACAATGAAGCTGATAACGATGCAACTCTACCTCACCTGAATCCAATTCCCAAGCAAAACAAGACATCACCCCCATGATATCCTTGGTCCTTTTTGAAAAACCTAAGGACCAACAATAGCAATACATTATGTGTTAGATAAATAGATGTAAATATATAGAAAATAATTAAACAAAGTATAGTTTGGGAGAGAAGGCATTAGCAGTTCACTGTATCAGGAAAAGCTTCATGCAGTAGATGGTATCTGAGCCAAGACTTAAAGGAAGAGAGAGACTATAAGATTGAAGTAAGGATATACAATTTAGATATGTGGAATGGCCAGTGCGGAGGCATGCAGATGGGACTGGGAGTGTCTTATCAGAGGAGCAGAAAGAAATTTGGCTGGATCACAGAATTTAGGGGGTAGGAGACAATTGCCGGTCAGGCTAGAGTGATGAGTTGGGACCAGCTTATCCAAGGGAAAAAAGGAAATATCTGAAATTGATTGAGTAGGGGAGTCACATCTGTGTTAAGAGACAAAAAAACATTTTGGCAGTTGTGTGTAAGATAGACTGGAGTGGTAGGAGACAGAATTACCAGATAATTAAGTGAAATCAATAAGTAGTTAGTTATTGAATGTTTTCTATGTGTCAAGCACTTTGCTATTAGGAGAACATTGCAGTTATCTTGGCTATAGGTGATAAAGGCCTATATTATATCATCACTGTGTATGTGAAGAAAAGAATTGAATTATACAAATGTAAATGTAGGAACTACAAACTTTGGTAGTAAGTTATTTGGATAGGTAATGGCAAAATATACTGAGAACTCACTAGACTATTGATCAGTGGCAAAAAAAAAAAGTTTTCTTATATTCTCACCCTGCAATTTGCTAGATTTATTTGAAAATTTAAAGGAAGAACTGCTAAGAGTGGAATAAGAACAAATTACTATAACTACAAAGATGTTTAAATTCTTCTGGACTCAAATGATTATTTCAGGAAAGGAAGCAAAACAAACAACAAAAAAAAGATGTGGCTGAAGCTAGTTTTCAACCACATTGTTAAATACACTTGATTTGACTGAGCAATCAAACAATAATATGGTGCAAACTTTTAAAAAGTACAGAATTACTGTCTCAGTCCATAACCTTCCAAAGTATTTACAGTGCAGATGAAAGTAGTTATTTCTATGTAAGCATGGAAAATTAATTATCAATTAAAAAGCATTTATGGAGCAGATAGATGACTCAATAGATTGAAAGTCAGGTATAGAGATGGGAGGTCCTGGGTTTAAATCTTGCCTCAGACACTTCCTAGCTGTGTGACCCTGGTCAAGTCATTAAACTCCCATTGCCTAGTCTTTACCACTCTTCTGCCTTGCCACCACATAATATTGATTCTAAGATAGAAAGTAACAGTTGAAAAATAAAAAAGGCATTTACTTCTTTCATAGTTTCTTTATCTTTTTGACAAATAAATGTATCTTTATTTCCCTAGAGAAAGGAACCATTTTCAAAGATTGTTTAATCAATTTACTGATTTGGGGACATCTGAGGAAAAAAATCAAAGACTTTTCTCTGATAGATAAGAAAGTCAGACCTGACTGTCCTTTTAGTAAGACAATAATTTGAACTGCTTTCTCTCCTTTTATTAAGTCATTTTCAATCATATCTGAAGGCCCCATTTGGAGTTTTCTTGGCAAAGATACTAGAGTAGTTTGCTGTTTTCTCCTCTAGCATTTTCCCCCATTACAGAACGCAAAAATGTTGTTTTGGATAGAAGCACATATAACATAAAATAGGCAAATTAACCACTTCATGTTAAAAAGCAGTGTGATGTAACAAAGCAATTGACTGGAAATCAAGTGTCTTGGGTTTGAGTCTCAAACCTGCTATTTTCTTGCTATATAAATCTGAACAAACTACTTAGCCTATCTGAGCTTTGGCTTCTTATTTGTTAAATAAATATAATAATTCTTATATTATATTCCTCATTGTGCTCCTAGGATCTTACTCCTAGATCTAGAAAGGACTTTAGAAGCCATCTAGTTCAACACCCTCATTTTATAGATGAAGAACTGTGATATGCTCAAAATAATACATGTTCTAAGTTGTAGAATCAGGATTCAAACCCAGAACTTCTGATTCTAAATCTAACATGCTTTCCACTGTGCTGTGCTATCATAAGGAATGCCATTGTGAAAGTACTAATTCCCTATATAAATACTAATCATCACTTAAGTGACATTGAGTCTCTTTGTTTCCCTCATTTGGTAAATCCTTTCATTTTGGTCTAGATTTATATGAATCCTTAAACTCTAAATTTATGAGTCTACAGTTATAAATATTAACTTTTCACACATATTTTGAGTATCTATGATTTTACTGATGTGGATACTGCTTCCATTAATATGGAAGAAAATCTCTGTATGCCTTAGTAGACAGTCTAATAGATTTCTGTGACTAGAAAAATTCATCATTTGGTAGCGAGTCTTCTAGAAAAGTCTCTCCACATTTAACTTGTCTGGTTCCCTGGATTTGTATTAAATTTCTACCTGATAGAACCTGCTATCCTCCATGTCGCGATTACACATCAGAGTAGGATTTTGTTTAAGCTGTTATTATAAATTCTCCTCATTACATGTGTAAACCTGGTTTCAATGCTTATGTAAGCTATCAGGGTACAAAATAATGTGACTGATTTTTTTTTAACAAACATACTTATGTCCACCCCCAGAGGAAGAAATGTAAAACAAGCAAGACATAGCTGATCCCTTCTCTCATGCAGAGAGGAGAAGAGAGAGATACCTGAGGATTTTAATGTAACAAATGAACAAAAATGTAAATAAAAAACATACAATGCAACTGAATATTTTATTCAAAATAGTTACTTTGACTATATGTATATTTCAATGTCACTCATTTGAATATTTTAATTTAAAATGGTCAAGATAATTTTGCATACTATTTAAACAAATTTATAGATTTGATGCTATAGTATCAACCTAGTAAGGTATTAATTTATAGATAAGGAACAAAGTTAGGACCAAATCTCTGATTTTAATAGCACAGAGAACCTCTGAATGTAGAAACTTATTCTACCTTTGTAGATCAACACCTTTTTTACAATCTTTAATTTTAGGAAGTTTTCCAGAATACAGATCAAGTGGTTTGTGAAATTAAATTACTTACCTAGAGTTACATAACTGGTATGTGTCAAAGGTCGGACCTATCCATGCCTTTCAATTCCATATTCCTTTTCCAGGTTTTCCCAAAATTTCACAGAGAATCCATTCAACATGCTGGAAATCTTCTTTTTCTCCTTATATCATAAAAGTATCAATGAAACACTCTAACTAGTTTCCCTAAGGCAATACTATTCTATTATTTTCAACTCTGGACCCAAATCATTGTCCATCTAGATATTCATACTATTGTCTATCCTAGATTACAAATGCTATATATATAATAGCTAATATATATATATATAATAACTAATATATAAATACTATAAATACTACAAATGCAACAGCTTTTTGAAATATGGGCAACACACGTTCATAATCCACTTGATCTTTTCTATGTAGATGAATAGGCAAAAACTTCTAATAATTATAAATGTGTCCCAGGAGATTTGTCAGTGTCCTGGGGCTTGAGGAAATAAGTATAATATTATTCTCAAATAGGAGCATCTAGAAGACTTCACTATCCAAGGGTCCTCCTTGATCTGGGTTCTGTGCGAGATCTCCATCATTATGGCAAATACCTTTGGTATATATCTCTCTATTTTCTGTATCACCTTCTTTTTCTCAGGAGATCTTCTGATCAGTGAATAAGGTTATTTTTGTTGTTACATCTTTCAAAGAATCCTGAATGATCTTGATGGATGAATATATAGGTTATATATTGCTGTAAAGAAGCTTGCAAAGTGCCACTTTGTTTTACAAAAGCAAATTCTTCTTCATTATCAACAAATATGTAAGCACAAAAGCATATCATATTTCTATCTCTCAGGTAATCTTGAGGTAATTAATATGTGATCCATTATTCAATGATTGTAAAAGCCTACTTGTTCCCTTTATGAAAGATGTTCTCCATTTGTTGCGTATAAGTGATTCTGATAAACATTTTCTACTGATGTGATAGTAGGCAAATAGATCACAAATTATTGGTGTCCTCTTGGTCCTCTTTTCAATATTAATAAAGTCTACCATTTTCCTCATGACTTTAGGCTCTTCTCTACCTTCATATACCTTATAAATTAGTCTCTGAATGTCCCTACAAATGTATTGCCTCTAGCATAGATCTCTGTATACACCTGGTCAAATCTTGCTTGTTTTGCTGTCTTTGTTCTCTTTAATGTCATTTCTATCTCCTCTATTAGCACCTTAGGGACAATGATATTTAGATCTAGGTGTGTGATTCCTCTATCTTTGATAGAGAAAAAAGTTCTTAAAAATGGCTTTTGCAAGTCATTTTCCTTTTTCTTCTAAATCCTCGTTCATTTATTGTCCTGGATGTGATTTGTTTAGATGGATATCTTACTCTGCTTCTTTCAATCGGTTTTAAACCCTACTATTTCTCTCTGCTTTCACAATTCTGAGCATAATCTTCCATCATTCTTCTTTATAAGATTTTACAGATGAATTTATATTATAAGGCAATGTTGCCTTTGGCAGCTATCTCTCTCTCTGTTTGGCAAATGTCAGATATTTGCTAAGAAGTTTGTTTTCTGAATTCTTTTCATTTTCTTGTTGTAGCAATTAATTTATATTGGCTGAACTTTTGGATGAAATTATTATAGTGAATGTTAATGTCAGTTCTGTTGTCCATTTTCTATTTTTGATTTTCAATTACTTGTTTAAATAATTCATAGTTGAATCTTTTCTGTCTAATTCCATATTCTTTTCCTATTATTATCTCTCTTCTTCCTTCTAGACAAAGACAGCTGATTCAGGAATAACATCCATATCATTAACAAAGTTTCTGACTTTCTTTTTCTTTTTTAGATAAAGAGGTCACGACATAGAGATAAGTGGCTTCTGTATAACCTACAAGTTTTAGGCCTCTCTTGTTTCTTTTTGCATAACTATATTTTCACAAATATTTTCTTTCAGCCCCAACTTTTTCATAATTTGCATTGAAGTAACTATGAATTATAGTGTATGCTGATTTCATTTGGAGGGACTTATCAAGTTCTTCATAGGATTTCTCTAATGCTTTGAAATCGCTATTGATAATTGTTCTATAAATTGAAATTGTCTCCATAGTAGTTTTTTTTCCAAATACTTATCATTAGTACTGTAAGATAAGCTGAACAAATGTCCCATGAAATAATAATTCTTGTCAGTCCTGGGCATGTGATAAAAATCATTCACTTAATCAACTCCTTTCTTTGTCTCTCTAAAGAGGAAGGAAGGAAAGAAGCATTCATTAAGCATCTACTACATGCTGGACATTATGCTAATTATTCTACAAATATCTCATTTAATTATCACAATAATTTTGGAAGATAGATGTTATCATTATTCTAATTTCACAGATAAAGAAACTGAGGCAGATAGTAGTTAAGTGGATTATACATTATCACAGAACTAGTAATGTTCACTCCATTGTGCCACTTAGCTGCCTCAAAGAACCTCTTAAATCATTATTCCATTTTAATGAAGTTTTATTCTTTATCCTTTGATTTAATTGTCAGGATCAATATGATTTAGCTCTTATAGCAGTATGTTCACTTATTAACCATTGGAAAAAATCTACATTTAAAGTACCAATAGTCAAGATGTTTGTACAATCTAAAAATTGTGGAATTCTCAGTACCCTCTAATTTTTTTTTCCATAGTTCTGTCTCTGCTCTGTCACTATCCATGAATTGGATTTAAGTGAGGTAGAGTTGGACAAAGTCATCAACTTCACTCTTTTCTAGAATCATTTAATTCCAGTGATAGACAAAAAAGTAAGGATGACTATCAGTGATCCAAGATGTGGTGGATGACTTTGGAATCTTCAATTTATGACCAACCTCTAAGCATTCCTCAGCTTCTGCTTCTGTCATCTTTATGGCTTTTGAAACAAAATGATCTTATCTGCCCATTCCATTAACAGAAGTATTCACATGTTTGGATAGACATTCTCATAAGTCACTGACATGTTTGAGATCTATAGGTTATTCTTGGCCTCATTTAACCCATCTACCAAGACAGTTTTACCTGAGTGTGGTTGCTGCTCATGCTACAGCTTGTTGATACCACAGGGAGGATTAAGTGAAGGCATACACCAAAGGTGGTAGTCCTGCAAAGGGCTTGGCAAACCATCACAACAGAATATATATTTCCTTAAAACAAGCTATAATTTTTTTCTGGAAATTAAAATTTAAAAATTTTTGATGATAAAGATAACAACAAAAAAATGAAACAAAAAGATGAAAATGGTCAATGTTGGAGAGGCTATGGGAAGACAGACATATTCTATTAGCCCATAATTACTAGAGTTGTAAACTGATCTACATATTCTGGGGGAAACTAGAAACATAAAAAGTCCAAACTATGTTATTTGACTCAGCCATAAAATGGATGGCATATATCCTGAGGATATCAAAGTGAGAGGGGTCCTATATATTGCAAAATATTCATAAAAGCACTTTTTGTGATAGCCAAAAATTGGAGCTATCATAGCTGCCCTTCAATCCAGTCAGAGGTCCTTGGCTCATATTCTGGGTCTTCCAATCACTGCCTACATGATCTGGATTCAAATATTCGTTATGACCCTTAATAACTCAATGATCATTGGCAAGTTATTTAACCTCTTTAGATTGCTCATCTGTAAAATGAGAAAGCCTTACTAGATGGTTGCTACAGTCTTATTTCACTCAAAATTTGTTATCCAATGACTGTGCTACAATTTGAATTCAAATGTCTTTCTCTTTTGAAAACTTTCAGATTATCTAAGATTTCATTTTTTTAAACCCTTACCTTCCGTCTTGGAGTCAATACTGTGTATTGGTTCCAAGACAGAAGAGTGGTAAGGGCTAGGCAATGGGGGTCAAGTGACTTGCCCAGGGTCATACAGCTAGGAAGTGGTTGAGGCCAGATTTGAACCTAGGACCTCCCATCTCTAGGTCTGGCTCTCAATCCACTGAGCTACCCAGCTACCCAGCTGCCCCCTAGGATTTCATTTTTTTTAAATCTCTTGCTGCATCTTTTCCAGGTGTTCTAGATTAATTTGGGCCAAATATATGTTTTTTTTGTGATTTTGCTTATAGATGTTTTGGAGTTATAATTGTCTTATTCTTCATCATTGTAGTCAAAAATCTTTACTTGAAAGTTTCTAACTTTTTACTCATGTTCTCATTTAATTAATGACAACATTTTTTTAAAAATCTTGTCTGAATCTCTTCTAGGAATTTTAGATGAATAGGTGACTGAGCAATGTTTTTCATTAAGGCTTTGCTTTTAGGTGCTCTAGTGTCATGAGATAATTCCATTGTTCTTCATTTTATTTATTATTCTATGATTGAAAGCATCCCATCCACTATGAATTAACTTCTACTATATAATCTTTGACCATAGGATCCAATATATCCTGTATCTGAATCTTGAATTTAAGGGAATTATTTATGCAAGGTATTTCTGAATTTCTCACCTCTGATGTTTACTATGTGGCCATAAGCAAGCCACTTAATATCTATGATCTTCAATTCTTCATTTTTTAAATGTATATAGCAATATATGAGATATTTAACTCATAAGATTTCTGTGGAGATTCAAATTATATAATATACATAAACCTTAAAAACAATAATTGTCAATAGTTTTTAATATTTTTATCAAGCCTTTTGTCTTTTTTAATTAATTTGTTAAATATTAAAATTTCTCTTTTTCCCCCTTTTACCTTTCTCTCAACTATAGAAAAAAACTAAAATATTACAAGCATGCATAATCAAGTAAAGCAAATTTCTAAATCTTAGCCAAATCTCCTACTTGCCTATTTCCCCCAGAAGTCTCATTTTGTATTGTCAACTTTCTAAAAGGAATTTGGTAGAATGTTTCATAATTAGTACTCTGGAATTATGATTAGTCATAACACTCATCAGAGTTCCTAAGTTTTTAAAAGTTATTTTTGTAATATTGTTATCATTGTATAAATTGTTCTCCAAGTTCTTCCCATTTCACTCTGCATCAATGTATACATATTTTCTCAGGCATCTCTGAAACCACCCACTTCATCATTTCTTACAGTACAGTCATATTCAATCACATTTTATATATTGTAACTTGTTTAGTCATTGCCCAAGATGATTGCACACTCTCCATTTTTAGTTCTTTGCCACTGAAAAAAAGAGTAATTAATATTTTTACATAACCTTATTTAAAGTTTTTTTTTAGTAGGACTAATCTCTTCCTTAAACTAACCTCCCTTTTCAACCCTTTCCTTCTCTGATGATATAAGGATGGTGAGGGAGTGAGGCTGTGATCAGAAGAGAAACTGATCTATTTGGTTAGTTTCTCCAATCACCTTCATGAAACTATCAGGAATGAACTTTTTGAGTTTCTTTTGGACTTTATGTCTTTCCCTCACCAGAAGACAGACTAACATGTGGAATAATGGACTTAAATTATGAGGCAAAAGTGGAACTTGAAGTACAGTTGGTCTTCTCTCCCTTAGAACTGGAAATGGCTGCCCTAGTGCAGCAGCATATGGGAGCTTCATGTGCTTCTGGGTGGCTTGAGGGGAGAGAAGATAGTTCATGAATGATATGTTTAAAAGACAAACTTTTGTGTAGAGGAAAGGAGAATTTTGAAGTACCTAGACAACAGGATTAAGCATAAACCTAGCTTTCTAACTAAAGAAGGAGGATTTCTGGATAGAGTAAACTTTGAGGTTTTCCTCCTGGGTAACACCAAGCTTGTGAGTTTCCATGTTTAACGTTTCAGAGACTGAACTTTTTAGAGAGAGAAACAAATTTCCTGAAGCAGTTGATATGTGAGTAAAGATCACCCATGTAGTTTCTGAGCAGCATTCTAAGAGAGAGGAAAACTACTGAGTTATTCAGCTAGCATAGGTCCAATCGGAAAGGGACTGCTTGTTTCAGTAGCCTCAAAAGATATTTGATTTCTGAAGGATATCTAAACCACCAGGTGACACTACAAATTTGGGGTGGTCTGGTAGAATGCTGTGGGAGATTCAAGGATACTCCAGAATGTCAAAATGTTGCCTTAATGTTCAGCTGAGTTGCCTTTTGAGGGGACGTGCATGTTTTCTGAGGCTGTTTATGGGTTTCTGTAATCTGTTGCATTGTCTGCATTTTCTATGGTGTGTTTACAATAAGTTGTTTACAATAAATTGTTACTTTAAGTACCTGTGCAGGAGCTGGTAACCACATTGGGGGAAACTTGTCATGAGTCAAACTTGAGTTATATTTAGAGATTTTAATGGAGTAATTCCTGTTGAGGTCCATGAGCCAAAGAAAGAGAAAAAATTATCCTCTTGATATCAGCTCCTGAGATCAAATTTGGTTCTTGGGAGCCCAGAGTCTTTAGAAGCCTTGGGCAACAGATTATAGTAAGAATTGCTAGAACTCTGTAGGTTCTGGATCCCTACCACTGGATCCTGCATAACCTTTGTGGAACTAGGACCACCGGCAAAATATGATTAGATATCAGAGAAGAACTTCAGTTCAGAGGCTAAAATTTTATCCAAAAATGATAAATTTTTCTAGAGATAAATAAATTTGTGTGAAATAAGGGTTTAAAACATCAACTATAAAAGCATAAGATGGGGGTGGCATGACTAGACAGCACAGTTCCTGTGAAAAGTAACAAGTAGATGGTCATCTGAACTTATCAGTAACTTAGTGTGACAGCTAAGAAGCAATACAATTTTTTTCAATGCTTTAATGGATCTGATTTCTCCAGTGGTCTACTCCCCTCACACTGCATATCACAATTCATCCCCATCTCATTCTGTATAAGCTTAATCCATGTCCTCCTCTATGCTTAAGGCCTTCCTTTGGGGTTTTTAACACTGTATACTATCTCAACACTTGGACTATGCATCTGTTATCCCTCATATTCATGGCTGTCCCACCTTCTTTTCTGAGTCAAGATGTTTCTAGATGGAATCTTTCATACCATTTTTAATCTGAACTTTGATGCTTCCTACCTAAATGATTTTGGACAAGACATTTAGTCATTCTGGGTTTCAGTTTTCTAAACTGTAAAATGAAAGGGATGGACCAGATGGCCTTTAAGGTCCCTTCCATCTCTAAACCTAGACTCTTCTTTATGCTGATTACTTTACTTTGGGAGGATGACCGATATGGAGGCAATTTGGCAATGGATTCTTTTTCATACATTAAAAAATAAAATTGAAAACACTTTAAGGTATGCAAAATACTCCATATATATCATCTCATTTGATGTTCACAAAAACCCTTTGAGGTAGGTTTTTCATATTATCTTCATTTTACAGATAACAAAACTGAGACTGCCACAGGTTAAGTGGCTTCCCTGTGAGCCAGGATTTGAACTCATCTTTCTGACTCCAAGTCCAATGCTCCATCCACTGCACCATCTAGCACTCCCCCCCTTCACATTATGATTCTTGAAGTTAACAAGAGCCTGAGAGGAAAGTGAATCTTAATAGTAGCCTCTGAATATCAAAACATACTATTTGTCAAAGATTTGCGGACTTTATAGTGTCATGCCTGTGTGAAATGTGCAAAATTTATCAAACATTTTCTCAATGTTTAATATTATTAAAATCATAGATAATTATTATTATTTATTTAATTATTTATATAATTTAATTATTATTAATTTAATTAATAAATGATATTTATTGTTATTTAATATATTTATTTAACAAATTAAATTATTCTACAAATTTAAATATATGTATTTATTTAATATTAAAAGATCTGGCTGATTCTGTGGAGTTCACCAAGAGAGCATTTTTTTAAACTTTATGAACATAGGCACCATCTTAAATTAAAAATGTTCAAAGAAGTGTCCCAGAATTTGCTTTTTAAGAAGTGCACTATAACAAACAGTGCAGACAATACATACACTTTTTCACATTGCTGGTTCACTAGTCCTTTCTATAATACAAATTAAATGGCAGCTATTTTTTTTAAACAACAAAGCATTTATCTAAATAGGAAGACCAGATTCAACAATGCAGTATTTTATAACCAGAAAAACAACTATTTCTCAGATATTTCCTCTTTTAAAACTTAGCTCTTCATTGGCTTTGTGCCCTTCCAAGCCGTGGCTAATATTCAGTACAACGCATGTAAGAAGGCCCAGCTCCATTCCAAAGAAAAACTTCATCACATCAAAACATTATTTGCATATTCATAAGCTTCCACCTTCGGGCAGAGACATGAGCTCTTTTTCTTGCAAACTATTACATCGATAGAAATATACAAATAAGCATCTAGAAGAACGAACAAGGATATTAAATGGAAAAATGTTCACTCACCAGTGCACTATTTAAGATCAGGTTTAGAGTATGTTTGCTTGATTACAAAGTAAATTTTAAAGGGAAATAATTGTGTTCATTGTTCACATAAATATTTCATAGCCATTATTACTAATAATTGCTAATATTGTTGACAGTATGCTTCTTAGAAACTGTTTGCTTTTGCTAGAAAATATACTAACAAGGTTGCTTTTTTTAAAATGAAAAATATATTTAAATTTTACCTTAGGGGCTACTTTTTTAATCAAAATTGCATACCAAGGCATGGTTGAAAGCACTCTGCTTTATCAAAGGTCTCTCAAAACACAATTGTTATCCAGAAATGAATATTTTCCTGCTTAAAACCAAAATATTGATTGTACCTGTTTGCCAGAAATTAGATTACCCTGTTCATTGATTGATTTTGCATATTAGTAATTAATGAATTTTACCATCTACTAATGATATTATTCTTAAATAAAATATTCCCTCCTGAGGATTCATTCCAAGCCATGGGCATATTATTTTTGCTTACCAATGCTCATTATGACTTCAATCTGTTTCAGTTTATGGAAATCACCTGCCATATTCTCATCCAAGCTGTCCAGTATAAGATTCCTCAGAACAACTCAACATGGCTATGGGCAGTTATTTTTCTTTAAAAGGTTTGTCTTCAGGATGATTTTGTGATCATTACCAGAAAAAAAAAAAAGATAGGTTTTTACACATAATCTTGAGGAATCTGTCTGCCCCTTCTCCTGTCTAAAATATGCTTTGGGATGTTTTTGGTAACATCTATAATGTTCTCCTAAATCACTCTACTTCAGGTGTCATAATTTCCTCCAAGTAAAAAGGGACGATACTCATTCATTCTAATTTCAATTGTAGAAAATAAGCATTAAATGAAGATGATTGAAATATTCAAAAGCTTTTATTTAGTAATCACTGAACATTTCTACCTAATACCATGGAGGCAATAAAAGACATTACTATTAGTCATCAAAAAATACAGAATGAGTATCTACGGGACACTGAATAAATCCTATGTGAGGAGAAGTCTTTATAACCCATTTTTTTGGTTGATCAGTCTGTGACCTTATTCATTATATAAAGAGACTGTCCTCTTGTAGGAACAGTCAGAAGATTTTCTGTCTGCTCATTTGTTTGTTTTCTCTTGAAGGTATAAAACCTGAAGTTCTTTCCAGTCTTATAGCAGTCATTCTAGGGTGGGAAGCTTTCCATGAAGTGAGACCGGCTGGACTTACTGAGCACAATGATCATGGCTGTGTTTTGCAAGTAGGCTGGACACAGGAGTTTGTACTCGGATGACCATTTATTCAAAGACTTTCTGGAGTTGGAGCTTCTTTAACCTTTCACTTTCCCTCAGGCACTCATCAAAGAAACCCCATCTTCTCGGTGAGCTGTAGTCCTGCTTTCATCAGGAGGGATGATCAGGAGATGCTAATATCTTGCCCCTTCCTTGGAGTGTAAGACAGCGGAGGCTGAGGGCGCTTTATAGCTGGCCTTTTTGAAGAAGGTTGCCATCAGGCTGTTAGCTTGCTCCTTAGCCTCAGAGCATACCGCACTGGCTTTATTCTTTCTGCTTGTTCCGTGTGAAGCAGTGGAGTGGATTTAAAATTCCATTCTTGACCCCTAAGACCTTCCGTGATCCAGTTCCCGCAGACCTGCCTAAGCTACTTCTCCACTCACACAGGGCAGGTGTAAGCCCATTGTTCACATCTATTAACCCGAGCACTGAACAGGGCTTATATATCTAGAACGTTTCCCTCAATTTTAAGTTCTCATATTCAAGCTAAGACTTTCAAATATTCAGGCCACAAGTGAGAAAATAGGTACATTTAACTTAATTAAATTCTTAGCATCATTCTCAAATACCAATTCTGAAGGATTTGAATATACCTGGACTGTCAATATTCCAAAAAATGAAACAACCAGCCCAAATGATATATGAAGAAGAAAATAGTCAAAGCTTTCTGTTCTATTTAAAAGGAAACGCAGGACTCAAATGAGTTATTGTTAAAATTATATTAGTGTTTAGTGGTTAAACCAAGTCATAACACACTGCAGGCCTTCCCAGTACTTCCCACATTGCTCAGCAAGAGGCCACTTTCCTCTCAACAACTTGATTCTTAACTCACAAAAGAAATTCATTTTTACCATTGGGAAGTAAATTAAAAGTTAGCTATAGAAAAACAGTAACCATTATACAATCGATATGGAGAGACTAATGTTCAAACTTGGGCATTAGAACATAAGGCACCCAATATGTCATGTGGGTGCGTTAAAAAGATAATAAAAACGATTTGGGGAACATTCACAGAGGGTACTGGAATTCAATGGGTTGAAAAGCCCAACATCTAAAATTAGGTTCCTTAGGAAGAATTCCAGAACTGAAAATTTGCTTGATTCTGTCTTTGGACATCATAACTCAATAAAAAGGTCAATGATTCTGACAGGGGCCAAAAAAGAAATGACAAAACAAAGATATTGGTTTCCTAAATAAATGTGTCCAGTGATATAATGGGTTAATTTTCTCATCCATGAGAGAGTATTTCTTGAGAGCAATCAAAGTTAGGACTCTCATCTTTGAATAGGAAATAAAACATATATGCATGCATGCATAGAATATTTTCTGCACAAATATCTATGCAAAGAACAATTCATGATCCATAGCACTTTCTCTACTGTGCTCACATGAAGCCTATTCTTTAAGTCGTGGCTCCATCTGTCCTTTAAAAAACCTCTTACTATTTGTGTTCTGGCTTCTTTTTCAGCTTGCATCTACAACACGTCAGGGGCAGAACATTCTGACCATCGTTTCTAGTCAAACTGTCAAATGTGGGCCATCTCCAGGGTGACCAGATTGGCAAAGAAACAAAAGCATTGTGAATTCTGATGAAGGTACTGTGTACACAGACTGAGCTGGCAGGTTGGAGCAAATGGTCAGAATGTTTCTGCAGTAATGCCTAAGAAGATAATCTAAGATTTGCAAATAGCCTACAACATAGAAACCAAAAACCCAAATGACAGTAAAAGGATATAGTGCTAGAAGAAAGTCTTTGAACCCATTCTCAATAGTCAATAAACATTTATTAAGCATCTACCACGTGCCAGGCACTGTGCTAAATGATTAGATATACAAATAAGGAAAAGAAAGTCTCTCCAGGACCTTGTCATCTAATGGAGGAAGACAATACACAAAAAAGCTGGAAAAAGAAGTGGTCTGGGCACATTGAAACTAAGCAGAGCAGCTGATCCTAAATGATGTTACCTGAAAAAGTCTGAGCCCTCTTTGCTCTACCCTCCAGCTCTCCAATCGGAGCAGGCAAAGGGAGCTGAGGATGCTGAAGAGGTGCATTGTTTATCAAAGCTGAATCAATCTTCAAGATGATGAGATTTCAGTGGATGAGCTTATCCTGGGGAAAGCACGATATTCTTGGAGTTAAACCAAGCAGAGCTCCTGATGGGAAATGAAGTTAGCTCCAAGCATTCCTGTGAACTTTCATCTGGGTCTTTCAACAAGTCCTTCAGCAAGTCCTTAGGTAGTCTCTACCTAATGTACTGGAGGCCTTCTTCTAGTTTTAATCATATTTTAGGGGTATCAGCAAAGCACTCAGCTAGCTAACCGTTACACCTCACTCTCTCCTCCACGTGTGTGTCCTTGCTAATGTCTTCTACGCTACTTTCAAACGCAAATGATTAGTAATATGCTACAGCCTACTGAACATCCATCTTGCATCTTTCAATGATCTTGGAGTCATCTGTAACTTTAGTCCTTCTAACCACAAAGTGCTCCATGATTTTTGGCCACAGAGTTTATGCAGATAGAGATGACTTTTGTAGCAGCAAGCAACTTGAGATAATTTTTAAAAAGCACAATTTCCTAAAAATGGTCCAACTTCTTTGTTCAATTCAGCATTCAGGGCACTGCCTATCTGAATAAATTTTTGTGTACATACATACATATACACTTATGTATTCATATATGTATATATTCAAAATAAACCCATGACCATATACATATTAACAAAAAGAGAGAAGGAAGGGAATGAGCATTTATTAAACTCCTATCATATGCCAGGCATTGTGTTAAGTGCTTTACAAAGTTTACCTAATTTGGTGTATATGGGCTAACTTACCCAATTGCATATCATAATCTGGGCAACATGCACTGCTCATGTTTTCCTAGTACAGATTTTAATTCCAGTTTCATCTAAATGACTCTGGATTTTATTGAGGGACCTTTATTTTATTTTAGGGCTCAATGAAATTAGCATATTATCATTTACTAAGAGAAGCATTTGCAGAACACTTCACTGTCAAAACAAAATACTTCTGCTATTGAGACTGAATATTTTATCCTCCATGATATTAGAAGTTGTTTTTCAGTTGTTTTGATCATGACCAAATTTACATGACTCCATTTGGGATTTTTTTTTTTGGCAAGAATATTGGAGTGTTTTGCAAATTTCTTCTGCAGCTCATTTTACAGATGAGGAACTGAGGCAAACAAGGTTAAGCAACTTGCCCAGAGCAACACAGCTAATAAGTGCCTGAGGCCATATTTGGACTGAGGAAGAAGAGTCTTCCTGACTAAGCCTAGTACTCTATCCACTGCACCAACTAGCATGCCCATTGATATTGTGGGTCATGGGATAATAGGGTGATGGAATTTATATTTTAAAGGTACCTTAGAGATCATCTTTAATCCAATACTTATTTTATAGATGGGAAAGTGAAGGCCAAAAGAAGAAATTATGTGTTTCCTGGTTTTAAGCCCCCCTGAAGATGTATACTCAACAGATCATGGAACAAAAATTATTTCTTACATATATCTTTTGTATAAACGTTTATAATTTTAGCATATTTACAAGTAAATAACTGAGGAGAGGCTATTTTGTACTCTACTAAGTCAAATGCTCTTTTGAAATCAGTAATAAGGATAAAAGTCTTAAATTTATTTTAAAATTATGTCTAATTTTTTATTCAGCAAAAATCTGCCTTCTCTCTTTCTTAGAGTGAAAGAAAAACAAAAGCCTTTACAAATATATATATAATTAAGCAAAACAAATTGCAGAGTTGTTCATGTCCCCCAAAATATACATCTCACTCTGCACTCTGAGTCTTTTGCTTCTTTATCAACAGTTAGGAAGTAGGTTTCATCATTAAGTCTCTGTAATAGTACATCACTACATTGATCAGAATCCCTAATTCTTTCAAAGTTATTTATCAGTTATATTGTAATCTTTAAATAAATTGTTCTCTTGGTGCTATTCAATTCACTTTGTATCAATTCATAAAACTTTTCCTAGGTGTCTCTGAAATCACTGCCTTCATCATTTCTTATAATACAAAAGTATTTCATCACATTGATATAGCATAGATTATTCAGTCACTCTTGAGTTGAAGGGAATTCCCTGTTTCAAATTCTTTGCTGCCACAAAAATGACTGCTCTAAACATTTCAGAATCTATGGGTCCTTTTCTTCTTTCTTTGATCTCTTTAGAGAAGGGAACTAATATTATCTCTGGTCAAAGGGTATGCATAATTTAATGGCTCTTTTGCTACAGTTCCAAATTATTTTCCTGAATGGTTGGATAAGTTCATAGCGTTAACAAAGAGTTAAAATACTTCTTTTCCAAAAGTTCTTCCAGCATGTAATGTTTTTTTATCAACTTATCCAGTCTGATAAGTGGTACTTCAGAGTTGTTTTAGATTTAATTTCTCTAATTATTAATGATTTAGACCACTTCATAAAGCTATTGATAGCTTCTTCAGAACACTGCCTATTAATATCTAGCCTTTGACCATTTATCAACTGGGATAAATTTTATTAAATTCCATATATATGGAATTCAGAGAGAAAGAGAGTTCTATCAGAGAAACTTGCTGCAAAGATTCCACCACCCCCTGCCAGCTATTCCCTATTTTTAATTTAATTTTAGGTGAATTGTTTCTGTATGTTCAAAAATTTTAAAATTTAGGTAATCAAAATTGCCCTCTTAGGAACCTTTCTATGTCATTCTATTTCTCCTATCTATAGATCTGACAAGTAATTTCTTCCATGCTCATCTAACAAAAATATGCAATACTTCATGAATGTGTATCATTTCTTTCTTGCATATAGGGGAAGGTTGATCTCTGTATCATTTCAATTTTAATATATGTGCTACTGAAGCAATTAACAGAAACAAAAAATTGAGAAGAGAATCAAGTTAAGGAAAGAAATAATGAACTTTCTCTTAGACAGAGATTTCCAACAGACAATTGATGTAGAACTAAGGGAATTTAAGGGAGAAAATAGAGCCGGCTATTTGGTTTTGGAGTTATCTGCATAGACTTGATAGTTGAACCCCATGAGAGTTAATGAGATCACTAAGAGAACATATATTAGCAGTAATTGAGGTTTAGGTGATGGAAGGAGAAGAGAGCAGAGAAGCAGAAAACAGATTAATCAAGAACAGAGAACCAGTTCTAAGCATATTCCTCTCTTACCTCCATCTTGTTGTAAAAAGAGGCAATAAGCAAAGATATGTAAAAATATAAGATAATAGAACAAAAGGAAATACACAATGTGAATGTGAATGGAATGAATTCATTCATAAAAAAGAGAATAACAGAATGAATTAGATAAAACACAAGTCAACAATATATTATTTAGAAGAAGCACACTGAAGATTTGATATGAAGATTCACAAATAGTTAAAATAAAGGTGAAAGGTGAAAGTCACTATCCTTCAGCTGAACTCAAAAGAGTAGGAGTAATAATTATGATCTCAGGCAAAGCCATAGTAAATAGAGACTTGATTAAAAGAGATTAAACAGAGTAATGGCATTATGATCTTAAAAAATCATAGGTAATAATTAATTTTAAAACTCAATATATGGGTGCCAAATGGAATAGGATATAAATATTAAAAAAGAAAAGCTAAATGAGCTATGAGGAAAAATAGTCAGCAAAATGGTGTTAAGGACATCAGTGTCTACTTTCAGACCTCAACAATGGCAATCTCTGGTGATTAGTGAATAGGAATAGAAAAGTATGTGTTTATACTCACTTATATGCATACATACATATAAATACATATACATATATTCATTTTTAGCACTATATAGCACCTTCACAAAAATTAAACATATTTTGGAGCTTAAACAATTAACCATATTTTGGAGCCTAAACACCTCACAAATACATTTTTAAAAATCACTTATTGACCATAATGCAGAAGAAATTGTTTTATATAAAGGGCCACTGAATGAAGGATCCAAAATTAATTGAAGACTAAGAAAATTAATTCTAAAAAATGGATGTGTCAAAGAATAAATCATAAAAATAGATAATTCCTTTAAAGATAATTACAATGAAACAACATCCCAAAGTTTGGGAGATGATGTCTCTAAACACTATCATTAACAGGAGAGGGAAAGCAGATCAATGAAATGATCATTAAACTAAAACTAAAATAACAAATAAAAAACTTCCTAGAAAACTAGCAAATAACTCCTTCAAACACACACACAAAAATTCTGAAAATCAAAGAAGAGATTAATTAAGAGTAAGAACTGAAATAACAAAACTAGCATTTTTTTTTGTTAAACTTAAATTTAATTAATTTGATTTTAAAATGTAAGATGAAAACTATATTATCAGTATTAAAAAAGAATTTATAATAAATGAATAAAAGAACTTTTTAGAAATCATCTTACCTAACTACATGCCAACAAAAAACTTAAACATTTCAATTAAATGGATAATATGTACAAAAATTATGAAATTCCTAGCTCGACATAACAAAAGTATATAACAACCCAATCTCAGAAAAAAATGGAAAAATTCATAAATGAATCTTTTGTCTCATCCCTTACCCCTCAAAGAAAGCAGTCACTGCTCTCAAGGAGCTCATTATTTAATTAATGGATGTGACAATAAGCAAATTAATATGATACCTATAGAATAAATAGGAAATAATTAACAGAGGAAGGGCACTAGAATTAGGAGACTTGGGAAAGACTTCTTGTGGAAGGTGAAATTTTATTTAGGACTTGAAGAAAGCCAGGGAGGTAAAGATTTGGAAAGAGGACATTCCAAGTATGAGGCCAAAGAAAATGTGGGGAACTGAGAGGAAGATTCTGGCTCATGGAATAACCAGGAGGCCAGTATAAATTAAAAAGTAGTGATGGAGAATAAGGTATAAGAAAACTGGGAAAGGATTGTGAGGAAAAGAGAACCTAGGTTATGAATGACTTTAAACACCACAAGATTTTGTATTTGATCTTTGGGGTAATAAGGAGTCACTGGAATTTACAAGTCAATATACAATAAAATTCAATCACACATTGAAAGAATTATTAATTCCAGCAATATATGTTATTTGAAACAATAGGAAAATACTCCCAAATTCTTTCCTTAATATAAATTTTATCTTGTTACCTAAACTAGAGAGAACCATAACAGAGGAGTTTATGTATAATATTCATTCCTAATGAATACTGATAAAAATTTTAAATAAAATATGAACAAATAAATTATATAGCAATATATCAATAAAATCATACATTACAACCAGATTGCATTTATACTAGTAATGTGGGGTTGGTTTTATTTTATAAAAAATGTATTATATATAATATGTAATATTATATATACATATTTAGATATAATAGATATTTATTCATGTACAATAATATATAATATTTATAATAAATATTGATAGTATTTATAATTTATAATAATGAATTTATTTATAATGTTTAGAATTATTTTTATTTCTCCATATTTATAATACTATTTATAATAATTTCTATTTTTGCAATATTTATAATAATAAAATCATATAACTATATTAATTATTAAAAATAAAAGTAGAAAAACCTGTTGACAGAACATACATCTATTTCTGTTTTAAAAAATACTTGAATATATAGAGGCAAAAATTAACTTTTCTATAGTATGACAAGAAGTATCTATCTAAATCCTAGAGTTAGCATAGTATGTATTAAGGACAAACTAGAGGCCTTTCTATTAAGATCAAGGGTAAATCAGCAATGTCCATAATCACCACTACTATTAATAATAAAGCACTAGAAATGCTAGTAATAGCCATAAGACAAGAAAAAGAAATTGAGATAATAAGCATAAACAAAGAAGAAATTAAATGATCACATTTTTGCAGATGATATATTGGTTTACTTAGAAAAAAGTGAATACAAAATTAATTGCAATAATAAATTTGACATAAATAAATTTGAATAAAAATCCACATAAATCATCAGAATTTATGTACATCTTTTTAAAAACCAGACAGCATTTTAAAAAGTATATTTAAAGTAAATACAAACTATAGAAAGCACTTGAGAGTCTATCTACCAAGGCGCACACACAGGAACTACAAAATGTATTTAATAGGAGGAAGCCAAAATAAATGGAGAAATATAAATTGCTGATGTGCAGGCTAAGGCAATAAGATAAAAATGATAATAATACTTTAATTTATTACTTCTTCAATGCCATACCAATTAAACTAAAAGGTTACTTTATGCAGCTATAAAAATATGAATATAAAAACATAAAATTCATCTAGAGGCATAAAAGGTCAAGATTCTCAAGCAAATAAAAAAGGAAAGGGCATTGGTGAGTATATAATTTCACACTATATAATAAAGAAATCACTGTCAAAATGTTTTAGTACTAGTTGCAAAAAAGTAAAGTGATTGAGCAATAGAACAGGTCAGCATACAACATACAGGAGTAAATGTATAAGTATATCGTACTTAAAATAGTATAGTGCTTAATAAGCTTGGATAACGGTGATAAACCTTGGAGGGTCCTTCTAGTAGATCAAGAATTCATTACTCTACAGAAACTACTAGAAAAACTGGAAAGTGGTCTGGCAGAAATTAGGCTTAAACCATCACCCCACACCACATACCAAGATGATCTTCAAGAGGATACATGACATTGTTTTATACAGATACATAATAAATAAGTTAAAAGGACAAAGAAGAAGATCTATGGATAAGGAAAGAGTTCATGACCAAACAAGTTATAGATAGGATAAAAGAATATTAGGTCGAATGTCTCTTTACCATGTCCCTAGTCTGTTATGCTTCCTTTTCATTTCCCCTCTTCCCTCTTTATAATATCCCTTTTGGTGTTGCCTTAATTTCATAGAATAGAAATAATTTCTAGTAAATAGAAAAAATATAAGCAATACAGAGAATATGAAGAGAGGATTCAAATTTTGAGTTTAATGAATTTATTCTAAAGGATTACTGAAACTACCTTCTATTCACAGTGTATATGTCTTATGTGTTTAATTTTTTGCAATTGGCTTGTCCATTAGAATGTATCTTGGAGCAGTGAGGTGGTTCAATGGATTAAGAGTCAGGCCGAAAGTCAGGAGGACATGGGTCCAAATTTGACCTCAGACACTTTCCTGCTGTGGGACCCTGGACAAGTCTGTTACCTGTATTTGCCTAGCCCTTGCCCTTCTGTCTTAGAATTGTGACTAAGATAGAACGTAAGGTTTAAAAAAAAAAAAGATTTTGTATTCCTTGAGGGCAGGGACCTTGCTTGTGCCTTTCTTAGTATTCCTAGTGTGTATCCCATTGCCTGGCACCCAGTAAATGCATAATAAAGGTTAACTGACTGATTTGAGGATCAAGGAACAAATCACAGAAGTAGTGAATAATTTCATCAAAAGAAATTACAATAATGAGACAATATTTAGAAAAAGAACATGTTTATATCTCTAAAATCTTTCCTAATAATTTTAAAGCATTCTAATAGACTGGAATGCAGCTAAAAAATGTCCAGAAAAGGTAATAAATCAAAAAATCCCAATGAAGCACAAAAAAAATCTAAAAGTAATAATAGTTTTAAAAACTGAAAGCAAAAGAACCATGAATTGACAGAATAAAATGAAGATTTTTTAAAAGATAAAATGTTAGCTTATTTGAAAAAGAAAGAAAAATAAAATTGCCAGCTTAAAGAATGAAAATGAAGAATATGTAGCAAATGAGAAGGAAACACGGGAAATTAATAGAGATTCTTTGCCCAATTGTGTGTTAATAAATATGGATAAATATTTACAAAAATACAAAATATCAAGAATATCAAAACAGAAAGTAAATGATTTATAAAACCCAAATCTCAGAAAAAGCATTTGATCAAGCCATTAATAAACATCAATGGGGAAAAAATACCCAGACAAAATGGACTTATGTATAAATATCAATAAACATTAAAAGAATAATTAACTCCAATACTACACAAATTCTTAGTCAAAATATGAAGAAAGAACAGATACTACCAAATTCCTTCTATAAGACCAATATGGCCTTTGATATCTAAACAAAAGAGAGAGAACACAGGGAAACTTTAAATTAATACCTGAATAAAGTATTAAAAAAGATCCTACAGCAACATATTAAAAAGATTTTACATTATGTGCTGACTGTTTTTATATCAGGGATACATGGTTGATTCAATATTAGAAAAATGATAAAAGTCATTGTTTTAAGACATAGAGAACATTACAAGCTGTAAAATTAATAATTATATTAAATTAAAAAGATTTTATATAAACAAATCCAATGCAACCAAGATTAGAAGGGAAGCAACAAATGGGGGCGGGGGGGGGGGGATTTATAACAAGCTTCTCTAATAAAGGTCTCATTTCTCAACTATATAAAGACCTAAGTGAAATTTATGAGACTCCAAGTCATTCTCCAACTGACAAATGGTCAAAGGTTGTGAATAAGCCGTTTTCAAATGAAATCAATGCTTTCAATAACCATATGAAAAAATGTTCTAAATCACTCTTGATTAGAGAAATGCAAATTAAAACAACTCTGAGGTACCATGTCACACCTATCAGATTCATGAATATAACAATAAAGAAAAATGAAAAATGTTAGAGAGGATCTGGCAAAATTGGGACACTAATATGTCACTGGTGGAGTTGTGAACTGATCCAAACATACTGGAGGGCATTTGGAATTATGCCCAAAGGGTAATAAAACAATGCTACTCTTTGATCCATTAATACCACTATTAGGTTTGTATCACAAAGAAATTTTAAAAAAATTTAAAGGACCTGTTTATACAAAAATATTTATAGCTACTCTCTTTGTGATGGCAAAGAATTGGAATCTAAAGGAATGCCCCTCAACTTTGGAATGGCTGAACAAATCGTGGAATATGATGGTGATTGAATACTATTGTACTATAAGAAATGATGAATAGGATGATTTCAGAAAGAACTGGAAAGACTTAGATGAACTGATGCAGAATAAAATAAGCACAACCAGGAAAATATTGTACACAGTAACAGTAATATTGTGGGACAATCAAATGTGATAGATTTTGCTACTAACTTTGCAGAACAATTCTGAGGGACTTAAGAAAAAGTCCCTCCACCTCCAGAGAAAGAACTGTTGGAGTAAGAATGAAGATGGAAGAATATGATTTATCACTTGTCCATTCGGGTATATGTTTTAAGGTTTTGGTTTTATAAGATTATTCACTTACAAAAATGAAAAATCTGGAAACATATTTTGCATGATAATGCATGTATAAACTAGATTGAATTGCTTACCAGTTCCAAGAGGAGGGAGAGAAGAAGGAAAGGAGACAATTTGGACCACGTAACTTTAGAAAATTTATGTGAAAATTTGTTATTAAAATAAAAAATTTGTCATTGTTTTATCAATAGAATTCTACTTATAAGACATAGGATTAAATAGACCTTTTTAAAATTTGCTATATAGTGTTCATCTAAAAACAAAATCAGTATCAGCAATGGGTAAATGCTAGAACCTTTTCTAGGAAGACCAGGAGTAAAGCAAAGATATCCATTGTCACCACTACTATTTGCTATAGCTCTAAACAAAAATACAATAAAGTTATTACTTTTACCCATGATTTCATGATTTCTTTTGTGTGTAACTATATTGCAAACCTAAGGCCTCTTCTTGCTCCTTTGAAATATATTCTGACAACATTGTAGTCTGAAGTCATTAGTCCCCACCCCAAAAAACAAATAAATAAAATAAAGTCATTAGTCTCATTAAAAGCAAAGACCTAATCAAGTTGGATTTTTGAAAATTATTTTAAGTAGAAGATTTCATCTAATTCATGAAGTGGTCTGTATTTCCTAGAACTAATACTTGTCTCGTCTTGTTAACCACCTTTTTCTTCTCTTTGAATTCTTCTCTTTCTCTGGTCCTTAGGCCTTTTATCCTTCATATTAAGTCCTTTTCAATCTTCACTCTTTCCTTAAGGTTTCTTAAATTTATCTTTTCTAAATTCAATCTCTGGTATTTTTCAAAATTCCACAGCCATTCAAATCACTTTCTAAATTTCCTTCTCTTTATTATGTTCCAGAATTCATCCAGCACACAACCTTTTGGAAGTAGTTTGGTAGAAGTAACCACAATTTGTCTTTCATGTCATGGCCTTTAAGAACTAAAATTCATATACCTGCCTGTCTATCTATCAATCTACATATATATTATATCATGATAATGTAATGGACTGGGATTATAATGAAAATATGTGGTATAAATATATATATACATATATACATATATATATATATAAGCTAAATAATCATGTGTCTATATGGTCTTAGAAATCTTGTACTGGTTGAACACTTCTCCTAGAGTGAGGTTTTGACAAATAGAACAACATTCCTCTCCCTATGCAGAGAAAGAGTATTTCTTTCAGTATTTCAGTTGCATTATTTTTGTTTTATTCAACCTTAGTAAAGGATTGAATTACTTAATATCATTTCATTCCTCTTCACACACTCTACATCCCAGACAAAGTGGCCTGCTTATTATTCCCAAAATTTATCCTTCTATCTCCTCTATTCCTTTGTGTAGACTACACCCCATACCTGGAGGGCAATACCTTCTCACCTTTCCTATTAGAATTCCTTCAAGACTCAACTTAGAAGTCTTTCCTGTCACTTGGAGTTGTTAATGGCATCTACTTCTTTGAGTCACTGTGTAATTTGTTAAATTCCCATTATTCCAAGATATTGGGTTAAGCACTGGAGAAATAAAGAGGAAAACAAAACAATCCTACTGGAGTGTATAATATCTTGGAATTACGGGAATTTAACAAATATTTTATGAATTTAGTTGAGTTAATATAGGAAAGGGGAAATTCACATGGTATGTACTTCCAGTTAACTCTTCAATCTATAAATCATTGAAGAAAGCTAATTTGAAAAGGGTTGTAAAGGCGACCAGTTCTAGAGAAAAATCCAGAAAAGAAAAAGTATAGATTTTCTTTTCTTTGGCTCAACAAAGCTTGAATGAGAGCAGAGTATAAGAATATTAGAAAAGTAGGAGGGACCATGTTAAAAAGAGTTTTAGGGGGCAGCTGGGTGGCTCAGTGGATTGAGAGCCAGGACTAGAGATGGGAGGTCCTAGGTTCAAATCTGACCTCAGACACTTCCCAACTGTGTGACCCTGGGCAAGCCACTTGACCCCCATTGCCTAGCCCTTACCACTCTTCTGCCTTGGAGCCAATACACAGTATTGATTCCAAGACGGAAGGTAAGGGTTTTTAATTAAAAAAAAAAGTTTTAAAAGCCAAACAAAAGATTTTATATTTGACCTTGGAAGTCATATATTCAAGCATGTTGCTTAAAACTTTTAATTAAATTCAATACTTTATGATATATCCAATAAGAATGGAAAATACCATGGTATTGATTCTTAAGAAGCTTACAGTGTAAGGGGGCAGCTGAGTACTCAGTGAGTTGAGAGACAGGCCTAGAGATGGGAGGTTCTAGGTTCAAATCTGGCCTCAGATACTTCCCAGCTATGTGACCCTGGGCAAGTCACTTAACCCTCATTGCCTAACCCTTATCACTCTTCTGCCTTAAAACCAATACACAGTATTGATTCCAAGACAGAAGGCAGTGTAAGACATGATTCCAAGTAACTAGAGTATGTTAGGAATTATTATATGTATAATAAAGGTCAAATAAAAATTTGCAGAATTACAGAATTTTAGTATGAGATTTCCATGTAGTCTGACTTGTACCTGAAAAGGTACCCCCAAAAAAGGCATTCTCACATTAATATATTCAGAAAGTAGTCATTCGCCCTCTCACTGAAGACTTCGGATGAGGAAAAATCCCTCTGCTTTCTAAGACAGACTATTTCATTTAGGAATTTAAATTAATTGTTAGGAGAATGTCCTGCCTAAATTTCCCATTAGAGAAAAATTTTAATTCCTGTCCTTTCCAAAATCTGCCACAGGAGGCAGAGTCAAGATGGAGGCCTAGAAGGAGCAGAAGTTCAGACCTCTGTATACCCTTCCTTATCAATCACAAACTGAATGCTCCTAGGGAATTGAAAAGCAAACCTACAAAAACAAGACAGAGCAAAGGAACCCTCCTACTGGACTCAATTCAAAAGGTACGCCCCCCAAAAAGCTGGAATCTGAGAACATTCGGGTTTAAGGGGAAGGCAGAAGGAAGGTCCTAGGACCCCTCCCCCTGACCACCGAGAGCGCTGAGACTCCAGCGGCAGTGGGAACTTCTAGGTAGGCAAAGGTGCTGGTTTGGAGGGCGTACCTTGCGGGCAGGGCTCTGTCAAGTTCAGAGCGTCGAACATAGAAGGCAGGAAAGGAGCTAGAGAGGGAGCATAGGCCTGGCAGCCTGGCCAGAGCTTTGGAGATCCTCCATATTTGCTCCAGCCTTCCAGGAGGTTTTGGACTCAGAGCACACGCAAGCTGAACTTAATCCCATCAAAAGTCTTCAGAACTCAGGGAAGGCCAGGCTCTACACCCCTCCTTATTGACTGCTGGACTTTAATCCAATCAAAAGCCTCCAGAGGACAGGGAAGCTCAAACCACCAACAATCTTCCCCCAGAGACTACACCGAAAGATCTTCTGTCAAAGCTCTGAGGGGAGACTGACAGAAGCCCCTAAAACCAAATAAATGAGAGAAGCAAGAGCACAGGCAAATACGGGGAGCAAAGAAGGGGTGAATATGAGCAAACAACAGAAAAAGAAGAAAGAAGTTACAATAGATGGCTTCCATACAGTGAACAGAACAGAGGGGGAGACATCAGCAAATGATAAATCAGAAATCCCAGCGAATTGGATACAGGCTGTGGAAGAACTCAAAATGTAATTCAAAACAAAATTAAGAGAGGCTGAAGACAACTTTAACAGCAAGATAAGTCATCTGGAAACAGAAAACAGTGTCTTGAAAGCCAAAATCAATCAGCTAGAAAATCAGACCAGAAGGAAAAGGATGACCAAAAAGCCAGGGATGAAATCCAGTCTTTAAGAACCAGAATACATCAACTGGAATTAAGTGACCTCACAAGGCAGCAGGACACTATAATGCAAAACCAAAAGAATGAAAAAATTGAGGAAGCATCTCATCCAAAATCTGCCACATACAGTTGATCAAAATAGTCTAGATATGATTTCATCAAGGCAGAATATGACAAGTGTCTGACTTCCTCATTCCTGAAATCTATGCCTCTCTTACTACACCCCAAGATTACAAATGCTTTTTAATTTTTTTCACAACATGCTGTTGACTTACTTTGTGACTGAAGTTCACTAAAAATCCTTTATCTTTTTCAGACAAAGGATTATTTCACTATGCCTCACCCATCATGTATTATGACACTGATTTCTTTTTAAGATAAATGTCACAGAAAGTTCAGTTCTAGCTGATTCCAGGGGTATAGAGGTGAAATCAAATAAGTAGAGTAAGATTGTAAATGAAGAAAGGAAAACACATCCATTAGAGACTACCCAAATTGTCACACTCATTTAGTGTTTGAGCAGTGAGTAACTAATAAGGAAGTGAAAGGATCAAGTATGGACTACTCTTTCTAGAATTTTAGCAATGAAGTTGAAGAGAGCTTGTGGAACTCACAAGGTTGAATTTTTTCATAATATAGAAGACCCTTCTAGAAATGAACATTTGAACTAAAAAATCAGATTTACTGTTCTAAATACAAATGACATTGCCATCATTTTACTATATTTTATGCCATACATAGCTCTGCTCTTGATTCTTCATTTCTCATTCCAAAACAATGCACTCACTAATCTTCACCCTCAAGCTTGGAGATTGGATCTTGCCTTCATAGGAAGCAAGGAGACAGAATGGCTCTGGAATGAGGCAAAAAAAAAAAAGGTCAGTAGTAAGCTCCTTTGTTGCTATTGCTTCTCCTCTGGTTCCTAGATTCTTTTTCTAGGTTTCTGACCTCTTGTCATCTATACATCTTGCCTAATTCTTTACTTATCCTTGTCACGATTGTCCAGTCTCTTTGACAATTTGATTCCTGATATCCAGTTGGCTTCACCTTTTCTTACAAATTTACTAGTCTCTGATTGTGTCTGCCTGGATTGTACTCCCTACCTGATTCTCAGATATCATGCTCACCTTGTAAGAACTAATCAGTCCTCTTTTCTAGCTTGTCTTGACCTGCCATATTTTTTTCAAACTCCACTATAACTCACTTGTGGACTCTTTGACATATGGCAGTATGACAGAAATTTCTGGTTATTGACAGTAGTAGTTTTATTATTTTAAAAATTTGCATAATATTAATATCTTCCATTTTTATATCACAAAAATTTCCAACATAACATTTCTTCTGTCCCCCTTCCAAAGAATCATTCTTTATTAAAAAAAATAAATAATAATTTTAAAAGAGAAAAAAACTAGTTCAGCAAGAATAACCACCAATGAGACTTCTGGATAAGCATGGTGGCAGTCTAAACACGGGTCACTTCCTCTCCCCAGCACACACCAACAAAAACTACCCCAAAAGATCTTTAAAATCATTTTCAGAAGAATGGAAGAACTATAAAGTAGGGCACAGCATTGAAGGTACGTGGGATTGGGGCTTTTCCAATCTATAAGAGAGTGAAAATGCTTCCACCTAAATGTGAGCCAATCCACCCTCCCCCATCACACCTACGGAGCCAGAGCCAGAGATGGCACATGCCAAAACAAGTGAGTGAGGGGCACCCCTAGAGTGAGCAAGGGGCACCTCTAGGTCCTCGGGAGCTGACTAGGACCACCAGGGACCCACCCCTGAAAACAGCTAGGCAGGAAACCTCAGCATGCATGGGAGAGCAGACCTTAGGTTCTCAGAACCAGTGTGCCTGCCAGAACCAGGGAGTGAGCAAGGAGCACCTCTAGAACAAGCAAGGAGCACCTCTAGGTCCTTGGGAGTGGACTAGGATCCCCAGGGACCAACCCCTGAAAGCAGCTAGACCAGAAACCCAGGCAGGCAGGAGAGCGCAGATCTTGAGCTCCCCTGGGAAGGTAGCACAGAGAAGAGCTGCAAAGGATTGCGGAGATGTGAGATCTTGCCTCAGGCTAAATCCTTGCTCCTTAATGCCATACACAGAGAACCTGCCCAGCTAACTCGGATTTCTGACTAAAGAGAGAAGGAAAAACATCCATGAAAATGGCTAATTGTGTGCAGGAGCCTCAAACTGCTTCCAAAACAAACAAACAAAAAAAGGCAGTCACCCTCAAAAATTTTTTGAAGGAAAAACCCAGGCTACAGAGGAAATACTGGATGAAATTCAAACAAAGGGAAAAAGCTAAAAAAACTGGAAATTGCCCACAAACCCTGGAAGAATTTTAATTGGAGCTTATCAAAAAGATGAAAGCCTTCTGGTTACAGAAGTGGGAAATGGTTTAAAAAAATGAAGAAATCATAGCTGAATACCAAAAGTTGAAAGCAGAAAACCAAAAGATTATAACAGAAAACCAGGCCTTAAGGACCAGAATTGAGCATCTGGAAACCAATGATCTTGAAAAACAGCAAGAATTAATAAAGCAAAGTCAAAAGAGTGACAAAATAGAAGAAAACATAAAATATCTCACTGACAAGGTGAAACATCAGGAAAACAGAGGAAGGAGAGACAATTTGAGAATCATTGGTATACCTGAAAAGTCAGAAATAATCAGAAACCTTGATACCATACTACAAGAGATCATCCAAGAAAACTACCTTGAAGTTCTTGAACAAGAGGGCAAAATAGACATTAAAAGAGTTCATAGAACACCCTCTACGCTAAACCCCCCAAAAAACAACTCCCATAAATGTAATTGCCAAATTCCAGAGCTTTCAAGCTAAGGAGAAAATCCTACAAGAAGCCAAAAAAAAAAACAATTCAGATACAAAGGAGCACCAATCAGGATCACACAAGACCTGGCAGTTTCCACACTAAAAGACCACAAGTCCTGGAACAGGATATTTAGAAAGGCAAGAAAACTGGGTCTTCAACCAAGAATCACCTATCCATCAAAACTGACTATATATTTCCAGGGGAAAGTATGGGCATTCAACAAAATAGAAGATTTCCAAGTATTTGTAAGGAAAAGACCAGAACTAAGAGGAAAGTTTGATATCCAAACACAAAGATCAAGAGAAACATGAAAAGGTAAATATGAAAAAGATGGAAAAGGAGAAAAATGTTTTTTTTTATTCAAACTCTTCCTTAAGGGCTACAATTAGATCAAATTACATATATTAATATATGGGGAAAATGTTATTTGTAACACTCAAAATGTTTTATTTGTTATACTAAATAGAAGAATCATTCATAGGAAAACATTGGGGCATTAAAGGCTATAAAATGATAAGCAAAAAAGGGGGAATCGATGATGGTAACAAGAGATACTTGAAGAAATAAAATAAATAGAATAATCTTTGAAACACAAATATACACATGGGAAGGGGAGAGGAAGAATACTCTTATAAAGGGGAGAGGAAGAGAGTACTAATAGGTAATACTCGAACATTACTCTCAGTGAAATCAATTCTAAGAGGGAAGAGCATCTAGATCCATTGGGATCTTGAAGTCTATCTTATCCTACAGGGTAAGGAAGAAGGGAAAACTAAGGGGGGTAGGGGGAAGGGAATTCAAAATAAGGGAGGGAAGAAGAGGAGGGAGGGAACTTAACAGACCCAGAAAAACAAGAAGGGAACAAAAAGGGAGGGGCCAGAAAGGGAAGCATATCAAGGGAGGGGAATACGGGGATTGACTAAAAGTAAACCACTGGGTTAAAAGGATATAGCAAAATAAGAAAAGACAGAACTAGGAGAGGATATCAAAATGCTAGGGAATTCAAAAGTGTCAATCATAACTTTGAACATGAAGGGGATGAACTCACCCATAAAACATAGATGAATAGGAGAGATTAGAATCCAGATTCCTACCATATGTTGTCTACAAGAAAAGCACATTGTAATATTTATTGGGAAAGGAAATAGGATTGGGAAAAATGGGGATAAATGGGAGGTTTCTATAGGGTATGGAGGAGTTAAGGGGAGAGAGGAAACACTGTTTGGTGAAGCAGGGGAGGGAGATGACCCCTGCTGAGAGGAAACAACAGGGGTCCGATAAGGTTTTTTATTGCCTTGATGACTGAAAAGAAGTTCAGCTCCCTCTATGACCAGAAAAGATAGTCCACTTATCTGACTGCGAATTTAAATAATATAAAGTTTAATAATCCAGTTGGAATTGGAGTTTTTCCTTATCTTCAGAGTATAGGGCCAGGCCCTAGAGGCTGGCGGAGGGTTTGTCCCACTCCCGTCTACTCTCATTTTTCTAATTCAGAATCTTAGCAATAGACAGAAAGCAAACAAGAACAATTCTAACCTTTAGAAGCCTGTGTCTTTGGGCTGAACCAAAAAGAGCATGCCACTCCAGACTGGGCTGAACAAGCTCCTCTCTCCTCCGACACCCGGAAGCCAGACCCCCGCTGGCAGGAAGGAAGGACTAGTCACCAGACCCCACTGCCACTCCCGACAGGAAGGAAGTGCTAGTCACAAGACCCAATTACCACTCCCAGTTGGGCCCTTCCCCCACAAACTGTCAGTCTTGTTTCCTTTCCAAATAGGAATTCAAAATTCAAAATGCTAGGGAATTCAAAAGTGTCAATCATAACTTTGAACATGAATGGGATGAACTCACCCATAAAACATAGACGAATAGGAGAGTAGATTAGAATCCAAATTCCTACCATATGTTGTCTACAAGAAATGCACATGAGGCGAGTAGATACTCACAAGGTCAGAATTAAAGGGTGGAGTATGACCTATTGGACCTGTGGAAAGGAAACAAGACTGACAGTTTGTGGGGGAAGGGCCCAACTGGGAGTGGCAGTTGGGTCTTGTGACTAGCACTTCCTTTCTGCCGGATGGGGCTTGCTTCCTGGTGTTGGAGGAGAGAGGAGCTTGTTCAGCCCAGTCTGGAGTGCCATGCTCTTTCTTGGTTCAGCCTGAAGATTCAAGTCCAATCTGTTCTGAAGGTTAGACCTGTTCTTGTTTGCTTTCTGTGTACTGCTAAGATTCTGAATTAGAACAATGAGAGTAGACGGGAGGGGGACAAACTCTCCGCCAGCCTCTGGGGCTGGGCCTCAGGTCTAAAGCTGAGAAAAAACTCCAATCCCAACTAGTTATTAAACTTTATATATTTTGGATTCGCAGTCAGATAAGTGGACTATCTTTTCTGGTCATAGAGGAAGCTGAACTTCAATTCAATCATTCCAGGACAAAGAGTCCTTATTGGACCCCTGCTGCTTCCTCTCAGCAGGGGGCATCTCCCTCCCTTCCCTCACCAAGCAGTATACCCTCTCTCCCCTTAACTCCTCCATACCCCCATACAAACCTTCCATTATCACCCATTTTTCCCAATCCCATTTCCTTTCCCAATAAATATTACAGACCTCAACTGACAGAAAGCAGGCAGGAGTAGCAATCATGATATCTGACAAAGCCAAAGTAAAAATAGACCTGATTAAAAGGGAAAGGGAAGGTAAATACATCCTGATAAAAAGTGAGTATAGACAATGAGGAAATATCACTAATCAACATGTATGCACCAAATGGTATAGCACCCAAATTTCTAATGGAGTAACTAACAGAATTGAAGGAGAAAATAGATAGTAAAACTATACTCGTGGGAGACCTGAACATACCACTATCAAATTTAGATAAATCAAATAAAAAATAAATAAGAAAGAAGTAAAAGAGGCGAATGAAATTTTAGAAAAATAAGAGTTAATAGATATATGTAGAAAAATAAATAGGGACAAAAAGGAATACACCTTCTTTGCAGCAGCACATGGCACACTCACAAAGATTGACCATGTACTAGGTCATTAAAAACATGGCATACAATTGTAGAAAAGCAGAAATAATAAATGCAACCTTTTCAGATCATGAGGCAATAAAAATAATGATCAGTAAGGGTACATGGAGAGCCAAATCAAAAATTAATTGGAAATTAAATAATATGATTCTCCAAAATTGACTAGCTAGAGAATAAATCATAGAAACAATTAATAATTTCATTGAATAAAATGACAATGATGAGACATCCTTTCAAACTCTATGGGATTCAGTGAAAGCAGTACTCAGGGGAAAATTTATATCCTTGAGTTCATATATTAACAAATTAGGGAGGGCAGAGGTCAATAAATTGGACATGCAAATTAAAAAATTTGAAACCAAACAAATTAAAATCCCCCAGAAGAAAACCAAATTAGAGATCCTAAAAATTAAGGGAGAAATGAATAAAATTGAAAGTTATAGAACTATTGAACTAATAAATAAGACTAGAACCTGGTACTTTGAAAAAAATAGACAAAGTATTGGTCAATCTAATAAAAAAGAGGAAAGAGGAAAACCAAATTAACAGCATCATGGATGGAAAGGGAGAACTCACCTCCAATGAAGAGGAAATTAAGGCAATCATTAAAAACTATTTTGCCCAATTATGTGGCAATAAATATGCCAATCTAGGTGATATGGATGAATATTTACAAAAATATAAATCACCTAGATTAACAGAAGAAGAAATAGAATTCTTAAATAATCCCATATCAGAAAAAGAAATTGAACAGGCCATCAAAGAACTCCCCAAGAAAAAATCCCTAGGGCCTGATGGATTCACAAGTGAATTCTATCAAACATTCAAAGAACAGCTAATCCCAATACTATACAAACTATTTGACATAATAAGAAAAGAGGGAGTTCTACCAAATTCATTTTACAACACAAATATGGTACTGATCCCAAAGCCAGGCAGGCCAAAAACAGAGAAAGAAAACTACAGACCAATCTCCTTAATGATTGTAGATGCAAAAATTTTAAACAGGATATTATCAAAAAGACTCCAGCAAGTCATCACAAGGATTATTCACTATGATCAGGTGGGATTTATACCAGGAATGCAAGGATGGTTCAATATCATCAATATCAGGAAAACCATCCACATAATTGACCATATCAACAAGCAAACCAACAAAAATTACATCATTATCTCAATAGACACAGAAAAAGCTTTTGACAAAATACAACATTCATTCCTATTGAAAATACTAAAAAGTATAGGAATAGAAGGGTCTTTCCTAAAAATAATAAACAGTATCTATCTAAAACCATCAGTCAACATCATCTGCAATGGGGATAAAATAGATGCATTCCCAATAAGATCAGAAGTGAAGCAAGGATGCCCATTATCATATTTATTATTCAACATTGTACTGGAAACACTAGCAGTAGCAATTAGAGAAGAAAAAGAAATTGAGGGTATTAAAATAGGCAATGAGGAGACCAAGCTATCACTCTTTGCAGATTGCATGATGGTCTACTTAAAGAATCCTAGAGAATCAACTAAAAAGCTAGTGGAAATAGTCAACAACTTTAGCAAAGTTTCAGGATAGAAAATAAACCCACATAAGTCATCAGCATTTCTATATATCTCCAACACATCTCAGCAGCAGGAATTAGAAAGGCAAATTCCACTCAAAATCACAGTAATATAAAATACTTATTACTCTATCTGCCCAGGCAAACACAGGAACTATATGAACACAACTACAAAACACTTTCCACACAAATAAAACTAGATTTGAGCAATTGGAAAAACATTAACTGCTCGTGGGTAGGACGAGATAACATAATAAAAATGACCATCCTACCCAAACTTATCTATTTAGTGAAATATCCATTGAATTTCCAAAAAAAATTTTTACTAAATTAGAAAAAACCGTAGTAAAGTTCATTTGGAAGAACAAAAGATCAAGGATATCTAGGGAAATAATGAAAAAAATGCAAAAGAAGGAGGCCTTGCAGTCCCAGATCTCAAACTATACTATAAAGCAGTGATCATCAAAACAATTTGGTACTGGCTAAGAGACAGAAAGGAGGATCAGTGGAATAGACTTGGGGTAAATGACCTCAGTAAGACAGTCTTTGACAAACCCAAAGACCCCAGCTTTTGGGACAAAAATCCAGTATTTGATAAAATCTGCTGGGAAAATTGGAAGAGAGTGGGGGAGAGATTAGGTTTGGATCAACACCTTACAGCCTACACCAAGATAAACTCAGAATGGGAGAATGACTTGAATATAAAGAAGGAAACTATAAGTAAATTAGGTGAACACAGAATAGTATACATGTCAGACCTTTGGGAAGGGAAAGATTTTAAAACCAAGCAAGACTTAGAAAGAGTCACAAAATGCAAAATAAATAATTTTAACTACATCAAATTTAAAAGTTTTTGTACAAACAAAACCAATGTAACTAAAATTAGAAGGAAAGCAACAAATTGGGAAATAATCTTCATAACAAAAACCTCTGACAAAGGTCTAATTACTCAAATCTATAAAGAGCTAAACCAGTTGTACAAAAAATCAAGCCATTCTCCAATTGAAAAATGGGCAAGGGACATGAATAGGCAATTTTCAGTTAAAGAAATCAAAACTATTAATAAGCACATTAAAAAGTGTTCTAAATCTCTGATCATCAGAGAGATGCAAATCAAAACAACTCTGAGGTATCACCTCACACCTAGCAGATTGACTAACATGACAGCTACAGAAAGTAATGAATGCTGGAGGGGATGTGGCAAAATCGGGATATTAATTCATTGCTGGTGGAGTTGTGAATTGATCCAACCATTCTGGAGGGCAATTTGGAACTATGCCCAATGGGTGCTAAAAGACTACCTACCTTTTGACCCAGCCATAGCACTGTTGGGTTTGTACCCCAAAGAGATAATTAGGAAAAGACTTATACAAGAATATTCATAGCTGCTCTCTTTGTGGTGGCCAAAAACTGGAAAATGAGGGGATGCCCTTCAATTGGAGAATGGCTGAACAAATTGTGGTATATGTTGGTGATGGAATACTATTGTGCTCAAAGGAATAATGAACTAGAGGAATTCCATGGAGGCTGGAAAAACCTCCAGGAAGTAATGTAGAGTGAGAGGAGCAGAACCAGGAGAACATTGTACACAGAGACTGATACACTGTGGTACAATTGAATGTAATAGACTTAGCCCTTAGTGTCAAGGGAATGTCCCTGAACAATCTGTAGGGATCTATGAGAAAAAAACACTATCCACATGTAGAGGAAAAACTGTGGGAGTAAAAACACCAAGGAAAGGCTACTGCTTGACTACAGGGGCTGAGAGGATATGATTGGGGATGTAGACTCTAAATGAACATCCCAGTGCAAACACCAACAACATGGAAATGGGTTTGGATCAAGGACACAAGTGATACCCAGTGGAATCACACATCGGCTATGGGAAGGAGGGTGGGAGAGTAGGGAGGAAAAGAAAATGATTTTTGTATCCAAGAAATAATGTTTGAAATTGTCCAAATAAAATAATGTTTAAGGAAAAAAAATAACCACCAACCAAAAAGTCTGGCATTGTATACAATGCTCCATAACCAAAGTGCCAAGATTGGTGGATATAATTTAACAATTTTCAGTTCCAATTATTTTGTTATCCCCATTTACATTTTGGAAAAAATCTTTATTTCTACTATTTTTATATTTGACAATAACTTATTAACATAAGCATTTCTATCTGCAAAGAACAGAAATAGACATATATGAAACTTCAAATCTCCATTACGAAAGCCTGATCTTTTAAAAAGTATGTAATATATATTTGAAACTGTCTATCTTTGTTATCTTTGTCCTTTTATAAACCTCTCCCTGCATTGTATAACATGTTTTGCTGACTCTCCTATTTTTTACCTTTTTAACCATCATTATCATTTGATCCCTTTTCCTCCAGATTACCACCCCCCACACTGTTTAAAAAATACCTTCCTGAAAAATAAGCTAGTCAAACAAATATATATATACATATATATATATATATATATGACAAGTCTGAAGATGGATATCTCAATTTGCATCTTGAATCTATTATGAGCAGCAAGCTTCATCATCAGGCCTCTGAAGTCACAGCTGGTCATTGCATTGATCTGAGTTCATAAGTCTTTAAACTTGAATATTTAAGTACATGAGTAAATTTAAACAGAAATACTTTCTATCATGATCCATATTTTTGTTCCTCCTAATGAATGAATAAATACTGTACTTGACTTCATTGCACTCAACTCTTCTCTTAAAAAAAAAGATGGATGATCATGATGAAAAATTCAAATTCACTAAGTTAGGTAGGGAAGTTTATTGTGGTTTACCTCTGGGAAAACAGATCTGTTCTAGTACCTCTATTTTCAACATGCTTCAGGGTGAAAACCTTTTTAATACTATTTTATAACATTGAAAAATTTCACTAGACACTAGGGAATGGAGAATTTTTATCACTAGACAAAAGAACTCTAAGGCAAAACTCTCTAGGGCAGCCCATACCAGATTAAAATGTAATTGAGAAATGTTTAACAAAATAAATAAAAATACAACATAAAACAGCTAATATTAATGTATGATTTTCTAAGACAATATGTGGTTCAGGGATCCACTTCTATTTGAATTTGACATCATTGCTTTAGAGTAGAATTCAATACTTCTCAAGTATGACTTTAAATACCTATCCATCAGCACACTGAAAGTGAATGATATTTATAAAACTGCATACTTAATAAAATACTCTTTGATTTGAATTTGAAAGTGTTAACTTTCTGCATTCTCTAAAAGTATACTTGAATATTTAACATGACCTATATATTTCAATACTTCAAGGATTTGTGATTTCATCAATGTGAATATTTTCTCCAAAAATACAGATTGCAACCCTTCTGTAACTTGGGATATGTTTTTTGAAAATTCATGGAACAAAAATATGGAATGCCCCTACAGTCAGCCCAGTGATCATCTCTGTGAAGCTTAACTAGGCTCATCTTCAGATCCTGGCTCTGTCAATTATGACCCTATGGGACCCAAAAAGAGAAAAGAAAAGAAAATTGATGAGTAAATCACATAAGCCAAAACTTTATATAGAAGTAGATTTGACTTCCACTGCAAAGAAAAAATTGCATGTTGCTATAATTTATAAGTAATTGAATAAAATTGGAATACAACACCCTTGAAGACAGTTTTGTAGTGAGGTGGTTTTACATAAGAAATATGAGTGGAAGTCAGGAGATCTGACTTCAAATTCTGCCTTAGATTCCTAGTAGCTGTGAAATCAGAAAAATTCTCTTAAGCTTTAGGAGCTTCAGTTTACTCATCTACAAAACAAGGCTGTCAAATTAGATCACCCATAAGATCCCTTCCAACTCTAAATTTCCATTCTTGTAATCCTCTGACAGAAATAAGGTCTTTGAAATAGTTCTAGTTTGGGAAGACCCAGAAGACTGAATTTTTCTGGTATAACCTTTAAAAAACAGTTATCTCCAGGGTTTGATGAAGCCAATATAAATTTGTATAATTGTCAATATAGCCATTTGACAAAGGAAAAGGAAAAGAGGACAAAGTATAGTTTAAAACAATTACAGAAACTGTAGAGGAGGAACTAAAGGAAAGAGATAAATTGAAAACAATATTTGAACACAGACCAAAGCAAAGTAACCAAATTTTTTTTGTGTGCTTACGATGTGCCAGGCACTGTACTGAATACTGGGGATACAAATACCACATATATATGTACATATATATGGTTTATATATATATATATATATATATATATATATATATACACACACACACACAACACACACACACAGAGGGAAACAGAGGCAGGGGAGAGACAACACACAAAAGGGGACTTGGAGAACAAAATTCAAAGGGGTGGGATGAGACCAGCCAATAAAGGCTGAATAGAGAATCTGAGCCCAACTGGAAAGTAAATGTATTTCTACAGACTCACTATTCATAATAACCAGGCTTTTTTAAAAGAAGAAATGAGATATTCAGATCTTAACATTGCATACTAGCCATGCTATTTGCTGTCTCATCAACTTAAAAATGAAAAAGAAAATCAAGTTGTCTTAATCTCATAAATTATTTACATATGAAAGCTCTTCACTCAGTGGCACATGTTCTAAATAGCAGAACACCCTGACTCACACGAGATCTAACTAGCTACCTAGAATTACAGAGTTCTTAGCACTTCTCATGATGGATCTTTTTCTGTATCTACCAAGGATTAAATTCTGTGTAATAAGACATTGTGGCTAGTAAATTGTAGGGTGCCTAGATTAATGCCATTAGCCTTTTCTAGGTAGGATTCTTGATCACAAAAATATATTAAATTATGTTCCTACCATGAAGCAGAGCTTCAATTAGGCCACATGAATAGTTTCTATTGCTAGATTTTTATTTAAAATTTATAAACATGGCGTTTAATTCATAATTTCTTCTGGAATCATTGCTTCATTTATTGTGTAATTTAACGAATATTAGTGAGTATCTCTTAGCTGTGAGTCATTCTGCTAGGTAGATGCTGGAAGGGAAGGTACAGAGTAGAATAAGATGTCCACCCTGCCCTCATGTAGATTCTTTATGGCTCAGTTCATTCTAACAGGTAACTCACTTAAAGTAGTTAACAGAAGTTGTCACTCTGGCAAGAACACCTCACCTATCTTGTTCAATAGACTGAGACTTCCATTTGAGTTAAAATCTTTTTCCCCAAAAATACTTTGTTTAGCTTAATAGAATGACAATTTCCAAAGCAATATAAAGTATAGAGCTGTTGCTCAGGGCAGTTAATAACAGGCTCTTTGGCTCCATCTGCATTGCTTTATTCAGTCAATTATTTCTCTGAATGACTCAGTTCCTTGCTTTTCCTGAGCCTGAGCTATGAAAGAATGGTAACCTAGAAGAACACAGGGAGGTGAGTTATTGATTACCTACATACCTCCACAGGTAAAATTCATCCTTACCATAAGAGCTGCCTAATTCTAGTCAGCTCAGAACACAAATTACTCATGTAGCTAAGACACAGAGAGAAGTAACCTGTTGAAGACTGCATAGATAGGAAGTGGAACAGCTAAGATTTGAACTCCTGTCTTCTTCCTCCAAACCCAAAACTCTTTCCACTGCACCAAAAAAAAAAAAAGGGTGTTATTTCCTTCAGGTTATCAGAGGATTATTTAACAAATTATGTTTCCTTTACATAGGAATATGCACAAAAAGCAAATGCTTCTTTCACTGAAGAGCCCTGTATTCCCAGAGCACACTTTATTTACTTTAAGGTCAAACCCATTAAAATTTGCTAAAATTTAGCTTTACCTCAATTTCATCATTTATGTAGTACTTTAAAATATGTAAAGTATATGTTTGATCTCATCTTATCCTTACAACAATCCTGTGAAGAATGGAAACAAAACAGGATGCTGTACTGTTATCTAGAGAGTCAATTTATCTAATTCAGTCAAAAGAAGTTGGTTCCTCCACAAAATTATAGGCCTAGTCCATGGCTATACCCAGGGGGATGCTGGTAAATGTGTAACAACTGGCTCTCCATTAAAAAAAAAACAACAGCTATGTAGGACCTACTTTTAAGTTTAATCGGCATTTAATCCACCTCTTTGGTAAATCTGGACAATCAAAAAAAATAAATAAATCAAGCCTTGATTTGTAATACTTGACCATTTCTAAGGTGGAAATGCTGATATTGGAAATGTAACAATCCTTTGACAAAAAGATGTATGTTTATGTAAAACTATGTTTTGCTTGTTTCTTTTTATTAGTTTCTTCTCTTGAGGAAGACATATACCGGTCATTCTTCAAACACTATTTCTGTTGCTGCTTATAATGTTTTCTTGGTTCTGCTCATTGCATTCTTCAAAATTTCAGGTAAGTCTTTTCATGTGTTTACAAAATTAACCTGTTCATCATTTCTTATGGCACAGTAGTATTCTGTATAGTTAGCTGGCAATTTTAATGCAACAAAGAAAAAAAGAAATTTTTTTAAAAGACAAGAAAAGAAATTTAACAATCACCTCTCACTAGCCAGTACAAGTTATGTCTAGAACCTAGGTTCAGCCTTCCTTTAGTGTGCCTGGAAGTCTCTGGATCATTGTAAGGTGTGGGGCTAAGTGAAATCACTGGATCAGCTTAGAAGTCTCCTCTGAATTCTTTAATTCAAGTGATCATAGTTTTCATCTCAGTTTTCCTTAGTTATCAGGTATCATAAGAGTGCTACCACACTATCTAGCCATATTCCTTAATGAATGATTTTATATGCACCTTGGAAAAAACCTATAAACTACTTAGCAAAAGCCATTTTTATCCCCATTTTACAGATAAGAAAACTGAGGCTTAGAGATATTAATTACTTTGTTCATGGTCCTAACTAATGAACATCAAAGGCAGAATCTGAACCCTGGTCATCCTGATTCTAGGACAAGAACTCTGCTGAGACTAACAGCTGACATGTAGCGCAAAAGACATGAGAAAGCCTTAAAGTTTATGAATAATTTTACATATGCTACCTTATTCAAGTCCAACATCAAATCCATGAAGTAGGCAGAGCAGATATTGTTGTCTTCATTTTACATTTAGGAATTTTAGATTTAAGGAAGCTGAGATTCAGAAATTAATCACTAAAAAGTTTAATTAAGAAAAGAAAATAATTCAATCAACAAATATTCATTAATGTCTACTATGTGCCAGGCACTATGGCAGGCATTGGAGATACAAAGACAAAAATGAAATAATTTCTGCCTTGGAGGAGTTTACAGAATAGCCAAGGGAAACAACATCACACACAATATGTACACAGAATTGTTTATACAACGTAACAACATTCCTAGTATTTCTATGAGTACTTGGAGGTTTGTGAAGTCCTTTACTTCACTCAGTCTTCACAACTCTATGAAGCACTTCCTAGTTTTACTCTTATTTGGAGTCTGAGACAGATTATGTTATTTACCCATTTCAACCTGTGTGATCATAGGTAAGTCCCAACTCTGGGCTCCAGTTCTTCTTTGGTAAAATGACAGGGTCTGACTAGATGACTTGTAAGGTCTTTTTCAGCTTTAAGTCTATGATTCTATAAAAGTAATGAGAGGTAGAAGGATTAGAAGTCATGGTGAAAACAAAGAATAAGGTGAGGATGATTCTATGGATGCATTAGAACCAGCTCACACTGGCTAAAGGAAGCTGATTGTTAAACTTTCATTTTGAACATTTATGCATTTATTAGAATTTTAACATTAACATTTATTTATTATATTTAATATTTAACATTAACATTTATTAGAAATCATCAAACTCGGGAGCAGCTGGGTAGCTCAGTGGATTGAGAGCCAGGCCTAGAGACAGGAGGTCCTGGGTTCAAATCTGGCCTCAGCCACTTCCTAGCTGTGACCCTGGGCAAGTCACTTGACCCCCATTGCCTAGCCCTTACCACTCTTCTGCCTTGGAGCCAATACACAGTATTGACTCCAAGATGGAAGGTAAAGGGTTTAAAAAGAAAATCATCAAACTCTACAAAGCACAGCATAACCTATTGTTTTGTGGATTAGCTGGATTGAAGTGATGGAGAAAATGTTAATAGTACAGATTTAACTTTAAAATGATTGGGTATAAAAATGGAATATTTGTTATGCATTATAATACATGTATAACCCAGGTCAAATTGCCTGCTGGCACTAAGAAAGGTAAGAGAAGGGAGGGAGGGAGATAACTCTGATCATATAACTTAAAAAAAAAACTTATGTGGAAATTTGTTATTATATGTAGTTGGCAAAAAATAATTTTTTTTAATTAAAATTTTTTTTGGATAGAAACACTAAAAAAACAGTTTGTGTATACTTCTCCCTTTCTTCCCCAGCAACTTGCTTTTTTGTTTTGTTTTTTTTTTGTTTTGTTTTGTTTTAAAACCCTTACCTTCTCTCTTAGAAACAATACTAAGTGTTGGTTCCAAGGCAAAAGAGTGGTAAGGACTAGGCAATGAGGGTTATGTGGACTTGCCCAGGGTCACACAGCTGGGAAGTTTCTGAGGTCAGATTTGAATCCAGGATCTTCTGGCTCCAGGCTTAGTGCTCTATTCATTGAGCTACCTACTTGGTCCCCTTAGTGACTTGTTAAACATTTATCAGCACCCCTTTGAGCAAGGTCTATGTTCAGTGATTAGACTAGAAAGAGGGATAGCAAGCTGTGCTCAGATAAAAAGGGTTTCCAAGTTTTTGAACTCTGACAGTCCTTGGTCATACAACTAGCAGACAACCCCATAGGATCATAGTTTTAGAAATGGAAGATACCTTGAAGGCCATCTGATCCATCCCTCCACACAGGTGAGTAACTGGAAACCCAGAGTGGTGTAGTGATTTGCCTAAGGTCACACAGGTAGCAAGTGGCAAAATCAGGATTCAAACAAAGGTGTTCTTTCTTTAAATCCAGCTGTTTCTTCTTTGCCATGATGCCTCTGAACTCAGGCCTGCAGCTCTCCTGATTACAAGTCGGTCTAATCATGAGGCAGAAAAAGTATAATGAAATCTTTGGCCACAGCAACTCTTAAAAATATACCTTATTTATGTACATAAGTCTGCCTTTGAGGCATTTTCAGTTTAGCCAGGGGAAACACAGATATACAAATTATTGAGAGTTCACCACCTATATTGATGGAGGAAATACCCATAGTAATGAGATCCCAGATCTTTGAGGGAACCTCATACTTTTTTGACAGTATTTTATTTCCACCCCCAATTACACATAAAAGCATTTTTAAGATTCATTTTTTTAAAAAATTGAGTTCCAAGTTCTCTTTCCTTTCCTCCCCAGATTCCTCTTTTCCCTGAGACAATAAACAATCTGATATAAATTTTCCATGTGCAATCATGTAAATATTTTTCCATGTTAGTTATTTGGTATAAGAAAATTCAAACAATCTCTTTACTCCAAATGAAGAGAGTGAATTATAGTATGATTCAGTCCCTGTACTGACTCTATCAGTTCTTTCTCTGGAGGTTTATACCATTTTTCTTCATGAGTCCTTTGGGATTGTTGTGCATCATTGTATTACTGAGAGGAGCTAAGTCTTTTACAGCGGATCATCCTTACAATATTGTTGTTGCTATGCATAGTATTATCCTAGTTCTGCTTAATTCACTTTTCATCAGTTCATGTAAATCTTTCCAGGTTTTTCTGAAATGATTTTACTCATTTTTTCTTATAGCACAAAAGCATTCCATTACAATCGTATGGCATGATTTATTCAGTTATTTTGCAATTAATGGGTATCCCCTTAATTTCTAATTTTTTGTTACCATAAAAAAGAGCTCCTATAAATCTTTTTGTACAAATAGATCCTTTTCCTTTTCTTTAATCTCTCCAGATTGCAGGCTAGTCATGGTATTGCTAGATCAAAGGTTATGCACATTTTTAGAGCCATTTGGGCATAGTTCCCAATTGCTCTCCAGAATAGTTGGATCACCCTGCAACTCCACCAACAGTCCCAGTTTACCCACATTGCCTCCAAAATCTATTTTCCTTTTCAATCATATCAGCCAATATGACAGGTATAAGGTAGTGCCTCAGAGTTCTTTTAATTTGTATTTTTCTAATCAATAGTGATATCAAGCATTTTTTCATATGATTATAGATAGTTTTGATTTCTTCATCTGAAAACTAGTGCCATACTTTTAAAATCCTGGTTAGCTCTTTATAATTGCTATGAATTCAATATTTCATAATATTAAAGGACTTCACCATAATTCATGGTATAGAAAACTTTATAAAATTCACAATTTTTCTTACTATTTCTCTTGTCAGTTTCTAGCAGTAAGATGCAAGTGTAGATGTATTTAGTTTGAAATATTGTTATACATGATCTGTGGGGCAATATGAAATTCAAACATAGAGAACCAGAAATGAGAGAAAAGAGAATGTACTAAAGAGAAGAGGGGTAACACACTACTAGCTGATGACTTGTAACTGAAATTAGCATAGTGGGTGCAGTACTGGGCTAATCTTTTCCCTTTAAAGGAACTGAAGGGGATTTGAGGACCCATCTAGAGCCTCTCTACCTCCAGCAGTTAGGTAGTACAGTGGATATAGTGTTAGATTTGGAGTAGAAATATTTGAATTCAAATCTGTCTTCAAACATCTAATAGCTACTAGTTGTGTGACCCTGGATGAGTCAGTTGTTTGCTTCAGTTTCCTCATCTATAAACTGAACTAGAGAAGGAAATGGCAAAGCACTCCAAGTATCTTTGCCAAGAAAACCCCAAATGGGGTCATGAAGAGTCGAACAAGATTGATCAATGACCTCTGAGAAAGATTTTACGTATACTTAAACAATATGAGGACTGTATCATTTATATTTTAGTGATGAATCATGAAATGTCAGATTATTGAATGTCTGAGCTGGTGGTAGGTGGTAGTCTTGTTTTAATCATGCCCTTTAACTTTGGAGTTCACCTTAAATGTACCTTTTTACCACAATAATTAAATAACCTCTGTCTCTTCTTTATTGTTGTCCCTGTTTTAATTTTTTGTCTTTATGAAGGTTTTTAAAGTAAAACTTGTGTTATCTAGGAAGAGAGAGAAAAAAAGCCATTTTTCTTCTCTAGAAAATGTCATTTTCATTTTTATGGGATGTCGACATGTTTACTTTCTCAGTGCTATTTTCTTCTGTCCTTCAGGACATATTCTATGTCCTCCCCATTTAAGAAATATGTTTCAGGTCTTCACAATGTTCAGGTCTGATGTTTACCATTAAGCATGAGGTAAGGCACAAGCCAGTGACAAAGTTAATAAATGCTTAATAAAAATCACCAGTTTATTTACTTTCAGAAAGTATATAAGATAATAAAAATATGATTACATTTTTAGTGAATTTAGTACTGCTGAAAGGTGTCAAATTGACAGCCTCAAAGACTAAAATCCATCATTTATCAACTGAACAAGTAAATCGGGATAGCAAAGGCATAGACCCCCTTGCATTGTATTTCTATTGTGACTTTTTTGATCTTTAGTCTTTCAAGAAGCCATTAAAACCAGCCTTCTTGGTTAAAACAAACAATATGTGTGTATGTGTGTGTGTGTGTGTGTGTATTTGACTATTTACTTTTAAAGTCAGAAGGATACTATTATGTTTCATATTTTAATTGCTACAGATAAACAAAAAGCAAGTTTTAATTATTGTCCATACAGTTTTGGTTTTTGAAGATTGCTGCTTTAATCTTAGTTCAAATTTTTCTACATCTTGCTTTTTTTGCATCAGCTCTCTTGTTTCACCAGTCAAAATCCCATAGAGAAATATGGTCTAGCTAAGGTATTACTGTTCTATGTATTCTGATTCTTCTAACTACATAGTTAACTATACTATTGAAAACCTCTTACAAATAATAATTTATATTTTATAGTGAAAATATTTTTTTCACAATAAGGAGGAAATAAGGTGCAAGTAATATTATTCTCATTTCACATGTCACAAGGACATATTAGTTAATGTTTAATAACCAGTTCTCTAAAGAAAAAAAAAGTTTGCTTGAAATACTTTTAAGTTTAATATGAATTAACATTTATGTATAACTTTCTTAAATCTAGGCAATCAACAAAATAATGAATCAAGCTGAGATTTACATATAAGATTTGTCAATTTCAGAGTTGTAAACATGCACTGAAAATTTATCCAAAGGGACAACTAGTTTTATCTCAGTGGATAGAGAGCCAGGCATGGAGACTGGAGGTCTTGGGTTCAAATCAGGCCTCAGACACTTTCTAGCTATGTGACCCTAGACAGATCACTTAGTCCCAGTTGTCTAGCCCTTAGCCCTCTTTTGCCTTGGAGATGATCCTTAGTACCAAGGGTTTTTTTAAAAAATAAAAAGAAAATTTATATGAGTTGGCTCCAGTATACTTTTACAGATGGAAGTACTAGGAGCTCTAGCAGGTTAAGTGAATTTCCCATGATCACATAGCTATGAAGTTCTGGAATAGGATCAGAATGTCTGTCTCCTGATTACCAGTCCAGCACTGGGCCAAGCCACCTTAGTACAAAGCTGAATTCTAGGACAAATGGTCATTACTTGTCTTTGGTTTATATTTGATAACATTTACTAACCATAATATGCTGCAAATTTTTCTTTAGGATTATATTTGAAGTCAAATTTAATACTATATAAATTTTTTATTCTCATAAAATTTTTCTTATTTCTTTCCATTTTGCTATAGTAGGGAAAATGTTTTCATTTTTATGCTAATATTATAAACTTATTTAACTTTTAAAATACCTCAAACACAAATATATATATATATATATATATATATATCATAGTGCCCTATGCCTATATACATAAATATACATAGATACAATATAAGCTATACATGACATGACTTGGGAGAAAAAAGTTTCTGGCAAAAGAATCCTTTTGTGATAGAATGACAGGAATATCAGAAAAAAGAAAAAAATAGTTAAAATCTATTTAAATTTGAAAAATTATATTATTTTACATGACATTCTCAACAATAAGTCAGGAAATAAGATCTTAGTAGATCATGTAATGGCTAAGCAATGTAATGTCATTAGTAAGACTTTCCAAAAATTATTAATGGGTCAATGTCAACCAGAAGAGGAAAAAGGGCATGATGATAGTAGGCTTATTTTCCACATCGATCTGGATAAAGATTTTTTAAAAATCCTCTTTAATTTGGCCATTGAAAGTTAAAGTCAAATCAGAAGGGAAAATGTAGGAATTAGACAAGAGAACCACTGAGGAAAATGTTAGGTATCATTTTGGTTTATACAGTGAGAATTCCAAATAGCACTGGAAATTTTAAATTACAAGCCAGAACCAAACATTCAAGTTTAGTGGAGTGTCATCACTTCTATGAACTGAAAAATCCATTTCCCAAACATTATCCAGAACCAAAAGTGTCCCCTTGTCTAGGGGTACAGTGGAAGCAGAGGAGATGTAGTATCCAAAGTATATAAGATGCAGCCCTGTCCTGAATACATTAACAATTATACCAAGATATATAACTAAAAAATATGTAGGGATCTTAGTAGATAAATAGCTGAAAATGAGTCTTCCCTGATACTATATTATTCTTCCTATTTCTCTGACCCTGGATTTTTTTGTTTCCTTCAATGACTCCTCTCCCAATTCCTTAAAAGGTCATTAATCTCTATTCTGTCTTTGCATTTAATCACCCTACTGTCATCTCAAAGCCCTGACCTCTCATTTTAAATTTAGTTCCATTTACATGTTCCAATCTAAGCACCTCATATTCAATCTATCAAGAACAGAACAGAAAAAACACTGGATATTCAGTGGAAAGGCTTGGGTTGAAACCCTGATTGTTATCTATGTGATTTGTGCTTTCCTTAGAAAAATATACACAATACATTTTGTATATATTTCATACATATATTTACACATGCAAATGTCTCTTCTAATAGAATACAAGCTCCTTAAGGGCACAGAAGGTTTTATTTCTAGCTTTGTAGCCTTGGCACCTAGAGCAATGCCTGGAAAGTGCCAGTCATGATAGAGTGCTCGACTCAGACTTGGATTAGATCTGAACTCAGACCGTGTGACTGTGGGCAAAGCATCTAGCCTCTGTTTGCCTCAGTTTCCTCAAATTTAAAATGAGGATCATAACAACACTGACCTTGCAGGGTTGTGAGGATAAGGAAGATATTTGTGAAGTGCTTACTTAGTGCCTGGCACATAGTAAATGCTATATAAATATTTATTCCCTTCCCTGGTACATAGTAATCAATCAAGTAATCCAGAAGCTTATATTAAATGCCTTCTATAGGTCAGTCATAGTGCTAGTCACAAGGGATATGAAAACAAAAACTGAAGCTATCTCAACTCTCAAAGAGTTTAGGCAAGACAACATGAACAAAAAAAGTAGACAGAGATAATGGTACACAAAACAACTTCAAATAAAGTTAAGTAGCTTGGAAGAGAGGGCACTAGAAGTTGGTGGAAATTGTGAAAATATTGCAGAAGGGAGGCTTCTTGTGGGCCATGGAGAAAGAGAATGATTGTATGGATTGGAAAAGAGGAGAGAATGTATTCCAAATATCAAGGTGGAGCACTGTGTGTGAGAAGGAGGGAGAAGGCCAGTTTGGCTCACAGGACAAAGATAATGTATAAGACTAGATAGATTATGGACCAAAACCACACAGAGAGGCTTATATTTTTTTCTCCAGAGGCAATTGGATCCTCTGGAATTTATTGAATAGAGCTCTGGAATGAACAGATCTAAGGAAAACCACTTTGGGAGGGGTGTGGAGGATAGATGGAAGAGGGGAGAGACTTGAGGGAGAGATACCAACTAGGAAACCACTATCATACTCCCACAGAGAGATGTTGAGGGTCTGAACTAAAGGGATGGCTGTGAAAATAGAGAGGAGTGATGTAGAAATGGCAGCATTTAACAACTGATCAAATAGGTGAGGTCAGAGACAGTGGAGATTTGAATATAACAGGAATTGTGAACTTTGGTGCCTAAAAGAATAGTGATGCCTTCTATAGAAAGAAGGAAATTTGGAAAATAAGTAGATCTTGGAGGAAAGATAATTAATTCCTATTTTGAGCATGTTAAATTTGACTGTCAATGAGACATCCATGGTGTTCTTTCTCTTGTGTGGCTGTTGTTTATTTTCATGATTGGTTCTCCTTATCTCACCCAGATTGGAGATGCATCCACTACTCATGGACCTGACCCCACCATTGACCAGCAGGGGAATTTTGACCCATTCCATTTTTGACCTAAGTGTTTTGACACGTCTCATGTACCCTTTGGTGTCTGTCTAACTCTTTCTTAGAAGCTCACCAAATTGATACTAGACTGAATGTGGATACCTTTATGGCTTCAACCCTACTACAGCTCAGAACTCCCAAACTCTAGAATGCATCAGTCTCAGACTCCCCAGTAGCAAGGGCTAGAGGCATTGCCACCATAACTTGCAAGGACATCCATTTTGAACTGTTCAATAGGTAGTTGGTGATACTGGATTTAAGTAGAGTAGAGAGAGTGGGCCTAAATATATAGATTTTAATGTGAACTATAAAAATGGAGATTTGAACCCTAGACTTCAATCCCCAGAAGTCCTTGGTATTTCCCAGAATTCCCTATAATCTCACCTGAGTCTCCACCTGGGCGAGATCACAATTAGTATTTAAACTGGTAGTAACGCCTACCTCTCTCTCTTCTAGGCTCTGCTCTCCCATTGCAATGATGTAGTAAGTAAGCTAAGCGCAGGTATTCTGAATTGGCTAATCAGTCATGGGCACGTGGTTTCTTATTTTTGTATTTTCTTTATTCCTTGAATTCAAATAATCCTTAATAAACCTCATAAAATATAATATTTTTATTACTAGAGACAAATTTAATTTTTTACAGAACTGCATAGAGAGGACTATTAATTCCATGAGGATTGATGAGGAAAGAAAGGGAGGTAGGAAGAGGAGGGAGGGAAGTAGGAGAGGGGAAGGGAGAGAGAGAAAGAGACAGAGACAGAGGAAAGAAAAGGAAAGAGTGTCCAGGACAGAGACATGGAAAACAGAGATAGGAAGGAGCAGAGTGTATAAGAGAAAGCATCTAGCAGTGTGTAATGCAGCAGAGAGGTCAAGTAGGATGAAGGCAGAAAAAGGGCCATTAGATTTGGCAATTAAGAGATCACTGATAACTATGGAAAGAGCAGCTTCGGCTGAGTAATAAAGTTCAAATAAGGTCAAAGGACTGAAAAGTGACTTCGAGGAGAAATTTGGAAGCAATGAGTATAGTCAGCTGTTTCTAGAAATTTGTCTGAGAAAGGAAGAAAAATAAATGACAAAGTTTGAGGTGAAGGAAAGGTCTGGTGAAGGTTCTTTAAAATGATTTGGGCATGTCTGCAGGCAGTATGGAAGAAACTGGTAGAGAGGGTGATTAAGATTAAGAGAGGGTGAGATTATTGTAGAGTATCAATCTGATACAGAGATGTCATGGTGAGCATAATAGTTTTTCAAGAAGCTGCCTGGAGTTCCCTTCCCATTCAGTAAAGAAGTTAGGAGGCGGGTAGTAGTGGTGAAGGTCCAATAATAAGCAAGAAGATGAACTATACGTAACAGAGCGTGAAATGAGGAGGGATAAGAAAAGCCCAGGTTGGCTTCAAAGCCACAGCACAGTGGGAAAAGGGGATAGGTAGATGAGGCAGGAGTGATCAGCCTTGATTTGGGGGTAGTGGGGGAGGTCAGAGGGGTTTTTTTGGTCACTGGTAAAATAGATATAATTTTAATTAGCAAAATGTTCGGTATGATATCTACAGGGTAGCATGGATACCTATTAGTAATTAGTAAAGGCTTTTGATCAGCAGAGTATAACCAATTAGAAAGGAAAGGTAAAACATGATTACATGTAATATGTTTGTATCTAATTCTGTCAGCCCAACAGAATGGGAAATACCCATGGGGATGAGAACTTTGACTTTACTGAAAGGCATCTACCTCCTGGTCAGGAAGGAACTGTTTCCCTCCGTGGCTGAGATGTCCTAGGGAATTCTGACAATAGGACATAATAATGCCTAATAGTGAAGCTAAACTCATCAGAGGACTTATTTCTAAGAGTACCACAAGCCTGTTAGAAGAGACAGGGCTCCATGGGGAACCCACTCGTGATGGCAAGGGCAGCTGTTGACCATGAGCTATACTCCCGAAAGCCAACAGCCACAGTGTTTTCAGGTCCTCTATGCTCAAAATATTTTATTCCTCCCTCCCACTTAATAGGTCTTTTTGGTTATTTCCAATAACAGTTAGCTGAACTTGGAGTCAGAGAAACCTGAATTCATTTACAACCCCAAACACTTAATAGCTATGATGCTGGGCAAACCACTTCATGCCTCAATTTCCTTAACTGTAAAATGAACATAATAATAGCACTTACCTCACTGAGCTGTTAGGAACAGGAGATGCATGTTCCCAACTCCTTTCTTTACAAGGTCTCTTTTATCCATGTTTTCCTTCCATTTTAGCCGGTGACATTCTAAGCCTCACTATTTCACAATTGGGTGGCAGGAGTAGCTTCCCAACCAATTTCATTTCTGCTTCATCTTTTCAGTAATCTAGATTATCCAGGCTGACATGTCACTATCAAATCAATTTTCCTAACATACTGCTTTGATTATGTTGCTCTTCTGCTAACAGTCCATAATGCTAAGCATATAAAACTTGAATCCAAGTTCAGTCACCTGCCCTACCCAAGCCTTTCTAAATACTTCCAAATAGGATCCCCTCACTCCCCTGAGGCTCATCTCCTTCCATGGGCTCTCACAAACTTCGGTCATTCTGGCCTCTTTGACTAGGCTTATTTTGTGCCTTTCTATTTTCATTCCCCTCAAGCACCATGTTTTAAGGAAAGTAGCATTCCACAATAATAACTATATAATAAAAGCAAATTAAGTGTTTATTCCAAATTTCTAAATTTTTCTCACATCAAGTTAATTCATAAAAGTTTTAAAAAAACCTAAAAAGCTTAGGAATCATGAGGATGAATGTCAAACTGACTAAAGGTGTCTTGATATTCTAAAACATTCTAAAAAAAGTTTTGATTGAAAATATGTGTTTGAATCTCCCAATTAGGTTTGAAGTCATTGAAATTTTTCAAGAACAATCAAAAATCCTGGAATTTTGTTGAGACCTCACAAATCTGACATTTGATCATGCCTTGCCTGGCAAATTCTCTAGATATCCACGTATGAGAAAGGAAACTAGTCATCTGGATTCAAGAACAAGCAGTGTACCACTTCCTCTCTGGGTGACATGAGACAAGTCATTTAACTTTGCTTCCCTCCTTTCCCTAATGGATAGAACACCAGATTTGGAGTCAACAGGACCTGAATTCAAATCCTACCTTAGATGTGTAACCCTGGGCAAGTCACTTCACCTCTTTCTGTCACAATTTCCTCATCTATAAAATGAAGATAATAGTATGTCTCTCTCAGATCACAAAGTGGTACGTGCATACTAGTTTTTATTATTATTGTCATTGTCTGTAAAATGAAGCCTAGGGCATTATAACAACAGTACAAATCTATATGGAACAACAATTTACAAAATGCTTTCTAGAATTTACATTATTTCATCTGTTCCTTAAAGTCACCAATTAGGTAAAAACTGATAGTATGATTTTGCAGATGAGGAAACAAAGGCTTAGACATGTTCACAGTTAAGAAGTACAAAGGGAATGATTTGAACACTCTTTTCCTGGGCGAGCTCTAGCATTTGTTCCATGACACCACTCAGCAGGTCCCATCTAATACTGACTTTTTATGGTTTGATTCTATTATTCTACATATTCTTCATTTTACATCTTGTGGCTCTGACCTAAATGGCAAGAAATTTAGGAATGGTCTTGGAACTCACTCTCTGTGTGTATGTGATGACTTAACAATGTATTCTGCTTTGCTCCAAAGGCAAAAAATAATATCATTCAGTTCAGACTACAGGAAAGCAGTTCTGGGTTTGATAGAAAGAAGAATTTTGAACTATTAGAAATGTCCCCAAAGGAAAATGGGTTGTCTTGGGGGGGGGGGGAGGGGGGCAATGTGCTTTTTGTCACTATTGGTCTTGAAGGGAAAGCTAATTAGTCATTTTTCAGAGGCACATTCTAGATGATGCATTATTTGGATGAGAGACTCGATGAGATAACCTGTTCCCTCCTAGTCCTACCTTGGGTTCCATAACAGTGCTGTAAACATGGGAAGTGTTTACATAAGAAATCAAGCAGACGGCTCAGTGGATAGAATGCTGAACCCAGAGGCTGGGAGATTTACATTCAAATCCTGTCTCAGACACCTGCTTGCTATGTCATCCTGGGCAAGGCACCTTTCCTCTGTCACCTTCAGTTTCCTCTTCTGCAAAATGTGGACAACAACTGCACCCATTTCACAAGGTTTTTGTGTAAGGATCAAATGAGGTGACATGTAAAAAGTGCTTAGCATTGTGCCAGGCACAGAATAGGTGCTAAATAAATGTTTATTTTTTTCACTTAAGCAAAAGTGATTTGCAAACCTAAATCCCCTCATATAAATGCTAGCTATTATTGTTATTATACAAATCTATTTCTATATGGACATAATTTAATAAATTATATTTTAAAACAATGATCCATTATTGTTGTTGTTGTTATTAAAAATCCTGATTTGTAGACACCATTTGAAAAACAAAACAAAATACATCAGAGTACAAATGCAAGAGAGGAATCCTATTGGTACAGTGACATAATCTTACCATCCTGATTTACTTTATATGACAGGACAGTCAATAACTAATAAATAGGATTGAAAAGCATCTTAATAACATTTTTATGGCCTTTTCCTCTATAAACTTAATGGTTTTTATTTTGCCCTCTCTCTAGACCTATAAAAGATACAGGCACAGTGACGTTTGAAGGTGGTATAGTGTGCCCTGTTTCAGGGGTAGGAGAATTAACTTCTTCATTCTACTAGAGCCTTGGGCAATGGAGTGGAAGAGTATATTTCATTCCACAAATAAAACATTTTCAAGGTGTTGAGGAAAGGGAAGACCTCAGTCAGTGATAGTGATTCTCCTTTTCATCTGACTGAACATGAGGAAATAGGGAATCTTTTTCTGTTCTCCAGATTCTTCTCTTCCCCATCTCCCTTAACCTTAGCAATAGTCACTAAGCCACTAAGAAGCAGCTAGGTAGCACAGTGGAGAGTGCCAGGTCTGAAGTCAGGAAGACTCATCTTCCTGAGTTCAAACCTGGCCTCAGACATTTGTTAGTTGTGTGACCTTAGGCAAGTTGCTTAATCAGTTTTGCCTCAGTTTCCTCATCTGTAAAATGTGCTGGAGAAGGAAATGACAAGCCACTCCAGTATCTCTGCCAAGAAAACCACAAATGGAATCACAAAGAGTTATAAGCAATGACAACAACTTCACAACCAGCCACCAATGACTTGGCTTTAAATTAATATGACCAAAAAGAGAGAGAGAGAGAGAGAGAGAGGAGAAAGAATGATAAATAGAATAAAGCATTTCTTGAATGATTAGCATGCAGTCACATGAACTTGTAACTCCCTAAACCTTTACAGAGGAATTATGTTCAAATGACTTTGATACTATTGGATCTGAGATATGGAATTATTTATATTTGGTTGTTGTTATTACCATTAAATTAAAAAAATTATTACATGTTCTTGCTAACATCATATAGTTATTTAAAACCCTAAACACCTCAATGGATTTTAATTATATTTTAATTATTATTATTAATAATAATAATAGTAAAATTTCCATACACCAAGACTTTACAAAATATTTTCCTCACAGTGATCCTTTAATGAATCTTCCATTCTTACAGAGGCTCAATCTCTAGTCCTATAGCTGAGAAAATTGAGGCAAACAGATATTAAATGACTTGCCCAGGGTCACACAACTTGGTGACACAGTGGATAGGACTCTAGGTCCAAAGTCAGGTAAAATTTGGGTTCAAATCTGATTGATTTGAACTCTAGGCCCAGGACTAACTCCAGCAGTAGATTCTACTGCATAGAAGGATAAGGAGAAAGATGTTTAACTCAAGTAGTGGGAATTGGAGTTTTCAAATATTTGAGGAATAACCATATAGAATGGTGATTGGATTTTTTCTGCTTGGCCCAAGAGACAAAAAAAAAGTGCCAATGAGTAGAAACTACAAGAAAGCAGGTCTGAGCTGGGTAAAAGAATTTTGTAGCAATTAAAATTGCCTCAAAGTAAAATGGGTTGTCTCAGGAGGAAGTGTGTTTTCTGTCACTAATGGTCTTGAAGGGATTAATCATGTTTCAGGGAAACATTGCTGAAGAGATGGTGATGCATTATTTGGGTAAGAGGCTGGATGAGGTGACCCCTCCTAATTCTAGACTTGTGTTAGATAACAACTAATTCACATGTTAAGATAAACTTTAAGAATTAATATATCGACTTTTTCTTTATACATCTTTTGATTTTTTAAGCAAAAAAATTATACAATTATATGAACAAATGAAAAAATAGAAAAAGATGATAACTTGTCCATTGCAACCAAAGAAATGAATCAAGGATCATTATAAATTGTTGGCATTATAGCTAAAAAGAATATGGAATTAGAAGAAGCTACTTCAGACAGCATTATGGCTAGGAAAAATAGTGTTATCTGGCTAAAGTTGAGCTGTATCATGCCACAGTTATTAACACACTGGGGTAGACTTAGTTGGAAAATTTAAGAAGGAGAAAAAATTGTTATTGGTTGCTGGTAGAAAATTAGTATAACTGACTCTGTTGCCTCTAGGTAATTTGGATTATTCACAAAGAGTGAGTTAGGCTCTTATAAGCCTCCAGGATTTGGGGATTGAATCATTTCATTATCTCAGAGTCCTAGGAAATGGTCCTAACCTTTATCTGTCTTCTTGTTGGGTTTTTTCCTCTCCCTACATGTATGGAGTAGAAAGGGAGGCTACCAATCAGGCAGTGATTGTACTCCTGCTTCCCCTAAGACCTCCCTACCTTACCTTTCCAGGCCCTCCATGCCTGTGGAAATTCATGGTACTTACTGTAAAGGTTTCACATGAAGAGTTTTCTGGTAGATGATAATAAATGAGATGATGAAACAATTCTGAGACTGCCTAAGAAACATTTTTGATAAGGGAAGTACTGGAGACTGCCCTGTCATTCTAAAGGTGCGCTTGAGAGTCAGGAACAAAGACTATTGTGGCAATAAATCACAGGGAATTATTGAGAAATAATTTATAAACCAAATAAATACTGCGATATTTTCCTTATGTGAAACCATGATAGTGTGAAGTTCTGCAAGTCTTGCCTCCAAAAAATTGCAATTAAAGAAATGTGGGAAATATTTGCTGTATGGAGACTAGAAAAAAATTAATATTTTTAATTGAAAAGATAAAAGCTAAGAAGGAATATTATTTAAATCTGTAATTTCATGAAGAATATGTATAGGAGGAACATGGACTTGTTCACAAAATTCCAGAAAATCAGACAAAATCAGGTCACCCCTCAAAGCTTAAGAAAAGTCCAAAGAGGGCAGATAAAAGGAAGTATTCTATGTGCAGAAAACATAGGAGATAGCAACGTTATGAAACTCTTTTCTCATAGAGGTGGTTTAAATCCTTGAAAAAGGATGGGAAATGCCAAATCCATAAATGGGCTACTAAGGAAAACTCAAGATTTTTTAAAAGTCGAACCTTCTGAGGTTGATTTCAAGAAAGCTAACACTGGTCCCTTGGTACCACCATCACATAAAACACTGATTAGAGAGAACATATATTTGACCCATTGTGGCAATTCTTCTGTCCTTATAATGGGCTCCAATTACCCTTCCTCTCAAAACTTCTCTTAAATCCTTTTTGTTGGAGGTACTAATACTCCATGTCTCTTGCTCAGTCAATTTGTTACATCCCTTTCCTTGTCACTCTGCTAAACCTTGACAAATGCTCTTCCTCCAAAATTTGCTTCTTTTCCTTTGTACTCCAGAAAATCGTTGAGAAAACTTGGGTCTTGTACATGAATCTGCTCCATTATGCATTCATGCATCACTTGGTAATATCTTTTCACTCCCCTTCGTTCTGTTCAGTCTGTCCTCAAAACTTCTTTTGCAGTGCTTTTCCTTGACCACCCTCAGGCTGCCTGAAGACAGGCTGTTGTGAGACCATCATGCTATTTGTCACTTATCTTTCCTCTGAGCCTATCACCCCAGTTCTCCCTGTATCTTTTTATATTGTTTGCCTAATTAGGTTTTAAACCTGTTGTACAAGAACCATGTCCCACTCTACCTCTGTTCAAACCCTGGTGCTATGTGGCAGGTAGTTGCTTCTGGCTTCTGGCTAATGAGACCCTCCAGGGGAACTTGCAAAATGACTGGTGGCTTACTCGACAGTGAGAGCTAGTCCTTCTGAGGATTTTGTTCCTCATGCTGATTTTTTTTTCATTTTTATAGGAATAGAACTATTGGAGAAAAGCAAATATCGCTTAAAGTAATAATTCCTTTTTATGAGAGAAAATATGTAATATTTTACCAAGTAGATTCAGCAAATTAAGAAGAAAAACATGTAATCTAGATGTTCTGTTTCCCCTCTTTCCAGCATTTTTCTTAGACTATTCAGTTTTCAGCTATTCTGATTTTGCTGTACACTTAGCATGTGGAATAACGGTATTTGTTTAAACTGTGCTTGTAAACTTCAAACTAGAAACTTGAGAGTTCATATAATAGGAAAGCAAGTGTATGGAGCTATCAGCCCCTGCCTTTTGTTTTTCCTAATTCTTAGTTTTAGAATTAGTTGGCTCGTCTAAATTCCCAGTTAGAAATAACTATTAGGAGGACCACTGATAAAAGTCAGGTACAATTACTGGTGAAAAAGATACTAGCTTCTCTTTGTGACGTGGAAAAAGCCCCTGGTGCAACAAGGAAGTGCTGACTTGGAAAAATGGGTAGTTTGACACAGTGAAAGAAATAAAATTGTCATGAATGAAGGTGAAAAGGGATTGTCTTTGTCAAAAAGAGGATCCTCCTGGATGAACTGTCTGAGGACTATGGCTCATCCTAGCTTGTCTAGAGGAGTTAACGACTGAAAATGTGGAAAGAATCAGTATTTTTTCAGATCATTATAGCAGTCCTGGTTATATCTGCCTGAAGATGTAATGGCTGGTTCAAATACAGGGCCAAAGCACTGTAGGTGAAACATGACGCAGTTGCATAACCCTTTGACTGAGAAAAGGAAGCACTTCTACAATTTAACCTAGAAGGCCCTTGTTGGAAAGTCCTAGAGCAAAAATGCAGCAGGAGTTTCATGAATCAGATTGTCTTCTGGTCCACGGTATTTGAGTCCAAAATAGTTGACTTGGTCTTACTACAGATGAGGCAGTGAAGGTGATTTGTTTTAGAACTGGGTGGAAAGGGTGTGGTTTGCAAGGAACTGAGGGTATGCCAAGATGAATAGAATATTGTTCTTGTGCTCAAGCAACTTACATTAAGGAGAAATAAAATCAATGGTGTGCAGGTAAATGTTTAACAACCAGCTCTCAAAAGGGGAAATTGTAAGCAAGACAAATTTTTAAATTTTATTTTGTATTATTAGCATTCTTCTATCACTTTCTTAAAGACTAAACAACCAACAAAACAATAAGCCCCAATTTGTAAAGTTTGCTTAATTCTAAGATCAAAATACTTCTATGGAAAATTTAGTAATCTGCTCTTATGAATAGATTCAAGCTGGCTCCAATATATTCCCAATAGAGAACACATATCATCACTAACATGAAAGTACAACATAAATACAAAAGAGAGGTAGAGATGGAGAAGGACTATGTAGGAAGCTTTTGTTAGTTTGAAGAACAGAGGATGAATATCTGTGCATTTCCTGCCCTTGTGCAGCAGCAGGAGAAAAATTGTTGAATCATGACCAGCTGTTTGTGACCCCATTTGGGCTTTTCTTGGCAAAGATACCGGAGTGTTTTGGATTTTTTCCTTTTGTCATTCCTTTCTGCAGATTACTTTACAGATGAGGAAACTAAGGCAAAAATGGTTAAGAGATTAGTCCATGATTACATATCTAGTGCCGGCTTACACCTGATTTCAGATTTGAACTCAGATTCTCAGGTTCATTTTATGCACTCTGCCACCTAGCTAAGAAAAAGGTATCCTTTTCTAAAAACTCCATGGGAATCTTGTCAAAGCAAGAGATAGAGAAGATAAATTGGACAATTTTGATTTCATAAAATTGAACATGTTTGTATAAACAAAAGTAAGTAGGATTTTAAAGGGAAAGGTAAACTGAAAAAAAATAATAAATTTCTCTGATAGCCAGATATCCACGATAAATAGGGAAATGATACAGAAAAATAAGAAAAATAGCCATTCCACAATGGATAAATTGTCAAAGGATATGAACAGGCAAAGTTCAGAACAGATAACACATAATCAACAATCATAAGAAAAAAACATTCTGAAACACCAATAATCAAATTAAAATTGAAACCGCTTTGATCGCTTTCTCTCTTATCTAGCAGATTGGCAAATATATTAAAAAAAAAGGATAATTACAACTGTTAGTAGGTTGGAAGGGCCATGGGAAACTGGAAGCAATGTTGGGAAGCTGGAGACAGAGATCTGAGAGACAGAGAGACAGAGAGGAGAGAGAGAAAATAAGAAACTATGTGCAATAGGTCCATGTTTTCCCTTTTTCTGGCCTTCTTTCAATATGAAAATGTTCATATTTAATAATTTCCAAGTTCAAAATAAAAATATTTTAAATTAATAACTCCATATGACAAATTTAATTTATCTGAGTTTACTAAGGGAGAGACTCAAGAGCCTTTTCTGGAAATTAGGTACATTTGGGTACATGTGCCCAAAATCATATATACTGTACCACAAAATAGCAACAACAACAACAACTATGCCCAAAGTTAAAATAATCTCTGGGTGGTACCCTATAAAGCAGGAGTTCTTAATATGAGGTTGATGAATTTTGTTTTTTATATTTTGATAACTACATTTCATCATAAATGGCTTTGTTTATAATCCCATGTATTTGATTTTTTGGGTTTAAAAAACTATTCTTTAAGTGGTCCAAAGGCTTCATATTCTGTCAAAGAGAATCATAATACAAAAAAAAAAGTTCAAGAACATCATGCACAGGAAGTTTGGAGAAGGAATAGGTTTGAGGGAGAGAGAATTAGTTCTGTTTTGGATTGTTGGATTTGAGGTGTCTATGGGCCATCCAATTAAAGATATCTCTCAGGGAATTGGAGATTTGGGACTGGAATTTAGGAGAAAAATCAAAGAGTGCTCTTTTTAGAGATGACATTGAACCAATGGGACTAATAAGATTTTCAAAACTGAAGAAGTTAAGATAAAAAAGAAAGTGGTCCAGGATAAATCTTTAGAAGACCACAATGTCTGGAGTTCTAAGTAGGATTTTTTGCCCCCGAGGACAAGCTCTACAAATCATGGCTTGGGTAAGTTACATCAAAGGTATTTTTCATTAGAAAACAGATCATAGAATTCCATAAGGCTTCTGAAGAGATTGTACACTCCTTATTCCCTGAGAGAAATCAGAATATTTGGAAATATTTTATTTAAACTAATTATTCTTTATAGTTACAGACATTTATGCTACACTGGAGAATGGAACAGCCATGAAGTCAAGAATACTAGGAGAGCTCCAGCCCTGACTCTGATATATACTATTTGTAAGCCACTTACCTTTGTGTCCCAGGTAACTAAGACTATAAGTTATAGATTGAGGTGCCTCTAGAACAGTATTGGTGAAAGGGGTTTCCATACTGATAATTAGGTACCATAGAGTCCAAGAAAACAAAATAAAAAACAAACTACAAAACTTAATTTTTAATGTTAGATTTTTTCACACTTGATATTGAGGAAATCTGCTTACTTGGATTTCAGGTTGAATGGTAATCTTTCACACATAGATGTTCTAAGAGTGATCTGAAAGAAAATTTCAAGTAGTAAAGTGCTGGTAAATGTTTAACATCCAATACTCTGGGGAAAAAATTATATCCAGTATACTTTTCAGTTTAATTAGAATTATTAATATTTCCCCCATCACTTTGAATCAAGATAATCAACAAAACAATAAATCAGGACCAGAATTATACTGTTTGCTGATTTCTGAGGTGAAATATAATTAATGATCTAAACCAATCCAATTCAATAAACATTTATTAAATTCCTACTATATGCCAGGTATTGTGTTATGTAATAGGTATACAATTAATTAAAACTGAGTCCCTGCTTTCAAGGAGCTTACAATCTAAAGGGGAGGTGACAAATAAAAGGAGTCAGGAAAACAGGGGTACAGGGGCCAGGGGAAAATACCTGGTACAGTGGCATCTTGACCTGTGGAGTTAAAGGGGCAGGACAACAGATGCAAAATGGAGTGAACTTAAAGTTCAGTTTCAGCCCTCTGTAGAGGAAGGCTTGGGAGGAATTTGATACTCCATCCTCTTATCAGAAGGGAGAAAAGGCAGGTGCATTAATTTAGGCTTGAATTAGTAACCTGGTGGTTAGATTGGAAGTGGTGAGCTTATCTTGGGGGGGGGCATCTTGAAGTTGAAGTGAAGTTGAAATCAGGCAGAGCAGCAGATGCACAGTGAGTGAGCTGTGAATCCAGCAATTGGCTTGCGTTGGAGACAAGTGTTTGAGTTGCCTTTAACCAGCTCTAGCATACATCAAGTCAAACAAACCCCCTCTCAACCTCTCCAAGTATATTGGAGTTGGAAGGGATGTTAAAGATTCTATTTATTGAGTCAAATTCCTTGACTATTTTAGAAAGGATGAAGGCATGAAGTCTTAGAGAAAGGAAAATATTTATTCAAGTCATTGAGGAAAAGGTTCATTCAATGCTTAGTGGAACTAATGGTAGACTACGGTAAAAGACCATAGAAAACACCCTATCTGACCTTTGCTACTTACAGTTAGTGTCATAAAAGAATTTAATTCAAATCTACCTTTTCAGGCTTATATAACTCTCCCCTTCACACACACTATGACAATCCATCTCTCATCTCAGTGCCATTGTGCAGATGTTTTCCATATCTGGAATGCACTTTTTCCTTACCTTTTGCCTTTCCAATTCTCTAGCTTCCTTTACAACTCAGCTCAAATGCCATTTCCTACATGAGGGATTTCCTGATCCCCAACCCACTCCAGTTGCTAATGCCTCTTCCTAATTCCCTTTTATTTATTTTGAATAGAATTTTCACATGCTCACATGAAGATGTCTTGTCATTTTCAGTAGAATGTCAACTCCTTAAAAACAAGGACTACTTTGTTTCTGTCTTCATATCCCCAACATTTACAAAGAGAGTGCCTGACACATAGGTAGCAAACAAATGTTTTTCACTTCACAGACTCAAGGAAACCTAAACATTATATTCCTCTAAATGTTCTCCACATTATTAGGATTATTTTTTATTTCTTTTTAATATATATATTATTAATTTCATGTTATAACAAATTTCCACATCTTCCTAAGTTGTATGATTGAACTTATCTCCTTCCCTCCTTCCTCACTCCCTTCACTTCCTTCTCCCAGTGCTAGCAAGCATTTCAATCTGTTATACATATATCATATTATTCATATTTACATGTTGTTCATTTTTGTAAGTAATCTTATAAAACATAACCCCCCAAAACAATTGAAATATTTTATGCTTTCATCTGCATTCTGACTCCAATAGTGCTCTCTCTGAAAGGGGATAGCATTCTTTGTCATAAGTCCCTCAGAATTAGGAAAATGTAAGGGGAAACAGTGATTAAAAGCAAAAAAAAAAAAAACCAAAAAACTTGGTGTGGAGGGGAAGAGTGAAAGGAGGAAGGGCAGTATTAAAAGAGGAAATCAAGATGGAGGGGAATACATAGGTGGTAATAATAACTGTATATGTAAATGGGATGAATTCATTCATAAAATGGAAGTGAATAGCAGAGCAGATTAAAAATCAGAATTCTACCATATATTGTTTATAAAAAACACATTTGAGGCAGGTAGATACAAACAGAGTAAATGTAATACAGGAGCAAAATATATTGGGCTTCAACAGAGAGCAAAAACAAAAACAAAAAACAACCAAACAGGAGTAGCAATCAGGATCTCAGACAAAGCTAAAGAAAAAATAAGTCTGAATAAAAGAGATAAGGAAGGTAATCACATCTTGAAAAAATGTTGCATAGTCAATGAAGAAATATCAGTACTTAACATATATGCACCAAATGGTATAGCATCCAGATTTTTAAAGGAGAAACTAACGGAACTTAAGGAGGAAATGGTAAAACTATGCTAGTAGGGAACCTGAATCTTCCTGCATCAGAACTAGATAAATTTAATAAAAAAATAAATAAGAAAGAAATAAAGGAAGTGAAAGAAATTTAAGAAAAAGTTAGATTTAATAGGCATATGGAGAAAATTGAATGGGTATAAGAAGGAATATACTTCCTTTCAGCACCACATGGTACATATGCAAAGAATATGTACCAGGGCATAAAAACTTTACAACCAAATGCAGAAAAGCAGAAATAATAAATGCAACTTTTGGGGATCATAAAGCAATAAAAATTATAATCTATAAGGGGTCATGAAAAGGCAAATTAAAAATTAATTGGAAACCAAATAATCTAAATTCTTCAAAATGGGTGGGTCAAAGAACAATTCATAGAAACAATCAGTGATCTCATTGAAGAGAACAACAATGAGTAGACGACATATCACAATTTATGGGATACAGCCAACACAGTACTCAGGGGAAAAGTTATATCCCTGAATGCTTATATCCATTGATTAGAGAAAAAGCAGATCATGGGTGTGCAATTAAAAATAAATAGAAAAAGAACAAATTAAAAATCCCCAATTAAAGACTAAATTAGAAATCCTAAAAATCAAAGGAGAAATTCATAAAATTGAAAGTAAAAGAGTTATCAAATTGATAAACATGACTAGGAGATTGTTCTATAAAAAATAAAATTGATAGAATATTGGTTAATTTTATTTTAAAAAAGAAAGAAGAAACTCAAATTGCAAGTATTAAAAATGAAAAGGATGGTATCACCTCTATTGAAGAGGAAATTAAAGCAATCATTAGGAACTATTTTGCCCAATTATATAACAATAAGTCTGATAATCTAGGTGAAATGGATAAATATCTACAAAACATATGAATTGCCTAGATTAACAAAAGAGGAAATAAAATACTTAAATAGAATGAGAAACTTCCAGGTAAACATGGCAGCAGTCTAGACAGAGGAACTCTTACTCTCCTCACCACATACCAATACAGACTACCTCAAAAAGCCAAAAACAAGAAACAAACAAACAAACAAAAAGACAAATTCATATGAATGAAGGGACTCTACAGTAGGGAGCAGCATTGAAGGTATGTGGGATTTGGGTGTTTCCATACCATAAGGGGGGTGAAAAAGCTTCCACCAAAACGTGAGCTGATCCACCCTCCCATACTCCATGTATGGAGTGGGAGCCAGAGAAAATGTGCACTAGAATGAGTGAGTGAATGAGGGGCACCTCTGGAATGAGTGAGGGGCAACACTGGATCCTTGGCAGCTGACTGAGACCACCAAGGACCTACCACTGAGAGCAGCTAGACCTGAGGCCCCAGTAGGCTGAGGAGCTCAGACTTTGGGCTCCAGCAGGGAGATAGCACAGAGGGACAACAAATACAGGAAACTGCAGAGACTCAAGAGCTGGCCTCAGCCAAAATCCTTGCTCCTTAGCTCCATACACAGAGAGCCTGCCTATCTCACTCAGATTTATAACTTGAAAGGGAAGGAAAAACCATCACAGTAATGGTAAACAGTGCCCAGAAACAACTTCCTCTTCACCAATGGGATGCAGGCAAAGCAGTACTCAGGGGGAAATTTATATCTTTGAATTCATATGTTAACAAATTAGGAAGGGCAGAGGTCAATAAATTGGACATGGAAATAAAAAAACTTGAAAGTGAACAAATAAAAAATTCCCAGATGAAAACTAAATTAGAGATCCTAAAAATTAAGGGAGAAATTAATAAAACTGAAAGTGAAAGAAATATTGAAATAATAAATAAGACTAGAAGCTGCTATTTTGAAAAAAAAACAAAATAGACAAAGTATGGGTCAATCTAATAAAAAAAAGGAAAGAAGAAAACCAAATTAACAGTATCATAGAAGAAAAGGGAGACCTCACCTCCAATGAAGGGGAAATTATGGCAATCATTAAAAACTATTTTGCCAAAAACTATTTTGAAACAAATATGGCAATCTAGGTGATATGGATGAATATTTACAAAAATATAAATTGCCTAGATTAACAGAAGTAATAGAATTCTTAAATAACCCCTTATCAGAAAAAGAAATTGAACAAGCCATCAAAGAATTCCGTAAGAAAAAATCCCCAGGGCTTATGGATTCACAAGTGAATTATATCAAACATTCAAAGAACAACTAATCCCAATATTATACAAACTATTTGACATCATAAGCAAAGAGGGAATTCTACCAAATTCCTTTTATGGCACAAATATGGTACTGATTCCAAAGCCAAGCAGGTCAAAAACAGAGAAAAAAATTATAGACCAGTCTCCTTAATGAACATAGATGCAAAAATCTTAAACAGAATACTAGCAAAAATACTCCAGCAAGTCATCACAAGGGTTATTCATTATGATGAGGTGGGATTTATACCAGGAATGCAAGGATGGTTCAATATTGGGGAAACCATCCAAATAATTGACAATATCAACAAGCAAACCAACAAAAATCACATGATTATATCAATAGAGGCAGAAAAAGCCTTTGACAAAATACAACATTCATTCCTATTGAAAACACTAGAAAGTATAGGAATAGAAGGGTCTTTCCTAAAAATAATAAACAGTATATTTCTAAAACCATCAGCCAATATAATCTGCAATGTGGATACACTAAATGCATTACCAATAACATCAGGAGTGAAACAAGGATGCCCATTATCACCTCTATTATTTAACATTGTACTAGAAACACTAGCTGTAGCAATTGGAGAAGAAAAAGAAATTGAAGTTATTAAAATAGGCAATGAGGAGACCAAGCTATCACTCTTTGCAGATGATATGACGGTCTACTTAAAGAATCCTAGAGAATCAACCAAAAAGCTAGTTGAAATAATCAACAACTTTAGCAAAGTTGCAGGATACAAAATAAACCCACAGAAGTCATCAGCATTTCTATATTTTTCAAACACGTCTCAGCAGCAAAGATTAGAAAGAGAAATTGCATTTAAAATCATCCTAGCCAATATAAAATACTTGGGAATCTGTCTGCAGAAACAAACACAGGAACTATATGAACACAACTACAAAACACTTTCCACACAATTAAAACTAGATCTAAACAGTTGGAAAACCATTAACTGCTCATGGGGAGGACAAGCTAACATAACAAAAATGACCATCCTATCCAAACTCATTTACTTATTTAGTGCCATACCCATCAAACTAACAAAAAACTTTTTTACTGAATTAGGAAAAACCATAACAAAGTTAATTTGGAAGAACAAAAAATCAAGGATATCCAGGGAAATCATGAAAAAAAAATGTGAAGGAAGGTGGCCTTGTAGCACCAGATCTCAAACTATACTATAAAGCAGTGGTCATCAAAACAATATGGTACTGCCTAAAAGACAGAAAGGAGGATCAGCAGAATAGACGGAGAATAAGTGACCTCAGCAAGACAATCTATGATAAGCCCAAAGATCCCAGCTTTTGGGACCAAAATCCACTATTTGATAAAAAAAACTGCTGGGAAAATTGGAAGACAGTATGAGAGATACTAGGTTTGGATTAACATCTCACACCCTACACCAAGATAAACTCCGAATGGGTGAATGACTTGAACATAAAGAAGGAAACTAGAAGTAAATTAGGTGAACACAGAATAGTATACATGTCAGATCTTTGGGAAACGAAAGATTTTAAGACCAAGCAAGAGCTAGAAAAAATAACAAAATGTAAAATCAATAATTTTGATTACATCAAATTAAAAAGCTTTTGTACAAACAAAACTAATGCAACCAAAATTAGAAGGGAAGTAACAAATTGAGAAACAATCTTCATAACAAAAACCTCTGACAAAGGTCTAATTACTCAAATTTATAAAGAGCTAAATCAATTGTACAAAAAATCAAGCCATTCTCCAATTGATAAATGGGCAAGGGACATGAACAGGCAGTTCTCAGCCAAAGAAATCAAAACTGTTAATAAGCACATGAAAAAGTGTTCTAAATCTCTGATAATCAGAGAGATGCAAATTAGAACAACTTTGAGGTACTACCTTCACACCTAGCAGATTGGCTAACATGACAGCAAAGGTAAGTAATAAATGCTGAAGGGAATGTGGCAAAGTTGGGACATTAATGCATTGCTGGTAGAGTTATAAATTGATCCAACCATTCTGGAGGACAATTTGGAACTATGCCCAAAGGGCGATAAAAGACTGTCTGCCCTTTGACCCAGACATTAGCAGTGCTGGGTTTGTACCCCAAAGAGATACTAAGGAAAAAGACATGTACAAGAATATTCGTAGCTGTCCTCTTTGTGGTGGAAAAAAACTGGAAAATGAGGGGATGCCCTTCAATTGGGGAATGGCTGAACAAATTGTGGTATATGTTGGTGAAGGATATTGTGATCAAAGGAATAATAAAGTGGAAGAATTCCATGTGAACTGTAATGACCTCCAGGTATTGATGCAAAGTGAAAGGAGCAGAACCAGAGAACATTGTATACAGAGACTGACACACAGTGGTTCAATGAATGTAACGGACTTCTCCATTAGTGGCAATGCAGTGATCCTGAATAACCTGGAAGGATCTATGAGAATGAACACTATCCACATTCAGAGGAAAAACTGTGGGAGTAGAAGCACTGAAGAAAACCAACTGCTTGACTACATGGGCTGAGGGGGATATGATTGGGGATATAGACTCTAAATGAACATCCTAATGCAAACATCAACAACATGGAAATAGATTCTGATCAAGGACTCATGTTATACCCAGTGGAATTGCGAGTGGGCTACGGGAAGGGTTGGGGTAGGGGTGGGAGGGATAGAATATGATTCTTTTTAACCAAGGAATAATGTTCTAAATTGACTAAATAAAATTAAAAAATAAAAAATAAGAAAGCATACTTAAATAATTTCATCTCAAAAAAAGAAAGAAAGAAAGAAAGAAATAGCAAAAACCGTCAATGCTTTTGCATCAATGCAAAAAAACAAAAAAAAAAAAAACCCAGAGCCAGATGAATCCCCAAGTTAATTCTATCAAACTTTTAAAGAACAATTAATCCCAATACTATAAAAACTATTTGGCAAAATAAGCAAAGAAAGAGTCCTGTGAAATTCTTTTCATGCCACAAATATGGTGCTGATTCCTAAGTCTAGAAGAGCGAAAACAGAGAAAGAAAATTACAAATTAATTTCCTTAATGAACATTGACACAAAAATCTTAAATATAATACTAGAAAAGAGACTATAGCAATATATCACAAGGATTATTCACTCTGATCTGGGATTAATGCCAGGAATCCAAGGATGCTTTAATATTAGGAAAACTATCAGTATTATTTACCACATCAATAATCAAACTAACAGAAATCACATGATTATCTCAATAGATGCAGAAAAAGCCTTTGACAAAATACATTGCCCATTCCTATTTAAAATGCTAGAAAGCATAGGAATAAAAGGGCCTTTCCTTAAATAGTAAACAGTATTTCTTTAAAACCAAGAACCAACCAAACTTATTTTAAATCATTTGCAATGGGGATAAGTTAGAAGCTTTCCCAATAAGATCAGGAATGAAGTAATTTCACCACTATTGTATAGTATTATACTATAAATGTTAGTTTTAGCAGTTAGAGAAGAATTAGTCCCTAATAATTGTCCTAGATCGTTGTATTGCTAATATCGATAATAGCTAAATCTATCACAGTTGATTATTCCACAATATTTTTTTTAAAGACTGGTTCTTCCTATCTTGCCCAGGTTGGAAGTGTAGGGGCTACTCACAAACCCGAATCCACAACTTATAAATGCAGGAGCTTTTGACCAGTTTTGTTTATAACCTGGCCAATTTTTCCATCCTTATACAACCGGCTGGTTTTCAGCTCTCAGGTCTCATCACATTAAAGCAGAACATAGTAGAGATACTTGTCAGCATAACCCATTGTGGATCAGAACTACAGAGCTCAAAGAGATCTATCAGCTTCAGCCTCTCCAATAGCTGTATTATAAGCTGGACCACCAAACCCAGATACCAATGTCATTCCTAAAACATAGTGCCAAGAACTGAACAAAAATGTTCCAGATATGTTCTGACTAAGGCAGAATACATCTCCTTATTCCTGGCTGCTATGTCACTTTTAATGCAACTCAAGATTTCACTGATTTCTTTGGTTTTCTGCTCCATATTACTAAACTTGCCATTCACTAAAAGTCCCCAGTCTTTTTCAGAAAAAAGCTATTTAACACTATCTCCTATATCCTGTGCTTGTGATAATTTTTTTTCTGATGCAAGTATAAGACTTTACATTTATCCCTATTACATTCCTATTCTTATATTCAGAACAATGCTTTAACCTTTCAGTAAAGATTTGTGTTTTGTAGTTGCATTTTTTTAGGAGAAAAATATTTAACACTCCAGAAAACTTCCTCAAACACCCATATCCATTTTTTCTGTTAAAAACATAGTAAAGGAGAACAAAGATATATATATTTGCATATATATATATATCCAAAGATATATATAAATTTTAATATTTATTTTATATTTATATTTATTTAAAGAAATAATTATTTAATATTAATAAAACTTACTTTTGTGTTGTTTGCCAATTTGATAAACATGCCATGTATGACTTTAACCAAATGATTGATAAGAATGTTAAAAATTACAGAACCAATTACAGATCCTGATTCTAAGTTATCTTCAAATCATTAATGAATAATCTTTAAATCTGACTACTCTTTGAATTAGAAGCCAGTTACAAATTTACCCAGTTGCATCATCTACTCCATGAGAAACTATATAAAATGTTTTGCCAAAATGTAAATATACTAATTATAATACTGACTGATCTGCTAGTTTACTAATCTTGTCATAATAGGAAACAGACAAAATATAGCATGACTTTTTAAAATAAAAGTATTCTGGCTCTTTATAATCATAGTTTCCTTTTCTAGATATTCATTAAACTACTAATAACAAAAGAAATGAACATTGAAATTGTGAGGTTCCAACCAATTGGTAAAGATGACAAAATAAGGAAGAAGCCAATATTGGAAGAGCTGTAGAAAGATGGGCACATTAATACACTATTTGTGGAACTGTAAATGGCCCAAACATTCTGGAAAGAATTTGGAATTATGCAAAGGGATTCCATTCTTTTTGACACAGATAGTCTATTGCTAGATAATATTTCAAAAAGAACAAACTTAAAAGGGAGATTCTCATATATACCAAAATATTAATAGTAGAATGTTTTGCAGAAGCAAAGACCTAGGGGGGAAAGTTGATGCCTGTGGATGACGGAATAATTAAACAAATTATGTTTAATGAATAGAATAGAACATAATTTCACCCAAAAAAACTATGACTATGAGGATTTTGGAGTATAGGATGACCAAATGAACTGATGCAAAGTGAAGTAAGCTGAAACAGGAAAGCAACATAGTGGTACCATAAATAAAGTACTATATATAATCAAGATCTGAGTTCATTTCTCACCTTAGATACTATTGGAGGTACATATCTAAAGCCAGTATTCACCTAGTTTAGGTTTGATGTTTTGACAAAGTATAGCACTTACATGTCATTGAAATTTTAACAAAGGAGACTTACTTTGCCCTAACCCAGAAAGAATAAACAATGAAGATATTGTGGTACTTAGCTCCACTGGAAGCATGTCTCCTAATCTTCATCCCTACCCTTGTATCCATCCTAAAACAAATTCAGTCAGTAAGTCATCAGAATATAGAAACTTGTTTGGTCTTAGGCATCAGTTAAGTCTTATGGGCCCAGACTATTCATCCCCTAAATGACCAGGAAGCAGCAGTTAGGGAAACTGAGGCTAGTTAGGCTCTGAAGCATTTTTGTCTTCTTTCAGATAAAGCCTCCCCTTATTGTGGGTAGAAGGAAAGAAGCGGCATCTAAGAAATGATGTTCCTATCATGGACATATACTAGATGTGTGATCCTGTTTTAACCTCTGTCCTCCTCAGTTTCCTCAATTGTAAAATACTAGTGATAGCATCTACTTCCAAGGGTATTTGTGAGGATCAAAAGAAATAATATTTGTAAAACTTAACACAGTGCTTGGTGCAAAATAGTGCTTAAAGAATGCTTTTCTACTTCTCCCTCCTCTACAATAGATATAATCACTACAAGATTATTAATAGGACAACAAAAAATCAGAACTAAATGATATGCAATTATAATAATCAAGATTTCACTTAAAGAAAATATATGATTTGCAGGGCCAAGCTTATGAGTATGGAATACTACTTATGATGCCAGACTCAATTGATTATTGGCTAGTTTTGCAAAACTTTTAAAAAATCTTAATTTTTCTTTCCTTTTTTGCTGTTAAAAGCATAGCAGTAATTTAGGTTCAACCACATTTTCATGTAGATTATGAACCCTGTGAACACCTGAGGGCAAGGTGGGAGTGATTGCCCTTTAGTAAATTATTTGACTCATTGCCATATTTACTCTTATAATACAAAATTCAAAGGCAATCTAAGTGTATGTTTTGATAGGTCCTTCTAAATGACTAAAATTGCAACATTTCTTTCATCACTTAATCAGCACCAAGTCCACATCCAAATCTGTCAAACAACTTTTATTTGATAAACTGAAGAAACTTGTTTCCCATAAACAGTAGCTGATATGTCTATATATCAAAACTCCTAATCTCCTAATTTTGAATACCAAAATTGCTCTCAATACAATTTATTAATAATTTAACAAACAAAACAAATACAAATAATTATTTATAATAGTTCAAATATAAGAAACATCATAGCCAAAGTTACCTCTAATCATAAATTTAACTGATGACTCCTCCTCAATTCTGAAATACAGCCCTACCATTCAGTTTTATCAGAATAGCAACTAAAGCCTTTTAAGATTTCTCTTTATATTTTTTTTTACAAAAGTTAAAACAGTTGTATCAGGAGCAGTTTTCCTCCTCTTTCTCTGTATACTTTACTCAGTCTCTCTTTAACTATCACAGTTCATAGTTTCTCCACAATGACAGAATAACTGTCAGTATCTCCACAGATAACAGTTATCTCTTCACAGACTCCTCAAGGAATGGCCATTCAACTGTCACTGTTCAAGATTTGAAAGATTTCAAAGCCTCTTAAAGCTATAATAACAGTATCTAGAGTCTCTGGAGTGAAGCTGTTGAAGCCAGGGTTACATAAGGAATGTCTCTTTGGGAAGGGAGGAGGAAGTGATAAATTGATAAATAAAGGTGAAATAAGAACAACATATACCAATCAAAAAAGATTGTGAAGAATGGGAGAGATACTGTAAGACTTAAGGGAGTATATCCCAATTTTTGAAAATGGGAAGGGGACAACATCTGCAATCTAATCTGCATTGAGCTTGATTTTAATTCCTAGGGAAATTATTAAAGAAATCATTAGAGACTGCTAGTCTATATCCTTTATACATCACATTATTTAGTAATATTGGGTTAAAAGTCCATTTAAAAATCTAGATTTTTCCTAAGTAAACTGATGACCACTCATTCTTTCCTTTTTCTGTACTTATGAAGTTGATTTTTTGAGCCCATGTGAGACTTTACATTCATCCCTATTAAATTTAAACCTGAGTGTTATATTGACTCTCTATTCCAGAAAATTAGTTACCTCTCCTAGCTTTGTGTCATGTTTAGATTTGATATACATACCACCTTAGCCTTTATCTGTCGTTGACAAAAAATGATGAACAGCACAGAATCAAAATTGATTTCAGGGGCTCTGCATTAAAGAACTCTGAGGTGACATTGAACCAGCAACAACCTCTCTTTATTTAGGCCATTCAACTAACTCCAAATCTGCTCCATTTCTCTCTATGTTATCTACAAGAATCTCATGAGAATCTATGTAAAATATTTACCAAAAAAATCAGACTATATCTAAAACATTTTATAGATTTACCGCTCTAGTAATTCTCTTAAAAAAGGAAATAAGGTAAGTATGGTATGAGCTCTTTTTGATGAGCCTTGATGACATTTTGTGATTATTATATCCTTTGATAGTTATTCATTAATATATCCTATAATTTTGCCAAGAATCAAAGATGACAATCAGGTTGTAGTTTGTGGACCCTTGGGCAAGTTGCCTCTGCCTTAGTTTCTTTTTCTCTAAGTGGAGAATACTAATCTCCAAGGGTTCTTATTAGGATCAAGTGAGGATATTTGTGAAGCACTTTGAAAAATTTAAAATATTATGTGTTATTATTATTATTATATTTTAGAAAATAAGAACATTTGCCTTTCTTTAATCCATGATGTCTCCTCCAGTCTTTCAAAAATTGCTGATAGTGACTCAGCAATTATATTTTATCAATAATTTCATTATCCTGGGATGTAGTTCATTTGATCATGGTGGCTTTAAATCAACATTAAATTGAATTTTTTTATCTCATTTCTTACTACCTTGGACTTCATATGCTAGAAGCAATTTTTATTTTGTCCTTTTTCAATCCAAAGATCATTTTCCTTGAAAGAGAATACAAAAGCATATTAGGAATTGAGCAGTTATACTTTCTCTCCACCTTATGTTCTAATCAACTTCAAGCAGCAGCCCTTTCCCATATTTGATTATATATATATACATATATATATTTCAATATATTTAAAACAATATAGTTTATATTACATGTAAATTTATATATCATATATTTATGTATACACATATATACTTATAATATCATTTTTTGTCTTTAATATCTGTCACCAGTCTCAACTTAGTATGTTTAAGCATTCCTGACACTATTCTCTCAAGACTTCATGACTTTGTGTTCATCCTGTTATTTAATTTGATCAGTGAATTTCTTAATACATCTGCACTTGTTTCTTTCTATACACAATCTCTCCCTTTCTCCTTTTCATCAAAAGTGTTTGTTTTTGTTACTTCAGAATTTCATTTTTCAAATTTTAAAAAAAAGTCATTTTATTCCTTCCATTACTTCTTTCCACTGAAGAAATTTAAATAAAATGAACAAATACAAAACAACAAAGAAAATCCGAAATTTTTCAGTATGGTATAATTTGCCAAAATAAATCCTCACATTTAAAATGTCTGGAAATATGTATCTCTTCATTCTGTGGAGAAGCAAGTAGAACATTTAGTCTTTATTCTTTTGGATGGGTGGTCTTTTGTTGCATTGGTCAGAGTTCTTTCAAAGTTGATTTTCTTTATATTATTATATAAATTACTTTTTTTGCTTTGATCACTTTGCTCTGCATCAGCTCAGAAATATCTTCCATTTTTCTCTGAAATTGTCCTTTTCATAATTTATAATGGCACAATAATATTCCATCACATGTACATACTACAAGTCCTTTAGTTATTCTACAATAGGATAGCCCTTAGTTTTCAACTTGGGATTAACATGAAAAGGGAAAGGGAGAGGAATAAAAATGTAAATATCACCTATTGTGTGCCAGGAATTATGCTAAGTGCTTATTAATAAATCCTCACAACAACCCTAGGAGGTAGGTGCTATTGCAGTCCTCATTTTACAGTTGAGGAAACTGAGGCAAACAGAGGTTAAGTGACTTGCCTATGCCACAGCTAGTAAGTATCTGAGGCTGAATTTGAACTCTGGTCTTTCTGGCTCCGAACCCAACACTATTTACTGTACCATCTTCCTGCTATAAATATTTTTGTATATTTAAGTTCTTTTCTACTTTTTAAAAATATCTTTGAAGCATAGACCTAGTAGAGATATAGCTGGGTCAAAGAGCATAAAGAGTCAGAATTTCATTCTGGAGAGCATCTCATTTTTTCTTATTTTGACCTACATTACTTAAGTAAGGGCTAATCTTAATTATTATATGATAGATATGATATATGACATGATTGATATGATATAATATGAATAACATGAGAATGCAATGCAATATAATACAAAATAATTAACATAATAAAACAACATAATATGTCAGCCAGAACAATTGGTAAATTGTTAAAATATTTTTTTCATGCTAAAAAAAGCTTTGTTTGTGAGGCTTGGTTATGGGGACGAGGCTGTTCTCGAATTCTGGAAAGTAAGTACAAGGGATTGTTCTTCATAGTTAATAGTAAACCAAGAACAGAACATATTATTCTGCTCCACTGACTAAAAAAAACCTCAATTTATGAGTTATTGTCTAAACTAATTAAAAAGCTGACAATGGAACTTTTTTACTGAGGAAACCCTGAATTGCATAAAACAATATCACTGACAAATTCTGAAGGTAGGGGTAGGAAGGAATAATAAGAGCAAACCAAAATCTTACAATCTCTATTGCTGTCTTTGCACAGCTTATGATAAAAATGTATACTCACCTGTTGAAAAATAAAAGAACACTCTTTCAACATTTTATTATATACCTACCTATACAGAGTTTCTCATTGCAAACTACAGAATATCTCAAAAGTTATTAACTTGAAGTGCTAACATTTCAAGGCCACTGCAGCATAGTGTTGAGGGCTAACATTTCAAAAGGGAAATAAATCATTATATATAATTTTAAAGATCTTGCCAGGTTGTTTGATAAGCTTAAATCAAGATTAATGGAATGCTTTACTGAAAATAAGAGGCTAATATATAAAGTCTGTAGCAAATGGTAGGTCATTCTCTCTTCTTTATAAGTTGAATCTTGGCCACTACATGTTTAATTCTTTCATGTCATTGGGGGCAACTCTGGATACAATGGCAGGAGTGTTATGATATGGAACAGCACATCCACACAGATATAATTCTGATTCTGTCAAGACACTAAAGATCTGTCTCTTTCAATATCTGTTCTTGACACAATTACTTGGCTTGTCAAGCCATTTGATAACTATTACACAGCACTTGAATTGTGATGTCTTCAAGGAAAGAATGGACCTTTCCCAGGTGTTCCTGAGTATAGCCTGTTGTACAATCACTGAGCACAAGATGGTTAATTGTCCTTACCTAATATATGATGTTAACACATCAGTGAATTAGATCGTGCCATCCATAACATTCCCAACTACATTTGTACAGTGTCAGTCACCAGATAAACAGTCCCCTCTCTGAAAATTTATGTATAATGAAGAATACAATAAACAAACATTTAGGGCTTGGGATTTCGTTGTATAGAGTCTCTTGTTCAAAGTTTAATTCCCTTTTATGTGTTATCAGATCTTCTCGGTCAAGAACTGCTTTTCTTTTGCTTGCTTTTGTATCTCCAGTGCCTAGCACAGGGCCTGGCACATGTTGTTATGGTTTAGTTGTTTAGTCATGTCTGACTCTTTGTGATGCCTTGGACCCTAGTATACCAAGCCCTCCACCATCTCTCAAAATCTGTCTGAGTTCCTGTTTCTTGTTTCCATGACATTTCTATTTTTCTCTTCTGCCATCCCATTTTCCTTTTGCCATCAATGTTTCCCAACATCAGGGTCTTTTCCAATGAATACTGCCTTCTCATTATGTAGCCAAAATATTTAAGCTTTACCTTCAGAATATGACCTTCCAGTGAATAGTCTGAATTCAGTATTAATTGATTTGATCTTCTTGCTGTCCAAGGGACCCTAAAAAGACTTCTTAAGCAACACAATTTGAAAGCATCAGTTTTGTACATTCAGATTTTCTCATGCTCTACTTAGCAAATACTTAATAAATGTTTATTTAGGACAAAAAACACACTATAAACATCTTTACCAACTTCAACATTTGAAGACAAATCATGAATGATACTCATCTTATTACTTGTGAGTAAATTGTTTTCCTTTAACAATATCAATATAATTAGTAAATAAAAATTTTCCATAACTTGTAAGGGGATTTAAAAATTGTTAATGACTAACATATTGTGTTAATGTAATTAAACCCAATTGTTCAGGCAGGTCAGGATGTGCTCTTCCATTAAGGGGCCTCACATGTAGACTGAGGCAGGCATTTCAGACCTGAGAGAACCTAGCCTCTAAAAAGAGGAGTTAAAATCTTTTCCCCATTTCCTGGCTCTACTGTGACCCTACTAACTAGACATGGGGAAACACTAACTAAATCTTAGCTATGGTTCATGTCTTGGATATCACCAAAAAGGTTCATTTGAGAAACATTCTCACTGTACAAAGGAGATCAGACATAATACAATTATTTATTTAGTTCCTTCATTACAAAAAGAAATAGTTAGAATACAGAAATTAAGTCAAATCAACTAGCATTTATTAAGCCCTTACCCTGTTCTAGGCATTGTGCTAACGGCAAAATATGAAAAAATAAACCATCGCTTCTTTTGTGCTCATGGAAGGTTGATATTTAAAAGGTTGATATTAAGGCATGAAATACTTTGTGGAACTACTGAACAGTAATTTTACCTTCACCTTGGCTCTGCATTGCCCAAACAACTCTCTCAGTGTCCATATCTTCTGACAAGCTAAAGCATTACATGACTTGGACTTATTCTCTTTGTAGTGGTCATTTTTCCCTTCAGAAGAACACTATAGTAGTTGCAGGAAATATCTCCTGCTACCGCTTACTCAGATCTTTCAATGACTTCAGAACTTTCAAGTTCTCAAGGTAACCACTGAAACTGGAAATGTCTATGTGAGGCTCACTATTCTTTCTCACTTGTGCTTGAAGAAAGAAACACAAAGCAAAAAAGCTAACTAGGATTTTTTTTAAGTTTTTTTAAAGTGTGCTTTAATCTGCACTCAGAGTTCATCAGTTCTCTCTCTCTAGAAGTGGAGACCATTTTCCATCATGGGTCCTTAAAATTATCTTGGATCATTGTCTTGATCAAAATAGCCAAGTTTTTCACATTTCATCATTCTTTCAATATTACTGTTACTGTGTACAATGTTCTCCTGGGTCTGCCCATTCTGCTTTGCATCACCTCATATATATCCTCCCAGGTTTTTCCTGAAACCATCCTGATTGTCATTTATTATAGAACAAATTATTTCATCACAATCATATACCATAACTTGTTCAATCATTCCCCACTTGATGGACATCCCCATCAATGTCCAATTCTTTGTCACCACAAAAATTGCTGCTATAAATATTAATAGATCCTTTCCTCTTTTCTTTAATCTCTTTGGGATAAAGAACTAGTAGTGGTATTTTGGGTTCAAAGTGTTTGGACATTTTTATACCCCTTTGGGCATAATTGAAATTGTTTTCTAAAATGGTTGGAATTATTCCCAACTCCATTAATGTCCCAATTTTCTGCATTCCCTCCAGTATTCACAATTTTCCTATTCTATCATGTTAGCAATCCAATAGGTGTGAAATTATACTCAAAGTTGTTGCATTTCTCTAATAGTGATTTAAAGTACTATTCATAAGTTTTCAAGTGGAAATACAAAGAACATTACCCCCTTATTATGTTCTCCCTAATATACAATCTCCTTTTACTAGTCTAAACATCTCCAAGAATTTAACTAATTCCAAAGGCAGTACTTCATGATCCTTCAACATTCTGGTTGCTCTCATCTAGACACATTACACCCTTCCTACAATATGATAACTGGAAGTGAATATAGCACTTTAGAAGTGGAAAGACCAAAGTACAGTAGAATTCTTACCTTCCTCATCATGGACAGTGTTAGATGACCATTATCTTCTAAGTGAAGGAGGCTAGTTCGTCAGAAGTAATCATGGGATATAAGATGTTGTTGGGGATTAGAGGGAAGAAAAAGTTTGGAATAGTCACTCTTGGGAATAAGATAAGGAGCTGATATGACCAGAGGACAAGGATGGCTGAGCAGCAGCAAAGGGAACAGCTTTTATAACAAGAGAAATCAACTCAATTTCTTTCTACAAAGAAACTCAAAGCTCCTAGTGCAAGAGCAGAGAAATCAGACAGTGAGGGTCACCTAAAAATCCAGACAGGCAGGTAGTGTTCTGTAATCCAGTCTCAGGGTCACCTAATCTATGACAAAGATTATTTTATTCAAAAATCTTATAATTATTAATATCAACTGAGGAATAAAACAAAAGAATTATATGGTTGCCAAAAGTTTTTCCCCTGACATACAGGATGTTTTGGTTACATTACAAATGGACAACAGATTTCCTATATATAGATGGTGAGGTTCTCCATATTCTTGTGTTTGTTAATCATATTTTACTGATTTTTGTAGTTGTTCATCTTTCATTTTCTAAAAGGACCAATGACATCATGGAGTGATGTCTTGATTTGTGAGTAAATTGGATTTAAGTGGGGCAGAGTTGTCCAAAACCATCAGCCTTACTCTCTCTTCCAGAGTCATCCAAGTCCAGTGGTGATTATACTACCTCTCCCCAAAATCAGTAATATTTACAAACCCTCAGAAGAGATAGGCTTGCCAATTCATAACTGAAAAAACAAATAAATGAAAAATATCTGTTCAGACTATGACATTCAACTGAATGAGCAGTCCTTGAACTATATGTCCAATGATCTATGTCTGCCTGTGTCTATCTTCTATCTGTCTATCTATCTATCTATCTTGTAGAAGCACAGTAGATGAACAATAAGATGAGTCTATAGTTGGATAAGAAGATAAAAAATGATTGCATTTTTAAAACTGTTTACTGTTTTCAACAATCTCAAGCTGCTCTGACACAAAAACCTATTTTTGGCTTTAAAGTTTTAATATTTATCAATATTTTTTGCTATTCTGTCACCTTCATTCCCAATTACATATTTCCCTGTCCCCTATTCAGAAAAATATCCCCTGTAGCAAAGAATAAAAAAAGAAAGGGAGAAAAAAAAGCATTTTAGCAAAACTAACCCAACACATCAACCAATATGTGAAATGTTCCATAGTCCTAGTTTACTACTTCTGCAAAAAAAAAGATCTTGCCACATTTTCTCATATTTTCTCTAAGTCCAATCTTTTCAAAGACAATATTGTACCAGTGAAAGAGGCAGCATCATATAATGTATAGAATAGTGAATTTGGAGTAAGGAAGACTAGGTAGGGTACAAATTGATGATATGTACTAGATGTGACCATGGACAAATCACGTAACAACTCTGAGCCTCAGGCATCTTCCTAAGACAAGTCACAGATGAATTGCTATATGCATCAGCTAAGGGACTTCCCATATTGATGAAACACAACTCATAAAAGTTTTTAGTTACCCAAAAGGCAATGAAAAGGTACATGTAAATAGGCTTCAGCATTATTATTACTATGACTTGCCTGTAAATAACATGATAAATAGTATCTAGAAAAATATATGATTGGAAAAGGATTAAGCTAGTCATATAGGTGGATGTTTTCCTTTTTCTTCAAAAAATTTTTATTTTTTAAATTATCAAGCATTCATTATTTCCCTCTCATCTCCTTTTACTTACTAAAAAGAAGGAAGGAAGGAAGGAAGGAAGGAAGGAAGGAAGAAAGGAAGGAAGGAAGGAAGGAAGGAAGGAAGGAAGCAAGCAAGCAAGGAAGCAAGGAAGCAAGGAAGCAAGGAAGCAAGGAAGCAAGGAAGGAAGCAAGGAAGCAAGGAAGCAAGGAAGCAAAGAAGAAAGGAAGCAAGAAAGGAAGGAAGCAAGGAATGGAGGGAGGAATATAGAACTCATGTATCACAAAAGCAGAGCCAAGCAAAACCTTTTCCCATATTGGTCACATACAAAAAAATGCAATTCTTATTCACATTTTGGTGAGGGAAGGCAAGGGAATAAGCATTTTATATGTGCTAAGAGAGAAGCCTGAAAACTTGATAAAAAAGGGACATGTAGAGTTACAATATTGAATTTGATTCTGCTACAGATGATGCCTACCAATATATCACAAAGCACTATTGGCATCAATATTAAATTGCTACTTTATGTTCTAAGGCAAGATAAACTTGGGACAAATCTCAAACTTCATACTTCCCACACTCTTGGAATTTATATTTCTTCGTAATCTTTCATATTGAATCGCTTTATCTGGATTTCACCTAACCAGGACATAGTAGAGAATCAGAAAGCAAGCAAAAAAAGGCCTTTGCACAGCCTGCCCAAAATAAAAGCCACAAAGCATTAAAACTAATACAGATTACCCTTGAAATGTTCAACCGAAACAACAGGAATATTATCAGGCAAAGAGCAAAGACCTTAGTAGAACACTTAAGAAAAATATTTGGTAATAATAGCACTGACTTCTTAAGGTTTTTGTGAGGATCATATGAAACAACATTTGTAAAATTCTTAGCACAGTTTCTGGCACTACATAAATGCCAGCCATTATTATTATTTGTCATCATCATCATCATCATCATCATCTCTGTACTTAGCATAATAGTAGGAGGAGGCTTCCTAATACAAGTTTAGGTGTCAGAAGCTGGACCTGGGACAGTCTTATGATGTGATTATGTATTGAAATGGTAGAGGCAGGATGCTTTAAGGTTATTAATGTATGGAGGGTTGACTGCCACTTAGTCAGTCACTACAAGTTAGCTGCTTCCAATTCTTTCCTAGCACCAGTGATTGAAAGCGTGCTTATAAAAGACAGTGTCAGAATGTTTTCTGATGTTGGTGATCTTGAGAATATATATCTTGTTTCTCAAAAAGCCAGTACAAGTACATGGCACAATTGAGATGATTTACTTAGGTAGCAGAATGAAACAGGGTCATGGAATCAGAAGAACTAATGCACTTTGGAGAGTCTTGGGTTTATACCACTCTGTCTTTTTTTTTTCCATGTATAAATCCCTGGGGTTTAATTCTGTGGGATTCAGAAACGTGGGGGCTGGTCCTATTAATGATATTGCTGAGAGTAGGAAACCTCTCTGTCTAGTTCATAAGCAAGAGAGTAAACCCAGTAGTGTGAATGGGCTTCTTCAGATTATAGCAGTTATAAATATAGATTATTGCCTATAATGAAATACAGCCCAAGCTCAGGTGATTTGGTGGGGCCTTGAAAAGGTTCAGTGTGAGCTTTTCTCTTTCATTCCTATGGAGGGTAGTATCAAGTCAAGGACATAGTTTTTGACATAGGCTTTTGGATCATGCTCAATAACTGTTCCCAAAGAGCATGAGATCACCAGGGGATGCTTCCTGAAGCTCCATTCAATTCAATTTAATAATCATGTCTTAAGCATCTCGTGTGCCAGCCATTGCACTAAGCCCTAGAGATACAAATAAGAAAAAGAAAATTCTTGAAGAAGAAAGACAGCAGAGAAAAAGGAAGCTAAAAAGTGAGGGTGAGGAGAGAAAGGAGAGTTACTGATGGAAAATGGAGAGTATTCATGCCCAGCCTGATCATTTACCCATACAGTATCACACCTACTGCTTCTCTTCCTTGCTGTCAAGAAAAATCCTCAGGCTCAAATTTAGTGTCTAGATGTTATTCTTACTTTCTTTATATACAATTCTAAAAAATGAATTAAATTCAATGAACATTTATTAAATTCCTACTACATGCCAGGAGATAGTGAGCTATAATGAGAAGAGAGTTGACCTCTGAGTTAGGAAAGCTTGGGTTCAAGTTTGGCATCTGGCCTACACAGAGTCTATAATCCTGGGCAGATCATTTAACATCTCAATGCTTTGGTTAAGATTTGAATCTAGACTTCCTGGTAAATGTGACTGCAATCTAGACGCCAACTGCTTCCTCTCCCCCGGCACCGAACAGAATAGACTACCTTAAAAGAGCATAAAAATCATCCTCGGAAGAATGGAGGGACTCTCCAGTACACCACAGCAACGAAGGTACGTGGGGATTGAACATTTCCACACTATAAGAAGGAAGAAAAGCTTGCACACAAACGTGAGGTGAGCTATCCCTCCCCCACCCCACCTACGGAACCAGAGCAGGGGCCAGCATGCTCACGAGAGACAGCGAGTGAGGAACATCTCTGTCTGGAGGGGCACACCAGGGTCCTTGGGATCTAATGAGGACTGCCAGAGAACTACTCCTCAGAGTGGTTTCATTGGAAACTCCTGCACATCGGAGAGTGTGCAGACTGCCGGGGCCTCTTGCAAACTGAGAATGCCCGCGGAGACTAGAGAAACTGCCTGAGGCCAAAGCTCCGCTCCTGTAGTGGGAGGGGGGGGCACGCCAGGGTCCTTGGGAACTGACAAGGTCAACCAGGGAACTACCCCTCAGAGTGGTTTCATAGGAGAAGGCTGCTTATGGGAGAGAAGAGACCTCAGACCACACGGGCGGGCTAACAAACTGCAGAGGTTGGGAGGAACCAGCCTGAGGCAAAAAGACACCGCCACTTAAATCCACACAAAACCTGCCCACCTCACTCAGACCTCTGACTAAAAAGGAAAGGGAAAACCACCAAAGGGATGACTCATACTGCCCAAGATCAACCCTCCAAGAAGAAAGGGGAAAAAGTCACTATTGAAAACTTTTATGGAGGGAAAACCCAGGCTACAGAGGAAAAAGAGGATGAAATTCAAACAAAATCAAAACATGCCCCCCAAAATAGAAATTATTCACAAGCTCTGGAAGAACTCAAAATGGAGCTTACCCAAAAGATGAAAACCTTCTGGCAAGAAAAATGGGAAAAAATTCAACCTAACAGACAAGAACTCCCAATTGGAGAAAGAGCTGGAAGCCTCAAACAGAAGGGCAGACCAAACTGAAAAGCAAAACCAGTCCTTAAAGACCAGAATTAAGCAACTGGAAGATAGTGAACTTGCAAAACAGCAAGAATTAATAAAGCAAAGTCAAAAAATTAATGAATTAGATGAAAACATAAAATATCTCACTGACAAGGTGACAGACCAGGAAAACAGAGGAAGGAGAGACAATTTGAAAAACATTGGTATACCTGAAAAACCAGAGATTAAGAAAAATATTGATGCCATACTACATGAAATCATCAAAGAGAATTGCCCTGATATTCTCAAACAAGGGGGCAAAATAGAAATCGAAAGAGTTCACAGAACACCCTCTAGACTAAATCCCTAAAAGACAACCCCCAGGAATGAAATTGCCAAATTCAAGAGCTTCCAAGCTAAGAAGAAAATCTTACAAGAAGCTAAGAAGAGAAACTTCAGATAGAGAGGATCTCCAATAAGGATTACACAAGACCTACCATGACCACACTAAGAGACCAGAAAGCCTGGAACATGATATCCAGAAAGGCAAGAGAACTGGATCTTCACCCAAGGATCAGCTACCCATCAAAACTCACTATATACTTCCAGGGGAAAGTATGGGCATTCAACAAAATAGAAGATTTCCAAATATTTGAAAAGAAAAGACCAGAACTCAGTGGAAAGTTTAACATCCAAACACAAAGAGCAAGAGAAACATGAAAAGGTAAATATGAAAGAAAGGGAAAAGGAGAAAAGTGCTTGTTTGTTTTTTTCTTTTATTCAAACTCTCTTCTATAAGGACTACAATTAGCTCAAATTATATATACTAACACATGGGGGAAATGTTATGTGTAACTTTCAAAAATTGTATGCATTGAGTAATCAGAAGAATCACTCAAAGGGAAAGATCGGGGCATTAACATGATTTGGAGGGGGAAAAACAAAAAGAAAGAAAAAGGGAGGGAGGAATCAATGATGGTACTAAGATATACTTGAAGAAATAGAAATAAATTAAACAGAACAATATTTGTCACACAAAGATACACATGGGCAGGGGAGGGGAGGAAGTTTCTTATAAGAAGGAGAGGAAAAGAGTGCTAGTTAGTATTACTTAAACCTTACTCTCAGTGAAATCAACTCTGAGAGGGAAGAATGTCTAGATCCATTGGGATCATGAATTCTATCTTATCCAACAGGGTAAGGGAGAAGGGAAAACTAAGGGGGGCTGGGAGTGAGGGAACAAAAAAAGGGAAGGAAGGAGAGGGGGGAGGGGAAGGGAACAAAAAGGGAGGAGCCAGAAAGGGAAGTTCAACAAGGGAGGGGAATGGGGCTTCATTTAAAGTAAACCACTGGAGTAAAAGGTTATAGCAAAAGAAGAAAGGTCAGAATAAGGGGAGGATATAAAAATGCTGGGGAATTCACAAATGACAATCATAACATTGAATGTGAATGGGATGAACTCACCCATAAAATGCAGACAAATAGCAGAATTGATTAGAATCCAAAACCCTACCATATGTTGTCTTCAGGAAACACACATGAGTAGGGTAGATACTCACAAGGGCAGAATTAAAGGTTGGAGTAAGACCTATTGGGCCTCAACTGACAGAAAGAAGCAGGAGTTGCAATCATGATATCTGACAGAGCCAAAGCAAAAATAGACCTGATTAAAAGGGATAGGTAAGGTAAATACATCCTGATAAAAGGGAGTATAGACAATGAGGAAATATCACTAATCAACATGTATACACCAAATGGTATAGCATCCAAATTTCTAATGGAGAAACTAGGAGGATTGAAGGAGGAAATAGATTTAAAAAAACTATACTAATGGGACATCTGAACCAACCACTATAAAATTTAGGTAAATCAAATAAAAAATTAAATAAAAAAGAGGAAATGAAATCTTAGAAAAATTAGAGTTGATAGATATATGGAGAACAATAAATAGGAACAAAAAGGAATACACCTTCTTTGCAGCAGCACAGGGCACATTCACAAAGATTGACCATGTACTAGGTCATAAAAACATGGCATACAAATGCAGAAAAGCAGAAATAATTAATGCAACCTTTTCAGATCATAAGGCAATAAAAATAATGATCAGTAAGGGTACATGGAGAGCCAAATCAAAAATCAATTGGAAATTAAATAATATGATGCTCCAAAATTGCTTAGTTAGAGAACAAATCATAGAAACAATTAATAATTTCATTGAAGAAAATTACAATGGTGAGACAGCCTTTCCAACCTTATGGGATGCAGCTAAAGCAGTACTCAGAGGAAAATTCATATCCCTGAGTGCATATATCAACAAATTAGGGAGGGTAGAGCTCAATGAATTGGACATGCAAACAAAAAACTTGAAAGCAAACAAATTAAAAAACCCCAGAAGAAAACCAAATTAGAAATCCAAAAAATTAAGGGGAAATTAATAAAATTGAAAGTGATAGAACTATTGAAATAATAAATAAGACAAGAAGCTGGTACTTTGAAAAAACAAACAAAATAAAAAAGTACTGGTCAATCTAATTTAAAAAAGGAGAGAAGAAAAGCCAATTAACAGTATCATAGATGAAAAGGGGGATCTTAACTCCAAATGAAGAGGAAATTAAAGCAATCATTAAAAACTTCTTTGCCCAACTATATGGCAATAAATATACCAATCTGGGCTATATAGATGAATATTTACAAAAATATAAATTTCCTAGACTAACAGAAGAAGAAATAGAATTCTTAAATAATCCCATATCAGATTGAGAGCCAGTCCTAGAGACGGGAGGTCCTAGGTTCAAATCTGGCCTCAGCCACTTCCTAGCTGTGTGACCCTGGGCAAGTCACTTGACCCCCATTGCCTAGCCCTTACCACTCTTCTGCCTTGGAGCCAATACACAGTATTGACTCCAAGACGGAAGGTAAGGGTTTTAAAAAATAATAATAATAATCCCATATCAGAAAAAGAAATCCAACAGTCTATCAAAGAACTCCCTAAGAAAAAATCCCCAGGCTCTGATGGATTCACAAATTCTATCAAACATTCAAAGAACAGCTAATCCCAATACTATACAAACTATTTAACATAATAAGCAAAGAGGGAGTTTTACCAAATTCCCTTTATGATACAAACATGGAACTAATTCCAAAGCCAGGCAGGTCAAATACAGAGAAAGAATAGAAAGAAACTATAGGCCAATCTCCCAAATGAATATAAATGCAAAAATCTTAAATAGGATACTAGCAAAAAGACACTACCAAGTCATCACAAAGGTTATTCCCTATGACCAGGTAGGATTCATACCAGGAATGTAGGTCTGGTTCAATATTAGGAAAACCATCCACATAATTGACCATATTAACAAGCAAACCAACAAAAATCACATGACTATCTCAATAGATGCAGAAAAAGCCTTTGATAAAATACAATACCTATTCCTATTAAAACACTACAAAGCATAGGAATAGAAGGGTCTTTCCTAAAAATAATGAATAGTATATATCTAAAACCATCAGCTAACATCATCTACAATGGGGATAAACTAGATGCATTCCCAGTAAGATCAGGAGTGAAACAAGGATGTCCATTATCACCTCTATTATTTAACATTGTACTAGAAACACTAGCAGTAGCAATTAGTGAAGAAAAAGAAATTGAAGGCATTAAAATACGCAATGAGGAGACCAAGTTATCTTTGCGGATGATATAATGGTCTACTTAAAGAACCCTAGAGAATCAACAAAAAAGCTAATGGAAATAATCAACAACTTTAGCAAAGTTGCAGGATACAAAATAATAAGTCACATAAGTCATCAGCATTCCTATACATTTCCAACACATCTCAGCAACAAGAATTAGAAAGAGAAATCCCATTCAAAATCACCTTAGACAAAATAAAATACTTAGGAATCTACCTCCAGAGACAAACACAGGAACTATATGAACATAACTATAAAACACTCTCCACACAGCTAAAACTAGACTTGAGCAATTGGAAAAACATTAACTGCTCATGGGTAGGACGAGCCAATACAATAAAAATGACCATCCTACCCAAACTTATCTATCTATTTAGTGTCATACCCATTGATCTTCCAAAAAGATTTTTTACTGAATTAGAAAAAACCATAACAAAGTTCATTTGGAAGAACAAAGGATCAAGGATATCCAGGGAAATCATGAAAAAAAAAGCACAAAGGAAGTTGGCCTTGCAGTTCCAGATCTCAAACTATACTATAAAGCAGTGGTCATCAAAACAATTTGGTACTGGGTAAGAGACAGAAAGGAGGATCAGTGGAATAGACTTGGGGTAAGTGACCTCAGCAAGACAGTCTATGACAAACCCAAAGACCCCAGCTTTTGGGACCAAAATCCACTATTTGACAAAAACTGCTGGGAAAACTGGAAGACAGTGTGGGAAAGATTAGGTTTGGATCAACACCTCACACCCTACACCAAGATAAACTCAGAATGGGTGAATGACTTGAACATAAAGAAGGGAACTACAAGCAAATTAGGTGAACACAGAATAGTATATATGTCAGATCTCTGGGAAAGGAAAGACTTTAAAAACAAGCAAGACATAGAAAGAGTCACAAAATGTAAAATCAATAATTTTGATTACATCAAATTAAAAAGGTTTTATACAAAGAAAACCAATGTAACTAAAATTAGAAGGGAAGCAACAAATTGGGAAACAATCTTCATAACAAAAAGCTATGACAAAAGTCTAATTACTAAAATGTATAAAGAGTTAATCAATTGTACAAAAAAATCAAGCCATTCTCCAATTGATAAATGGGCAAGGGATATGACTGGCAGCTTTTAGCCAAAGAAATAAAAACTATTAATAAGCACATTAAAAAGTGTTCTAAATCTCTGATCATCAGAGAGATGCAAATCAAAACAACTCTGAGGTATCACCTCACACCTAGCAGATTGGCTAACATGACAGCAAAGGAAAGTAATGAATGTTGGAGGGGATGTGGCAAAGTGGGGACATTAATTCATTGCTGGTGGAGTTGTGAATTGATCCAACCATTCTGGAGGGCAATTTGGAACTATGCCCAAAGGGCGATAAAGGACTGTCTGCCTTTTGATCCAGCCATAGCACTGCTCGGTGTGTACCCCAAAGAGATAATAAGTAAAAGGACATGTACAAGAATATTCATAGCTGCTCTCTTTGTGGTGGCAAAAAACTGGAAAATGAGGGGATGCCCTTTAATTGGGGAATGGCTGAACAAATTATGGTATACATTGGTGATGGAATACTATTGTGTCCAAAGGAATAATAAAGTGGAGGAGTTCCATGGAGACTGGAACAACCTCCAGGAAGTGATGCAGAGTGAGAGGAGCAGAACCAGGAGAACATTGTACACAGAGACTGATACACTGTGGTACAATCGAACGTAATGGACTTCTCCATTAGTGTCAGTGCATTGTCCCTGAACAACCCGCAGGGACTAAGGAGAAAAAAACACTACCTTTAAGCAGAGGACAAATGGTGGGAGTCAAAACACAGAGGAAAGGCAACAGCTTCACTACAGGAATGGAGGGGATATGGTTGAGGAAAGACTCTGAAAGAACACCCTAATGCAAAAACCAATAACAAGGAAACGAGTTCGGATCGAGGACACATGTGATACCCAGAGGAATCACGCATTGCCAATGGAAGAGGTAAGGGGGATGGAGAAAAGAAAAAGATATTTGTTTCTAGTGAATAATGTTTGAAAATGACCAAATAAAATACTGTTTAACAAAAAAAAAAAGATTTTAATCTAAATTGGACAGTAGGTACTGATATACATTGATAGAGTTCCTTCACTGGGAGCTGATATTCAGGCAATCACACATCTGGTCCCCACCCCAAAATATGTCAGGCACTACCCCAAGCTCTGTGTGTACGAAGAAAAAATCAAAAGAATCCTTTGCTTTAAACATTCTACAAGAGAGAAACAATAGATAGGTAAGTATATATCATGTAATACAATATAATTTCCTGAGAAGAGAAGAACACAACAAACCGGGGAATCTGAAAAAGTCTCATGAAGTTAACACCTGATTTGAGAAAAGAAGGGAGCCAGGGAATCCAGGGGACTAAGGGGAACAAGAAGACTATTCCTGAAATGAGACAACTCTGGCAAAAGGCCCAGAAGTGGGGGCAGCTGGATGGTTCAGTGAATTGAAAGCCAGGCCTAGAGACAGGAGCTTTTGGGTTCAAATCTGGCCTCAGACACTTTCTATCTGTGTGACCCTGAGCAAGGTAAGGGTTTAAAAAAAAAAGACAGAAATGAGAGAATCAGAAAATAGGCCAGTTGAGTCAGAATGTAGAGTTTGTAAAGGTTGTTAATATGAAATAATTTTGGAAGCATTAGCTGGAATGAGATTGTGAAGGATCTCAAGTTGTTAGATGGTTTTATGTTTATATTAGAAACAAGATGAAGCCATGAGAGGTAACTTGAGAAGAAAATAGAACTGAGAGGCAATCAGGAAATAATAAAATAATTTTATTATAGAATTGAGGAGAAAGATTAAATTTCTTAACTTAGCCCTACCGTGGATCTCAGGCAATAGGATTCAAAAGCACTGAAAAGGTGGACAGTGGGAGTAATCCAGGATTAAAATTTGGAAAGAGATTACAGTGGATAAGGGGACAGAGAAATGAAAGACAAAGTATTGGGAAAGTAGGGAAGGGTATAGTGACTGGAGGAGAAAAGAAAAGGAAGAAATGGAAAGACAGGAAGTTAGGGTCAACTAGAGAAATGTGATAATGATAATATTAATGCTTTCAACAAATATATAGAAGATGAACTTATATCTCTAAATTCTTAATGTCACAAAAAATTTCTATCTCCAAGTGTAATGATGGATCAAAAATTAAATATGCAAGAAATTAAATTAAAGAAATTAAATATGCATCCTATTTGTTTTTTAAGAATTTAAATTTATTCATTTAGAATATTTTTTCCATGATTACATGAATCATGTTTTTCCCTCCCCTCCTTCTACCCCTCTCCCATAGCCAACAAGCAACTCCACTTGCTTTTACATGTGTCATTGATCAAGACCTATTTCCACATTATTGATATCTGCACTAGGGTGATTGTTTAGAGTCTACATCCCCAATCATATCCCCATCGAACCATGTGATCAAGCAGTTGTTTTTCTTCTTTGTTTCTACTCCTACAGTTCTTTCTCTGGATGTGGATAGTATTCTTTCTCATAAGTCCCTCAGAATTGACCTGGATTATTGCATTGCTGCTAGTAGAGAAGTCCATTACATTCGATTGTACCACAGTGTATCAGTCTCTGTGTACAGTGTTCTCCTGGTTCTGCTCCTCTCACTCTGCATCACTACCTGGAGGTCATTCCAGTCTCCATGGAATGCCTCCCTTTATTAATCCTTTTAGCACAATAGTATTCCATCACCAACATATACCACAATTTGTTCAGCCATTCCCCGGTTAAAGGGCATCCCCTCATTTTCCAATTTTTTGCCACCACAAAGAGAGCAGCTATGAATATTCTTGTACACGTCTTTTTCCTTATTATCTCTTTGGGAAGAGCCTTTTAGCGGCCTTTGGGCATAGTTCCAAATTGCCTTCCAGAATGCTTGGACCAATTCACAACTCTACTACCAGTACATTAATGTCCAAATTTTTCCACATCCCCTCCAACTATTTACTTATTTTTTGATAGTTCTCATCTGAATCTCATCTAGAAAAAAATGAGAAATAAATGATAATAATAATAGAGACTAAACTTGTGATTTTATTGGTATGACAAGCTCCTTTTACTAACATGTGCTACTAACATAAGTATCTGTGCAACTCAGTCTTAGATAGTTGTCTTGAGCTTTAAGTGGTTAAGCGATTTGACTAACATTGTACAGTTGTGCATCAGAAGCAGGACCTGGCTGCCAGATTTTCCTGACTTCAAGGTTGGTTCTCAGCCTGGTATGCCACATTGCTTCTGTAACAACTGTAACAATAAAAAAACAAACAACAAGAACAGTAGCAGTTACAATAACAGCAACAGTAACAATTTTCTAGTCTTTCACTGTGTTTAAAGGGTAGTTTTTCAGTCACTTCCTTTAAAAGAAATTTTCTGTGGTTCATTACCTTAAAGGTGTATGAGCTATCTGCTTCACATTTGATCCAAATTGTGTTTTCATTGTGCTAAGTTTCTTGTGAAGAAATAGCCAGAAATACTTTTCCATGTCTTTATTCTCCAGGGGTTCTCTCTCTGTGTCTTTCTGTCTCTGTCTCTGTCTCTGCCTCTGTCTCTGTCTCTGTCTCTGTCTCTGTCTCTCCTCTGTCTCTTTCTCCTCCTTCTCCCTCTACTCCCCCATCTCTCTCTCTCCCTCTTTATTTTAGACATGCCCATTGTTTTTGTTACCCAAATCATTATTGGGTAGACTTTTTGGAGGGGGCAATAAGCTAATATTTTTGATAACTTTAGAATTTCAGTTTTTTTCTTCTTTATGTTTATATAATTCTTGAATTTCCACTCTTTTCCTGTAGATACGAAATTATTTTTTATAATTGACCTATATTGATCTACAATATTATGTGGCTTACAAATGAGGATATCATTGGTAAAAGCAGTGTATAACACTTGATTATAGCTGGTAAAATGTTTATAATTTTGTTTTTATATAATACTGGTACGTAATAAAATATTCATCCACTTTATTGGTCTGTATGTAGTTCTGTAAGGTAGGGCATTGATGTTCATAGTCTGTTTTGGAATATTTAGTCTTATTATGGTACCAAAACATGAAAATGAGCCATTTACTCTGCTATCTTCTTTGGCAACCTAATTGCTGCAAAAGTTCTAAGTAGAGGTAACCTGCAATCTTTTATTGTTTTAACTATTTTTTTGCTTCTTAGGACTATTTGCATAATGTTAATCAGGATGCCTTATCAATAATTACTGTGTTCAAAGCAGTTTTCTATCATTTGATAGTTCCTGTCCAGCCTTCACTGCTTCCATAAGGGTCTCAAGGTACATGAGGTCCCCACTGTACATTAGCTTGACTGGACATCTACTTTGCGTACTCCCTCACTCATGGGGATATGAATGACAGACTGAGGAATTTCAGTGTCAGGAGTTCAAACAGAACCATTGAACAAAGGTAATATTTCCTTTGGTTCCCTGTATGCAAGATATGTTTAGCACAAAGTTATGGGGGGAAAAAAACACCTAAGATAAGATTGTACATATTAAAAGACTTATGGGCATTCTGAAGTAAAAATTCAATGGAAAGACTATGCTTAGTCCAATTAATATATCTTCAATGCCAATCTTACCATACATCTTTCTAAAATTAAAATGGATAAGAATGCATTTAGGAAACCCATACACTCAAATAATATTGTAATATTAAGAAAATATATGGTACACCATCCCAAAGCAAGAAAGATTAAGATTCTTATTAAAAAAACTTATAGATGTTCTCATACTGCATGTTAAATAGTTAAAAGTTTACAGAACTATTTTTTGGATAGACATCATTTCACAGACCAATAACAGGCAGATAATAGATATTCCCCTGGATCAAATGTAACAGATAATAGATTACCCACTGGATGGAGACTATGAAACTGCTAAGATCCAAGAATAAAATGAAATGGCCTTCCATGTTGAATATTTGGATATACTCAATCATTTGTCAAAAGAGAATATTAATCAAATGACTGAATCAGCTGGACTTTATTTACAAAAACTGAGATTATTCATGGTATCAATACAAAGGGGTGAATCAGAGATATCATTCCCTTTTCCTACTTTTCTCTTGGATTTCTAGCAGAGGGTAATAAGGTATGTATGTGTGCATGGGTGTGCCTACGAGGGATCCCATGAGAGAAGGCAGAAATTCTCCACCTACCACCAGAATGAGCAAAGGTGCTTTGTGGCAGAAGTACAAAGCCTTTGAAGACATGTCTGCATAAAGTCTGAGAAAGGAAGGGAAAGATAACTTCCTGAACCCTAGGACTCTTTGTAGAGAAAAAAGGTCAGTTTTTCTTAGGTAGCATAATCCCAGAATTTAGATTGTAGAGAAAGATTTCCAGTTTAGTACCAACTGAGAATTTCGTTGTGGTTAAATCCTGTTTCAAAGGTTCTAGAGTTTAAGAATTCTAGTCATTGAATCATCTAGAGAGATTTCCTAATGCATTCTACTTTTTTTGGAGAAGGAAGAAGGCAGTCTATATTGCCCCTATGTAATATCTTACTAGGAGTCCAAAGGAACTAAGCCAAAGATTTCAAGCAGGGTCAGAAAATGGAGATGTAGAAACAACAGTAATAATAACAACTGTCTCCATTGCTCAGCTCAGCATCTTGCAGTATTATGCAGTAGAGCAACATTCATCAGAGCCCAGAGAATGAGGTCAGCAATAGCAATGTAAAAAACATGAGCAATCTTACAACATCAGAGATATGAGCTGCTTCTTCTCACAATGCCCTGGTCATACATAATCCCTATGTGTACCCCCTCTTCATGTGTGCCCTAGTCATTCATATATATGTAAATGCCTCTCTGTTCAAAACTATAATGTATATACAGTCTTACAGTTGGTACTAGGTGTATTTGTGTGCCTCAGGTTCATTGAGATGTTTGTTGCTACTTTGCTTACTATGTTACATCAGTAAATTATTTTGCTTTAACAGGCTAAAAGTATGTATGTATATATATATGTGTGTGTGTGTATATATATACATATACATACTCATTTATTTATTTATTTATTTATTAGCAAGAGCTCATGAATTATTGTTTTAGAGGTAGGAACCCACAGAGTACCCTTCAAATGGAGTGTCCATGTACGCACATTCTATGAGTTGGACAGTGCTCTCAGAAATACAGAAAGTTCATTCATAAAGACCCCAAACTGTTGATTGATACAGACTTTGCAAAAAAACTGTGTAGAAAATGTGTCATACATAGCAAACTTTTAGCACCTACCAAAAATACATGGAATCAGAAGTACACACCAGAAGTTTCCTGTTTCTCATAAAATAATAGATGACAAATACAACTCCTTCCCACAACTTTTGAGAATTCAATGAGTAAACTACTGGAATTGGAACATGATTACTTAAAAAGCCACTGCCCAAAGTCATGCTGATCTAACACTGACCCACAAAAATTTAATAACATTTTAAATAGATAGCATCATGCTGAACACTCATAACTTTCAAACTCTCAAAATATAGAGACAATAAAAGAAATAAAAATCGTGCAGGAACAGAAAGAAATACATATTATAGTTGACACTATTCACTTCACTGAGTTTAGAGAAAACAAGTTTACATCCCAAGACTTTCATTCATTTAGGAAAATCAACAACAACAATAAAATATCTTATCTACCTGTGCAATAATCTATCAAACATTAAACATAATAAATTACAGTAGTATGGGGACTTGTCTCTGGACCATTTCTATCTGAACTCCACTGAACAGGATGAGAAGAATGAAACAATAGTCATCTCATATTTGTATAATGCTTCAATATTTTGCACAATGCCTCATTTGATCCTTAAAACAAAACTATGTGTTAGATGCTCTTATTATCCCCATTTCATGAATGAAGAAACTGAAGCTCTGAAGTCATATGACTTGTCCGGGGTCACATAGTTAAGTAGGTCTCTGGAGTGGATTCATATTCCAAGGCCAACATTTTATCTACAATACTACTTTCTTTGTCTGAAGTAGAATGAATATTCAAGTTATTTGGTTCTCTAGCTCACAGCTTATTAGTAATACCAAATCATAAGGGAAAAGATCATGAAATGAATTCATGTGTGTAAGATGCTTTATTTATCTTAAAGTGCCATAAAAATATCAGCTATTATTTTCTTACTATTATTGGCAGAGAAAATAGAATATTTTAAAGAACTGAATGAATAAAAAGCATTTATTTAGCACTATATCCCAGACACTATACTTAACACTGAGGATAAACATACAAAAATCAAGACAGTTCTTTTTCTCAAGAAGCTTATGTCTTATTTAACAAAAACTGCTGGGGAAATTGGGAAAAAATTGACAGAAACTAGGTACAGACCAATATTTCGTACCCTATACAAAGGAAAGTTCAAAATGGATATATAAATATAAAGAATGATTCTATTAGTAAATTAGGGGAACATAGAATAGTTTACATGGCAGATGTATAGAAATGGGAAGAATTTATGAAGGAACAAGAAAGAGCATTGTGAGATATAAAGTGAATAATTTTTAATATATTAGGTCAAAAAGCTTTTGTACAAACAAAACTAATGTATCCAAGATTAGTAGAGAAACAAAAAACTGGGGAAATTTTTTTATAACAAATTTCTCTGATTAAGGGTTCATTTCTCAAATCTTAGAGAATTAAGTCAAATTTACTAGAGTACAAGTCATTTCCTAACTGACAAATGGTCAAAGGCTATGAATGAACAATTTTCAGATGAAGAAATCAAAGCTATCAATAATCATAAGAAAAAATTTCCTAAATCACTCTTGATTAGAGAAATGAAATTTAAAACAACACTGAGGTACCACCTCACACTTATCAGATTGGCCAATATGACAATAAAGTGATATATGTTGGTGGGGATGTGGTAAAATTAAGACACTAATGCACTGTTGGTGAAGTTATGAACTGATCCAGCCATTCTGTAAGGCAATTTGGAACTATGTCTATATCCCAAATAGAAAAGAGGAAAGTAACTATTTGTACAAAAATAGTTAGAGCAGCTCTTTTTGTAGTGGCAAGGAATTGAAAATTAGGGGATATCCATCAGTCGAGGGATGGCTGAACAAACTGTGGTATATATTGATGATGGAATACTACCGTGTTATAAGAAATGATAACCAAGATGATTTCAGAAAAACCTGGAAAGATCTACATGGACTGATGTAGAGCAAAATAAACAGAACTCAGTAACAGCAATACTATATGAAGATCAATTGTGAACACTGTGCTACTCTCAAAAATGCCATGATCTAGGACAATTCTGAAAGACTGAGGACAAGGAATGCTATTCATATCAACAGAAAGAATTGTTGGAGTCAGATGGATGCAGATCAAAGCATACTATCTTTCACATCAGTATATTTATGGTTTTACTTTGGGGTTTTGTTTTTGTGTGAGTATGCTCTTACAACAATGACCAATATGGAAGTGTGATAATACATGTATAGCCCAGTTCAAATTGCTTACCATCTCTGAGTGGGGGGAGGGACGGGGCAGAGGGAGATGATTTGGATCTTATAATTTTAGAAAAAAACATGCTGAAAAAGTATTATTCCATATAATAGGGGAAATAAGATATCTTTGAATTTTTTTAAAAGCTTATATCTTAATTTGTTGTTCAGTCATGTCTATCTCTTCATGACCCCATGGACCATATCCAGATGTCCATGAGGTTTCCTTGGCAAAGACATTAGAATGTTTTGCCATTTCCTTCTTCAGTGGATTCTTTTGTCAGGCAATCAGAGTGATTTGCCCAGGGTCACACAGCTAAGAAATGTTAAAGGTCAAATTTGAACTCAGGTCTTCCAGTTTCCAGGCACAGTGCTCTAATCTGCCTCCTGACATCCAAATAGGGAAGACAATGGAGTGGAGGCTAAAGAGTGGTGTTCTGGAGTGAGAAGGCATAGAGATAATGAGTGGAGTCACAGGGAAGGGGAAAGGAACGAGAGGGAAAGTTTGGAAATGGTGGGGAGAGTGTCTGTGGCATGGCCTGAAGATACATGAAGTGACAGTTGACCTTTAGGAAGGACATAAAACCTTTTAAGCAGCAAAGATCAGAAGTCAAAAAGCCCAGTGATTTAAGGCCATTTATTTTAAGAGCAAACAACCAAACAAACTTTAATGGGCCCAGAAGGCATCTTTGTATTGCAGCACAGTACAATAAATTGCGGTCCATAAAGCAGCATTGTGTAGAAGAAAACTGGATTTTGAGATTAGGAGACTGGGGTTCCAATCCCAGCTCTAACTTTTACCAATTGTGAGCCCAAGTTTAAGAAATCTCTATGAGTTTACACTTTTTAATCTATTTAATCCTAAAATCATGAATCTAGTAAGGGAGTAGATATCAGAGACTGTTAGTCCAACCTCATCATTTTATAGATATAGCAACTGGGGTTCACAAAGAGAAGGTGACTTGTCCAAGGCTGTAAATGTCAGAGATTTGATTTGAATCTAGGTCTTCTAACTCCAGAGTTAGTCAGTTCTCTTTTCTACTGGACCACCATGCTGCCCCCACCCCCACACCCATCCTATCCCAGTGAATGATCAATAAGATTTTACAATGTAGAGTGAGGATAATAATGCATGCAGAAAATACCTTCAGTTGCTGTGAGGAAAAGTCTTTTTCAAAATTAAAGCTGAGTGTAAGGGTTTAGTGCTGAAGTTTGGGTCTGATTTATAGACAATATATAAGTCACAATGTTTTCCCCGTTTCTGAACCATTGAACCATAGTGATGACATAATTGTCAAATTAGTTATATCATTTTGCTCTGACTTATAGGTACAGATTTGAAAATAATGGTAAAAAAATTTTTTAAAAAGATTATGAAATCTCACCAGTCTTTTTTTCCCTTAAAGAATGCTACAGAAGCCATTATGGTGAATATTCTACCTACACAGTTTTCTAATCCATCAGATGTTATTTCTAAGGCATTAAGGCATCCCCCTGGTGCTTGCTTGGTCTCCAAAGTTTTTGCTTTTATATTAACGCTCTGTATTAGGCAATTGATTTAAAGGTTATGGTGATTGAGAGATCAGATCTGTCACCCTCCTCCCTTTTTTCCCCTCCCTTTTCCTTCTCCCTTCTCCTTCCCTCCCCCCCCCCCACCCAGTTGGTTTCTTCAGTTGGTGACACTGGAAGACAACTCTGAGTGAGTTTCCTGATAAATATAATAGATTCTCTCCCTTTGAATGGTTTAAACAAGGGGGTTTATTTAGGAAAAGGGAAAAGACAGGGAAGTTTGATAGGAGAGAGGGTTTAGGGTTTCCCTAATCTTAAAATACTCCTAATTGAAGAATAGTAGAATAGAGTCTTGAATTGAGGGATATGGCTAACAGATTGAGGATTTTAGTCACTTTGTCCAGGAAGGAGAAATCAGTAAGAGCCTTCTCTTTCAGTCTTTCTTTCAGTCCTTTCAGTCCTTACTTCTTCCTGTCTCAAGAGGAAGAGACCCCTTATTGCAGTTTGACTGTTCCTTTCAACAGTCTCCCCTCTCCCCCATCACCATTCCATTCCAGAATGCTTCTTGATTGACAGCTTTTGCAAATCTTACTCCTCTGGCTCTGTTGCAGGTTTTCTCCAACTTTATCGTTCACAGCTCCCATTAGAGTTCATATTAATTACATTGACTCTGTGATAAGTTTGATAGTCAAAAAGAAAAAAAATTGTAAATTATATATCAAATGTCCATATCATTCCTCATCAAAATGCTCATATCTGGGGAACCACAGATTATTGCTTTGATCCCAGTTCTTAGCTACATTCCCCCTATCTAATAGGAACTCTTTTTGAAAAAATTTGTTAAAACTGGAAAAAATATTTGATTTGATTTGGAGTCAGAAGACCTGGGTTCAAATCCTGGCTTTGCCAATTACCACCTGTGTGACCAGCTCCCTTATGTTCTCTGAATCTCATTCAGTTTCCCCATGTAAAAATAAATAAGGTATTTGGACTAGTGGACCCTTTAAACCTCTCTAAGTTCTAACACCACAATCCTATGAGTTGTAAAAAGGTATAATTCTTGTAGTAAGTAACTCATAAGGTTATTGTGAGGATCAAATGAGATGTTCATAAAAAATGTTGTAAAACTTGACTATATAATATCTGTTATTATATTAGATTTTCTCTCTTCATGGGTATAAGTAGGCTGTGGCATATTTTAGTAATTACTTTTATATTTGTCCAGGAAATATATAATCAGAAAGGGAGGTAAGCTAGTCATATCTTAACAGAGATGGCTGGTGTGTCAGTGGTAGAAGGGAAGACTATTCTATCTAAACATTCTTGTCTTCTAAAGGTTAGTTTTCATATAAACATTGTTAAAGATGTAGCAATATATGCAATTAAAGTTTAAGTACATTTATCATTTAACACAATATTTGTCATTAGCCAATAGAAAAGTATTTTATATAACAGACTACACATTTTCATTGATTGATTAGGTGACTAAACATTTTTAAAATGAATTTCTCTTTCTTAGCAAAAAGGCTAATAAACTTCTATTTTCTACCACATTTTTGTGAGTGAACATTTCAAATCTATTCTTGTTTACAGAAATAAACTTGATTTTAAAACAGATTTAAGGTTATGTTTGTCTGATGGCAAGTCAAAAACTGAAAACCTTTGCCCCAAAAAGTCCAGCTTCAGAATTAAGCTTAGGTGTGATTACTTTGTAATGTTAAATTTCTTCAATGTTGTAACTTATGTCATTAAAATGTTATTTATTCAACAAAACCACTGACTAGAATATCTACAAGTAAGTTCCCCTGCAGAAGATCCATGGGACAACATTGAAAAGGATCCCAACCCAAACCATGGGATAAGAAGGAATAAATGGGTTGAGTTTTACACTGAAGGAAGGAATAGAATATCTACATAAATGAGAATAAAGATCCACTGAAGTATATTTTTTTCATTGTATTTTGGCAATTAATATTATATATTCAATTCTCTCTATACACACATATATACATATATAATAGTTACTTGTTGAGGGTCTGACATTATTTATGGATTATTATTCATCTAAATTGAACAAGGGAATGAAAAGTAGCATGGTGTAGTGGAAAGAATGCTGTTTCTGAATTCAGAGGTCTGGATTTGGTTTCAATTTAATTCAACAAACATTTATTAAACCTAATTTATGGGAGGCACAATGTTCTCAGGGTTACGACACAGAAGCAAAATGATGGTGGCCTTTCCCTCAAAGGGAAAGCTCCCTTAGCTGGAAAGGAACAAAACAATATAAACAAATAAATATAATACAAGGTAACTAGAAAGGACAAACAAACAAAAAACTCGACTAGGGATTGGTGTGATAAGGGAAGTCTTCCCAGAAGAGAGATTGCCTAAACTAAGTCCTGGCAAAAGGCAAGAATTCTGAGAGGCAGAAATGAGGAGGGAATGAATGAAGAACAATGTACGGAATGGGCGGAGGGCAGATCTAGTTCAAGAAAAGTTAGTAGTTCATGTTGGTTAAGGGTTCCACCTCTACCTGCTTTCCTGATTATTATCCTACCTCACTTTCCTTCTTTCTAAACCCAAACACCATAGTGAACCAGGTCAACTATACCAGTTTCACTGTTCCTTACCCTGAATCCCTCATTCTTTTAATCACCTTTTCCATAACCATTCAATCCTTTCTTTTAACAAAGAAAAACTTTTAAACCAACTGATACTGGTTTATGCAACTGAAAGCATATATCACATTTACTTCTGTAGTTGCACAATTCTCTAATAAGAGTAGGAAGGTATGTCCATCATCTTTAGACCAAGACTGGTCATTTCACTTAATCAAGTGACTGAGGCCCTTCAATTTAAAAGTTAAGAGATTGCTGGTATCCTTGGAGAAAGCAGTTTAAGTTAAAAGGATCAGTCAAAAGTCTGATGGTAAGGCTTTGAGAAGTTAGATGAATTTGAGAAAGTAGAGGCAATGACTACAGTTGAATATTTTAAAGTTTGACAGTGAAAGAGAAAAAATATAAAATGCTAGTTCCAGGGAGTGGCAGATTTAGAAGATTTGAAATTTGTTTCTAAAATTGTATTTTGGGGCTTTGTATTTCCTGATGGTGCTACTATGATGATGGGAGACTCAGGTAGACAGCTATCTTAAACTTTTGATTTTGGCTTTCTGGGATTGTTTTTGCAGATTTCTGAAAAGCCAGAAGAGTTCATAATCCATCTTGTTCAAACACTCAGGAAGGGTGTGCAAAGGGAGAGATGAGAGGTTTGTGGAAGGTTGCCTCTTTTTTTGCCATAAAAAGGTCTCTGTGATCCTGCAAACTCATGTAATCATGTTGAGGATTGGAAGCTAAAGACTGAGGTTTCTATCTGGGTTAGAATTGATGGGGAATGTTGGTAAGATTAGCCAGGGGGAGCTCTGCTTTTTTCCTCCCTTGTTTTTTAAACACAGATTGGCTCAAATCTGTTTCCCTGCTAAACTGGTGGACAATACCTTCTTTTTGGAGAGAGTTGAATTTAGCCAACCAGGCCCATCCTGCTCTCCATTGCAGGAAACCAAGGAAGCTGTTTCCTTATAAATGATTTGTTTTTCCTGTTGTTTATCATTATTGATATTATTTATAAACCTGTTTCCTCTTTATATAAAAAGAAAATCCAGGTGGCTCTAAATACTCATTTGATGTAATTAATGGTGGCAACAGGGAGAAACTTGTGAAGAGGTTTTTGCTCTCTTTCGAGGGAAGATATATTCCTGCTTTAGTGGCTGAAGTACAAGGGGTGAAGAATAGACATTGATTTCATTAGAAAATCCCCAAAGCAATGGAGGTATAGTGTTATATGCTCAGGCAAGCACAAGTTTCTATTAACAGGAGAGCCTATGAACTATATTTTATGGGTATATATACAAACTCCTAAACTCAGAAAAAAAGGAAGCCAAAATGAGGAAGTAGATTAGCATGTTGCCTGTGACTTACCTACCTTATAAGTATTTTAAAGGAAATATTCCTTAAATTTTTTACATTATCTACAAGTGAGAGATTTACACCCAAAGCATGAGCTCTGGTTTACTAATCTTGTCTTCCTTCCCATCTCCCAACCCCTGACCTACTCTACCTTATAGATAGATAGATAATGGGAAATGCTCCTCCTGTGAAATTCCAAATGTGGAGATATGTTCTTTATATGTACTACATTTCATTGAAATATTTTGTTTTATATCACTCAGTCATTACAGTAAATGTTTTTCTTGTTTTATTTGATACAGTGGAGGGTTCAAAATAGAAGTAGTAGAACTTTTTCCAGAAATAACTATAATAATAATAAAGGGTAAAAGTGAGTGAATTTCCCCAGAATACTTCTCCAAAAATTTTCTTCTTCTTCTTTTATTATTATTATTTTTAGTTTAGCAGAGAATGGAGTGAGTTCCCACATGTGTAGTGAGGCTCCATGTGAATCCAGAGGATGGTCCTCACGTAGCTTTTGAAGGACCACAGAATAGACATCTCAGTCCTCAAAGAGAGAGACTCTCACTTTAAGCATCTCAAAGTGAAGATTAGCTGAGAACTGAAGTTCTCAGGCAGAGTAGAGCTTTCATCTTACCAATGAAAGAGTCCCATACCAATAGGCTTTGGGAGAGGGGTAACATTACGAACATAGATCTAGAATCTGGATAGAAATGAAAGACTTTCTAGTTCAAACTCTTCATTTAAGGAAATTGAAGTTCAGAGGTTAGGGGAGTTTATAGAAGCAGTGAGTATTGACTTCAAGTTGCATTGTGTCATGATGGCTCAGAAAAAGCATCTGCTGCATTTTAAAATGTAACGGAGCTGAGGACTGTTAAAACAGTCATCACTTTGGTATTCTCATATTTGGGTGTGAGGGTGACCTGAAAAACTGGGAAGGTGTCTAGTGTTATATCTAGCTTCCTTTTGACTAACCAACTTACCAAAAAGCCAGAGAAATATGAAAGCCTGATGGGAATATTAATGTGAACAGATAAAGATAGGACAAACAGGAGTAGATAGACTGGAAAATTAGGTATGTAGAACTTTTACCATAATTACATACATAACATTCCTTAAGAAGAAAATTCTTACCAGGCAGGTCAAAAACAGAGAAAGAAAACTATAGGCCAATCTCCCTAATGAATATAGATGCAAAAATCTTAAATAGGATACTAGCAAAAAGACTCCAGCAAGTGATCAGAAGGATCATTCACCATGATCAAGTAGGATTCATACCAGGGATGTAGGGCTGGTTCAACATTAGGAAAACCATCCACATAATTGACCACATCAACAAGCAAACTAGCAAGAACCACATGATTATCTCAATAGATGCAGAAAAAGCCTTTGATAAAATACAACACCCATTCCTATTAAAAACACTAGAAAGCATAGGAATAGAAGGGTCATTCCTAAAAATAATAAACAGTATATATCTAAAACCAACAGCTAATATCATCTGCAATGGGGATAAAGTAAATCCATTCCCATTAAGATCAGGAGTGAAACAAGGATGCCCATTATCACCTCTACTATTTGACATTGTACTAGAAACACTAGCAGTAGCAATTAGAGAAGATAAAGGAATTGAAGGCATCAAAATAGGCAAGGAGGAGACCAAGTTATCACTCTTTGCGGATGACATGATGGTCTACTTAAAGAATCCTAGAGATTCAACCAAAAAGCTAATTGAAATAATCAACAACTTTAGCAAAGTTGCAGGATACAAAATAAACCCACATAAATCATCAGCTTTTCTATATATCTCCAACACAGCTCAGCAGCAAGAACTAGAAAGAGAAATCCCATTCAAAATCACCTTAGACAAAATAAAATACCTAGGAATCTATCTCCCAAGACAAACACAGGAACTATATGAACACAACTACAAAACACTCGCCACACAACTAAAACTAGACCTGAACAAATGGAAAAACATTAACTGCTCATGGATAGGACGAGCCAATATAATAAAAATGACCATCCTACCCAAACTTATTTATCTATTTAGTGCCATACCCATTGAACTACCAAAATACTTCTTCACTGATTTAGAAAAAACCATAACAAAGTTCATTTGGAAGAACAAAAGATCAAGGATATCCAGGGAAATAATGAAAAAAAAAAACACATATGATGGGGGCCTTGCAGTCCCTGACCTAAAACTATATTACAAAGCAGCAGTCATCAAAACAATTTGGTACTGGCTAAGAAACAGAAAGGAAGATCAGTGGAATAGACTGGGGGAAAGCGACCTCAGCAAGACAGTATACGATAAACCCAAAGATCCCAGCTTTTGGGACAAAAATCCACTATTCGATAAAAACTGCTGGGAAAATTGGAAGACAGTGTGGGAGAGACTAGGAATAGATCAACACCTGACACCCTACACCAAGATAAATTCAAAATGGGTGAGTGACTTAAACATAAAGAAGGAAACCATAAGTAAATTGGGTAAACACAGAATAGTATACATGTCAGACCTTTGGGAGGGGAAAGGCTTTAAAACCAAGCAAGATATAGAAAGAATCACAAAATGTAAAATAATTAATTTTGACTACATCAAACTAAAAAGCTTTTGTACAAACAAAACCAATATAACTAAAATCAGAAGGGAAACAACAAATTGGGAAAAAATCTTCATAGAAACCTCTGACAAAGGTTTAATTACTCATATTTATAATGAGCTAAATCAATTGTACAAAAAATCAAGCCATTCTCCAATTGATAAATGGGCAAGGGAAATGGATAGGCAGTTCTCAGATAAAGAAATCAAAACTATCAACAAGCACATGAAGAAGTGCTCTACATCTCTTATAATCAGAGAGATGCAAATCAAAACAACTCTGAGGTATCACCTCACACCTAGCAGATTGGCTAACATAACAGCAAAGGAAAGTAATGAATGCTGGAGGGGATGTGGCAAAGTAGGGACATTAATTCATTGCTGGTGGAGCTGTGAATTGATCCAACCATTCTGGAGGGCAATTTGGAACTATGCCCAAAGGGCGACAAAAGAATATCTACCCTTTGACCCAGCCATAGCACTGCTGGGTCTGTACCCCAAAGAGATAATGGACACAAAGACTTGTACAAAAATATTCATAGCTGCGCTCTTTGTGGTGGCCCAAAACTGGAAAACGAGGGGATGCCCATTAATTGAGGAATGGCTGAACAAACTGTGGTATATGTTGGTGATGGAGTACTATTGTGCTAAAAGGAATAATAAAGTGGAGAAGTTCAATGGAGACTGGAACAACCTCCAGGAAGTGATGCAGAGCGAGAGGAGCAGAACCAGGAGAACATTGTACACAGAGACTGTAGATTGTACACACTGTGGTATAATCGAACGTAATGGACTTCTCCATTAGTGGCGGTGTAATGTCCCTGAACAACTTTCAGGGATCCAGGAGAAAAAAAACACCATTCATAAGCAAAGGATAAACTATGGGAGTGGAAACACCGAGAAAAAGCAACTGCCTGAATACAGAGGTTGAGGGGACATGACAGAGGATAGACTCTAAATGAACACTCTAATGCAAATACTATCAACAAAGCAATGGGTTCAAATCAAGAAAACATCTAATGCCCAGTGGATTTACGCGTCGGCTATGGGGGGTGGGGGGGAGGAAAAGAAAATGATCTATGTCTTTAACGAATAATGCTTGGAAATGATCAAATAAAATATATTAAAATAAAAAAAAAGAAGAAGAAAATTCTTAAGACTTTACTGAGTTACCTTTGACATTACATTGACAAATCTGCACCCATGAATCCTAGGACAATGACATGACAATTATGAAATAGTTCACCAGGTTTGGAAATATGGAAAATATTGTGCTTCTTACATTTTGTCAACCAGACCAAAGCTTTAGTATAGAAAATACATATCAAAATTTTTCAAGTACATGCCAGATTACAAACCAATTATCAGCATCTTGAAATATGACTATATCAAAGAATGACAGATCTAAAAAACATTAACTATACTCTACTCCCTTAATAGCCTACATAATCAAATCCAATTTTAATTCCAAAATTGGTGGTATAAGTAGTATTTTGAAAACCTGCTTTTTAAGAAAGCGTTGTTTTCAAACCTTTGGAAATCTCTTTTGAGACGCTAAGCAATCACTAATATCTTTAAAGTAGTTTTCCAGGATTATTATTATAATTGTTATTATTAATATTATGTAAATGTCAGTTAAGTTTATAAAGCATTTAACATCTGTCAGCTACTTTGCCTTACATTAACCTTTGAGACTAACAACAAGAAGACTTCAGATATTATTTCAATTTTACCAAAAAGGAAACTGAGACTTTGAAGGATTAAGAGATTTTCCTAATCACATAACTAGTTAGCATCAGAAGCTATATTTGAACCTAGTTTTTCCTGATATTTAGGTCAAAGAAATCTTTTGGGGAAAAGCGATTTCAAAACCCTTTCAACAACAAAAGAAAAAAAGAACACATCAATGAATTGGGCATGTATCCAAAAAGACAAATGTCCTTTCCACTCTCTTCCTTTTCCCTAGTAGTCCCCCACTGCCCAGATTGCATTGGGCCATAAAAGGTCCCAATAGAGTAGATGCTATGGGGAGCAAACCCACTAAGTATTTTTTCCAGTGACCTTCTCTTTCTCCCAACAGGTTGATGACTTCCTTAGGAAGCAATCCATAGCCTACCTCTCCCATGACCTTCTGGGCCACTATGAGATATACCCTTCCTATGCAGTTCACACTATTTGGATGAGCAGTGAATTACCAACTTTAATCCAGAATGATGAGACCATCAGTCCTTATCATTTGCCCAGCCACTACAGTTTACAAACCCCTGAGCATTGCCATTTCCCCTGCCAGGGTACCCTGAGAATTTTGAGGCTTTCTTTTCCATCCTGCAGCTGAATGTTCCTTTAAGTGTTGTTTCCTCCAACTAGAATGAGAGCTCCTTGAGAGCAGGGATCAATTCATTTTTTATTTATAGTCGCAAGGCTCAGCACAGTGTTTGGAATATTGTAAGGGTTTAATAAATACTTTTTTATTCACTCACTTATACACCATTCTGAATCTCTCAATTGTTAAAAAGTTTATGACCAAGCACAATATGAAAATTTAAAAGATAAGAAACTTTTACACAATATCAGCAATGTTTTATGTATTGTTTATAAAGTCAGATTTTCTACACTTGCAATTGCTGTTGAAAATTGGCCATTTAAAACTAGTGACAGCCAATGGCTAGCCAAAACTAAATTCTATCTTATTTTGAATGCTTCTGTGACATAGGATTATTTAATGATAATAATCTGAGTCATATTCAGGAATAGACATATTCAGGAATAGACTTTTACTTAGGTGACTTGTTCTGAAAACTGTGACCTGATTATCTTAGTAGTAGTAGGAAGCTGCATAATTGACTGAAAATGGAAAAATTAGATAAGAAAAACACTTAAAAGATTGGGATAATTTTCCCTGGTAAGAAGGGGAAAAGAGTAAAAGATGATTTTCTTTGTGGTCAGTAAAGGTAAATAAAGGACTACTATAAAGGTGATAACCAAGATAATTGCCACTGAACAAATGAGTGATTAGTTTAAATAGCAGGAATATTATATATCCTAAGAGTAATACATTTCATATTAATCAGTTCCTGAAATAATTTGTGAAATCCTTTTCTTTTGAAAACAAATCAAATCATCATCCAAATTTGGCTTAGTTAAGGTGGAGGGGTAGTTGAAGGGATGAAATATTTTTTTAAACAAAGGTGGGGACTGGTATATTGGACATTTGCATTTAATATCCAACTTTGTATTAATTTAATTTACTTAGCTGAATAAAGTTTGCTGCTAATGCCAGGTTGTGTGAGGTAACTAGCAATTCATTTTAAAAACTGAGAATTCAAAGTGATCTTGATAAATCCAATAATAAGCATACATTGGAAATCAATCTAAGTAATTCTAAAGAAAAAAAGTACCACCACAAATTAACATGAAGGGAGGCATAGTTATCCAAATACAATAATTTTAGAGGCTAACAGGAATACCAAATACATTGGACTTCTGGTAATATACTCTCATAAAAACATTATAGATAAAACTGTTTCCATAAGACCTTTTTGATATTCTAGTAATAAATGACCTTGAACAAGTCCATGAAAGATACCAAAAAGGATCACATGAATTATGTGACATGAGAGGTAGAAGTTGTTTTAAAAGAAGGTTATAAAGCCATTGATTAGGATCAGATTTTTATCAGAATATTATATCTAGTTTAGGGTATACTAACTAGAATAAAAATAAATTATTCTTAGAAAACAAACTAGTCCAAAGGAAAGTAATTATTTAAAGGGTCAGAATAAGTAAGAGAAAGATTATATGTGATATAACAGAAAAAGTACTAGGTTAGAAGACCCAATATATGGACTCTTGCCCTACCTTTGCAATTTATAGAATCAGTATTAGAACTGAAGATACTTCAGAGGTCTAGTTTCAACCCATTATTCGCAAGCTCTTAAGGCTTCAATTTCTTATCCATAAAACCCCTAAATAAAAACCTAAAAGATTGTTTTAAGGAACAAATGAGAATATATGTGTCTTTAAAAATTGTTTGATAGATTTCCATTTTTATTTATTTGAAAGATAGCAACATAAGTGTTGAGTAGCCTGTTTTGTCACTAACAGATTTTCCCACAACTAGAGAGAATTATTTGGTTGAAAGAAAAGCTAAAAGAACAATTTTATTGCCTTTAAGTACATGAAAGTATATTCAGAAATTATATAGCATTGATTCAATAAAGGAAAAGGAGGAAGAGAAGGGGATAGGTACTTATATATTGACTACTATGTGCCAGGCACTGCTAAGCATTTTACAAATATCTCATTTAATCAATTAAATATTTATTGAGAACCTATTACATTATAGACTGTGCTATGGAAGAATACAAATGAAAACAAGTTCCTTTATCCTCCAGAGAGTTTACAGTTTAATTAGCGAAATAAGATATAAATAAAACAAGGGGCAGTTACAAAAGCTTTTTATAAAACCAGGAATATATAATAATGCAGTACAAGATGTATGCTTAAAAGCTATGGAGAGTTCACTGTGTAGAAAGGGTTAGTCAAGAGGGCTTTTGAAGGCTGTTATGTTGAGCTTTGAAGGAAGTCATGGGTTTTATTGGTGGGAAGGCATTTCGATGGCTAGCAAATAGGTTAGACACTTAAATATAGGTTTTATAAGTTGAAGAATATCATAATGAAAGTAGGAGAGAAAGATCTTTGGATCTATGGAACACATGGTTGTAACCTTTTTTGGGGACCATGGGGCATTTTTGTCAGTCTGGTGAAGCCTGTGAACTCATTTTGAGAATGTTAAATATATAAAATGTAATACACAGGATAATAAAGGATTATGTTATATAAATTATGTTGAAACCCAGTCAACAGGGACAGTTAGGTGGAACAGTAGGTAGAATGCCAGGCTTAGAGTTGGGAGGACATGGATTCTAATGTGACTTCAGACCTTCCTAGCTGTGTTATCTGGACAAGTCATTCAACTGTTTCTTTTCCTCATCTGAAAAATGGACTGGAGAAGGAAATGGCAAACTACTCTAGTATCTTTGCAAAGAAAACCTCAAATAGAGTCACAAAGATTTAGACACAACTGAAAAGACTGAATAAAAATGTCAAATAATATATTATAGCATAGTTTATGTATGTATATATATGTATATAAACTACATATTGTATACAAATATTAAATTCCCCCACCCTCTATGTTCTTATTACCATTTGGAATGAAAGCTCCTTGTGAGGAGTGATCATTTTATTTTTTGTTCTTATATCCCCATTGTTTAGCACATAGATGTTTAATAATGATTGATAGAAGAAAAGGAATACTTGACAATTTCTTCCAACTGGTCCTCTTTGGTTCTCTCACCCTAACTCCAAACAATACATACTTTCCCCTTCTGACTTTCTTGTTCTTAAGAATTTTTCTCTGCCTATGGTAAAACTAGAAACTCATATGCAGGCAGTTTCCTTATCTATAAAATGGGAAGTTGGATGATCTCCAAGGTCCCTTTTGGCTGTAAATCCTATTACTCCCTTGAGGTTTGTGGGGCTACTGCATGCCATAGAATGAAATGGTTTAGGTAACATATACCAACTTCTACAAATGGATACAAACTGCTCACAATTTGGTCCCATTTTATTAAGGATCTATTTAGTAATTTGTTGTGATGGGGGCAGCCAGTCAACTGAAATTAAAGGATACTAACCAGATGTTATGTTGCTACAAAAAGTGGGAGTACTGAACAGGAACCAGAGTGCAGAAACTTCTGATTTTAGCAATAAACAGTTAAGCAGCAAGACATCTAGTTGTGATTTCCCTTAGGCCTCATTTTTGCAGGAATAAATTTTATCCTGACAAAAATTTGCACCTGACTGGAACATATATGGAGACAATCTCAAAGAAAATGCCCAATTTAGAAGAATGCATTGTCCCGGATTTGATGTCAGATCTTTTAACTCATAAATTCTTCCCTTCCATACCTTTTTTATGGAGGTGGCTGCTGCTTTCAAAAGGAAGCAATTACAGAGAGCTCTCAAATGATCACTGCCACTATGTGTAGCTGCCTGCAGCTTATGTCACCTTATAGGGGAAAAAAGGGGGCTTAGTGAAGATTCCTACAATAATCAGCAGCCTCAGAAAGCTCCAATTTCATCATCTTATCTCTATTAGTTACTATTACAAGTCTTCCTTATCATTCTACATCATGACCTATTTTGTACGTTTCTCTTTTCCTATTAATTAGCAGATCTTTTTTGTTTTCCTTATGTTCAGGGCTCTTAGGATTTCAAAACTGATACTACTGTCTACTTGAAGCATTTGAAGAGAGGAAGTAGGGTGCAATCACTATGTTTTTCCTTCCATCATCTTCTCCTATGGCATCAGTGCCTCCAAATTCCCAAGTGAAATCAGGAATGCCCTGAGTATTGTTGAGCTGAAGGGACTTTATAGGCTATCTAATCTAACCCAGCTTCCTCATTTTACAGATGAAAACAGAATCAGAATATTGCCCAAGGTCACATAGTAGTAAAAAATGGAGTCCACATTTGACTCCAAAACCTCTAAGTCTAAATCCAATGCTTTTTTCACTAAACCAGAGCTGCAGGATCCGATGGATTGAAATATGTTGCTTAGACCTTGGTAGGAGGCACAACTATCATCTGCGCATCCTAAAGAATACTGAAGGAAGAATTTATGAGCTAAAGGATCTGACACAAAATCTGGGACAATGTATTCTTCTAAATTGGGCATTTTCTTTGAGATTGTCCCCAAATATGTTCCATTCAGGTGCAAATTTTTGTAAGGGTAGAATTTATCACGCTTTGTACATATCTGTTTGTATGTTGTCTACATTAGATTGTAAGCTTTGTGAGGGAAGCAACCGTATTTCTTTTCGTTTCCCCAGCATTTAAAAGTGCCTGGCGAGCAGCAAGCATTTACGAAATGTTAATTATTTGATTGACTGATTCCCCACCCATTCCTGGCTCCTTCAAGTCTCGGTAAACTAAAAATTATCTGTCAAAGTCAGCTAGAGATTCAGCTGTGCTAGCTTTCTCCCCGCCAAGGTGAGAAGGCTTTGGAAGAAGTCAGAAGAGAAGTTAAACAAGGGCTTCTCCTAGAAAGTCACTGGGAGAAAGGAGTAGGTGGAGAAGAAAGCCACAGGGTTGGAGGTGTCCACGCAGTTAAAGCTCGTCACCTGAACACCCGAAGTATTTGTGAGGTGTCGGAGAACAAGTACGAGCAGCGTGCAGCATCTTTCAGGCGGAGGCAGGAGGGCAGGCAGCTTCCAGGATAGTGAACGATGCATTTGCTCAGGTGTGGCAATCATGGGGGTGAGGGGAATGCAGAAAACTGTTCTAGCCACCAATGAAAAGAGAAGAGGCCTGGCTCATCTACCGTCGCCCGAGACCGGTCACGCTCCTAGCCTCGGGGGTCAGATATCTGCAGCTTCAGCAGGGCTCTCCTCCCTTCAGTCTTCTTGGGCTTCCAGCTGCGAGCATGCGCATGCTCACACGCCAGGGAGCCCACACGCCAGCAGGTCCTTCAGCACCTTGGCTTCGCAAACTGCTGTCTCTTTCCTGCTTCTTCCCCGGCGCCGGCCTCCGACGCATGCCCCTCCCCCTCGCAGGAGTATCGGGAATTTCTATGGACGTCTCTTTTTTTATGGAAGACGCCCCTGCGTCCCCTGGCTGGCTGCGTGCCGCGGGGTCGACTTGGCGTGTGGCTGGAGAGGCGGGACTTCCTGTCCCGCGCTCTCTCGTCTTCCGGCTAGAGCCGGAAGACCCCCCCGCTCCTGAAAGGAGTCAGAAATTCCGGGACGGGAAGGTGAGAGATTCCGTATCGTTCCGGGGGAATCAGAAGGTGGAATCACCTTGCTCCAGCGCCATGGTGAGTTCAGGAGGCGTTCAAGGAGGCACGGGACAGGGGTGCCAGGAGAGGGAGGGTGGGTGGGGGTGGTGGCCTCGCCATTCTCTGCCAGGATCAATGGGAGGTGGTGAGACCCAAGTGACAACCCCCGGAGGCGGAGCCCACCCGACTCCTGGCCCTTCTCTGCAGGTGGCCTTAGAGCCCAGGGCTCTCTCTGGGGGTGTCCCTGTCATCCTTGGGGGAAGAGAGTGCTAGGTAAGACTTAAGTGGTATTTACCATCTGCTTCCCACTCAAGTTACCCCCGGGAAATAAGCGTGTCTGAGACGGAGTACAAACCTGCCCAACAAACATCTATTAAGTACCTACTGTGTGTAAAGTCGACATAACACAAGGACATTGATCTCTGTAATAAAAAACCTCTGGATGTGCGACCTTCTGCGCCTGTGGGTGAAGACCCACTCCTCAGAAAATGGAATGACTTCTTTTTAAAAAGTCATTCTTAGAGTACAAAAATGAATACACACTATTTCCTTCCTGTATCTATCAGGTAAAGACAAAGATCCCAACTCCATCCCCCACATCTTTGGACTTGAAAGGGTTTGGTGCTTGTGTAAAAAGTGTTACACTGAACCAATATCTGCATAGACTGCTTTCGGTGAATGTTAACCTTCATTAATACTGTTTCAGGGTCATTCCTTTGAAACATCCAGATATGTCTTTGATATTGGGTGTTTTTGCTTGTTTTTGACTTCTTATCTAAATCAAATTGACCTGTACGTATAGGACTTTTTAGATCATATTTAACCATATACCTATAATTTCATATTTGCTGCTTTGATTATACAATATTACACTATTTAATGAATAAGTTGGCAATGTAATGGAGGGATCGCTGGATCAGGAGTCAGAGAGTCTGACTTTGGATCCAGTTTTTTCTCTTTACTATTGACCTTGGGCAAGTCACTTAACCTCTTTGGGCTGAAGTTTCCTTATCTACTTATCTATGGTTAGATCATTTCTTAGGCCCCTTTCAGCCCTAAGTCCTCTTGATAACTATTTTAAACTTTATGAAAAATCCAATTATGTGAATTGCCATACACTTTTCTTCAGATAACATGTACACTTGGTTATTTAGTTTAAATAACTTTTAGGGATAGATTTTAATGTTACTGCAGCCTGAAAAGGGAACAAAACAACCCTGAAGTCTTTAGATAATTATAAAACCCCATGAATATAGATTCAACCTATTCCTGAATACTGATACTAATGGGTCACCCAAAGAAGCTCTTAAAAAGTAAAATTTGAGCCAAAAGGAATAGTTTTTTAGTTTGATATAGACTACATCCATGAATTCAAAAGTTCTGAACTGCCATGAGATGTGTGGATTGAATGTCCCACACAAGAGTTGTCCTTAAAATGGTGAATGCCTAAGAAGCAGCTCAGGTCAGAAATAAGCCAGTCAAAGCTATTGTTGCTGTGAGTAGCCCCTGCATTTTCAGTCAGGGCATGATGGAGAGACCCTGTCTTAAGAAATAAAGAATAAGAGGTAGAGAAAATGGTTAAGTTCTTTAGGTATTATTTTTATTTATAAATCAGCTTACTTTTTTATGATATGAAAATATATTTTATTACACATTTTAAAGATACTACTTTCCTATGTCCAAACCAAATAGTAAAAACAGATGGTTTGTGCATGTCAAAGGAGAGTAGGGGAATTGAATTTAGGCTTTAGTTTTGTAATTAAAAGAAATACTCTTGTGCAATGTTTTACTGTAAACAGTGAACAAAAGTAATAGAAATAAACAATAATACTAAAATATAACAGGAATATTCAGGGCCTTGCACTTAGTAGGTAATTTTTTTGTAAGATAGTCTAAGTCATCTTTTACATTTTTATTCTCTTGAATTAGCATAAATGCTTTTTTAAAAAGAATATTTAATATTCTCAGCCCTTATACTGGATTATACAAATGTTATCACTTATACTTATTTCCATATTACTCATTTTTGTAACAAAGCAATGTTTTAAAACCAAAACCCTAAATCATATACTCATATAAACACATGATAAGTCATATGTTCTTTCTCATAAGTTCCTTGGGATTATCTTGTAGCAAAGTTCATTACATTGGATTGTTCCATAATGTTTCACTTTCTGTGTACCATGTTCTCTTGGTTCTGCTCATTTACTTTGCATCAGTTCCTGGAGGTTCTTCCAGTTTATATAGAAATCCTCCAGTTCATTATTCTTTACAGCACAATAGTATTCCATCACCATCATATACCACAATTTGTTTAGCTATATCCCAAGTGAGGGACACCCCATCATTTTCCAATTTTTTGCCATCACAAAGAACATGACTGTGAATATTTTTGTAGAAACACAGAAATGCTTTTTAAGTGAATAGAATTTATTGTAGCATCATTTGCTAACATCCATATAATTTAGTTATCTGGTGGTGTTATAACTATTTATGTGATCTTTCTAATGTGCAAACCTGCCTGTGTCAACACCTGCTTAGAAACTTTCAGGGGCTCACGTTGTATATAAAACCACTCATCAGCCTGACATTAAACTCCCACCATTTGTCTCGCTCCTAACTTTTCAACCTTAATTTCATTTTTCTTCCTTTCATGTACTCTGTATTTTATCAGAATAGGACATTAGATGTTTCCTATACTTAGCTTGCCCTTATTATTAGCCTTGTTAAATTCACTGAGACTGTTTCCAGATGTGAAATATTTTACTTATTCACTTCTGACTCTTGGTATCCTTCTCTTCTTTTATGACCAAACTCAGGTACAAGGGTTTTAAGTGCTCCTGAAAAAAACCATAAATGAATATGGGATTTCTTCTCTTTATACAAATCAAGTTCTTAGATGCTATTCTACAATCTAAGTGCTGGGCCAAGTGAAGAGATACAAAGACAAAAGCAAAACAGTTCTTTCCTTCAATGAACTTATATTTTAAGAGAGGTAGAACATACATGTATATGAATAGGTGTGTATGTACACATATATAAGATGGTTAAAAATTCTTATTGTTTTAGGCTTTAATAATAAGCAAATACAATGCAAGGTAGGCTTTGATGGGCACTAGCATCTAGTGGGATTCAGGAAATACTTCATCCTGATAGTAATGCTTAAACTGAGTTTTAAAAGAAATCAAGGATTCTGAGATAGAAGTAAGAAAGAAGAACATCCCAGGCAGGAGAAAAAGCTAAGTAAAGGTATGAAGATTGGAGATAAGTTACCATCATCTCTCAAGAAAAAGACCAGCCTGACTGGACCAGTTTTCTTGCACACTCTACTATAGATTATATAAAATATATTCATTACACACACACACACACACACACACACACACACACACACACACACACACACACACACGTTTTTTTAAAACGAATTAATATATCATTAAGTGCTTACTGTATGGAAAGCACAAATATAAAAGTCTCTGCTCTCAAGGTCTTTCATTTCTAATGGGGAAGCCAACACATGGTAGATTTTAAGTTTCAGGTTATAGAAAAGGCCTGTGGTCCTTGTGGTACATCAGCAAAACAAATATTATTTTTTCTGTAATACAATTTCTCCTGATAAAATCTTATCAGTTTCTGATATTAAAGTGTTTGACAGTGCCAAAGTTTTTGGTATCAAGAACTTTCCTTTCTGGTTCTTTGGTAGCCATGGTTCTAGCACCCTGCAGGAACAGTTACCAGGTTACATTACTACAGGGGTTGCTTCCTGAGATGATAGTTGAGGTTCAGGAGCCTGAGCTGTCTGCACCTGGATTTGAGGGAAGATGATTGATAGTCAAAGTAGTTGTAGTAGCTTGACAGGTTGCCTCCTGGCTTACCTACTTAATACCTGGCTACTTATATGGAAGTTGGTGATGACTAGCCCCTTCTCCATAGATGTTGCTTCCCCAAATGATGGCTGTGAGGGCATAATTATTAATGTGCTTTAGGAAAATAGCCACTTTGGATGATTAAATAGAGTGGGAAGAAACTTGATATAGGGAGACCAAATAAGAATCTATTGTAATACTGAAGGTGAGAGGTGGTAAGTGACTGAATTAGTATTAGCATTTTAAGTGTAAGGGGTAAATTTAGGGCTTTTTTTACTGAAATATAAATTTAGTTGGTCGCCAGGGATTAATTCAAATCCCAATAAAAATACTCAAGTCAGTTTGGGAATTTTATGGTGATTTAATTAATATAGAGGGAAGAAATTAAGAAGAAGAGAGGGGGAAAAGGGTATAAGATTTCTCCAGTCTAGCCTGAGCCAAGGGGAGTTCAGAGAACTTCCAGGCACAAGGCCTCCTCTGAGATGAGGGGCCTCCTAGGAGGATAGCGTTTTTAGGAAAGGTAAAGGAAAAAAAGGAATCGGCCTAAACTCCAAGAGAACTCAGAGAAGACACCTCATCTGAACTACGCTACTAACCTTCTCCCAGTATTGTATCAAGGACACTTACCGCCAAACCTGGATAATAGCGCAGCCATGCCAAGATGCCAAGACACCCAGCATGCTTCTACCAGCCACCTCTCTGCCACCAGCCACCTCTCCGCCCAAAAGAGAGCCAGAACCACCTCTGCGAAAAGCTCCCAGAGAGAGGAAGTGACGTGAAATATATAGACCGCTTTTTTTACATCACTTCCTGCATCTCACATGTACCAATGGTAGCTTAAGCTTGACTTAGGACAGCCCAGGGGGTCCATCAGTTGCCTCTGATTTGTCATTTGCTAGCACATATCTGTCATAGGCCATCCTTCTCAACACTTAATCCTTAAGTAGAGGTTTTGTTAGACTAAACAGGGTAGAGTAAATCTAAAATTCACATTAGGACAGAGAAAGGGATATTCTATAATTCTGTTTGTCTGTATGTGTATATATACACACACACACACATATATGAGTTGAAGAGAAAAATCAAAACAAGATTTTGCAGTGGTGAGAGAGAATAAAGAGTTGGAAAGAGTAAGATGTTGAAGAGCTTTTGATTCTGAGTGACTTGGAAAGATACTGGTTCCCTCCACAGTAATAGGGAAATGCTGGAGAAGGGTGATGTTTAGGAAAAAATAATGAGTTCTTTTCAGGTCAGTTGAATTTAACATACATCAGAGATTCCAATTCTAGTTCAAGACATTTCTAGTCTGCTCCTTTGCCCTTATTACATTTTATTTTGTCTTATACTCATATGTACTTTTCTTATCCCTCTTGATAACTTGTATACATCTTGAGGGTAGAGATTATGTTGTTTTTCATTTTTGTATCCTCAATGCCTTTTACTGTGTCACAGTGGATATTTAATATATTTATTGAATTAACTGGATATATGCTATGATCCCCTATTGGGCCATAAGGTTTAGAAAGGTAGGGATCTCCTCCCTACCCCTAATATTTTTCTTTACATGAAAACTATGTGCTAGACACTATAGGGGCTGGGAAAGAAAGGAAATAAGGATTGATGCTGCACTTACTGTATGTAAGGCACTATGCTTAGAGCTTTATAAGTATTATCTCATTTGATCATCATAACCCTATAAGGTAGGTCCTATTATTATCCTTATTTTACAGTTCAGGCAATGTGGAAGATAGAGGTTAAGTGATAGTTAAGATTCAAGATGTTCAGCTTCTATAGTACAGTTTTATTGAATCCTGAGATTCTAATCTGTGGGTATAACTGGGCACTTTTCATCATAAAACTAAATGTGAGCAAAAATACTGCTTATGTAGTCTTGTGGCCTGGACTAGAACCTCCCTTAATTTGGTGGGAAGGGGATCTAGTGTAAGAACCCATGGCTGTCTGGGACTTTACTGTTTTTGAGCTGACTGCCATCACCAACAGGCTTTTTCAGTGCAAAATGAGGGGAATGGGACAGTTAACATTCTAATTTCTTTTCTGGCTCTTAAATATGATTGTAGTCCTAAGGCTATGGTCTGCTTGTCTTTATACAATTACTATCGTGTGGATTAAAAATTATATATTATTCTCCAATGTATTAGTTAATATAGCAATAAAGGCAGTAATATTAGTAATTTTAGATTGGCAGTTTCCCAATAGAGAATTAGTAAAAGGTAGAGCCCTTCAGAAGAGGAATTGAAGTACCAGGCTTTCCTAATGAAGAATATAGAGCAGTGATGGTAAACCTTTTAGAGGCTGGGTGCTATGCCCCTCCTCCCCACATGTTGGGTATGCCCTGCCCCTCCCCTCTTAACCCCACATAGGGGAGGGAGGAAGTACTTCCATCAGGCTGATGGGCAGAGGGGCAGGTAAAGTGAGGAATGGCCTCAGTGAGTGTAGAGAAGGGGAGGGGAGTGGCTTGAGTGCTCTGATCCTCTCTAGCTCTGCTACCCGTGAGCTACCTACCTTACTTACCCCTTGTTTGCTCCCATTAGGTTGATGGGCAGAGGAGCAGGGGATGTGAAAAGGTCATCAGGCATGTTGGAGAGGGGGAGGGGAGCAGCTCTGCCTTTCTAGTAATGATGGTGGGTGAGTGCCTATAGAGAGCACTCTGTGTGCCATTTTTGGCATCCATACCATAGGTTCATCATCACATGCAGGGGCTAAAATGGGGCTAAACTAAAATATTTCTCCTTTTCCCTTCTCTTTATTATTGATCCCTAATATTTCTGAGAGTATGTTTAATCAGCATTTCAAAAGTTAAAAGGCTAGAAGCTAAGTTGTGATGGAAATTTACAGCTCAAGCTCTAACCCCCTATCTAAAATGTGGCAAGAAATGTTTCTGGCTGAAAGACCCTGGCCATGTCTAAACTCTGACTCAACTTAGAAATTGTAAACTTAAGGAATATTCCCATGGTTCAGGAACTGCTGGAAACTTTGGGAGGGGAAGGAAGGAAGGACAAGACAAAGATAAATATAATCTAAACACAGTGTATCACTCACAGGTGCCTATGGATAAAGAGGAGCACTGCCTTGATTTTTCTAAAAAATTCTGAGTTCATCTGTATATCTGTACATTGTTTTTAGACATCCACTCAGAGCAGTGCCCCCATCCTTTTCACAATTAGCAATAAAGGCTACATTACCTGTCTGCAATTCTATCACTACTCCTGTCTGTTCTTTAGAGTGATTCTGGGGTGCATACTCTCCAAGAACCACTCTACACATGACTTAGTTTTGACCAGGATTTCCCTTCTCCCCATCTCATTGCAAAAATTATAGAACAGTTTTCTTTCCTACCATTTTTGTCCCTGAAATAAACCTGTCTTTGGACATTTTTTTAGAGGTTTCACTATAGTAGCAATGGGGAACACAGTGGGTGGTAGAAAGTCTTCCTTTTATCCTCTTTCCCAAAACACTTTTTTTCTTTTAATAAAAGAAAACTCTTTGGGGTTTCTAGTCTTGGAAAGTAATGATCCCCTTTATTGGTGATCTTCAAATAGAATCTGGATGATCATTTTTTGGGACTGTTGTAGAAGGAATTTTTATCTGTTGTAGAAGGAATTTCTATTAAGCGGTTGGTTGGACTAATTTAGAGATGTTAGACACTCTTGAGTGAGGCCAAATCAGATTAAAATGTAATTGGGAGATATTTAACAAAACAAATATAAATGTAATAAAACATAGTATCTGTTAATGTGGTTCTCTAAGTCAGTATGTGAATGCAGCAGGATCCTTATATACAATCAAGTGCACTCTGTTTCATTTTGGACACCCTTACATTAGATGACCTCTGAGAATCCCTACAATTCTGAGATTGCATGATTCTGCCACTGAGACTTTAGATAGTGGACTGAAATACTGTAGTAAAGTTCATCTACGAGATAGTGGAAGTGGAAGGATGTTTCTCTTTCCTTTCCCCATCTTCAGCTGGCCTCTCAGACCTATTCCTAGTGGGGATAAGTTTGTAGGAAGATTACTAGCAGGAGGTAAGATGAGAAAGGGCTAGTGAGGTATAAATATGGATCAGAATCTTAGTGGCGAAATTTCTTTTCTTCCCTGGTTTGTGCTTTTTAAAATTTCTCTTGACCTCTGAATGAAGCAAACTTTCAGATTGTTATGTGTATGTGTGAGCCATGTGTGGGTGCCACAGGGCCATGTATAGTTTTGGATTGTAAAAACGACTCTTTAGGAAAGTACTTCAAAGTAGTTGTTCAGACTTTTAAGAACACAAGCTGAAACCAATATTTGTGTCTAAGAATATCTGTAGTTGTGCTAGGCTGTGATTATTTTTTGTTCCTTCAATAAGCTTAATGTGCTTATCTTTTTTTTAGATAAGTGACTAGAATTTTTGGAATATCTCTGAATTTCATACAGGTCATTTTGTATGGTTATGTAAATGGCACCTTTAACAAAGTATTAAACTGATTTTTATCTTAAGGTACATTGTTAAAGACTCCCAACAATTGACTAACGAATGACCTTTGGCTTCACTTTCCCTTTTTCTCAATGTCAATGCTTCCTACTTGATTTTAGGAAAGTTAATCTGGTTGCTGTTTAATGGTACAAGGAACCAAATGCTCATAAACCTTTAAAGTAATGTTTGTTTATTTTGAGGCTGAGAACACCTTAAATAAATAATAAAGAGTTAAAAGATTATATTAAGGGAGTGGAGATTTGTAAGAAATGAATATTTCTGTTCAATAGAGGAATATTTCTGTCAATGTAGCTTTGAGTTAGGTGCTTTTTAGGGACACTACTTAAATGAGTCATTTGTGCCTTCTGTAGAAGTTATGGGAGAAGGCACAAGAAGAATAGAAGACAAAGAAAGACTTGACCTTACTAAGAAGGAGAAGAAAATTATGTAGGTGACCTGAAGGAGAATTTAGTTGGCAAGACCAGTTGAGGAATTTATTGTATTTGCCACAAAAAGGCAAAACAAATATTTTTTGTAAATTGGGGTCTTTTTCCTATTTCTTTCATCTCTTTGAGAGCATAAATGCAGTAGTATTATTACTGGGTATGCACTGTTTTTAATAGCTTTTAGGGCATAGTTCCAAATACTTTTATTTCACACCTCTACCAATAGTCCCTTAATCTACTCTTTTTTTCCTATTGTCCCTCTAGCATTTGTCATTTAACTTTATTTTGTCAGTTTTACCAATCTGATGGATATGAGGTGGTACTTGATAGCCTTTTTGAAGATAAGAGACTTGGACACTTTGAAGAGGAAGAAACTGCTTGTCTTCCCAAGAGTGATAAAGTAGAGTTGCTCAACTCATATTATCTGCTAAAGAGAATTACTTTTACATTGAAAATGACAGAGCAAAAATGAAAAATATCTTGTTGGTTCCCAAGATAATTAATAAGAGAAAGAGAGCAATATCTGACCTTGATGAATTCAAGTCATCTGGCTCAGATGAAATACATCTTTGGATCCTGAAAGAACAGACAGATATTGGTAATGTTTGAAAGGTTATGTAAAATAGAAGTATTATCCAAGATTGCAGGAGGGCAAATATTCTCCTGATTTTCAAAAAAAGGGGGAAAAACAAAAGTCTGAAAACTTGAGACCAATGAATTTGACTTTGATTTCTGGGGAAATTCTTAAATTTATCATTCAAGAGATAACTAGCAAGCATTTAGAAAGGAAAGCAGGGATTGCAAAGAGCCACCTTACTTTTATCAAGGCCAGATCTTGCTATACTAATCTAATTTCCTTTTGACAGTTACTGAGTTAGTATAGATGAATCATAGTATTGGAAAGATTCAGAGATATAATTTTGAGACCACAGTAAGATGGAAAGAGTAATCCAAGATTCCAATAAACATTAACTCCTGTGTTCCGCACTGTGCTAAGTACCTGAGGATTCAATTAATAGAGTCTCTGCCCTTGAAGAATTTAATCTAATGGTGGAAGACAATACAAAAGGAAGCTGGAAAGAGTAGGATGAATAACTGGTCTGTTATAGGGACTTCTTGTTCTTTGGTGATAAAACTAGACAGGGCAGCAGATGCAAAGTACAGTGAAGCCCCCAAATCAGTTTTTATATTTTATAAAGGAAGGCACTGGGAGGAGTTCTATACTCCACCCTCCTGCCCTCCATTCTGGCTGAGAGAGGTAGAATCAGTCAAGTTCTGAATTTGTATGGTAATAAGATTAGAGGCAAGCTAGATGGCAGCAATTGATAAGAGTGCCTGGCTCTGTCAGAAAGACCTTAGTTCAAATCTTGTCTCAGACACCTAACCAGCTGTGGGACCTAAGGAAAGTCTCCTAACCCTGTTTGTCTCAGTTTCTCATCTGTAAAATAAGCTGGAGAAAAACTATTCCATTATCTTTGCCTAGAAAACCCCAAGTGGGATCATGAAGAGAATGAACAATTCAAGAAATCAGAAGTCATGAACTTAACCTGGGAAAGGGCATCTATATGGAGTTAAAACCAGGCAGCAACAGATGTAAAGTGGTTATAAATGGATTAATGTCCATTCATTTCTTTAGTGGTCTGTCCCATAGACCTCTTTTAAAAAAAAAAACAAACCCTTCTTTTCTGTCTTAGAATTGTCAACATGGAAATCTAGAAATCCCCAGTTTATTTAGTTGGGATGTAGAAACCCCAGGTTTTGACCTTGTCACTGGAGAATTTTCCCTGAGGGAAAGTCCCACTTCACCAGACAATAGACATCCACTTCAGCTTTGGTGCAATAGGTAGAGCATTAGTCTCGCAAGCTGAAGGTCCTGAGTTTGGTCCTCAGAAGGAGGGTGTGATATACTGGGAAAGGCTTCTGGAGACAAAAGAGTTACTTGACTTAGGATGGGGTCTACCTCCCACCTGAAGTGGATGTCTATTGTCTGGTGAAGTGGGATCTTCCCTCAGGGGGAAAATTCTTCAGTGACAAGGTCAAAACCTGGGATTTCTTCCTCCCAACTAAATAAACTGGGAATTTCTAGATTTCCAGGTTGACAGAATCAATACTATATACTGGTTCCAAGGCAGAAGAGTGGTAAGGGCTAGGCAATGGGGCTTAAGTGACTTGCTTAGGGTCACACAGCTAGTGTAAGAGGTAAAATTTAGGGGTTATTGACTGAATATAGTATACTACTGGTCGCCAGGGATTAATTCAATCCCAATAAAATACTCAAGTCAGTTTTGGATTTTTATGGTGGTTTAATTACAATAGAGGGAAGAAATTAAGAAGAAGAGAGAGGAAAGAGAATTTAAACTTTTCCAGCCCGGGCTGAGCCATGCAGGAGTTCAGAGGCCTAGGCCAAGGGGCCTTCTCAATCTAGCTTGGCTACCAGACACAAGGCCTCCTCAGAGATGAGGGGTCTCCTAGGAGGATAGTGTTTTAGGAGGTAAAGGAAAAAGGAATCAGCCTAAACCACCCAGCTGCTGCCCCCTATCCCATAGATGGCTTGCTCTTCAAACTGGCAGGTGCTACTGTTAACTAGAAAAAACACAGAACTATTAAATAGCCAAAATCACTCTTTAATCAAGGGCAAAAGGGGTTCAGCGCTAGTAGACCTCAACAACAGAGCTGCTTGCCACAGGGACTGCACAGAGTCTGAGGACTGAACTCTGGCTGCCCTGGTCACTGACCCCTGGGAAAATGGCAAACATAGGAGAATGACAATTCCAAAGAGCCTTTAAAGTTGGGGAGCTTAAATACCTTTCTAGATGACCTGGGGGCTTAGTGTGAGAGGGACAGTTGATTGACATTACAATGGTAAGAGGAAAATGAGGAGTTCCAGACAGGAATAACCATGAGGGCCTGAAGCCCTACAATGGACACAAAAGGGAAAGACAGCCCAGGGTTGAGCCACCTTGGTAATGGACCTTAGCCTAGAGGGAGAAACCATTGGGACAAAAGAGATACTTAACATTGGATGGGATTAGTCTATTGTCTGGTGAAGTAGGACCTTCCCTTAGGGGGAAAACTCCTGTAACAAGGTCAAAACCTGGGTTTTCTACCTCCTAACTAAATAAACTGAGGACTTCTAGATTTCCAGGTTGACACTACAAAACTAGGCGTCTTAGCTAAACAGTATATGACAGAATCAGAATAAAAAATAAATAAAATCAGAAAAAAAAATTCACAGTGGCCAACCTGAAACTGTGCTACTAAAGTAAGCCCCAAGAGTCATTAATCAGAATAGAGGAACTTCAAGTGAATTTAAGTAAACTTCAATGGGAAACAATTATCAGAGAAGGCAGCCACAATGGAGAAGAATGATTAACATTTGGTGAGATCTAGATGTAAGTGACTCCTGGTAGGAGTGACAAACATTTGATTAAATCATACTCTAGATGTGATTAAAGTCTGGTCAGTCAAAGATTTAGAGGTATATTTCCTGAGATATATTTCCTGAGAGACTTTCTTCAACCATGAAGTCAATAAGGTCTAGGTAGTCCCTTCTGATAAATAAAGGCAGGCAGCTATGTGGCTCAGGGGATTTTAGAGCCAGGTCCAGAGACTGCAAGGTTCAAGGTTCAAATCTGGCCTCTGACACTTCTTAGTTGGGTGACCCTGGACAAGTTACTTAACCCCCGTTGCCTATCTCTTACCACTCTTCTGCCTTGGAACCACACAGCATTGATTCTAAGATGGAAGGTAAGGGTTTTTTTTTTTTTAAAGATCAATGTAGGGTCTTGCATTTGGGTACAAAACATCAACTTCACAAACATTATATATATGTAGTGTAGATAGACGCTAGTTCTGGAAAATGTCCAGACGTTTGTATCAAGTTTAATAAGACTAGTATGATGTGGCAGCCAGAAAAAAAATCTGTAAGCTTGGATTCCTTTAAGAAGAATATAGCTTTTAGGAATAGGAAAGTAGAGATGTGATAGTCCTACCATACTGTTGAGGGCACTGTTATCCTCCTTATCAGTTTTTCAGCTTTTGATGTTACCCTCAGCTCTTCATTTTTTCCCCCACATTTAATCTCTTGCCAAGTTTTGTAGTTTTTACCTTCACAGAAGCTCATTAACATGCCTCCTTCACTCTACCATCACAACTACTGTCTTAAGTTTAGGTCATTGTCACTATTTGGATTATTGAAATAATCCACTAATTTGTCTCCTTTTCTCTTTCCAAACCATCATAGCTGCCAAAGTGATTTTCTTAAGTGTAGGTATTCTGCTCTTTGTACTTTACTCAATTCCAATAGTTCCCTTGTTATCCCTAGGATAAAATATAAAACCATCTTTAGTATTTCAAAGTCTTCACAAACTACTTCCCCTACTACCTTTCTGGTCTCATATTTTATCCTTTTGTACACTTTATGGGATCATTGGCCTTCTTATTTTTTGCATATGACATTCCATCTTTGAATTCTGGGCCATTGAACAGATTGCTACTATGCCAGATGTGCTTCCCTTCCTCCTCTGCTTCATAGAATCACTGGCTTCTTTTAAGACTGAGCTAAAATGCTTCTTTCTGCAGGAGGCCTTTTATATGACTTTACTGCTGTTAGAGCCTTCTCTTATAAGATTACCTTCCATCTACTCTGTGTATTTTGCATGTACCTATTTATTTATGTTGTCCATCCCTATTAGAAAGTAAACTCTTTAAGGACAAGCACTATTTCTGCCTTTCTTTGTACCTTTAACACTTAGTCTTATGCCTGGCATACAGATCTATCTGGAGCATTGTGTTCAATGTAATGTAAGAACATTGATAAGCTGAATATCCATAAAGAGAGGGATCAAGGGAAGCAGCTGGTGTTCCATACCTCCTACAGAGGATAGGTCTTCACCTACTGAGGTGGTAGTAACTTTTCATGTTCTTGGAAACATGAGAATAATCTGGAGATAATAATAAGAATATGTGTATAGGTAAAGAAAGAAGAAATTTGTCCTGGTCTTAGAAGTCACTTTTGAGAGGCAGAAAGGAAGGATACATATTGACCTTAGATAAAAAAATCAAGAGATGTACAGTCTTCCCAAAGTTTCCATCTGGAATGTAACAGATTGCCTTCTTAGATTTATCAAAACAGAAAATGTCTCAATACTTCCTGTGATTTACTTTGGAATAAATGATAATAGAAGAATCTGGTAAGAGTCTCTGGATTTGGAAGACCAATGTAGGAAGCCAAAGGGCAGAGGTATTATTTTCATTGCTATAGCTGTTTGAAGTTAAGGATCTTAACAGAGAAAAGTGGGCTATAGAAAATATATATTTGCTTTAAAAGTAGTATTGAGAGTTGACTTTCAGGACCACAGTTCATAATACAGGGAAGGAGCCTGCTGAGAGATGAGAAAAATATAATTGTTTGGAGATAGGCTGCTGTGGTTTTAAAGAGAAAAGGATAGGAAAAGTAGAAGAATTCCTAGGTAAAGATGCTAATCCACTGACACTGTAGGAAAAGAAGCAGTTAAGGTGGAAAATAGCATTAGCAGTTTCCAGTATATTTCAAAAGACACAGGCTAGGAAGAAGATCAGGCACAATATTCAAATGTCTATATGGGTGCATAGAATGTGACTAATAAAGTAAATTAGAAATATTAAATATAAAGATAAATATGACTTGATTTTAAGCCAAATATGACCAAAATATGTCAATTTTGAAAGCATTATGAAACCTTTTTAGTTCAACTGAAAATATGTAATATTTTCCCTTTGCAAACTTATCTGAAGAAAGGAAACTACATCAGTATTTAATAAAATTTCTCAGGCAAGAATACCCTCTACTAAAATCCTTTCCCTTTTTCTCTTAGATCTAACTCTTTATGAAAGTGTGTAAAAGGTCAAGAATGAACTTGAAGGCCCCAGAAAATAGATTATCGGTGGTAAACAGAAAGAAATAGAACTGTGTAACTGTATTTATCACATAGTTAAATTTTCCTTGTTCAATATTATTATGAGATACAAAGTTTAGATTAGACATGATTCTTGTCATTGTGAGCATTATGGTATTTAATTTAATTAATTTATTTTTTATTACAGTATTTTAGAGGGACATACTACATCAAATTTTGAATTCTCAATGACCTGACAAAATCTTCATATGAGGAAGATGTTTGGTAATGGAATATAGCATGCATTAACAGGAAGGGAAAGTACTTTTGTCTTGTGTGAAGGCTTTTACTAGAGGTAGTATCAGTGGTAAAAGAGAAGAATGGACAGATTTTGGAATTACAATGGACAAAATCAGTTGGATATGAGAACTTTTAAATTTTAAATTCTAGGTTTTATAGAAAAATTGTGTGAGACTGATTGGTAGGTATTTTTATACATGATTCTTTTGTTTACTTGAAAGATTTTTTCTTTGTCAGTATAGTCTTGAAGTTTGATAGTCATAGATTCAGAGAATCACAAATCTACAGCTACATACAGTAACATAATTGTTGAATACTAAGTTTCTCCTTTTTGGGGTTGCAGAGGAAAATGTAGAGCTGCATCTGTGGAGGAGTTTCCTTACTGGTAGTTCACTACATGAATCAAATCTCTTCTCCCTGAACCCCAACCCAGATGTGCAGACTTTTCCTGTTAATAAATTCTTTTGCATTGGTCTCTTCATAGGCTCTATTGCTATCATTATTATACGTGATATTGTTTTTATTTTTGTTTTGTTGTGGTATACAGCAATCCCTCACTTGTCGCAGGAGTTACCTTTCAGAGAACCCCCACATTATATTTATATTATTATTCTTTGATGGTAACCATCTTCCTCTGGTGCTTGGGTTCACTGCCAGAAGCCTTAGAAGGCAGAATGTTTGGGTGACATAAGGCTTGAAATTAAATTCAAACTTTTATAAAAACTTCATAAAACACACCACCATAGAGCAACACTATGTGCAATGATCAGATGTGAATGTAAAGTGGACAAGGAGAGATACTGAATGTATCAGCACAATGTGGGAGAGCAGACTGCTGCTACAGTCACTGAGACAATCAGTGCCCAGGACTTTCATTACATCAGCCAATAGTGTGAGTATACAATCTTACCTTGGCAAACTTGTGCAAGCGGTAGTGTTGTATTGCATTTCCATTGTATACAGTATGATATTCATCCCCAAAATCCCACAATATAGTGAAAACTTTGCGATATAGCATTAGATTTAAAAAAACAAACCCATAATACTGTAAAGCTGAAATAAGTGAACAAGATTTAGCGAGGGACACATATACAGACACATGATTTGGGGTTAACTTATACTCTACTAATATCATTAATAATCGCATTTTTATTTTTTGTTTTGTTTTATTTACTTTTTTATTCAGTTTTTAGATTCAACAATTTTATTTCTTTTGGGTATTCATATTGTTTTTTGAGAGAAATCACAAGGACCAGGTTCCCCTTTGTCTTGATTCTTCAATTTTCCCCAGACATCTCTATTAGTAAAGTAAAATTGTAAATTAAATGTGGAATCCTTTGCTTTGGAGGGTCTCTAAGAAATCTCCCTGGAAATCTACTGTTTCTATTTATTGGAACTTTGAAGCTTTTGGGCTTTCTGGTGGGAAGGGAAATTGACTTCATCCTTTCTTTGATAGTGATAGTGGACCTTTGAACTGCAAAGACTGCATGCAAGAAATCTCAAATTCATGTTATATTTTATACCACTTATGGCAGCCATGAGTAGTCCAGGCTCATGTAAGTCTTCCTAGCCACTTTGTATGTTAAATATAAAAAAAGAGAAATAAAATAGTTTATAGAACAGTGGAAATGAAATTAATGACCAAAGTCAATCTTCCCATCAGTAAAAACTAATCAAGGAACTTTGAGAATATACTTCATTTTTTCTACAGTTCAATGATTTTAATTTAAATATTCCTCTTTAAGTTAAAAACTATTTTTTTTTCACTTATGCATTTATAGTGGAGAATGACATGACATTCTATTGCAGTAGGATGGGATATAATATATAGCAATGCTTATTCTTTCCATACTACTTCAACACATTGTGCTATTATTCTCTACTGTCTGTCCTGTCCCACAAATAATCATACAACATTTGGTAGTTTTATGCGGAATTTTATTGCTAGCAGTAGTAGGGTGGATAAAAATGGGATATAAAATCTAACTTGTAGGTTTTTCTCTTTTATTCATTGTGTTTGTATCTTAAGTGCCTAGTTCAGTGCCTGGCACATATTGTTCTTGATATTATAGTCACTCCAAGTAGAGTTTTCTTGGCAATGACACTAACGTGGTTTGCCATTTACTTCTCTATTCTACAAATTTACCTCTACCTGAGGTAAATAGAGTTAAGTGACTTGTCCAGGATCACAAAACAAAGTAAGTGTCTGAAGCTAGATTTGAACATACAAAAATGAGTCTTCGTAACTCCAGGTGCTATAGTCTATCCACTGTACCACCTCATTGTAGCTGCTTAATAAATGTTGATTGATTTGGTCTTTCAGGATGAAACACTGTCTTCTTTCTAATTTTTGATAGCAGTAGTTATAGGTTTCAGTTAAAAACAAAAATCAGAGAAGGAAATAATAGAATATTAAAGTTGTAAGGAACTATAACAATCAACTAGCCCAACTTCTCTGACAATAAAGAAGCCAATACCTCTGTAGTTTATAACTTCATTGTTCTGTATTAATGTGTCTAATACCTTGTACTAAAGTACTTTCCATTCTTCCTAGACATTCTGAATTCTGCAGAGATACTTCTTTAATTCTCATAAATCTGATGGCTTGCTTTGCCATTATTGTATTTTGGAAGTCTGAATATTACTCTGATGTTTTGCTGTGGTAAACAGATGATTTGTTGAGCTCCAGGACTGTCAGCAGATCAGAGATGCAGGTTTCTGTTAAGTTGGAAATACTTCAAGTATGGTCTGGGTGAAAGATCTCATTGTCAAAGGAGAGGTGCTTTTATTTTTTACCAAGAGGTGATAAATCTTATGACTATATCAAGAGTACTAGAATTTGATTCCTGACTTGTATGACCTTGGACAAGGCACTAGAATTCTCTGGGTCTCTGTTCCCTTATCTGTAAAATTAGGAGGTTGAATTAATTGATCTTTGACTTCCCTTCTCCATTTCCAGATGTGTGATCATTAGCCCTTGAAACAACAACACAAAATGACTCTCAGTCCTCTTTAGCCCCCATCTATTCTTATGTAGTAAACAGTGATAGAGTGGTAGAAATGGGGAGTTAGGGTGCTAAAAATTACTTAGTCTTTATACTGTCAACAATTTTAACTGTTGCTAACCAAAATACAAAATTAAAAAAAAAAGATTTATGGGATTTTTAATAGGGTTTATGGAATATTATTATTTATAGGATACCACATTATTCCCTTACTGTGAAATTTTTATCTATTAACCTACAAATTGACAAGAGAAAGATTTGAACCATATCAATATTGGTGTATATTTTTGTGAAATCATTAGATAAAAGGAAGTTGTACTTAAAGGGAAAAATGATATAGGATTGTGGGAAGATGGCATCATACTTGGAAGTAGAGAAAGTCAGATCTCCTGCAAATTCTCCACTGGGACTTAGAAACCCACTAGTCTAAAAAGAAAATAAGAAAAGTCACCTATACATCCCTATACTCAGCCCAGGGATTCACAAAGGCTCACAGAATCTTTTGGAGATCCTGAGGTAGACAAAATTAAGTGAATGAAAAACTGAGCACAAGGCGGCAGGTTATGGGATTTAATGGCAGGACATCAGTGACCTTAAGTTCAGTGTTAGGAGATAGGACTTATCCCTGGAGTGTCCCTGTGTAGCCTAGTTCAGTTCCAGAGGAAATAGCCCTGCTGTGGGAGCTTCAAGTGAGATTGTGTGGCACTAGCAACCTAAGCCCACTGGTGGACAAAGACCCTAGGCCAACTTGAAATATCTTTGAAGCTGGTCATAGGAGCCAAGAAAAGAGGGTAGAGTTTAGTACCTGAGCAGCCCTGGACTCCCAGAAGCAATGATAAGCCATCATGACCATGTCATTTAATTATAGAGCTTGACACAGGCCCCTTAACTCAAGAAATACCTCAGATTGAAAAATGCCCAGAGGGCATTCTCAAAATAGAATAGTGACCCCATCACAAATTTAGGTAATGCCTCAGAGGAAAAAAAAATACATCTCAGTCCCAAAGACTACCAGAATTTCTGGAAGAAGAATAGTATCAAGGAGAACTAATACCCTAAAACAAACTTGGGACAATCTCAATCAGGAACTGAATGCTCTGGAAGTTGGACTGGGCTAAGAGAAAGTGATTCAGGAAGATAAGATATTAAAATATTATCAAAGTATTGAAAAAGAAAAGATAAAAATCTAAGAAATATTATTAGAAACAACAGACCCTGAAACCAGGTTAAGATAATCCAAGAATTATTGAACTACTTGAAAATCACAAAAACCTTTACCGTTTTCAAAAAATTGAATACCACATTTTAAAAAATTATTGATAAAAACTGCTCATGACATTTAGAACCAGGATATGAAGTGAAAATAGAATCTACAGGTTACTTGCTTTATTTCTGTTTTTCCTATTTTGAAACTCTTACCTACCACCTTGGTTCTAACGCAGAAGAGTGGCAAGGGCTAGGCAAGTGACTTGCCCAGGATCTCACAGCTGGAAAGTGTCTGAGTTCAGATTTGAATTTAGGACCTCCCATCTCTAGGCCTGACTCAGTCCACTGACCTACCCCCTACTAATCACTTCTTCATTTTTAAAAATTTAAATTAATTTATTTAGTCAAATTAGAACATTATTCCTTGGTAACAAGAATCATATTATTTCCCTCCTTCCCCTGCCCCTTCCAGTAGCTGACACGCAATTTCACTGGGTATTACATGCGTCCTTGATCAAAACCTATTTCCATGTTGTTGGTATTTGCATTAGGATGTTTAGAGTCTACATCCCCAGCCACATAGATCCCCGTGACCCATGAAATCAAGCATTGTTTTTCTTCGGTGTTTCCACTCCCACAGTTTTTCGTGTTTTTCCACTCCCACAGTTTTTCCTCTAGATGTTGATAGTGTTCTTTCTCATAGATCCCTCCAGGTTGTTCAGGATCACTGCATTGCCACTAATGGAGAAGTCCATTATATTCAATTATACCATAGTGTTTCAGTCTCTGTGTACAATGTTCTCCTGGTTCTGCTCCTTTCACTCTGCGTCAATTCCTGGAGGTTGTTCTAGTTCCCATGGAATTCCTCCACTTTATTATTCCTTTGAGCACAATAGTATTCCATCACCAACATATACCACAATTTGTTCAGCCATTCCCCAATTGAAGGGCATCCCCTCATTTTCCAATTTTTTTCCACCACAAAGAGCGCAGCTATGAATATTTTTGTACATGTCTTTTTCCTTAGTATCTCTTTGGGGTACAAACCCAGCAGTGCTATGACTGGGTCAAAGGGCAGACAGTCTTTTAGCACTCTTTGGGCATAGTTCCAAGTTGCCTTCCAGAATGGTTGGATCAACTCACACCAGCAATGAATTAGTGTCCCTACTTTGCTGCATCCCCTCCAGCATTCATTACTTTCCATAGCTGTCAATTGCCAATCTGCTAGGTGTGAGGTGATACCTCAGAGTTGTTTTGATTTGCATCTCTCTGATTATCAGAGATTTAGAACACTTTTTCATGTGCTTATTAATAGTTTTGATTTCCTTAACTGAAAATTGCCTATTCATGTCCCTTGCCCATTTATCAATTGGAGAATGGCTTGATTTTTTTGTACGATTGGTTTAGCTCTTTATAAATTTGAGTAATTACACCTCTGTCAGAGGTTTTTGTTATGAAGATTATATTCCAATTTGTTGCTCCCCTTCTAATTTTGGTTGCATTAGTTTTGTTTGTACAAAACCTTTTTAATTTGATGTAATCAAAATTACTGATTTTACATTTTGTGACTTTTCTAGCTCTTGCTTGTTTTTAAAGATTTCCTTTCCCTGAGATCTGACATGTATACTATTCTGTGTTCATCTAATTTTCTTGTAGTTTCCTTCTTTATGTTCAAGTCATTCACCCATTCGGAGTTTATCTTGGTATAAGGGTGTGAGATGTTGATCCAAACCTAATCTCTCCCATACTGTCTTCCAATTTTCCCAGCAGTGAAATAGAATACAGTAAACTGAGTGGAAACTTCTACTGATTGAAATAGAGAAGGTAAACTGAGATATACTATTTCTTATTGAAATAGACAGGTAAACTGAGGGGAACTGCTTCTTTTACAATGACTGCTGTCCTCTTGCTTGTGATTAGAGAGAGAGCTGCTAAGGGAACCTGAGGCTGCTTATTTGTAATGGAGGTAGGAATGAGAAATGCTGAGGGATGCTGATACACAGAAATGCTCGTACACAGATGCTGCTCTGGGGAATACTCTGAGGTCTGCCTACTGATCCCTACTGATGGATCAGTATATTTTTCTAATCTCCTCCTTCCTTGAATCTCTCCCTTCTCCAACCCTCTTCCTCCTGCCACCTTCTCCTCCCAATTCTTCCCTCCCCCCTGAGTGAACTATAAAGATTCTCTTTTCTTTTCCTTTTTCAGGTCAGGGGGTTTATTGGAATAACAGGATGGGAAACTGAGGTAAAAGGGATGAGGATTTCCCTAAACTACAAGGATAGTTTTAGGAGGGTTTGAGGAAGTAGTCCAGTCACAAACTGTGACTCTAAGACAGGGAGATGGAGGACAACAGCTTTTAAATCTTCTTTCTTCTTCAAAAATCAGCGAGGTCTCTAGGCTTAGCCCCAGAGAGAAACAAAGTTCAAAATCTCTCCTTCAGCCTGGCTTGTCTCCTTTCTCAGCTTCAACCCCAGAGAAAAAACAAAGTTCAAAGTCTCTCAGTTTCTCCTGGCCAGCTCAACTCTCTCCAAGAGACAACCAACTAAAAAGCTTCTCCCCTGGTCAGCTTCAACTGCTCAGAGCCAGAGACAAAGTCCAAAGCCTTTTAGATCCTGCTTCTTCTCCTCAGTGTGGCAAGAAACCCCCAACTGCCACTCCTGGGAACATTCCCTTTTGGAAATTCCTTCTTTTGATTGACAGATAGGTTTCCATTTTTTTGCATCTTAGTTTCCAAGTTCACTTTCTCTCCAGCCTCTACCACACAATTTTTATCAAACAGTGGATTTTGGTCCCAAAAGCTGGGCTCTTTGGGCTTATCATAGATTGTCTTGCTGAGGTCACTTACCCCAAATCTATTCCGCTGGTCCTCCTTTCTGTCTCTTACCCAGTACCATATTGTTTTGATGACCACTGGTTTATAGTATAGTTTGAGATCTGGCACTGCAAGGTCTCCTTCCTTCGCATTTTTTTTTTCATGATTTCCCTGGATATCCTTGATCTTTTGTTCTTCCAAATGAACTGTGTTATGTTTTTTTCTAATTCAGTAAAAAATTTGTTGGTAGTTCAATGGATATGGCACTAAATAAGTAAATTAATTTGGGAAGGATTATCATTTTTATTATGTTAGCTCATCCTACCCTTGAGCAGTCGATGTTTTTCCAGTTGTTTAGATCTAGTTTTAATTGTGTGGAAAGTGTTTTGTAGTTGTGTTCATATACTTTCTATGTGTGCCTTGGCAGATAGATTCCTAAGTATTTTATATTCCTAGAGTGATTTTAAATGGAATTTCTCTTTCTAATTCTTGCTGCTGAAAAGTATTGGAGATATATAGAAATGCTGATTACTTATGTGGGTTTATTTTGTATCCTGCAACTTTGCTAAAGTTGTTGATTATTTCCACTAGCTTTTTGGTTGATTCTCTTAGATTCTTTAAGTAGAACATCATATCATCTGCACAGAGTGATAGCTTGGTCTCCTCATTGCCTATTTTAATAACCTCACTTTCTTTTTCTTCTCCAATTGCTATAGCTAGTGTTTCTAGTACAATGTTAAATAATAGAGGTGATAATGGGCATCCTTGTTTCACTCCTGATCTTATTGGGAGGGCTTCTAGTTTATCCCCATTGCAGATGATGTTTGCTGATGGTTTTAGATATATACTGTTTATTATTTTTAGGAAAGGTCCTTCTATTCCTATGCTTTCTAGTGTTTTCAATAAGAATGGGTGTTATATTTTGTCAAAGGCTTTTTCTTCATCAATTGAGATAATTGTGTGATTTTTGTCAGTTTGCTGGTTAATATGGTCAATTATATGGATGGTATTCCTAATATTGAACCATCCTTGCATTCCTTGTATGAATCCTACCTGGTTATAGTGAATAACCCTTATGATCATATGCTGGAGTCTTTTTGCAAGTATTCTATTTAATATTTTTGCATCTATATTCAGTAAGGAGATTGGTGTATAGTTTTCTTTCTCTGTTTTTGACCTGTCTGGCGTTGAAATCAGTACCATATTTCTGTCGTAAAAGGAATTTGGTAGCACTACTTCTTTGCTTATTCTGTCAAATAGTTTGTATAATATTGGGATTAGTTGTTCTTTGAATATTTGATAGAATTCATTTCTGAATCCATCTGGACCTGGGGATTTTTTCTTAGGGAATACTTTGATGGTTTGTTCAATTTCTTTTTCTGATATGGGGTTGTTTAGGTAATCTATTTCTTCCTCTGTTAGTTTAGGCTAAATTGCCTATTTTTGTAAATATTCTTCTATATCACCTGGATTGCCATATTTCTTGCCATATAATTGGGCATAAAATTTTTTGATGATTGCTTAATTTCCTTTTCATTAGAGGTGAGGTTCCCCCTTTTCATCTTGGATACTGTCAATTTGGTTTTCTTCTTTTTTTTTAATTAGATTGACCGGTACTTTGTCTATTTTATTTGTTTTTTCAAAGTACCAGCTTCTAGTCTTATTTATTAAATCTATAGTTCTTTGATTTTCAATTTTATTAATGTCTCCTTTGATTTTTCAGGATCTCTAATTTAGTCTTCATCTGAGGATTTTTAATTTGTTCACTTTCTAGTTTTTTGATTTGCACAAGCCCAATTCATTGCTCTTTGCCCTCTCTAGTTTGTTAATATAGCAACTGAAGGATATACATTTTCCCATTAGTACTGCTTTGGCTGCATCCCATAGATTTTGAAAGGATGTCTCATCATTGTCATTTTCTTCAATGAAATCATTGTTTCTATGATTTGGTCTTTAACTTATTTTAGAGAATCATATTGTTTAGTTTTCAATTAATTTATTATTTGCCTCTCCATGTACCATTACCAATTATTATTTTCATTTTCTTGTGATCTGAGAAGGTTGCATTCATTATTTCTGCTCTTTTGCACTTGTTCGCAATGTTTTTATGTCCTAGTACATGGTCAATCTTTGTGAATGTACCATTTGCTGCTGAAAAGAAGGTATATTCCTTTTTGTCCCTATTTATTTTTCTCCACGTATCTACTAACTCTAATTTTTCTAAGATTCCATTCACTTTACTTACCTCTTTCTTATTTGTTTTTTTGGTTTGATTTATCTAGTTCAGATAGAGGAAGGTTCAGGTGTTCCACTAGTATAGTTTTTTTGTCTATTTCATCCTTGAGCTCCACTAGTTTCTCCTTTAGAAATTTGGATGCTATCCCATTTGGTGCATAAATTTTGAGTACTGATATTTCCTCTTGGTCAATACTGCCTTTTATCAACATGTAATTATCTTCCCTATCTCTTTTAACTATATCTATTTTTACTTTGGCTTTGTCAGATATTATGATTGTGACTCCTGCCTTCTTTTTATCAGTTGATGCCCAAAAGATTTGGCTCCATCCTCTTACTTTCACTCTATGTGTATCTACCTTCCTCATGTGTTTTTCTTGCAGACAGCATATGGTAGGGTTTTGGATTCTAATCCACTCTGCTATTTGCTTGTATTTTAAGGGTGAGTTCATTCCATTCACTTTCAGAGTTATGATTACTAGCTGTATATTTCCCAGCATTTTTGATTTCTACTCCTGGTCCTGCCTTTTCTTCTTTCACCATTTCCTTCTATACCAATGTTTGTTTATAGTCAGTCCCCCTACTTCCCACCCTTGTTTTACTTCCCGTTCTACCCCCCCCTCCCTTCTTATTCCCTCCTTTATTTTCCCCTGTAGTCTTTTTAAAATCCCCCCCCCCCCCTTCCTTGTACTGCTTCCCTCTCCACCACTCCGTTTTTTTACCCTTCTACTCCCCTATAGGTTGCAAATCTATTCTCTTCCCCAATGGATTGGAGTGTTCTTCCCTCTTTGGGTCAGTTTCAAATCACGTAATAGTTGAGTATTTCCTATCTCCAACCTCTTTACCCTTCCAGTGTATTGATATTCTCCCTCCTCCTGCCATGAGCTTCTTTGTGACATATAAATTTACCCCCATTTGTTTCTTTTCCTATTTCTTTTAGTATTAACCTCTTTTTTTTTAGCTCTGATTTCACACACACACACACACGTATGTATACGTATTTATGTCTTGTCCTTTCATCCTATACAGTTTGTCACTGTTCCCTCTAAGTGCAATTTTTCTAGCTGCCCAGGTGATAGCAACAGTTTTTAAGAGTTACCAATGACCTCTTTTTTTATAGGGATACATATCATTTTAACTTATTGAGTCTCTTAAAAAATTTTGTTTTGTTTTGTTTTTCTTTTCCCCCCTCTTTTATAATTACCTTTTGATGATTCTCTTGAGTTCTGTGCTTGGACATCAAATTTTCTGTTCAGGTCTGGTCTTTTCTTTACGAATGCTTGGAATTTTTCTATTGTGTTGAATGACTATACTTTCCCCTGTAAGAATATAGTCGGTTTTGATGGGTATTTTATTCTTGGTTGTAGACCTAGTTCCCTTGCTTCCCAGAATATCATATTCCATGCCTTTTGGTCCTTCAGTGTGGATGCAGCCAGATCCTGTGTTATCCTCACTGTGATTCCATGGTATCTGAATAACTTCTTAGCAGCTTGTAATATTTTTTCTTGGTCTTATAGTTCTTGAATTTGGCTATAACATTCCTGGGTGTTGTTAGTTGAGGATTAAATATAGGAGGTGATCTGTGGATTCTATCAATCTCCACTTTCCCCTCTTGTTCTAGATTATCAGGACAGTTTTCCTGGATAATTTCCTGTAGTATTATGTCCAGCCTTTTTCTTTTGTCTTGGTCTTCTGGTAGTCCAGTGATTCTTAAATTGTCTCTTCTCGAACGATTTTCTAAATCCTCTGTTTTGTGAATGAGATGCTTCACATTTTCCTCAATTTTTTCATTCTTTTTGTTTTGTTTTATAGTATCCTGCTGCCTTGTGAGGTCACTTAATTCCAGTTGTTGTATTTGGTTCTTAAAGATTGGATTTCATCTCTGGCTTTTTGGTCATCCTTTTTCTTCTGGTCTGATTTTCTTTGAAGATCGTCTTTCATCCTCTTTACCTCGTCTTTCATCTCCTTTGCCTCATCTTTAATCTCCTTTGCCTCATTTTCCAGCTAGTTGATTTTGGCTTTCAAGACACTATATTATTCTCATTTTAGTTCAAGTGCCTCTGTTTCCAGATGACTTATCTCAATTTTTAAGTTCTTTTCCCAATTGTCTTTAGCTCTCTTAGTTGTGTTTTGAGTTCCTCTACAGCCTGTATCCAATTCGCTGGGATTTCTGATTTATCATTTGCTGATCTCTCCCCCTCTGTTCCGTTTGCTGAGTAGAAGCTGTCTATTGTAGTTTCTTTTTTCTTTTTCTGTTGTTTGCTCAAATTCACCCCTTCTTTATTACTCCCTGTATTTGTCTATGCTCTTGCTCCTCTCATTTTTTTGTTTTTTTGGGGGGCTTTTATCAGTCTCCTCTCTTGGAGTTTTAACAGAGGATCTCTCGGTGTAGTCTCTGGGACAGGGTTGTTGGGGGTTTGAGCTTCCCTGTCCTCTGGAGGCTTTTGATTGGCTTAAAGTCCAGCAGTCAATGAGGATGGATGTGGAGCCTGGGCTTTCAGGAGTTCTGGAGATTTTTGATGGGATTCAGTTCAGCTTAGTTGTGCTGATTGTGCTCTGAGTTCTAAACTTCCTGGAAGGCTGGAGCAAATATGGAGGATCACCAAAGCTCTGGCTGGTCTGCCAGGTCTATGCTCCCTCTCTAGCTCCTCCCCGCCATCTGTGTTGGATGCTCTAAACTTGGCACAGTCCTGCTCTCAAGCTTTGCCCTTCAGACCAGCACCTTTGCCCGCACAGAAGTTCCCACTGCTGCTGGAATCTCAGCCCTCTGGGTGGGAGGGGGGATGGGTCCTCGGACCTTCCTTCTGTCTTCTCCTTAAAACCGAGTGTTCTCGGATTCCAGCTTTTCAGGGGGTGTACCTTTTGAATTAAGTTCAGCAGGAGGGTTCTTTGGCTCTGTCTTGTTGTTAAGTTTGTTTTCCAGTCCCCATGGGAGCATTCAGTTTGTGATTGGTAAGGAAGGGTTTTCAGTGGTCTGAACTGCTGCTCCTTCTAGCCGCCATCTTGACTCTGCCTCCCACAATATCTACTATTTAAAAGAGAAGGTGCATTTGGAATACAGAATTCACAAAAGAGAAAGGCCTTATAATCAAGGATAACCTATATGACAAAATTAACTATATTTGCTAAGCAGGAGGGAATTGTTTAAGACCAAAACTGAGTAGATTTTTTTAATATGGAAGTAAACTTCCTTGGAGAAACATAGAAGGGTACAGATTTGCCTAATTAAAAGGGAACTTATGAAGATGAATAGTTTATAGATGGATGGGGGATAAGAAACATGACTTCTCAGAAACCTACTATCTTTAATGGTCAAAGAAAAGGATAAAAAATGCAGAGGGACTGTGAGGAGTTTTCTTGTTTTCAGTGGTCTTGGAAGAGGCCCAGAATGAGGAGATAAAGGACTACACTGGGGAGAAAAAGAGGGAGGAGAGGGGAAGCACTTATCTAATAGAAATTCATAAGATTAGGAATGTGTAATCATGAATAAAGTGGTGGGAAGAATAAGGCAGATGAACCTCAACTGAACTTAACTGAGGGCAGTTCACCAAATTCACTTGTTTGTTGAGATTTTGCTAAAAAGGGAAATGAGGGAGCAGAGACAAAGGAAAGAAGAATCTAAAAGGAAAGATAGGACTGGTAAGGGGAATGTTAAAAGTAAAATAAATTTAAATGTTAAAAAGGAATTTGAAAAAAGGATTAAAAGGAAAGAAAGACATTAAAACCCTCCAAGGTCAGGAACAAGATGCTAAAACAATGAGATGCAACAGAGCAATTCATTTATAGGAGCAAAATGAACATTTATTAAGGATATACTATGTTTTGGGCACTGTGCTAAACTTTTTTCAATTATATTCTCATTTGATTTTTCATAATCTTCTTGAGACATAGGTACTATTATTATTCCCATTTTGCATTTGAGGAAATTGAGATGAGCAGAGCTCAAGTGACTTGCCCATGATCACAAAGCTAGTAAGTGTCAAAAGTTGAATTTAAACTCAATTCTTCCTGACTCCAGTGCTCTATCCACTGTTTCACCTATAGATTGCAAGTGACAGACAAACCCCCTCCCCCTTTTTTTAAACCTTATTTGTAAAGAAGCATATGGAAACAAAGAGAGGAAAAAAATAGAAGTGGATGGAAGGAAACACACATTTAACAGACATAACACTGACTGAACAATAAACTTACTCATAAAATGAAGGGGATAGCAGAATGGACTAAAAAACAAAATACTATACTATGTTTTTTGTAAGAAAATGACCTGAAATCCAAAGATTCACACCTTGAACATGAAGGCCTCAAGCAAAATTTTTATGCTTCTGCAAAATTAAAAAAGCAGGAGTAGCAGTCATGATAAGGATGTAACAAATATGAACCTGATAAAAAAGATAAACAGATTAATTATATTTTAGAGGTACCACATATAGCTATAAAATCACTATAAAGAATGAATCACCAGCAATACTTATTATAATATGTCCATTAATAGCATAACATCTAAATACTTAAAGGAAAAATTAAAAGAAACACATTTTTTTAAAAAAAGTATAATGACAGAGGATACTAACTCATTGGAGATGATAAATCTCTTATGATTGATTATTTGGAGTATAAAAGATTTTATATACCACTTACTTATACATGACATTTTTGCAAAAATGGACTGTTTAAGGGGGGCAGTGTGACAAAAATTTGTTAGCCAGAGTCTCCAAGCCAAAAGTTATTGAGAGATGGATGCAAACAATAAAGCTGGACTTGGGTAAAGACCAAGAGACCTCGAACCTTATGAGTGGCCTTCTTATATACCTCAAAACTTTGTATTTAAAATACACTTTTTCTGGTTGTTCCCAAATATTGAGTCAAGAATCAAGTAATCTTAAGCATCAAATACTCTTAAACATTGGGTACAATCAACAAAAATCAACTAAAAGGAGAATTGAAGTACATATATATATATATATATATATATATATATATATATATATAGCTATGTTGAACAACAGTTTCACATAATACAGCTTACTGTGGAGAAATGCCAGAAAAATTCATTCCAGCTGTGTGATATGCTTTTAAAAATGATTATTTTTAGAAAAGTTTGAGATCTATATCATTAATGACTAAATCAGAGATTTAAAAAAACCACATAGAAAAATTTCACAAGAAAATGAAAATAAATGAGATTGCAAAACTTGCAATATGCCACTAAAGCAGTTCTTAGGGGAAAAAAATTATATCTAAACTAATCAGCCAAAAAGAGAAAGAATAAGCCAAATTGGGTATGTAAAGAAAGAATAACTTTTGATAATTATATATCAAATCCTCAAATAAGCTATACAAATTTTTCAGGAATTAACAAAAAGATTAATAAAATTCTAAGCAAAAGACAATTGATAAAACCAGAAGCTGCTTTTAAAAACTAGTATGAAGTTAGCAAATTTGATTTTTTAAAGGAGAGGGGGGTCATCTGGGTGGCTCAGTGGATTGAGAGTCAGGCCTAGAGATGGGAGGTCCTAGGTTCAAATCTCGCCACAGACACTTCCCAGCTGTGTGACCCTGGGTAAATCACTTGACCCCCATTGCCTAGCCCTTACCCCTCTTCTGCCTTGGAACCAATACACAGTATTGACTCCAAAATGGAAGGTAAGGTTTTTAAAAAAAAAAGGAGAGAAAAGAACATCACCAAATTGATAATTTCAAAAATTAAATTTATCAGAATACTTTTATCAGATAAATTAATTCATTAGAAACTTTTTGCCCATTTACATGCTAATAAAATGTATGACTTCAGATCATAATTCTTAAAGTCTGATCTACAGGGGTCCCTGAGACCCTTTTAGGGATTTGCAAGTTGAAAACTAGTTTTATGAGAGAGTATATAATAGATAATAGAGTAAATATCAGTGAATATAACTCATAAACAAAACCCCTTTCAATAATTTTTAAGTGAATAAAGGGATCCTGAGACTCAAAAGCTTAAGAATTAATGACAGAGGAAATAGAGGAATACTTAGAATAATTAAAAAAACCCAAATTACTGAAGGAAGAGATGGACTACTTAAAAAGCCAGAATTAAGCAAAAGAAAGATTAAACAATGCATAAGTGAACTATTGGGCACTCAGTCTCCAAAAGGTTCACCATCACTGCTATATAACAAGATAATCTTCAAACAGACACAGGACCTATATGTAAAAAGCCATATATGGTTAGGGATAGGTTTCATTAATAAAATAGTTGTACCCAGGATCCCAGAAGACAACCTGAACAGTTTTGATTACACAAAATTAAATATTTGGCACAAACAAATTGAATGTAGTTAAAATAAGCAAAATGGGTAACTATCAGGGTTGGAGAATCCTTTGCAGCAATCTCTGGTAAAGATCACAAATGTTTATATTGAAGTATATATTTTATAATAGTTCTGGGGCCATATCTCATACTCATCAGACTGGTAAAATGACAAGAGAGTTAAATGACAGATGTTGAAGGGGTTTGGGAAAACAGACATACTATGAATCAATTTGGAACTGTGTCCCAACTATACCGCTATGTCCCCCTTCCCCCTTGAAGATATCAAAGTAAAAAAAACAAACAGTCTTTATGTACAAAAATATTTTTAGGTTTTTATTTTTTTGGCTGCTATAGTGGCAAAGTGGATAGAATGCAGCGCCTGGAGTCAGGAGGACTTTTATTCTTGAATTCAAGTCTGGCCTCAGACATAGTCTAACTGGGTGACCTTGGGCAAGTCATTTAACCCTGTTTATCTCAGGTTCCCCATCTGTCAAATGAACTAAAAAAGGAAATGATAAAACTATTCCAATATATTTGCCAAGTACATCCCAAATAGAGTCACAAAGAATTGAACATGATTGAAAAATGATTGAATAACAGCAACATAACAGCTTTTTTTTTTTTTCAGGACTCAAAAGTTATAAGTTGAGAGTAATCTATAGACATAAGAATGCATAGGCATATTTTATTAGATAATGCTGTTGGAAGAAATGCTTAAGAAAGTATTAAGAGAAACCAGGCTCAAATTGGCAAGGATAACAGTCCAGAGAATACTCTCACTATTTTTTCCCCAGCAGAGGGGTGGTTCTCAAATATAAGTTAACTGCTTTATAATGACTTTTGTCTAAGTGCTGGTTTCTTTTTTTAAAAGGACCAAATAGAGCCTCTAAAGTATTTCATACTATGAAAGGTATTTAAGAGAATTGTAAAAAGCTTGATTTATATTTGTAATTTTAAAAAAATGTCCTATGTTATTTAGATTTTAGTAGCTTAACATTTTTTGAATGCTGAAATCTCATATATTCCGTATAAAAACTATCATAGTGGTCACTACTCTTAACATATGATTTGTGCTACTAGTCTTTTTTTTTTAAACCCTTATCTTCCATCTTGGAATCAATACTGTGTATTTGTTCCAAGGCAGAAGAGTGGGAAGGGCTAGGCCATGGGGGTTAAGTCACTTGCCCAGGGTCACATAGCTAGAAAGTGTCTGAGGTCAGACTTGAACTCAGGCCTCCTGTCTTTGGGCCTGACTCTCAATCCACTGAGCCACCTAGCTGCCCCCTTGTAGTCTTTTTTTTTTTTAAGGTGATATTCATATTTGTTTAGTGAATTGTTTAATAGTAGAAATAGCTTTATTTGTCCTTTTGGTTTCTCTTTCCTGGAGTTGCATAAATTAAAAATAATTTGGTCCTGGTGTGCTTTTTACATTTTATTTACAAGATCCTCATTTAAGTTGATTCTTTTGTTTCATTGTCCACATTAATTTTAGAATATATAATTTCATTCTTTTCTATAGTTCCTGATGAGTACTGAATAATTTCATTTCCTTTATGTTTGAAGGTCTTTTTTCTTGGGCACAACAGAATTTTTTGTTTGTTTTTGGAATTGTACAATTTAACCACTATGTGGAATTATTCATACTGAATTTCTTTCTGAAGGGAATATGTACATATTTTTGATTAGGGAGTTTGTTTTCTGGATTCAGAAGTTCTGGACAGTTTTCTTGTATTATTTCTGTTTTACACTTTAGATTTTTTGTCATGTCATATTCGTTTGGGAGATCCACAATCATTCAGTTATCTTTACTCAACCTGTCATTGAGATCCATCTTTTTGGTTGTGTAGAGCTCATCTTTTCTTGTAACATTAATGCTTTTTTCTTCTCTTTTTCCAAAATTTCATTCATTTCAGCACTTTTGTATTTCTACTCATTTTTTCATTTGTTTCTTTTGACAGACAATTCTGTGGATTTAAGTTTTTCTTTTCAGCTAATTCTGTTGTAAAGTCCATAAATTCTACCATCTATTTTTCCATCCCCCTTTTCCCCCCTTTTAAAACATTTACTTACTTTTGACTGCTTTCAAAGTTCTCATTTCTCTTGAACCATTTGAGAGCATACTTTTGAGATTCTATTAAGATTAAAAATTGAAGTAAACTGAGAGACAAGGTTCATGATCAATTTATTAATTAGGCTGGAAATAGTCAACAGATTGGTTCAGTATCCTCTCTCAGTGATCAAAGACCCTGGTGGAGGACTGATAAAGGAACTTGCATTTGAGTTAAATAAGTGTTAGGTTATAAAGGGAGACAATTCCAGAGTGGAGATACAAATTAAATAATAGTATTGAGAGTCCGTAGGCCACCAGAGTGAAGAGTGGATTTCCTTGTGACCCAAAAGCTTAACCTAGAATGAATTTCTCAAGAATGTAAGTGAATGGGTGAAATTACAAGGATAAGGAGTTTAGACTCAGAGGGAATGAGAGTATTAACACTATATCAGCCAGACTCAATCGAAAAAATAGAATCAAAATCAATTTTCAGTTTTATAGTCTTGACATTATTTTCATAGTCTCCAGATTGACTCTTAATGTGCTAAAACAAAGAATTTATAAGACAGGTTATGATTAAATTAATTATGATTTAGTTTTTCCTCTTTCCCAGGACTTAAAGAAGACAATCATACATAAAGCACATTTTCCATCATTCTAGTTTCTGGCTTTTGCATCACAGACTGGCCATTGCATTCAAAGATCCTCTATCTTCTGGACTAGGTAATTGGAGTTGTGACTAACCCAAATTCACAGTTAGGAAGTTTGAATCTAGGACCTCCCTTCTTTAGGCCTGGTTCTCTATCCACCTAGCCACCTAGCTGCTCCTTTCCCAAACTTTTGTGAACTTAAAAGACCTGGTATTTGTCTCCTCCATTCCAGAAATCTTTTTTTTCTTCAGTTCATTGGAAGTCCTAGTGCTATGGCTCTGTGCAGTGTACCAGATCTATATGCCTTGATCAAAGACCCTTAATTAAAACTATGTTAGTAGTTCTGTACTTCTTTAGGTTCCATGCTGTCTTGGGAATCCATGATTCTTTAATTCTTCAGGCATTGGTTTGATTTCCTTGGTCTTATAATAGTTATGTATATTTGCAATCGTTTATATGTTTTAGTGGCCATTTTCCTTTCTGATTTAACCCCCTCCCCCCACTCCATCCCCTTCCCCTGGTTAATTTCTGCTCTAGATTTTTTAACTGGATTTCCTTATCCCTGAGATATTTTATAATTTGATCTTTTTTCTTATATACCCCTATTCTTTGCTTTCAGACTTCTTCCCCTTTGATTTCAAGTGCTCAGGGGTCTCAGTATCTTCCCACATTGCAAAATACACTTTTTACTGGTTCTAGTGGGACACTGGTCTGGAATTAGTAGTTGGGGAAGAAGGAAAGAGAATGTCAGAATTGAATTTCTGGATTTTAGCCCTCTTTCCTTCAGATTTGGTGAAGTTCCACATTCATGCATGCTGAAATTGTTCTTTCTGTTGTTCCTGTTCCTCAGTTCTTTAGTTTTCTGGCTAAGTATTGCTTACAATGATCTTCTATCTCAGGCAGTGTGAGCTCCTGCTTTCCCTATCCCTTTTCCTCCTCTGCTAACCCAGTTGAGGCCTGCTGCTTGTTGCTGTAAAATGGTAATTTAAAGGCAGGAACAGGGTGTGCTGACCAAGACTATAGCAGCAAGGAAATTGTTGAGTGGATTCCACAACACAAACAGACTATTTGGTTTGTGAACTCTGTTAGATTGTTGGGGGGCATAGGAGGAAAGAGTTACTGAGTGTATTATTGGCTTGTGTTTTCTTCTATTAATTCATAAGACTTTTATCTTAAGCTTTTTGGTGTCTTGACTTGAGGAAATAGCTGTTTTACCTCTTAAACATAATTCCTATTGAGAGTTAAAATAGAAAAATTTTCTAGTTCTTTATCTTGTTGATCACAGGATCTGAAAGTCTTATTTATATTATATCTTAATGAATAAGACTGAAAACCCATATTTTACATGTTGGAGGTATTTCACTGTGATCTTTTGTGTGTGTGTGTGTGTGTGTGTGATCTACAAACAATAAGTACATAAAATATCACAAAGTACTAACCACTATTACTTTATTCTTCCCTAAATTTTATATTTTAAAAAATCAGAATCTTTTGGCTTGGTGAATATTCTTCCCCATATCCAGATCCTTCTTGTCTTTAAGGTTGAGTTTACATTGGGTTATTCATTTTTCTTTTTACACTTTTACCTTTCATCTTGGAATCAATATTGTATATTGTTTCCAAGGCAGAAGAGCTGTAAGGGAGGTTAAATGACTTGTCCAGGGTCACACAATTAGAAAGTATTAGGTCATATTTGAATCCAAGACTTCCTTTGTCTAGACCTAGCTCTCAATCCACTGACCTACCTAACTATCCCCCAGTTCTTTATTTTCTTAGAGTTATCATGCAGTTAGGAGTTTGACTTTGTTGTATATAAGGCCTAGTCCTACATATCATCATTGCACATATTATAATATTAGAAATCATCATATCATCTATAATAATGATAACTAACTTTCTTATAGTGTGTTAAAGGTTTTGAAATGTTTGCATAATCTTGAACCTCACATAATTATATTGATATAGGTGCAATATTCCCATTTCCATTTTATAGATAAGAAAACTGTTCACTTAAGTAATTTGCTTAGGGTCACATAACATATGTCAGAGATCAGAATTGAACCCAGATCTTCCTGATTTGAGTAACTTTGAGTTCAGTACTCTATTCATATACCACATTTTCTACGATAAACTATACTGATAAATAATAATTAAGGACAAATAGTTTTCACAACTAGGTTAACAATGTTCTAGGAAGAATTTTTCTTAAATTTATAAGAACGCTTCCTTTTCTTTGCTGTGAAGTAGAGGAGGTACTGTACCCTTAAAGATTGGTCATGCTGCTTTTGTGAATTGGTTTGCATTATGTGGAAAAATATTTTTGAGTATTTTTAATTTCTAAATCTGTAGAGCACAAATATATTCTTATTCCTTCTTTTGGAAAACCTGGAACAAATATTAACAAAACATGGTATCAATTCATTAGCATTATAGATTTTTTTCCCTTTAATTTTTATTTTACTTAAACATTTATTTTCTCTACTTTTCTGCTTCTTCCCCTCCCCACCCCCAACCCCCAATCATCCTTCTCATTCCTCTTTATTTCCATTTCAAGTCAGTCACACACAAGCAAAGCCCTAGCCTGAAGCTTCATGATCTATGATCTTTTCAACTTGGCATACCCAACTTGGTACTTCCCTTTTCTATCCATAACCTATGATACTAGATCACTTTTCTCCTTTTTTCTTTGCTAACGACTTTAGCCCAGTAGACATTTATGCTGTTTAATTTTAACTAGTAATAATTTTTTTCATCTCTAATTGATCCCCAGGTAAACTAACACAATGGCTATTTCCACCATTCTTCTACCCTCAGGGCTCTATAAGTTTCATTTTACCTTCTGCTTTCATTTCCTTACCTCATTTCTTTTTTCACTGAGAAAATCTGGAATATCCAGAGTGAATTCTTAGTTTTACCTTCATCCACAGAACTGGTTATGAGGAAATATGATTGGATTCTAATTCAAGCTGTTATTGACTAATCATGTGGTCTTGGGCAAGTTTTTTTTTCTGGCTGGAACTAATATTCTTCATCTGTAAAATGAGGGAGTTGGACCAAATAGTTTTTTTTTTACTGCTTTTAAAATGAAATGTAATGAAAATAACTCCAAATAGCCCTGTATTGTATACTTTCAAATTTATCAGTGAAGCATATTCCATTTCATTTGGACATCGAGAACAGCTCTATCAAAATACAAAGTTTGTTAATCTTGTACCCAGATTATTAGTATTCCTGCCTCAAGTCCCTTTTCTCTCCAATCAGTGACTCCCTATTTTGTCTTGTATCAATTATAAACTCCTCTGTTTGGCATTTAAACCCCTTCACAGACTTACTCCAAACCTCTTCATCCTCATTATGCTTAACTACTCCTTCTTTATGCAGGTCTTAGCCAAACTGACTTTCTTGATACTCCTTACATACTCCTTGGTAACTTTAGCTTTTACATACTTGCCCCTCATGCTTGCAATATATTTCTTCTTTATCTCTGTCTGTTAGAATTTCTAGATTCTTTCAAAACTAAGCAATTTTCTATGTGAAGTCTGTCCTAATTCCACCAGTTGTTAGTACCTCTTCCATCCCATGACCTTGTATTTATTTTGTATATATAACTACATGGTATAACTACATGATATCTTTCCTCAATGAAATGGAAGGGTTTTTTTTTTAAGCTAGCAAGCATTTGATTTGATTTTCCCCCAAGCACCTAAGCATAGAGTCTGACACTTAGTAATCTCTTAATAAATACTTGTTGATCATTTTTCATATATTACATTTTTTAACATTGCGTAATTTTAAACTGATTATTAGAATTACTGGCTATCAGTAAGTTTGTGCCTCTAGCACTGAACTGTTTCCCCATTCTTCCTCTACCTTCCCTCTACTTCCAGTGCATCACCCTTTCTTACTCCTTCTATTCCTCTTTTGAGATCATCTTAACATAATAATCTGACACCCAGGCTCTCTGTCTAAGTAGACTCCTAGCTGCCCTATTAATAATCCATTTCTTAGGGGATACATGTATTATCTTCCCATATAGGAATATAAGCAATTTAACCTTGTTTAGACCCTTATGATTTCTCATACTTTTTATGCTGCTCTTGAGTCTTGCATTTGTTTGAATGTCAAATTTATATCAGGTATCAGGTATTCAGCTCTAGTACTTTCATCAGGAATGCTTAAAAGAATCCATTTTTTCCCCCTGAGGATTATTCTCAGTTTTGCTGAGTAGGTTATTCTAGCTTATAATCTTAGCTCCTTTGTGTTATGAAATATGATGTTCTAAACCCTTGGCTCCTTTACAGTGGTAGTAGTTTGTGTGATCCTACTGTGGTTCCATAGTATCTGGCTGATTGCAATATTTGACCTGGGAACTCAATAAATTTGGGCTATAACATTCCTAGGAGTTTTCCTTTGAAGATTTTTTGGGATCAGCGCATTCTTTAAGTATATACTTTGTCTCTGGTTCTAAAATATCTGGGCAGTTTTTCTTTACAATTTCTTAAAATACGATATTTTGTCTCTTGTTCATGGTTTTCAAGTACAGCATTGATTCTTATATTAATCCCTCCCTGATTTGTTTTCCAGGTCATTTGTTTTTCCTATTAGATATTTCCATTTTTCTTCTATTATTTCTATCTTCTGACTCTATTCCTTGATGTCTCATGAGGTAATTAGCTGCCACTTGTTCAGTTCTAATTTTAAAGGAGTTACTGCTTTTAGTAAGGTTTTTGTAACTCTTAACTATTAAATCTCTATTCATACTTTTTTTGCATAGCTCTCGTTTCATTTCTCAGTTTTTCCTCTAGCACTATTGATTTGATTTTTAAAATCATCCCCCCCCCCCTTAAAATCTCTTTAGCCCTTGTAAAAAATTCTTGTTGGGCTAGTGTCCAATATGCATATTTCTTTGAGGCTTTGCTTATAGATCTTTTCAAGTCTTTTCCTTCTGTGTTTTGTGTCTTGAGCTTTCCAGTTGAGCTTTTCATGTTCAAGTTCCCTTTTTTGGTGATTTGCTCATTTTTCCATCCTACTTCTTGACTTCGGACTTTTTCTTAGAGATGGGCTCTGCTCACCGCTGGTGGGGAATACTGGCATTAACTTCTGTCTTTTATATCCTTTGACTGGGTTCCTGGTCTCTTGAGAATAAGACCTCTCCTTTCTACCCTGGGACTGGGACTAGGTCACTGACAGCCAAAAGAACTTAATGCTCCTATATTCATTGCTAGTGCAGGGAACCCCTGACATCTTTTTTCTGCCAACATGTTTGGTTCCCTTACTGTCCCTGTGCTCTGGACTACATGCATTTTTTTTCTTTCTTTGAATTTCTAGAGCTTAGGACATGTTCTAATAAACCCTAAATAAGCACTTAACAAATGTTTGTTTTTGACTGTTTTACCTGTGGTTGTAATTTTAAGTTAGAAGTTAAGGTGTGAAAATCTTTTTCCAGCATTCATTTTCTTTTCTAGGCTCCAGATTTACTGAAAATGAAGTCTGTGCTGGGATACAGAAAGCTTATTTGAGTATTTTCTAGAAGTCTGTTTCAAAGTTTTCAGATATCTTTTACAGTATTAAGACAATTCAGAAATAAAAAATATGACCATTGGGCAATATTCATTCCCCCCCCCCCTTATTTATTCAGGGAAATGACAATTACAGCAACATTTGTGGTGGTCTTTTAAGTCCCAGATATATATGCATGATAATAGACCAATTTTTTTTTTCATTTGGTTTGCCACTAGCAGGAAAGCTAGTTTAATGAAACATGAGGTTGACACAATTTCAAAGTTTTGAGGTCTTTTTTTCCCCCAGTTTCAGTGTTTGTTTTACTTTAATAATTTTTTTTGGTATTAGTAAATATTTTTGTCTTGTTATTTGATGTATTATAATCTTCAGAGAATTTTCTTTAAAATTTTCTTCTTATAGAAGAGTTTTTTAACCTATCCTGGAAACCAAATTACTGGTAAAAATTGAAGTGATCATTCTTCTACTCCATAGTTGAATAACTTTTCCATGCTATTCATGACCGCAAGTTAATAGATATGAAAAGGTTGAAACCTAACTTGCCTTATTGTTTCACCCTTCTTGGGTACTTATAATCTATTTCACAATTTTTCCTAGTCCCAGCTATCAAAAGAGTCCAGGCCTAAGGGCAAGGAATCCAGACAGAAACCATCTCCTTGGTCAAGTTATGTATTGTACTATTAAAATCATTAAGGCTACTTGAGTCAATGACCCATATGGTTGTGAGTGTGTTTAGACTTTAGTTCTTATGGACTTAAGAATCTTCAGTGCATCTCTACCTATCAAAAATGCATAATATTTTCATGAAAAGCATAAAAAAATTTAAGGTTACATTTATGAAAAATGGTAATTAAAATTTTCATTTCATTGGTTATTTTCATCACAACTCTTTAACATAATTAAAAACAATCCTCATATCTTTAAACCTAGAAACTATGGAAAGTGGAAATTAAAAAATACCAAATGACAGAAATAAAGTTTAGTATCCCTGAGGTAACAAATGATTGGGACTAACTAATTTCAGACCTGGCATATTTTACTGTATAAACTAATATGTATAAAATAATTGGTAATGAATCAGCCTAGCATATAAACTCCTACTTACATAAGAGGAGGAGTTGGTGAGGGAGGAAATACAATAAGTATTCCCTGTACCATAAATGTTTCTTTTTGGAAAATATTTATTAAATATCCTTTATGTGCTAGGCTTTACAAAGACAAATATTTTAAGGAAGTCATAATTACAAGATAGAATATGTATGTGGAGAAGTAAATCAAAGTTAATTTAGAAAGAAAGCTTTAGCAGTGTGGCAGGACCAGGGAAGGCTTCACCCTGGAAGTGATATCTGGGCTGAGCCTTGAAGAAAGATAAGATTTTTGAAAGCCATACATAAAGAAGATTACAATTCCTGCATGGTGGGGAATGGGTAGGGAGAGATTTAGGTTTTTCTAGATTCCTGGCTGCATGATACCCAACAGCAGGAATAGTTATGAGGATATCAGGTAAGCCATTGGAATATAGAGTATTGTTTTGAAGTAAGTCTGGAAAGTTAAGTCAGAACCAGATTTTGGAGAAATTTGTAAGTTAGGCTGAGGAATTTGTATTCATCTTAAAATAAGGTAGCATTTGCATAGTCTTGTGCCAGTCATTGTGTTAAGCTCTTCATAAATAATATCTCATTTGATCCTTACAACCACCCTGGAAAACAGATGATATTGTTCCCATTTTTTAATTGAAGAAATGAGGCAAAGAGAGATTAAATGACTTCTGCACAGTTGATGCAGCTAGTGTTTGAAGCTTGACTTAAACTCAGGTCTGTCTTATTCTAGGCCCAACATTCTACCCACTGTAATAGTTTGAACTCATGGTTATACTTAAACCTCCTAATCCAGTGATAGGCAACCTTTTGAGCTTGGAGTATCAAAATGCACCAAAAAACTTAACATATCTTGGGTGGTATGTCACTTTGAGGAAAAACCTCATAATTTCATGATATTTATAGTTTAAATAACAAAAATGTGTAATTGTAATATATAACTGTATTTAATAAACCAAAAACTAATTATTTAACTTACCTGCTTAGTGACTTCTTTGTTCATCTGACATTCGGTTTCTTTTGTTGTTCTTGATATTATTTAACTTGTGTGGGGTACTGTGATAAGTGAAGGGGAGGGGGAATTCTTTAACTAACCTGCCTATTAGTGACTTTTTTTTTGTTCATTGGCTAAATCTTCAATTGAAAGTTGGTATTTTGAATACTTCAAGACCAAACAAGCGCTACTAACTTCATCTGTCAATCTGTTTCTTTTGTTGGTTTTGATATTATTTAACACTGAGAATAAGGCCTCACAAAAGTATGTAGAGGGAAAAATTGTAAGTAAAGCCATTGTTATATTTTTCAGGATGCCAAAAGAGTCTGGTAATCGGTTCCAAGCACTTGTCCGTTGCATGTGGGCCAGAGCTTCCCCCCCCCCCCCCCAAGTCTTCCATCAGCCTGGTCCCACCTCACCCCTTCCCTCCCCAGCCTGCTGGTCCAGTGAGAGCAGCAGCTGCCGCCTGCCAGCCTTCCTGCCCTTGTGTGCTCCTTCCATGCACAGGCTCCTCTTCCTGCCCCCATGGGAGCCCCACTTGCCCCAGCCTCCAGGCGCACATGCCACCCGCCACTTGCCCCCTGCCACCATGGCCAGTGCATGGAGCAACACTCCCCCCGGGCCGGGCCAGGGCATCACGGATGGGCACATGGCTCCCCAGGTGGCTCCCAGGCCTTGAGGCATGCTGAGCCTGCATGAGGCTTTGTGTCATTGAAAATGGCTATGCATGTCAGCTGACATGCATGTTATAGGTTCACTATCACAATCCTAATCCATCCAGAGACCATCTCAGATCTTAGTTTCCTAGAGACTGGGATCAAGACAATTTAAATGAGGACTGTTCTTCACTTGAAGGCTGATCCTCAGTGTTTCAATGTATGACCTGAGCTTAGGGAGCTGTCAGTTGTTGGGGGGAAAGGGTTGGACTACACTGTTTCCTTCTACTCTATTTTGTTTGGTCTTCAAGAAGTAACTTTCTAGTCAAATAATAGCAATAGTCTAAATAGAAACTATATTTTAAATAAAAATAACTGTATAAATCTTAAGCAAACAACCTTTAAGGTTTTTTGGGAGGGGGTTGTTTATTTTGCCTCTATTTTGCTTTCCATAATGTACCTGCTGCTATATTTAATATCATGGATACATGTCTAGTCTAGTTCTTTATCATTCTTACCTGGACTTTTGAAAAAATCTGATTTTCCTAACTCCAGTCACTATTCACTCTAATCCATAATATTAATCTTCCTCCAACAAATACCCCAACAAATATTACACCAATTCACTGTTCAAAATTATACTAGACCCTATTGTCTCTTATTATCTAGGATTTATATAATACTTCTGGTTTGGCAAAGTACTTGACAAATACTTTATTTTGTCTTTACAACGATTCTAGGAGGTAGATGCTATTATTAATCCCAATTTAGAGATGAGAAAATGGAGGCATAGTAAGTAACTTGTCCAGGGTCGCACAGTTAGTGAATAATAAAGGTTGAATTTGAACTCAGAACTTCCCAACTCCAGGTATAAGTACTCTTGTCTACTACAATACTTAGTTTCTCCTAGTTATTATTTTGTCAAAACTAAACTCCACAAGGCCTTTCATCAATTCTACTAATTTATTTCCCAGGCAGTTTTCTCTGTCAAGGTGCAAGTGATTTTCTTTCAAACTATTGAGTCTTCATTATTTGAAGTGTTTGAGCAAAGGCTCAATCAGAAATGCTGTTGAAAGGGATTCTAGTTTAAGTGAAAGGTTAGTTGGAAGCCTATGTAATACAACTTTCATATTATTTGTTTACCTTATCTTTCCATACCTTCAACACAATACCCATCTTTTTTTTTTACTTTTAAAGAAGTCTTTATTTAATAAATTGTTAGGACAGTCAACATTCAAACAGAATAAAAAAGAAAATCAGTTTTCACAGGGATTTACCAGTTTCATTCAGATTCAGAACTGTTAAATTAAAAACAAGAACACGTAGAGTTATTGGGAAGTTATTGCACTGTCCTTTGCAAAATACCAAGATTATGATAACTATAGTCCAACTTTCTCAGCAAATTGAACATTCTGTGACTGGGGCACCTTAACATAGGCTTTCTGGCAGCTCCTCTGTGTCGCTCTGAGCCAATAAGCAACAGGAATTTGCGTTTGATTTTATTCCTTGAATTGTCTTACTTTTGTAAAAAATAAACTCGAACTCTGGACTTCAATCCCCACAAGCCCTTGCTCCACTTCCCCAAGATGCTTTGTAATCTCACGGAATTCTGAGGTGGGCGAGATCGAGAAGGGCTTTTTGGACTTCCGTTTTGGAGCAGAGGCATCTCTTCCATGATGTGATTATCTTGTCTAGGCCTTTGGCCTAGGCATGTGTTTTTTCTTACTTGTATATTCTTAAATCCTTAATCTTTAATAAACCTCATAAAAATATAATACTCCTTGCAGAGAGAAACTAATTTCTACCTGCCTCAGTCTCCCCTAAATTTTAATCTTTACACTTTGGAATGATGTTTAAGTGTAGTTGATTTTTCTCACATAACTCACAACTGAAAATTACAACTATAGTGGGTCAAGATATTGACCATTCAAGTTACTTTTTTTCCTTTTCTATAGCCCAGACAGAAGGCAATTGTTCAAAACTATATCCCTCTTCAGTAGCATTTTTTGTATGGCAACATAGTAACCTTGGCTCAAATTTCCTAGAATGCAAGAAAGAATCTTAAGGTTTTGATTCTACCCATCTTTCTTCAAAGTCTCATCTCATCATTTGCTTCCTGAACCCCTACAAGTTTTATGATATTTTGCTTTGAGTTTTTGTGTAATTATTTTGTAGGACATTGTCACACATTTGCTTTTGGAATTGCCTTGTTTCCTTGGAATTAGTGTGTGTAGGACAGTTACCTTGTGTGAGTTCTTTGTAAAAGTCTAAAGTTTTATAGTCCTTGGGGGTATAGTTCCAAATTGTTCTTCAGAATGATTGGATCATTTCACAACTCCACCAAATGCATCAATGTCCCTATTTTTTATTTTCCTTTTCCGTCATGTGAGCCAGTCTGATAGGTATAAAATAATACTTCAGAGTTGTTTTAATTTTAATTACTTATCATTTTTTCTTAACATTTTCTTCATATAAATGTTGATAGCTTTGATTTCTTCTGAAAATTGTCTGTTGTATATCCTTCAACTTTTTAATTTATCAATTGGGAAATAACTTCATAAGTTTGGTTCAGTTCCATATCCATGCGCGCGCACACACACACACGCTCACACAATACACACAATTTTTAAAAAATCCTTACCTTCCACCTTAGAATCAATACATGTATTGGCTCCAGGGGAGAAGAGCGGCAAGGGCTAGGTAATGGGAGTTAAGTGACTTGCTCAGGGTCACACAGCTAGGAAGTGTCTGAGGCCAAATTTGAACCTAGGACTGCCCATCTTTAGGCCTGGCTTTCAATCCATTGAGCTATCTAGCTGCCCCCATATATAATTAAAAAAAAAAAATAGACACTTGAGGTTAAGTGACTTGCCCAGGGTTACATAGCTAGGATGTGTCTGAGCCCAGATTTGAACAATTCCATATATATATATATATATATATATATATATATATATATATATATATATATATATATATATATATAAGAAATGAGGCCTTTTCCAGAGAAACTTGCTATACATTTTTCTTTCAATTTCTTGCTTTACTTTTAATTTTCACTGCATTGGTTTTGTTTGTGCAAAATCTTTTAAATTTCATATAATCAAAATTATCCATTTTACTTCTTTTGACCATATATATCTCTTATTTAGTCATAAATTCTTCATCGATTTGATAGGTAAATTTTTCTCTATTCTTCTGATTTTCTTATATCACTCTTTATGTCTAAATCATGTACCCATTTTGACTTTACATTGGTAATATGGTATGAGATGTTGGTCTATGACTAGTTCTGTTAACCTGCTTTCCAGTTTTACCAGCAATTTTTGTTGAATAGTAAGTTTTTGCCTCCGAAGCTTGGATCTTTAGGTTTTCAAAAACTAAATTATTTTGGTTATTTACTAGTATAGTGTGTCTAATCTATTCTGCTGATCCACCACTCTATTTTTTAACCACTACCATATTGTTTTACATTTACCACTTCGTAATATAGTTTGAAATCTAGTACTTCTAGTACTAGGTAAGTAAAGATATTACTTATTATTTAAAGAAAATCTCCATTTATTCTTATGCTTTCTAGTTCTTATTAAAAGAAATGGATGTTATAATTTGTCAAAAACCTTTTCTGCATCTATTAATAGAATCATGATTTTTGTTGTTTTTTTTAATTGATATGGCCAATTATGCTATGTTACTTTTATAATACATTTTTGGTCTAATAATGCTATTTTATGTCTCTCCTACAAATAAACTTCATTATTGTTTGCTTAGATATATAAAGTAGCTCTCTGGTGTCTTAGTGAGTCTTGCACATGTTCTATAAATTATAGTAACTTAGCTGAGCTATGAATGCTATTGTTGTTTCAGTCCTGTCTGACTCTTTGTGACCCTATTTGGGACTTTCTTGGCAAAGATACTAGAATGGTTTGCTATTTCCTTTTCCAGTCCATTTTACATATGAGGAAATTTAGGTAAACAGGGTTAAATGACTTTCCTAGGTTCACACAAGTAGTGGGTGCTGAGGCCAGATTTGAAGTCCAGAAGCTATCTTGTTCTCTAAAAGCAATCAAACTATGGGATCAATTATATGTTTTTCTTCTGCGTTTCTGTTCCCACAGTTCTTTCTCTGGATGTGAATAGCGTTCTTTCATCTAAGTTCCTCCAGATTGTCCTGAATCATTGCATTGCTGCTAGTAGAAAAATCTTTTACATTTGATTGTGCCAAAATGTTCTGCTCCTTTTGCTCTGCATGAGTTCTTGGAGATCTTTCCAGTTCACATGGAATTCCTCCAGTTCATTATTCCTTTCAGCACATTAATATTCCATCACCATCAGATACCACAATTTGTTCAGCCATTCCTCAATCGATGGACACATCGTCATTTTTCCATTTTTTGGTCTTAGATGCCCAATTCTAATTTTTAAGGAATAATTTTCTTCCATCAGCTTTTTGAACCTCCTTTTTAATTTGGCCAATTCTGCTGTTATTTTCTTCTCACATTGCTTTTATTTCTCCTCCCCATTTTTCCTCATCATCTCATGATTGATTTTTTAAATCCTTTTTGAAATTTTCCAGAGCCTGAGACCAATTCATATTTTTCTTTGAAGGTTTGCATGCATTTTCTCTGCTTTCACTGACTCCTTCCGTGTCTGTACTTTACTCTTCTTTATCTTCATAAAAGTTTTCATTGGTTAGGTGTTGTTGTTTTTCTCATTTTCGTAGCCTTTTTCTTGACTTTTACTTCTATATTAAAAGTGGGCTCTGTTCTCAGGGTAGGGATCCACTTTCTTAAGTTTCAGTTCTTCCAAGATGGTGAGATGGCCTGTGGGCTAGGAGCTCTGAATCCCACCCTCTCTTGACTGTTGATGGCTTGCAAGAGCTCAGAACACTGTGATGCTGAGCTCAGAGTCCAGCATCAGGCTTGGGTGAGGGCTTTTAGTCTTATTCTGGGCTTGATCAGGTCAGGAAGGCTGTGGACTGCCTTGCTCTGGGACTTGTAGGGGCTGTCTCTCTGCCTTTGTCTGGGCCTACACAGACCAGATGTAAAGTATACTGCCTTATACTGGTATTCATATCCTCACTATAAGCTTGAGCTGAGGATCTAGTCCCCATGCTGGGCTTACACAGATCAGCAGTGCCAAGCCTACTGCCTCTCAATTTTGAGGCATGGAACTTTAAGGGGTGGTCCTAAGGTTGCACTGCTGTTGACTTAGACATGGTCTCAGGATCTGGATGTTGGTTTGGGCCTAGGTTCAGAATCTGAAGAGGGGGACGGGCTTTTGTTGCTGTTGGTTTGTGCCAGCACTCCTTGGTATAGCCTCCTGTGGACTGTGCTTCCTCTCCTCTCACCCTTCTCTACCTACCTACCTTTCAAGTTGTTCCCTATATGAAAGTGGCTTCACTCCGTCATTTTGTCGGTTATTTCACTTAAGTATTTGTTTCGAGGCAGTATTTTAAGAGTGATTGGAGAGGATTCTAATAGTGGTTTGAGCTTTTCTTGCTTCTACTCTATCAGTTTCTTATTGACTTTTCAAACATTTTCATTTGCCTGTAGTGGGTGGCTAGTATGTACAAATGCATAAAAGGTGATTAAAAAAACAACTTATGATAAATATATACAAATCATCTATGGAGACAGATCAACAATCTACTGATAGCATCTAGAACCTTATTAGGCATGTTAAATAATTGATATAGAACCAATAAGAATACAAGTTTTAAGTCACATTGTCAACCATATTATTTTTGTGCTTTTTCAAACCCTAAATTGACTGAATGCATATATAATGTGTCACTAAGACAAAAAAGTCAAATAGGTCTATTTTGTGTGCTTGAATACCCTTTCAACTTTTTTTATTTGAAACTGATATGATAGAGTGTAAAGAAATTCAAGAGATAACAGAAAATATCTTAAACACTTTCTACAAAAGTCACCTTCAAAAAATTATCAGAAACTAAAGGTTCTTTTTGTTTTTTAAACCTTTGACTTCTCTCTTAGAGTAAATACTGTGCAGAAGAATGGTAAGGTCTAGGCAATTCGGATGAATTAAAGTGACTTGCTCTATCATATCTAGAAAGTGTCTTAAGTTCAAATTTGAACTTTTGACCTCCTGACTGCAGGCCTGACACTGAGCAACCTAGCTGTCCCTGTCAGAGGTTCTTTATGTTCATTTTGATATTTGTACCAAAACTTTTCTTGAATTCTGCCCTTGAGTCATTATAATATTGATTATGGGTTTGGGATTACTACTTAGGTGAAATTTAATTTCATAAGGTCATTTTGGTACCTTGTTTTCAGCTTTCTTTAACAAGGGCTAACAGAATTTTATTCTATCATAATTGCCTGCTAATCAATACCTAGAAAGGTGTCAGCATCAGGATTTGGGAACAGTGTAGTACTTAGAATTTCTGTATCATATATATTCTGAAAGAACAGGGATCAATGGGTTGGCATGTCATTTTGGAAAAGATTGCTTTCCTTAGTGGGCTAAAATGCATAAATTAGAAAAAAGAATTTTTAAAATTATGTATTAAGACCAAAAATGAGGAAATTTAACTTATGCAGAAAAATTCTTTGAGCACACAGTTTCTGAATGTATATGTAAATCATTTCATATATTTAGATTCTCCCCCTGACTATTTTGAAATATATACCTTAATATGATCTTTTGGTAATTTTTGAAAGATTATAAGGAGAATTGTAAATCTTTAAATATTTACATTTTAAATGTAGAATACCTACTGTAATGATAGATTTCTATAGTAAACTAACATTTAACATTTAATGTTTTTTAAAACATTATTTGGGGGATGTGTGAGGGTCATCCAAAGAGACCCAACAGATCTCTACAACAACTTCCTCAATTGAGAATTGATTCATTACTCATTACTGAATATTTTTTTACAGGGTGTGATAGGTATACAATTGGTTGTTACCATGGTGATGGCCAGTGTCATGCAGAAGATCTTACCTCACTATTCTCTTGCTAGATGGCTTCTTTGTAATGGCAGGTAAGTTAAGAATAAACTGATTTTGATATTGACTTAAAAATAAATACAGTTTAACAAGAGCATAACGTTTAAAAAATAAATATCAATTCATAGTCACAATAAAATAGTGAGAAAGGAAAAGTTAAAAATTATATTTTTATTAATTTTCCATGAAATTATATTGTTAATGTGAAAAGCTATAAGGTCAAGTTAATAGATTCAATTCCTATGTGAACCATTTAACTTTGTTGTATTTCATAGACAGTTGTCATCCTTAATTTTTACCAGATTTCCTGAAAACTCATATTGTTATCATAGTGTGGTTGTTTGAATCAAACTCTGCTCCTGCAAAAACAAATCAAAACGTATCCCACACTGATAATGATCATATGTAACTGGTATGGACAGTTGCCTCCTACTTAAAATAGAAATTATTTCTTTGTTTTGCTGAAAAGAGTTCCAGAATGTTTGACTTAAAGAGGTTGGGGGATAAAAATGTGCATGAGAAAGAGGAAATTACTTCATGATATTTAAGTATATATGGGTACATATTGTTTTACCTGTACAATGTAAACCGCTTTGAGGGCAGAGGCTTTTATTTTTTGTTTTAGCACTTAGTAATAGTGCCTTTCTTCATTATAGGTACTTAATAAACAATTATTGATTGATTACACTTGTGATCACATGAACCAAATTTGCCACTTATTTGTCTATAATATTACCCCTAGTTTTTTATCTCTGAAATTACCATATTCTCTTGATGTATTTTCATCCATTTTCTTATGTTTGGGCCTTTTGTGGAGACAGAGAATAACTGATAGACTTAAATAAAGGTAAGCCTTTATTTCCTTTAATGTTTATAGATTAGGTCCATTTTCTAAATGTTAGTCATCTTGACTGACATTCTTTAGGTGTTTCCCCCCTCCCCCCCATACATGTTATCATATTGCAGAATCCCAGTAATTCAGTTTCATGGTAAAGGAGCAAAACAATCTAAGTTGCAGAATTTTAAAATTCAAATTGATAATAAACCACAGTATCTTGAAAAATATATTTTTAAACCTACATTACCTATTTTAATAGGTAGTTATGGGTCATTTGTAATTACCATATTAATTGTATGACTGAGTAATAATTGAAAATTTTATAAGAGTACTTAACATTTTTTCTGTAATCTTATTTATGTAATTAATTTATCCTTTTCCCATAAATCATGTAAAGGGAAACTTTTAGGCAGACAGATTTATAAATTATTATGAATTCCAAATTATTTGACTCTGAATTTATTTTTATTCTAAAGATAAAATTGAACTTAATACTTTAATGAAGTTTTGAACTCCTTCATCTTGTATTGTCCTGATAGCCTGTTTGTGTTTTGAAACGTTAAGATTTTTTTAACTAGAGCAAACATGTTTGCCAATTCATTAAATGTACAGCCTATGAAGACTTATATTTCTTTCAGTGACATTTTGTCCTTGACAACTTTTCCTTATCGTCATCTGTTATGTATTCTATGTGATAAATTATTTTTCCTTTCTTTTTTTGCATGTTAAGTTTGCCAATTTTACTATAAAATAAAGCTTCCAAAAATCCAGATTTCTGCATTTTTCTCCTCAGTATTCCAGAATTTTCTTTGTGAGTTGAACCTTTGATTTTGATATGTGTATAGTACTAGAATTCATGAACTTCTACTAGAGAATTGGTAGAGTGAATTGGAGTGGTAAAATTAGGTGATAAGGGTTTTAACCTTGAACTTTAAATAAATAACTTTTCTGAGGCTTAGTTTCTATGTCTGAATAAAAACAATAATGAAACTTGTCCACCTACCTCACTGTGAAGTGAGGAAAGTACATTTATAATACTTTATAATATTATAATACTTTATTGGCCATGAGAATATGACCTTGTTTTAAAGTATTGCATTGCATTATTTAATATTGCATTCAGTACCAAAATTAGTATTGAGTGCAGTTCCATTGGTGCCACTTAAATTCTGGCCAGGAATGTCAGGCAACTCCCAATGCATTTCTTTTTATATTTCACTGTATAATTTGTAGTGCATGCAGAAAATCTGATGGAGAACAATATCTAAATTTCTGGTGGAAGAGAAATTTATTTTATTTTTATTATGTAATAATATTAATGTTCTTAATATAGATATGAAGACCAAAACCCTGAGATTTTTTTTAAGAAGCTCAAATGAGGCAATGTGCTAGACCAGGAAGAGGACAGAATTTGGAATGAAGAGCCCTGGCTCAAATTCTGGCTGTTATTTTATCTGCTTATGTAACTTTTATGTAACAAGTCATTTAATCTTTGTGATTTTCATCTTTTTAACCTCTAAAACGAAGGGCTTAGACTAGTGTTCAGTCTAGGGCAAGGGTTCTTAAATTTTGTTTGCATTTTATACTTTTTTTTTTTGGTAAACTTATAGACCCTTTCTTACATGGTTTTTAAATGCATGAGATAAATGTATGATTACAGAAGAAATCAATTATATCAACATTGAAATAGAATTTTAAAAATATTTTAAAAAACAAGTTCATGGACCCCAGAATCTTTATGGAATTTTTAACTTTCTAGCTCCATATTTGGTGATCAATGATACTTTACTCAGGAAAGCATTGTTGCTGCTAGGTGAAAGGGAAAAAAATGAGAAAAGTTTAATGATGAAAAACTTGCTTTAAGAAGAAGTTAAGAGGGAGAATAACTCAAGTAAAAGCTATTTTTAATAACATAAGAAACATAAAAAATAAATAATGTTAAAACCTTATCTTCTAGTTGTCAACAATTTAGGAAGAACATAAACAAATGAAAACAAATGTCCAGAGTCTGGTTGTCCAGAAGAGGACAGCAACAATGGTGAAAGTTCTTGATTCTGTGTCATATGAGGATTTTTGAAGAAATTAGATTTTGTGAGCTGGGAGAAGTCTTGACATGATAGCTTTGTTCATAAAGACTTTTATATGAAAGAACCATTAAATATTTTTGTTTAAGTTAACTGCAGAAGTAAAAACAATAGTTGGAAGTTATAGGGGCAAATTTAGGTTTGAGATATTAGAAGAAATTACCTCAAAGTCAAATGAGCTCCTTGGAAGGTTGCATATTTTATAGTAAGTACATATTCTTTTTCATGAAAAGGTTGCTCTTAGAGCAATGCTGTCACACTCAGAAATGAAATAGAAAAGCATAAATTAATATTAGTTGTGTTGTACTTTTATTTATTTTACTATACATTTCCCAACTTACATTCTAATATAATTTAAGAATCTTGCTTTATGGGCTATGAGTTGGATAGCTCTGTTCTAGAATATTGCTCATATCCCTTACAATTTTAAATATCTGTAGATTTTGGTTTGTTTGTTTTGTTTTTTATGACATATACACAAAACCTTGCTTGGTGGCATTTAGACCTTACAGTTTCATTTTTGATTGTGTTAGTTGTTACTTTTTGATAAAGCTGTTCTCTTTCACAGCCTCTGTTCCCTTGTGGGATAAAGGCCACTAGGCGAGACCTGATTGTGGTAGACTTTAAAAAAGCAATCCAATTATTAAAAAAAAAAACCCTTACCTTCTATCTTAGAATCTATGCTAAGGATCAGTTCCAGGGTTGAAGAGTAGTAAAAGCTAGATAAATGGGGTTAAATGACTTGCCTAGGGTCACACAACTAGAAGTGGCTGAGGCCAGATTTGAACCCAGGATCTCTAGGCCTGGCTCTCTCTCCACTGAGCTACTTAGTTGTTCCTAATCCAGCCGTTTTTCCAAAAAAGGAAATAAGATAAAGAAATTTTTATTTTGTCTCTCTCCACCTCCTGTGGAGGAACTTTGTGGTTCTTGGCCAATTCAGATCAGTAACTCCTTGAAGCTTTTAAAAGAACTTTTAGACTACCAATAATGCTTTCAGAATTTTTTCTGTATAAATAATATGATTCTGGAAGTATGTTTGAGCTGTTTTAATTTGTAGCTGTCAGTTAATAATAGGGTTTATCCTAATAACAAAAAAAAACAAGATTTCTGTTCTTAGAAATTTATTAAGGATTTTCAACTTGAGCCACCATTATAGACAATATCATTAAGGCTAAACTACCTCCTTTTGACTTTTGATCCTGGATTGGTCAACTTTGGAGGAGTATTTTGGGCTTTATATGTTGGTAGAAGATTGTATTGAAAATGGATTTTTCTCCTTTTTTTATTTTTTCTCATATACTTACTCTTTTGTGTAGCTTGTGCTTAAAAAAAAAAAAAGCCCTCCTTAGCCAATTTTATCCTAATTTATCCTAAAATTTGAAGAAAAGATCACTAAGGGGGCAGCTGGGTGGCTCAGTGGATTGAGAGCCAGACCTAGAGACAGGAGGTCCCAGGTTCAAATATGACCTCAGACACTTCCCAACTGTGTGATCCTGGGCAAGTCACTTAACCCCCATTGCCTAGCCCTTACCACTCTTCTGCCTTGGAACCAATACACAGTATTGATTCCAAGATGGAAGGTAAGGGTTTAAAAAAAAAAGAAAGAAAAGAAAACATCACTAAAACATTATTGGGGATTACCAAGCATATGCCAAGTATGCAGTACAATTTAAGAAATGTTATCTGTGCTAAGAAACCTTTCTTATTCTTTGTGGGAGTACACTTATTCTATATTACTGAAGTGATTAATGATTTTTTCTCTGTTCTTTCAGTGTTCTGTAACTATTCTTCTACTTTAAGTATATTTCATGTTCGGAAATGAATTTTGGAAAAATTACTAAAACAAAGCAACTTTTAAGGGGTCTCTCAAACAACTTGTTTACAACCTCTATCTTTTGAACAAAAGAAAAATCACTGGGGAATTGGGCAGCACCAGGATATTGGCCAGGAAATGATGTTTCTTTACATTCTTTAGTTATTATTTCCCTTTGAAATAAGTTACTAGCCTTGACCCTGTAGATATGCTTCTTGTACCATTTCCTGTTCACTCACTTACCTATTAAAGGCATTGTTACTTCAGGGTGAATGATTAGGAATGGTGTTTATATAATACATTATCCAATGAAAACTATTACACGCCTAAACAAAAAAGAAGATAAAATCCTTTTTGATCAATGCCTTGTCTAAAAAACCTTCAATCCAGAGCTACGGAGTGTTATACTCTGTTGTAATTAAAGTTCCTTTTTGTTTTGAAGTGTCTTACTTGGCCCCTCTCTTCTTGGAGAGGTAAGTGATAGGCTATAATCTTTTTGTACATTTGAATAGTGGGTTTTGCATGGGGAATTGGGAGAAGGTACTGCTTTTTCTCCAAGTTAGTGTCCTTGCTAGACCTGCTTTTCTCTTTTTTGGATTGTGCCTTTCAACCTGATGCATTATCTCTGCTTCCTCCTCCATCTTCTTAGACTCCTCAGTTTGGTTAATCACCACTTCTTTCATGTCCCTCATTAGAAACATACTAGGTTGTTCAGATGCACAATAAATTTGACACATCACCTATTGGGTAAAGAAAGATAAGAAAACACCTCCATATTCAATTGCTAAGACTCCTTTTGCCTGTTTATTGCATGTTGCCTGATCCCCAGCCCATACGTTTCCTCCTTTAAACCTACTATTCAAATGCACAGTAGGTGGGACCTGTGACCTAAGTGATGAGGAAAAAAGTTTAAATACCTCAGCTCTGCCCTAAGCGAAATGCCTGAATCCCTTGCTGTCCTTGCCTTGGCCATTTTTTTTTCTTCTCTCTCTGAAATGACCGTGGTATTCTATGAATGTTGTTAGCAGAGAAAAACAGGAATATATATTGAACATGTGCACCAGAAACTGAATCTTAAGAAATAAAACTAAACAGATTTTCTAGGAATAAAAATCCCATATATTTTTGTATGTTGTCATTTTAAGGAAATTCAAAGAGGAAAAAAAAAGGATTCAAAAGTGTGACTAGGTCTTTCTTTAGTTTTCTGTGTTTATTTAGGATTGGAAGCTTTTTGTGAATGATGTGTGCAGTCTTACCTCTTTCTCTCTCTCTTTTTCACACACTCATATGTATGTGCGCACGCAATACTGAAGATTAAAGATTTAGTTTGTTCTCGGTTCCTTGTGTACTTTTTTATTTTTTTATTTGACTGGGGCACTAATATTTCTTAAATTATAAAATAAGTTAATTGAAGTGATATGATGCTTTTTAGTTTTGTGAAGCACATTGTTTTTTAATAACATTAGACCATTGAGCTGAGTTACTAAAATGGTATATTAGGCTAAGATTATCATCTTGTGTGAGTGCATCAACAGACAAGAATAATCCAGATATTATTCATTTTGATATGTTTGTACTTGTTTTTGATAGTGATATTTCACTCTGTCCCACCAACAGGGCTAAGAACTTGGGACTAAGCAAAATATAAAAAAATAAAAAACCAGCAACAAAAAATGAGATGGGAGACCTTGAGAAGCCAAAATAATGGTCAAAAAGGCCATGCACTTTATTAATAGAGCCTTCTCAAGTGCTTATTCAAATCCACTTCTTCTTAATAAAACTATCCTTGTTATCTGATTTCTAAGGCTACAGCAGATTACAATTGAAAAGTTGAAGGAAGTGGTGTTGTTATAGGCAAGTCTATTGATGGCAATAAGCAGTAACTTTAGAGGACAAGAATTTTTAAAAAATATAAAGAGCACAGCAGTCTGAGACCATTCACTGTTAAGAAAAATACATCAGAAGATATCTTACCTTAATTATAGCATAGCACAATTTATCATAATAATGGCAGTGCTGAGTCATCAATATATTCATTTATTCATTTTAAAAACTCATTTCATATTTCTATACTGAATCATTAATTTTTTTTAAAACTTCATACTATTAGAGTTCAACCACCAGCTATCCAAAAAATGACTATAGGATTTGAAATAGGTATGGTTTTGATGAGTTAAGATAATTCTTCCTCCAGAGAAGTTGGATGGCTCGGTGGATTGAGAGCCTGGCCTAGAGATGGGAGGTTCTGGGTTCAAATCTAGACTCAGACACTTCCTAGCTGTGTGACCCTGGGCACATTATTTAACCCCATTGCCTAGCTGTTACTGCTCTTCTGCCCTGGAACCAATACATAGTATTGATTCTAAGATGGAAGGTAAGGGTTAAAAAAATAATTATTATTTCTCATGTTATTTTCCTTTCTTGTATAGAGAGCAAGGCTATAAACAACTAATCTTAGGGTTCAGAAATTGTCTTTTGGTTCAAGGGTTCTGATAAATGTTGCAAGTTGAACTTCTGGCCTCAAGTTAACATTTCTGAAAGCACCTAACCCACCCTTTGTTGCTTTCAGCCTTTCCTAACTGTCTTTTAAAAAATATTCAGTATTCATCATGAGCCTCATTGTGAAAACTATTCGATTAGGGTCAATATAAGTTTTACTTTTTAAAAGGTTAATTAGAAGGGGGCAGCTCATTGGATTGAGAGCCAGTCCTAGAAATGGGAGGTCCTAGATTTAAATCTGGCCTCAGACACTTCACAACTATGTGACCGTGGGCAAGTCACTTAACCCCCCCTGGCCCAGCCCTTACCACTCTTCTGCCTTGGAACAAATACACAGAATTGATTCCAAGACGGAAGGTAAGGGTTTAATTTAAACAAAAGTTAACTAGAAAATTTGATCATCAGCAATTTATTATCACATTTGTAGTTCATATAATTTTTATTGCTTCCTTTTCTTTTTTCTCTACTTGATAGCTACACCAGAGAGTAAGAGACTAATATGAGTAGTACAAATTGGTCACTTTTGCCACTTGTTAACCTCTTTGGGGAAAAATTTAGGTAGGATTTACCTCCTCCAGAAAGTGGAAAATTCAAAACACTGCCTAATTTAAAGTCTAATTTGAAGACTTGATCTTATCCACATGAGTAATATGTGTAAAGAAAGCCTAATTTATTTATTGCCATGGTCTCACAGTTCAATGGAGAGAATAACAGAAGGAATGGCTTCCTAAAATATTTAGAATAAATGCATCGATACCTTTTTAAATCTTAAATGCCATCGATTATTTTTACAATTTATTTTGTTGCTTTCTTTTTTGTTAGTTTGAGATGGTATCAGCATCCTACTGAAGAAGAATTACGCCTTCTTGCAGGAAAACAACAAAGGGGAAAGAGCAAAAAAGATAGGTAAATGTGTCATTGTTTATTATAGTGTCATATCGTTGAATGCAATTTGTTACAAGAATAGTTTTGTATTAGGCATTCAAGCAGAGAAACTTGGAAGTTATGATAAATATCAAAGTGAAGAAACTAAGGAATTTACAGTAGAAACAAACAATTGATAAAAATATCTGTGTAATTGAAGTACTTTAAGAAAATTTGATTTGCAAAAATCCAAATACAGAAAACTTAAATTAGGTAGAACCAAGTAATGCTCAGGAGGCAGTATTGTGTTAGCAGAGAGTTCTGTGGAGAAATAGGACACAATCGGACTTGTATTCAAATCCTTCTATGTTTCATAACACCAACCATCTTTCTGATAGAACAGAGATTCATTTCTGATGTGTTGTGAGAGAATATTTATATAATTGGACTTCCATATGCCAATACAATTATAGTTGTATATATTAAAAAGCCTCAGTGCAAAAGAAATCTTAATTTAACAAAATTATTTCCTGAAAGTTTCCTTTCTAGAACAGCTTCTTTATTAAATAAGTCATACATAAAAATAATTTTCTCACTACTATGAAATATAGCTACATTTAGTAATTGTAAATGTAAAGTTGTACAATGTTGTAAAGCTTTATATAGGCCAAGCCTGTTGTAGCCATAGATTTTAAAAATTTGCTGAATTCTGTCTTCTTCAAAACTTATACCTGACATTCAAAAAATTAATAATACAATATAAATATAAGATTTTTTCTTGTCATTAGCAGGATGCTTAGATCTATTGAAAACATTTATGCTTTAGGAATAGTTTAGCCATCCATTTAAAAAATATTTCAGTAGCTATTATTTTAAAAAAACTATTAATTTAATAAATATTTAAATCTTCATCTTACACCAAAGGATGTCATCATCTTTTTTAATATTAAAAAGTCCTGATTACTTATTTTTTAAATTATTTAACTTGTACAACTGTGTATAGGACCATGCTTTGTAAATGGAAGATACGCAATAGGTATTTGCTTATGAATAAACATAATTTTTTATTATATCTTATTTTAAAAAATTAAAGTCTAATGTTTTAAATTTTCTTATTTGATATCTGAATTGTAGGATACATGTTTATGTTTGGTTTATTTTTCTAGTTTTCTTTTTTCTAAATTCTAGAATGACATAGCAATATATGATACTGCTATTACATGAGTCGTGGCACCCCCACCCCCTGCCTGCCCTTAGCTAAATACAATTTCAGTGTTGGCATTCTCTTTGGAAGTTCTGGGTTCATGATTCTTATTCCCAACAATGAGTATAGGATTAAGGTTTGAGCTTTTTGTTAAACTATTGATAAACTGACATTATCAACAAATTGTTTATTCTTTTACATTGGATGTCTAGTGTGTTCACTTAGTGAAGCTTATCTTGTCAAGTATAAATATTCATCGAAATAATTTACCTCTGTAATTTTCCTTCCTCCTCTCACTCCCACTATCCTTCCCTCCTTCACTCCCTTCATTCTTTTTTCCCTCCTTCCTTTCCTCCCTTTAAACTCTTACCCTCTGTTTTAGTATCAGTTCTAAAAGAGAAGAGCAGCAAGCACTAGGTATTTGGGATTAAGTGACTTGCCAAAAGTCACACAGTTAGGAAGTAACTGAAGACCACATTCGAACTCAGGTCCTCCTTACTCTGGGCCTGGCCCCCGATCAACTGCCCTTAGTCCTTTCAAATAAATGATTATTTCTTTATTGTCAACTATTCACTTGCACCATTCTATTTGAAATGCCGGAAAGTTAAAGTTTGACATAGCAACCTAAATAACAATTTGATAACTTTTTGTATTTATTTCATTTTTATAGGAAATATAATGGTCATATTGAAAATAAGCCTCTAACCATTCCAAAGGATATTGATCTTCATCTAGAAACAAAGTCAATCACAGAAGTAGATACTTTGGGTAAGACAATTTTTATGAAGGTTTTTGATTAAGTTTTTTAAAGCTTAATTGCATATTACCTTAGAGAGAGTTTATAACAATAGAATTTAGTTGATTATCAGTGTTATATTATTAATGTTAATGCATAAGAACTATGTAAACTTTTTAAACTGAGAAACTCATAGGAATTTCTTTAATGATCTTTTTTTCTTCATGAAATTGTTTAGACGCTAATGAATTGTATGTTATTGGGGCCATTTTACCATGGTAAAAGAAATAAGTTAAGTGGATTGCAAAAAAATATACTATTTCTCAGGCATATATGTTGAAACCACAATAGGTTTCATTTTCTTAATGCCTCTAATTTCTAGCACCATCCTACTGTAATATTTATAATTATTAGATTCATTTGATAGATGCATGTTAGTACTAAATTACTTTATTATATTTAGATCTGTTATAGAACAGTATCAATAGCAGTTATAAAATCTCATTTATAATTCTAGTTTGACTCTGTTAGTGAAAAGAAGTTTATTTCTATGATTCAGTTTAGCTAATTGTAAAATGGGAATATTATTTCTTCTTTGACTTAACAGGATTGTTTTAAATATAGGTGTTAGAATTTGTATAATAATGCTTAATAATTTAAAAGAATTTAAGATTGTAATTATGCTTGAAGAGCCACATTTAAAGGAATTAGTAGTAATACAATACAACAAATTTATTGTTGGGATTTTTTATAATGTAGTTTTTATTACATGGAACTTGATATCCCATGAATACTGAGTCTGCCCATATATTGCCTTTTGGAATTCTGGCTTTTTAAAGTTTAACATATAAATGTGATATAATATACTTGATCTACAATGGAATCATATTAGACTTACTTGTTAGTATTGAAAATGAAGATATAATTAATAAAATATCCTTTATATACACAGGGAGGAAAAACAATCTAAGATAAAGAACTGAAAAGACTGAAAGAATAACATGAGTGATTTGTTCTGTTGATATCTTTTTCCAAATTAGGACAAACAGACAGAATATATTATAATATAAAGTCTTGGTTTGATTGTTTTCAATGATGTTTTAAAAATATCCAAGCCTGTTTGATCATATGTTTAGTTTAGCATTTTGGAGCCCAGGATTAAGAGGCCAACCATAACCAAGAACTCTAGAGAAAAAGCATGCCTTTTATATAGTGAAAAATATGTTTGTTTAAAGAGGGGGAGCAACCAATATTTAAGATGCCTATAGGCATGTTAGGATAAACTCTTAGCTTTACATTCAGAAATCATTAAGTATATTTGAAAACATAAGTGCACAAAAGAGAGCTAATATAATTACCTTGGGCATAAAATTAGAAGGGTTGAGTCAGCTTGAATCCAGTGAAAATTTTTGCCAAATTGAAAGAAAAAATTAACACATTACTTTCCATCTTGCTGTGTTACCTCTCCACCTGGAGATCACTAAGGGTTTTAGTCTTTTAACCTGCCTTATTTTGAATGACATTATTTTATTTTAAAATTGTTTTTCCTTTAAATAGGTCATTTTAAGAAAAGATTCATAAAATCTTAGTGTTATGCTATTAAAGCTTAGAGCCAAGAGTTCTCCCCTCAAATCCCACCCATACCCATGAAGGTACATGCCTTCATTTTGTAAAAGAAGTCAATGGAAACAAAATTTAACATGTAGAATTTTGATTTTGTGAATAAGATTGTATCATTGTGTTCTTACATAATGTTTTTTGTTTAGACACCAATGTGGGTGCTATTGGACTAAATTCTATAGCAGGATTAATATTTTCTTCTTAATCTCAGGAATTTTTAACACAATATAAGGATCAATGGAAGGAAAAAAAGTTCCCATTCAATTTCAAGCTCCTGATCCTGCTTAGATTTTTTGGTCTGTTCTTTCCCAAGTGGTAGAACTTAGGAAGGATATAGATAATATAAGACCTTAGTATAGGTCAGTTTTAAAGGATCTCCTTAGGGAGGCAAAGTAAAGAATTTGAAAACTAAAAGAAAGCAGAAAGCATCTTCACATTCAGAGTATTTTACTTGTAATGCAGAAATCTGGAGATATATCATTTGAAACTTAAGAAATTGGTTTTGTGGAATTCAAAGTGTTTCTCAATGCTTAAGTGAGGAACCACCACCAAAAAAAAATACTCATTTTTTTTTGTAACTTGCACTATCATTGATGTTAAAAATGACTTGTCTCTTTTCATGAAACAAAGCTCAAAAGACAACATACTTTACTCAGGCTTACATGTATGTTGTCATAAATGAAAATCTCTTTAAAAACATAGTGCTTTGCAATTTTCTTCAACGAAACCAGTCAGTTATTAAACAACAGTATATTTATAGTAATAAATAATTTAACATAAATTTAAATATATTAGGTCATCAGTTTCTTTTGATTGATTAAGGCATGAGATCCTAAAATTTGTAGCATTTAATTTTGAATTTGTGGTCCTGTATTACTGGATTTTAGAATCTTCATATTTATAATTTTTTTTTCATAAGTCCAGTTAGAATTTTTTTTAATTTTATTTTTAGTGATATGCAAGACACATTTCCATGTTGGTCCTCGTTTAAGAGTAAACTAATACATAACCCATCCTGAAAATAAAACCATAAATACACTGTTGTGAAAGATGACTCCAATAGTTCTTTCTCTGAAGGTGGATAGCATTCCCTGTCATTTGTCTTTCAGGATTCTTACAGATCATTGCATTGCTGAGAGTAGCCAAGTTTTCATAGCTGATCATCATACAATATCGTTGTTAATTGTCTTCAATGTTCACCCACTTCTGCTTGTTTCACTCTGCATCAATTCATGCAGATCTTTCCAACTTTTTCTGAAATCATCCTGCTTGTTTCTTATAGCACAATAGTATTCCATCACTAATGTGAGATAGAAATCACTTTAAAAGACTGATATATATTAATTTAAGGTTGCCAAGGAATTCAGCTATGTGATTCCTAAATGAAAACTCAAGTCAGCAGTCAACCTTTTATGGAGTTTGTTTTTTTTATTACTAACAGGAGGAAGAAAGGTATGAGGGGGGGGGGAAGGGAAAAGGGGAAGGGGAGAGAGGGAGGGAGGGGAGAGAAGGGAATAGGGCTTAAATACCCACTCTGCTAAGGCTGGGCCAAAGGCCCAAGGCCTTGGATAGCCAAGGCAAAGAAAAGAGATCAGTCCCTATCACTCACGTGACCAAAATGGAGAAACAGTCTGAGGGCCTCCACTCCAAGCACCAGGCTCCAACTCCCACACTCCCCCTCCACACAGGAAGTCCCAGCCTCCTCACTCTCCTCTACCTCACTTCCTGTTTCTCACCTGTGCCAGTGGTGGCTCTAGCTTAACCCAGGACCGCCCAGAGGTCTGTCCCCTTTGCACATGTCTGTTGAAGGTCATATTCTCAAATAATTAAATCTTGAACTTTGTTGCAGCCCTTCTAAATTCTGTTACCTTGAGTAGGGTGGAGATTGTAGTTTCCAAGACCTGATTCTGTCATTCCAAGTATCTCTATTGTTATTGATCAGGAAATAGCCAAATCCGGTCCTCTAAAGAATGGTTTTAACAGGGTTGAGTAGTTTTGAAATTCACACTAAGATGTACCATAATTTGTTCAGTCATTCCGAAATTGATGGGCATTTCCTCAATTTCTAGTTCTTTGCCACTACAAAAACAGGTACTATAAATTATTTTTGTATAAGTAGGTTATTTTCCATATTTTATTATGTTTTTCGGACTCAGACCCAGAAGTGGCATTATCAGATCAAAGATTATGTACAGTTTTATAGCCCTTTGGTATAGTTCCAAATTGCCCTCCAAAATGGTTGGATTAGATCACATCTCCACTAGCAATACATATATCTTCTGTAACATTTTTTACCTCTTCCCTTTACTGCCATATTGTCTAATCTGTGAGGTGGGAGGTGGTACCTCAGTGTTTTAATTTGCATTATTGATAGCTTTGATTTCTTCATCTGAAAATCACTTATTCCTATCCTTTTTTTGTCAATTTGTCATACAATTAAAATTTAATATGTTTAAAGTTAAAGAAGTATACATACATATCCACAGTTGATGAAAGTTTTCATAAAACTTTTGTGTTCAAAAATCTTTATTTTTCAGCGTTGCATTATTTTCCTGAATATCAGTGGCTGGTTGATTTCACTGTGGCAGCTACAATTGTGTATCTAGTAACCGAAGTCTACTACAGTTTGATGAAACCTACACAGGAAATGAATATCAGCATTGTCTGGTGCCTTCTTGTTTTGACTTTTGCAATGTATCCTTTATTGTTCCATTTATGGTCATTTCAAATGATGGTTGGTGAATTTGTTTTTCTTTTCCAGTAACTGCCTGTAGAATTTGTCTCAGTTTCGAAGAGAGCTTTCAAAAAGCCCGAAGCTTTTATTTTTCTCTTAGAATCTGACTTTTTAGAGATGTTGAGCAAGCATCAATCTGGATTATTCAAAATGTAAAACGCACATTGGATTGGCCATATTTTGAAAATTAGTTGATCTAGGAAAACACCTTGAAACTAAAGTAGAATTTAGATCTGGTATGTAGTACAAAGCTGTATCAGCCAGCATCTTTACAAAACAAAGTGTTATACTGTATCAAAGTACTAATCATCCAAATTAGCTGAAAAGCATGCATAAGATATCCATATTTCGATAATTGTAGTAGCAAATTTAGTTCAAGCATTTAAATCTCTATGGATCTTAGCTGATAGAACTACTTCAGTAGTTAAAAATCATCATGTAATTCAATTTCTTAAACTCCATTAAAGCAGAATGTGTCCTCTCATAATCAGCAGTCAGACTAGATAAAGCATAATAAAAATATTTTAACGTTTCCAACTGTTGTCCTCCAAATGTCATAGATGTTGTATTTCAGTGCATCTGATTTTGATTTCTTACTTTTGAAATATATTGTGGTACTAAAAGATTATCACTTCATGTTCTGCTTTTCATTTTATTCAGGTTTATTTCACTTTATAAAGTGTAACAGTAATTTATATGTACTTACACATGTAAGTAATGTTTTGTTAAAAATATTTCATGAATATATATTTTTAGATCATGATACTGCCCTAGATACCTGTTGAGTATAGAAAAGAATATTTGTTAATGGGAAGCCAAATTATTGATCATATGAAAACATTTCACCTTTTGCTTTCACTGTCAGCACACTCTCGAGCATTGAACTGACTTGGTTTAGTCTTAACTGAGCTCTTGTGAAAGTCACCAAACAATGCCAACCCTGCGGGATCCCAATAGCTTGCTGTCTCCCCATCATAGAGGGGACAGAATGTACTGAAGGGCTTAGAATGCAATCTATTTTCCCTCAACTCTGACCTTCCACAATGGAAGAAGGGAAGATGAGGGAAAGTGGTTTTTAAAAGAACCCCTAGAATATGAGAAAATCTACACTTTTCCTATCTTCAGGAGTTTGAGTTATGCGGAATCTTAAAATTCCTTTAAAATGCCAGATGATCTAACACCAACCATGATACTATTTACAACCTATCTTTCATTTTAGCTATAGTGTATTTGGTATGCCTTTCATTCCCTATGTGCAGAGTCTAGTTGAAATGACCCCTGTCTGGCTTCTGTTCATTTTCTTATTGTCTGTGCCAGCTTATTAGTCAAACACATGTCTCCATTGATTACATAGGACAATAGCCCTACTTAATTCTAGAATAGCATATAAATTAGTTGAATCAGAATTTTCTGCAATCATTACTAGTAGAATTGGGCTTTTTAGAAGACCTGAAATCGGTGGTATATAACTTAAATAGTTAATTCATTTAAAGGTGAAAAACAGCATCATTTTATTCCTCTAGAACTTTTCACTTTGAATATTTGACTAATCAAATATAGAACCAATGACTATAAGGGAATTTACAATAGAGCAAAATAGAAGGCAAATAAAATTGAATACATAAATTAAAAAAAGACATAGAATTCCTAAACCTTATATATTCTTCAACTTCATATGTTTTCAGCTTTACATGAGCCATATTTACCCTAGCCCTAGCCCTAAGACTATTGAGGGTTCCAGACTTACTCTTAAAACAACCCAATCTAATTTTTCATTCTTTGGCCTATTTCTATTCCTAACTCATTTTTTCCCCAAAATTGGCTTTCTTGCAGCCCATGAAATTACTCTGAATAATTCTAAAACATGTATGACAGAGAGAACATCTAGGATGGAGATGTATGGAAAATTCATAAATACCTAAATATGTGCCAAATATATTTATATCTAAACTAAATATACTCTGAATTCCACCTTTGGTTCATAGTCATCCATGTTGTTTCATAAAGCCTTTATAGTTCCTTTGTGCCCACTGTTTTTTCAGTTATGAATAAAGGGGGAAGCAGGGAGTGGGGGAATTTTATGGCTTAAAAATAAGTGCCAAAGTCTTAAGATTTTTGGTTAGGAGTGAAAGTCTTAGGAACTTTAAAGTTTCAACATTGTGTAGATTAAAAAAAAAAAAAAAACTTGAGCTAACTGTAGCACAGGGACTAATATTGAGTCAATTACAAGAATTTGAGTGAGTCGAAAGCTGTTTTACAATGAAAGATAAAGCTTCTCAGTAGTCCTATTATATTTGGTTAAAGGACTGGATCATTAGTCACATTTCCACAGTGCTTGTATTTTACAATGTGGATGCTTTAAGGTACAAAACCCTATTGTATATGTTTTTATGGCTATGTTTAAATTTTTTGATTTAGAGAAAGTATCTAAATCTAGACTTGCTAGAAATGCAAATTTTGTATCAAATAAAGTATTAAATAGTTTAAAATAATTTTAGAGTTTTAAAATTCTCTATGTCTTTAGCCTGTAGTCATTGGGCAAATTTTTAGACCAAAAGTCACTGAAGACATTTGTGTAATTGTAACTATCAGAGTAAAGCACTGAAGAGTCACCTTTTTTAAATTCCATGGATGGTTCTAAATCATTTTCCTATTTCACAGAAATGTTCTTTTCCCCCATATAAACCCTAACGTAGACAGCATAAGATATTGAGTATTGCCAGTGAATCAAAGCTATTGAAACTGAGACAAAGTATCGCATTTAAAAAACTACATACAGAATATTACATCAAAGTTTGTTTCTTTTCTAAATATTTCTAAGTCTTCTATGATAATGTCGTAAATTATTGTGCTTTCAGGTCAGAGATTTGTAACTAGACAAGAATTTATTTGGGCCATACCATCTTATTTCTGAGAACTAATTCATTTTATAATGATTCGTTTTTTTGGTAAGGTGATAATTTTTAAAAATTTCAAATTGAGATGAGATTAGTTTTTAACAAGTTATATAAAAGTTAAGAACATTTTTATTAGTTGAGTTACTTTATGGTTTATAAAATCTTTGTTTCATGCTTCAGGAATCTTTGTTTAGAGATATCTTTGTGTATTGTACCCCAAAATACATTCATCAAAATGAGATATATCATAGAATTTTTTCCATCTTCAAAATTAGTTTTCTCTTTTTTAATAGCATTCATAATTGTGTTTTCTCTGGGAGAATTTTAGATGTTTTTTCTTCCATTTTATTAAAATATTTATTAAAAATATATACTTTCATATATGCCAATCATATCTAAGTCATGTAAAGGAAGATATTTAAACAGTAAAAATTTTGGAATTTTTACTTGTCACATTGGAAGTTAGGATCAGATTAATACGCTTTTTCTTAAAAGATTCTATTTGACAAGTCTTAAGGATTATTTTTCTACTTATTGTTAACATTACATGCGTAAACTGCTGAATAAAATAGGTGATATGATTTAAGTGTTTCACACTTTTTTAGATAATCTAATAGATGTGAGAGGTTTAATCATTTTTTTTAAACCCTTACCTTCCATCTAAGAATCAATACTGCATATTGGTTCTAAAGCAGAAGAATGGTAAGGGCTTAGGCAATGGGGGTTAAGTGACTTGTCCAGGGTCACATAACAAGGAAGTGTCTGAAGCCAGATTTGAACCAAGGCTTGACTTGCAATCCACTGAGCCACCCAGGTGCCCCTGAGGTTTAATCATTTTGAAGAAGAAAAGAACCATTAGAAGTATCTGTTTTTCTCAGTAGTCATATAAAGGAGATGTTTTCTATTTTACATGAAGTTAAACTTTTGATATTTATGAAAACCTTTTAGAAGATTGGGGAAATAATTTTATACAAGTTAACCTTTGCCAAAGTCAATGATTTATGTAAACTTCTCACTAGTGTTTCATCACAAATTTCTTTTTGGATTGTAGTTCTGTTTTTCTTTCCTCTTAATATCAGATCTCAAGAAAACAGGGATAAAATATGTTTGCTTAATTTTGAGTACAGATACTGTACTTTGCATTTTCTTAAGATGTGACTTCGACATTTAAAAATATGAAAAGCAGTTTGTAAACTGACTGATGGTAACTTGATTAAGATCTTCAGGGATGCATCATGTGACTGGGGCAAGCTGTTTAAATTCCTTGGGCTTTAGTTTTCTCAATTGTAAAATGAGAGAGCTGGATTAGACAACCTCTGAATATACTGGCAAGCTTTAAATTTTTTATCCTATGATCTTTTTTTAAGTTTTTATTAGTTTAGAAATGTTTCTTAAGAGCTTCTATTCTGTGTTGGTAGTAGGACAGTTTCCAATACTTCCTTGCTCCTACCAACATCCTTCCCTTTCATCATTCTTTTTTCCTTTCTAAATCTGGGATATTTGCATAAAAATGGATGTTGTTCCAATAGAGAAAATAATTAATATTCATTTAGTACTTTAAAATAGTGTTTCATATGGAACTTTTAAAATAATGCCTTGTTACATTTTCTTTGTTGTAGGAGTTCATAGTTGTAATATAAAACAGAATGAGTTAACACTTATAGCTGGTGGTCTGTAGTAACTAATACTGAAAAGGTAAGAAGGAAAAAAATATTCAAGAGAGTAGAATGTTTGCATCAACAGATTTCCATGTGCAATTTTGATGTAGCATTAAGCCAAGATACCATAAGATCCAATTTGCAGAATGATATCTTAAATTGATGGTATAAAGAAGGTGGAAGTTAACTGGCATTTATTTCCAATGATTTTTTTTTTGTTTGAACCTGAATATGTATGAGTGAAGATCATCTGTTATTAATTAACAGGATTTTTTTGTGACCCTAGAACCCATTTGAGTATTATTTTGACTCTTATATTAAATTTATCATTCCTAATCCAGTCTCTAAACTATCACCTGTTATTTTCATGGTAAATCATATAAATCCAGACTACTACAAAATAATGTAATCTTAACATAAAGGAAATAAGACAAGGATTTTACAAGTTATATGTTTGTCAGAAGGTCTTAAAACATTTTTACATATATTTAGAGTTTGTATCTTTATTCTATGTAAGAAATTTTGACATTTATAAACATCTCATAGAAGAAGAAGAATGTTAAAGATGGCATTATTGCAACCAGTTTTTCTTTTTAAAAAAAGTTACATTGTTAGAAGAAATATTAAATGGTTTCCTATTATAAGAGATTATCACTATTTAGTAGTACAAAAATTCACCAGGAAATTATGTCGAGGTTAACAATGATATAAATTAGAAGTTATTAACTAGGTATAGAAGCAGTTTCTTTGTAGCGTCAAGACCTATGCTTGTCCTATGGAATTTCTACTATTAGTAACAATCTATTTCATTAAAAGTTGATATTTTTGTCTAATAACAATGTCACACCACATTAAGATGACGATTTCTAAGCTAACAGCACTGCAAAATACTATATATACAATAGAGAATTGTTTCTATTAGTTGTGTTTCCTATAATAGGGAATCCCAAGATAGAATTGTATATTTTGTCACAATTCTCTGTTTTCAACTGCAGAAAATTCCATAGAAATAAAGATAGGGCCACTTGGGCAGGCTAACTTAAAATATTAATGTTTTCCCACTGGGATTCATTGTGGTGCTTCAATGGTACCAGAAGTGCCCCCTCCTATTATTAATCCAGTGAAATCACCTGCTGGTCATAAACTGCCACTTTTGAATATTTCGGTACTGTGCAATTGAGATTATTTGGAAGTAAGTCAATTCACTGTATATGAAACTTACGCATAAAATATTTTTTAAAATTTGAACTTAAACATATAAACTTTAAACAAATACTTCTTCTTGCTCTCTTCTGTGTATCTTTTCAGTAATAAGCAAGATGTGAGGCATATTTCATCATTAATTTTCTAGCATCATGGTTGGTCATAAATGGTAGAATAACAATCCTCCAGATTCTACATTTTAGTGGATTGAATTGAAAGATTACCACAGCCAGGAATTATGTCCAAATAAAATTAATTTGCCCTTGCAAGTTATTGTTAAGTCCCATGGAAGAGAAAACATAGTACAGTATGAGAGTCTGGTTTTAAAGTCAAAAGTATGCCTATACTTCTTTTTTTTCTTTTCTTTTCTTTTTTAATTTTATAGTACTTTATTTGATCATTTCCATGCATTATTCATTAAAGACAAAGATCATTTTCTTTTCCTCCCTCCCTCCCCCTGTAGCCGACACGTGATTCCACTGGGTATCACATGTGTTCTTGATTCGAACCCATTGCCATGTTGTTTGTATTTGCATTAGAGTGTTCGTTTAGAGTCTCTCCTCTGTCATGTCCCCTCAGCCATTGTAGTCAGGCAGTTGCTTTTCCTCGGTGTTTCTACTCCCTCAGTTTGTCCTCTGCTTATGGATAGTGTTTTTTCTCCTTGATCCCTGCAGATTGTTCAGGGACATTACACTGCCACTAATGGAGAAGTCCATTACATTCGATTATACCACAGTGTGTTTGTCTCTGTGTACAATGTTCTCCTGGTTCTGCTCCTCTCGCTCTGCATCACTTCCTGGAGGTTGTTCCAGTCTCCATGGAATTCCTCCACTTTATTATTCCTTTTTGCACAATAATATTCCATCACCAACATATACCACAATTTGTTCAGCCATTCCCCAATTGATGGGCATCCCCTCGTTTTCCAATTTTTTATGCCTATACTTCTACCACGTACTAGCAATGTGTCTTTGGGCAAGTCACTTAGATTTTCTAGCCCTCAGTTCCCTTTTGGGATTTGGATTTGGGCTAGATAACCTTCAAGTCCAGCCCTAAATATGTGATTTTATATGGTTCACCTTTGTATTGTGTTTATTTTTATACTTCCCTGGGTTTCAGAAAGTCACAATCATTGGTCCAATCAAGGCCGGAAGGGCAAAGGGAGAAAAAGCAGTCTAATATATCATCTTTTCTTTTAAGTAAGGTAGCCAGAGAAATGAAACATAAATATAAGAAAAGTTAAATAATAAGTAGCACAAGGCAAATAATAAATTAAGTATCTGGAGAGTGATATAGGCAGTAAAAGGGACAGCTAGGTTGCATGGTGAATAGAATGCTAGACTTGGTGTCAGGAAGTTCAAATTCTTCCTCAGATATTTACTAGCTTTGTAACTCTGGGCAAGTTCCTTATTCTTTCTTAGCTTCATTTTCTCATGTGTAAAATCAAATCTCTTTAGATTTTTTGTGAGGCTCTTCATGAAATATATGTAAAATGTTTTGTAAACTTAAAAGTGCTATGCCAACCACCAGTATTCTTGTAAGTGCTAGAAATATGCAGAAACCAAGAGAAATTGTAAGCTGAAGTCAAGAAATGCTTTTTGGAGATTTCGAACTTGAACTAGGCCTTAAAGGTTTTAATGCAGGAAAAATAGCATCAACAAAGGCAGGAGACAATTTATTTTTCTCATATATAAAATGTGGAGTTTTTACTGGCTGATCTCTGTAGTCCCCCCCTTTGTTCTAGATCTACAACCCTATGATGCCATTCATTGCATGTTTATTACCTGGGTATAGAAGTAGAGAGATTCATGAGAAGAGGAAGGGAAAACAGAAGAAAGTAAGACAAGATTAGAAAAATCAGTTGGGATGACAATGTTTTAATTCTTGAATTTCTGGTTTTAGTCTATAATTGGAATCTAGTAAAGATTGTTTACCAGGAGAAGGACTAATGAAATTAATGTTTCAGGAAGTATAGAATAGAAATAAGTATTAATTGCCCTACTATATACCAACCTCTGTGCTAAGTTCTTTACAAATATTATTTCATTTGCTCTTCACAGTAATCTTGGGAGCTAAGTACTATTGTTATCTTCATTTTACTATTGAGGAATGTGAGGCCAACAGAGTCTGAGTGACACAGCTATTAAGCATTTGAGGGCAGCTTTGAACTCAGGTCTTATTGAGTCTAGGGCCAGTGCCACCAATGTCTCTAAAGGTTAATATGATGACATGCAAGATAATTGGAGAGTGCAAAGGCCAGAGGCAGAGACATTAGTTAGGAAGATAACCCAGGTATGTTTTATAATAATTGGTATGATGGCATTGGAAATGGAAGAGAAAGGAGAGATATATAAAGTGCCAGTTTAACCTGTGAGGCAACATTTTTAAAGTTATTATTGGGATAAAGCTCACATTGTTAATATTAAAAACTTAGTAATACAGGCTTATTTATGAATGAAAATTAAGTAAATTAATGTAGCAATCATCCTATTTAAAATTTTTTGTTTTTAATAGAGAGGACTGGACTTATAATTTCATTGGTACATTAAACTTCCTGTAAAGATTTTGTAACTGGTAGATTTGGAGAGTTGCCTAGGGAACTGGGAGTATAAATGATTGTCCCAACAGTGATTCAGCCAGTATCTTTAAGAGATGGAACTTAAACTCAGCCTTTTCTGACCCATAGGCCTCTATATTACTTTTCTAATATCTTAAAAATATCTTTTAATTATTAAATTCTTGACAACACTTTGAACAAACATCCTTTACTCTCCAGTGAAAATAAAGGATTTCGAAGTTGGTTCTTTAGGTTTTCATGAGCATTTTTTTGTAATTTATGAAACTTTTTCATGTGGCCTACAAAGTCCAAAAATATCTTGGATTTATAATGAACCCTAGGTGTTTTGCATGTAACAATTTTGTCTTCCTTTTTCACCTCTCATATATATTTGCCCTTTCTGTTATATTTTAATGTATTTATTAAATACCTATTCTGACCCTCCAAGATAGCATGCATTCTCAGAAACTGTTTAAGCACATTCCAAATATTATCTGATATAGTTGATTTCAGTCCTTATTCTCCTTGACATCTCTGAGATATTATTGGTGAACACTTCTTTCTGAATATTTTCTTTTCCCTTGGTTTCAGGGACATTAAACTTTCTTCCTATCTTTCTAAATGCTCACACTTCCCAAACTCTTAAAATAGATTCCCCAAAGTCCCTCTGATCCTCTTGTCTACTCTTACTTAACCTCATTCATTACCACAGTTTTTACTACCAACTCTGAGCAGATTGCTCAGATCTTTATATCCATTCTAGATCTCTGTTGTGAGTTCTTCCTGATCTGCTATCTACAGTCAGCCCTTGACAGACATTCTACACAACCTTTGTTAATGCTGTTCCGATGTATAATCTATTGTCCTCCCTCTTACTAACTAAATGCTGCAGAACACTTTTAGAACGTTATGAAGGCACAGAAACAGTAGATCTGAGAATACTTTGAAGTTCAACCTTTCCCTTTAAAGAATAAAAGAATTTGTAAGATTCAGCATAATAGTATATTTCTTTAAGAGGGATTCTCAGACTCTTTCATCCAGTGACTCTTTAGGGCCTATCATTATGATAGATTTGAACCCAGTTTCTCTGGCTTCAGAGTCAGCACTCTTTACTTGGGACTTCCTAATATTGACTTTTGGTTACTCTTGGATGGTTCAGATTCAGTATAATGCTAAGAACAGAAGTCAGTTTGAAAGATCTTGAGGATAGGTTTGGTACAAGGAGTGGAAGGATATTGTAAACTCACTCAAAAAGTTTGTTGTAAAAGTTAGTAAAGCCTTACCTAGCTACTTTTTCTGGACAGTGTTTCCTTGTGGCTCACACCAAGGATCTTAGGAGGATGTTGAGTAGGAAGAAAGGGCACTATTGTATGATCTGGAATGCAGGACTTGGATTTTTTATGGTTAAATTAGTACCAGGGAAACCTGCTACTATTAAAACCAGCTCCTAATTTCCTCTTATCTTTTTTCATGTGCAAAATGGAGTTGTACAAATTGATGTAAAAATTCCTTTTCAGCTCTCAAAATTCTGAGCATAGAGGCTGGGGGCTACTTATCTTTCTACTGTTCACACTTTCTTTTGACCAGGTTTCTCTCTTTGCTATCCATCCCACTGTTATTACACCTTCTGTTGAAATTTTATAAGAAGCTTCACTGTAGACAGCACTTGTTGGGGAGAATGCTGGGGTAGGGTAACAAGGGAGAAAGGAATCTATCTAATCCTCTATCCTACAGAAAGAAGGGAATCATCCCTTCTCACCCCTTACCTCACTTAACATTATAAACCCTGTGGGGAAATACAGAAGCCAATTCTACTTTTGGAATGGGTTACTTTAGGAATTCAGTTTAATTTTACACTTATTATTAAATGTCTACTATGTACCTGGCTCTGGGTTAGGCTTTGGGAACACAAAGGCAAAAAACCAAACAGTTTCTGCCTTCAAGGAACTTCTGTTCTAGAGGAACTACTACTGAAGGTAAGTGGTCGTCTTTTTTATTGATGGTCTGCAAACTCAAGCCAGAGTCTATTTGTCAAGGATATTGTTTATGAAATTCTGTTCAGTTATGAGTTGAGCTGAGTGACCTCAGAAGTTCCTTTCTATTTGCATGTAGGACTCCAAATAAAGACTCTCTCTAGCTTACAATTCTGTACAGAATTTTTTTCTCTGCTAACCTGTATGCCTTTCCTCTCATCTCTGAAGTTTCATATAATTGAAATAGAGTAATTATATCATTTGTTAATAATTGATACAATCAAGCAATCAGTAGAATGTAAAGGCTTTGAGGGAAGTAGATTTTTTTCATCCTTGTCTGAGTGACCTGATCACCTAGCAGAATTTTATATATACAGTAGCAATCATTTCATGCAAACCCAATATACCTAATAGCACATTAAATCAGTGCCATTTTCCCAAGCAACAAAGTTTTGAAGCAATTGATCCAATCATGCTAATTTTCTCACTTGAGGATCATTACAGTGTTTTTGTGCCAAGTATTAGCTCCCACATCAGTCTTAGTCTGGAATTCTCACTTTTAACAAGTCTTGTCTGTATCAGAACAATGCTTCTTTTTTTAACACTATTTAGTTATTAATAATGGCCCCAAAGTAAAGAACAGTGATGCTGGTATCTCTGATAAGCCTAAGAAAAGCTGTAAAATGCCTAGGCATGTTCATATGACATGTTGAATAGTGGGATTCACTATTATGTGTGATTTTCATCTTAGGCAAAGGATCTTGGAATGTATTGGTCATGTAAAACAAGGCCCTACTATACTAGGCACTAAAATAATTTGAATTAAATGTTTTGGAAGCACCACATCTCAATATTTAACTCAGCCTCTACCTGAACAAGAATCTCATATATAATATGTATGTTTGGCATTTGGGCCTACCACTCAATTTTTGGAAAGGTTTTAATTGTTACAAATTTCCTCCCCTTAAATCTAAACTATAATTTTCTGTCTTATTAACATCTACCTATTTGCTCCCAATTCTAACTTCTGGATTCAAACAAAATAAATCCTAAGCCATTTTCCATATTAGAGCCCTTTAAATACTTGAAGGCTGCTGCTGTAAAAATCTCCTAAGTCTTCTCTTCTCCAGGTTATATTTCTCCATTTCCTTCACCAAATCCTCACATGACCTTACCTTTTATCGTTTTTTTTTTTAAATTCTGAACTCAAACAAAATAAAATGAACATAGAAAAGTATATGTGAACTGGGAATCTCTTAGAAAACATCTTCCTTTTAAAGTATTTAATAAATTCAGCATTCAGTGTTTTTTTAAACCATGATATCACCTTTTTCTTTTTTTCTTTTATTTAAGGAGAAACCAATTCCTAGCCTCCTACCCCCAATTTTCCCCACTAAACAAGAAGACAAATTATAACATGCATAATGAAACAAAAATTTTACATAGTGGCTGGGCCCAAATGTATTTCTCCTTCTGCACTTTGAGTTCATCTTGTTTCTTACTGAAAGTGGACAACATGTTTCATCATCCAGCCTCTAATTTCATTGTTGCTTATCACATTGATTAGACTACTTTTAATGTTTTTCTTTACAGTTTTCTTGTTGGATAAATTATTTTCTTGGTTTTTATTTTACCTTGCATCAGTTCATAAAGTCTTCCTGAGTTTCTCTGAAATTGATCCTTTTGCCATTGCTTACATTGCAGTAGTTCATTAGTCTTATGTGATTGTTTAGTTTTTTCCCCATCTGATAGGTGCCCCTTTGTTTCTGATTTTCTTTCCTCCAACAAAAAAGTGCCACCATGAGCATATCTTTTTCCTCATTCTTTGGTTTCTTTGGGGGATTGACCTTGTATTAGGGTATCTTTGGATCAAAGGATTAGGCACAGGTTAATGACTTTTGGAGCACAATTTCAAATTGGTTTCCAGAATTGTTGGGGGCCAATTTACAGCTCTACCTAATGTGTATATCTATCAGCTAGCATTTATTATGTACCTGCTATGTGCCAGGCATTGTACTAAGCCCTAGGAGTCTGAAAGGTAAAGGACACAGTCCCTTCTCTAAAGGGGAGACAGTATGTAAATAATAATGTACAAGCATTTAGGTTAAATTGGAAAGATATTCAACAGATACTCACTTGCTTTAGAGGAGAATCCAGAAAGTCCTTTTATAGAAGATGGGCCTTTAGCAGAGACTTGGAAGCCAGGGAAGCTAGAGGGCAGAGGTGAGAAGGGAGAGAAACCTAAGGCACAGGGGACACCCAGTGAAAACACTTGGAGTTGGAGGATAAGTATAGTGTAATTGCAAGTGACCAGTGTTACTAGACCATAAAGATGACCGAGGCAGGGTGAAGTAGGGATGGTAAGGTAAAGAATACAGGAAAAGTAGGAAGGGGCCATGATATGGAAGACTTTATAAGCCAAACAGAGGATTTTATATATAATTCTAGAGGCAATACAGAATGTCAACAGAGTTGATTGAATTGGAGCAAGGGGTTTGACCTGATTAGACTTGTGCTTTGGGAAGGTCACTTTGAAAGCTGAATGGAGGCTAGACTATGAGGGAGAAATTCTGAGGCAGGGAAAGAGTCTGGGAATGAGGTGATGAAGTCCAGCAGTGTGGTTATGGTATCAGAGAAGAGATGGTGTACAATACATGAGCATTTTTATAAAGGTCAAAACAGGGCTTGGCAATTGATTGAAAGAGTAGGAGTAGAGGTGTGAGAGAGAATACATCTTTTAAAGCCTTTCTAATAATTGTAACTTTCCTTAATTGTTAATGGGTTTGCCTTTCTAAATAGTCATAAGATTGAACTTGGGTTATTTTATTTTGGCCCATTTTTTCCCCCATATGGCTGTTGATAGCTTAGATTTATATTCCTTTGAGAATCATATTCATATCCTTTAGTCAGTTACCTCTTGTACCATGGCCTTGAAGTATCTAATTCTGTTTCTCATATAACTTGGATTTCCAGCTTTCAACAGAGAAACCTATAATAATTATTTTTTTCCTATATAATTCCCTTCTAATTTTAAACTGCAGTTTTTGTGTGTGTGTGTGTGTGTACAACTTTTAAAACTTTATTTAATCCAAATAGTACATTTTAGTTATCTCTATCTGTTGCCTGGTTGATTTTTTTTCTTACCCTTTTATTTGTTTATGATGATATGAGCTTTTATATCTAAGTAACATATCCTTTTGGAGTTTATTTTGGTATGCAATGTGAATGGTAATCTAAACTTATTTTCTGCCAAACTGATTTGCAGTTTCTCCCAACAATTTTGATCCAGTAGTGAATCCCTATCCTAGGAAATCAGAGTCTTATGTTTTTTAAAGACTGTGTTCAAGCCCCCCTCCTTCCCCTAACCTTACCCCTGTGTGTGTGTGTGTTACATGACAAATCTGTTATAGTGAATTTTTCCATTTTTTAACCAATACTAAGTTCTTTGGATGATTGCTGCTATGTTGTGTTCTATCTGGTATTGCTAGGTCATCCTTTTTCTCATACTTTTCATAATTTCTTTTGATATTGTTAAACTTTTATTCCTTTAGATAAAGTTTTATTATTTGTTGTTAAGCATCTATAAAAATTTATTGTAAATTAATTTAGAAAGCATTGTTATTTCCTATTGCCACAATCTGTTTAACATTTCTACAGTTATTTTAGTCTTATTTTTATAAAGTGTGGTGTTTTATAGTTATTCTCAGTAGTTGCTGTGTGTGAGTTGGTATACTCCCAGATATAATATAAAAATTATTTCATTATTTTGAATGGTATTTATCTTTTCTTCCTAAATTCTCTTGGTAATAGAATTGCTGTTGGTTTATATAGCTTTTTTTCTGTGTTCTAGACTTGTTGAAGCAGTTTCGATAGACCATGTCATCTGTAAAAAGTAGCAATTTTGTTTCCAATTAACTGTGCAATATCTTTTTTCTTGTTTTATTGTTATACCTAACATTTCTAGCTCCATAAGATATAAAAATGGACATCCTTGCTTTATCCCTGATATTACTGGGAAAGCTTTTAGCCTTTCTTTTCATTTAATATTAACTTTGAAATTTAGACATGTCCTATTTTCTTTATTAAGGAAAGGTCAATTTATTTACATAATTCATTTCTTTAGTCCATTTATGCCTTTAAAAAGCAGAAATTGGTATTGCATTGTATCAAAAGTATCCGAAGCCTCTATTTATATCTTATGTGTTTAATTGTTACTAATAAGGTCTGTTATGTTTATATTTATTACATATTTGTGCTTATTGTATAAACTTTTTTGAATCAGCATAGTATAATGACTAGAATAGGCCTTAGGGCAGGTAGGTGGCACAGTGGATAGAGCGACAGTCCTGGAGTAATAAGACTTTTTCAGTTTCCCTTTCTAAAATTGAGTTATTTGAACTCTCTTCTATTAATCTGGATATATTTTTCTAAATACATCTAAATTATTGGTTCATTAGCATATAATTAGACAATATTTTCGGATAGTTTCCTTTCTTCTTCATTTTCTGTGAATTCTTTTGTACTTTAATACTGATAATTTGATTTTCCTTTTTCTAAAACTAGACTAGATAGCTATTAATCTCCTGCTAGTTTTTCAATTTGTTATTACTTTCAGTTTTGTTAATTTTGCCTTTGATTTTCAGATTGTTGAATCTGACAATCAAGTGTTTTGACTTGTTGCTTTCCTATTTAAAAATTTTTTTTAAATTTCTTAAAATGTTTATGCTCAACTCATAGCTCTATTAATTTCTCTTTTGCTGATAAAATTTAGAATTAAAAGATACAAATTTTCCTATAACTTTTAGATGCTTTTATATATTTATTTTCTACATTAGTTTGTGAGGTTTTTGTATTTTAAGTGTCCATTTTTGTAAAACTGCTATGTTTATCTGAGTATGTATGTATCCTCTTTTTTAATCTGATTGAATAATTAATTACCAGAGTACTATCATTGCCAACTTTTCTAAAATTCTTTGTTGTCTTTAAATATAATGTATTTTCCCTTTTATCTCTTTTAATCATGTCTTTTTTCACTGTTTTGAGTTCATTGTTACTACTCATCCTTTTTTTAATTAAATCTGCAATTTGTCAGTTACTGAATGTTTATTAAATGATTAACCTGTCAAGTACTCTGTTTAGCACTGATAATACAAAAAAAAGTCATCTCCTGTCCTCAAAAACTTTAAATTCTAGTGGGAGAGGAAACCTTTATATTTAAGTAGATAGAGTAGATAGAAAGTAATCTGAGGAGGAGAGACACTGATTGGGAAGGGAGGCAAGAAAGGCCTCTCATAGAATGTAGAATTTGAAGTCAAGGAAACTAACAGTGGAGATAGGACAGAACAGTTCAGGGTTGGTTCATAGCTAATGCAAAGGCAGAGAGAGAGAGGAGATGGGGTTTGGGCTGAAGGGTCACCAAGTAGGTTAGTATAACTGGATCATAGAGTGTATGAAAGAAAGTATAGTATAAGAAGAATGGAAAGATGAAAAGAGAATAGTTTATGAATAAATTGAAATGCTAACTGGAGGCATAATTGGAGCCTAGAGGTAATAGAAAATCGTTGTGGCTCTCACATGGTTTGGAAAAATCACCTTGACAGCTGAGTTCAGGATGATTTGATGTAGAAATAAACCTGAAGCAGAAACTGATTAAAAGGATATTGCAACAGTCAAGGTAAGAGCTAACCAGAGAGGTGATTCTATGAATGGAGAAAAGAGGATAAATATGGGAGGCTATTTGAAGAGATAAACAAGATTTTGCAACATGTTGGCTTTGTGGATCAAGTGAAAATGAGTTGAGGATGATGCTGAGTTTGTAAACCAGGTATGATGATGGCACCCTTGACAGCAAAAATGAAGTTAGATAGAGGGGAAGTTTCAGGGGAAAAGATTAAAGAATTTTGTTTTAGACATGTTAGAGTTTAGGTACCTACGAAATCTTTCATTTAAGATATCCAAAAGGCATTTAGTGATGTGGGACCATCAAGTGAGAGACAGAAGCTGGAAATATATATATTTTCCTGTTTAATAGATTTCTACACCAAAGTCTTTGTGTCTACATGTTCAACCTTCCTTTGACCAGTTTAAAGTGAGATTTGTGTGGTGCCTGTTGCCTTATCTCCCTTACATCTTCCCCTGTGTGTGTATATAGTATGTATCTCCACAGTTTTACAAAACAGTAAGCTCTCTCTCCTTTTTCTTTATTACTCTCTTCCTTTTTCTTCCTTAAGACTGTCGAAATCAAACCAAGCCATTCCCATGCTGTTTCTCTTTTTTAATTCCTTCTAGGACCCTTAAAGATTGTTAGAGCTCTAAAGAGACACTTGCTTCCTCTCTATTAGAATTTAAGTACTTCAGTGTCTTTGAGCTTCCTCTAAATGTACAAATGTATTTATCTTTTTAGTTGTTTGTTTGTTTTTTTAACTTTAGTGTTTACATTTCAAAGTTTCTGTTCACCTCTCCCTTTTTCATCAAGAATGCTTTAAACGACTCTGTTCTACTAAAGGTCTCTTTCACCCTGAAATATTATACTCCCTTTTGCAGGATATGTTATTAATGGGTTGAAAAAGTTTATCTTTTGCCCTTTGGATTAGCATATGGCAAGATCTATCCTTTATGATGGTAGCTGACAAAGCTTTTATGATCCTAACTGTAATTTGTTGATAGTTAAAGATTCTTACTTTTTTTTTTTTTTTTGGAGTTTTTGCACTGTCTGGTTTCTGTGTCTTTAAAAGCTCTGAAATTTGTCCATGACATTCCTGGGAGTTTTCATTTTGGAGTTTCTTTCAGGAGGTGACAGAATCTTTCTTTTTTCACTTTACCCTCTAATAGATTTAGGCAGTTTATGATTTTGTGAAATACAATGTCCAGGTTTTTTTTTTAAATGTGTATATTCAAACTTTATATAGTCCATACTTTGTAAGGAAAGAAAGGTCCCACCTGTTTCGATGAGACATTCTGGGAAACATATGATTGCCTGCACATAACTTATTGATGGAATGGTTTTATTTCTGAAGCAGTTTCTTGTGTTACCTTGGATTTGATGTCCTAATTCTAGTCAGTAAATAGATGATCTAAGGAAACATAATTTATAAGGTAAACCTGACAAAGTGATTGAAGAAGACAATCCATAAGCTAAATGTAAAAGACTATTCAATTAACCACTTCACTGAAAGATTCTGCCACTACTGCATCCTATAAGCTGAAACAAAGAAGTATTTACTCTATACCTAAAGCATATACCTAGGGAAAACAAGAGGAACATTTATTCAGCATTTATAGGTGCAAGGTAAGATGTTAGGCACAAGGGATAAAATAAAACAAACAAACCAAAAACAAATCTCCTGCCCTAAATGACTTACCTTTTTCTTTTTAAGATTTTTATAAAACGCTTTGCAAATTTTAAAGCATTATATAAATGCTAAATAGCTGCTATCTTATTTTTTTCTTTTGCTACTATTCTATCTTTATTTTATTATTTTTTTTTTTTGAAAATTTTATTTAGTCAATTTAGAATATTTTTCCTTGATTACAAGTCATGTTCTTTCCCTTCCCTCCCCCAATCCCTTCCGGTAGCCGACACAATTCTACTGGGTATTACATGTGTCCTTGATCAAAACCTATTTCCATATTGTTGATGTTTGCACTAAGTTGATCATATAGAGTCTACATCCCCAGTCATATCCCCATCAACCCATATGATCAAGCAGTTGTTTTTCTTCTGTGTTTCAACTCCCACAGTTTTTTCCTCTGAATGTGGGTAGTGGTCTTTCTCATTAGATTCCTCTGAATTGTTCTGGATCACTGCATTGCTACTAATAGAGAAGTCCATTACATTTGATTATACCACAGTATATCAGTCTATGTATATGATGTTCTACTGGTTCTGCTTCTTTCACTCTGCCATTCCAGTTCACATGGAATTCCTCCAGTTCCTTATTCCTTTGATCACAATAGTATCCCATCACCAACATATACCACAATTTGTTCAGCCATTCCTCAATTGAAGAGCATCCCCTCATTTTCCAGTTTTTTGCCACCACAAAGAGTGCAGCTATGAATATTCTTGTACATGTCTTTTTCCTTATTATCTCTTTGGGGTACAAATCCAGCAGTGGTATGGCTGGATCAAAGGGCAAATAGTCTTTTAATGCCCTTTGGGCATTGTTCCAAATTGCCCTCCAAAATGGTTGGATCAATTCACAACTCTACCAGCAGTGCATTAATGTCCCAATTTTGCCACATCCCTTCCAAAATTCATTGCTTTCCTTTGTAGTCATGTTAGCCAATCTGCAAGGTGTGGGGTGGTACCTCAGAATTGTTTTGATTTGCATCTCCCAATTATTAGAGATTTAGAACACTTTTTCATGTGCTTATTAATAGATTTGATTTCTTTAACTGAAAATTGCCTATTCATGTACCTTCCCCATTTATCAAATAGAGAATGGCTTGATTTTTTGTACAATTGGATTAGCTCTATAAATTTGGGTAATTAGACCTTTGTCAGAGGTTTTTGTTTTGAAGGTTATTTCCCAATTTGTTTTTAATTTTGATTGTATGAGTTTTGTTTGTACAAAACCTTTTTAGTTTGATTTAATCAAAATTATTGATTTTATATTTTGTGATTTTTTTTTTTTAGCTCTTGCTTGGTTTTAAAGTCTTTCCTTTCCCAAGGTCTGATATGTACACTAGTCTGTGTTCACCTAATTTGCTTATAGTTTACTTCTTTATATTCAAGTCATTCACCCATTCTGAGTTTATCTTGGTGGGTGTGAGATGTTGATCCAAACCCAATCTCTCCCCTACTGTCTTCCAATTTTACCAACAGTTTTTGTCAAATAGTGGATTTTTGTCCCAAAAGCTAGGATATTTGGCTTTATCATAGACTGTCTTGCTGAGTTCACTTACCCCAAGTCTATTCCACTGATCCTCTTTTCTGTCTCTTAACCAGTACCATATTGTTTTGATGACCTCTGCTTTATAGTATAATTTGAGATCTGGTACTGCTAGGCCACCTTCCTTCACATTTTTTTCATTATTTCCCTGTATATCCTGGATCATTTGTTCTTTCAAATGGACGTTGTTATGTTTTTTTCTAGTTCAGTAAAAAATTTTTGTTGGTTCTATGGGTATGGGACTAAACAAGTAAATAAGCCCTACCCATTAGCAGTTGATGTTTTTTCCAATTGTTTAGATCTAGTTTTAATTGTGTGGAAAGTGTTTTGTAGTTATCTTCTTATAGTTCCTATGTGTGTCTTGGCAGATAGATTCCTAAGTATTTTATGTCTAGAGTGATTTAAAATGGAATTTCTCTTTTTAATTCTTACTGCTGAGATGTGTTGGAGATATATAGAAATGCTGATGACTTACGTGTTTATTTTGTATCCTGCAACTTTGCTAAAGTTGTTGATTATTTCCACTAGCTTTTTGGTTGATTCTCTAGGATTCTTTAAGTAGACCGTCATATTATCTGCAAAGAGTGATAAGTTGGTCTCCTCATTGCCAATTTTAATACCCTCAATTTCTTTTTCTTCTCTAATTGCTACTGCTAGTGTTTCTAGTACAGTGTTAAATAATAGAGGTGATAATGGGCATCCTTGTTTCACTCCTGATCTTATTGGGAATGCATCTAATTTATCCCCATAGCAGATGATATTTGCTGATGGTTTTGGATATATACTGTTTATTATTTTTAGGAAAGATTCTTCTATTGCTATACTTTCTAGTATTTTCAATAGGAATTGTGTTGTATTTTGCCAAAGGCTTTTTCTGCATCTATTGAAATAATCATGTGATTTTTGTTGGTTTGCTTGTTGATATAGTCAATTATGAGGATGATTTTCCTAATATTGAACCATCCTTGCATTCCTAGTATAAATCCTGCATAATCATAGTGAATAACCCTCATGATCACTTGCTGGAGTCTTTTTGCTAGTATTCTATTTAAGTTTTTTTCATCTATGTTCATTAGGGAGATTGGTCTATAGTTTTCTTTCTCTGTTTTTGACCTGCCTGGCTTGGAATCAGTACCATATTTGTGTCATAAAAGGAATTTGGTAGAACTCCTTTTCTTATTCTTTTAAATAATATGTATAATATTGGGATTAGTTGTTATTTGAATGTTTGTTAGAATTCATTTATGAATCCATCTGGACCTGGGGATTTTTTTCTTAGGGAATTCTTTGATGGCTTTTTCAATTTCTTTTTCTGATATGTGGTTATTTAAGTATTCTATTTCTTCTGTTAATCTAGGTGATTTATAATTTTGTAAGTATTCATCTATATCACCTAGATTGCCATATAAATTGGGCAAATTAGTTTTTAATGATTGCCTTAATTTCCTCTTCATTAGAGGTGAGGTCTGCCTTTTCATCTTTGATACTGTTAATATGGTTTTCTTCTTTCCTTTTTTTTTTAATTAGATTAAGCAGTACTTTGTCTATTTTACCACTTTTTTTTTTGTTTGGTCATGTTTTTCATAGTGATATATAATTCTTGAATTTTTTCTTCCTGTCCTTTTTTTCTATGCCTGTTCTGTTTTTGTTTTTAAATAAACCTTTGTATACTTAATTTTTTCATCTTTTGACTTTTTTCTCCAGAATTTCTTCTTGTGTCATGGAGTCAAGTTCTTATTACTTCTTATGTTTCAGAGAACAATTTACAACTTTGGTAAGGTATTTATAGTCTCTTGGTCTAATGTATTTATTCTATTTTCAGGTTTTCCCTCCATAGTTTATATTTCTTGTATAATCTCTTAATTTCTCCCAGTAACTCTTATAATCCTTTTATAGACTTTTTATTGTTCTACACTAAAGTATTTTCCTTTTGGTTCATTCTTGACATGTGATTTTTCTTTATATTATTAATGTAGTGCTATGTTTAGTTCTTCGCCATCTCAGACTTGGATGGAGTGGTCAAGACTATTTGTTCTTTACCTCACTTCTGAGTTCTTGATTCTGACGTCCTCTTCCTTTGGTTTGTCAGTGCTCAAAATGCTAATCTGCTTCAGTGTTGCTTGTTATAGCACTGTAATTGGCTATTTATGAGAAAGATAATAGGTTGTCTTCTGCCCCTATAAAAATTTTGGAATCTGTTTTCCTTGATTCTATCTCTTCCATGGTTTTGTCTCCCTAGAATTTTCCTAATTAGGGCCAGCCGCTTCCAGACCTGTAACCTGTTTACCTGTTGGCTCCTTTGGCAAGGCTCCTCTTTCTATATCTGCAGTTCAGGTTATTTTTTTTCTTTTTCTTTTTTTTTTAAATTACCAGGCATCTCCCTCCTTTCTTTTCTTTGTTCCCCTCTCTAGAGAAAGCATCATTTGACAAAAGGATATATGTATATATAAAACCATGTCTTGCTCATTTCTGTATATCAGTTCTTTCAGTGGAGCTAGACATGAACAAGTCAAATACTATTTCTGTTGCGTATAGTTTTCTCTTGGTTCTGCTGTTTTCACTGCATAATTTTATGTACACCTTTCCATGTTTTTAAAAAAATTAACCTCATCATTTGATACAGTGTAGTAGCATTCCATTACAATCATATGCTACAACTTATTTAGCCATTTTCTATGAATTGAGGAATTGCTAGTTATTCAGTCCTTGGCTTCATGAAGAGACTCAACGAAGTTTTTCTCTTTGGAAGTTTTTAGTTTTGGTCAATATGATACACTTTTTTTTTTTAAACCTTTACCTTCTCTCTTGGTATCAATACTGTGTGTTGGTTCCAAGGCAGAAGAGTGGTAAGGGCTAGGCAATGGAGGTCAAATGACTTGCTCAGGGTCACACAGCTGGAAAGTGTCTGAGGTCATATTTGAATCTAGAACCTCCCATCTCTAGGCCTGGCTCTCAATTCCATTGAGCTACCCAGCTGCCCCCGGTACACTTTTTTTAGATATTTGGTTCCTGTATCTTTCTGATTCTGACTTCTTCCTTTGGTTTGTCTGTGCTCAAAACGCTCATCAGTTTCAGTGTTCCTTGTTATAGCACTGTAATTGGCTGTTCTCTAGCAGATAGATTATTCTCTAGCAGTTCCTTCTGTTCTTTCTGGCTCTGTCATCTTCCCCAGATCTTGCAATATTGGGAGTACAGGTCCTCTACAACCCAGTCCTGAGTCTCTTCACCATCCTCCTTGCTCTTCTTTGATTGACTTTAACTTATCTATGTCTTTACTAAAATGTGGCATTATATTGTAATTAAATAAAATACTCTGATAAAAGCTCAAAGAGGGAATAATACCGTAGAACTATTAAATCTCAAGGCCTGTACCCTGTTCTTTATTGTGTTCTTTATTTTGTCTTCCATGTCAAGCTATTGACTCATTGAGTTTTAAATCTATTAAAACCCTCACATCTTTTATCTTCCTAACTGATACTTGCAAGATTAATTTTTTTTACTCAAAAGTTAGGTACATTTATGTGTATTAAATTCCATCTTGAATAATCATTAACTAATTAGTTAAAGGAAATGAGTAGTAAAAGCAGTAAAAGAAAAACTTGGTTTTGCTTTTCTTGGTAATTTGAAATATTGGGGAAGGAATCAGCATTTAATCACTTTTTTTTATTTACCCACTTTACTTTCAATTTCTGTACATTGTTCTGGTAATTCAGTAAACCCTGCTCAGTAACAGGAGAGAGAGAAGTTTTGCATAACTGGAAATAGAATGTCCCTATCCCAATCAAAAATTATTTGTGCCTTTCTTACACACCTATATTCTCACATGACAATTTAGATATACTGTGTGCCATTTATCAACCATACTCAATTATGAATTCCTTGATGGTAGGGATCATGGCTTATTTATCTTTGTATCTCCCCATTGCCTAAAACAGTTTATATGTACATAATAGGTATTTAATTAGTATTAAAAGGTAAGAATGATTCTTATTCTGATATAATAAATTTGCTATGTTTTTACCCAAGTGTTAAATGGTTCATTCACCTTATATTACATCAAACTGTTTCTAAACTTATATGTCAGGTAAGATCACAGAGAACAAAACCTAAATTTGTCAAGTGAATAACAATGTCTTGCAAAAATTGGCTAATGAACAAGCTTAATAACTAAGTTTCATAGAAAATGAACATGTAAAAGTAAAATTTTTGTCATATTTCATCAATATAATTCATAATGATTATACTGAATCCATTGAAATAGAATAATTTCATTATTTAATTAAAACTGGCCACTTCTAGTAAGCCTTTTGTCAATCTAAGGTTACATCATTCTTAAACATTTCCTAATTGCTTAAGCAATTGAGTTAATATCAAATTTGTAATTAACAATAAAGAAGACATTCATGAAAAGTTAAGTAAAAGTTTATTAATTGTTGTTTACTGTTTTGAGAACTTGAAAAGGAATTTTCGGCAGAGTCAGAAGAAGAATCATAGAATACAACCTTGCTAGGAATTTATGGAATTTGCCAGCTTGGGAAATTTATCAGATTTGTTGATATCTGTTTCCTCTCTCCCTTCTCCCCTCTCCTTGGCTTCAGTAGAGTTTAGGAATTACTAGCCATTGGCAAAAATTCAGAAGAAGCTCTTTAAAGTTTCATTACAGGGGCAGCTAACTAGATGACTCAGTGCTTTGAGAGCTAGTCTAGAGATGGAGATCTTGAGTTCAAATTTGTCCTCTGATATTTTCTCACTGTGTGACCTTGGGCAAATTACTTAATCTCCCTTACCCTCCCACCTCCAATGCCTAGCCTTAACATTCTTCTGCCTTGGAAGCAATTCACATTATAGATGGAAGGTAAGGGTTTAAAAAAAAGAAGTTTAATCACCCTAAAAAACTGAAGGGTGGTATTTAGCTTAAATATTGAATATTGTTTAGAGGAAATTGAAGTAAAACATTTTATTTTACTGTGTTTAACTTCAGTTCTTAATGAAAAGATTCTTTGGTTGAAATTTCACTATATTAAAACACATAAGCTACAGTGAATTTTAGGACAGACATAATGAATAGAGAGCGTAAAACATTTTCATTCTATTTTCCTACTTCAGCTATTTTTTTTTTTACTTAAATACTTTGAGAAAAATTCAAAGCCAATTAAGAGCTATCCAAAAGTGGAGTGGGCTTCTTCATTGGCAGTGTACAAATGCAAGTTGGATGGCCATTTATGGAAATGCTAAAGAATGAATTTCTTTTGATGTGTGGGTTTGACTAGGTGACCTGAGCTCACTTATGTGCCTGAGATTCAACGTAATCAGTGTCTATATACAAAAAAGTATGGGAGCGCAGATGGGTAGTTTTTTTTTTTAACCCATACCTTCTCTCTTTTTGTATTGGTTCCAAGGCAGAAGAGAGGTAAATAGGGAGTTAACATGACTTGCCCAAGATTACACAGCTAAGAAGTATCTGAAGTCAGATTTGAACCTAGGACCTCCCATCTCTACCCTTGACTCTCAATCAGCTGAGCCATTCAGCTACCCCCTGGGTTGATATTTTCTTAAGATTTTCAGTATATACAAGAGATCAAACAGCAAAAATGAAGCCTTTTTTTTTTAAATAACCCTTACCTTCTGTCTTATCATCAATTGTATTGGTATTGTATTGTATCAAGTGTATTGGTTCTAAGGCAGAAGAGCAGTAAGGGCTAGGCAATGGGGGTTAAGTGACTTGCCCAGGGTCACACAGCTAGTGTCTGAGATCAGATTTGAATCTAGGACCTCCTGTCTCTAAACTGGCTCTCAATCCACTGAACCATCCAGCTGCCCCACAAAATGGGAAGTCTTAAAGTTTCTATTTTATAAAAAAAATTATAATAAATTCCCTGCTCTGTAGAAGGAGGCTATGAGCAAGAAATCTAATGATTATTGCTTATAGATTAAAGAGATGATTTTAGCATATTAGAAGAGGTTTACCTTGAGGAATATGTTACATACTTGCCCTAGGGAGATAGGAAAATGAAATGGGATGTGCTATTTCAAGGTTCTGGGCGATTAAAGTGAGGAAGGATCAAAACTGGAAGGGGCAGGGAAGGGTGTATTCAGGGAAGATTCACTGAGGAGAGGAAACTCATCCTTTAAAAATATATATAGGATTTAATCAGGCAGAGATGAAGAGCATGTGAGATTATTTCAGGCATAGGGAAGAGTATGAGTAAAGCCTTGGAGGTAGAGAAGGCTGAATAAGTTTAGGCCAGTTTCTAGTGGAGGAAGGTTATGTAGTGTGTGATGAATTTGGAAAGATACAGTGATGTTAGATTATGAGAGACCAGCAGAGAATAATGTATCAGTTTGTTATTAGGAACATATTTTCCTCAGAGAAACAGTTATTAGAGTAATAGTATTTGGGATCCTAATCTATCATATGATGTCATACTTATTAATATAACTTAAGAAAATGTTTTAATTAGTATTAAATAGTCAAATTGAATAAATATCAATTTATTGTGAATGCTGGTATTTGAAAAAAGGTTATTTTTAGTGGAATATATTGCACTATGAAAAGTAAAAGGTAGGAAAAAGAGAAAGCATAATACATGCACATTTCATTTGACAGATAAAAATTTATTGAGTGAGATAGTATTGATCTATGGTCAGTTACTGTCCAAGACATTTTGGTTTCTGTGTAGGGATGGATATGGGAAAGGTAGTCATTTAAAAATAAGTGTTAAAATGAAACTTTGAAATAATTTTACAATCAAATCACATAGAATTGAGTGTAGTGATAGAGCCTCAACTAGAATCCATATATAAATATCAATTTGCCTGTATGAAACAGACATGTCAGTTGTTTATTATTTAATTTAGAGAACCTCTATGTTAGTGTATAAGCATATTAAAAAGGACTTATTTGATAACTGTATAAAGGATGAGTTAGTCTCTTGGATTTATAATTATGTGAATGGTAAAGAGTTGGTCTATTTCCTGCTTTTAGAGCTATAGCTAGAAGGAGCCTTAGGGATTATGTATTGCAACTTTTGCAGAGGAGGAAACAGATCTTAGAAAAATGTAACTTGTCTAGAATTACATATCCAGGTATTTGGCAGAACCAGGGTTAGAACTCCTCTCACTATGTGAAGGTATTGTGTTCCGAGCTGATTTCTAAGCTTGGTTATTTTGAACTCAGAAGTGTTTCTTTAGAAACAATATTAAAGTTAAGTTCCCAAGGTATCTGAGCCCATAAGGTTAGAATATAATACTAAAAAAGGTAATAAAGACTGTTTCAACTACATCTAATCCTGAAATATAGAATTATCTCTGGGAAAATTCATTGATTTCCAATTCCAGATGAGCTCCCCTTTCTTTAGGAGAAAATTTCTTTTGTGCATAAATGTGGTAGGTTAGTGCTAGAATTTAAAGGTTAACCCATAAATACTTTTGTATTTGTATAATTGATTTTTTTTTCCTTTAAGGAAGACAGTACAGTGTAATGAAAAAAGCACCAGCGAAATAAAAGGACCTGGTTCTAGTATAGGCTCTAGATCTCTAGACTCGTTTTGATTAAGTCATTGACATTATGATTTGATTGTACAATTATTTCTTAGGTTCATTTTAGAACTAATTTTTTTGACCTCACCTCTTTTTGCTACACAAATCTTAAAGCATAGAAAAGTTAAGTGATTTGTTTAGAACTGCACAATTAATTTAGAACGTAGGTTTTCTTAAGCTGTGATATTTCCTAATGTGAAGCCCAAAATAATTTTCCAACTCCATTAACAGTATCAGAACTAGAGGTAGTGTGGTGTGTGATGTGAACTGGTTTTAGAGTCAAAAGACTCAAGTTTAAATGTTGACACTGCCATTTTCTTACTTGTGTCCTCAGGAAAGTCCTTTAGCTTTTGTGGGTCTCAGTTTCTTCCTACTAAAATGAGGGTGGTGGACTAAATGATGTCAAAGGCTCAGAGCTTCCTGTTCTATGTTCTACTTAGTCAACACAGGAATTATTGAAGATTTCTTTAACAGACATGTGTGTTGCTTAGTATACTGAAGGCAAGTCATTATAAAACAGTTCATAAAAATCTTAATTTTCCTAAAATTTTTCCTAAAAGCTTTCCTGGTCTTTTATTTCAACAAGAACACCCAATTGCATAAAATTTACTGTAGTCACCTATAGTACAATATGGTATTCATTTGAGTTTTAATATTTACTCTCTTTGTCTGAGGGAATGCTACTGTTTATGCTCTTTCTCTAAATCAGGTCTATTCTATACCAAACCTAGTGTGTTCTTGGATGTTAACTTTCTGGGAGAATGGCCAGATTTCCACAGACTTTCCCCAAACATTCAGTCATGTGAGCTTACTTTTTTGTGTGTGCAGATATTTTTTAGACACTGTTCAGGTAGCATAAATTGGTACTCCTCTTAGACTAGACAAAGTTGTTCCTTTTTTTCCTTAACTTGTTACTCCTACAGCAAGGTACTATTTTCATTGACTACACACTATTTCAAAGTAGAAGAAGGTGGTGAAAGATCAGTTTGTGTCACCTTTGGATTTTTTTTCTTTGTCAAAGCCATGGCAATCTTGATTGTTACGGAAAACTACCTAGAATTTGGACTTGAAACAGGTAATAAATGATTTGAATTTTAGGTGATTTTATTTATTTATATGTGTGTGTATATATATACAAATTTTGTCTTTTCCCTTCTCCATCCATATCTTTTAAAATAACCTTAATGTTTCAGGTGTACTTTTAATTCCTTCGTGTTTAAAATGTATGTCCCATTAAAAAAGGCACAATTTACTATTCATTGTTTTTAAAATAATCAAATCTTCATTGTGCAATATTTGCTTTGTTGATATTACTTACTTACCTTCATCTTTAATCCACAACCTACAACTTTCTTAACAGTTAAATGTTTCTGTGATGCAAAAAAATTAAACAAATTCCTGAAGAATTAATGCAAATTTTATTCACGTTCGTGGAATGTACAAATATCAAAGGGATGTTTTCAAAGACTGTTCCTGTTAATAACCAAATTTTATTGCATTGTGGCATACTAATTAGCACATGAAAGAGCTAAGCTAGACACTTGAAAATTTAAGATGCTGTTTTCTAGCATTTTATTTCCAAAGAAAGATTCTGTATTTTGTCACTGTGATAAGAATAATCCTTTCTTTTTTCTACAGGTTTTACAAATTTTTCAGAAAGTGCGATGCAGTTTCTTGAAAAACAAGGTTTAGAATCCCAGTAAGTTTTGGAAAATTTTAAGGTTCAAATCAAAATATTTTAGTTGAAAATTAAGATTTATATTTTGGGGGAAGGAAGTATCCTTTCTAGTGTCATCTTTGCTGCTTTACTTATTTCCTATAAACTTTATCCTTGTTACAGGGAAGTTGCATTATTATTTTTGATTTTAGATTTTGCATTTATCTACTATTATTAGTCTTGTTTATTTCCTTTTGTTTTGGCCTTTCCTGATTCAAAACTGAACTCTGACTAGAATTTGCTTTCTCTGATGCGTACTCTTTAAATAGTGCCTACCAATGTAAATTTTAACTAGTTAAGTCATATGTATCACTACCAATGTCTTGGGGCAGAAATTTCCCTGAATCTGTCCAAAATGATTGCAATTAGGATTATTACATATAATTTGTGAGATAAATTGATAGGGAAAAAGAAAATTCATAAAGCCACTTAAGGAAATATTGATGAATCTTTTCATTTTTTTAGGGGTCCTGTGTCTAAGCTTACTTTCAAATTTTTCCTGGCTATTCTATGTTCACTTATTGGTGCTTTTTTGACTTTCCCTGGGTTGCGGCTGGCTCAAATGCATCTGGATGCGCTGAATTTGGCAACAGAAAAAATAACACAGTAAGCGGAAAATGTACATAAGCACATGCAGATAAATATATGTTTTTCATCTTAATGCAGGTATTTGCAATTTATTGTAATGAAAATTAATAATGAAGTAATCATTTGATCTACTTAGACTGTACTTCATATTTCTACTACAAATTGAACACTTTTTTAACTTTTTTTATTTGTTAGTGCAATGTATTTTTAAAAGAAACTTAAAAAATGTTTATTTTTTCCCTCTCACACCCTCCCCCCCAATAAATTTTGGTCTTTGAGATAAACATAAAAGACACAAATACATATTTGTGCTTTTTAAATATTATTAATACTCTGTGACAATCACTAAAATTAGAGCTCAGATATATGTATTTATTAATTTATTAAACTTTATTAATCCTAGTATATTATTTTATTTAACTTTTATGTTTAGCCACCAGATACACAAAAACCCTAGTATATTGTTGACTTTTATTGAGGATGTTGAAAACAAAATTAAAATTATTGATATTATGCATTTTCCTTAATCTGGTAAAAAATAGTATTCAAATTGTTGCTCTAATATACAGCATCACAATTTGGTTTCTGGCCCTATGCAGTGTTAGGTGTCATTGAATACTTTTTTAGTTTGAGATATTTTATTGAATCTCCAAAATAGTTCATGAAGTTCATTGCAACATACTCTCTGGTTATCGATTATCACTATAAATCAGTTTTCTTTAATGCAGCGTATGTGGGGAAAGAATTATTTGTATACACCTCCACTTGTATATGGGTCCAAGTTCCCCTCTATTTTTTTCCCTGCAATGTGAACCCAAAGTTTAAAATATTCCATTTTGATCTATTTATTTACAATCATTAGGATCCTCTGAATAATTCCTATTTCCTAACATTCCTAGTCTGTAAAACCCTGTATTTAATGATGGTGCTTCTTTACAACCTTTTCTTAGGGAGATGAGCATTCATATCTCTTTTTACCTGTGTCATTTTCCTTTATTTAATTTTGACAGTCCTTTTGTTTTGTTTCCCCCACCTCCATTTTTCTGCATATGCTTTGTGTGTGGGTGTACTTATTCCCACCTCCCACCACACACCCCTTCATCCCCTTTTATTTCCTCCTTTTACTCAGCATGCTCTTGGCTACATCCTGCCTTTCTCCCACCACCCGTCTCTCTAATGGCTTCTTTTAAGACAAAACCTGATTCTCCCCCTCCACTCTACACATACACACTTCAGTCCACTAACCCCAGCGTTATGATTTAAATAAGCTGAAAAGGGTGGGTGGAGGGGAGCCCTTCACAAGCTACTGAAACCGCTGTGGGCTGCTCCTTGATACTATAGTGTTCCCTAGCAACACTGCATACCTAATACTGCCTCTTTCTTTGGCTAAGCCCACTGCCTTACTCAGACTGCTGGATGAAAGAAACACTTCATAAAAATATTTAAGCATTTATTATTTTTGTGGACATTTTAGTGGCCGTTGGAATTAAATGTGACTTTCTAAAGATCCTGCTTTTGTGTACTTGGGGATGGGGGGGATGGCTTTTGGTTTGCTGCAGCCCTTTCCTGAACACTCCCACCCCCCATTGTGTTACAGCACTCTGCCTAGATACAAGGGGTGTGGGCACGCTAGCCTGGCTTTGAGAAGAGCTTGACTGGCACAAAGAAGTTGTTACCCTCATGGCAGGCATCAGCTCTTCTTATGTTGCCAGAAGGATGTGGCCAAACTTTTACCTTTTTCTTGTCAGGTGTTCATGGTTTTTTATCTCAGATGCAGTTCCCCACACAGTTCATTATCATTTTCAGATATAGTGATATTAGAGCCACCCCTTTTACTTTTAAAATGGTTTCTTGAACCCCCTCAATTTTAGCCATTCAGGATAGTTGACAATAAAACCAGTACCTGTAAAATAAAATAACTGTTCTAAAGAATTTGCCTTTGTTCTAAAATAATAAAAAAAATCTTTTTCAACCATCTGTCCCTATGGGATAAAAATTCTGAGTACAGTTAACAATGAAGTTACAGCTCTGAACTGAAACCCTTTGCTATATTGGGAATATTGCCTTGTCAGAAGTGAAATAAATTTCCTTGATTTGTATAGGATATGAAAATTAATTTCAGGTATGTTCTTAATGATCCAAGAAGAAATGAAAATTTGTGAATCACTTACGATTTTGATAATGTGATTTAAACTTTTTACATGATCATTATATACTGAAGGGATTCTAATTTAAAACAGTGTTTCACTTGGTTTTGTCTGCCATATGCCTTATTGAATAGTATTATGGACCTCTCTAATCTCTTCCACTTAAAAGGATATAACTTTCTTTTCTGTAACAAGAAGGCATGTTCTTTTAGCTGCATTGAAATGTAAAAAACTGATTTCTCTACAAAATTCACTGGGGTCATTGAACACATGATTCAGAGAACATCTCATGGAGCTTTTTATTGAAGCAGAGAGAGTGAGCAGAGCAGAAAGGAGGTAGTAGAGAGAGCCAGGACACCTGAGGGTTTTCCTCCAAGCTCTGCCACTGATCAGCCATGTGACCTTGGCCTAGCTGATTAACCTTTTTTGAGCTTCTGTTCCCTAAGCTGTACTGTGATGATAAGTCCTTCCATATTTCTCTCACAAAATCGTCTTGAAGATCACATGAGATCAGGTGTTAACGTTCTCTAGAAATGTATAAAGCGATATAATGTGAGGTGATGGTGGTGGTGACATATCAGCCATAAATTCTCAACTTCAGTCTGACTCAAGTTTTCCACAGGTTAATTAGCAGCATGTGTTCTCTTTCTTTATTCATGACTATTTCTTATGTGCTTTCAGAACATTACTTCACATAAACTTCTTGGCACCCTTATTTATGGTCCTGCTGTGGGTAAAACCAATCACCAAAGACTACATTATGAACCCACCCTTGGGTAAAGAAAGTGTTCCTTTGTAAGTATCATTGTTTTTTATATTTTGAAATAATCATATATTCATAAAATTTTCTGATTGATTTTGTTCCGCTGCATATTTTATATAATAAAATGCCATAGTTGATGTCATGTTTTTGAAATGCTACTTTTAATAAAAAATAATTAGGAAAATTCATTTTAACAAAGATATATGGCAAGAAGAATAGAACTGAAGTCATAAACTATTAGATTTAGATTTCATTGGTCCTAAATTCCATGTTCTTGCAATGTTAAAAGAAAAAAAAACTCCCATTATTTAGCCAAAGCAAATTCATAGATTAAAGAATTTAGAAGTTTAATACATACAATTTATCAATGCTTACAATGTGACAAGAACACATGAATATTGAGTCACGAAGACCATATTATGACAGTGCACTTCCCTTAGTTTTAGAGTCTACTTGTCCTGGAATATACAGAGTAAATAACATAAACAATTTAAAAAAATAATATTTGCATTATGGTCTGTATTTAAAAATAGGTGCAAGCTGCCTATTTGTATCCCTTATCTGTAGAATGAAAGGTTTGGAAACAGATGACTTGTGACAGTTCATATAGGGCTTGGTTCTAGATCATCTTAAGTTTAGAGGAAATCTTAAGCACTATGTGGGAAAACACTGGCTCATCTAGACTTCATATCCAGTTAGATTCTCTGTATATAGTGGGCTCTTGATAAGTTTTTCTTTAATGAACAATCTTGCTCCTAATACTGTATTCTCCACTCTTGCTTAGACCTTTATTATTGGAGTTGGAGTTCTGTAGCCTTCTATAATCAGTTTCTCCCAAGTTCTAGGGAAAGAAGGTGATGGGAGAAGGGTATTACAATATCCCATTTCCTTTTCAGCTATGTTTTTAAGTTATAAGGAAGGACAATATCACCGCAGAAGGCATGGGATCTTACCCTTTGTCATCTCTTTCTCTTTCTCAGCCTTTACTTCCACCTCATTGTTTCTTGACCCCACCTTCCCAAACATTGCAAGGAAACTAAACTCTCACCTCCCCTCCACCCCAGATTGACTTTTTCCAACTGTCAGACAACTTTATGGAGTAATTAGACAGAGATAGTAAGGTTTATTTAAAATTCACAACCCACATGGTAGATTGTGAAAGGACCCAGGCAGGCAGCCTATCAATCAAGCCTGCAGGGTGGTAAAGGAAGTTAGTGACAGATTTTTCTTCTGTCATATAGACACAATAATTTCTAGAAAGTCCTTTGTTTGGAGTTGAGCAAAATTGGTTGTAATGTAGATTCAGCCCTTAAAATAATTCAAATATGTATATTTTCATTTGGTAAGAGTATTAGTTATTTAAGTGAACAAAGTCCATATTCCCAAATACCCATGTGAGAAATTCCAGCAGAAGGGTACTGTTATGAAAAAACAGGTTACTATACAAACATACACATATATGTGTAGGTGAGTATTTTGTGTGTCAAATTCTCAGGAATTTCTTTTGAGAATTTAGAGATTGAGAATTTCTTTGCCTTATTCACCATACCTCTTCATCCTACACAGAGCAGGGGGCCCTTCAAATCTAGTGCAGAATCAATTTAAGCTACTTACTGAATATTTGTTGTTAAATAGGAATAAAAAAGATGTATTTTTATATACACATATCTTTTTATCAAATAATGATTTCTCTAATGGAGGGGGGTGAGGAAGTTAACTTTTTTGTTTGTGTGGTTTTAATTTTTAAACCAATACCTTCTACCTTAGAATCAATACTGTGAATTAGTTCCAAGGCAGAAGAGCAGTAAGAACTTGGCAGTAGGGGTTAAGTGATTTGTCCAGGATCATGCAGTGATCTGAGGTCAAATTTGAATCCAAGACCTCTTGTCTCCAGGCCTGGTTCTCAATCCACCGAGCCACCTAGCTGCCCCCGACTTAGTATTTTAATGCAATTAATAAATAATAATGATAATAGGTACACAGCATGATTCAGTAGAAAAGAGAATTGGATTTGGCATTAGAGTACCAGACTTCATGGCCTAGCTTTACCACTTCTATAAATGTAGGCCTTCACTTTGGCCTCAGTTGCCTCATTTATGCACTCATCTCATTTGATCTTCTAAACCCATGGTCTCAAGTTAAATGGAAATGGATCTCTACTGGCCAGCATGAGCATATTGACTTGGAAAACCCCAGATTGTTAATATCTGTGTTGAATTACATTTTTAAACTGTTATTTATTTTGTTTAACATCACAATTAGATTTTAATCTGGAAAAACTCAGGTCTTGTTGGTCTGCCCTGCAGGCAATAAGTTTGATATCTCTACTTTAAGCACACTTATCAGGTAAATGATACAAATGTTCTTCTCCTCTTTTTATAGAATAGGACAGTGGGCTTCCAAATCCAGGTCTTTTTTCCACTCTTATACTGCTACTACCTCAGGATGATTTCTTCTGGGTGCACATCTTTCTGAGCACTGTGTTAGGTCATGTAAGCCATATGGCCTTACACTAGAGATGGATAGGAGTGGCCCAGGATGAGCTCGTGTGAATGGGCTATGATAATGGATCCATTTATGTATTTGAGAACCAGAGCCACATTAAAGCTATTCATCACATAGATGGATACGTACCCTTGATTATGATGCCTTTTGTGATACTTCTTATGGCTAAGTCGTGATTAATGTGATAAAATTTACAGTGTGTGGATCCTTTAGCATACTCCATTCGACCAGCTCATACCATAACACTCTTGTCCATGTCTTCTCATAAGTTTAACACAATGATTCTACTAAGCATGCTGGGGACATTCCTTCCTTCCTTTTTGAATTGTTGAGGAGTACACACATAGTCCACCACTGTCTTGCCATGTGACCAGTCCATATTAAATTTTTTATCACATATTTCTTTGATGACATCTTTTATACATTCTTCAACTGACTCCTTATTTATGTGTTGAGGTCTTTTCATACCCATCATGTACTTCTTCATACCTCTAGAGGGATATTAATTTTTTATTCTTTTTTGAATTAATTTATTTAGTCAATTTAAAATATTATTCCTTGGTAATTTCCCTTCCACCCACCCTTCCCAAAGCCGACACACAATTTCATTGGGTATTACATGTGTCCCTGATCAGAACCAATTTCCATGTTGTTGGTGTTTGCATTAGGATGTTCATTTAGAGTCTACATCCCCAGCCATATCCCCCTCGACCCATGTAGTCAAACAATTGTTTTTCTTCTGTGTTTCTATTCCCACAGTTTTTCCTCTGAATGTGGATACTGTTTTTTCTCATAAATCCCTCCAAGTTGTTTGGATCACTGCATTGCCACTAATGGAGAAGTCCATTACATTCAATTGTACCACAATGTGTCAGTCTCTGTGCACAATGTTCTCCTGGTTCTGCTCCTCTCACTCTGCATCAATTCCTGGAGATGATTCCAGTTCCCATGGAATTCCTTCACTTTATTATTCCTTTGAGCAAACCACCAAAATATACCACAATTTGTTCAGCAACTCCCCAATTGAAAGGCATCCCCTCATTTTCCAGTTTTTTTCCATCACAAAGAGCGCAGCTATGAATATTTTTGTACATGCCTTTTTCCTTATTATCTCTTTGGGGTACAAACCCAGCATTGCTATGACTGCATAAAAGGGATGGCAGTCTTTTAGCACCCTTTGGACATAGTTCCAAATTGCCCTCCAGAATGGTTGGATCAATTCACAACTCCACCAACAATGCATTAATGTCAAAACTTTGCCATATCTGCTCCAGCATTCATTACTTTCCTTTGCTGTAATGTTAGCCAATTTGCTAGGTGTGAGGTGATACCTCAGAGTTGTTTTGATTTGCATCTCTCCAATTATTAGAGATTTAGAACACTTTTTCATGTGCTTATTAATAGATTTGATTTCTATAACTGAAAATTGCCTATTCATATCCCTTGCCCGTTTTTCAATTGGAGAATGGCTTGAATTTTTTGTACAATTGGATTAACTTTGTATAAATTTGGATAATTAGACCTTTGTCAGAGGTGTTTATTATGAAGATTATTTCCCGATTTGTTGCTTTCCTTTTAATTTTGATTGCATTCGTTCTGTTTATACAAAACCTTTTTAATTTGTTGTAATCAAAATTATAGATTTTACATTTTGTAATTTTTTTTTTCTAGCTCTTGCTTCGTTTTAAAGTCTTTCCTTTCCCAAAGGTCTGACATGTACACTATTCTGTATTCACCTAATTTGCTTATAGTTTCCTTCTTTATATTCAAGTCATTCACCCATTCTGAGTTTATCTTGGTGTAGGGTGTGACATGTTGATCCAAACCTAATCTTTCCCATACTGTCTGCCAATTTTCTCAACAATTTTTATCAAATAGTGGATTTTGTTCCCAAGAGCTGGGATCTTTTGGCTTGTCATAGACTCTTACTGAGGTCACTTACCTAAAGTCTGTTCCGCTGATATTCCTTTCTGTTTCTTAGCCAGTACCAAATTGTTTTGATGACCACTGCTTTATAATATAGTTTGGGATCTGGGACTGCAAGGCCTCCTTACTTTACCTTTTTTTTTTCATAATTTCCCTGGATATCCTTGATCTTTTTTCTTCCAAATGAACTTTGTTATAGTTTTATCTAATTCAGGAAAAAAGTTTTTTGGTAGGTCATTGGGTATGGCACTAAATAATTAAATTAATTTGGATAGGATTGTCATTTTTATTATGTGAGCTCATCCTACCCATGAGCAGTCGATGTTTTTCCAATTGTTTAGATCTAGTTTTAATTGTGTGGAGAGTGTTTTGTAGTTGTGTTCATATAGTTCCTGTGTTTGTCTTGGCAGATAGAGTCCTAAGTATTTTATATTGGCTACAATGATTTGAAATGCAATTTCTCTTTCTAATTCTTGCTGCAGAGATGTTTTGGAGATATATAAAAATGCTGATGACTTATGTGGGTTTATTTTGTATCTTGCAACTTTGCTAAAGTTGTTGATTATTTCCACTAGCTTTTTGGTTGATTCTCTATGACTCTTTAAGCAGACCATTATATCATCTGCAAAGAGTGATACCTTGGTCTCGTCATTGCCTATTTTAATACCTTCAATTTCTTTTCCTCTCTAATTATTACTGCTAGTGTTTCTAGTACAGTGTTAAATAATAGAGGTGATAATGGGCATCCTTGTTTCACTCCTGATCTTATTGGGAAAGCTTCTAGTTTGTCCCCATTGCAAATAATGTTTGCTGATGGTTTTAGATGTATACTGTTTATTATTTTTAGGAAAGGCCCTTCTATTTCTATGCTTTCTAGTGTTTTCAATAGGAATGAGTGTTGCATTTTGTCAAAGGCTTTTTTTGCATCTATTGAGATAATCATGTGATTTTTGTCAGTTTGCTTATTAATATGGTCAATTATGTGGATGGTTTTCCTAATATTGAACCATCCTTGCATTCCTGGTATGAATCCTACCTGGTTATAGTGAATAATCCTTGTGATAACTTGCTGGAATCTATTTGCTAGTATTCTATTTTTTTTTTCATCTATGTTCATTAGGGAGATTGGTCTATAGTTTTCTTTCTCTGTTTTTGACCTGCCTGGCTTTGGAATCAGAACCATATTTGTATCGTAAAAGGAATTTGATAGAACTCCTTTTCTTATTCTGTCAAATTATTTGTAAAATATTGGGATTACTTGTTCTTTGAATGTTTGATAGAATTTCTTTGTTAATTCATCTGGACCTGCTGATTTTTTCTTAGGGAGTTCTTTGATGGCTTGTTTGATTTCTCTTTCTGATTTTGGGTTGTTTAGGTAGTCTATTTCTTCCTCTGTTAGTCTAGGCAATTTATATTTTATTAGATATTTATCCATATCACCTAGATTGCCATATATGGTTGCCTTAATTTCCTCTTCATAAGAGGTGAGCTCTCCCTTTTCATCTTGGATACTGTCATTTTGGTTTTCTTCTTTCCTTTTTCTATTAGATTGACCAGTACTTTGTCTATTTTGTTTTTACAAAGTACCAGCTTCTACTCTTATTTATTAAATCAATAATTCTTTGACTTTCAGTTTTATTAATTTTTCCTTTGATTTTTAGGATCTCTAATTTAGTCTTCATCTGAGGATTTTTAATTGATTCACTTTCTAGTTTTTTAATTTGCATGCCCAATTCATTGACCTCTGCCCTTTCTAATTTGTTAATATATGAGCTCAAGGATAAAAATTTTCCCCTGAGTAATGCTTTGGCTGCATCCCATAGATTTTGAAAGGATGTCGCATCATTGTCATTTTCTTCAATGAAGTTATTGTTTCTATGATTTGTTCTTTAACTAACCAATTTTGGAGAATCGTGTTGTTAAATTTCCAATTAATTTTTTATTTGCCTCTCCATGTACCCTTACTAATTATTATTGTCATTTTATTGTGATATGAGAAGGTTGCATTTATTATTTCAACTTTTCTGCATTTGTTTCCCAATGTTTTTATGCCCTAGTACATGGTCAATTTTTGTGAATGTACCATGTGCTGCTGAAAAGAAGGTGTATTCCTTTTTGCCCCTATATGTTTTTCTCCACATATCTACCTACTAATTTTTCTAAGATTTCATTCACTTATCTTACATCTTATTTACTTTTTGGTTTGATTTATCTAGTTCTGATAGAGGAAAGTGCAGGTCTCCCACTAGTATAGTGTTTCTATCTATTTCATCCTTGAGCTCCCCTAGTTTCTCTTTTCGAAATTTAGATAGTATGCCATTTGGTGCATACATGTTGAGTGCTGGTATTTCCTCATGGTCTATGCTGCCTTTTATTTACCTTCCTTATCTCTTTTCTTTCTTCTTTATTTAAGTTAATTTATTTAGTCAATTTAAAACATTATTCCTTGGTTACAAGAATCACATTATTCCCCTTTCGCCCCTGCCCCCACTCTTCTAACGGTGGACACGCAATTTTATTGGGTATTACATGTGTCCTTGATCAAAACCTATTTCCATGTTGTTGGTGTTTGCATTAGGATGTTCATTTAGCATCTACATCCCCAATCATATTGCCTCGACCCATGCATTGAAGCAATTGTTTTTCTTCTGTGTTTCTACTCCCATAATTTTTTGTCTGAATGTGGATAGTGTTTTTTCTCATAGATCGCTCTAAGTTGTTCTGATTACTGCATTGCCACTAATGGAGAAGTGCATTACATTGGACTGTACCACAGTGTATCAATCTCTGTGAATAGTGTTCTCCTGGTTTTGCTCCTTTCTCTCTGTATCAATTCCTAGAGGTCATTCCAGTTCCCATAGAATTCCTCTACTTTATTATTCCTTTGAGCACAATAGTATTCCATCACCAACATGTACCACAATTTGCTCAGCCATTCTCCAATTGAAGGGCATCCCCTCATTTTCCAATTTTTTGTCACCACAAAGAGCACAGCTATGAATATTCTTGTATAAGTCTTTTTCCTTATTATCTCTTTGGGGCACAAACCCAGCAGTGTCATGGCTGGATCAAGGGGTAGTTATTTATTAAATCAACAGTTTTTTTACTTTCAATTTTATTAATTTCTCCATTGATTTTTGGGCTCTCCAATTTAGTCTTTATCTGAGCATTTTTAATTTGTTCACTTTCTAGTTTTTTAATTTGCATGCCCAATTCATTGACTGCTTTGGCTGCATCCCATAGGTTTTGAAAGGATGTCTCATGATTGTAAATTTCTGAAATAAAATTATTTTTTCTATGATTTATTCTTTAACTGTTTTTGGAGAATTGTGTTGTTTAATTTCCAAATAGTTTTTTATTTGCCTCTCCATGTACCCCCACTAATCATTATTTTCATTGCATTGTTATCTGAGAAAGTTGTATTTATTATTTCTTCTCTTTTGCACCTGTTTTTATGCCCTAATAGATGGTCAATTTTTATGAATTTACTTTGTGCTACTGAAAAGAAGATTTATTCCTTTTTGTCTCTGTTTATTTTTTTCCACATATCTACTAACTCTAAATTTTCCAAGATGTCATTCACTTCTCTTACCTCTTTCTTATTTATTTTTTGGTTTGATTTATCTAGTTCTGATAGAGGAAGGTTCAGGTCTCCCACTAGTATAGTTTTTCTATCTATGTCATCCCTGAGCTCCACTAGTTTCTCTTTTAGAAATTTGGATGCTATGCCATTTGGCGCATACATGTTGAGTACTGATATTTCCTCCTTGTCTATACTGCCTTTTATCAGGATGTAATTACCTTCCCTATCTCTTTTAACTAGATTTAGTTTTACTTTGGCTTTGTCAGATATAATGATTGCTCCTCCTGCCTTCTTTTATCTGTTGATGCCCAATAGATTTGCCTCCATCTTCTTACTTTCACCCTATGCATATCTACCTTCCTCGTGTGTTTCTTGTAGACAGCATATAGTAGGGTTTTGGATTCTAATCCACTCTATTATTTGCTTGTGTTTTATGGGTGAGTTCATTCTATTCACATTCCGAGTTATGATTACCAGCTGTGTATTTCCCAGCATTTTGATTTCTACTCCTAGTCTTGCCTTTTCTTCTTTCACTATTTCCTTCTACACCAATGTTTTGTTTTTAATCAGTCCCCCTAATTCCCGCCCTTATTTTACTTCCCTTTCTACCCTCCTCCCTTCTTATTCCCACCTCATTTTCTTTACAGTATCTTTAATGTACCCCCCCCCCCCCCGCCTCTCTCTCCCTTGTACTGCTTCCCTCCTCACCAGTCTGTTTGTTACTCTTCTACTTCCCTATAGGGCGCAAATCAATTCTCTGCCCCAATGGATTGAGTTGTTCTTCCCTCTTTGAGTTAATTTCAGTATATGTAATAGTTGAATATTTCCTATCTCCAACCTCTTTTCCCTTCCAGTGTATTGATGTTCTCCCTTCTCCTGCAATGAGCTTCTTTGTGACATATAAATTTACTCCCTTTTGTTTCTTTTCCTATTTCTTTTAGTGTTAACCTCTTTTTTAAAGCTCTGTGTATAAATACATATATATTTATGCCTTGACATTTCATCCTATACAGTTCTAGTTGACCAGGTGATAATAACAATTTTCAGGAATTACCAATGACCTCTTTTCTTATAGGGATACATATCATTTTAACTTATTTGGTTTGCTCCAAAAAATTTTTTTGTTTTTTTTTGTTTTTCTTTTTTCCCCTCTTTTTAAATTATCTTTTGATGATTCTCTTGAGTTCTGTGCTTGGGCATCAAATATTCTGTTCAATTCTGGTTTCTTCTTTACAAATACTTGGAATTCTTCTATTTTTTTAAATGACTATACTTTCCCCTGTAAGAATATAGTCAGTTTTGCTGGGTAGTTGATTCTTGGTTGTTGATCTAGTTCCCTTTCTTTCTGGAATATCATATTCTATGCCTTTCAGTTGATCAGTGTAAATGCAGACAGATTCTGTGTTATCCTCACTGTCCCATCTGGAGTGCCACTTGAAATAGAAATATTAATCTGTGTGACTTTATTTCTTGTTGGTGTAGTGATTGATGTGCTCTGGCTTATGACTAGAAAGTGCTGCTACTAAGTTTGGGGACACAACTGATGGTATTTTCTTACAATGGAGGTAGAGGTACTACAGAGATAGGGAGAGATGGAGCCACAGGTGATACTGCTACAGCAGAATGCTCTGGGATTTGCCTAGTGATGATTAGTGGATCAATAGTTCTCCTAATCTCCTCCTACCCTCCCTTCCTCCTTCACCTCTCCTCCCTGTCTCTGTCACCTCCCAGTTTTTCTTGCAGCCTTTGGCTTCTTCTCTCCCGCCTGAGTTAACTATAAAGATTTTTTTCTTTTCCTTTTCAAGTCAGGGGTTTTATTGGGAAAAAGGATGGGATACTTAGGTAAGAGGGATGAGGGTGTCCCTAATCTAAAATGAAGATTATGAGGGCTTGGGAAGTCACAACTGTGACAGAGGGACCGTCAGAGATGGAGGACAACAGTTACAATCTTCTTCCCAAAGTCATCAAGGTCTCTCAGCCTATTTTCAGAAGGCCCCCCTCTCTCCTCCCTAAGGGTCCTTCAGCCTGGTACAGAACTAACAAATTAGTTCATGGCTTCTCTCCTTCAGCCAGCCACCAAGAAAAGTCTCTCCTTCAACCTGGCTTTTCTCCTCCAACTGTTGGTCAGTCATATCTCAGAGAGAGCAGAGGTTTCCCCTTGATCAGAAAGCCCAAAGGCAAACCAGTCCCACAAGGGTCCTCAGCCAGCCTCAACTGCCAACTTCTGGGAACATTCCATTTGGAACCTTCTTCTTGATTGACAGCCAGATCCCTAGCCTTGGTTCTTGCATCTTGGCTTGTCCTGCAAAACCTCTCTTTCTTCAAGTCTCTACCTCAGGTTCCATGGTATCTGAATGACTTCTTAGCAGCTTGTAATTTTTTTTCCTTGGTCTGATAATTCTTGAATTTGGCTATAACATTCCTTGGTGTTGTCAGTTGGGGATTAGATACAGGAGGTGATCTGTGGATTCTTTCAATCTCCATTTTTCACTCTTCTAGAATATCAGGGCAGTTTTCTTTCCTGTAGTATGATGTTTAGGCTTTTCCTTTTGTCATTGTCTTCTGGTTGATCAATGATTCTTAAGTTGTCTCTCCTGGAACGATTTTCTAAATCTTCTGTTTTGTGAATGAGATGCTTCATAGTTTCCTCAATTTTTTCATTCTTTTGATTTTGTTTTATCGTGTCCTGCTGCCTTGTGAAGTCACTTGATTCTAGTTGTTGGTATTCTGGTTTTTAAAGATTGGATTTCATCCCTGGCTTTTTGGTCATTCTTTTCCTTCTGGTCTGATTTTCTTTGAAGGTCATCTTTCCTCTTCTTTGCCTCATCTTTCATCTCCTTTTCCTCATTTTCAAGCTGGTTGATTGTGGCTTTCAAGACACTATTTTCTTGTTTTAGTTCAAGTGCCTCTTTTTCCAGATGACTTGTCTTAGTTTTAAGTTCTTTTCCCAGTTTTCTTCCGCCTCTCTTAATTGTGTTTTGAATTTTATTTTGAGTTCTTCCAAAGCCTGTATCCAAATCACTGAGTTTTCTTTTTTTTTGCTTGTAGTAGCTCATCCATCTCTATTCCCTTTGCTCTTTGTTCATTGCCTGTATAGAAGCTATGGATTGTAATTTCATTTTTTTTCCTGTTGTTTGCTCATATTTACCCCTTCTTTACTCCCTGCTGTTACCTGAGCTCTTGCTCCTTCCTCTCTCTCTCTTTTTTTTGGTGGTTTTGGGCTTTTCTTTCTGCCATCTCCCTTGGAGTTTTGTCAGTAAATTTCTCAGTGCAGTCTGTAGGGGAGGGGTGTTGGAGCTTGCACTTCACTGCCTTCTAGAAGCTTTGATGGGATTAAGTCCAGCAGTCTGTGGAGGAGGAGTTTAGGAGCTTCAGCTTCCCTGTCCTCAGGAGGCTTTGATGGGATTAGGTTGGGCTGGGTTGCTGGATGTGCCCTGAGGCCAAAACCTTGGGAAGGGACAGGAGCAATATGGAGTGTCTGCTGCTGCAACTATGCCTCCTGCTTTGCTCTCTGCGTTTCTCCTCTGTCTGCTTTCCTACTGCCTTTGTTGGATGCTCTGAGCCTGGCACAGCTTTGCCTGCAAGGTACTCCTTCCAGACCAGTGCCTTTGCCTGCCCAGAGGTCCCAGTTGCTGCCAGAGATTTAGCACTCTAGGTTGTGGGAGGAGTCCCAGGACCTTCCTTCTTCCTTCCCCTTAAACCAAAGTGTTCTTGAATTCTAGCTTTCTGGGGGGTACCTTTTAAGTTGAGTCCAGCAGGAGGGTTCCTTGGCTCTGTCTTGTTAGGTTTGATTTTCAGTCCCGTAGGAGCATTCAGTTTGAAATCTGTAAGGAAGGGTTTTCAGAAGTCTAAATGTTTGCTGCTTCTACACCACCATCTTGACTCTGCCTCCTTAATTTTTAATTCTTAAGAGACTGTTTTATTCTGTGACTCTCAGCCAAACAACACCTTAATGAATTTGTTATTTAAAATTGTCTTCAGTTGTAGTTTCCCAAGGATAATTCACTCGCCTCTTTTTCCTGTTTTATTCTAGGCCCAAATCATTGTCCATTTGCACATTTCTAAATTGTTCTTCAAATACAAATTGTTGAGTTATATAGGTCGTCCAACTAATTGAATACTATAATCAAAACAATAGTTTGTCTTAATTCATTTGATTTTTTCCTGTGAGTTTGGCTGGGTCAAAATCTATGGATTGGTCATGAATCTATGCCAAGAAGCTCTGCAGTGTCAGACCATCATTCTATCTCATCCTCCAACATAAGCATCCAAAAGACCTTTATTAGTATTGATAAAATATTAATGATCAACAAAATAATTAAAAGAAAGACCTTTAAATGTTGGGTAAACACTTCATTTTCCCCCACCAAGCATTTATAGAAGGACATGGATAAAGTGCATGGTATGAGAAAGCATAGATGGGTTGCATCTTTGGAGTGATATGAACACTTTCTGAAAGCACAGATCCACCAAACTATAAGTAGAAATGATGACCTATTGTTTTCTTAATTGTGAAGATAAAGATAATATATATAAAACAGTTTGCAGACCTTAAAGTGGTAAATAAATGTCAATTATTATTAAAGTTCATGTGCACTTATTAAGTTCCTATGATGTGACATCAAGTGATTTCCTCTTCCAGGGATAAGCTGGATTAGGCCAGTCATCTATGTTTCTAGCAGTAATCAGGATCAGAGACTTAACTTCTAACATAGCAGCCTCTTATGCCAATACCTACACAAACACACAAGCACATGTATGTGCATGGCACAAATACACTTCCTCCTCCTCCCAGAAAACTCACAAATTGGTTCTCTGCTGTATGCACAAAAATACCAGCTCAAATAATATATGCATACAGACTTTAATGGATAGATACCGTGTGTTCTTCTCTCCCAACCCTTCTTAACATGATTTTAAAATTATATTGGATTAAGAATTGCAGATAGACATGAAAATGCCCACATAATCCATGAGTTTATTAAAATGGAAACACTTAAAAATGGACTCATGGTATATTTTTAGGAGAGAGAAAAAGAGTAAACTGCACATTGAAGATCTATAACATTGCCCCTCAACTTTACAAAAGAATCTTATTCATTTGAGATTATAAAATCTTAATTTTTTCAGGAGCAAATCATTCTTGAGAATTGTTTTCCTTCTAAAGTCTGACTTTCAACTCTTGCCAATAAGGAGATCCCTACTACAGGAGATTGTGTGAAAGATTAAGATTTTGCAGTTCTTCCCCTGGTCTCCATGGTCCATGCTTGCTCAGCTGTCTACAATGAAAAGTAACTTCACTGACCTTTGACAATACTTTATCACCTTGTTTGATCTGCAGAATGACAGAGACTACATTTGATACTATGCGACTCTGGTTGATAATCCTGCTGTGTGCTCTGAGGTTGGCTCTGATGCGCAATCATCTGCAGGCTTACCTGAATTTAGCCCAGAAGTGTGTGGATCAGATGAAGAAGGAAGCTGGCAGAATAAGTACCATTGATTTACAGAAAATGGTAAATATTTAATTGGAACAAGGCAATCTCCTTATTAGTAAGAAAACAGCATTATTTCACTTATTATAACACTAATCCTATTCCATAGGATATTTTTCTTTTCAGTGTACAGCAGAATTCACTTCAACAGGCATTTATTAAATACTTCTGTGTGCCAATCCCTGAGTGAAGCACTGGCAGTGTAGAGACAAAGACCAATAGTCCCTGAGTTTAAGGAGTCTTCCTCCTATTAGGCAAAAAATAATAATGTGCACCAATCACTAAATTACATACAGAGTGTCTCTCTCTCTCTCTCTCTCTCTCTCTCTCTCTCTCTCTCTCTCTCTCTCTCTCTCTCTCTCTCTCTCTCTCTCTCTCTCCCTCTCCCTCTACACCCCCCCCCCCTTTTCCTGGTCCTCCTCCCCTCCCCCCCCCAAACCCTTCCCTTTGGGGATGAGAGAGCATCAGTGCCTGGGGAGACACAGAAAGGGATGCCACCAGGGGAAATCAATCACCCTTTTCCTACTTTCATCAAACATCCTGGTTAAGGAAAGGAAAAAGCAAAGAAAGCACTAACTTTTTTAACAAGATACCATTCCCAAGTCTAATAGTTCCTAAAGCCGTCCCCTCTTAGGTTACTTTCCATCTGCTCTGTACCATACATCTTGCATATACCTCTTTATGTACTCATGCCTTTTTGAGAAGCTAAGCTTTTTGAATGAAAGGGCCATTTGCATTTTCTGTGATTCCTCAACATTTATCAATTCCTGGCACATAGTAAGTACTTAGTAAATGCTTATTGATTGTCAATTAATTGAGATGTCATTTGTATAAGGGGAACAGAATAATACACAATTAAGTCATAAGAAAACCATGCATAGGAGACAGCAGCATTGCTTAATTCATCTTGCTGCCTTGGTCACAAAACAGGAAATTACAATTTAAGGGCATGATTTCATCTTAAGTAGGGATGCTTTACCCATTTAAAACCTCTGTGATCACATGAGCCCCAGAAACAAAAGGAATCTCAGAATCTCTTCATTTTCATGTTGTGACAACAGGTTGATGGAATGAGATGTTGCATCCTTCAGTCTAGAGCCAGTTTTCTAATAGTCACCTCCACTGTGGACTATTTCAATAAATAGAAACACATTATTGTTTGGTAATACTTAAAACCAAAGTCAGAAACCACAAATTATTACTTGATCTGTTAAGCTAGGTAATGGAAAGAGGAAAGATTTCTGTTGTTATTCTTGGTTTTGCCTTTTCTGATGTTAAGTGTCTCAAGATAGGAAGCCAACAGAATAAGTATGCTTTTTACCGAGGATCTATGACTTAGAAACTGTGGAACATTTGTTTTTAGGATTAGAATTTTTGTTTTTTTCTTTTCCCCTATTGTTCCCTTACTTGAGCATCACAAAAGAAGTATCTGGTTTATGGTGGTGAAATCAAAGAGAAAAAAATGTGAGTAGTCCATTCTTTCATCTTATGGTAGAAACAAGAAAAGTCAGTTGCTCTCTATTTTTTAGTTTCATAGTTCTTCCTCTTTTTTCCTACATCAACAGTTATGTGAATCTTATACTCTTTGGAGGAAGTAAATGCCTTTTCCTTTTCTTCTTCAAGGACTTTTTTTCTTTCCTCTAGTCACATATTAATCATAAACTTGATGAACAAGAGTGCTACTCACCTAGAATAGTGGGCAGCTGGGTTGGGTAGCTCTGTGGGAGCACTGAGTCTGGAGTCAGGAACACCCATGTTCAAAGTCATCTTCAGACACCATGTGACCATGGGTAAATCACTTAAATTCTGTCTCAATTTTTTCATCTGTAAAATGAGGGTAATAATACAACCCACCTAATAGGATTGTTATAAAACTCAAATCAGACCATATTTGTAGAGTCCTTAGCACAGTGCCTGGCACACAGATGGTGCTGTAAAGATGCTTATTTGCTCTATGAGAATTGAATGTGGTCTTTACAGAATGAAGTGTTTACATTCATAGATAATTTTGCATGGTATTTTCACTAACTTCAAAATACCATAAAATCTAATTTCAAAGAAATCCTCTTTGCTCAAATAGTACCTCTTGGTTTAATTTCTGAAAACCAATTGCACATATACTCCATTAATATGGCATTTCATAGATGCCAAAGTAAGGGACCTCTTCTCCCCATTTTCCATTCCTTCCCCACACACAAAAAAACAATGATTGAAAATGAAAAATATTGTTTAATATTATTAAAGATTTAAAATTACTTAACTTTTTAGGCATTCTAAATGCCTATGCAAGAATTTTGAGATCCTTTTGAACAGTCAAATCTTTTTTAAATATAGTATTTGAAACACTTGTAATATAGCAAATATTTATTAGAATATAGCTTCTTTTTTGTGCAAGGATCATGTATCTTAAGGAGCTCAGTTAAACTGGAGATCATATTTATAAATTTAGTATATTTCATAATAGTTGTATTAAGGTTCTCTACAATTTTTAGTCACTCAAGACTTTTGTTGTTTTTCAGGTGGCGAGAGTGTTTTATTACCTTTGTGTAATTGCCCTGCAGTATGTGGCACCTCTGGTCATGCTGCTCCACACAACCCTGCTTTTGAAAACGCTAGGTATGAATGCCTCAACAATGATGAGAAGGCTTTTTTGTATTCACTAGCTAGATTGGATTAATGATACATTGAAATATGTAAAATATTGGGAGTATGAGTGGTATAAAGTGTGGTTATACCTGTCTCAAAAACATCTGCATCTTAAAAAAGCCTTAATGAGAGCTATAAAGCAGGGATGACCATTATCATAAAAAGTTGTTTCATTGGCTTGTCTTTGAAAACTCAAAGATCATAAAAATTTCATGTCAAATTCTCTATGTTTTATGTTTTATCTTTAAAAGGATTGTCAACTGCCTATCAGTTCTTTAATTTAAATGAGTTCATTTGTCAAATTGTATTATGAATTATTTATCTAAGGCTGTAGGTTAAAGGATGAAGGTTATTACCAGAATTAAGTTACTATTATTGTTGGAAAAAATTCAACAACATTCCACCAGTACTGATTTTCATTTTATGGTATCTTGATTGTTTCTGTTTGTACCCTTCATTCTAGGAAATTTTTGATAGGATAATTAGAATTTGGTACTAAAAAGTGTGAGTTTCCCTAGATCATACTCAAGTGTCAAGTCCCACTTGTCTTGATTCAAGATTTTACTGATCAAATTGATAACTTTCATATGATGGGTCCATAAAAAATTGGGTTTGGAGAGACCAAAAGAAGCCACAAATGCTATTTTAATAGTTTTAAGAGATAACCTAGAAATATATAGTTACAATATAGAGGATAGTTGTAAATATAAAACTACATTTAATCCCTATAATTCATGTATGTTTTTACCCAAAGTGTATGATGAAAATTTTCTTAAAGCCATTATTCTTCTCTAACACTGAAATTGCTAATCATTTCTTTTTAAAATGTTATTGTGCTAGTGAGAGTTTATCATAGAAATACTGAAGATTTTAAAGAAGAAATTTAATTGATCCTCAACCTTTTATATTCTAATTAAAACTATGGTTGGTTAATAACTCATAGGAGTTATTAATAAAGAAAGAGTTTTGTCATTAGTTAGCAAGACCCAGGTTCAAGTCCTGCTTCTGACACATACTGGCTGGTTTATTCTGGTCAAGTCACTTAATCTCTGAGCCTCCTTTTTGTTGTGAAATGGAAAAGATGATGTCTGTGGTACCTATTTCAGTGTTGACATAAAGGCCAAATAAAATAATAAATGCAAGTTGTTTTATAAACCATAAAATGCTGTAAATGATAGTAAGCATTATTATTATAGCAATGCCCTTCTTTAAATTTTTTTTTCATTATATTATCATTCCTTAATATCATTGGAATGAAAGGATCATAGACTTGAACCTGAAAAGGACCTCAGATCATCTAGTCTAATACCCTTATTTTATAAATGAAGAAACTGAAAAGGCTTCAAGATTTTAAAGAGGTTTAGTGACTTGCCCAAAGCTTATTAGAAATTAATTTAGAAATGTTTCTTTTTCATGTTTTTATTTCTGAGGTCAACTTGTTATCTTGTCATTTACTTAAATTTAGTAACAGTTTTTATCAAAGGAATGTTTTAATTTTATGTTCTACATCAAATAATAACTTATTGGCTAGGTAATTTTTATCGTTTTATTGTTCACTGTTTTGCAATTAAGCAGAGTTTGGCTAGATAATCTTGACATTCATGTCTCACTTTAAAATTCAAGGCTTTTGAACCTGTTCCCATTCATGTTTCATTTATTGACTTGGATTTAACAGGTAATCATTCCTGGGGGATCTATCCCGAGTCTAGTTCTGACTCTTCAGTGGAGAACCATTCATTCTCTGGTTCTGTTTACTCTGAATCACCATCTCCTGATGACAAAATGAAAGTAACTGTTACCCAGATAACAACAGCCTTGGGCAGCTTAAAGACCATCTTTACTCCTCTGCTTTTCCGAGGGCTCTTGTCATTTTTGACTTGGTGGATTGCTGCTTGTCTCTTTGCCACAAGCCTTTTTGGACTTTTCTATCACCAGTACCTAACTGTGGCCTGAACTAATCAGCTAACAAAGACAATGACAGCACAAAGATGTTGAAGGCAACCTACTTTGGAATCTGTGTGCCTTTGAAGAAAGGACTGAAGGAAATCAGAAGAAAGGAAGAAAGGCTGAAGAAAAATACATATCATACAAGTAGCTTCTTTTTTTTTTAATGCTTCCTCTGTCTTCTCAGGGTGAATTAATGTTTTAATATTTAAAATCACAAATTGTTTTGTTAATTTTATTATCTAAATAATAGGTAAGTAACCATTGAATTGTGGCAGTGGAACTGTGACTTTTTTTCTTTATCTATAGATAAATGTGTATATCTGGTTATATATGTGTATGTACTCACATAGCTGTGTGTGTGTGTGTGTGTGTGTGTGTGTGTTTTACACATTCACTGATGTGAGAGGGCTATTTAAATGCTTGTGATCACCTTGGTTTACAGAAATACCCAGCTGTCCTTGAAAATTTCATTTATGACTTCAGTCATTGTCTGATGCCTTTTAGTGGTATTAAGGTACTGGTAATATTCCTGGTGGCTGCCTAGAGAACAATCTTGAAACTGAGCCATAATTGGGGGGAGACAAGGGAAAAAAATAAACTTCTGTTGGAACTGTATTAGTTGTTCTTCCAGATGAGTAACAGCAACTACAACAAATCCAACAGGAAGGAAGAAACAGCTGCTGTATATTACAGCAAAGGAAGCTGTAGAGTATTTTAATTTAATGGATATGTAAGTGCATAATATCAGCAAGTATTGCTGCCTGAGCATAGCAGGAATTGTTATTTTAAAATGTACATTGTCTCAGTCTCTGCAATTCTTTAAAAAAAAAAACAAATGGCTGTATGAGTAATTGCTTTTAGCAGCTTGCTGCTAGGATTAGATCTCACAAATTTGGGTGGACTTCAAAATCTGTCTTATTCTATAATACTGAAAAGATTTGTCTGAAATCACTATAAAATATTTATCAACACTGATCAAACTTTTAAAAATACTTTTAAGACCTGCTGAATGCATGTATTGTACATATTATATAATAACTATATAATATATTGGAGCTATAAAAGATGAACCTAGAGAAATCTTATTTAAATTGCTGATTGTATATCAAAATGTGATTGAATGGAGGTGCATATGTGTCTAGAAGTTTCAAGTTTTTTGGATAAAATTAAAAGTCATTTTTGAAAGTTCAGCAGAAAGCTTTTGATTTGTACTGCCTTTACAATACTTAGATTCTTAAATGTTTTGGACTTCTTAGTTGGAAATTCCATAGATTGTAATTTGTATTGTCATTTCTTGTGTTTCCCAGAGTAAAGGCTTCAGTATCCTTTGTGTATGACCAGTAAATAAGAGTTTCATTTGAATATTTATAATTACATCTTCTCAAAAGAAATAGGGTTTTTTAAAATGGCTTATTCTGTATTTTCAGAAGCAAGGAATACTATTTGATACATTTTGATTTAGTTAGGTTGTTTTGTTTTCTAATGTACACATACAAATACACATGAACGTGATGAATTTCCACATTAAAAATGTAAAATTCAGTTAGGAAGATTTACAAAGGGTGTAACTACAAAGTAATATGGTTATTTTTTTAAAACAACTTTAAAAGAACTTAGACATCTAAATAAGTGTTTTCACTCCTAGCAGCCATTGAGGCAGGTCTGTGTTCCAACAGTGCTGCTATTGCTCAGATTATTTCTACAGTTCTTTTTTTGGAATCATCTTCAGAGCTGGTGGTCTGTTCTTTTGATACTCTTAGAGATGTCAAAGTTCCACCTTTACTAGTAGCTTTGAATTGGTAAACAGCCAAAGGTCATTTGGAACTAAGCCTGATGAATAAAGTAGGTAACCAACCATGAGCATTACTGTTTGGGTCCACAATACGATATAACTATGAAGTAGTAAAATTGATTTACTTGTGTATTTTATAAAGGGCTCCTGAAACCAGTTCCTATGAGAGAGTTCCAAAATTATTCATTGAGGAGTAACAGTATTAATGACATAAGCATGTAGCTTCCCTAGGCTTTGTGGAAGGCACATTGATTTAGATGTGCTACATATGTTTTATAAAATACCAGCCCTATTACTTTATAGTCATGTCTCATGTCTCTCTTTCTAAATGTCATTGTGGGTTTAGGGATAATTCCTTGTGTTTGTTGAACTAAACTGCCATATTTATGCTATGTGTACATACATGTGTATTAGCATGTGAGTGTGTATAAATAAGGAAATGTAATTGAGTGGTTCTGAATTATATGAGCATAAGTAGATTTTGTTGTTGCTTTTCACAATTTTAAGTTCTTACCAAAGGCATTACTCTTCAGTGTTATAAAAGTACACAAAGAAGATAAGATCTATTCATAAATTGAAAGTACATTTCATATAACATCCTCATTATTTCAGATGGATATGTATAATTCTAAAAAAAATTTTAAAGGAATTTTGTACCAAATTTCTAAGCCACAAATTTTGCACAGTTTGCAAATTTCTTTAAGCAATAGTATCTCTTCAGTTCTAGAATAGTTTTTTTTGTGGAATCGTTTTGAGACTAGACAAAGGATACCGATTGCTAACTAGAAAGTTTTCAAGGGATTGTAGCATGAAGTATATAGTGGGGGGCTGAAGAGGTGGAGTGTTTTTCTTAAAGAAGCTTCAGAGTTAACTACATTTTTATTTCTGGAGCATAATTTAAACAGATAATGCAAGTTATTAGATTCTTTTAAATTTCTTGATTTCCTTTGCCTTTTTTTAAAACCTCTACCAGACTTTTTTATTGCCTTTTACATGCCAAATGGATTAGTTATTTTTTTTGTTACTCAATTGTGTGTCCCATATTGAGTAGAAACACTTAAAATCTTACATTGTATGACTTAAAGAAATTTTTCCTGTCATCTCAAGAAATTTCAACAAATACATAAAACAAAAGTGCATATAAAGTGAATGATTCATTTTTCATCTCTGATGTAAATTGACAATAAAATAGCTGCATTTCTTCTTGGGTTATGATTCAGAAAAAAATTAGCATTTGATGAAATTGATAAGAAGGAAGGTAATTTTTTTTTGTATGAAGTTGTAATTGTAATACAAGAGAACCTATTTTGTTCTTGTAAATGAAAGATTAAATTCTCTACCTCTAAGTTTAGAATTTTAACATTTTCTGAAATTGCCCATTCTATCTATAGACTTTCTGAGAGCATCTAATAATTGAAATTTTTCTGGTATTTTTTTGTTGTTGTTGCTCTGTTCAGCAAGTGACTTAGTGTCTTCATGGAGCTTTAACTGACTTAAAGAATCAGATTTAGCCACATTTAAGATCCCAGTACTTCAACTCAAGGCTCTCACATAATTGCAGCTTCTTTCTCCAAATTCTTCTCCTTAGATCTGTACTATGGCTTTATAACTGAGCTAGTCAGATATTCTGAGAATGGTGATGTGGATAGTGAACATAGTCCAAAAGCCAGCGCCTTTCTTTTCTTCCTTTTCTTTAAAGAAATCGCTGCTTTCCCTTTATTCTTGCCTGCTTCTATCCTCTTTAAAAAAAAAAAAAAGTGGGAAGAGAGTAGTTTTTGTATATTTGGTTCCATTCATCTGTTGTTCACTTAACCACAAATGGCTTCTAAGTTGGGTGGACCTTTTTCTCATGCATTGGAAGAGAGAAAGACAGAAGGCGTGTGTGTGTGTGTGTGTGTGTGTGTGTGTGTGTGTGTGTGTGTGATATGTTTAGCAAATTGATTTTTAATCAGTTGTGTGATACCTGAAATATTAAATAAGGGAAATTAGTGTGTGATTTACCTTGGGATATTTATGCGTTGGCTCCTGAGGAATTCCTTAGTTCGCTTAGATTCTTAAATTCTCTTTTTTTCCTCACTAAGGAGAGTGGACTAGATTATTTGTTTATCTGGTTTGATAATAGCTTAAAGGAATATATATATATATATATATATATATATGTGTATGTATGTATATATATATATATATATATATATATATAGAGAGAGAGAGAGAGAGAGAGAGAGAGAGAGAGAGAGAGAGAGAGAGAGAGAGAGAGAGAGAGAGAGAGAGAGAGAAAAGTCATATTTAAAGATGGCTGCAGACCATATTTCTTATTGAACATTTATTGAGTACTAATTTAAAATGATGGTTCATCAAATTCCTCATGGTCACAAATACCTGTTACCAAAAAGTTATTTGGGGGAGATCTGGGATTGCACAGGGTTTAGCTGAGAATGAAAGAAGTGGCAAATACAGAACACATTTCTGTATTAAGATACCATGTTGTTGAACAGAGATATATATTCTTCCCTTGCTCCCCTACTCCTCTTACCCAAAAAGGCCTGATATTTTTTTAAAAACAAAGGTATAATATTTAACCTCTGTAGTACATTTTCACTCAGTTCATTTCAATTAATTCAACTGACATTGATTAAACACCTATTACATGCACAGGGATAAAAAAGACAGAAACAAAAAACTGCCCTCATGGAGCTTACATTTTTCTGGGTGATACCACAAGTACACTGATTTATGTTCATATCCTTTGCATCTAGCTCAGTGCTTGCATATAATAGGCACCTAACAAATGTTTATTGATTGATTAAAATAAGGTTATTGAAGGAAGGAAGAGATTGCACTTTGGTACTCGGTTGATTAGGTACCGTAGTACCAGAATTTGGCTTTGTAAAAAGCTAAGAATTGATTCTTTAGAGGCCTATCATATGCTATTCAGTTTACTTTTAGTATTATTTAAACTTTTATGATGTATATTTGGGTTACAAAAGTTCTCGGAAGTATGTAACATGTCTTTGTGGCAAAACCAAACGATTTCTCCTTTTCTTCATCTGCAAAATAATCTCTTAATCAGACAAATCACTATGCACCTTTAAGAAAGGTTTATATGCTGGTAAGAATGTCTGGGACTAGACTGCCTTTATGCCATGCTTACTTCCCGAATTCATTCAATTCAACAGACACATTAAGCACTTACTATGTTCTAGGTATTAAGGATGAAAGATGAAAAAAAGAATCAGCTTCTGCCTTCCAGGAACTTACATTCTACTATTCATGGTTATTCAGAAGATTTTCCAGTTAAAGAAGTAAAAGATTTGAGATTAGAAAATTTTGCCTTACTTAAAATGGTTTAATGTTAAACATTGAATTTTCAGGGAGGGGAATATTATTATTTTCCCAACTTGTGGGCTACTTTGGTGTGGGAGTCCAGGGAAAACAATGTGAGGGAGTTATTTCCATTTATTCTTCCATTAACAAAATCCTGATAGTATTGTAAGCCATTTATGATTTTTTTTTCCCAAGGGAGGAGTAGCCTTGAATTTTTTTACTTCAAAAAAAAGTATAATGACAAATATTGCTACTTTCCTCATATCATTTAGTCATGGTTTTGCTATTTCTAGATACCTTCTTCAGCAAGTGGCTGCTGATGCCATTAGTTATCTTTAACAGTCACTGCATCATACCAATGAAAATGCCTCTAATCTTTTTTCCCTATTTCTCTGGGTGGTTAATGTTTTCTTGTCAGAATCCTTAGCAAAAACAAGCGGAAAAGGGCACAAACTGGGAAATCTGATCCTAAAATTTCCTTTACTTCCCTAAGAAAATTCCTCATAGCACTAAACTGCCTGCTAGTAGGGAGAACGGTTTTCAGGGAAGTAATTAGAAGAGTCATAGGGGACTTACATTTGTTGGTGGAAGAATCTAGACTCCTATTTTCTTGTGAGGCTAGAGAGCTTGATATAGATGCCTAGGGAAGTGATGACTGCAACCACCAGTTTTTTTCCTAAACAAGTTGGAACCTTTCAGCTTATTCATCCTTAAAAGCATATGTATCATTGTATCAAAAGAAACTACAGAAAATATCCTGTTTTACAATCTATGTTATTTTCCTTCTTTTGGTTTGAGAAAATGTAAGCCAAATATACATATATACATATATATATGTGAGTCATTATTTCCAGGTTATGAATTATGGTTCTTGAAAGGCATAGTAAATCTATTAGATAGAATTCAACTTAGTGAAAAGTACCCAAGTGGCCTGAAACTTAATTCACCACTCTCGTCTAGATTACATCATGCAGTTTCTTTTTCACCTTTGGAATCTGACCTGATATTTATTGAAACTCATTTTAATTCTAACTGATGATATAAGTTCAAATTATTAGAATCCACACGTTGCATCAATGATTCTTGTACCATTATTTTTATATTTTCTCTGTAGGATGGATGTATCTTTCTTTGAGATATCTATTCAATAATGGCAAATCAGATGGATGGCTTAAATTATCAGTTAAGTCTCCAAAGGCTGTTTTAGTGGTACATAAAGAGTGGCTCCCATATATCTGGTACCCTGGCTTTTGCCACATCTATTTAGTTATTTGATAGCAAACTTGAGCTATTAAATCGTATAACTCAAGTTAAGAATTCTACAGAGTTTGATGTATGAAGATAACATAGTAGGTTATAACTGTCCAGAATTCATATACCTTCATTGGAATACATTAATTTAAATTCAATTTAATAAATATTTATTAAAGCTTATTACATGCAAGGATATCATAAGTCACTTTTTAAAAAGTTTTCCTAAAAATATGGGAGGAAAGGAAGAAAATTCTTTTAAGTTATGTCTAAAGAATAATGAGTCTGATAATAGCCATTTTATCTAAAAATAATGAAAGGTACACAGCACCAACTCCCTTAGAAGCTAGGAAAATGATTATGGTTATGGTTAAATTTTTTTCATAATGTTTTTGTTATGAAAAAATTAAAGAAAGAAAAGTATCTCCTTTTGATGTGTTGCATAGTTTGACAGTAGGATACATGGCATGACATTCTGTAGACACTGCCAAGGATATTGAGAATATATATATATATGTAAATGTATAGATAAGAAGATTGTTTTCTTCAAGAATGTTTTTCTGAATTAACTTTGTTCTCTGCTTTTATTAAATGTTAGTGATTTTTATTTTCTGGTATGTTGGCTTTTTTAAAACAGAAAAACAGGATTTATAATTCTTTTCTATGAAGAAAACAAATGTAACTTTTTATAAAAATTTGCCAAAAGACAGAAAATCATACTAGTTTGTCTTACTTTTAAAAAAATAGTTGCAATTGGAAAACTGAGAGTAAAATCATTAGTGGTTACATGTATTTGCACTTGTTTTTTAAATATCTGTTTTATTTCTTTTTAGATAACAGGTGGTTGCATTTTAAATGAACTCTTGATGCCAAATTAGGTTAAATGAATTTTACCATTTTCTGTCTTTAGGAGAATATAAATATCAGTTTTAAAATTCATCAAGCTTTTACTATTGAAAATATCCCTTAGTTTCACAACAAGGAAAGTGAAATTCCTCATCCTATGTTATCTCACTTTAGAATGTCACTATATTCTACTGATTATAAACATACTTAGCTTTAATCGAGAATAAAAAAAAAAACCTTTTCTACTTGCTTTTTTAGTAACAAACTTTATACTGGAATAACTATTTTAGTTGTCTAAATTCACATAGATAGTTGTGCTACAATTCTTTCATATATTCTTTATAAAGTTTGTTGTTAACACTATTCTTAAAGAATTATAAACCATGCTCTGAATTTATTTTTACTATTTATAATGTTGTACCTTTTCTGCATCTGATTTTTATGGCATTCAAAACTCTGTGTATTCAATTTTATGTGCATACTTGTAAGTGAAGATAAATTCAGAAGATGTAAATCTCATTTTTCACCAATCATATGCCTCCCATTTTTTCCTGGTGTTTAGAAAGTCATACCATATCTTAACATTTTATCTCATACTTTAAAAGTATATCTATTAATAAGGTATAAATTACAGAATTTCCCATCAAAGACAGGAATCTTTAAAGTACCAACTTGCTTTATAACTTATAAAAGTCATATGCTTAGGTTTTGTGTAAACTGAGCATTTAAATTTAAAGTTACATTTTAGTAGTTTCAGGACTCTTTGGGTACATCTAAATTAATGTTAATTTTCTAAAATATCCATAAATTCCAGCTGCTAGCAAGAAGGAAATGAATAATTACTCTCAATGATATCTAAATATGCCATATACTTCAATACTCAATGTGGGGGAAAAAAGATTCCATCTTGTTCCCAAAGCTGTTGTCTTTATTGATTGTCAGTAGTAGTGCTTGCCCAGAAATAGTCCATCTATGCTACTACTTACTGTATTATAATAACCCACAGTTTGTTGGGAGGCATTAATACCTATCATAAAGAAAAAGGCCAGTCTGTAGGACAGCATTAAAAAAAAAAGTATAACCGTATTGTGCATATTAAAATACTATCTTATCTTCAGAATAAACATAAAAATATTAAGGTGCTTCAACATTCAGAAAGCTAGAACTCCCATTTTACTTCCCTAGGGACCAAAAAAAAAGAAAGTATCTTCAAACTTTTAGCTGTGGCAAAAATAAACCATTTTCACAGTATTCTGTTCTGTAGCTTTTTGGAATAAAAATATTTGGCAAATAGAAGCTTTATGCTTGCCTATGTTATGTAACATAAATTTTGGTGAGACAGTACAGATATAGCTTTGTTAACAATTTGCCATTGATAATTCATTTTCACTGTAGAAAAAAATGACATTTTAAAAAGTTATTTTGTTTGTTGTTGTAATTCATCCACTCCAAAAATGCTGTTTCCTTTACTTCTTTCCTGCTTACCAGAGAGATGACTAAGAAAAGGGAAAAGGTTGTTTTTGGATGAAATAAGTGGTTTTAGTTTCAGAATTTAAAGCATTTAGTTTGAGTTTATAAACGTGATAGTAGAATTAATCCAGGATCATTACCAACCTTTACCTTTGGTCAAATCAATTGGTAGAGTATGAATTTGTGCATTGTAAACTAATCAGAAAGATGTGCTTTTACAATTTGTTAGGATGTACGCCATCTTGGAAATAGACTGCCAGTCGATTTAGGTCAAAGTCATACTTTTCTACCACATGTGTACAGACAATGTCACAGACAGAATACAGTGGATTGAAGTGAAAATAATAATTATATTCAAGTTTTTTATGTGTTTTTTTTTTTAAACATTTGTACTTTGGATGGTTAGTCATGGTAATAGACTTCAATTTGGAAGTTTTATTTGTTTAAGAACCAGAGTTTTTGATATTTAAAAATATTTACTATACACAGTGGTTCAACCAAAAAAGTATGGCTCAAAATAAATGTACATGGATAATTCAAAGATTTGACCATTTTGCATGTAAAGAATTAGATGTGTACACTATATATTCAAATTTAAAAAAAGAGTATGCACCAAAGGACCCACTCCTGTAAAGAAGCCTTATAGTGTCTTGTGCTTTTCAAGCTAAGATGAAATGTCATTAGTAATTAGTGTATTAATGTAATGATGGGGCAGGAAAAATGTGTCCCTACACACCTACTGTATACCTTTTTGTTATTTTCTTGCACCATTGTTTTTATTGCTGCTAATGTTTATTTAAGAGTTTTTTTTAAAAAGCTTTTTATCCTTTTACTTGATAGATGTTTGCATGTCATTAAAAAAAAACAACTAATGATGTTGAGACTGATGAATAACTTTTGCTCCTTTTGGCTTTTTAAAAAGATATTTTGTCAAGTAAGGAAATACTGTGAGATTTTATTGAAAATATGATTTGTGGTTTTGATGGACTTTTTAATGCTACCTTTAATTTAGTTGAAAATTTATCCCCCCCCCCCCAGAAAAGATGTTAAGCACAAATTAAATATTGATTTAAAAATTTTTGAGGCAAAATTTTTAAAAAATTAAATTTTAAGTCTTCAAGATGACTACATATAATCTTATGATTTAAAAGAAGTTGTTTTTTTTTTTTAAACTGGTTGTGATCATGTGTAGATACTGTGAAATGCATTCAAATGTAGGGGGAGGTATTATAAACAATGTCTATAGTTTCAAATGAAATACTTTTCCACCATCAGTTTGTATATTTTCCCTTTCATCACTGTAACACATACAAACTTTGTTGTTTCTGCTCCTTTCCCCCGTGCATGTGGTATGTCCATTAAGTTGTTTTGACGTAGTAATGCCTGAATCAGAAATACAGCAACTTTGAAACCAAAGATCAATAAAAGTATTTCCCTTTCCCCCTTCATGTATTGATTTTTGTATATCTTGTCTGCCTGAAGTATTTTTTGAATGGTTGCTTTTTAGCTTTACAAATCATGAGCAACACTGAATAACTTTTCAAAACATGTTTTCCTATTTCTTAAAGGATTGACCTAGGTATGAGGTTGGACAAGTTCATGATGTATGTCGTGTTTCAAAGCTTTATGCTGTTAAATTCTTTTTAACTTTATGCTCTAAGATCACAGAAGATATCTTTTGATTCTAAAGAAGATAGTTCTATTGATTATGTGTGCATAGTATTTCAAATACTGTGGTTTATTGGACTTCAGCACCCAAATAGAATTATGATTCACAAAGTAATTGTTGTGTAGTACTTGTTATAACAAAATGTTTTTATTTATTGTTTCATAATCCTCAAATTTAAGGAGTATGTATATGATTCTTTGCACATTTCATGACACTGGTCTCATCGATATTCTTCAGGATTGATATGCTGTTAGAGTTAATTCCCTGGGTCAGATTATATCAGAGAGCACAGAAGCATTTTCCTCAAGGTTTGTAAAGGTAGTCTTTACTTTAGTAGTAGGGAAATTTAACTGTATCTCAACTCTAACTCATATTTATTCTTCTGAGAAAGAAAGTGACTAACAAACTCACCTTCAAATTCCAAACACATTTATTAGGGACTCAAGGTTATATTTATAAATATTCTTACTTACATTGAAGTAAGGAATATGTTCTCCACTTTTAAGGATTAAACTGTTTGTGCAATGGACTCCCAGTAAAACAAGCAAATTGTTACTCATCTGTGCTTTGAAAACTTCGTAGTACAAGACTGAATTATAATAAAACAAGTATAAAATCCACGTGGTGGTATTAAAAGTGTACCATTGAGGCAGCTAGGTGGCTCAGGGGATTGAGTGCCAGGACTAGAGATGGAAGGACCTGGGTTCAAATTTGGCCTCAGATACTTCCAAGCTATGTACTGTGGGCAAGTAATTTCATGCAAGTTGCTTAGTTCTTACCACTCTTCTATCTTGGAACCATTACTTGTATTGAATCTGAGACAGAAGATAAAGGGAAAGAAAGAGAGAAAACCATTGAGGAGAGGCACTATATTTTCACCTTTGGCATCCCAGTTATAGTGCCTAGTATGTAAGTACTTAATGAAGCTTATGATTGACTTTCAAGGTGGTCAGACTGATATCTTTATGAAATGGTTCTTAAAAATTCCTCTGCAGTTGTGCTTGACTCAGATGTTGGTTGAGATTCCTGTCCCCGGCACCTGGTGTCCTGGTGCAAAATTCATAGAACCTGCTGTTTAAAGACAACTTAATTCATTCCTCCCCTTTTTTTTTCACCTTCATGTAGGAAGTAATATTGATGGTGTGGAGTAACTTCATGAGGACATGGCTTTTAGAAATTATATTTCATTTAGTAAGACTAACTTCCAGTTCTCCCCTTAGACTTCACTGTTTGAATTTTTGTTTTACCCCCGGATATGTAATTGCGATGATTAAAAGTACTGCTCCTTCATAGCTCCACTGTTAAAGATTTATTAGCATCTTAAAATAGTAACTATGTGCAATATATCCCTCAAAAGGTCTGGAAGGAAAAAAATAAATGCTGAAAGTAATTGAAAATAAATTTCAAGAACTAAATGCATTTTAAGAGGAAAAGGTGTGCTTTTTATCTGAAGGTTCTGAGAATGCTCAATAATACATAATCATTTGTAGTAATAGTTATTCTAATGAAGAGGATGCCTTCCATTGCTATGCATTGTTAGAAGCTTCATAATCAGCAGTAAGAAGCACGTAGGAGATGTGTCACTTGCAGAATTCTTGTCAAATATGCCAATATACAAAATGGCCATCTCAAGTGAGTGAGTGTTAGAGGTAAGAAAGAAGAGACCTACTGGGGGCTGAACCTTTTCTATAACAAGGTACATACTGTGTCTGAAAGAAGGGATGAAAGAAGATACTTGGTTGTCAGCGAGTTAACTCGCGAATTAATATTGAATTTTTTAATCCCTCCTGTTCTTCTTAAACATTGAAGAATGACAAGAAAGCTGGCCGTCACCACTGTTGCAAAGAGTAGAGCAAGGTCAGCTAATTGTAAGTAGACAAATGCTTAACATCCCAGCTGAGCAGAAACAAGTAAGTGCACACTGCCATTTAATCTAGTGATTGCAAACTCATTTCCACTTTGCAGGGGCCCCTCCCACCCAACATTGACTTTGTTTCATTCCCATGGGATTCTTTAGTTCATGTATTATTGAGAAGCAGGTGGATAAATTAACAGGGTAATGAATTAGGAGTCGGAAACTAAAATTAGTTCCATTTCTACTTTCTTCTACCTGTGAGGCCTTGGATAAGTCACTTAACATCTCTGAGATTATTTTCCTCACTTATAAAATGAGGGAGGCTGGACTGAATAATTTCTTAGGCCCCTTCTAGCTCTTCACATTCTGAGTATGAGGAACAGAAAAGTCAGCTTGACTGGATGGCATAGTATAAATAGGAAAAACTTCAAATATGGCAGAAAAGTCAACCAAGATAATGACAGAAACTACACACACACACACACACACACACTATATTTGGTAATTTCAGCTGAACATTGAGATTAGAGAGCATATATGATAGGGCAGTAAATGAGAAAAGAGGCTGTAGAGAACAAGAGTAGATTATGGGATTTAAGGTATTTGAAGAAATGAGAGTCAGAGAGCAGTTCAATGGATATTAAAGTCTCCTGGCATCCTACATATAAGGGCATTAGTTGAATGGTTGAAAGAAATAGTGAGCTAGATATTTGTATTACTTAGTTTTGAATTGATTGATAAAAAAGACTTTCAGGGTCCAGATGGCCCCCCGAAATTTTAAACTTATTTTTCCAGTAACCTGCCTCATTAAGTCTTGGAAGACCCTTAATTTCTCTGAATCTCAAGTTTCCTCATCTATAAATTGATTTTATACTTGATAACCTTAAGATCTCATCCTCAGTGATTCCAATAACCTTGAAAGACCTTTTCCTAGCATGTGTGTCTCATGTGGTCCCAGTAGATTGCCTGGCTAGGAACAGATCAGGGCAAATATCAGATTACAGGGGGGGGGGGGGGAGCTACTTCAAAAACTTCCGTGTGATAGTAATTCACATTTAATTATGAAGCACATGACATTTTATTTGATCTTCACAATAACCCTAAGCATCACTGCCATTTTGCAAATGAGACTATCTTAGTGCTGTATCTTAAACCCTTAGTGCCATATATAACTCCAAGACTATAATGTGAAGAGAAGATGCCAACCCACACTGATAGAGGAAGTGTCCTGTATCAGCGAAGGCACAGGCCTGGTCCCTGAGTCTCCCTGGATCCCTGTGTCTAAGGCCATGGAGCCAATACAGTTTTCCATAGTGGATACAGTGCTGGGTCTGGAGTTAGGAAAACATCTTCCTGATTTCAAATCTGGCCTCAGATGCTTACCATAGCTGTGTGGCCCCGGGCAAGCCATGTAAGCCTGTTTGCTTCGGTTTCCTATCTATAAAGTGAGTTGGAGAAGGACATGGAAAACCACTCCAGTGTCTCTACCAAGAAAACTCCAAGTGGGACCACAAAGAGGCTTGACAGGAGTGAAGTGACTGAATATCAAACATTGAATGACACTGGAAACACCTGTTCATCCTCCATACAATTTCTATCTAAGGTTTGTTAAAAATGGATCTGGTAAAATGCTGTGCTACAATTGTAGGTAACATGTAACTGACAGGAGAGTTTTTGGACGACCATTTTTGTTGAGTGGCAATCTAAAGGTGTTAGGACAATGATGGGTGCGATGCCAGAGCATGCTCTGGGTTGGTGGGGGCTTTAGAACTCGAATTCAGATACTTGGCTTTCAGAAGCAGCAAAGAGGAATTCATGAGCTTCCTTTCCCCTCCTGTGCTCTAGTTATTCTCTGTACTACAGCTCCATAGTGGTCCTAAGCAATGATTGAACAGGTGTTCATATTCAGGTTGGGAGTAGGAAAGTAGGGCAACCTAATAATGGTGCGGCTTGTCTAACTTTAGTCTTCTCTGTTTAATCCGTTGTCTAGCACGATATTTATTTCCCCGGTAGGAGAGTGGGGCAAGATGGTCTACAGGCTGCGTGGGATCACATAGATATAAGGAAATATCTCAGTGGAACCTTTTAAAAATAGGTTCCAGAGAGAGCACGCAGCCCTTTGAGAAGCTGCCAGGAAAGAACTCCCAGTAAGAGGGTTGCTTTTCCATATAATGGTGTGAGAGAGTCTAGAGACTGGCAAGGTTAATAAACCATGTTGGACCTCAGCCTCCGTTCTAGTAAGAAGCAACGAAGGTGTCTGGGCAAGTGGGAACTCCTGGAGAATGAAAGCCGACTAAGACAGCCCACTTGTATGAGAGGTTAAAGAGTACTTTGTGGGTGGGAATCTATCCCTAGATGGGGAGGAAGATTTCTAGGCTTTCCTGGAAGGAAGGTACAGTCATAAATGTGTTTGAAGATCTGGAAGAAAGGAGCTAGACTGATGCTGAGTGGAGCACCTTGATTTATAGGGTTTTATTATTTTATGCTTTGAAATGTCAATACCAGCTGAGCCTTATTAGTCATGCTTGGGCAAGGGATTTTTAAAAAATTAATTAATTTAGGGTATTTTTCCATCATTACATGATGTATGTATGTTCTTTCCCTCCCCACCACCCTTCCCCCTCCTGAAGCCAATGAGCAATTCCACTGGGTTTTACATGTATCATTGTTCAAAACCTATTTTCCATATTATTAATATTTGCACTAGGGTGATAGTTTAGAGTCTACATCCGCAATCATATCCTCATCAAACCATGTGATCAAGAAGTTGGTTTTCTTCCATCTTTCTGCTCCCACAGTTTTTCCTCTGAATTTGGATAATGTTCTTTCTCATAAGTCCCTCAGAATTGTCCTGGATCACTGCATTGCTACTCCTAGAGAAGTCCATTATGTTCAATTGTACCATAGTGTGTCAGTCTCTGTGTACAATGTCCTCCTGGTTCTGCTCCTCTCGCTCTGCATCACTTCCTGGAGGTTGTTCCAGTCTCCATGGAATTCCTCCACCTTATTATTTATTACTTTGAGCACAATAGTATTCCATCACCAACATATACCACAATTTGTTCAGACATTCCCCAATTGAAGGGCATCCCCTCATTTTCCAATTTTTTGCCACCACAAAGAGCACAGCTATGATTATTCTTGTACAGGTCTTTTTCCTTATTATCTTTTTGGGTACAAATCCAGCAGTGCTACGGCTGGATCAGTCTTTTAGCACCCTTTGGGCATAGTTCCAAATTGCCCTCCAGAATGCTTGGACCAATTCACAACTCCACCAACAATGCATTAATGTCCTGAGTTTGCCACATCCTCTCCAATATTTCTTACTTTCCTTTGCTGTCATATTAGCTAATCCACTAGATGTGAAGTGATACCTCAGAGTTGTTTTGATTTGCATTTCTCTAATTATGAGAGATTAGAACACTTTCATGTGCTTATTGATGGTTTTGATTTCTTTATCTGAAAACTGTCTATTCATGTTGGGCAAGAAATTTTTGAAAAGCAGATATCCCAGAAATTTTGGAGTAAATGTTCTGCTTGTAGGCTCCAATTTAGCTATATTCCTTGACCTTTGCCTGGCAAATTGGTAAAAACCTCTGATCTCTTCCTTTTGACGCATCATAACCAGGTTCCCTGTACACCACTGTGTTTCATGTTTCCTTATCTTCCCTCTACACTTTGTCTCAATACTATCCCACCTCATGATCTCATGGATTCCATGGGTTCAATTTCATCTCTGCTGATGATCCTTAAATTTAAGTATTCAGCCCTGACATCTCCTCTGACCTCTATTCTCACATTTCCAACTTCCTAGTGGATATCTTGAACTTTATGTCCTATACCCCCATAAACACGTTATGTCCCTAACTGAGCTCAGTCAGCTCTCCTGAAGTCCTCTCCTTTTTTCCTAACTTCTCTATTACTATTGAGGGCACCATGATCCTCCCAGTTACCCCAATTTGCAACCTAGGTCAAGCCTTGAATCTTCTCTCATCCCATATCAAATCTGTTGCCAAGTCCTGTTGATTCATAACATCTCTCCTGTGTGCCACCTACCTTCTCTTCTAACAACCCCCTAGAGAAGTATTGCTTTGTGTGCCATTGTAAGAAACTTTTGGTTTTATTTTGCTTTGTTTCCAATACTTTTTATTTTTTCAGTTGTATGTAGAAAAAAAATTTTGATTGTTTTCTAACATTTTAGAACCAGATTTTTCTCTCTCCCTCCCCTCCCTTCTCCCTGAGGTGGTGAATAGTGTGCTATAGGTTATACCCATACTTTCATGTAAAAATACATATTTCCCCATTGCTCATATCGTGAGTGGAAGACCCTTATCACACACACAATAGAAATCTTATGAGGAAAATATAGTGGAAGATGGTGTGCTTTGATCTGCACTCAAGACTCCAAGAGTTTTTTCTTTGGCTGTGGGAAGCATTTTCATCTCGAGTCCCTTGGGGTTTATCTTGGAGACTGCAAGAGACTTCTGATTAGTCTCCCTATCTCAAGTTCTCTCCCCATCCAACCCATCCTTCACTCAGCTATTTGACTTTACTACCTTTTAGGCATTTTCCCCACCTTTTCTGTCCTTTTTTCACCTTATTCCCTTCCACACACACTTTATGATCAGTGGTCTTCTGGTTGTTCCTTGCACACAATATTCTATATACTTACTACAGATATTTTCACTGGCTCTCCTCCTGTGCCTGGAATTCTTAACCTCATCATCTCCATCTCTGGCCGGAATTCCCTCTTTTCCTTCAATTCTGAATATATAATGTTCACTTTCTGATATATATATATATATATATATATATATATATATATAATCTCACTTTCTACAAGTAGCCTTTCCTGGTCTCTCTCTGTCTTTGTCTCTTTTATCTTTCCCTCTCTCTGTCTCGTGATCTCTTATCTGTCTCTCTCCTCTCTCTCCCTCTGTTTCCATCTCTCTCCTTCCTTCCCTCCCTCCCTCCCTCCCCCCACCCTAAATATCAGTTCCAGCAGAAGAGCTCTAAGGGATAGGCAATTGAGGTCAGGTGACTTGCCCAAAGTCACAGATAGGAAGAGTCTGAGCCAAATTTGAACCCAGAACCTCCCATTTCCATACCTGACTTTTCACTGAGCCATCTAGTTGCCTTCAATCTCTAGTGCTAGCACCTTCCCTCTATTGAGCATATAGATATGTCATATAGCAAGTCTTAATAAATGCTTGTTGACTCTATTCATTCTTGGGATACTTAGGCATTGTGATTTAGTGTCATTAAACCCTGCTGCTTTATTATTTCCATCCAGTTGGCCAAAGTTGGCCGGTCTTTCATTATAACTCTTTCCCCTAAATGCCTCACAGGATCATCGATTTTGAAATCCAAGGGATCAAAATATCAAAGATATTGGACGAGGAGGAACTTCAGACTTCATTTATTTCAATCTTATTTCTTAGATGAAGAAAATGAGGCCAAAAGAGCAGTTAAGTGACTTGCCCAAGGTTATATATAGGTCATGGCGAAGCTGGGATTTGAACCTACATCCTCTAATTCCAAATCCAGCTCTATATTGTAGCAGGATGGAGTTCCTACTTATGTTATACTTATGTTATGTTATCGACTAAACAAGACTAGCATACCCTAGAATATGAATGCTCTGAGGTCTCTGCACATAAATGAAGTTCCAGCATCAGAAAATTATTCCCTTGTCTTTGACTCTTCTCAAAATGTAGGATGAAGAAGCTTTCTATTTTAGAACAGGTCACTTATGTTATACTGAAGATACACGTACTGACTCATGTTTTAGTGCCAAGTCTTCGTTCTTTTGTTGTGTCTGCTGTTTGTAATGTATAGCTGCCAAAGTTGAACCCATTCCTATTAGAGAATTTATTAGCTCATTAAACTTCCCACATCTCCTGGGGAACAAGTCAGCCTAACACATAGAATTAATATACTGTTATTCTGTTATTACACATATGTGGCAATATATTGTATATATTAATATAATGTTAATATATGTGTTTTAGTATGATTTGCAGGGTCTATACCTTAGAATGGACACCTTCATAGCACAGTGAATAGGCTGCAGGCCCTGGAGTCAGGAAGAGCTGAGTTCATATCCAGTCTTTACTTAATAGATATGTAACCCTGGACAAGTCACTTAACCCTGTTTGTCTCAGTTTCCTCATCTGTAAAATGAGTTGGAGAAGGAAACAGCAAACCATTTCACTGTGTTATCTTTGCCAAGAAAATCTCAAATGGGATTACAAAGAGTTGGACTTGACCAATCGACTAAACAAGAATAGCATATCCTAGAATATGAATGCTCTGAGGCCTCTGCATCAGAAAATTATTCCCTTGTCTTTGACTCTTCTCAAAGTGTAGGATGAAGAAGCATTCTATTTTAGAACAAATCTCCCATTTGATAGAAGAGTAGTGTAAGGGGTAAATTTAGGGCTGAGACTGAATATATTTTTAGTTGGTCACCAGGGATTTAAATTCTAAATCCCAATGAAATACTCAAGTCAGAATGGAATTTTATGGTGATTTATTTACAATAGAAGGAAGAAATTAAGAATGAGAGAGAGAGAAAAGGGAAAAAATCTGCTCCAGCCTGTCTGAGCCAGGCAGGCGCTCAGAGACCTCAGCCAAGGGGCCTCTCCAGAAAGCCAAGGAAAGGGGAGTCAGCCTTATCACTCACCACGTGACTGTCTAAAAGGAAAGCAGTCTGAGGTCTCACGCTGAGCTCCTCCAGGGTCGAGTTCCACGGCCAAGTCCACAAAAAGTCCCTCTCACAGGAAGTGATGCGAAATATAAAGGCAATTCTTTACATCACTTCCTGTGTCTCTCATGTATCAATGGTAACTTAAACTTGGCTTAGGACAGCCCAAGGGTCCAGTTAGTTGTTTCTGATTTGTCACTTGCTAGCATACGTGGGTCAAAGGCCTTCCTCCCCAACACCTAATCCTTCCTGGTTGCTAGAATTCTAAAGACTAAACAGTTTCTAAATCTAAAATTCACAGTAGTAAAAAAAAGAAGCACATTGAGGCACCTTCACCAGCTTCCCAAATTCTCCCAGAACCAGCTCTGTCTGGGGCGATTATCAAGCAGTCCTTCCTCGACAACAGTATAGTGTGGAAAGTTTTTGAAAGCTAAATCAGAGGAAGGGAAACCATGTCCAAGCTGCCCTTTGAGTACAAGTGATGAGCTGTCATCCTCGGACCAGGCTAACCAGTTTCTGAGACTGATTCCCCAGCAGTGGCTCCATTGTTAAGATCTTGACTTCCATTCATGCTTTGTCCCAACAATACCTGATTTGTCCTCGCTCTCCCTTCACCTCAGATTCCTCTGGTAATTATCTTCAATTCACCTGATCAAGAGTCTGCTCACAGCTGACATTTACTAGCCAGCCTCAACACTTTACCTTGGCTCCATTTCTGCTCATTATCTCTGCCTACCAGCTTTACCCAACCTGAGTGTTTTATTTATTTATCCATGTAAATGTTCCTTCCTCCTGGTTGAATGCAATTTCCTTGAAAGGCCAGGACTAAACTAATTTTTGTCCTTGTATTCCCATACCCTAACAAAGTTGCTGGCCTATAGTAAATGTTTAATACATTTTTATCAAATTGAATTTAATTGCTCTCCACTTCAGTGGGCAAGTTTTAGAAATAACTCCCGATCATTCCCGGCAGACTGACCAATTCCAGACATCTATTTCTCAGTCATTACAACTAATCCTTTAGTTTCACCACAAACTCTGCCTCATTTCGGTTGGAAATTTTTATCTACGTCATTTTGGTTCAGCTAATAGGAGCCTCCTCTAAGGATGTTAAATAATTCATAGATGTTCCTACTGTGTAATATGCTGTTTGGGTTACTACAAAGAACATTAACAACGATTATAATAATTTCACATAGTTTAATAAGTGTATGCTAATTGACATAACAAGAAAGCCAAAGAATGGCTTGTTCAATAAATGTTTTACTTTCTTGTAAAGAGAGTGGAGACTTTGGACAATGCTTGTTTGGAATATAAACTGTTTGTAAAATGTGAATGAGGATGATGGAATGAGAAGAATTCTGTATCACCTAATAAATTAGATAAACCGTGGAAGGTAAAAATTTGTTTAAAGAAAGCTTGGTGAAAGACTCAAGGAATTTTAAGGACAAAAATGGTAGGAACAGAAGTGAAAGAATAAAGGATCCACAAGTGTTTTCACCAGTAAAGACAGTAGAACTCTTTGAACTCAAACATCCCAGTCATAGATATACTTATAAAGGATGTAAAGAGAAAACAAATGAGAACAGCAGTCATGCTAGAGGTAACACAATTGTAAAAGTGCTCCATTCACAAAGTCTTTGAAGGAGGGGGAAAGATTCTAAAAACTTAGAAAAAAGTCATGGACATTATACTTTAGTAGAAAAAGTTTAAATATACTTCCCCCCAAAATAGTGCCTAATAAATAAATTATTATTTTGCTATCTAGATAAAAATATTTATGTGAATCATCTACACATGTAGCCATTATGCCTTCAAACAGGAATAAGCATGTTTTCTCAATATTCCACAATATGAATTTTATAACCACATAATTGAAAGAGAAAGAATCCATTATGCTTTATTATTTGTTAACTTTAAAAAAAAACAGATTCAGTAAAGCAAAACAATTTATTCAAATAAGTTGAGTCCTATATATACATTAACATCTTTCAAGATTGCTTTAAATTAATGACAATGGAGAAATGTCTGCCAAGTGTGATCAGGACAAATAAGAAACTGAAAAAATTAGTAGTAAAGTATGTCAGAGAAATTGTTATAATTGAAAAAAGAATTTAGGTATATGATGCAGAGTTGAAGAATGACAGATCTGCGTTCTCTACTAGTATTCTTGTGATATTAAGAGAACATGAGAAGTAGGGCTACCATTATCTTGCGATGTCCTTCCGAGGTGAATTTATGGGAACATGTAGGCAATCCCACAAAGGGTGGCCAAGCACGGATGAGTTGTGATTTATGTTGTTGGATGGTATAATCAAGTCCATGAAATCACAGTTCCATTTGAATAAAATACCATAGCCCCAAAGTTTATTGGTATAAAACAGCTGAGTTTTGCTGGGGAAAACATTATATAGATTACAATCTCTTGTCAGGTAATTCCTTGACTACATCATTTGGAAATGGTAGCTTAACTTACCTTTAGAGCTGGGACATGGCATTTATTTGTGTACTATAGGCAAATTGCTCCCTCTGGGTATTACTGTCCACTTCAGACTTAGAACTTTCCCTGTAATACATGCAACTTGACAGCACAAGATAAATATCTATAGTATGTGCCATGAATCCAAAATCTTCTGGCATTAAAAGTATTCATTTATAAGAAGTACAATGTATTCATATGTGACACCTCTTACAGGTGTTGTACCTTGGGCAGCTGCATACTCTGCTCCTGACACCTAAACTGAATTCTTCTCATTTTTCACTTTCTCTGTAACACATCCTTCCTCTAAATTGAAGGTTTCAGGAGCATTAAGTGCTTAGGAATTATCACTGATGGCCTTTAAGTCTGTAATCAACTTTCAAAACCAGAAGTCATTTCAAATATGTGAAATTATTTCATGCATATGAAAATTTTTGCTGGTAAACAACATTTACATTTTAAACTATTTCACTTTTGTAATGCCAACATGCAATGATAATTCTGATTTAATTGTCCTTGTGGAAAGAAAAACAGATCTGTTCCCTGAATTCCATTGAGCTTTTCTGTCTATACCTATGCCCACAGAATTTTCCTTTGGAGTCATTTGCTGATGGAATGTTACTGGGAATCAGTTGCTCTTTCTAATTTTTTGTTTGTAAATGCTGTTTCTATTTCTTCATGTAGTATATCCAGAATGTGTGTAGAGTCCAAATATGGCAGCTCCACTATTTTCAGTGGCAAAGCATTTATTATTTTACTAATGCAAATGCTTTCCAGTTTTCTTGTCTCTATTGCTCTTCTAGTTTCATCTTTGAAGTCATCTTTAGGATGACTTGGCTTAGTTTTGATTCATCACACTTTTTTTTAAACTTGTTTTTCCTCCACTGCTTCTTGTTCTTTCATGTTCTCCAAAGAAATTGCAAATATATTTTAATCTAAACCAAGTTCATCTTTTTCTGCCATGTCTCTCCCCTTGGCAGAGATCAAGTTTTTGCTGGCTGAGGCAATCTAAACTCTTTGTATCTCCTTATGGCAATTGATTTGCATTGCTTTAAACTTCTTTAGGAAATGACTAGTCTTGGTCAATATCCATTTCTTCATCTATTTCCCATTTTTCAGCTTTAGTTACTTGTTTAGGTAGGTCATGGTGAAGTATTTTAGTTGTATAATATCTCTTTCTCATTTTTTTTGTGTTAATTTTGATTTTTGCTTTAGCAATTGAGTGATTATACTGTATTCACATATCTGATTTGGAAATGACTGCCAGCTCAGTAAGCATTTCCTATTTCTTTAAATATAATTAATGCATTTTTAGTTACTTTTTTTTTTTGGTCATTTGGTGCTAGCCATGCTTCGTGCCTCCTAAGTGTTTTCTGAAAGAATGTACTTGTAATGTATAGGAGTGTGGGTTCTGTGTAGTAGGCAAGTCCATGGCCTCTCTCATTTTTTACCTTTAAACAATATTTTCTAGTGGTTTTCACCATCCTTCTCAGTATATCCACTTTTTTTCACTGAAGACACCACATAGCAAAATATATATATCCATAACAATTTAATTTGGAAGTTTTAATCAAAGAATTCAAGGAATTCATCTCCCTCTTTATCCTTTACAACATAACAACAGATGCTGGCACATAAATTGCAATTATTTTCACAATGAAATCTCTTCAAATGCTTATCATGAGTACTACCATATGAGAAAACAAATTCTCTCAAGAAATGATATCCCATTCCTTCATGCCAAGCCTCCTCTCTGGTCCCCTGCCTTTGGGAGGAAGGGGAGAAGGGGCATTCCATCAGTTCCTCCTAATTGTCCCCTCACCTGAGCTGCCTAAGGCTCTGAGAGTATTCCACCCTCAGGCCAAACCCCTAGAGACATTGACAATTGTGGGATTCATTCTTCAATTTTTAACAAACTCTTAGTCCTACCCTTCCTATCCTAATGGTATTGAACCACTGAGTTTCATCATTCATATCCCACCCCCCAATACCTGATCCTTTAGCCCTCCCCCAAAATGTTCCACTCCCCAGTACCTACTTGTTCCACAGTACTCTCTGGAATATCTGCTTTTACAAGTTAGGAACTTGTTAAGGAAGGAAGGGAAGGAGGAAAAGATTAAGTGTCCACTTTATAAATAATAGGTAGATGCTATTATTAATCCTATTTTACAGTTGAGAAAATGAATCAAACAGAGATTAAATATTCTTCCTGGTGCAAGTGTCTGGGGCTACATTTGAACTCAGCTTCTCTATGCATCTCTCTATATACCATGTATCTGTGCTGGGCCCCCTTCTTTTATTTCACTTGATTTTCCTGTTTATTCCTATAGATTTAATTCTCATCTCTAGACTGATGGTTCACAGTTCTACTTATTTAGCCTAAGATCTCTTCTGATCTCAAAGTGAATGCCCCATAGACATTTTAAATTCAGCATTTCTAAAAGGGAACCCATTCTCTTTTACCCCACAAACCCTCCCTCTTCCAAACTTCTTTATTATTGTCAAGCATGCTACCATCCTCTTAGGCACCCGCTCTCAGCCTAGGTGATATTTCTCCTCTTTTTTGTAACTGATGAGGAAACTGAGGCTGAGAGAAATTAAGTCACTTTCCTGGGATTGCACAGATAGTTAAGTGTGTTTTGGGGGGCTATAGCAACAAAAGATAGATATATATATATATCAGCCCAGCACAGTTCACCTATAAACCAAAATTTGCAGATGAGGAACCTGAGGCTCAGAGACAAGGAAAAAGTTCCTAAAATCGCAAAGCTACTAAGTATCTTAGGGTGGAAGTACAATGTGTCTCCCCTCCCAGCCTAGGTCACTTTCCAGCACACTATGATGCTTCTCTCCTTACTTCTAATGTGCCATTGCCCTCTCACTCCTTTTTCTAGTATATCCAAGTTAGAAAAAAATTTTTAAATTTCATCCAATCATAGGTAATAAGTCCTGAAAAGATGCAATCTCATGCTTATGTCCTTGCAAATATTTTACTCCAAGAATCCTGTGTGCCCTTATGCCCCTCATTTGGGAGTGCTTTCTCACAGTCTTTTTTATGGGGGGCAAAAACCGGACTCTAATCTCCTGACCCCACTTTGCATCCTCAGGAAAGAAGATGCCCCTCCCAGGATAAATTCATCACCTCTAATTACTGCCAATTCCAGCCTTGATTGACACTACCTCCCTCAGCCTCCTCCCTCTTCTGACCTGAGGGCTGGGGGATGGTGTTCCCAACTCCTCCCAATGCCTTCCTTTATCAAGGACAGATACTGGACTCTCAGCTCACTAACCTTTGCATCTGCTTCCTTGTCTGGTTTCGGTTCCCCCGAAAAAGATGGCCCCATGCCGGGTATCCCCTCGTGTCCAGCCCACTCCCTGCTTTCCTCCCTTCTTTTGTGCCTTGTCTTTCCCTTAAGATTTTTAGTCTGTAAATTTATGGAGGGCATAAACTATTTTTCTTTCTAGTAATTGTATTCCCAGGACTTAGCACAGTCCCTGGCACATCATAGGCATTTAATAAACGTTTAATGGATTGGAACAGAACTGATTTTCTTCCTTTTTTATTATGTTAACACCGAATTTGTTCATTTCTCACATATAGATTAAATATCCTTACCAAGCAGTGATTCCCTCAGGGATAAAGGTATCATAGAGGATAAAGTGTTGGACTTTTAGTCAAGACCCGAGTTCAAATCCTACCTCAAAACACCCTTAACGATCTGTGCAACCCCAGGAAAAGTTACTATCTCAACCTCAGTTTCTTCATTAGTTCCAAAAAAAAGGAGGAGGGACAAAGAGCTTCTATGTCAGTGTTAGTCGTGAGGAATAAGTGAAATGACGTGGGTAAAGTGCGTGGCAAAAAAACAAAGCGCTATATAAAGGTTCATTATCATCATTAGTATAATGATCTCTATCGTTATTATTAAACGTCTGCTGTAGGGTTCCAAACCGAGGCTAGGATATTCCCGTCCATTTCGTAAGAGAAAGCCATTCAGGAAACGCGAGTGCTCTGGGGCCGGCCTACCCTCCTTCCCCACCCCCCCACCCCCCACCATTGGTAAGAGAGGAGCTTTTTCCATGTGCAGCAAGCACACAAGGCATTTACAAGCTGGAACCTCGGCGGATACGACCCATTTCCTGGGAGTAACTAATCGGAGTGGAGCAGCTTCAATAGCCCGCAAGACAAAGGCAGACTAGGAAACCATGTCAACATGACCGTGTTACGCCGCTCCTCCTCTCCTGGCGCAGGCCACTCGGGGGTGGGGGGTGGGGGGTGGGGAATATTTTAACTGCAAAAGAGATCCGTCAGTGTGTGGAGGGCCGTTTCCCTCCCGACACCTCCCTCCCACTCGCGACTTCATTGACAATACGGCGCCGGGAGTTCCCGGGGCTCCTTCCCCGCGCCCTCCGCCTTCCTCCCTCGTTCCAGGGCCCCTGGCAGGGAGGATCCCGGACAGACTGAACAACCCCCCCCCACCCCCATTCTCCTCTTCTCCCCTCTCCCCTCTGGCGCACACGTCACCCGGGAGATCTAGTGGCAGACGGGAGAGAAAGGGTTTCTGAATCAGAAAACTTTTTTTTTGAATTTTGATTACTCCAGGATATTGAAAATGGAAATTTTGTACCGCGTGTCCCTAGCTCCGTTTTTTTTTTTGTTCTTGGTGAACAACAAAAACAAGGGGGGAGGGGGGAGATACAGAACAATTTCACACCTGAAATTGAAGGAGCTGATTACTGTCATTTTGATGATGTGCCTTTTATAACGTTTGCAGTGCTTAAGAAAGACTTTATGGTTTGGAGCCTGAGCACTTTAGAGTGATTCAAAATTATTGAAGAGCTACAAATTTTATAAAGTGCCTCAATTTGTTACTGACTCAAGCAGCCCCGGAGCTGCTCAGCAGAGCTTTTAGTGCTATGCACAGCCTGCAAATGCTCTCCTAATCCTCCCAGGTGTCTCTGCTTCACGTGTGTCCATCCTGGAGGCTCCGGGTGCTCGGAGACACACGCCCACTCTATCCCCAAAGGGGGCAGCTTCGGGGCTCTCCATCCGAGGCCCACGTGGCACAGAAGCTGCCTCCTCACGGGTGAATAATTTGGGCAACTCAAAAAACACAAAAGCAGTCTTCCATTGTCGTTCTGGCTTTGCCAGGATAAAAAAAAAATTAAAAAAGAAAGAAAGAAAAACTTCTGGCCACCTAATTGGAAGTCTCAAGGGGAAGAAGACAGTCTAGAAATTGCAAAATGGGAGGCATCATGCTTTAAAGGCTCTAGGGTAGATTTGAGAGACTAATGTTGAAAAAAGTAGGTGCTTTTAAACTGGAACTTTTCAAGGGATGGATGAGTAAGTGCTTATTCGCTGCTTTGGTTCCCACTGCGGACTCTGCCTTGGCAGCTTTTGACACAGATCTGTTTGGGCTCAACAGAGGGCTTTGCTGACCTTGCCCGCAACAATAAGGCGTAATTTGTGAAATGTCCAATGACCGAGGAGTTGAGATTTTTGTTTGGAAAGCCATGGCTCCATTTGTCGCCCCAGCAGAGGTTGCAGCATCTTTTTCTTTCTTTCTTCAAGGTGTTTACAGCTTCTGAACGTTTTTGTAGTATGATTCAGATGCACTGCTGACATGAAAGTCATGCTTGGTCTATTCAGAACCATCGTTATCCTATAAAACAGCTCAGCACTTTTACTGAGGGGTTACACAATCAGGAAGGAAAATCAAGCTTATTGAACACGGAAGCCATTGAGTGGAACGATGAGGGGGAGGGGGTGGTGGTATTGGTTCAACAGCAGACACCTATCTGGGAATAGCTTGTATGCCTGAGACTACAGGGAATGTTCCCAAAGAGCTGCAAATGATTTGCCCAAGTCCCAACTTCTCCAGGAAGTCTTAAAGAGCCTTTCCTCTGAGCCATTTCCTTCTCTAAATCATTTTACAGATAAAAAAACTGAGGCAAACAGGGTGAAGTGACTTTATAGGACTACTACGTGTCCAAGACTGAATTTGAACTCAGATCTATCACAACTCCAGCCTCAATGCTTCATCCACTGTATCAACCCCTTGCCCAAAGTCATATTAGCTACAATGAATTAGAGGCAGGAATTCCACCCAAGTCAACCAATGCATACTCAATGCCAGTGATGACAAACCTTTTAGAGACTGAGTGCCCATGTGAGTCCCTTCTTCCCCCACTTCCCCAACACCTTACCCCAGGCAGGGGAGGTGCTGTGTAGAGGGGCAGGTGATGAGAGAAGTGTCCTCAGACATGCCAGGAGCAGGAGAAGAGGAGCAGTGTTCTCAAGCACACTCCAGCATGCGTGCCATAGGTTTGCCACCATTGCTCTATACATTACTGCCTTTAGATGTGGTCATAGGGAGATTTGAGAAGAGTACAAAGATAATTCCTAAATCTGCTTACACAAGTCCTCTCTTATTCCTCATCCTCTTTGAACTCTCTGAAAGATAAGATCCTATTGACTCCCTCCCTCCTCATGACAAATTCAATAAACATTTATTAAATTATTAAATGTCTAATGCCTGTAGAGTGCCGATCTAGGCACAAGTAGACACAAAGTTTATGTTATTCCATTTCAGTTCCATGAGTATTTTTGAAATCCCTACTAAGCGTGGTGCTGATTACTGGAGATGAAATGACAAAAATTAAACTATCTGTGACCACCCAGGTTATGAGGCTCAAATGAGATAACAGGTTCCTAAAGCACTTATCCAGTGTCTGGCACAGGGTAGGTGCTTAATAAATGCTTGTTCCCTTCCCAATAGGGTACTTTTAAAACTTCTCAAGCAGAGGAGTGATGTGATGAGAATTTTAGATATTACTAAAATATCAATTGCTGACTGTCATCCCAGGTCAAGGGACTAATTCTTCCAGTTGGAGAGAAGGATCACTTAACAAACTACCTTCCCTGGGTCTTTCTGGAAGTCTCTCCTTGAGTGTTCTGCCCCTCCTCAAATTTTCTTGTATTTATTCACCTTTGGAAGGAAGCCCCCTTCCTTCAGTAGCATGTAGGCTTCTTGAGGATAGGGACTGGTTCTCATTTCGTCTTTGTGTCTTGTTGAATTAAAATGAATCGAATTTGGTAGTGCTGGGAGATTTCAACTATGTGCACATCTGTTGGGGTCCTCTCTAGGTCAGAAACAGCTGCTCATAAATTATTTCTTTCCATTAATCATGATTCCATTTTTCAGAAGACAGAGAAAATGTAGGCAATGCCTATTCTGGAACTGATAGGAACATTTTTCAGGAGCAAATAGTTATTGGTGTAGAAATGAAGGAGCTTGGGCAGAAGTTATCACTCCATGTTGGAGTTTGTGATAGGTAAGAGGAAAACTGGACAGAGTCTAATGTGTACCTTCAATTTGGAAAGAGTAGTTCAAAGTATTCAGAAAAAAATTCAGTTTTTAATCTAAAATTTAGCAGGAGTAGTCCTAAGCCAGAGGAAAGATCTCAACCCAGACATGTTGATTATATGAGCAAAACATTCTGATGAAAAAGAAAAGGAGTAGTGAATATGTCCCAAACTGGTTTGAATAAACCCTGGGAACTTTTTAGTTGATAAATGACACACATCAAAGTTAGGATCAAGACAGGTAACTGAGAAGGAGCATATAAAAGAAAAATAGTGCTGTGAGAAGAAAATGAGGACTAGCAGCTAGGTGGTTCAGTGGATAGAGACCAGGTAAGGAGGCAAGAGGTCCTCAGTTCAAATCTCACCTCAGACATTTCCTAGCTGTGTGACCCTGGGCAAGTCACTTAACCCCCCTTGCCTAGCCCTAGAAGTAATTAAGCAAAATCATCTTGAACTATAAAAATAGGTAAAAAGGAGCTCATAGAATTTAGAGCAAAGAGTGACCTAAGAAAACATATAGTTTTGAGAATGAAAGAAACATGTATTAAGCATCTATTATATGCCAGACTTTATGCAAAGCACTTTGCAAATACTGTGTGAAAACAACTTCCATTTAAATTGTTTTTATTCTGATATTAATTAAATCCAACTACAATGAGCACTTCCACATGCATGATTTAGAGAGGATTCTTTATGAAACTCTGAATCTTTATTATTATATATAGTTTGCTTTCTTTAAAAAGTATATAAGCTCAATATGTAATTTATAAAACTGTCCCGCTTCACCTTGTGATGCCTTCTGTCCTTCTGTCTATTCTATTGTGTACATTTAAAAATACCCTTCCTCTCTCCCTCCTGCCTTCCTCCCTCCCTTCCTATCTTTCTTTCTCCCTTTCTCTTTCTCTCCCTCCAAAATATATTACATATTCTATATATTAATGTATAACATATTATATATTATATTTATTTTTATATATTTACAATGTATTTTAAATACTATGTTATATTTGTATTTTATTTATATATTATGTTTATATTTTTAAATTTTATAATATATTAAAGAATTTCATAGGAATTTAATTTGAACTCATTGGTCTATACTGGGTTGTTTTTTTTTTTAAACCCTTACCTTCTGTCTTAGAACCAATTGGTTCTAAGGCAAAAGAGCGGTAAGGGCTAGGCAATGGGGGTTAAGTGACTTGTCCAGGGTCACACAGCTAGGAAGTGTCTGAATTCAGATTTGAACCCAGTACCTCCCATCTCTGGGCCTAACTCTCCATCCACTGAGCCACCTAGCTGCCTCCTGGTCTATATTTTTTAGGTTCCAGTCTTGACATTTGTCCCTTTTCTAGTTCCTCTGTTCCTCACACTTTTAATTAGCATTGATGCCAACTCAGTAGTTTGCCTTTGAATATAGTTCATCCCCTCAGGATGTTTGACTTGAGCCCATCAAAGGGCAGCAAGGTGCTTTCTTATTATCTTTTCCTATGTTTGTATACAGCATATAATTACAGTAAATGCACAGACTTTGATAGGAATCCAGGGGAGAGAGAGATGGATAGAACAATTGTAAGTGTTGTGTTATAGACACTGTGCTAAGTTGGGGTACAAATAAAAATAAACACCATCATTGTCGAGGAACCTACATTCTATTAAGGCTCTCTGGAAAGGGGGAAGGTGTGTGGTTCATCCTTGGTTTTTTAAGAAGACCAATTACATAAAGGGCAATGTGTGAATTTGATATACATTGTACCCCCTCATTCTATTTGAAAACCCTTCGACTGGGGAACACATGACTACCATGGGAGAATGCCGGAGGTCTCGTGGCTCCAGCCTGGTTCTCAGAAGAGGCTGGTCCCCAAGTCCTACCTTGGTGTCTGAAAGACTAGGCTCTGATCCAAAATTGAGGTCAAGTCTGTCCAATCAGAAAGAGGAAGAAGGGGTGACGTCATTGACCTTATAAGAAAGGGGATGGAGGAGACACTTGGTCTTTTAGGGCTGGGAACTTGCTAACCGATGAACTTTTGGCCGACAGAGGGAATGTGGCAAACAGATTAATTAGGAGAGGACAAGTGATGATGTGATTCTCTCTCTCACTTTTACTAATAAATAATTATAAATTATATTATTATATTAATTAAATTATAATTAATTAATTAATTCAATGGATGAAATTAATTAAATATATAATTAGAAAATTATAAGTTAATGTATAGTCTCCAAAGAATTTTAACCACAACAGTGATATCTTGACTCATGCCTAAGTTATATTTAAATGAGCCAGAGTTGCACAAAGTCATCAGCCTCAGCCTCTGTCTTCCAGAGAGAGGTCCAGTGGCAGGACAAAAGTCAGGATGACCGTCGATGTCCCAGGATACAGTGAGTGACCTTGGTATCTTCTATGGCTCATTGGACTCTCAAGTGGTCCATTGCTCCTGCTTCTGCCTCCTTCTTGGTTGTTGACAAGTCTAAGGTTACAGTGAGGGCAAGAGGTGGAAAGAGGAGAATGATGGCCAGAGTATAGGAAGCAAGATGGGAAGATGATCTCTCCCCACGACACTTACACACTACACACACACCCATTTGGGTGCCATGTTCCTTCTTCCTCGAGTATGTCATGAACAAGGGTATAAGACTACAGACATCAGACATTATAGATTACACTTTAGCAGTAATAATTATATTGTCCTACCACACTCTCAAACACACTCATATCTTCCCCTCTCCATCCTCTCTAATACAGAGTTCTCTCCTTGATAAAATTCCGCTTTCCCTTGTCAAGCTTTGCATGAAAAAAATCAGAATTAATAGTGACTCCTAACTCTCCCCTCTGAAGGGAGATCTAGATGATGGCCTTGGCACATATGTGCACCCATCCACAACTGTGTGTCACAATCTATCCTAGTCAGTGTTCTGTGAGGGCATTTCAGCTGGCTTCGTTTACTCCTGCCTGATCCACTTTGTGGTACAATGATTTGTTTGATTAAAGTGCAAGCCACCTGGATGTTTGTAAGCAGAATGCACAAATACCCAAGTACGTGGTTTCCATTAAGAAAGTTTAAATGTTGTGGGCTAGACTGCCAAAACTTCGGATAATAATGAAGAGTGAGAGCCACTTATGCTCCCTTACATGGCAGAAAGAGACCCTGGGTAGAGGATATTTGCACGTAGAATGGATAATCTAGTGTATAACCTAAAATCTACACAGATAGAATATGAATTTGTTCAGTGTTTCCTCAGCAATATGGTTTAAGTCATCCATCATGACTTCAACTCTTACAATTAACTGTGCCTTATAAATGTTGAGGAAACTAGGCAATGAGGTGGATGGATAACAGCAACATCAACAACACTTAGATAAGGGCTTGAAAGTCACAATCATGCTTTACAAATAATGGCTCTAATACAAATCTTTATTCTCATAACAACTCTGAGTGGTAGGTACTATTATTATCATCATCCCCATTTTATAAATGAGGAGACTGAGACAGACAACGATAAAAGTCTTGCCCAAGGTCACATAGCTAGTAGATGTATGAGACCAAATTTGAACTTAGATGCCCAGTCCTGCAGGTAGGTGGAAAAGTAAAGGGAACACAGGAAAATAGATGATATCATTGTTCCCATTTTACAATTGAGGAAACTGAGGCAAACAGAGTTAAGCCATTTGCCCATAGTCACGGTACACTACAAATATGGTGTGTTATGGGTAAAATTTTGGGTTGAGACTAAATATATTATTTAGTGGTAGCCAGGGATTTAAATTCTAAATCCCAATGAAATATTCAAGTCAGAATAGAATTTTATGGTGGTTTATTTATAATAGAAGGAAGAAATTAAGAATGAGAGAGAAAGAGGGAAAAGATCTACTCCAGCCTGGCCTGAGCCAGGGAGAGTTCAGAGACCTTAGCCAAGGGGCCTTCCCAGAAGATTAAATTTAGCTTGGCTTCCAGCCACGAGGCCTCCTCCAAGATGAGGGGCCTTCTTGGAGGTTGGTGCCTTCAGAAAGCCGGAGAAAGAAGATTCAGCCTTAACACTCACCACGTGGTCATTCAGGGAAGCAGTCTCACCTAGACCCATGCTTCAGAGCTCCTCCCAGTCAATTCCACTGCCAAAGTCCGCCAAAGCGGCAAAGTACCAAAAACCCCTCTCACAGGAAGTGATGCGAAATATAAGGGCAGTTCTTTACATCACTTCCTGTGTCTCAAACTTGGCTTAGGAAAGCCCAGGCGATTAGTCAGTTGTTTCTGATTTGTCACTTGCTACATTTGTCACTTGTGACATGCAGGTCACAGACCATCCTCCCCTACAGTTAATCCTGAAGTGGGGGTGTATACATTCCTGGTTGCTAGAATTCTAAAGACTAAGCAGAGTGGAGTAAATCTAAAATTTGCATGTGCAATGTTCTGGAATGTATGGAGTCAGGAAACATTTTGTTGGTTTCTAAGAATAGTTATAAGCCCATATTTGTTGGAACAAAGAATTTACAGAGGAAAGATATAAAATGAGGCTTGAAATGCAGGTTTGAGACCATGAAGGGTTTTATAAGACAGACTGAGGAGTTTGTATTTTATCTGGAGACAATAGGGAACCTCTAGCAATTTTTGAGCAGAAGAGTGACAGGGTCAGACTCATGCTTTAGAAAGATGATTTCAGTATCGGTGTGAAGGATAGATTGGAGAGGGAAGAGACTGACAGGAGGAAGATAAATTAGGAGCAAGTAGTGCTGAACTAGGGTGATGCCCATGTGAGTGCTGAGTAAGAGATGCGGGAAAGCTATTGTTAAAACAAAATTTTTAGCAACTGACTGAATATTAGCAATGATGGGACAGAAGAGGTAAAGACTAAATATGGAGAGGCAGGTAGGTGGTCAGGCAAATGCAAGGAAAACTAAGAGAGAGAGCAGTTCCACCTATAGGGAGGAGAGAGTATAAGGTAAGAGAACTGGGTGATATGGTCAAATGCTGCATAAAAGTCAAAAAGGAGGAGGACTATGGAAAGGCCATCAGATTGGGCAAGTAAAAAGATCACTGGTAACTTTGGAAAGAGAAGTTTCAGTTGAGTAATGAAGTCAGATACCAAATTGCAAAAGATGGAGTAGTGGGTAAGAAAAGTGGCAGCAATGAGTATATACCCTTCTTGCTAGATATTTGCCTGAGGAAAAAGAGGGCTGATAAAGAATCATTACTTGAAGGAATAATAGGATCTCCTGAAGGTTTTTTCAGGATATTTTAATCAGCAGTATACAGGGATAGGGAGAGATTAAGAGAGAGAAAGAATTATTTCTTTGTAACAAAAGGCAAATTGTTGTTTTATTATATTATTATAATACACTTTTACACATATATACGTAAACAAAGATATATGCTTATATGTATAAGTTAATATCTGATTTAAAATAAAAAAGACAAAGAAATTAACTCCATATTAGCATTGTGAAAATAAGTTTTTTCCTCTTGAACTGGACAACATATTTCTCTTAATTCAACCTAACATCATAATAACTTTTTCTTACATATGCAGTCATGAAAAATATTTTCGTAGTAGTCATGTTACCAAAAAAAAAAGAAAAATGAAGAATGTGAAAAAATATGCTTCAATTGTCACTCTGAGTTAATCAGATAGAATTTTCTCTGGGGATAGATAGCATTTTTCATAATGAGTTCTTCAAAATTATTATGAATCAGAGTAACTAAATCTTCACAATTTGATCATCAATATGATATTGCTCTTATTATGTACAATATTCTCTTGGCTCTTCTCATTTTACTTTGCATCAGTTCATATGTCTTCCCAGGTTTTTCTGAAATCACCCCTTTCATCATTTCTTTAGAGTATTTGGTGGTTTTCCAGCCCAATTGTATGCCACAATTTATTTACCCACTCCCCAACTAATGAACATCTTTTCAATTTCCCTTTTATATAATAAAAAGAGATGCTATAAATAGTTTTGTTCACATGGGTCTTTTTCCTTTTTTATTGTTCTCTTCAGGATACAGCCATAGTATTGGTATTGGTTGATCAAAGGGCATACATTGTTTTGTAGCTCTTTGTGCATGATTTCAAATCATTCTCTAGAATAGTTGCATCAATTTTCAATCAACTTTTTTTCTGCTCAGGAACCTCAGGGAGCACTCTAAGAGTTGGAAAAGAGCCTTAGAGTCATCTAGGCTAGAAAAATAATTCCATCTACAATATACCTTGCAAGTGTTCATCTAGTCTCTTTTTGGAGAACTAAAAGGGGGGAAATCCACTCCTTCCTGTGGTAGCCTATTTAATTTTAGGATAATGGAATTTTTAGAAAAGAAATGTCCCTCCCAAAATCAAGTCTAATCTCCTTCAATAGAACTTTTATCCATTACTCTTAGGGTGCTCTCTGGATCAGATGGCAGGTAACAAGCATTTATTAAGCATTTACTATTTGCAGAGCACTGTCCTAAGGACTGGAAAGACAAATACAATCAGAAAGAAAGATAGTTCCTGCCCTTGAGGAACTTACATTCTAATGAGAGAAATAGCACCTAAAAAGGTTTTTAAAAGGAGTGTCTGAAGGTACCCAAGAAGAAAAAGTCTAATCCCATTTCCATATAACAGTATTTCAAATAATTGAAGACATGTAGTAAATCTCTCCCAAGTCTTTTTGTCTCTGTCCCCAGTTCCTTCAGCCCATTCTTAATCTTGAGACCTAGCACCATCTTGGTCCTCTAGACTTTCTGGAGTGTTTCAATATCCTTCCAAAACTATCATACCAAAACTAAACACAAGGTTCTAGATCTGGTCTGACCAAGACAGAGTGAAGAAAGACCATTTCCCCCCTCATCCTGGATATTCTGCTTTTTTCAATACAGTTCAGATTCTTTAGCATTGTGGCTAGTATATTATACTATTGACTGATATTGTGCTTTTGGGACCACCAGGTGGTTCAGCAGCTAGACCTCTGGGTCTGGATTCAAGAAGACATTTTTCTGAGTTCAAGTCTGACCTCAGATACTTTTGTGAGCCTGGGCAAGTCATTTAAACCTGTTTGCCTCAGTTTCTTCATCTGTGAAATGAGCTGGAAAAGGAAATGGCAAACCACTCCAGTATTTTTGCCAGGTAAACCCCAGATGAGGTAATAAGGAGTTGGACACAATTAAAATGCCTGAATAACAACAATGATATTATGCTTGCAGCTTACTAGAACTCCTGGATTTTTTTTTTCTCCATACAAACTATTATCTAGCTGTCACCTCCATTTATACCTGTGAAGTTGATTATTGGAATGCAAGTATAACACTTTATATTTGTTCCCACTGAATTTTAGCTTATTGTATTTGGAGAACTTTTTGGATCTTGACTATCATCTAGTCTGTCAGCTATCTTTCCTAGCTTTGTGTCATCTGAAAATGTACAAGTTATATATATATATATATATATATATATATATATATATATATATATACCATTTTCTTCTGTCTTACTATTAGTTTTAAGAGAGGACAATGGCAAAGGCTAGGCAATTGGGGTTAAGTTAATTGCCCAGGATCATACAGCTTGAAAGTATTTGAAGTCAAATTTGAACTAAAGTCTCCAGACTCCAGGTGTGGTGCTCTCTCCACTGATATGTATTATCCCCCTTGGTATGTATAATTCATAAAAATATTGAAGTAGCACAGAGGTGGACCAAGGAATCAATACTCACTACCCATATTCAGGCAAGTCCCCAATTTTGACAATTCTGTTTGTATAACCCCACACCTCCAGAGACCTTGCCCAGGGGAGTTAATACATGAAATTTGGGGCATTATATTGATCCAGGTTCTTAAGTCTTTCAAAGTAGTTTTTATTCACAATGTTATATTATGTCACAAATTATTCTTCTCGTTTTGCTCACCACAGTATGAATCTGTCAATAGAAATTCTGAAATCCTTATTAAAATATCTTTCATCATTTCTTATAGCACAATAATATTCCATTATATTCATATACCATCGTTTATTTATTTTTTCACCTATTGATAGGTGCTCCCTTAGTGTCCACTTGTTTGCCACTTCATAAAGAACTGAGATAAATATTTTTGTATGTTTGTGTCCTTTTCCTTTTTCTTGGCCTATGCATCATATAGTAATTTTGGGGTATAGATCCAAATGATATTCTAGAAAAGTTAGACCAATTCGTAACTTCACCAATGGTGTATTAATGTACCTGTTTTTCTATAGCCCTTCCAACATTTGTAATTTCCCTTTTTTAGTCAGCTATGACAATCTGATCCATGTCAGATAGAATCTTAGAGTTGCTTAATCTGTATTTCTCTGTTTGTGACTTGGAGAATTTTACATGGTTGTCGATAACTTCAATTTCTTCTTATGAGAACGGCCTGTTCATATCTTTGGATCATTTATTTATTGGGGGAATAGACATATAAATTACACATAAGTATAATGTACCATAAATTATATATTTGAATCAATTCCCTATATATCTAGGAAATGAGACCTTTATCAGAGATACTTGCTGCAAAAAATATATATTTTTTTCTCTGGTTATCTACTTCTTTTCTAATTTTAGTTATAATGGTTTTATTTGTGCAAAAACTTTTTAATTTTTTTAAATCAAGATTGTACATTCAATCTCCTGTAATTCTTTCAGTGCTTTGTTTGATTATAAACTCTGCCCTTAATTATGGATAATTTCTTTCTTGCATACTTCTATTTTTTAAAATGATATAAATTTTTATACCTGGCAAATATCCAAGCAAAGCTTACTTTGTTATATGGTATAAGCTGTTATTTTGAACCTAATTTCTGCCAGCCAGCTTTCTAGTTTTCAAAATAAAGTGTTTTTAATAGTGAGTCTTTCAAGTAGCTGGTGTCCTTGGGTTTACCTAAGAGTAGACTGCTAGTTTTATTTGTTACTGTATATTGTGCAATCAATGTGTTCCACTGATTAACTTCTATATTTTCTAACTAGTACCATTTTCTTTTTTTTTTTTTGATGATTAACTGCTTTGTGGTATAGTTGGAGATCTGGTATTTTTAGATACCTTCATTCCTACTTTTTTCATCATTGCTCTTGAGTTTCTTTTTAAATTTTCTAGATGAACTTTAGCATTTTTTTAGTTGTATAAAGTAATTTTTTTTGGTATTTTGGGGTTCCCCTCTATTAAAAAAAAAGTGAGATCTACTTTTCTTCTATTAGAATGTGTTTCCATCATACCATTATCTTCTAACAATTGGTAATGTTTCTATCTACATTTCTTTTTGATTCCATCTTTACATTTTAGACTTTCTACTCTGCTATGGCCTTTTTTAACCAGAAAAATTTGGAAGTTCTCTATTTTATAAAATATCCATTTTTCTTCTTTTTGGGATTGTGCTAATTATTGCAAAGTTCTTGATCGAAAGCCTTCATTTTTCACTCTGGGTATATCACATTCCAAGATTTGCTCTTCTATAAAGTTGTAGCTATCAGGTCTTATGTGATTCTGATTGTGCCTTTTCTGTTTTGGGTTGCTAGAGCAATTTTTCCCCTTGACCTAGAAGCTCTGGACTAGGGCTATGAATTTCCTCAGAGTTTTAATTTTGAATTTTCTTTTGGGAGGTAACCAATGAATTCTTTTTACTTTCATTTTGCTATCTGGTTTTAATGAATCTGGACACTTAAATTTTTTTGTTGAAATATATCTTTTTAAATGATTTCCAGGTAGTTCGGTGATATTTTAAATATATCTCCTCTCCATTTTCCAGAATAATTGCTTTTTATAGTAAATGGTGTATGTTTTCTTTCATTTTTTCAATTTTGTTTTTAATATTTGTTGTCTCATGTAATTACTACTTTCTATTCAAAATTTCTAGTCTATTCTAAATTTCAGTGAATTTGACTCAGTAATATTTAGAACCTTTTTTACTAAACTATTTATTTTTCCCTTCTTTCTGATATGGGAAGGGGTTCAGTTAATTTTTTTATGTCTTTTTTTCCCTTGCTTCATTCATTCCAGGAACTCTTATTGTCCTTATGGACAATTTTTTGTGAAAATTTTATTTAGTCAATTTAGAAAATTATTCTTTGATTACAAGAATCATATTCTTTCCCTCCCTCCCCTCCCCCCACCCCTTCCTGTAGTTGATACACAATTCCACTAGGTATTACATGTTGGACAAACCATGCTTTTATCTGAAGCTCTGCTTGTCCTTGTTGTGAAGTCATTTTCTTTTGGGAGGTTTATATATTGAATTACCCCAGATCTATCATTTTTCTTTTACTTTAGTATCTTCTGTTTATTCACATTTTCAGCTTTACCATCTGAATTAGAAGTTTGTGACAGGACTGGTTCCACCCATTCCCAGGCTCTTGGACTCCATCTTTATCATCTGGGTTCTTGCCTTTGACTTTTATTTCCACTATTTATTATTAATTGCACTATTATAATGTAAGTGTTTCCATCATACCTTATCTTCTAACAATTGGTAATTGGTATTATTAATTCCACCATTAATTATGGAATTATGAAATGGAAGCAGGTGTGCCTGGTTCTTTGGGTGCTCACTAGGAAAGTATATGATGGAAGTTGGAAAAAGGGAAGCAATCATACTCTAATTGGGCACAGTGGGTATAGAGACAAGTGGTAAGATTGGTACAGAGGTAGATGGTATGGGAACAGGTAGAGAAAGACAGGCAAGACAGGGTAGAGCTTGGGGAGGGGCAGAGCCAGAGAGTATCACTCATATAACCTAGCTTTGTGTCATCTGAAATTGGCTAGAATTGGGAACATTAGGCAGCATGGGTTGGGTGGAGATGGAAGAGTGCTAGGGGGATAAGAGTTAGGGGACCTCATTTTATAGGTTTTTAATAATAGATTAATTCTCCTCTGTGTTACCTTGGGTTACTTCTCCAACACATCCATATTATGTCAAAGCTCTTGGTAAAACTTGAATGTTAACATGTCTTTATCATCTCAAAGCTATCAGTACCTTTTGATGTTCTGTTAGTCTGGGTCTATGGTGGTGTAGAATTTGTCTGAGATTCATCTATACAACCAAGACTTAACTGCAACACCGAGATGGCTTCCCCTGATTCAAGACGTATTACCAGGATGTGAACTTTGGTTAATATATGGTACAATTTTAAATTACCCTCCTTTGATCTTTGGGGCAGGTTTTAGACCATTTCCAGGTTTTCCTTTGCAATCTTATTTCCTGGTCTTTCTGTGGTTATTCAGTCATTTCAGTCATGTCTAACTCTTTGTGATTCTATTTGGAGTTTTCTTGGTGAAGACATTGAAATGGTTTGCCAGTTCCTTCTCTAGCTCCTATTATCATTGAAGAACTGAGATTAAGCGGTTTAGTCTTGGCACAGCTAGGAAGTGTCTGAAGCCAGATTTGAACTCAGGGAGATGAGTCTCCTTAACTCTAGGCTTGGCACTCTCTCCTCTGTCCCACATAGCTGCCATATTTCCTGCCATTGCCCCTTTATACCAACTACCTATAAAATTACTTAGTCTCCTGGCATATACTTACAGAACTGTGTGGAAGGATGGGTTAAGGGTAGGATGGTTAGTGCTCAGGGGGACCAGAACAATATTCAATATTTAACACAGGGCTTAGAGTCCCCATGAACTTCAGGCCAGCACAAAATTTATAGGTATGAAACACTGCATTTTCCTCCAGAGTGGCTGAAAATGTTGAGTTCTCCTAGGGCCCTACTAACAGATCACCTCCTTTTTGAGCTTGGCTGGTTCCTTGTAAGACTCAGAAGTCAGAATGCCCTGGACCTTCATTGTTGGATTTCTTCTTGTTGGCATATTCAGCAGGCACCAGTTGTCTCTCCAGTGTTACTGGTCTAGGCGGAGAGGATTATAACAATATATTTGCCTTGACTCTTTGGGCTGTTGCTCTGATTTAGGCTGGACAGGTTTCTGGTCGTCCCCTTATGCAGAACTGGCTTATGTAAGGGCATTTTCTATAACTTCTCTATGGTACTTTTGATCATTATCTGACCTGGTGCTCTCTCTTTTTTTTTTTTATCTTTGCTAGCCTACTTGTGCCAGGATGCTCTGTTCCTGTACACTCTGTCAATTTTTACCAGAAATCTTATTTGAATTTTGCAGTTATTATTCATTCTGGTGCTCTTTTCTGATTATTACTCTATTATCATGGGGGGTGGGGGGGAGTGCTAGTCCATGACCTGAGGAGATGGAAGCAAGAAGGGATGTACTATTTTAGCTACTTGAGACAGACTTGCAAAGTTCAGAGAGAAGAAATGGAGTGCTAAATTCAAGAAATGGTGAGTGGATAGTTGGGATGGAATACAGAATCTATGAAGAAGAATACAGTAGGATCTCATTTTATGTGACCAACATGGTACAAGACCCTTTCCCTAAGTCTAAAATAGTGTGTAATAGTGAAGCCCATCATTTAATAAGTATTTCTTATGCAAATAAACCTAGGTACTTTACAACTTGGGCTCATCAGAGCTACCAGCATCACTATTCTTGCACTTTGGGGCCATTTTTAATAATGATATAGCATTAATGAAATAAAGAGGAGCATGCTCTGAGGTGGACATCATGTTACAAGTGAGAATTCTGGACAAAGTGAGGCAGGAATTAATGTTTGGTACAAAATAATATAATGACTCACACTGGTAATTCTCAGAGAGAGAATGAGCTGAGTGACTTTATACCACTTGGGAAAAAGATATGGATTTAGCATGTAATTAAAAATTTTAATTTTATTTTTCTGCCTTTATTCATTTTTTTTTTGCCAATGGAGTATACCTGAATTTGGATGTGTTGAGTTTGTGTAAGATCAAGGTCCTATTGTAATGTAAAACAATACTGGAAAGACAGAATTACACATTGTATTGGACTCTAAAAGTCAAATTGAGCAGTGAACACAATGAATATTAGACAGTATCACAATTTCTTTCTCCCTTTCTGGGGACATCTAAGAAATATTTACCATCTAAAGAGATGTGTGTAAATGATTAAAGAACTAATCATCCATAATTACCCCAGTAAATCTTGATGCTTATAACTCATAATTTTGATAACTCTGATGATGTTTGTGCAACATTTTTTTCTTCTACATTTCTAGGAGCTAAAGAGTGTGCAGACAACCAAAACCAAACAGACTTAGAAGGTAAATTATTTATTCTGATATGCAATGTATTTCTTCTAAGTCAACAACAAAAATGTAAGCAGAAACAGTGTTTTGGTATTGCCTATAGTTCTATTTCTAAACTTTAAAAAGTTTTAAATAGGATGTGAGTTTTCTCGTATCCTATTTAACATTTTTGCATCTATGTTCATTAAGGAGATTGGTCTATGATTTTCTTTCTCTGTTTTTGACCTGCCTGGCTTTGGAATCAATACCATATTTGTGTCTTAAAAGGAGTTTGGTAGAACTCCTTCTTTGCTTATTCTGTCAAATAGTTTGTATAATATTGGGATTAGTTGTTCATTGAATGTTTGATAGAATTCATTTGTGAATCCATCTGGACCTGGGGATTTTTTCCTAGGGAGTTCTTTGATGGCTTGTTCAATTTATTTTTCTGATATGGGGTTGTTTAGGTAATCTATTTCTTCCTCTGTTAATCTAGGCAATTTATATTTTTGTAAGTATTCATCCATATCACCTAGGATACCATATTTGTTGCCATATGATTTGGCATAATAATTTTTAATGATTGCCTTAATTTCCTCTTCATTAGAGATGAGGTCTCCCTTTTCATCTTGGATACTGTCAATTTGGTTTTCTTCTTTACTTTTTAAAATTATATTGACCAGTACTTTGTCTATTTTATTAGTTTTTTCAAAGTACCAACTTCTAGTCTTATTTATTAAATCAATAGTTCTTTGACTTTCAATTTTATTAATTTCTCTTTGATTTTTAGGATCTCTAATTTAGTCTTCATCTGAGGATTTTTAATTTGTTCACTTTCTAGTTTTTTAATTTGCATGCCCAATTCATTGACCTCTGCTCTCTCTAGTTTGCTAATATATGAATTTAAGGATATAAATTTCCCCCCGAGTATTGCTTTGGCTGAATCCCATAGGTTTTGAAAGGATGTCTCATCATTGTCATTTTCTTCAATGAAATTATTAATTGTTTCTATGATTTGATCTTTGACTAACCAGTTTTGGAGAATTGTATTTTTTAATTTCCAACTAACTTTTGATTTATCTCTCCATGTACCCCCACTAATCATTATTTTCATTGCATTGTGATCTGAGAAGGTTGCATTTATTATTTCTGGTCTTCTGCACTTGTTTGCAATGATTTTATGCCCAAATACATGGTCAATTTTTGTTAATATACCATATGCTGCTGAAAAGAAGGTGTATTCCTTTTTTTCCCTTTTTATTTTTCTCCACATATCTACTAACTCTAATTTTTCTAAGATTTCATTCACTTCTCTTACCTCTTTCTTATTTTTTTGGTTTGATTTATCTAGTTCTGATAGAGGAAGGTTCAGGTCTCCCACAAGTATAGTTTTTCTATCTATGACATCCTTGAGCTCCACTAGTCTCTCCTTTAGAAATTTGGTTGCTATGCCATTTGGTGCATACATGTTGAGTACTGATATTTCCTCATTGTTTATATTGTCTTTTATCAGGATGTAATTACCTTCCCTATCTCTTTTAATTAGATTAATTTTTACTTTGGCTTTGTTGGATATCATGATTGAGACTCCTGCCTTCTTTTTATCAGTTGATGCCCAATATATTTGGCTCTATCTTCTTACTTTCATCCTGTGCATATCTACCCTCCTCATGTGCATTTCTTGTAGACAGCATATAGTAGGGTTTTGGATTCTAATCCACTCTACTATTCGCTTGTGTTTTATGGGTGAGTTCATTCCATTCACTTTCAGAGTTATGATTACCAACTGTATTTCCCAGCATTTTTTTCTACTCCTAGTCCTGCCTTTTCTTCTTTCACTATTTCCTTCTATACCAATTTTTTGTTTTTAATCAGTACCCCTAATTCCCACCCTTATTTTACTTCCCTTTCTACCCCCCTCCCTTCTTATTCCCACCTTATTTTCTTTACAGTCTTTTTAAAGTAACCCCCCACGCCCTCTCCCTCCCTTGTACTGCTTACCTCCCCACCAGTCTGTTTGTTACCCTTCTACTTCCCTATAGGGCACAAATCAATTCTCTGCCCCAATGGATTGGATCGTTCTTCCCTCTTTGGGTCAATTTCAATGCACGTAAGAGTTGAGTATTTCCTACCTCCAATCTCTTTACCATTCCAGTATATTGATGTTCTTCCCCCTCCCACCATGTGCTTCTTTGTGATGTATAAATTTACCCCCTTCAGTTTCTTTTCCCATTTCTTTCAGTATTAACCTCTTTTTTTAGCTCTAGTTGTATACATACATATATATATTTATTTATTTATATACACACATATATATCTATTTATGCATATATATATCTATATACATATTTATGTCTTGTCATTCATCTGTGATATTGAAATCACTTTAAAAGACTGATATATATTAATTTAAGGTCGCCAAGGAATTCACTTATGTAATTCCTAAATGAAACACTCAAGTCAGCTGCCAAATTTTTTACAGTGTTTTAATTACAACAGGGGGAAGAAAGTATTAGAGAGAGAGAGAGAGAGAGAGAGAGAGAGAGAGAGACAGAGAGAGAGAGAGAGAGAAGGAAAAGGGAGAGAAGGAAAGAAGTTTAACTCAGACCCACTCTGGCTTAGGCCTTGGATAACCAAGGAAGGGAAAGGGATCAATCCTTATCATTCATGTGACCAATCTGAAGGAAAACAGTCGGCGGGGCTCCTCCAACTCCAAGCACCAGCCTCAAACTGACTCTAGCCCTCCTCACAGGAAGTCCTGAGAACTCCAGAGGCTGTTCTCTACCTCACTTCCTGCATCTCACATGTGCCAATGGTGGCTCTAGCTTGACCTAGGACCGCCCAGAGGTCTGTCCTTTTTTTGCACATGTCTGTTGAAGGCTATATTCTCAAATAATTAAATCTTGAGTTTGCTGCAGCCCTTCCTAATCTTGTTACACTGAGTAGGGTGGAGAATGTATTTTCCAAGACCTGATTTTGTTATTCCAAGTATCTCTATTGTTATTGATCAGAAAATAGCCAAATCTGATCTTCTAAAGAATGGTCTGAATAGGGTGGAGTAGTTTTGAAATTCACACATCCTATACAATTTGTAACTGTTCCCTCTAAGTTCCCTTCTTTCTTTCCCTTCTGTTCCCTTCTTCTAGCTTCCCAGTGTTACAGTTAAAACAGTGGTTGCCTTAAACTGTGACCACAAAAATATGATTTCAAGACTTTGAATTGCCAAAACTGTAAAGATAATTTTTTCTGTCTTGATTATATATTAAAAATAAAGTTGTTGCCATGGGAAAATTCCCAAATACTAAATATACCCAAGTCAGCTGGGTTTTTATGGAGATTTGAATTAATGCAAATAAGGAATTAAGGAAAGGGAGAGAGAGTAAGAGGAAATAATGAGAAAAGGGCTAGGCCAGCCTAGGCTTAAGCCTTAAGAGAGAGATCAGTCAGTCTTTATCAACTCACCATAAGATCCTTCCAAGCAAAACTCTAGTGTTCAGAAACACCCTCCAGTTCAGCTTTCTAGGCTGGAATATTTTCAGCCACCAAGAGAGAGACCAGCCTTCAATTCAGCTCTATAGATGAATTAAGTTCAGAGGCCTTCTGATCTCCTTTCAAAGAGAATTTTCTCCTATGTCACCTCCCCTAAGTTTTCACATCTACCAATCACAGTAGACGTTTTCACAGGACTGACCATTCTTAATTCACATCTTCTTTAATTCTCTGGGTAGACTAAAACTTCACACCTCTTTTGTTAAGCTTGTCCCTTGCAAGTTTGCAAGTTTCCTGAAATTTTAGTGATTAATTTGACCTTCATAGGTATTTAGCACCCTTTTGTATTAGATCTAAAAATAGACCTAGCTTTTAGTCTTTTAGCTTTACTTTAAGTATGGGTTAAGTACTTTTCATTGTTCAGTAAGGAGTTTACAACTTTATCTTCCCCTAAAGTATGCCTAAATATGGGTGGAGTGATGTAAAATTCTCACATTCCTGATCAAATACCTTCATTGTTTAAAATGGGGAATGGTCTTAACCAAATGTTCTAAGGTAGAGTCTGAGAATTTTTAACATTCACAAGTCTGAGAAATTTTAAGATTCACACAAGGTAATAATAATTTTTAAGAGTTACCAATAACCTCTTTTCTTATAGGGATACATATCATTTTAACATATTGGGTATCTTAAAAAAAGTTGTGATTTTTTTTTGTTTGGTTGTTTTTTTACCCTCTTTTTTACCTGCCTTTTGATGATTCTCTTGAGTTTTGTGCTTGTACGTCAAATTTTCTGTTCTTGGAATTCTTTTATTTTGTTGAATTACCATACTTTCCCCTATAAGAATATAGTCAGTTTTTCTGGATAGTTGATTCTTGGTTGTAGACCTACTTCCCTTGCTTTCTGGAATAACATATTCCATGACTTTTAGTCATTCAGTGTAGTTGCAACCAGATCATGTGTTATCTTCACTGTGGTTCCATGGTATCTGAATGACTTCTTAACAGTTTGTAATATTTTTTCCTTTGTCTGATAGTTCTTGAATTTAGCTATAACATTCCTTTGTGTTGTCAGTTGGAGATTAAATACAGGAGGTGATCTATGGATTCTTTCAATCTCCACTTTTCACTCTTCTAGAATATCAGGGCAGTTTTCTTGGATAATTTCCGGTAGTATGTTGTCCACGCTTTTTCTTTTGTCATGGTCTTTTGGAAGACCAAGGATTCTTAAGTTGTCTCTCCTGGAACAATTTTCTAAATCTTCTGTTTTGTGAATGAGATGCTTCATATTTTCCTCAGTTTTTTCATTCTTTTCATTTTGTTTTATAGTGTCCTGCTGCCTTGTGATGTCACTTGATTCTAGTTGTTGTATTCTGATTCTTAAATCCTGGATTTCATTCCTGGCTTTTTGGTCATCCTTCTCCTTCTGGTCTGATTTTCTTTGAAGGTCATCTTTCATCCTCTTTACCTCATCTTTCATTTCCTTTACCTCTTCTTTCATCTTCTTTTCCTCATCTTTCATCTCCTTTGCCTCATTTTCAAGATGGTTGATTTTGGCTTTCAAGACACTATTTTCTTGTTTTAGTTCAAGTGCCTCTGTTTCCAGATGACTTATCTTAGTTTTTAAGTTCTTTTCCCATTTGTCTTCAGCCTCTCTTAATTGTATTTTGAATTGTATTTTGAGTTCTTCCAAAGCCTGTATCCAGTTCACTGGGTTTTCTGTTTTATTGCTTGGTGTTCTCTCCTCCTTCTCTGTTCCTTTGTTCTTTGTTCATTGCCTGTATAGAAGCTGTTGATTGTAATTTCTGTTTTCTTTTTCTGTTGTTTGCTCATATTTATCCCCTCTTACTCTCTGAAATTGTCTGTGCTCTTCCTCCTGTCATTTTTTTTTGTTTTTGTTTTGGGCTTTTCTGTAAGTCTTCCCTCTTGGAGTTTTGTCAGCAAATCTCTCAGTGCAGTCTATGGGGAAGGGGTATTGGAGCTTGAGCTTCCCTGCCCTCTGGAGGTTTTGATTGGATTAAAGTCGAGTAGTCTATGGGGAAGGGGTATTGGAGCTTGAGCTTCCCTGCTCTCTGAAGACTTTTGATGGGATTAAGTCCAGCTAATTTGGGCTGGATGTGCCCTGATGCCAAAACCTCCTGGAAGAGGGGAACAATATGGAGGGTCTCTGATGCTGCAACTAGGCTGTCTGTTCTTCACCCCTTCTCTAACCCTTTATTTCTTTCAGTATTTGCAAGAACATTCCTCCATATTTGGAATACACTCTTTGTTACCTCTAAGAGTTATTTATTTCCTATAAGGCACAACTCAGGTTTCACTTCCTCCATGAATTCCTTCTTAACACCTCACCTTCAATGGCCTATATATTATATTTATATTTGTATACAATATTGAATCCCTCCATCAGAAAGTAAGCTACTTGAAAGCAAGAATTGTGTTCTTTGTGCCTGTTTTTCCCAAGCACCTAGCATAGTATCCTTCAATATGGTTCATACCCAATACATGTCTATTGTCTATAATTGAAACCTACAAATAAGAATACCTGCTTGGGCCCCTACTGACAAACTGACCCCATTTTGCCAGGGATGCACAATGGCCTGTGCATTCAGAAAATGATTTTATGTTTGACAGCTTTTTTTCAGGTGGAAATTCTTTTAAAAATCTTTCCTTCTAGGAGGAGAGGCACCACCATGAAGCTGCAAAAACACCACATTTGTAATCAAAGCTGAGTTCTGCTATTTATTACCTGGGTGACCTTGAGTAAATGTTTTAATCTTGCTAAGCTAACTTTTCTCATTTGTAGAATGAGGAGGTTGAACCAGATGATCTTTAAAGTGACTGAATGTCCCATTAGCATCCTGAACTCAGTATGTCAAAAACCAAACCAGGTCTAACTCCTAAAATCTAGAGCTTCCTAACTAGGAGAAGACAATTATTTCTAGATCTTGATTTACATACAACTTAAGAGATTCTTCTTTGGGTATCTTTAGGTAATTCAACTTTCTTTGGGATACAGAGCTCACAATCTCTTAATTAAAATATAACAAGTCTATCACTTATAATGAGTGAGAAACTAATTTAGCTTGGACAAGAACACCATTGATATCTATTTGGAGGCTAAACCCTTCTATTACATAGTGTCCTAGAGAGGAAGAAAAGTTAGATGGTAACAGGAAGAAAAGATAGAAATAAATGAATGAAAAAGATTTTACTTATTTTGTACTGTAGACCAGACATTGCACTAGGGAGACAGATATAAAGGCGAGTTTGTCTCTGCCCTCAGGAAGGTTGGATGTATTGTAGATAGGGTTGTCAGGAAAGGACATTTAAGTTTGACAAGTCACATGAATGGTAAGTGGAGCAACAGGGCAATTGATTGGCATTACCTTTCCAGAAGCAATGATAATATTAATTTAATTCCCAGAGTAAGAGTTGGAAACACGGGTTAGGGTGGGAGTGGGGAGAGGTGCATTTTGTTGTAGGGCTAATGGCAAGAAGTAGGGTGAGATGAAGCATAACATGGTAATAAACTATATGTGGAACATATAATAAGCTCTCCCTAATCAGAACAGCGCCAGTTTGGGAAGGAAGAAAAGATGATGGGGAAACAGTTCAACTCAAGATTTTTGAGAGCTACTCCAAAAAGGATATGTCAGTATCCAACTTGCCCACTTAGTCATGGTAGATATGGTACTCATGGCTTTGCTCTCGTGATTCAAATTTAGTGTAAATTCAGAGTCTACTGTATATTCACTCCAATTTGTATGGGTTCCTGCATGAACCCTCTCCAGACATTAGAGATGCTAGAGAGCTCTCCTTCAAGTTACTTTGTATTGTATTTATCTTTGTATATCCTGGGTTTCCTCCAGTCCAAGATAAACTCTTTGAAGGAAGACTGTTTCTTTTGCATATGTATATTCCCAAACACCTAATACAGTGCCTTTCCATGTGGCTGGCATTTTAAAAATGTCCATTGAATTTGAACATTGTAAGTAAAAGTATCTATTGTATGTTAGTTCAACTCATTATTGGCTTTCAGAGAACACTTGGTGCAATGCTCTTTGTCCACACACGGAGGAACTAAATGTTGAGCCTAGGAGGCTGGCTAAACCAACGCATTTAGAGTTCTCTATTTTGTACAGAGTAGATACCGCTAAATAGAATAACAAATTCTCTGAAGGTATTTTGCTACTGGGTAGTTGGGAAGCAAAAGGGAAGTTCTAACTGGCCATAGTTTAGGAAACTCATTAGGGGTGTAATATTTATTGGGAAAGGAAATTGGGATTGGGAAAAATGGGGATAATGGGAGGTTTGTATAGGGGTAAGGAGGAGTTAAGGGGAGAGAGGGAATATCGCTTGGTGATGCAAGGGAGGGAGATGCCCCCTGCTGAGAGGAAACAGCAGGGGTCCGATAAGGATTATTTGTTGTAGAATGACTGATCAGAAGTTTAGCTCCCTCTATGACCAGAAAAGATAGTCCACTTATCTGACTGCGTATTCTAATAATATAAGTTTAATAATCAGTTGGGATTGGAGTTTTTTCTCAGCTATAGACCTGAGGCCAGGCCCCAGAGGCTGGCGGAGGGTTTGTCCCACTTCTGTCCACTGTATATCAGTCCTTTGTTTTTTAGAACCTTAGCAGTAGACAGAAAGCAAACAAGAACAATTCTAATCTTTAGAAGTGAGTGGGCCTGAATCTTGGGGCTGAACCAAGAAGAGGAGGCACACCACACCAGACTGGGCTGCACAAGCTCCTCTCTCCTCCAACACCAAGAAACCAGTCTCCCCTGGCAGGAAGGAAGTGCTAGTCACAAGACCCAACCGCTACTCCCAGTTGCCCCTTCCCCCACACAAACTGTTAGTCAAGTTTCCTTTCCACAGGGGCTCCTAAAAGTCACCAGTTTTTATCCTACATTTCTCCCTTGTTATGTGAGGTCTATGAGTTATTATGACCAAGAGCCACCTGCTTATTTTTCCATCCATGTGTGTGTATTTTGGCTCTTATACTAACTTCATATCCCATGAGTTTTAAAGTCTATAGTCAGTGGCCTGACTATTGAACTCCTTAAATGAAATGCTTCTCAATAGGCCTGAGTGGACTAGTTTGCTGTGTAGACAAAAGATAACTTGATTCTCTTTTTTCCCTCTTTCCATTGCCTAAAAGAATTTCCCCAAGAAGGTGACAATAGCTGTTCAGGAGTTTGTATTTCACGTCTACGACACATAGCATTTTGTTTTGTCGATGTGGTACCTTTCATTTAAGAGCACTTATAATCTAGAAAACTTGTCAGGAATCACTAAGATGCAACTAGGACTGACATGGAACCAAATAGTTGTTAAACAGAGGATAACAGTATAGAACAAGAGGGAAAGGGAGAGAATGGAGATGCCTACCTTTGTGCCCAAGTACAGCTGTGAGAAGAATTTAAGCAGCAAAATATAGCTGCCAAACTGATATTGGCCTTAAGTCTTTTGTGAATATTAGTGGTGGTAGGAATAAAGATAATTTCCTTTGGGAATTCTGACTGCAGTTCTGTTAAGTCATTTGTAATCTCTTAAATGATTGTACATCAGAGAGGCCTGGGGAGGGGGAGTGCCAAAATCTTCCCTCTCTATGCCCCTTGTTGAATGATAGAGGATTTTTGATTATTAAAGTAACAGTAGCTACAGTGCTCCTAACTTGGAACTCGAGCATTGTTTGTGATAGAAAGAAAAATGCTACCACTTTAATTGCAAACATCATTTCCCGAAGCATCCCAAGTTTTCCTTAGAGGTTTCTAGGCCAAGAATTGACTGTTTCTGTTCCTGCTTGGATAGGAAGCCTGGATAAAAGTGGTGTGTCTGAGAGCATAATTTAATCACTTAATGCCTTAGTCCAATTGAAAACATAACCCAACCTCATTCAGATGATGGAGCACCGAAACTTGATCTTTCTACTGCATGTGCAATCACTGATATTGCTGAGGGAAGTCTTATGGTTGTTGAGATGAAAATTAACTTCAGAGACTTGGAGCTGAACTTGAAACAAAGGGTCCATTCATACATCCCACTGATTATTCCTGAAAATGTGCAGGCTAAATGAGTCTAAAATCTGCCAGAAGCAAGAAGTAATAAAGAATGGGAGAGAGGAGGAAAGATTCCTTAGAAAAGTGACAACAGTAAGAAATCTGTGATGACATACCTCTTCCAAACAGTTCTTGGTTGTATGATTGGTGAAATGAATCATCTACTCTCCAGAGAGAAGGAGAAAATAATGAAATATATTAATTCTCTAAGTCAGAGCTATTGATCTATGTAAGTGGAGGGACTTAGCATACTGGGAGATCCCGCATGCATAAAACCATAGGTCTGTATATCCTCCCCCCAAATTAATTGATAAGCAATTGACATAGCTCTAGTTGGTAGACTTTATACTTTCTAGTCCTTATTAGACTCATAAGATTCTGACATGGATCCCCTTTTCTGAGGACTCCTGTAAGCCTTTTTGCCTATTAGAATACAAAACAATTGTTGAGAAGCCCCCAAATCACTTTCACAAAGTATTTAATATTATAAAATTAGTACTAGGACCATCTGCTTGTTTGTTTTTTATCATGAAACTGGGCCCTTTAACACTATTCAATAATCCTTTTATATATCTTAAGTAGACTCATTACTTATATTTATATAAATATAAAAGTATATGTTTATATATATATAAGCTTTTTCCATTCTCTTGAAGTTCCAAGATCATGTCTCCATCTTCTTGGTTCCCTCTAAATGTCCTCACCTCCTACTTCAGCAGAAGATTCATGCCATCACCCATGAGCTCTCTCCCTTTCCTCTTTATCTAAGATGCTGTGTAGCGTTATCCATTCTTTTCTTTATCTTCTATCTCAAAAGATGTTCCTCCTTTTGTAAACTGATGGTTTTGAACTTATCTTCTCCCATGGCTTGGGCATCTGACTAATTTAGTAACCCTATCATGTCATGTGATTATTAAGTAAATTACTTTAGTTAGTTTAAAAAAAAAGAATAAAATACATAAAGCTTACAGTATTTCCTACTGGCTGCAATTACACAAGCAATGTTCAACATACTACTGCTCTTGGAGTTAGATCTGGCTTCAAATTCTAGTTCTTTCCCTTTCTAGCCATAGGACCATGAGCATACCATTTAAATGTTCAGAGACAATACTTTAAAAGTGTTGCACATTCTTTGATCCAGTAATTTTAGGTATGTATCCCAAAGAGATTTTTTAAAAAGGAAAAGGACCTATTTGTACAAAAATATTTATTGCAGTTCTTTTTGTCATAGTGAAGAATTGGAAATTGAGTTGTTCATTGATTGGGGAATGGCTGAACAAGTTGTGGGATATGATAGTGATTGAATACTATTGTGCTATAAGAAATGATGAAGAGGATGATTTTAGAAAAGTCTGGAAAAATTTATATGAACTGATGCAAAGTCAAGTGAAGAGAACCAGAAGAACAGAGTGGCAATATATATATATATATATATATATATATATATATATATATATAAACCCATACCTTCTGCCATATTGATTCTAAGGCAGAAGAGTAGTAAGGGGTAGGCAATGGGGATTAAGTTACTTGTCCAAGGTCACACACCTAGGAAGTGTCCGAGGTCAGATTTGAAACTAGGACCTCCCATCTCTAGGCCTGGCTCTCAACCCACTGAGTTACCCAGCTGCCCCAAGCAATCTTTTTTGAGGAACATCTCTGAATGACCTAGTTATTCTCAGCAATGCAATGATCCAAGACAATCCCAGAGACTCAAATTGAAAAATGATATCTGCTCTCCAAGAATGGAGTCTGAAATTTACTTTCTTTCCTTCCTTCCTTCTTTCCTTCCTTCCTTTTTCTTTCCTCCTCCTCCTCTTCCTCTTCCTCTTCCTCTTCCTCTTCCTCTTCTTCTTCTTCTTCTTCTTCTTCTTCTTCTTCTTCTTCTTCTTCTTCTTCTTCTTCTTCTTCTTCTTCTTCTTCTTCTTCTTCTTCTTCTTCTTCTTCTTCTTCTTCTTCTTCTTCTTCTTCTTCTTCTTCTTCTTCTTCTTCTTCTTCTTCTTCTTCTTCTTCTTCTTCTTCTTCTTCTTCTTCTTCTTCTTCTTCTTCTTCTTCTTCTTCTTCTTCTTCTTCTTCTTCTTCTTCTTCTTCTTCTTCTTCTTCTTCTTCTATCTCTTCCATAAAATGACCAGTATGGAAAAATGTTTTACATGATTGTATGTGTAAAATCTATGTAAGATAGCTTACATTCTTAGAGAGAGGGAAGGGTTGGGAGGAATGAGGGAAATGGGGTCAGAAGAAGGAAGAGAATTTGGAACTTGAAAACAATTTTAATGAATGTTAAAAAATTGTTTCTACATTTAAGTGGGGGAAAATAAAATATTATGAAAACAAACTTCAAATAGTAAAATATGCCTTGAATATTGTACTTTACATATTGATTTATGACTCTGTGAACTTGATAAGTCTTGCCCGATAGCTGATCCTGTTAACAGGCTTCTGCCTCTCCCTTTCCCATTCAGGAGGCTGCACTCCATCCTTTGGAGCTCAGCCAGGCTTCCCTAGATAGAACTAAGTGCACCAGGAGAGCTTCACTGAAATAACCTCCTAATTGATTTCTTTACATCAATCAAGTCTCTCCCACTTAAATCCATCATTCAGCTGTTAAAATTATTTTTCTAAAGCCCGAGTCTAACCATGTCTCCTTACCACTCACTGAGCTCCAGTAGCTCCCTATTACCTCAAGGCTGAAACATGAGATCCTTTTGTCATTTAAAGCCTTTTACAGCTTTGGTCCTTCCTACCTCTCCAGTTATCTTATGCTTGCCTTTTCTACATATAATCTATGATGAAGAAACATAGAGCTACTTGTTGTGACTCACACATGAGGTTCAATCTCTTGATTCTGTGCCTTATATCGGGTGCCCCACAAACATGGAATGTTCTTTTCCTCATCTCTCTAGCTTCCCTGGCTTACTTCATTGCTCACCTCTAACTCCACCTTCTATATGACACCTTTCTCTATTTGCCCCACTGTTAGTACCTTTCCTCTGAGATTATCTTTGTTTGTACTAAAAGTATCATATATTTATAGGGTAATTTGCATGTTATTTCTCTCTAGAATGAGCCCCTTCAGGTTACTGACTATGTCTTTGTCCTATGTATTTTTGACATATAGGGGTTTAATAAATGTTTCTTGATTGATCACTTCAATACAAAGATCACTGAAATTTTTACTTCAGGCTCTTCTCTCTCTGCCTCTCTTTGACTCTGCCTCTCTGTATCTCTCTCTGTCTCTCAGTCTCTCTCTGTCTCTCTCATATATGTCCCAACTAAAATGTCCAACTATTTCCAATATTACAAACTCTACTTATCCAAAACTCAAGATATCATCTGCCCCACAAAATCTTTTCAGACTTAATTCCTTCCATCAATGGCATTGTCGTCTGTGACCATAACCTAGGTTCAAAATTATAATTTTCTTTGATTTTTTTCCTAATCCTTCCTGTACAGTTCTTTGAAATCTATATCAAGTATCATTTTCCCCATAAAGTCTTCCCCAATTATCTTAGAATTGATTTTTCCCTATTTTGAATTAACACAGCACAATGTACATCTTATTGCAATTTCATATATCATATATTATAGCAGGTTACTCACATGCCAACTTCTCTAGTATACTATAAGCTCCTTGAGGATAGGAACTGTATCTCTGCATGTGTGTGTGTATGTGTGAGACATATGTATGTTCATCCTTTACAATAACTCAGAAAGCAATCTGTTGAATGACTATAAAATAGTCATGTGATCAGTCCAACAAAACTTACTAGAAGAGCCATGAATGACAAAAAAAAAAGAAAAAAGAAAAGAAAAAAGAAAAACTTAAAAATGAACAGTGATTGATCAAAATTTCAGAGAAGTATAGAACTGAATGGGATATTCAAGGTCCCAAACTTTTAATTTGTCCAAGATCACACAGATCATCAGTGGCAGATTTGAGACTAGAATCAAGGCTTCTTGACTTCTCCCAATGTTTTCCCCACTATAATAATAGCTCACTTCTGTATGGCATATGAAACTATTAAAAAGTACTTTACCCACAGCAATCTTTTGAAGAAGTTCAGGGTTGTATTTTGTTTATTTTTGGTCAAGAGCTAGGATTGAATTGGCATAAGGAACTCTCAGCATGGAAACATTTTACCAACGCAGAATAGCAATTATTTTACATTTTACTGTCTTAAAAAGTAACCTGGGATATTGAGAAATGAAGCCAAGATGTGTAAGAGCCAAACTCAAATCTTCTAATACCAGTTCATCATTCCTTTTTGATATATTCTATTGTCTCAACACATTTCACCTTCCCTTAATGATAAAAGCAAGTCCCTTGTACCATTATTGCCCATTTCCCCTAACCTTTATAGGAATAAAACTTCCTTGTCCTTACAGCCTCTGTGGCTAAAATATTTGTTTTTTATGTCTGATAGGAGAAACTCCAAAGTATACACCCTTTAAAAAATTAATAAAGGAGTATTCATGTTAATTGTATGAATTATACCAAACCTACATCATAATCCTTGAATTAAATTATTTTAGAGTTAATGTAAGATACATGCAAATATATTAGAATTAAATAAATTATAAAATCATTGATATTTTAGAGCTTGAAGGGATAGTATTCTTATTCAACCTCACTTTATAGCTAGTAAAACTGAGGCTCTGAAAAGTTGTGTGTGACTTCTGTCACACTTGTGGACTTGCTCAAGTCCACAGAGTATAATATTAACAGAGTAAAAATTATGTAGTATTCTTTATAAAATCACATGGAATATTTTTCAAGAAGCTTTCAAAAGTATTATTTTAATACTATGTGATTTATATTTTGGGGAAAGTTCTTAAAAGTTTATTTAAAAACCATTTTAATGTTTATGAAAGATTCTCATAATAAATTTGATTTTCACTAGTAATTGGAATAAGCTTATGGGAAAAGAGGAATTAGGATAAGATTTTATCAATTTTTTTGTATTAGCTAGAAAAAACATTTAGCCCAGGCATTTTGCTATTAAGATCTGTCATTTATTTCCATCTCGATTATATAAGAACATATATCCACCTTTTCAAAAGCAATTCGTTCCCATGTAGCTACATCATAAGGGAATTAAAAATAACTTATGGAAAACATTTAAAACAGACACATTGTTTCATAGACTATGCAATGGTTTTATAGGGTTACATTTAGAAAACTGCTATGTCTTTGTGTTAATGAATTAGAAGTAAAATTGTAGTAACAGATAACAAGCAAGTTATAGTTACTATTAATTATCAAATTCTTCAGGCATCAGACTTGAATTTTATTTATATATTTCACATTCACTATGTTTATCAGAGTGTATACAAAGACCTTCTATACAAAAAGAAAGCTGGTTTTATGGACAAAGCTAGTTGGCAACTTTATCTCCAGAGAAGATCTGAAGACAATTTAAAAGTGAGGTAAAATAGGAAAGATTGTTATTCATGTTTTAAAACAAGTAGTTTGCTTCCTTCTTACTTACATGGTCACAATAGGAGAACAATTCTTTCATGGTAAACATAGTTCCTGTTGTCCTTAAGGAATTCTTATTATCAGGCCTAGATGAGTGAAATCGTAAACTACCTCATCAAATAACTATGAGCTTCTTATACTTAACTTTTATTTTTATGCATGTGCCCAATCTTGGGGGAAAATAAGCTGAAGCTATTCTGTCCATTCCCCAACCCCCATTCACTCTTCTCACATCTCCATCCTGTACACATTCTTAGCTTCTGCTAACCCCAATAAAAGAGTTATTTTTGAGCATAAAGCTCTTCCAAAAGACAAGGGATTATCTCTTCACTAAAAAGCTAGTGGGATGGAGAATAGACAGGACAGCTGTCAGGTATCAAATATTCTCAGGTGTTCCAATGTCTCTCTCTGGAGTTAGCAGCTGTCCTCTTGGGGAGCTCCTGGGTGGCTTTAGGATTCTCTGTTCTTTGAATAAATCCCATCAAGAATGCAGATGCGCTTCTACTTCCTACAATTCTCTTCCTATCTTTTTTCAGTATCCAAATATCCTCGGTTTTGATCTGGGGACTTCAGACTTTTACTTAGTGAGCTTTTGAACTTAAAGTGCTCAGAGTAATTTATCCAAAGAACCTCCAGGGGGTAGTGTGGATGTGGGGGTGGGAATGAGGGTGAAGGTGGGGGTGAAGGGGACAGGACTGACAAATCACACATTCACTGAAGTTTTCTTACCTCTAGCTTTTGTCTTAAGTGAGGTTGCATCCTTTTCTACTACCTACTTTCTTAATTGGTTTTTCTTTTCCAAAAACTCAAGATATAAAATAGCTTCAAAAACAGTAGTACTGAAAGTGAAAGCTTTGGTAAAACGCTGAAATGTGTCTGCAGTGCAGTATCTGGTTTTCATTTGTCCCTCCCCCTCTATTCCTCCTCCCTCCCCTGTGTGTCTGCAGGCATCTGTGCAGGGTAATAGGTGACAAGTAGGAATGAAAGCCTTAGTGTTCTGCATTTTCTCTTCTGATAGAAAGCATTTCTTTGAATTGTTTTAACCTTTAAGGTTTTGTTTGGAAAACACGTCAATGCTTTTATCCTCACTTCCTCCCACCCCCTTTCTTGTCTTCTCCCCCTTTTTTTTTTTCCAAGATAGATCCCAATAAGTTCAAAACAAAGAGGAGGGGCCAGATTTCCCAAAATACTTATCTCTGGCAATTGTTTGGTCAGAATTACCATCTCAATATCTGAAGCAATGTTATCTCCATCTGATATTCTGCTAATAGACCTAAATATCATAGGACTGGATATAACAACCACTAACTTATAGGAATGGAATCCCTTCATTTTGTAACCACCAGTTCATGGATCATTCTCCCATTCAAGGCAGTATGGATGGGGTTCCCACTAGCAGGAAATCTTAAGACAACCCTGAAATACTTCTCAGCAAATATCTTTTGGACTGAGGCCCTGGATACACATTTCTTGTGATTCTAGAGAGATTTTTTTCCCAACATTTCAAGCCTTTTTTCTATCAGATCTAGAGATTTTAGAAATGAGAGCAGTTGTAAATCCCAAAAAGGACATAAGAGAGAGGGTGATAAAAGCAAAAGGGAGAAGCAATGTAGAGATCTGCAGATACATATTTATTTTTATATAAAGAAATGATACGTATGTAATTTTAGATTTTCTTTCTGAATTAGAGTTCTGAGGCTATAGAAAACCTATTTTTAACACTCCCCTCTCCCATAACAGCACTGATTGCCTAAATTGCTTATAATTGGATGCAACACATTACTGGAGACGGAGGACGCATGATAAGCAGCCTTCATTCTTTAGCAGATTTGGATAATGTCTTTGGATGAATATCTCTGATCAGGAAGAACTAGAAAACTCTTCAGCTACCCTGAGTATTTCAAAGGGTTTATGAATTTAAAAAAAAATTGACCACCATACAGTCCTGAAAATATATTTTATCATTTATAAGACAGTGTATGGTGACTCAATATCACCATTTCCCCCTGGATCTATAATAACACTAGTAGCAAACTTCTTTCTCTCCCTGCTTCCTCTTCCTTCATGAAATCTCCCCCACCCCAACCCCTCCTTGAAAAGTTAGGATAAAATGAAATGACTTTAAAAAAAAACAGAAGTTCCTGTTTACTGCTTTTCCTGGCTTGATTTCTTTTCACTCTTCTGCATGCCACAGGAATTTCTTTGTCCAAGTATATCTGGGCCTTTCCTATAAAAGTTGTATATTTCAGCACCAGAAAAGAGAGACAGCAACCAGAACAACTGAGAAATATTTAAGCAGTTTGGTCAGCCTCTGGGGGAAAGTAATTGGTTAGATAACAAGCTGTTTTAATAATATAATTAAAAGGCACCATAGCTTTAGTTTTCTGTGATCAAATAGCCATGGTGGTACCAGATAAGGTTTTAAAAGTCAGATTCATAAGAGTTTCTAAACTGCCCAAGATTAGAAGTGACTCAGATGTAAAGAATCTTCTGTACTCTTCTGGAAAGTTGATATTTACTTTAAATAGAAACAAAGCCAAATAACTATAGGTTGAAAATGATCAAATATATATTTCTCTTTTTAGACTTAAATAAGTTTAAAGCAGACTACTTCCATTTCTGGTGAAAATGTTCCAATAAGGGATTTCTCCACATAAATCATCTTTAGAAACTTAGGTTCTTCCTTGATTTCTTTTTCTTTCTATTAATTTTAAAGCTATTATACCACAGGGTGCAGAGAATGGGAAGAACCTATCTCAATCCTCTTTAAACTACTTCTTGAGTGGATCTGGGTTAAAATAGGGAAAGGGACAATGGAATTGCTCTTTATGAGAAATTGGGGGACAGAATGGAGAAAGAAGGAACCTGACATCTCATGCTTATGTCCCGTAAAGTAGAATAATTTGGTAGTCACTTAGTTGACCTTGGGTTATCTTTTCTAATTCAGTTGTCTGTCAGTTTGGGTTTCCAACAGGATCCATTTGTCCTTATCTTGATTTTAGAGAATACTAATTCTCCTTCTTTAAAGACACAGCACCATAAACCTTTACATTTTATTTTGGACCCTGAAATCACTTCATACCAGGTTTGATTGCATTAACTTCCTTGGATACTTAACAATTCCTTCATTTCCCTCTTACATTAGTAGACCAATTAAATAATCTTGAAAAGTGAGTTTGTCATTTTGCTGTTCCTTTACATTTTTTCTTATTGTGCAAATGGTGAAGCTTGGAAGAAACCAAGTGGAGGAAAAAGTATGAAGATTCAACAAATTGGGAGAAAAAGGGGTTTGGGAAGGTAATGAAGAGTTTGCTCTGATTTAGGGAGAACCCTTTCTTCATCCCTTTGCAAAGTGAGGGTAACCACCAGATCTCCCAACCAGAAAATCTAGTCCTGATGATCTATGGATTTCTTTCTTAGCAAGTAAACGAAACAATTGCTCTGAAACGAAATTACAATTAACATGGAGCAGGTAATGCCTCTGCCATTTCAATGAACTCCCGAAAAGAGTGAGAGAAAAAGGGAAAGAGGGAGATAAAAAGGGAGGGAGAAGGGGAGGGAAGGGGGAAGGAGGAAGGAAGAGAGAGAGAGAGAGAGAGAGAGAGAGAGAGAGAGAGAGAGAGAGAGAGAGAGAGAGAGAGAGAGAGAGAGAGAGAGAGAGAGAGAGAGAGAGAGAGAGAGAGAGGAGAGATTTAGCAAGTTAAGAGGTTAAATATTTGAACAGATCTGTAAATATATAGACAGCTCTTGTTATTTGGAATGTTTAATAATGCCTTTTGTAGTACAGTCTGGTTGAGAGGCTTGTGAAGGTATGGATCCCACCCAGGCACCTTCCTCCCTGGGAAACCAACAGTATTATTTATGGACTCCTAAAATAAAAACATCAATATTCTCTTGTCTTTTGCTAAATGAAATAGATTTTTCTATCTCCCTCATAAAATTTTTAAAAATATATTTTTCAAATTGTCTTTGTAGGAAACTTTCAGGGACACTCTAAAAAGCGATTTTCTGGATGAAATACAGTATGTACCTTCATTGATCGATCTATTGATAATTAATCCACATGTCATTTCTTTGAACCATACTGAGGGTTGCGTGGTTGCGTGTTTGTGTGCATGTTTTAACTAGAAGAGCAACATAGGCTAGCTAAATCGTGCTTCCCTAGATGTGGAGGGTGGCTTTCTTTATGTTTGTTCACATTTGGTGCCTTTTCTAAAAACTGTGAAGCAATGTTTTGCTATGTCTGTCCTGCATGTTCCTTTTAAGGGTGTGTGTGCGCACCCTGTGGGTGGAGGAGAGTCTGTGGGTGTGTCGGTTCTGTGGGCTGTAAGGAGTCTCTGTGTGTCCTCTGGTGTGTCCTGACGTGGAAGCATTTTTTTTTTTGTGCACGTATTTTGTGTACTGTGTATGCAGATTCATTCTGCTTGCGTTTGGTGGAGGCTTCCTCTGTGAGCGTCCCTGTGTGTTCCCCCCTCCCCTCGTGTTTTCTCTTCGTGGTCTAGCTATTCCCCGTGAGTGCACTCGGGTGCCTGTTCTGCATTCCTCGTGTGTGTATATATGTGTGTAGAAGTGCATGCTCTGTTTTGTTACAGAAATCTGTTTGTGAGAGTGGGTATGCATATTTTGTGTGAACATTTGTGTGCACCGAGTGTTCACTCTGGGGGTTCTGGGTGTCTGCCTTTTGTGTTTTGTATTTCCGTTGTGATTATGCGTGTACTTACATATGTGGATCTCTGGGTCCATGTATTGTCTTTCCTCACAATTTAAACACATTTCATGTACATGAAATATGTCTATATATACGTTATACACATATGTAGATATGTGTATATATTATTCCTGTCTTATCTTTTAGCAAAGTGGCTTCTTTCTTTCCTTTATTCCCTCTCTTCCTTCCTCTAGGAATATTTATTGATGTGATAATCTGAAATGAAAAGTAGTCTTCCATGAAGGGAGATGGAAGAGAAAGGAGTGTTCATCTTTCTTAATAGACGGGGCAGAGTCAGTTGCCTGGATCACAGGGTTTGTGTGTGTGTGTGTGTGTGTGTGTGTGTGTGTGTGTGTGTGTGTGTGTGTGTATATGTGTGTGTGTGTGTGTGTGTGTGTGTGTGTGTGTGTCAGAGCGCTGGGTGGGGGTAGTGGGGGAAGGGGGGAAGTCGGAGAAATGCCTTTTTAGCAGAACAAAGATGGGACACTGCGGCCCCTCGCGGTCTAGGTCCACATTGCATCTTTCAGTGTGCTCCTCGGGCTTTTCTTTAGCCGGAAGAATACAGCCATCGCCTCTTCCAAGCCACTCAGGAACCACCTCTAAGACCCAGCCCCCAGCCTCAAGCCAATCATCAGTCAGGATGCAAATCACCTCTTCCGTTCCCTCAGCTCCACTCCTGCCCCTCCCCCTCTCGTCCTCTTCCCACTCCACCTCCTCCCAGTTTCCTCCTCTTCGCCCCCCCCCTTCCCTTCCCTCTCCCTCCCCCCGCTTCCGCCTCCTCTCTCTCGTGCAGCTTGGCTGCTTGCATGTAGGGCAGGACTGTGAGCCTTATGCATATGCAGATTGTCCTCCTCCTCCCATCCCCCTTTTTCTCCTCCCCCTCATTCCCCGGTAGCCTCTGCTGGGTCCGTGCACTCCCCTATGTCTGCTTATTGGAGCGCTAGTCCAGGGCTACTGATTTCCCAGAAGGAGGCACACACTAGCGCTCGTGGAGCTGACGGGGGGGAGGGGGAGGAAGGGAGGAGAGCTAGCGGTGCTCTCCTTGAAATGCTCAGGAAGGTCAAGTTTGTGGCTTGCTGAGCAAAGGGGAAAGGGGGCTATCACATCATACTGCGGCGTCCCTGGCCGGTCTGGTGGAAGGATCTGCATGCAGATTGCTCTGGGGCATTTGAATCTCTTTCTCGTCTCCACTCCTCTCTTCTCTCTGCTCCAAACCAATATACTGTTCACGTCCAAAAGTCAGGATTATGACGGATGGTTTTTTTAAGCCCAAAGCTAGAGTGAATTTGTCTTGTACAAAAAGGCTACATAGCCTCTTAAACCGCAAAGAATTGGAGACGAGATCAAATACTCTTAGATCTGCTTAGGAGTTTCAGGGGGGGAAAATGGTGAAAAGTGCGGAAAGGGCACTTCTCTCCGGGAAAAGAGACAGGTGGAGAATTAGGCAATGATGGAGATTAAAATGACAGCCAGGGAGGGCAACTGTAGCCAGCAGGAGAACCCCCCTTCCCCCCCCTCCCGGAAACCGGTCCCAGGAAAAGGAAACAAAACAATCACAATTATTCCGGGGGTGGAGGGACAATAGCTGTTTCCTATTATTTAAATGGGAGGTTCTAGGGTACCCATGCAGCTTCTGTGTCCCGGGTTCTGAATAGTATGCCATCTGGGTGAGTGGGGGTGGGTGGGAGGTGAGTGGTGAGTAAGGGAAGACACAGTAGAGATAAATGTTTAAATGGTTCTTTAGGATCCTCTGATAAAGTGCCCTCAGACCTCAAGAGTGTAATTCTTTGGGAAATCTTTAGGAACTTATTATATATATATTAGTATATATATATATATTATATATATACTTATATATATATCGGCCTTATCAGTGCATATTTCAAAGGAATTTTAGGCCATCATTCTGAATCACTTTCTAATATTGCCCAGTGACTGATTTGAAATATTTTATCAGCATTACACCCTCTTTCAAGGGCAATTCCCTCTTTATGCATGTGAAGATTAAATATGATTTATTTATATATATATATAAATATGAGCTGATAGTAAGCTCTCAGATGTCTTGGAATATACTTTTTTATTTCAATGAAAATATGTATATGTAAATATATGCATATATATGTATATGTGTGTATATAGATTTTTTTTTTTCAAGAGAGCATACTGCTGCAGTGACTAATGTGGACCTTAGAGTCCTGCCTCTGAAAGGAATTGTGTGTGACTCTGGGTCAGTCATTTAATCTCTTCCTGCTCCAGCCAGCTCTCTAAAGCTATAAAATATGTAGAAAAAGTGCCAGAATGCATTAGTTAAATAACATTCCTCACTAGGAGTTTCATATACCAATGAAATTAAAGGTATCTTCCTCCTCTCAAAATCATAGTTTAAGGAAAGACTAAGATAATCTAACATTTTGTTATAAAGCCTTCAACTATACATCTAAATTGTATATGTCTGCATAATATTCAGCAATATTGGGTTTACCTCATGAAGGGGACTCCATGGACATGGGTCCTTATAGAGGTAGCTCACCTCTTTGTGGTTCTATATGGGGTCTCTTGGTAGGGACCAGATGCCATCCTTTTAGAGGAGGATGAACCCTTCTCTTGCCTTCCCTTTGCCCTTATCCAGTTCTCCTCTGTCCAATTAACTTTCTGTCCATAGCTTTGTCATCATTAGGAAATATTTCTCAAGGATTGGGTCTTGTCTGGGCCTTGTCTTGGGTATCTCAGTTGTTAGGGGCTCAGACTTTAAGACTTCATACTTCCCAGTGACTTAAGATGAAAGACTTCCCCAACCCACTTCAATATCCTCAACTTCCATAACCAGTTCCATACTTTTTGGACACAATGACTCAGCTCTAAAACCACCTCTTTCAGGAAGCCTTTCGTAATTCTCCCAATTGTTATTTCTTCCCATTATTTTATAGTTAGTATTTGCTTCTAATCAAGTTGCATTCCAGAATGTAAATTCCTAGGGGGCAAGGGATATTTTTCACTTTTGTCTTTGTTTCCCTACTACCCAAAATAGTACCTGACATGAAGTAGGCACTTAATGAATGTTCATTGATTAAAAAAAAATGCACCTCCTTGTATTCTTATTGTCCAACTTCTACTCCTTGCCTCCAGGCCCCAATCTTGCCCATGTTTTCTGCACAGACCAGAATGTCTCATAGGATTTCTCTAAGGACTTGAAAACTTTGTCTTATGAGAATTAGTTGAAGGAATTAGAGATATATAGCTTGCAGAAGAGCAGACTTAGGGGGACATGATTACTATTTTCAAATATCTGAAAGGGTTGTCATGGAGAAAACATTTTGTGTGCTTTCAAAGGGCAGAACTAAGGCCAATGGGATGCGAGGAAATCAGTTATTGGCCTAACATAAGAAAGAACTAAGTAGCACGTGAACTCTTCCAACAATGGAAAGAAATGCTTCAGTAGTTAGTGAGAATCGGTGGAACTGTTAAAATAGAGCCCGGAGGACTACTGGCTGGGATATTTTAGGTACATATTTCAGGCATTCTCTAAGGTCACTTACAATTCTGAGATGTTATGGTCCAGGGCAAGATAGTGTCATGCTTGGTAGTATCTGACTTTAAAATACTATCATCTGTCTCTTGAAGTTGCCTGTATATTAGTTTAGAGATGCTGCATACTATCAGAAACTTTAGATGGAGTCAGGAGTCTTAAAATACTAATGGATTCCACTTATGCAGCACCTTATATGGTTTAAAAACTATTTCACGGACATTATCTCAGTGAATTCTCACAAGGACCCCTTAGGTAAGTAGTGCTAATATTATTATCCCCATTTCACAGAAAAGGAAATTGTACCTTCAGGAAAGTTAATGACTCAACATCTTCAAAAAGCTTTTTCCAAATAAGTTCTCCCCTATTTTATTAGTGCCTTCCTTCGGCCATGATCTCCAATTTATTATATATGCTTATATATAAAATACATGTGCATATATGTAAATATACACACACACATTATCCATATATATATATATATATCTTGTTTGTACAAAATTATTTGCACATCATCGCTCCCATTAGACTGTTAGCTTCTTGAAAGCAAAGTCTATTTTTTGCCCTTTATTCTATTTGGTAAGATGATATTTAGACCAGCAAATGAGGTAGGTGAACCTCAAGTCTGTTCATAATGACTCCTCCTAGACACAGAGAGCAAGATTGCTACTCCCAGACCTGACTCTTAGAAATGCAATCCAACCTTCTCTTCTTAACAACAGTGTGTTTATTCAATACAATAAAAGGAATAGGGTAAGGTTTGAGGGCTAAGTGATTCCCTAGACTAATCAAATTCTATCTGTCCCAGAACCACTGATCCGCAAGGATCTCTTCAGTATCCACAAAGTGGACCTACACTATTCTTCCTCTCTATCTAGATGTCCCCAAGCCCCCCTGATTCTAGCTGCCTAACTCTATAGCCACTCCAAACAGTTTTGGTTGATGAATAGAGCAAATTGCTGGATCAAGGAAGATGAACCCAGTGGTTTGGGTCACACCAGATACAGGCTAAGCCTGTGAAGGCAGTGTATCAGGTCACTTCACTCAAGATGAGGTTCTCTTTTTCATGTAGATCAGACCGTTGTTATTCAGATCAGGAAATGCTAGCAGGACTCTTTCAGACAGGACAGAAGATAAAATCACTAGCCAGGATACCTCACACCAGGATCAGAGGAGACCCAAAAGTCCAGGAGCTCTGTACTCCAGCACTGCTCCCCAGGTTCTCCCCCTCAGGGCTGTCCCAGAATTCTGAGACCAACTGTCAACTTCAACATCCAACCTTCTATCAAAATTCCATTCCTAGACTCTCTAACACCTTTCATTCAATGCAAAATCTTATATTTATATCTTCTTGCATTTTCCCTCAATTTGTAACACTTAGCACAATTTCTGGCACCTCGTAGGTACTTAAATCTTTTTTTTTACACGATGACTTGATACATCTAACAAATAGCTAAACTCTTGATCTTCTGATGCCAAGAGCAGTGTTCTTTCCAATATACCATGTAGCCTCGACACAAAACCTTTAATATTCCAATAAATGACCATTAGCATGCTCCCAGATGATTAATGGCTGAATGATGCTTCTGTGTATCTTTGCTGGGTACCTAGTATCCTATACTGCATAATAGTATGGGTGCTCAGTAACTACTTGTTGACTGACTGATTCCTCACTTTGCTTCACTATATACATCAAGGCAAAAGACTAGCTTTAAAGACAGGCAGTGTTTCTCTTTTATGGAATGCTTGCTCTAATGATAGCAGTGACTCCTGTTAATACAATCAACCCTCCATTGAGAGACAGCACAATGTAGAAATGGTCAGTGACTGTCATTAGAAGACTTAAGTCTGAATCATGCTTCTATTTATTATTTGTGTGGCCTTGGGCAGGTCACTTCACCTCTGTGAGACTCAGTTTCCTTATCTTTAAATGAAGGACTAATGTAATTTTTGAAGTCTTTTCCAACTTCAAATACTATAGGAATGGATTGATGATAAGATTGTTACTTACTGGATAGCTGATGTATGGTTTCTTTTTCATTGGTAAATTGGTTCTATCTAGTTAAAACTTAAAAATAGAGCTAAGCTAGCTAGATGGTATTAGATGTTCAGATATGTATGCATTTGCGTTTCAGAGTATGTCTTTGACTTTGAGTGGTCATATAAGTGACTTATAGATTATACACTGTTTGGAAATTTTCATGTTGTCATTCCCCTGCTTCCTTTCATGGGAATAATTGTTAGTTTAAATAATGGCAGCTATCTGAAGAAAAAATGGTTAATAATAATAATAGCTGGAATTTATATAGTGCTTTAAGATTTGCAGTGTGCTTTTCAAACATTATCTCATCCTATTCTCGCAACAATCATGGGAGGTAGGTGCTATTATTATCCTTATTTTATAGATGAGTAATCTGAGGCATAGAAAAACTAAATGCCTTCCTTGGATTACATAGCTAATAAGTGTCTGAGGCCAGATTTGAACTTGTCTTCCTGACTCTGGGCACCTTTATCTATTTTACCACCCACCTGCAAGGTTAAGGTGTTATTGAAAGTTAATTGGATGATTTGAGGTGGTCTTTTGGTTTTGCTTTAGGTTGGGGTGGGGGGAAGAAAATCTTCTTTGAAAGGTACAGTAAAAGAAAGAACACTGAAAGATTACCTTTCTGATTTTAAATTCTTTTATATTAAACCCCAAATTATATCTCACATGGGAATAACATTGATTATCCTTTTAGTTTAATTCTAATAATCATTATTCTAGTAAAAATAAGCATATGGAAAATTATGTTATTTGTTAAAAGAGTAGTCAAGAAAATATCCATTTGGGATATAGTTATATTTGTTGTATTTTGTAAGTTATGGAAAAGTTATGGTCTAGAAGTTGTAAAGTCAAAAATGGAGATTTGGACTTTTTTTTTTCAAATCTTCACTATGAATGTGGATGAATGATTATTCTGTGACACCTCAGTCTTCTAATCTATAAAATGTAAGAGTAGTAAGTGTGCATGTGACTAACTTGTCTGAGAATAATTAATACTGTTATTAAGGTCTTTCAGTAGAGATTCTCTCTGAGTTCTAGGGATGGCTATTTCTGATTTCCCTCATAGACTAATGGAAACCTTTTGGCTAGGGTCTGCACATGCAATGACCACAGTATCTATCACTATTATTCTGATTGTGTTTATTTCCATTTACCTAACCCGTATATTTTGTACTGCAAGGAAGGTCCTTAACACCTAAGCCAATCACTGCTCCCCCAACACTCTAATATGGAATGAGGAACCCAGATGATAGCTTTTGCTTTTGTTGGTGTCAATTGACCTCAGCAAATTGTTCCAAGTTAAGTAGTGTTGCTGTGAAAGGCAGTGGTGTAATAGTTATCCTTTAAGAGAACAATAGCCTGCTGGTGACATGTGGCACAAATGACACAGGATCAAGTGTCCCATGGATCAGGTCAGGATCTCTTGTTTCTAATGAAAATTAAACTTCCAAAAGCAAAAGGAAATAGCCTTTCCCTGACCATCTGTGGCATGATGACGGGCTAAGCAGAGAAAGTTGTTTCTTTTGCAGGTATTGTCTTTTTAAATGGGATGATTTTTGAGAGTGCTACAGTAGCATAATATAAGGCTGCTGCTCTGGCTTTCTAAACTTTGGCTTTCCCTTTCCATAAAGCATCATAAGTTAGAGCCTTATCATGCTGCAGAAATAATGACATCTCAAGGCCTGTGCACTGCATTCACAAGCCAGGAAAGTCCCAGAACTAGGTTGACTCAGCAGAACCTGACCAGACTGCTCAATATACCGATGAATACCATTGCCCTGAGGAATTAAATGTAGAAGCTCCCGAAGCTTGTGTAAAGTTCTCTGTGCCATTTAAAAAAGGAAGCTGCAGAACAAAGTAGGAGGATTTTTAATTTTAATATTTTACTCATTGGTTTAAGTACATTTATAGTTTGCTTTGCAAAATGTCAATAGATATCCCAGGCGAATAACATTTTTAAAAGATTGAATTTCCTGCATTTACTCTAATAGCATTTCAAAAAAAGTGGTTATCAATGCCTACAAGTTCATCTGTGTTACGACAGCCCATCAAAATGATTACTAAAACATATTTTCTATGCAACTTTTCCCAATACTTAGACCTCATATTGGATGATGACCAGTAGGTTCTTACATATTTAAAATTCAATCCAGAAGTGAACTGTGTCTACAAATTGGTTTGAGTGGACTCCAACTTTGTAGCCAAATCTGGAGGGAGGGGAAGAAAAAATAAGAGTGCACCTAATGTATCAAATTGCGAAATGAACTTTGCAAACTGGTGCGAATAATTTTGTTATAGGAGGTGTGATAATGAGGTGGCTTATCTCTATTCTCTCAGTAGAAAGGTGATGGGCCAGAGATATGGAATGAGCCATATGCTTTCAGACAAGATATCGGTCATAGGATCAGAGAATTTGAGAATGAGAAGAGACCTGGGCTAGTCCAATCCATACTTAAAAACTAGCCCCATGATGACCCTGAGAGTTGGGAAAACCTGAGTTCAAATCCAGCCTTAGAGACATACTAGTAGGCTATGTGTCTTTTTATATCAGTTTTCTCCTCTGAAACACAGGGGGAATTGAACACATTAGCTTCTAAGATGCGTTCTAGTTCCAAATCTATGAGAATATGATTTTATGCCTGACAAATGGTCATCCAGCTTTTGCTTGAAGGAGAAACCACCAGTTCTTGAATTAGCCAATTTCATGTTCCCATTCTATGTTTGAATAGCATTGGTTATTGGGATTTTTTCTCCCCTGAAGTCAAACCTAGTTTGCCTTTTTGTGACTTCTACCCATTTCTCCTCATTCTGCACTGTAGGAACAAGTGTAATCTAGCCTCTACATGACACTCTTACAAATATTTGAACACAATATGATGATTTTCCAGAGTCTTATATCCTACAGACTAAACATCCTAAGCTCTTCTAATTCGTCATATGACATGAACTTGAAACCCATAATTATCCTCTTTGCCCTTTTTGGGATGTTCTACACATTTTTTATAACCTGCCTAAGAACTGCACACAGTATCCCAGATATGGTCTGAGAATCGATTTGTTGGTTTTACTTTACTTTGTTACAAAGAAGGTTCTATTGGTGGGATAGTAATTAGAAATGACATTGTTGCAAAAAAAAAAGTCAATAAGACATTCAAAAAGTTATCAAAGTAGCAATGGGGATATTTTGGATAAAGTTGTAGATTACACAGATAGCCTCGGAATGAAAAATTGACACTAGGATTTTGAAAGTTAGAGGGGGTCATACAGTTGAGAAAAGTTTCATGATACAATTATACAAAGTGTGAATGAAGTAAGAGAGGAAGGAAGGAAGAGAGAAAGATGGACAGGATGGAGGAGGTAGAGATGACAGGGCATAATTTGGTATAAAAATTTCTGTAGTTCTTGACTTTCACCTCAGTGATTCTTGATGGCTGTGCCTGGAATGCTTTTGTGTGTGCAACCCTCTGATGCTTCTATCACTACTGATTGTCTGATTGGTTCTTGGGACATTTCTTTTCCATATAGCTCATAGTATCATACTTTTGTTATCTCTGAGAAACCCAAGAAACCCAAATACCATCTACTTCCCCAGCCAGGAAACATGTAGGTTGTACAACACCACTGACTTAAATATCTTCTCTTTACCATTCTGATAAGTTCCTCATTTTATAGTTCTTTACATTTAGGCACTGAATATGGAATGCGAGAAAGGCCAGCACTCCTGGTGAAGAGAAAAGAGTAGGATTTGGTATCAGGAGATCCATGTTAGAATCTCAACCCTGTGACTTGCTGTGTTATAACCTTATAAAAATCTCCTCTCTTCTCTAAGCCTCATTTTTCTTACCTGTAAAATGAGGGGATTTAACTAGATTTCCTTTATAGATATCATTTCTAGCTTTGAATCTGTGATACTTCAGTACAACACCTGACTCTTCTTACTACTGTTTGATTTTAGGCAAGTAACAACTTCTCAAGGTCTCAGTTTCCTTATTTGTAAAATAAGAGGATTAGCCTAGATGATGTCTAAGATCCCTTCCTGTTCAAAATCTTTGATTTGGTGATCCTAGCACAAAGTAACATGACCAATTTTCTAGAAAAATTCAAGAATTTATACCTCCAAGTAAGAAAATGAGCGCTTTTGACTTCTAAGAAGTCAGCCTGACAGTGATACCCTTATTCAATATGACCTGCTGTGTCTCAGAATATTTTTGGAATTACTTTCAGAACCAGTGGCATCTTCTCTTGCATATATATATATATATATATATATATATATATATATATATATACACACACACAGTGATCAACAATCTTCTTTTTAGGATTGATTTGATTTTTAGAAGTAGCCTCAAGTCATCCAGACTCTATGCTAGTGAATAAGTTGAACAAAGTGGTAATATAATTTTTAGTGAATAACAAAGTGTAGTTAAAAAGTACAAGGAAGTTTTCTTACGTCGTTCATAATGTGACTCTGAAGGCTAGTTTGGAAGTGACATTCCACAAATGTTTTGAGCAGCAGCAGCATCTTTGGAATAAACCTGTAGTTTCCCAGAATGACAATAATGAAGGCAATGTGCATATCTGTAGAAAAGTCTCATTTCTAGTCTCTAAATATCTCAAGTATTATTTTATTGGTTAAGACCTATAATTTCACCAGTGTAGGGAATTTTAGAAATTCCATGAAGATCAGTAAACCATCTGAAAATTATTCTCCCAAAGCTAGTATAGGTCAATGGCTAGACTTAAATTTAGTTCTTTCTGATTCTTTTTAAAAAAAATATTATTCAGAGATAGTTCATTTTTCCAATTAGATGTAATAAGAATTTTCAAAAGACATTTTCTGAAATTATAAGATCCAAATTATCTCCCTCCCTCCCTTCCCTTCCCCCTCTTGGAGATGGTAAGCAATTTGATTAGGGTTATACATGTTTTATCACAAAAAAATGTATTTCCTTATTGGTCATTGTCACATGAGAATACTCATATGAAACCAAAACCCCAAATAAAGCCGTAAATAAACTGATATGAAAGATAGTATGCGTTGATCTGCATCTGATTCCAAAGTTCTTTCTCTAGAGATAGATAACATTCTTGGTTATAAGTCCTTCAGAATTGTCCCAGATCGTTGTTTTGCTGAAAGTAAAGTCTTTCATAGTTGATCCCCATACAAGATTGCCATTACAGTGTACAATATTCTCCTGGTTTTGCTTATTTTGCTCTGCAACAGTTTGTGGAGAGCTTTCCAGCTTTTTCTGAAATCATCTTGTTTATCATTTCCTACAGCACAATAATATTACATCACTAATATAAACCACAATTTGTCTAGCCATTCCCCAGTTGATTATATTCCCTTAATTTCCAATTCTTTCCTATCACAAAAAAAGCTGCTATAAAATATTTTTGCATAAGTAAGATCAAAATGTATGCACTGTTTTATAGCCTTTTGGATATAGTTCCAAATTGCCCTCCAGAATGGTTGGATCAGTTCACAACTCCACCAACAATGCATTAGTGTCCCAATTTTGTCACATCCCCCCCAAATTTATTACCTTTATTTATTGTCATATTGGTCAATCTGATAGGTATGAGGTGGTATATCAGAGTTGTTCACTTATTAATTTATTAATTATTAATGTTAAATCATCTATTAATTTATTAATGTTGATTCATTTAGAGCATTTTTCATATGATTATTGATGGTTTTTGATGTATTTATACAATTAAGGATTGACATATATTCTTATACATTTTACTTAATTCCCCATAAATTTATGAAATTAGAAATTTAGGGGGCAGCTGGGTAGCTCAGTGAATTGAGAGCCAGGCCCAGAGATGGGACATCCTAGGTTCAAATCTGGCCTCAGACACTTCCCAGCTATGTGACCTTGGGCAAGTCACTTGACCCCCATTGCCTAGCCCTTACCACTCTTCTGCCTTGGAACCAATACAAAGTATTGACTCCAAGATGGAAGGTAAGGGTTTAAAAAAAAAGAAATTAGAAATTTATCAGAGAAATTTTTGATACCCCCTCATTTTATTTCCCTTCTAAACTTGGTTACATTGGTTTTGTTTATACAAAAGCCTTTAATTTAATATAACCAAAATTATTCATTTTACATCTTGTCATGTTTTCTATCTCTTGTTTGATTATCAATTCTTCCCTTTTCCATAGATCTGCCAGGTAAACTATTCTATATTCCCCTTATTTCCTTATAGTTTCACTCTTTATATCTAAATAATATACCCATTTTGACAACATTTTAGTATAAGGTGTGAGATATTGATCTATACCATATTATTTTATAGTTCTCCCAAAAGTTTTTGTTAGTGAGTCCTTATCCCAAAAAGTTGAGGTCTTTATTAAAAACTATTATTATTGTTGTTAAGGTAATTTACCACTGTAGATTGTGTATCTAATATATTCCACTGACGTACCATTCTATTTCTTAGTCAGTAACATTATTTTAATGCTTTATAGTACAACCTGAGATCTGATGCTACTTGACCACTTTCTTTCATGGTTTTTTTTTTCATTAGTTCCCTGAATATTCTTGGCCTTTTGTTCTTCCAGATGAATTTTGTTACTGTTTTTCTAGTTCTATAAAATTAGTATTTGGTAGTTTGCTTGGTATTGGCACTGAATAAGTAAATTAATTTAGGTAGAATTGTCCTTTTTATCTTATTAGGTCAGTCTACTCATGCACAATTAATATTTTTCTAGTTGTTTAGATCTGGCTTTATTTGTGTCAAAAGTGTTTTGTAGTTGTGTTTATATAGTTCCTGTGTTTGTCTTTGCAGACAGATTCCTAAGTATTTTATATTGTCTAGAATTATTTTAAATGGAATTGCTCTTTCTATCTCTTGCTGCTGAACTTTGTTATTATTATATGGAAATATTGATGATTTATGTATGTAGTTCTTTCTGATTCTAAGGGTACCACATGTCTCAAGTCTGCTATTCAGATCAAGATGAATCTTTGTTTGGATATTGATACTGCTACCTCAATTAATACATGGTTGAGTTTATTCCTTGTTAAAATCTTGCCTCAGAATACAGAATTTTCTGTGCACTTTTCAGTGAAGAGCCCAGCTTTTAGGTATTCTTCTGGGCACTTGTGGTATTTTGTTTCTACTTGATATGCTCTCTGTAGTAACATATTACTGGATTCCTATGCAAGAAATATAAACTCACTTTCAAACATTCAAGTAATTATTACATGGAAAATATTATCACACAAAAAACACAGTAGAGTTCGATATGTTTAAAGCTGTGGCAGTTTTAAAAATTGATATAACCAAAGTCCCCTGCTAGCTAGCCAAAAACAAAATCCTATTTCACAGCTAAGATATAAACAGTAAAGATGTAATCGGATGGCTAAATTTCACAGCTATGAAAACACAGCTGTGGAACATAACTTTTAATGTGTAATAAAGCCAAATAACTTTGCATGCTAATAATGGATATTACAAGTAAAGATCAGAGTGACTTTAGCATCACTTTATAGTATTTCAATATATTTACAAAGGTCAACTGCTTAGAAAAGGATATTCTGAAGTTACTAGATACCTTGAATAGCTCTATATCTTAACAAAAACAACATGGAAAGACATAATACAACATATATGTGATTGCATGTGTTAAAAACTATTAACTCAATTATATGAACAAATCTCCATTCTCCTCTATTTTATTTTGAATAAAAGTTTTAATGAAGCTTTTATTTTTATATCAGTCATTTCTAGATATTCTTCCTGCACCCTCAATACTCCCTATAATTTAACCCTTCCTTGTAACAAAGGCAAACAGTAAAAAGAAAAACTGAACATTTCTGATAATATATGCAGCACTATGTTCCCAGAGTCCCCCACCTTTCTGCCAAGAAGGGGAGGAGTGTGTCTTACTGTTTTTCTCAACTAATATTGCCCAATCTTTTTGTTATAGTTAATCACAATTAATATTTCCCTTTAACTTTAACTGTTCCTTTAACTTTTTCATTTACATTTTTGTAGTGATTGTACAAATTGTCCTTTCAATTCTACTTATTTTACTTTACATTCATTCATAAAAATCTTCTCTGAATTTCTTATATTCATTATTTCTTCCTGGCCAAAAATATTCTACTGCATTCAGTTTGTTTCAAATGTGCAGTTTATTCAGCCATTGCCCAATTGACAGACATCCACTTTGTTTCTAATTCCTTGCTACCACAAACAACAATAAATAGGGTTTTTTTTTGTTATTGTTGTTGTTCATTCCTTTCAGGCATGTCTGACTCTTTGTCAGTCCTTTTGGAGTTTTGGCCGTCTCCTTCTCTATATCCTTTTATAGATGAAGAAACTGAGGCAAATAAGGTTGAGTGACTTGTCCAGGGTTACACAGCTAGTCAGTGTCTGAGGCTGGATTTGAATTCAGGTCTTCCTGTCTTTAGGCCTAGCACTCAATCTACTACACCACCTAGCTACCCCTAACATTTATATAGCACGTTTCCCCCAGGCACTTTGCTAAATGCTTTACAATTATCATCTCATTTGCTTCTTATAACAATTCTGCAAAGTAGGTGCTGCCATTATTCCTGTTTTACAGATGAGAAAACTGAGGCAAAGAGAATGTTTTTTTTCCCCCACTTCCTTTGTTACAAGGAAGGGTTAAATTATAGAGAATATTGGGAGGGGGAAGGAATATCCAAAAATGAATGATGTAGAAATAAAGTATGTGAGGCCAGATTTGAATTCAGACTTTTCTGATTCTAGATCTGGCACTCTAACCATGGTACCAATTTAGAAAGCAGGTCACAAAAAGGGTATTTGTTATTATTTTGGCATAAATTGGAGATTTATTTCTGTCTTTAACTTCCTTAGGGTATATGCCTAAGAGTAGGATTACAGGATGACAGTATATGATTAATATAGAATTTTTCCTTATGTAATTCCAAATCATCTTCCAGAATGTTTAGATGAATTCATAGCTCTGTATATTACAGCAGTGTATTATCTTCTATGAATACTGACTATGTATTTTTTGTCCTCTTTGTCAATTTTCTGGGTTTGAGATCAAGCTTCAGTGTTGTTTTAATTTGCATTTCTCTTGCTACTTCTGATGTGGGATCTATGATTATTGATTTTTTTAAATCTTCCCTTAAAATTGTTCATGTCTTTTGACTATTTTCCTATGGATTTTGGTGTGCATGTTCATACCTCCTTATATATCTCATATTCCAGACTTCTTTCACTAATATTTAGTCCATTTTTTCTCACTTTTATGTTTTTTTCTTGTTCTTTCTGTACCTATATTGTTTGTGCAAAAGATTTGAGTTTTGTGCAATTGAGATTGTATGTTTCATTTTTTAGTAATTATTTCCCTGATTATAGCTGTAAGGAAGGAAGTTGTACTTCCTTTCATGTTCTTTCCCCTATTCCCCCTGCCCTTCCCCCATGATGTATGTCTTTTATGGCCAGATATCCATTTAGAGCTTATGGTGGCATATGAAAGAAGATGCACTCCCTCCCAATTTCCACCTCTTAGAACCGCCTTCCTTCAAAATTTAGCTCAGTGCCATTATCTACTGGAAGCCTTTCCCAAATGGCTAGTGCCTTCTCCCTCAAATTACCTTATATTTATTTTGTATATATTTATTTATATGTTATTTCTCTTGATTAAATGTATACTCCATGAGGCAGTGACTACTTTATTTTTGCTTTTTTAGCTCAGTGCCTGGCCCATAGCAAATGCTTAATAAATCTTTCTTGATTAATTAGTGCTCATCTAAACTTAGTTTTTGCCAAAATGCTTTCCATTTTTCCTGGACATTCTTGCCAAATAGAGAATCCTGTCCCAATTTATGTTCTTATGTCTGTCAAACCCTTTTGCTCTATTTCCAAAGCCATTTAAGTCACACTTGGGACAAGAGTGCTGAAAACTAGAAACTTCAGGTGATTTGAATCCGGTGAACACTTTTGACTGTAGTACCATAGAACTGAACTTACATGGCTTATAAATGTGAAAGAACAGAGTCTGCTAAGTAAAACATAAAAGTAATCTACCCAAACTAATTCAGGGTAAATAGTGAATATATACACACACCTATGGCCAATATCCCATAACCTCTCTCATTCTTATCTCCCTTCAAAAAAGGAAAATCTATTTCACATATGTTATATGGACACAAAGGGAAATTATTGTTTTTTTTACAATGATAATTTATTTTCGCACATACTGATAAAACAAAAGAAATACAGAATTCTTTTATCATATAGAAAAGAGAAAATTCTCTTTCAACTTGTAAAGACATTGACTGTTCATCTAGTTTCTGCCACTAACTTCCTAAATGTAATTGAAAAGTCTTTTAGCTTTAATGTATAACAGTAACCTGGGAAAAGAAAGCCTAGTTCCCAGATGTGTATGTGGATTAACTTGTTAATGGTTATCAAGTGCCAAACAAACCATGTTAACTCCCTTCTCACAGTTATTATTTCTGGTATCTTTGCTTTCATATTGGATTGTTTGTTTTAAAGCCCCAGGAAACAACTTGTGCACCAGTGTCAATGTATAATTTTAGTTTCATTTTTTAGCCTTCTTGCTAGTAGATCTCCATTGGGGCTGGAATAGATTTGGTGAATTTGCAGTTCATGTAGTGTAAGAGCCAGATTATTACTCACATCTATAGGAAATCCTGAGGAGTGAGTGGTCTTGTGATTCCAGTAATTTCCAGAGGTTGGAAAAGTAGCAAGAACAATTTAATTTTTGTTTTTCATATTCCAAAGCCCAGGGCTTAGAACACAATAGTATCTTAATAAATGCTTGTTGAATGAATAAATTTAAAACCCCATAGGCAATTTATACATGCATACATAAACATGTGCTCACTCATGATAATTAAATATGATTCAATTTAACTCGTTAAACATTTATTAAGAACCCCTATAAGCCAGGCTCTCAGGTGAGTCCTGGGAATAGAAATATGAAAAAGTCAGTCCTTGCCTTCATAGAGCTTACAATCTAATGAGGAAAGACAACATAAAAAATGAATCTGAAAAGTGGGGAGGGTGGTACTTGTGTAGTGTGGTACCCAGCATGAGGGCATTCTGAGCAATGGAAACTAAGCAGAGCTGGTAATGGGAAGAGTGGAGTTATCAGGAAAGTTTAGATCTCTGCTTTCTATAATGGAAGACTTTGGGAGGAATTAGCACTTCATCCTTCAGTCCTCGGTCAGAGAAAGAGGCAACTGACAGAGTTAAGAAAGTGTTAAGTATCAACACCTGAGTCCCAAACAGCATGAGATTTCAGGGCATCAGCTTATCCTGGTGGTACATGATGCTCTGTTAATTGAAAATGCTGATAGAAATATTTACCCCAATGTTCATACATAAAAAATCCTTTTGGTTAATTTTTTCAGATATGATATTATTAACGCACAGGGATCTGTTTGGTAACTTCTCATAGTATCATCAATTTGGAGCTGGTAAGGACCTGAGATCATCTAATCGTCTAATTCCATAATTTTATAGATGAGGAACTTGAAGCCCAAAGAGATGAAATTAGCTGACTAAAATTGTAACAGTGACAGGAATGGAAAGTTGAACCCAGGGCTCTTGTCTCCAAATCTTGCTCTCTTTCCACATTTTGAATTCATTGAAAATTTCTTCAGAACTTCAATTTTTAAAAATCACATAATATTATTGATACCAGTATTCTATGTAAGTGATCCTTCCACCCAGAGAGTTTGTAATCCCTCTATAACTTATAGATTATCTTCAAGAATAGCTCTAGCCAAAAGCATTCATTACCTGTACCAGCCTAGTGTGAAAACTCTTAGAACTTAGATGGACTGGTCCATAGAAAATAGACACATAGTCAGTCAACCTGCCCAGATAGAACAAGGGAAGAGGTTGAATTGAGGTCAAGGGGAACTGGGTCTAAGTCTTAATTCTGTGAATCGTTAGCCAGGCAATGAGAGGGATCAGTGAAATGATCTCTGAATTTTCTTCTAGTCTAAAATTCTGCGATCATTTTGCTGTATTATGTAGGCACATATATTTTAGTTGTTCTATCTTAGGGTACAGCTTCAAAGTTAAGTTCTTTTGAGAGCAGGGGATCATCTCTTATTTGTCTTTATATATTACCCTTAATACCTAAAGTGAATCCTAGTACAGTATTGATGTGCAATGCATGTTGGATAAATTTAATTAAATTGAATACAATAGAAATCAATTTTGGGTATCAAAAAATTTTTAGAAATCAATTTGAATAGAATCAAATTTGAGTCTTAAGATGTATCATCAATGAAGTAGGGATCTTTTACTGTCATTTTCTTAGTGAGAATGAGCAAGTGGGTGACTGTTGGATTTTCTAGCCAGTGTGATGACAGGAGGCATAAATCTTAGAGATATGGCTGTGACAGCCTGGCAAAAAAAAAAAAGCAAACCCATAATCCTCTTCCCTCACTCCCCATTTATCTGGCATATATATTATTATATATTCAGTTTCATGTAGAAACAATTTTTGACAATTGTTGTCTGACATTTTGGGACTCAGATTTTCTACCTCCCTGCATAACATCCCCACCCTCCTGAGGTGGTAAGTAGTCTGATATAGGTTATACCAGTGCTTTCATGCAATACTTATTTCCATATTTCTCATGCCATGACAGAAGACACATATGACACATACAATGAAACACTCATGAAGGAAATAAAGTGGAAGATGGCATGCTTTGATCTGCAATCAGACTCCAACAGTTCCTTCTTTGGTTGTGGATAAAATTTTTTATCATGGATCTCTTGTGGATATCTTGGGAACTTAGCACCAATGTTTGAAGAACTAGTTAGATAGGGTTTGATGAAATTAATGTATATACAGTGTTAAGTGGTTTGACCCTTTTCTGGTTGTAGAGCTAAATTTGGCAGTTAAAAAATTTGGCAAACCTTCTGATTAAGAAAACAGGATCCACTGCTTGAATATTCTAACTATTGTGCCCTAGTATAGTTAAAACAGGACTCATAATATACTCTTGCCAATTACAGACCTGAGCCTAGAACTCACCCTCCTGGTGTTAAAGACTAAAATAATCTAATTGACAATCTACTGTATATAATAGGATGAAAGTACATTGAAAGGGAGAAATTTTAAAGAGAAAGAAAACAACTATCTGCAACATTTCATTATAAAATGTCTTCAAAGATACCTCCAGAATTTATTTCTAATAAAAAAGAGGGTTATCCAGAATTGTGGAATCTAAGACCTGGAAAGGGACTTAAAGGCCATTTGGTACAAATCATAGCATCCCTCCTACAACACCAGTAAATCTTCCTTATAGGTTCTGCTTAAAGATTTTGCCAAGGCAACTTTACTGCTTTTGGATAACTAGCCATTGTGAAGTATTTAAATCAAGCCTCTCCACAACCTCCACCCATTGCTCCTACTTATACACTAATGGGACAAGCAAAGCAAGTTTCCTTCTTCAAGATGGTAGCCTTGAATCCTTGAAGATGACTATCATGTTCCCTTTAAATCTTTTTCAGGCCAAGGTCCTTTAATAAAGCACTACATGTCAAGTCCTTTCATGCTCCTGGTTACTGTACTCTGGACATACTGTCTATAACCTATCAATGATAGTTTTCCCAAGATGTGGTGCCCCAAAATGAAAATGTATCTTGAGCAGGTCACAGTATACTGGAACTGCTACTTTCCTCATCCTGGAAACTGTGCTTCACCTAATATGGTTTTGCCTTTTTAGCTGCTGTATTGTCACCGTTCAGTCATATGAAACTTGTAGCCCACTAAAAGCCCCAGAACTTCACAGGAATTCTTTTGTCAAATCTGACCAATTCTCTCTTTGTGAGATTGAATCCTGGAGCTCAAATATTGCACTTTCTATTTCCTCTACATCTAATTTTATCTTATTTGATTTGGTCAATTGTTTTGACCTATTTAGATCTTTGATGTAGCCTGCCACCCAAAATGTTAGTGTATCCTTTAAGCTTTGTGTCATGTGCAATTTTAACCAGTGTGCTATCTATGCCCTTAGCTAAGGTGTTGATAAAAGGGCTGACCAGGACAAAATAGGGTCATGAATGGATTTTCCTGGAGAACTTTTCAAGTGATCCTACTTTGAACTGATGAGGACTCTTTAAAATCCACACCTTGTACTTATCTGACCATTTCTGAATCCATCTTCAAATACTAATGTCTTACCCATTTCTCTCCATTTTGCCCATAAATGTAGCTTAGGAGACTTTGTCAAATGCTTTTCTGAAATATAATTTGTCTGTTGCATCCCTTGAGCTTCCCATTTGGTTACTCTATCAAAAAGGAAAATGAGGATAGTTTATTATGACTTCTTTTTTAAAATAATATTTTATTTTCCCCTATTACAGGTAAAAACATTGTTTTAACATTCATTTTTAAAAGTTTTGAGTTCCAAATTTTCTCTCTTCTTCTGACCCTTCCTCTCTCCTTCCTTTCTACCTCCTCCTTTCCTGAGATGATAAACAATCTGATATAGATTTTACATGTGCAATCACATAAAACATTTTTACATAGTAGTCATTTTATGGAAGAGATTGGAAATAACAAAAGAAAAAGAAATAAAATGAAATATGTTTCAGAGTGACTTATTTTTTATTAAGCTAGTCTTGTGTTCAATGATTGTGGCTTTATTTTTTAAGTGCTCAAAAAAGTATTTTTTTAACATGTATTTTAGAATTTTTCCAAGAATAGTTTTCAGACTTCACCTTCGTTTTGTAAAAAGAGACATTTGGCTTTTTCTAATTCATTGGTCTTTTCTCTATTAGCTAAGATTTTTCAAATATTTTTAACAGTGATTTAGCAATTACATCTGTAGTGGTTCATTGAATACAGCACTGGGGCTGGAGTCAGGAAGACCTGAAATCAACCTCAGGTACATATTAGCCATGTCACCCTGAGGAAATCACTTAATCTCTGTTGGCTTCAGTTTTCTACCTAGTAAGATGGGGATAATAACAGCATCTATCTTTCAGGGTTGTTCTGAGGAGCCAATGAAATTGTAAAATGCTTAGCATGTATTAGATGCTTATGTAAATGTTTATTCCTTCCCTCATCTACCAGTTTCCTAAGTAGTTCTGTAGGACTTGAACTCATTGAAGGCTGCTTAATGTTGTTTAACTGCTTTATCACTTGTCTTGGACTTTAGTCCTTGCTCATAATTTCTACACTATCCTTTCTAGTATAAAAGTCAATATTCTTGGAAAAGAGAAATAAAATAAAAGTAATTTGGTCTTCTCATTTACCCCAAGTAGTGGATCTGTTCCTTTGATCCCTCATTTGCCCTTATTTGCGCCCCCCCATAAATCTTAACAAACAAATAATAAAAACACTTTTCATTGTCTTTAGTATTCTTTTCTAGCTAACCTCAGCTCATTTAGAGTTTAACTTTAGCTACCTAGTTCTTAATAGGCAGTTTTGCACTTATCCTCATTTACTTCCATCTTTTCTATATGTATTTTTAAAAAATGTGAGCTTATCGATGATTTTCTAGCACATACCCATTGGAATCTTTAGTTAGTTTCCTTTTTGCTTCCTCCATCTCCCCCCGCCCCCACTGATTTCTACTTACACCCTCAGAATGTTATTCTTAAGAGCATCTCATCCATCTTGTGCTAGCTTGCTCTGTAAGATATTAGCCATTGGAGCCAATGTATTCTTCCTTTAAACTTTTTGAAATCTTTTCCCCTCAGATCTAGGATATACTACAGATTGGCTTCATTTTCTCTCCTTGTCTATCATGAAATCTATGACAGTTATCTTTTACCCCCAAAGTTTCTGTTGTTTCTTTTTGAGCAACTCATTTTTTATCAGTTATAATCAATTTTTTAGATGCTCCTTTTCCTCCTCCCCTCTTCCCTTTTTTGTGCAGCATCAACATAATGATGTTAAGGAAAAGAATGACATTTTTTCTATATCTGTCTATAGTGCTTTTTAAAGTTTGATGATGAAAAAGACAAGTACCTGACTTCCATCTTTTCAGCTCTTCCTCATTCCTCTCTCTTCCTCAAATACCAATGTGATATATTATGGGTGGATTATAGAAACTCAATACATATTGAAGCCATAGTACTGGAGTGCATTGAGTTGAAGTTTTTAATGAGAATGACTACCTGTTCCATTTCTCTGCCCTGCCCTGCCCCCCACCCCCAGTCACACATAAATTTCCTTTTTGCTTTTGGAGAGGATCACCTCAAAACTAGTTGATGCTCAATTTAATGGGAAAAGGTTAATTAAATTAAGCTACTACATAGTATTAATTAACCAACCCATCTCCACCCCCACCCAATGAATTGTTTTGACATACTCTTTCCTCCATTTTCTTTGTATTTTCACTTATCCCATTTTAGCCCAGCACTTTTTGGGCCCCACTTATTACTCTAAGACCTTTTTGAAGTTATCTGTATAATCTATATGCCATTAATTTGTACTTATTCTTTTAAACCTTCACATTCTATTTTAGAATCAGTACTGTGTATTGGTTCCAAGGCAGAAGAGCCCTAAGGGCTAGGCAAAGGGGGTTAAGTGCCATGCCCAGGGTCACACAGCTAGGAAGTGTCTGAATTCAAATTTGAACCCAGGACCTCTCCCGCCTCTGAGTTTGGCTCTCAATCTACTGAGCCACCTATCTGCCCTCTAATTTGTATTGATATATCTTTGTCTTCATATCTTTTCATAGGAGGTAACCCCAGCCTTGGAATGCCCTCCTTCCAGATCAACTAACAGATTTTAGGTTTATTCTAAATGTCCCATTTTTCAAGTGGCATTTCCTGATTCTCCTAGTTATTGGTGTTCCTTCCTAATCACTTTTTATGTATTTTATAAATATCTTGTATTTAGTGATTGTGATCATATTACATCCTCCTCCTCTAGAAGGTAGATTCTTTGAGGGCAAGGACTGACATCATCATTATCATCTATCATCATCATTGCTGCAATAATAATTAGGTTAGGGCTAGGGTTAGGAATAGAATGCCAAGCACTGGGCTAAGCATTTTACAATGATCTCATTTGATCCAAATAGCAGACACTTAATAAATGTTAGATGACTAACTGACTGTATACATAGTGTAGTGTTACCTTTCTCCTAGCCTTTCATTGGAGAACACCTCATAGAATCTAAATGCCAGTATCTTTTGTTTTATTTTGATTGACATAGTGAAAAGAGGGGATGAAATACATAGATAATAACCCTTTGCCTGGGTTGCTGTTAAGTGTAGAGTAGTTTGTAAAAAATCATCGATTATTTAGTTAGGATGAAAATAGTTTGGTTTCTAGTTAAATAACATGAGCTTTTATAATTTCTTTGGTCATTAGAGTTACTTTTATATTGCTTCTTTCTTAGGTGATCTTTAGAGTAGATTTTTTCTTTCAGATGGATTGGTCTGCATTTACCCACCAGAAACCTAATTTTGGTATTTCTTACCCATGCTTTTGCTAGCTTCATGTTCTTTCTTACTATTTTCTCATTTTTATTAGTGTTTCAAATGGTTTTCAATTTTGTATGACCTACAGATTTAATGAATGCACTGTTTATCCTTTGTATCAGCCCATTAATGAAGATATTAATGAAAATGAGCAAAATTCTGAATTTCACAGTGTTTTTCTGGATGTCTTCTGACCACTTAAGGGGTGGCTATTTATCATTATCCTTGGTTTATGGGTTTTCATTTGGCACTGAATTCTTGTGACAGTGCTTGTTTCCAAAATAATTTCTATTAATAATTCAAGGTAGACATAGGGACTGTAAAAAATTGCTTTTTGGCTGTTTATGTTTTATCTATTCTTTTGATGTGGCTGTGCCTTATATTGTCTGCCTCTATTGCTGTTTCAAGATTCTCCACAAACCATCTAAAGTACCAGAGTGAAGATGTGGCACCCAAATCTGTCTGATTGTCAAAGTTTTTCTCAATCATAAGCATTTATAGGATCCAACTGATGTGCACTGACTTAGTTTTTCAGTCTAGTACAATTTGACAATGGCCATATTGATGAAGACTGTAGTTTACTATTCATTTTAATTCATTTTTCCACTTGTTTGAAACTTGAGAGCAATTCTAGTCTTATGTGTAGGTATAATAGATGCTATACATGTATATATATATATATGTTATGATTCCTAAAAAGTTTTATTGATAGTTTGTTTTTACATTATATTAACAAGTTATTCCCACTCCATCAAAGGTCTCTTGTAAAGAAAGTTTAAACAATTAAATAAAAATAAAGTGACCTTATCTGAAATACAATACTCCAAAACTGCAGCACCCTTCCCCACTCCTAACTCTCTATTTTAAAAACAAATAGGACTTACTTTTTTCTCCTTCTGACTCCCTCATTCCATTGAAACAGAAAGGAAAGAAAAACAAATTCCTTCCAATAAATATGCATTCAAAATCCCCAATTCCCTCACTAGTTCTATACAAAAAGGCACATATATGTATATATCATTCAATTAATTCCATCACTTCTCTATCATGGATAGTATAGTTCATCATTTTCCTTTGGAATCATGAATGATGATGATATTGCTCATAGTTCTAGCAAATGAAACATTTTCAGAGAAATTTGCTGCAAGGACATTTTTAAGTCAACTTTCCCCCTTTTAATCTTAGCTTTATTAGATTTGTTTATATAAAAATTTCTTAATTTTATGCAATTGAAATTATCCATTTTATCTTCTGCAATCATCCAGTTCCTTTTCTTGGCCATGAAATTTTTTTCTATCCATAGATAACTAGGAACCTCCCTCCCCTCCCTGAATTTCTCCAACTTAATATGTCTAGGCCATGTGCCTATATGAAGTGTAGCTTTGTATAAAAAGTGAAATGTTTGATTAAATTAAATTTCTTCCATATTACTGTAATTTTTCCAGGATTTTTTTTTGTCAAATACTGATTCTTTTCTGAGATTTTTTGGTTACCAGAGTATTCAATATATTCTCATTATCATGTTGTATTATTCCATTCCACTGATTAGTCTCTATTTTTTTCAACCAAATAGCAAAGTATTTATTGGTGGATAGTATAGTTTGAGATCAAGCCTTCATTCCTATTTCTTTTCATTATTTCTCTTGAGATTTGTGACTTTTTTATACATTTAAATTTCATTATTTCCCCCTTTCTATAAAGTAATCCCTTAGTAGTTTTATTGGTTTAGCACTGAATAAACTAATTTAGGTAGCACTGTCATTTTTATTGTAATGGCTCATCCTACTCATGAGCAATTAATATTTTTCTAATTATTAAGTTCTGTTTTTCTATGAACAGTTGTTTATATTTGCTTATATAGTTCATATGTGTATCTTGGAAGGCAGACTCCCAAGTATTTTATATATTTTTTAGTAGTTTTAAATGCAATTTCTCTCTCTTTGTTTTCCTGCTGGGTTTTATTGGTATTGTGTAGAAATGCTGATGATTTGTGTGGATTTATTTTATATCCTGCAAGTTTGCGGAAGTTATTGTTTCAATTAATTGTTTGGTTGCCTTTTTAGGGTCTTTTAAATATACCACCATATTATCTTTAAAAAGTGATCATTTTGCTTCTTCCTTACCCATGGCTATTCCTTCAATTTCTTTTTCTTTTCTTATTGCAATTGCCAGTATTTTTTAGTACTGTCAAATGGAAGTGGTAACAATGGGCATTTTTGTTTTATTGCTGAATTAATTGGAAAGAATTCCAATTAATCTCCATTATATGGAGTGGTAGTTTTTGGTTGTAGATCTATACTATTGATCATTTTAATGAGAGGTTCATTTAGTCCTATATTTTCTAGGTTTGAAAAAAATAGAAATGGCTATTATTTTATCAAAAGCTTTTCTGTTATGTACTGGTATAATTTTTGTTTATTTTGTTATTAATATGATTATGTTTCCTAAAATTAAATCTATCCCTTGTATTCTTTGTATAAAATTATTGCATTATTTGTGTAAACATAATTTGGTCCTGATATATAATCTTTTGATGATGATGAGCATTTACTATGTGCCAGGCATTGTACTAAGCACTTTACAGTAATTATTGCATTTTATCCTCATACAACCTGAGGAAACAGGTATTATTATTATTATTATCCCAAGTTTATAGATAAGGAAACTGAGGCAAACAGAAATTAAATGTGATCAGTGCCACTCAGCTGGTGTCAGAGACTAGATTTAAACATTGGTCTTCCTGATTAGGCACAGTATATTTTATTTAACTATTTTGTATTTATGTTCATTAGGGATATTAGTTTATAAGGCTTTTTTTTCTGTTTTTACTTTCCTTAGTCAAGGTCATATCTTTGTCACAGAAGGAATTCAGTAGTATCTCTTCTTTTTGCGGTTTTTGCAGCAAACACCGCAATTCTAGTAAATCATGGAATTAATTGTTCATTAAATGTTTGATGGAATTCATTTTTTAATCCATTTTAGTAGTGAAACTTCTTTCTTTTGAAATTTATTTTTGATATATTAATTTCTTTCTTTGAAACTTGATTGTTTAAGTTCTTTATTTTTATTCTGTCAATTTGGAATTTCATATTTAAAAAATAAATATTGATTCATTTTTTTCAAAATGTTAGGTTTTTTGGGACTGTAATTGAATAAAATGGTTTCTAATAATAGCCTTTGTTTCTGTTTAATTTCTTTTTTTTTGGTACTTGAGTTTGGTTTTCCTTTTTAAAATAAAACTAGCTAGTAGTTTATCAATTTTGTGTATTTAAAATAAGTTTTCTCCTAGTTTTGTTTATCATTTATGTGAATGTTTTTTGTTTCAATATTGTTCTTTTTCATTTTCAAGATTTCTATTTTATTATTTCATTGGTTTCTTAAAAGAATATTAACTTCTTAGTTTTTTAATTTACTATTGTTATTACATCCGCAGTCCATTGATCTGTCTATTTCTTTTGTTTTGTTTAAAAAAAAAACAGTTCAGAGCTATAAATTTTTGCCTAAGAATTATTTTGGTTGCATTCCCCATATTTTGAAATATTGTCATATTATTGTCATTATCTTTAGTTAAATTATGTATAATTTCTATGAATTCTTCTTTGACTAACCAATTTTTGAGTATTAAGTTAGTCTCTAGTTGATTTTTAGTACTTTTATTCTAGAAACCCTTTATTTAATTTGATTTTATTGTGTTGTGATCAGTAAAGAATGTATATAACATTTTTGTTTTCTATATTTATTTGTAAGGTTTATATGTCCCAAAACAATCACTTTTTGTAAAGGTGGCATTCACAGTTGAGAAATACAGATATTCCTTTCTATTTTCATTTAGTAATTGCCAAAGATCAATCATATCTAATTTTTCTAAAATTCTTTATCAGGTTGTTTCTTAACATCTTTCTTAGTTGTTTTTTGTTTAACTGTTTTTGGTACTAATGGAGTAAATTGAGGTCTCCCACTATTATACTTTTATTTTTTATTTCTCTTAGTAATTCATTTAATTTTTCCTTTAAATATTTAGAAGCTATGGTGTTGAGAACATATTTTGTGTATTGAAACCTATTCAGTGGCTATATTACATTTCTGTAAAATGTGGTATCTCTTTTAATGGAATCAATTTTTTTTTACTGTCTACTTGTCTGAAATCATAATTACTACTTCTAATTTTTACATTCAGGTGAATAATATATTTTCCTTGGACCCATTATTTTAATACTCTTGAGCCTTTAACACTCTTTTAGAGTGTCAATTTCTTGTAAATGATATATATTTGGATTTTGCTTTCAAATCTAGTTTGCTAACATCTCCTATTTTATGGGAGAGTTTATCCTATTTACACTTGTGATAGTTAATTATTTTTCTTCATTTTATTTTCTTATACTTTTCTTCCCCATCTTCTTCACTTCCCAGCCATTTTAAGTTATTACCATTTCTTTCCATTCCTCCCCCACCCCGCCCACCCCTTCATCTTATCTTTACTATCTTCTCTAAAAGTTTAGGGTCTGCACCAACCTCATTTTCATTCTAAGATGGTTCCTTAAATGGCCCTTATATTGTTACAATGGACACTTAAGTGGTATAGAATTCTAGGCCCAGAGTCAGGAGGACTTGAGTTCAAATCTAGCCGCAGACATTTACTAGCTGTGTGACCCTGGGAAAGTCACTTAACTCTATTTACTTTGATTTCCTCACATTTAAAATGAGCTGGAGCAGGCAATGGTTGACCACTCCAGTATCTCTGCAAAAAAATCTCAAATGGGATCATGAAGAGTCAGACATGACTGAAAAAGGAATGGAAATAATGTTATTATTATAGAGGTATTAATGTTAATAGAAGGAAGAGCAAGACAGCTCTTTGTAACCTCTTTTCCAAGAAAATTTGGTAACTTGGTTATCTTTCCCTATTTATTTTTATTGACTCAGCATGAACTGGTTCTCAAGAGCTGATTGTCAAATTTTCAGTGTGGGAAAAAAGTAAGCAAAGATAGCAATAATGATCTCAGACAAAATTTAAAATAAAATGGTTCTAATGAAAAGAAATAACCAGGGAAACTACATAATGTCAAAAGATAATGAAGCATTATCAGTACTAAACTTATATGCATGAAATGTTATAACATACAGAATTTTAAAGGAAAAGCTAAAGGAGTTATAGGTGGAAATAAATTTTAAAAACTATAATAGTATGAGGTTTTAACCTTCTTTCAGCACTGGATAAATCTCACCAAAAATAAATAAGAAAGGAGTCAAAGAGATAAATAAAATCTTAAATAATCTAGTTATGATAGATACCTGGAGAAAACTGAACAGGAATTGAAAGGGATATACCTTTTTCTCAGTGGTGCATGAAAAAATCACAAAATGTTATAGTTAAATGTAGAAAAGTAGAAATATTAAATACATCTTTTTCAGATCACAATACAATAAAATTATATTTAATAAGTGAGCATGGAAATACAGAATAAAAATTAATTGGAGACCAAACAACTTAATCTTAAAGAATGTAACAATTAATATAAACAATAAATAATTATACTAAAGAAAATGATCGTAATGAGATAACATGCCAAAACCTATGGAATATAGCAAAAAGATTTGTAACAGGAACATTTATATCAACAAAACAGAGAAAGAACCAATCAGTGAAATAGGTATACAATTAAAAAAACTAGAATAAGAGCAAATTCAAAACGTCTCATTAAATACCAATTTGGAAAGTCTAAAAATTAAAATTAGGTTAACAAAATTAAATGTAAAAAACCCATTGAATTCATGAATAAAACTAAAAGTTTGTTTTATTTAAGCCCAGCAAAATAGATAAACCTTTGATTGATAGAACCTAGTATAATTAAAAAAGAGAGAGAAGAAACCAAATCACTAGCATCAAAAATGAAAAGAATGAATTTATCACTAATGAAGATGAAATCTAAATAGTTATTAGGAGTTATTTTGCCCAATTTTATGTTAAGAAATTTAACAATTTAAGTTAAATGGATGAATATTTACAAAAACATAAATTGCCTAAAATAACAGAGGAAGAAATAGAATATCTAAATATACCTATTTTAGAAAAAGAAATTGAACATACCACTAATAAACTTTCTAAGAAAAAAGCATCAGGGCCCAATAGATTTACAAATAAAGTTTACCAAACATTTAAAGATCATCTAATTCTAATACTAAATATATTACTTGGAATAAAAAAGAATCTTGCCAAACTTTTTAAATTAAATAGCTATGGTGCTGATACCCAAACCAGTAAGAGCAAAAACAGAGAAAGAAAATTATAGGACAATTTCATTAATGAATATAGATGCAAAAATCCTAAATTAAATATCATCAAGGAGACTACATCATTATAGAACAAACATTATACATTATGACCAAATAGGATTCATACAATGTATTGCAGGAATGGATTTCATATAAGAAAAACTGTTAGAATAATTGATTATATAAATAAAAAGTAACAAAAATCATATATGAATTACATCAATAGATGCAGAAAAAGCTTTTGACAAAATACAACACTCATTCCTGTTAAAAAAGGTATAATTGGATATTTCCCTAAAATAACAAGAAGTTTATACTTAAAATCATGAGCAAACATTATTTGTAATAGGAATAAGTTATAAGCCTTCCTACATCAGGAGTGAAACAATGATGTTTATTACCATCAATATTATTTAGTATTTTCTTGGAAATGCTAGCAATAGCAACAAGAGAAGAAAAAGAAACTGAAGGAATCAGTATGGGCAAAGAGAAAAGAAAACTATCTTTTTGCATATGATACAATGATGATGATGAAATACAATAATTTTAGCAAATTTAGAAAAATTAAGATATAAATCAACAACATTTCCATATTTTACCTGTTATATCCTCACAAGAGAAGATAGTTAAGAGATCATCTATTTAAACTAACCATAGGATTATGATTATGTCTGTCAAAACAAACCCAGAGATACTTTTTATACAAATAAAGTCAGATTTAAATAACTAAAGAAATATTAATTGCTCATGGATGGGGAGAGAGCCAATATAATTAAAATGACAATCTGGGAGCAGCTGAGTAGATCAGTGGATTGAGAGTCAGGCCTAGAGAGACAAGAGGTCCTAGGTTCAAATCTGACCTCAGAGACTTCCTAGCTATGTGACCCTGGGCAAGTCACTTAACCCCCATTGCCTAGTCCTTATTCCAAGGAAGAAGATAAGGGTTTTAAAAAATGACATTTCAACCTAAACTAGTCTACTTATTCAATGCCATCCCAATTAAATTACCAAAGATTTATTTTGGTGAACTAGAAAAAATAACACAATTTGTTGGGGAAAATAAAAGGTCAAGAATATCAAAGAAATTAATTTTTAAAATGTAAAGGAAACTCATCTAGTAGTACCAGATTTATTTTTTTACTTTTAAACATTATTTTATTTGGTCATTTTCAAACATTATTCATTGGAAACAAAGATCATTTTCTTTTCCTCCCCCTCTCCTGCCACCCCTCCCATAGCCAACGTGCAATTCCACTGGGTATCACATGTGTCCTTGATCTAAACTCATTTCCATGTTGTTGGTATTTGCATTAGGGTGTTCATTTAGAGTCTCTTCTTAATCATATCCCCTCAACCCCTGTAGTCAAGCAGTTGCCTTTCCTTGATGTTTTTACTCCCACAGTGTTTCCTCTGAATGTGGATAGTGTTTTTTCTCCTAGATCCCTGCAGATTGTTCAGGGACATTGCATTGTCACTAGTGGAGGAGTCCATTACCTTCGATTATACCACAGTGTATCAGTCTCTGTGTACAATGTCTTCCTGGTTCTGCTCCTTTCGCTCTGCATCACTTCCTGGAGGTTGTTCCAGTCCCCACGGAATTCCTCCACTTTATTATTTCCTTGAGCACAATAGTATTCCATCACCAACATATACCACAATTTGTTCAGCCATTCCCCAATTGAATGGCATCCCCTCGTTTTCCAATTTTTGGCCACCACAAAGAGCGCAGCTATGAATATTCTTGTACATGTCTTTTTCCTTATTATCTCTTTGGGGTACAAGCCCAGCAGTGCTATGGCTGGATCAAAGGGCAGACAGTCTTTTGTCGCCCTTTGGGCATAGTTCCAAATTGCCCTCCAGAATGGTTGGATCAATTCACAACTCCACCAGCAATGAATTAATGTCCCTACTTTGCCACATTCCCTCCAGCATTCATTACTTTCTGTAGCTGTCATGTTAGCCAATCTGCTAGGTGTGAGGTGATACCTCAGAGTTGTTTTGATTTGCATCTCTCTGATTATAAGAGATTTAGAACACTTTTTCATGTGCTTATTAATAGTTTTGATTTCTTTATCTGAAAACTGCCTATTCATGTCCCTTGCCCATTTATCAATTGGAGAATGGCTTGATTTTTTTGTATAATTGATTTAGCTCTTTGTAAATTTTAGTAATTAAACCTTTGTCAGAGGTTTTTGTTATGAAGATTGTTTCCCAATTTGTTACTTCCCTTCTGGTTTTAGTTACATTGGTTTTGTTTGTACAAAAACTTTTTAATTTGATGTAGTCAAAATTATTTATTTTACATTTTGTGACTCTAAGGCTTGCTTGGTTTTGAAGTCTTTCCCTTCCCAAAGGTCTGACATATATACTATTCTGTGTTTGCCTAATTTACTTATAGTTTCCTTCTTTATGTTCAAGTTATTCACCCATTTTGAATTTATCTTGGTATAGGGTGTGAGTTGTTGATCCAAACCTAATCTCTCCCACACTGTCTTCCAGTTTATCACTCACCACAAGATTTTGTCCCAAGCCAAACTCCAATCTCCGAAACTGAACCATGAACTCCAACTAGTCTGAACTCCAACTAACTCAATTTTGAACTCTCCTTCCTTTTAAAGAAATTTTCTCTTGTGTCACCTCCCCTAAATTTTCATATCTACCAATCACAGTCGACATTTTCCCCAGGACTTACCATTCTTAGTTCACATCTTCTTTTGTTATCACCTTCTCTGATTAGATTATATCTTCTGAGTATTTCACATCTCCTTGCTAAGCTTGCCCTTTGTAAGTTGCTTGACCTTTTAGTGATTAATTTAACCTTTGTAGGTACTTAGTACCCTTCTGTAGTAGATCTAAAAATAGACCTAGCTTAAGGTTCTAGCTTTACTATAAGTATGAGTTAGGGACTTTTTCATTGTTCCATCAGGAGTTTACAACTTTATTTTCTCCTAAAGTATGCCTAAGTATGGGAGGAGTAATGTTAAAATTCCCAATACATTCCTGATCAAGTACCTCCATTTGTTACAATAAGGGAATAGCTTAACCAAATCTTCTAAGGTAGAATCTGAGCAGTTTTTAAGATTCACACTAGAAACAGTTATAAAAGATTATATTCATTTCATAAAGTAACAAAGTAAAAATTGAAGTTTCGAGAATAAGAAATCACTTTTTTGGTAAAAAAATTTTGGGAAAACTAGAAAGCAGCGTGGCAGAAACTAGATATAGACCAATATCTTACACCATTTACCAAAATGGATACCTGAACTAGGCATAAAAGGAGATATCATAAACAAATTTGAAAAACAGGAAATATATTACCTGTCAGACTTATGGATAGGAGAAGGATTTATAAATCAACAAGACAAGGAGCATTGTGAGATATAAAATGGAAAATTTAGTATACATTAAATGAAAACTTTTGTGCAAATAAAACTAATGTTGCCAGTATTATAAGGAAAGCTATAAGTTGGGGAAAATTTTGTAGCTGGTTTCTTGGATAGAGGTCATATCTAAAAGATACAGTGAACTTTGTCAAATGTAGAAGAATATGAGCCATTCTCCAATTGAAAAATAGTCAAAAGATATGAACAGCCAGTTTTTGGATGAAGAAATCAAAGCTGTAGATAACCACATAAAAATGCTCTAAATAATTATTGATTAGAGAAATGCAAATCAAAACAATTCTGAGCTACCATTTCATACCTATCAGATTGACTAAAATGATAAAAGGGCAAAATGACAAATGTTGAAGGGGATGTGGAAAAATGAGATAGTACTGTACTCTTAGTGGAGTTGTGAACTAAGTATTCATAGTTTTGGCTCTTCCTGTCATTCTTCATCATCAAGTTCAGTTAATTATATAGGTAAATTTGACTACTTTTAATATACATCCCTTCCTTTATTTCCTTTGCCACTCATTTCCCTAATCAATTTCTTCTTATTTGGAATATTTTGGTAGATTTTTTCCAAGTCTTTTAAAAATTTTTTTACAGATTTTGTATGGAAATAATTTTAAATATTCATTTTCTAATATTTTGCAATTCATGTTCTATCCCTCTCTCCCTTCCACTCCCTATTCCCAGGAAAACAAGTAATCATATAGGTAGTACATATTTTATCATATAATACATATTTCCATGTCCATCATGTTGTGAAGCAAGGCACATATTGCTTATACTAGAGAAAAATTCATGGAATAAATAAAGCTAAGAAATATGTTTCTTTGAAAAAATATTTTATTTTCCAAATTACACATAATAATTTTCAACATACATTTCCTGAAATTATAGAATCCAAATTGTCTTAGATCTGAGTTATACATGTATTATCATTCAAAACTTAATTCCATATTGGCCATTGCTGGAAGAGAATTTTTGTATAAAATCAAGACCCTATCTTTTAGTAGATTTTTAACATATCTTCTTACCTATATATGGCTTTGGTCATTCTACTTTCCTGCTCCCAGTGGCCTATAAAAATTAGTCCACTTACCTTTGTGTGACATTCAAATCCCTTTGTGGTCTGATTCCAAATTTTCTTTTTATTCTCACCTCCAGTTTTTGCCTTTATACATACTATAGGAAGGCAATGGCAGAGGTAAATGGAAATTAGAATTGAAGCAAAAAGACCTGGATATGAAATTATGGTTATCCTACCAATTACTGGTATAATCCTTCGTAAGTAACTTTTCTGGACCTTAGTTTTCTCCTCTGAAAAAAAAATAAGGGAATTGAACAAAAGGACCCCTATGTTTCCCTACATATCTTAAGTTTTGATTTGTGATCTGTTTTCTAAACACATTTTATGATTTACCATCCTCTGTCTTTGTTCATGCCAATACTATTCCTTCAACCTGGCATGCTATATTTCTTTTGCTGCCTTTTGAAATGCTATGCAATGTTTAAGGCCAGGCTCCTGGAACTTATCACAATCAACTTGAATTTTATCTGTTGTATTCATCTTTGCATCCATACTACCTGGCACAGTAATAGGCGCTTGGTTTGTAGAAAGAATGACTCAAAATTGTTCAAATAAACTAGTTTAAAATATTCTTCTTTTCATGATATATTTTCAAATGGTCAATAAAAATAATGATCGAGAACTAAATACTAGTTAAATATATCAACTTCAATTCAGAACTGAATTCTTTTTCTGGATTATGTATCTTTTCATAAACCATTTGACCTGGACTTTTCTTGCATTAGTAGAATCCCTGCTGTAGCTTACAATTTTGTGGTCCCTCTAGAGCCATTTATTATCTCCACAGATCCATTATCATCTATAATTCTTTTTAAAAAACAAATTTACTGCAAGATGCCTATTCTACGTATTTCCTCTTCAGCTTTACACTTTCTGTGATCAATGATGTAAACAAATAATTTCCTCTAAATATGACTGCATCACTGTGAAATTCTTTGTGCCTATTAAATACAATGCAAAGAAGTAGAGGAGAAGCCTAGGAACTACATTCTCAAGAGTCTGACTCTTGGAAGTTTCCATCCCTTCTTCCTAAGTGACATCATCACTGGTATGTTATTCCTGAAAGCTAGTTGCAACTTGAAGAACATACTATATGTCTGTGGTTTTCATGGCGAAACCAAGGCTTGCTATATCCTAGGTGTCCCCTCCTTGCTGTTTTCTTAGCTGAGTGGAATTTGCTGGGTCTATTGCTTGGATATTAACATATCCAAACCACTCATATATGCTATGAACTGATAACATACCCAGTGGTATGGAAAGGAATCTGACAAATTGATGACCAATGACTTTTCCTAGCTGGGCAAAAAAACCACTATACCCCAAATTTCACTGTGATAATAATAATAGCACTAGAAACAACAACAGCAGCCACTACCATTTATATATATATATATATATATATATATATATATATATATATATCAGTTTAAAGTTTGCCAAATACTTTTCATATGTGGTCTCATTTTATCCTCATAACCTCCTTGGCAGGGAGTTACTGTTATTATTTCCATTTTACAGTTAAAGAAACGGATGCAAACAGAGGTCGAGACTTTCCCAGACTCTCAGCACTGAACAGGATTCAAATTCAGGTCTTTCTGACTAGAGGCCAGCACTTTATCCACCCTGCCCTCCAGCTGCCTTTGCTTAAAAAGTAAGTCCAAATTATTTCAGCCCAAGAATAATGAAAAATCAAGCATTGGTAATACTTTTTGTGTCATGGACTGGTGATGCCTCTGTATACTTCTGAAATAATGTTTTTAACTGCATAAAATAAAACACAAGGGATCTCAAATGAAACTAATTATATTGAAATACAGTCCTCAAAATATTTTTTAACTTAGCATAAAAAGAAGCTTATGGACTCTTGGTTAAAAATTCTTGTTTTAGAGGGTTTAAAATTAATCAAAGGCATAATTTTCAATAAAGCCTCCATGTGAATAGTCATAAAAAATAGCAGATTCAGATGTAATAAAAATAAAAATGACTGAATTGGAGTAGCCACTTAAATATGTTTTTTTTTTAAATAAAAATGGCACCTTCTTTAGGACTTCTAACACAGCGATGTAATTAAAAGGGGGGAATATATGCACTTGCAGCTGAAGATCTCACTCATTTCTAATGGGAATGTAAGGTAAATCAATAAAACTTCAAGCCATATTGTTTGGTCTTGGTAAATACTAGATAAATAGAAATTCCTTGGAAAATAGATCAATGATAACTATAAAAAGTCTTTCCACTCATATCTCGAGTCTTTTAATGTAAATCTCATTCCTTTTCTTACTGTCTCTTTTCTCTCTTCTTTGTATCTCTAATCCTGCGATGCTTATCAGTTTTATTTTATCTTCCAAACTATCTGTATAAATGAGGACGTTAGAGGTGTCATGGATATCTCCCTGGATTTGGAGTCAGGAAAACTTGAATATGAATCCTGCTTCAGAGCCTTACTCACTGTAACCCGAAGGCTAACTATTACCTCTCTCAGTACCAGTTTCCTCAGCTCACAAATCTGTGGTGAAGATCAAATGAGATAATTTATGTAAAGTGCTTTGCAAACCATAAATCACTAATATATAATAATGATAACATGGTGTATATATATATTATGGTATATAATTATATGTTATAGCATAATATAATTAATAACATATAATAGTAATAACATAATAGAGGGTATTCCTATTGTTGTTGTTGCTGTTACTATTGTTATATCCATATAGTACTTGGATTCATGACTACCTCTTTTCTAACCAGAAGAAATGCCGTCAATAGAATCCATATGCCTAAATGCTGTCAATTTGAAGTCTTATTCCTAGCAGCCATAGGGCTCTAGAATTATCCTTGTCAGATCTAGGAAAACAACCAACCTTCCCAGCAGTTTTCTTTTGTATCTCTGAACTTCTGCATCATAGCATTTCCAGGGCTAGGAGTAATGGTGTGACAATTGCACGGTGTTCCCTCTTCCCACTCAATTCTGTTTCCAAGGGTCAGGATGACCTACAGTGCAACAAAATAAGCTAGTGGTACAGTTCAGTCAGATGTCCTTCGAGAAGCTAAGAAAAGGAGTAAAGGTGTCACAGTTCATAAATGAGCCACCTATAATAAACCATAAATGACAGCCACAGGAGAGACGTTCCTGTTCAGTGGAAGACTGTCTCTTCCTCCTGAAATCATCTTAGGCCATATCCGAGCCCAATAAGTATCTTATCACTTCAGTCAATCATGTAACTGGCCAAAGGTCCTGGGGCCTGGAAATTAGGGTTTTTCTAAGAGAAGAATTTGATTTAAATGGGAAAACATAATTCAAGACATCTGAACTGAACATTTTTTTTTTTACCTGTGGAAGGATCCTAGCTTCTCAGGTCTGTTGTGACTACAGTATTTTAGGACTTTGAAAATTCTAAGGATGGATTTGTATTTTCATAGGCATACCTTAACCCAGTGCCTTTCACCAAACACTGTGAATACATTGGTGAATCCAAGTTCTACAAGTGGAATCGGTCCTGCCAATGCAGCCTATTGGGATTAATTAATCCTGTAATAGCTCCTCTAATACCCAGGTCTTTTATCATTTCTTTCAGCACAACAGTCTCAAGTGGTACAAATAACAACCCGTCGATGCCTTCTCATATGGTCTCATTTTTACACTATCAATTTAGTCAGTCAGTCAATCAAAAAGCTTCTTTTAAGGACCTAATTCCTGACAGTTATGGCTATCCAAAAGTGAAATGGGCTATCTTTGGAGGTAGTAGATTCGTCTCACTGGAGATCTTCAACTAGATTCTGGTTGATCCTTGTTGGTGATGTTTTAGAGAAGATTATTGGTCAGGAATATGTTGGACTAGATGATTATTATGATCCTCAAGGTCTCAAAAGAAGAGACTACTCTTTCCTTTTTGCCTTATAATGCCTCTGTTTTAATGTGATCAAACTCATCAAAATCCTTCAGATTGTCTTCAAGCATTCTTTCTTCTTCGTTGACTGATTGTTATAGCTAGGAGGGACTTTAGAGATTATCTAATCCAATCCCTCATTTTATGGGAGACAAAACTAAGGTCAGAGGTTAAGTACATCTCCTGAAATGAAATAAATAACAGAAATAGAATTTGACCTCAGATCATCTAAGTTCAAATCTAGCATTCTTTCCACACACCATTCATTCATTCATGAATTCATTCATTCATCCTTCCATCCATCTACACATACTGTTCAGGTAACTCCTATGTGATAATGCTTTTGTAGGCACTAATAATTGAGACACATTCTTTGATGTGGCAGAGTTCTAATCTATTTTTTTTTATTTTGACCTTTTTTTGACAATTTATTTTTTATTTTGACCTATGATTTAATTGATACAAAGAATTCTTGATATAGAAAATTTCCTATGCCAATTTTAGTCAGCAATGCATGATGGCAGAGACTGATGCAACAACTAGAAGATTGTTCAGTGGATACCAGAGTACAAGCTAGTGGGTGTTTATGGGTGTGGAGCATAAGGGCTGGTATGTGTGTGTGTGTGTGAATGGTGATGAGTAAGAGTTAGATGTTAATGTTCTCTGCTGTTAAGCCAAAAAGGTGTAACCCTGTCAGATTAGTTTGTGTATAGGCCTGTGAGGATGGCTGAAATCACTTATCCAGTATTGCATTTTTCGCATTTTGAGGAGTTTTTGAGAGTTAGAGAAGATGTCTTATTGGTTATATGCTGCAGAACTCCCAATGGCATACGAATAAGAACTCTCATAGACTTTTCCTATGCTGTTGGCTTGATAGTCAATATTTGTTCACTTGTTAACCACTTTCTCTGTGAAACTCTAATTTTGGTTTCTAGGAAAATGTAATACCCTGACTCTCTTTCCACCTCTCTGACCATTCCATTTTGTTTCTTTGGATGATTCCTTCTTTTTTCTCATTCCATTAATGTAGATGATCTTCCATTCTGTTCTTTTGCTCACTCACTCCATCCAATCAATGTCCAAGTCCTGTGGTTTATACCTTCTTAATATCTCTTGTATACACCACTTTCTCTCTTCTGAGCTTGTCCAATCTTGGTGCGTCTTCATGACCTCATGTTTGGACTATTGTTGTTATTCATTCTTTGTTTTTGAAGACTGTTGGAATAATTTTTTCTCATTTACCTATTCCACAGGGGATAGGAGGGGGAGTTTTTCTTGGGGTAGAAATCCTCCAAGGCACTGATGGTTTTGAGGCCTATCAGTTACCCTCAACCTTATTTAGCCTGTCTGCTGTGAATGTTTTTCCAGAATGTGGCCAATATCTCCATGCCTCAAGTTTCTCTCTACTCTAGTCCATATTCTACTCAACTATCACATTGATTTTCCTAAATTCCAAGAATGACCACAACTCTCCAATGGATCTCTTTCCCCAGTTGATATATATATATATATATAAAATTCTCTGTTTGTCTTTTAAAGTCTTCCATACCCTAGCTTCTTATTCACTTTCTAATCTTCTGATACTTTACTTCTCATCCCCATACCCCAGCCCCAACATACTTAGAAATCCAGTGACCTTGGTCTCCTTTCTGTTCCTAGAATGAGATATTCCACTTCCCAATTGGACATATTCACTTGCTTTTCCCTCATGCCTGGAGTCCTCTCTCCCCTTTATCTCTGCTTGTTAGTTTCTTTTGCTTCTTTCAGATCTCATCTAAAGTCCTACCTTCTGCAAGAATCCTTTCTCAATCCTCTTTGATGCTAATGCCTTCTCTCTATTGTTTATCTTTCATTTATTCAGTTTTTATAACTTCTTTATAGTTTTGTGGGTGGTGTTTTTTTTTTTTTGGCATGGTGTCTTTCCTATTAGATTGTGAACTCCCTGAGAAGTAAGGATTGATTGTTGCCTTTGTTTGTAGTAGGCATTTAATAAATTCTACTTTTATAGATGTGATGAATATAATTCTATGTTTGTTTTCTTTTTATTTTCCCACAACTTTGCCCTTGTTGAGCTTCTAGACTTTTCATTGTGTAAGGGTTAAAAATTAAGGGTTTAACTAAAATATATGATTCAAAGTATTATTGCTCAAAGTTGAAAGGACCTTTAATAACTCTTATTTACAAAAGAGGTGGAAAGAGTGAAAGTAGAGAAATACAAAAGGGTAGATAAGACATACTCAGCCAGGACTTGTTGACCTTCAACTGAAATTAAACTCTCTCCAGAAGACAGGAAGGGAAAGCCAGCTATCCACTCACCCAAGTTCCCTCCAAGAGGCAAATCAAGACTATGACTCTAGCTGAAGGTGACTCTTGAGGCCAACTTGAGCTGACCTTCCTCAAGCTGACCTCCTTCTTGAAGTCCAAATCCTTTTTGAAGCAGACTTCCTTCTTGGAGTTCATTTTCCTAGCCCCCAAAATTTAGGGCCTTTTAAAGTCCCTTCCCCTCTTTCACAAGGGCCAATCACAGTTTCCAAATTGTCTAGCACTGCTCAGTGGCAGTGTCTGTGGGATTCACTCCTCTCATACTTTGAAGGTGTCAACTCTTTTTTTTTTAATATTTTATTTGATCATTTCCAAGCATTATTCATTAAAGACATAGATCATTTTCTTTTCCTCCCCCCCACCCCCCATAGCCGATGCGTAAATCCACTGGGCATTACATGTTTTCTTGATTTGAACCCATTGCTATGTTGATAATATTTGCATTAGAGTGTTCATTTAGAGTCTCTCCTCTGTCATGTCCCCTCAAACGCTGTATTCAGGCAGTTGCTTTTCCTCAGTGTTTCTACTCCCACATTTTATCCTCTGCTTATGAATGGTGTTTTTTTTTCCTAGATCCCTGCAAATTGTTCAGGGACATTACACCACCACTAATGGAGAAGTCCATTACGTTCGATTATACCACAGTGTATTAGTCTCTGTGTACAATGTTCTCCTGGTTCTGCTCCTCTCGCTCCGCATCACTTCCTGGAGGTTGTTCCAGTCTCCATGGAACTCCTCCACTTTATTATTCTTTTAGCACAATAGTATTCCATCACCAACATATACCACAATTTGCTCAGCCATTCCCCAATTGATGGGCATCCCCTCGTTTTCCAGTTTTTGGCCACCACAAAGAGCGCAGCTATGAATATTTTTGTACAAGTCTTTTTGTCCATTATCTCTTTGGGGTACAGACCCAGCAGTGCTATGGCTGGATCAAAGGGTAGACATTCTTTTGTTGCCCTTTGGGCATAGTTCCAAATTGCCCTCCAGAATGGTTGGATCAGTTGACAACTCCACCAGCAATGAATTAATGTCCCTACTAATTATCCCTTCCTGGGTTGTGCTAGGGGCTGGAGTAAAATACTAAGTGTGTTAAGTAAGATATCTCACTCTATCCTCTTTCATGTTTCACTTACGTTCACTCTCTCCCTTTTGTAAATAAACTACCATAAAAAGTCATTCTGACTTGAGTAATTAATTTTGGTGACCACATTTCTCATAAATTTAGTCCAACCTTTAATTTTTAACCTTTACATTCCCCAGTGGAACTTTTGTTTCAATACTACAACCCTTTAGGAGTACACACTTGTTTCCATAGTATGATGAGTGATAAAGTAAGAGAATATTTAAGCTCTCTAAACCATTGTTGTCCCATAAAAATGTTTGGATTATGTATATGCTTAGGCTTAGATCTACTACTACCCTCATGAAGGTGTTGGGAACAGAGTTCTTCATATATCTATCATTTAATTTATCTAAGATGCTATTCATCTTAAGTTCTTTCTTATTTATTTTTGGTTAGATTTATTTAGTACTGGGAGGGGAAAATTAAAGTTCCTCATTATTCGTATGTTGTTATCTATTTCCTTGTGGTCTCATTTTGTTTTTCCTTTAAAAATCTGGATGCTATAATTCTTAGTACATCCAGGTCCAATATTGAAAATGGTTCATTTTACATAGTACCCCCCCTCCCCCCATATAATGTGGTTACCCTTTTTATCCCTTCCAATTGTGTCTATCTTGTTCCTAACTCTGTCAGAGATCATGACTGTAACCTCTGTTCACTGGATCAGCTGAGGAATGATATACATCACTCTAGCCTCTCACCTTTACTCTATGTGTGCCTCTCATTTTGTGTGTTTCTTGTAAACAAAATATTGTCATGTTCTTTTTTTATCTTTTCTGCTATCCATTTTCTTCCCATAGATGAATTAATCCCATTTCTTAATATAATAGTAGCTATGGATTTCCTTTAACTTATAGTATGTATTATTATTCTCTCTTCTTTTCTGTTTGTCCCCCTTTTCCTTTCTTTCCATTGTATCACTCTTCAAATGTCCAGTTAACCTCTCCAGTTCTCACTCCTTCTCAAATATCCTACCCTTGCCCTCCTGATTCCAAATTAGCTCACTTTTCCAAAGGTCCTTCCATTTTCCCTTCCCCATTTCCTTTTAATTCTTATTCTATCCACCTTCCCAAAAAATCCCTTCCTTATCTCTCCCACCCCCCCACAACCTTCTTTATATGAATTAAATTCTAAAAATCCCTCCCCTATCTTGTACCAAAAGACCTTCCTTTATTCACAACCTCATGATACATAATCCCCCTCTAGGTATCCCTCAATTCCTTCCTTTTTCTTATATCCTTGCCCTCTTTTCTCTTTACCCATCCTTCCTTCTCTTATTCTCTCAGTCCCTCAAGGGGACTCTCTCCCTCATCCTCTTCCCCTTCCCTCCCCTTTCTCAGTATGTTAAGAAGATTTTTACCCTTCTAATTATGTATGTTCTTCTCTCTTTATCTCAATTCTGATGAAAGTATGGTTTTAGTACTACTAGCCTTCCACTGACCTCCTGATCTTCTCCTTGGCAGTTCCTCTGCTCATTCCTCTTCCATATGAGACAGCCATTCCACTCTGTCTCCTCCTGGTCTATTCCACTACCATTTCAGTTTATTCCATTAAATTCATCTCAGCCTTGAGTCTTCCATCTACACATGCCCTTTCAAAATACTCATGCAATAATGTCATTCCCAGAGGCTATAGATGATGACATTTTCCCACACAGGAATGAAGTAATTGTTGGCCTTTTCATTTGCATATAATTATTCTTTCATTACCTTCATATGGTTCTTATAGATAAAAATGTCTGCAACATTCTGGGTTTTTCCCTAGGAATAGTTAAAACTCCTTTAGTTCATTAAATATCCATTTTTTTACCTTTTATAATTATGTTCACCTTTTCTGGATATGTTATTCTTGGTTGTAAGCCCAGTTTTTTGCTTAATGAAATGCTGTGCTCCATGTCCTGCATTCTTTTAATGTTGTGACTGCTAAGTCATCTTTTATTCTGACTGTAGCTCCACAGTATTTAAACTATTTCTGTCCATTTTTGTCTTTGGATCCCATTGAGGTGGTGATTAGCAGATTCTTTCAATTTCTATTTTCTGATTCCAGAATTTCTGAGTAGTTTTCCATGATGATTTCTTGGAGTTTGCTACCTAAACATTTTTTATTATAACTTTTTGGGAGTCCAACTATTTTAAAATTGTCTTTCTTTGATCTATTTTCTAGGTTAGTTCTTTTGGGGATCAGATATTTCATAATCTCTTCTATTATTTCATTCTTTTGATTTTGCTTTATTATTTGTTGTTGTCTTAGTCAATTGTTTATTTCCCTTTGTCCAATTCTATTTTGTAATAGATTATTTTCTTCCATGAATTTCTGGATCTCTTTTTTTCTATTTGGGTGATCTTTCCTAATTTTCTTGATTTTTTGCATTGCTTTTATTTTTTTCTAATTTTTCTTCAACATCTCTAATTTGGTTTTTGAAGTCTTTTTAGGCTCTCCCAAAAACTCTTTCTGAGTTTCTGATCATTTATTGTATTTCTTTGCTGCTTTTGAAATAGATGATTTTACTTCACTGTCTTCTCAGTTTGCACTGAAATCTTCTCTGCCCTGTCATAGCTCTAAATAGTTGGGTTCTTTTCCTTTGCTTGCACATTTTTTTTTACTTATTTAATTTTAGCAGTCATGTTAATATCTATAATTACTGGTTTTTTTGAGGGTAGGCCAGGGTTCCCAGTGTTTTGAAGTTTACTACCTCAGTTTTCAGGATTTTTTGTGAGTTTTTTTCCCCTGGGTCCTATTTAGTTATTCCAGTTTTTATACACCAGGATCAGATATACTCCCAGTTCCCTGCTCATGCCCCAGTCTGTAAATGACATCAATTGCACCAAACTGAGTCAGAAGGCATATTGTCATTGAAGCTTGTAATATTTTTTTGGGAAAGGAAATGGGATTGGAAAAATGGGGGAATATAGGAGGTTTGTATGGGTTATGGAGGAGTTAAGGGGAGAGATGGGATATTGCTTGGTGAGGCAAAGGAGGGAGAAACAGCAGGGGTCCAATAAGGACTATTTGTCCTGTAATGATTGAACTGATGTTCAGCTCCCTCTATGACCAGAAAAGCTAGTCCACTTATCTGACTGCGAATTCACATACTATAAAGTTTAATAACCAGTTGGAATTGTAGTTTTTCCTTAGCTTCAGAGTATAGGGCCAGGCCTTAGAGGCTGGCAGAGGCTTTTCCCACTTCCATCTACTCTATATTAGTCCAGTTTTGTATAATTCAGAATCTTAGCAGTAGATAGAAAGTAAACAAGAACAGGTCTAACCTTCAGAAGCCTGTGTCTTCCGGCTGAACCAAGAAGAGCATGCCACTTCAGACTGGGCTCAATAAGCTCCTCTCTCCCCCAACCCCAGGAAGCAAGTCCCAACCCAGCAGGAAGGAAGTGCTAGTCACAAGACCCAACTGCCACTCCCGGCAGGAAGGAAGTGCTAGTCACAAGACCCAATTGCCACTCCCAGTTGGCCCCTTCCCCCACAAACTGTCAGTCTTGTTTCCTTTCCACAATCATCCCCTTTTTTTGTTGTGACCTTCCCAAGGTCACATATTTATATTATAGTTAGAAATTTACTAAATCTACTCTAAGGAAATCTTAGCAGGAAAGTTTGGGTAAGGGTAGTTTTGGGTTTTACAATAAATTCAGTACAATAAGTGTTGAACAAAACTATTACAAGAAATTTGAATCTTAGTGCTAATACTACTTACTCTAAGTTAACTAAAACAAATACCTTATTTATAGAAATTATTTACATATAATACAACAATATATATTGTTCCACATCATGATGTCAGTCAAATAGAAATATCTATTGATTTTTCTATTTGCCTAAGATCTTATGGAACTAACTATATACATATTTACATTTTGCATAAATACAATTTTAGACACTTGTTTATATAAACAAGGTCTCTCAATATGCCAGTTTGTGATTTTTTCTTGTGTCTAATAGTGCTGTGTTGAATTAATACTTATCAAATTTCTTCAGATTTCCACTTCTCATGTTGACTGATGGATCTCTTCTTTCTTCCATGTTATGTAGCGATGCATGTTATTTCCCTAATATGTGAAATTACTTTTGTTTTATTATTTCAACACACTCAGTCTTATACATAAGTCTCGTTTTTGACTGTCCTCTTCTTATATAAACAAATTTACAAAGTTCAAAGTCTTAGCTGTCCTTTTCAGCTTTTCCTCTTTGTTTCTTGTCTCTAGCATCTTTTCTTGATGCTTTTCCTCTGGGCTGGTTTAAAATCTTTTCCTCTGGGATGCTTTTCCTCTGGGATACTTTTCCTCTGGGTTGCTTTTCCTCTGAGATGCTTTTCCTCTGGGTTGCTCTTTCTCTGGGTTGCTTTTCCTCTGGGCTGGGAAGTTGTCTCAAACATTATGTTTCACTATTATTTCTTTGTGTTGTACTTTTTATGTTAATCAGTTTTTGTTTTCATTTCTAAGCCCTATCTGTTGTCTAATTATCTTCTATGTCTGTTACAGTGATGTTGAACTTTTTCTGGTTTCACATGGGAACAGTGAAACCATGAGTCTTTCCCTGCAACTTTTATAGCTGTTGGGGTAGTAAGCAATACTTCATGTGGTCCAGTCCATTTTATGTCTGTAGCCAATTTTCTATTGCAATTTTTTAAGTATACTATGTCTCCTGGTTTGATGTTGTGCAAATTGTAATCCAGGGGTACTGTTTGTTGTATCAAGCTCATTTCATGCAGTTCTGCTATTCTTGTCTGTAAAGCTTGTATATATTTTGTTAATTGACAGTCTCCACCTATCATGGCAATGTAAGCTGGTTTACAAGTCCTTCCTTGTCAAATTGCGTGTCCATATAGCATCTCAAATGGAGAGATGTGCAAATCTCCACTGGGTCATGTTCTAAGATGGAACAGAACTAATGGCAGAATGTTTGTCAATTTTTGGTGTGTTTCTGCACAAAATTTTCCTATTAATGTTTTAATGTCTTTATTTAATCTTTCCACTTGCCCTGAACTTTGGGGATGATATGGTGTGTGGTATGTTGCTTGTATTCCTAGATTTCTATAAATTTCATTTAATATTGACTGAGTAAAGTGACTTCCACAGTCTGAGTCCAATTTTGAGGGAATCGTAAATCTAGGTATGATTTCTTTTAATAGGATTTTGACCACAAATGCTGCGTTGTTTTTTTTGGCAGGAAAAACTTCTGGCCATCTAGTCAGTCTGTCTATGATGACAAGGCAATACTTAAACCCTTTGTCTTTTGGCATATTGATAAAATCTATCTGTATGCATTCAAATGGAGTATATGCTAAGGGACGACCTCCTAACCCTTTGGTCTTATAAACTCCTTGATTGAACTGCATACAAATTTTACATTTTTGACAAACTCTTATGGCATATGGGGATATTCCTGGTGCAGTCCAAAATCGTCTCACTGAATCAATCACAGCTTGGATTCCACAGTGTCCTTGTGCATGTATTGCATTGCACATGTGATAAAATAAATTGTTAGACCATGTTCCTCTTATTTGTTTTGCTCCTAACTTCTTTATCCATGATTGAATTTCCTGCTCATTAGAGTCATCGATTAGATTGTCCTGTTCAACTATTGAGAAATTCAATACATGAAAAGGTCTTTCTCCAGCTCCAAATTTTGCTGTAATGTCAGCTCTATGGTTTCCTAAAGACACATGATCATTAGCCCCTGTGTGTGATCTACAGTGTGTAAGAGTTAAAATAGTTGAGGCCATATATGTAGTGATTAAAATAGTGGAAGATATAAATTGTGATAGATATAAAGAGTGGATGAGTAAGTTGTGACTGCAGGAAATATGTTTTCACTACAGTGTTTTGTTTTTAAATCAAATATAAGGTGGTCACCAGGGAAATATTCCCAATTATTCAAATATACCCAAGTCAGCTGGGTTTTTATAGAGATTTTAATTAATACAAATGAGGAATTAAAGAAGAGGAGAGAAAGAGAGAAAAGGGGGAATAATGAGAAAAGGATAAGCCAGCCCTGGCCAGTCCTGGCCAACCCAGGCCTAAGCCCTAAGAGAAAAGATCAGTCAGTCCTTAATCACTCACCCCAAGATCTGTCCAAGCAAGGATTCTAGTGACACCAGGCCAGCTCCATCTCAGCTGACTTCACCAGCTCAATCCTCAATCTGAATGTTTCAGAATGTCCCTTGAGCTCCTATCTGAGCTCCTATTTAAAGGGCATTTTCTCCTATGTCACCTCCCCTAAGTCCTTACATCTACCAGTCACAGTAGACGTTTTTCAAAGGACAGACCATTCTTAGTTCACACCTGAGTAGACTAATCTTTTGAGTAATTCACACCTGAGTAGACTAGAATCTCTGAGTAAGTTTTCACCTCTTTGCTCCTTGTAAGTTCACAAGTTGCTTGACCGTTATAGGTACTTAGCACCCTTTTTGTATTAGTCCTAAAATAGGCATGGCTTAAGTATGGTTTTAAGTACTTTTCATTGTTCAGAAAAGAGTTTACAACTTTATCTTCCCCTAGGGCAGACTTAAGTAGGTGAGTTCTCGCATTCCTGATCTAAGTAGAGTTCACTGCCCAAATGGGGAATGGTCTTAATCAAATCTTATGAAGTAGGGTCTGGGAATTTTTAAGGTTCACAAGTGGATTATTGCCACTTCCTTGGGAAGTTGTACAGCCTCAAGAAGTTGCATTATTACTTTGGCATATGTGATCTCTTTACCTGCACTTGTCAAAAATCCTCTGTTTCCAAATTTCTGCAGTGGCATGAATTACTGAAAATGCATACTGGGAATTTGTATAAATATTGACCCGTTTATCTTTACCGATTTGTAAAGCATTTAATAAAGCAACTAGCTCTGCCCCTTGAGCACTCACATGCTTTGGTAAGGACGCATACCATAATGTCTCTGTTAGTGTTACTACTGCTGCTCCAGTATACCTTTCTCCATTAACTATCATGCTCTAACCATTAGTATACATTTCAATGTCGGGTTGTTCCAGGGGAGTGTCTTTTAAATCATTTCTTGTTTTTTCTACTACTGATATTGTTTCTTGGCAATTATGTATGGGTTCCCCTTCCAACGGCAGATCTGGAATCAAGGATGCCGGATTCAATGGTTGGCAATGGTTTAAAGAGATGTTTTCGTTGCTTAGTAACACAATTTCATATTGAGAAAGTCTTTGCTGTGTGAAAGCTTGTAAATGACATTTCTTCAATATGGATTCTAGTTGGTGTGCAGAGTAGACATTAAGTTTTGATCCTAATACCAAATCAGATGACTTTTGGATCATGGTTGCTGTGGCTGCGATTGCTCTCAAACAAGCTGTAAGCAATAATTTTCACATTTTTACATGACTATAAATAGCTTAGATTAATCCATATGGAAACTACTTGTTCATATCCTTTGAATATTTATCAATTGAAGAATTATTTGTCCTTATGCATTTGACTAATTTTTCTCTGTATCTGAAATATGAGGCTTTTATTAGAGAAATTATTGCAATTTTTTCACAGTTATAATTACTGTGCATTTTCCTCCATCCAATCTCCCTGTCTTCATTCTGCTCTCTCTCTCTCTTTTCACCCTTTCCATCCTCAAAACACATTTGCTTCTGATTATCACTTCCTCAAATCTGTACAACATTCTGTTCTATGCCCAGTCTTACCTTCTCTTATCCTCTTCCCATCCTCATTTTGTATAAGGTATAACATTTCTCTATCCAAGTAAAAATGTTTGTTATTCCCTCTTTAAGCCACTTCTGATGAAAATAAGGTTAAAGTGCTTCCCTCCGCACTATTTCCATCTTCCCATTCACTGTAAAAGCTTTTTTTGTGCCTCTTTTATGTGAGATAATTTACCTCATTCTTCCCTTCCCTTCCCTTCCCTCTTCTCCTAGTGCATTCTTCTTTCTTACCTTTTAATTTGACTTTTATGCAATCATATTCAACTCATACCCATGCCCACTATACATAAATATATGTACTCTTTCTAGATGTCCTAAAATGATATTCTTAAATGTTACAAGGATCATCTTCCCATGGAGAAGTATAAACAGTTTCACATTTTAGAATCCCTTATGATTTCTGTTTCCTGTTTACTTTTTATGCTTCTTTTGATTCATAGTCGAGAGTAAAATTTTCTATTCAGCTCTGGTCTTTTGATCAGGAATACTTCAAAGTCCTTTATTTCCATGAATATTGTTTTCTCCCTGAAAAATTATATTGAATTTTGCTGGGTAGATAATTCTTGGTTGTAATTCTAGCTTCATTGCCCTCTGGAATATCATATTCTAGGCTCTCCAAACCTTTCATGTAAAAGGTGCTAAATCCTGTATTATTTTGAGTGTGACTCTATGGTACTTAAATAATTTCTTTTTAGTTCATTGCAAGATTTTCTCCTTGACCCAGGAGTTCTGGAATTTGTCACTAATATTCTTGGTAGCTTAATTTTGGGATCTCTTTCAACAGTAATTGGTGTATCCTTTCAATTTCTATCTTATCTTCTGGTTTTAAAATATCACACAGTCGTCCTGTGTAATTTTCTGAAAAATTATGTCTATGTTCTTTTTTTGATCATGGCTTTTATGTAGTCCAATAATTCTTAAATTATCACTCCTCAATTTCAGTTTTTCCCAATGAGATATTTCACATTTTCTTTTTTTTTCTTCTTTTTGAGTTTGTTTTACTGTTCTCAATGTCTCATGGCAACATTACTTTTCCACTTGCCTAATTCTAACTTCTCAGGTATTGTTTTCTTCAATTTGCTTTTGTGCCTCCTTTTCTCTTGGCCAATTTTGCTTTTTAAGGAGTTCTGTTCAGTGAATTTTTGTGTACCATTTGGCCTATTCTGTTTTTTAAGGTGTCATTTTTTTCTGTGCCTCCTGTAAGAATTGTTGACTCTTATTTCATGATTTTGCCTCATACTTCTTTTCCCATTTTTTAATTCTACCTCTCTTATTTGATTTTTTAAATTCTTTAAAAAATCTTCCAGGATTCTTTTTGGGCCTGTGATCAATTCACAGTTTTTCATTGAGTCTTTGGATACAGCAGGTTTGACTTAATCATCTTCTTCTGATTTTTTTCTGTTCTTCCTTTTCACCTTGATAACTTTCTATAATGAATATCTTTTGTTTGTTCATTTCCCAGCATTTTCCTTGACTTTTAACTTTAAAGAACTATTATAGTTTAACTCTGTTCCTGGCTCTGATAATGAAGGAGTCACTATCCCAAAATTTAGTTGGTGTGTGTGTGTGTGTGTGTGTGTGTGTGTGTGTGTGTGTGTAGTTGCTTTTATTGCTAGTTATGGGTATCTATAAATTTTCAGTTCTTCCTAGGTTGTATGACCTAAAAGGAGATAGGTTTTCTACTTTCCTGGCCTATAATCTGGTCTGTGAGCAACAACAATCATTCTTGTCCCCTTGGAACTGTGACCAAGGTCTCTGCTCCTTTCTGAACACAAGCGCACATGTGTTCATTATTATATCTTAGTAGATGTAGATTTCTAGCTTCTGGATCAAAATATATCTACGTTTTAGCCATTTTCTTTTTCTAGCAGAATCCCAAGTTTCCCTCTGCAGTGTTTTGACTAATTCATAGCACTTCCAACAGTCAATTGTTATGCCTGCTTTTCCATGACTTCTCCAATATCTATATCCCCATCTTTTGTCTTTTTTTTTGCAGATTTTCTATAGTTAAGGTAAATCCTCAAAGTTCTTTTGGTTTGAATTTGTCTTATTTCTCATGATTTAGGGTAAAATTTTATGTTTGCTAATAGTTTGTAATTCTTTTTATAACAGTTTGTTTATATCTTTTGACTCCTTATCTATCATGGACGAGCAATTTATCCTATAATAAAAATGACATTTGATCCATGAAATTTACATAAGTCATTGCCCCCTCTCAGAAATAATATTGCTTCTCTGAACTCACCTAATGTTATTTATCTCTTACATTTATTGTCACATTTTGCCTTATACTTATTAATGCATATCATTTTCCAAATAAGTTAGTTTTTTAAGCTTTTTTAAGCTTCAAAAACTTTTTAAGTTTTTTTAAGATTGGATCTTATTCATATTTGTATTTCATGAACCACCTTATATAATTTTTTCCATCTAAAAGTCACACATGTTAAAAATGTATATAAGTTGGAAAGGGGATTGAAAGTAATACAGTGGAAAAACAGTACATATAAAATTATTGAATTTATTTAACAGAGAAGGGATGAAGGGAAGGAGAGTGGGAGAGAGTGAAATCTAAATGTTTTACCCACTAAATCAGCACTATCTAACTCATACTACACTAAAACCCAAGTTCCTAAGGACAAGTCCAACAGGGAATCAAAATCTCACAAATAGAGAGTCCTTGGTAAGTCAGATACTGAAGTTCCAGGTGTGATGTCCACAGATGGTCTCATCAAAGTAGGAAATCAGCTCTCCAGTCACTGTCCAGCAGAAGACTAGAGATAACTTCTTACTATAGCCAGTAGATATTCAAAAGTCCAGTAGCTTGATGAATGGGTTTCAAGATGTCTCAGCCACACACCTTTTCTCCTTTACCTCCCAGGTTCAGAGTGGCAGTTGGGGAACTGTTTCTAGGAGTTCTGACTCAACCAGGCTCAAGAAGATTCTGGTCTCAAACCCCTATCAATTACCTCTTGCAACCATTACTTCTCATTACTACAATACTAAACATTTGTTTAATGAAGAACATAAAGGAATAAATTAATGAATCTCAGACTACTGAACAAAATGTAGTACCAAGAAAAGAACAATATGAAATTTGAGGCAAGATATCAATTTAAATACATTTGATTATTTATGTTCTTCTCTTAAATTATATTTTGAAGATAATTACATTTAAAGTCCTTGAAAATTGGACAGAGCAACTCCTACATGCTTCACAGAAATCTCCATGACTAATGCTACAACTAAGATAACTTAGTTGGACAAGTTACAAGTATTGTTACAAGGCAAGTTATTCAAAGGGGAAGTATATATTCCTATAAGGTGCTCACAAATGTAAGATAATAATCCAAAGAAAAGAAGAATTTTCTATTGTTGTCAGGATTCTTCAAATATTCTTTTTGTCTTTTTCTTGTTTACTAAACTTGAAGAAGAATCAGACTAGCACAAAGGAAATTTGAGATATCTCCATTCCAAATGTTCTAATAGACTATTTGTGCCTGAACTGTGGTAGAGCCTTCTAAGCTCATATTGGATTGATCAGCTATAGCTGAACACATTGAACTCTGATTCCAATGTTGTGATATCATTGGTCCTCTTAGAAAATGAAAGACTAACAACAACTAAGCTCAAACCTTGGTAGATTCATTTAACCTATCTAGGCTTTGTTTCCTTATTTAGAAAATAAAGGGTGTAGATTGGTAAGTTCCAATACCACTTCTATTTCTGGACCTTACTAAATATTTAAATGGAAGAAATATTAATACAACAAGTAACTGGCTGATTCATCCCAAGAGTAAAAACCAAATGGATGGAAAATGCATATTGTTTAGACAATTACAGGCATCTTTTTTCTGATATTAATTTTTGTTTTTTAAATTCAGTTTTTATTTTATAATTATTCTTCAAAAGAACACATTCATCTACTCATTCTTCTTTAATATTTGTTTTATCCTCTGAAAGATTTTTAGAGCCACCACCTTCTCTTTGAATATCTATTAGTTTCCCCAGTTGATATTTTATCTTGACTTTTCAAACAAACATATCATGGAAAGGCTAAATAGAATGGAAGCCCTATCCTATGTTTTCTTTGATCCTTCCTGGGATAAGCTTGTTGATGGTATGCCATATAAAATTCTGAGACACTTGAAAAATGATATGAAAAATAAATTTATTATTCAGGCTGGAAAATACTAAATTGAGGTCAGTTATCTCTCCTGGTGACCAAAGATACCAGCAAAGTGTTCTGGGGCAGTTTAAACCCTCAAATATGGGTGTCTCCTGACAAGTGAAAGGCAACTCTGATTGTTGGATATTTAATGAGGAGAAGGGCTAAGAGTTCTCAATTCCTTATGTTTAGGGAGGAGAATTAAAAATTGAAAACATGGTCTAATCATGAGATTCAAGCTGCCTCTAGCAATCTGGATGAGGGAAACCACTTAATTTGGGATCTACTTGGTTAAGTTTCTCCTTGAGACCATGTCACTCCCAACTTTGATGAAAGGAACAAGGACATATGAGTCACTCTTGGTATTGTAAGGATAAAAATAAGGGATAAGAGAGAGAAAAAGGACGCGAGCAGAGACAAGAGCCAGAGCCCCAGTAACCTGCCAACTTGAGCCCTAGCAAAGACCCCCTTCTGGAGTGGGATCGGCCCTTTTATAGTCCAACCCACTCCAAGATGTCAGAAAAGGGAACCCTGAGAAAAGTAGAGAATTCAGGGAGATGTAGTTCCCAGGGTACAATTTTTAACCCCTCCCCCACCTGGGATCCATTGGGAGACCAGTCTCCTCAATAGATCATTTTAAACATAACCAACTTATAACTCTAAAGATTTTTAACTAAAGGTACATATAGTATTGTAGTTTCTAAGGGGAAATTACAAAAATTGGGGGATAAGAGGGAAAGAAAGGGAAAAAGAACAAAACCAATTAAGGAAAAGTCCCCTTTGGTATAAAAGTATACATTCAAAACAAATACATTCAACCTCCCAAAGTTCAATTCAGCATATCCGAAAGTTCACTCAGAATCTTTTGGAGCAATATGTGGTTTCTGCAGGCATATTCATGGCACCTTCTGTAAGCAATTCACTTTTCCAGAGTCTGGGATGTAGAACATGTCTTATTCTAAAATTACTTTCAAAAGAAATTAAAGTTTGCAAAATAGAATAATAATACATTTCTCCCTGAGGAGGATATTGACAAATACAGAGATCACACAGGGATACATAGCTGAGTTATAAGGTATATGAATCATTTGCCAAAAAATAAAAATAAAAAACATCACAAAATGTAAATAAAAGAGAAAAAAGTAACTACTGGATGAAATATAGAATATCTGTCTTATATGTAAAAATCCTAAGGAAGGAAAACTAAGATTATAACAGGTCCTTGAATCAGGGCCCAATTAAAGTGATTTATGTCTGATAAGCCTGTAATAGCAATCATGTACTTACCCACTCAGCAGCCAGGATGAAAGTAAATTTCCAGTATGACATACATAAAAGGGACTAGATTTTTGAAGCATATGGGAAATATAATTTCCTGGTCTGATCTTTCCTCATTTCTCAGGGATAGGGGAGCTAGAACAGCCAACGTTAGGTACTTGATAGAAAGTGTAGTACAAGGAGTGTGGTACAAGGAATCTTGCATCTAACATATGTCAAACAGCCCCAACCTCAAGACTCACACAAGGTTCAAATCCTCTTGTATTAGCATAGAATCTCACCAATCCTACCAGGATTGGTTTGTATCTTTGATCTATGTGCTCATTTGGCACTATGCAGGTTAAGTCTGTGCTCCCTTGGCATAGTTCATAGAAATCTGTGTTCCTTTGTGATCCCTTCTCCTAGAATCAGACACATTCAGCAAGCAAAGTCCCATAATATTTAAACAACCAGTCGCAGTTTTCCACAGCTTTGGGGATGCATTTACATTTAGGGCTAATGGACTTATGCTAGTACAAAGATCAAAAAATCTCTTCAATACTGGTAACATGCTTCAAGGTACAAAAAAAAAATAGGAGAAAAAAAGAGAAAAACTCATACTGCACATACAAGGAAAAATAATAATAAAAATGTTTTAAAAATCAAAAATATATAGTTCATAGTCAGTGACACACTGTGTCAGGCAAGGAGAGGCAGAATACAAAGTTTTTTCACCCCCAAAATGAGATCCATTTCCTTTTTAACTTAACTATGATCCATAGTGTGACTACAAATGATTTTTATAACGTAACAGCTTTAAAACAGTAGTATAACGGGCAATGCACATTCAAAGAAAGAACTAAAATTCTCAAAATTCACAATAAGCACATCAACTTATCTAAAGGTTACTAATACAAGTTTTGTCCAACTAGTTTATGGACTTTTATAAAGGTATGTTCTCAGATTCAAGTACAGGACAGTTCAAATAAAGACAGTGCAACAGACTATAAATACAATAGTTTAAAATGACATCAAGTAACAGCAATATATATATATATATATATATATATATATATATATATATATATACACACACACACACACACACACACACACACACATATATTTGAAAAAAAATTGAATCTCAAAGCAAACAACCAGTAAATATGATAGGATATAGTTATTCATCATCTATAGAAGGTGTTCTCTTTACATAGGACCAATGAATTCAAGTGTCCTTTTCTTCTATTTTAATAGCTATTGGAGTGATTAACAGTACTTGAAATAGACTATCATAGGCAGGCTCAGTATTCCAGAAGTTTTTATGTAAACTTTGTTTCCTGGGGGCAAGTCATGGAGCGAGAAGTCTATAGGACATGCTTGTACAGCAGTTCTAGATTTATGGAGCTCTCAGAATTTGGGCTACAAATCATGTATATATGAGGCAATAGAAGTATTGTATATTTGGAAATCTGTTACCTACCTGTACCCTAAAAAGTGCATTTCCCAGGAGCCCGCTAACTTCCTGTTGTGTACTTCCTGTAGACAGAGGGATAGATTTAGTGGGGTTCCTGGTCTTGCTCTCTTGGATTCCTGGGTTTCGACTGTGGTGGAGAGTGTTTTTTGAACAGGTTAGGTGACTTAGCCATGGCATGTGATTTTTTTTAATTTTGTGACTTCTAATGATCATTAATAAATCTCTTAAAACATAATATTTTCATTATTTGAGATTAATTGTAATTTTATGGTATCTCCCTCTAGTAATGATGTATATGTGGGAAAGAAAGGCTTAACCTACAGGAGGATGTCCAAAATGCATCTCAAATGGTGAGATGTGTAGATTTCCTTTGGGTCTGGTTCTAAGATAAAATAAGGCCAAAGGGAGAATTTCAGGCCATTTTAAATGAGTCTCAGTGCATAATTTTCCAATCATAGTTTTAATTTATCTATTCATTCTTTCAGCTCTGGGGACAGTATAATACATGGAATTTATGAATTATCCTGAAACATGAATAAATCTGAGACAAGATTAAATCAGTAAAATGAATTCCTCTATCTGAATCAATGCATGCTGGTAGCCCAAAGCTAGGAATAATTTTTTTAAAAGCACTTTGGCAACAAAATCCCCTGTGGATCAAGCAGTAGGAAATGCTTCAGGCCATCTGGTCAGCTGATCTACTATGACCAGACAAAATTTATTCTGTTCAGATTTTGGCATAGTGATAAAGTCAATTTGCAGGTGTTCAAAAGGTATATAAGCCAAAGGTTTACTAAAATGCTTAGCCACAAAAAGCATGATGATTAAATGCTTGGCAAATATGGCAGGTTGTACATACTTTAGAGGCTATGGTAGTTATGCCAGGGGCTATCCATACTCTTTTAACAGAATCCATAATGGCCTGGGTACCAAAATGACCATTTTTTTGTGAATGGAATGGCAAATTTGGTGATAAAAACTCCTAGGGAGCAGGGGGTTTTCCTTCAGATGATAGCTATACTCCATGTATCTGTTTGGCCTTAAATTTTTGCTTCCATTTTCCCACTTCCTTTTCATTATAAGAAAGGGATAGGTTTAAGTCATCAGTAGTTGTCAATGTTAAAATAAACTCAGATCCTTCTAAGGTACTAGCTTTACAGTGGTATCTGCCTGATCATTCTCCCTGGAGACAGAGTCAGTGCCTTATGTATGGGAAGAGCAATGAACTACAGCTAGGGCTTCAGGGAAATGAAGGGCAGAAAGAACTTCATTAATAATTTCTTCTGCATCAGCTATACATTTTCCAGCTGATGTTAAAAAATCCTCTTTGAAGCCAAAGCATGCCCACTGCATGACATATTCCAAATATATATCTAGAATCTGTGTAAATTGATGCCTTCTTATCTTTGGCAATTATACAGGCATGTTTTGGAGCTATCAGTTCTGCACCTTGAGCACTCATATTTGAGGGCAATGAAGTTGACCACAGAGTGGCAAATTCTGTGACTACAGCAGCTCCTGTGTAGTGTATGCCATCCTTCATGAAAGAAGAACCATCAGTGAATAAGACTAAGCCTGGATTATCTGAAAGTGTCCTGTAAATCACTTTGAAGTTTTTTAGTCATGGATACCAAAGATTCACAACTGTCCAAAGGTTCTCCTGAAAGTGGTAAATCAAGAAGCAAGGTTGCAGGATTTAGAACTGCATAGAATTTTAATGTAATATTTTCATTATTTAACAAGGTTACCTCATATCTTGTAATTCTCTGATCAGAAAATGCCTGTATTCTATGTTGTAGCAACAATGCCTCAACTTCATGTGTGCACATTATGGTTAAAAGGCATCCCAATATTAAATCAGCAGATTTAGTCACTAGCAAATCTGTGGCAACTATGCCTCTAAGACATGGTAGTGCTCCTGAAGCTATTGAATCCAGTTGGGCCTAATAATAAGTAACTAGGTGCTGAGCAGGTCCCAAAGTTTGAGTTAAAACAGCTGAAGCTACCCCAATCTGTTTGTATACATACAAAGTAAATGGTTTGTTGTAATTTGAGATGCCTAAAGCAGGGCAGGCAGGATAGCCTGTTTTAATTGTGAAAGAGCTGACTGGTGTTCCTCCTCTAATTTTAGAAGTTCAGGGACCAATTCTTTTGTTAGTACTATAATGGGCTCAGGGATTTTCCCATAGCAAGGGATCCACTGTCTCCAAAATTTGTTGCTCCAAGAATTGCCCTCAATTGCTTCTTAGTGGAGGATGCACCCAATTTTTTAATATCTTCAATGAGCTTAGGAGAAATAGAACTGGAACCAGCAGTTAAGATGAACCGTAAATAATTTACTTTGGGGAGACACCACTGAACCTTTGCCTTTGAGACCTTGTGGCCTCTCTTATAAAGCTCTAAAAGGAGATGTTTGCTATCCTCTTGGAACACTGTGGCATTTGGTAAGACCAAGAGTAAATCATCCATATATTGAATTAAATGACTATACTCAAATTTAATAGTATCTGTATCTTCACTCAAAAATTGTGAGAACAATGTAGGGCTGTCCACAAACCCCTGGGGCAAACGAGACCATGTCCCCTCAGACCTTTCCTGGTGAAGGCAAATATATGCCTGGAATTCTCATGAATCAGGAAAATAATGCAGAGCACAAGTCTACTACAATAAAGCATGTAGCTGTGCTAGGAATATTAGAGAGAATTAAGTTTAGGTTTGAAACCACAGGATGTCTTTTTATGACATGATTATTTACAGCCCTCTTTAATACTGGATGAATCTATAGACACGTTTTCCATCAGGGCCTAATTTTTACTTTTTTATGGGTAGGATGGATGTATTATATTCAGATTTGCATGGAATTATTATGCCTGCTAAATTAACAAATTTATCACTGTGGTAATTCCCTCAATTGCTTCCTTTGAGAGAGGGTACTGAGGAATGGAAGGAGGTAGGTCAGATTTTGTCCTAATTTGAATGGGAACAGCTGATTTAAGGAGGCCAACATCAGAAGATGATGTTGCCCAGAGAGATTCAGGGATATTAGCTGGGATTTTAAAAATGGGTTTCTTCATCTCCTGACTGTCTAAAAAAAGTACAAGGAGTAAACTCAAGGATTCCTCAGGTAATTCTGGTGACATAGAGTCATCTGGAGAGCAAGTTATTGTGACTCTAAGCTTGCATAAAAGATCTCTCCCCAGTAGATTTATGGGGGAGATAGGCATTAGAAGAAAATAATGTTCCACTGCTAAGGGTCCTACAGACACCATATGAGGGGAAAGCTTTGTGACCTTTAGGGGTGGCCTTGATACCCCCATTACATTTAGGGAGCCAATGGAATTACAATCAGAATCAGCAAACTCATCAATAAAAATCTGTAGGCCCTTGAGTCCAAGAGACAATCATTATAAGTTTTTCCAACTTTTAGGGTTACATGAGGTTCATCACTATGGGGGGAAAGTGTATAGGGATTGTTGACATTAAGAAATCAGGGTATAGGAAATCAAAGGTTGTACCCTCTAATTCCAGGGCCCTAATTCCCTCTCCACAGTCACCTTCATAAAGCTCTTTGGATATGACCTTGGGCTCCTCTAGGCTGAGAGGCATTCTCACTCTGATTATAGCATGGATAAGCTCCACTTTGGATATATTTTTGTTGGGTATTTTAGTGTGAGTTATCATTTGCCTGATTTGGATTATTATTTCTATAATTGTTATTATTTCTAAAGTAGTAATTCCTGAAGTTATTATTTCTAAAGTTATTTCTAATTGCTTGTTTTTAGTTCCTACAATTTATAATTATATAACCCCTTTTTGCATAGAAGTGGCATATAAGTGATTGATATTGGGATTCCTGCAAAAAGGAAATGGCTTCTGCTTGACTTTCCTTCTCTTTTTTCTTTTTTTTTTATCAAATCTTTGAGTTAGAAATTTTAGTTCCTTTTTTAATGTTTCTACCAAGTCATTGGTTTCCACATTTTTCTGTTCATGGCCTTTTGATACATAAACTGTAACCCTTCTTAATTCCTCAAGGTCCATATTAGGTAAGTTTGGGATGTTTGTCTTAAAATAATTTTGGACCACTTTGCAGCAATTATTTACAAACTGTCTTCTAATTTGCCTGACATTGCTCTTTGGGAAGGTCAAGGTCTATGTGCCTTCTTCCCGGATCAATAAATCTATCCATAAACAGGGAGGGTGTTTCATCATCTGATTGCTTAATACTCTCAAACTTGATCCATGTACCTGGCCAATCAGAGCAGTCTCTCATTGCCTTTAGCAACACTTCTCTAGTATGACATAGTTGTGAATATTCTCCTTCATCATTAATGTCCCATTCTGGGTCTTGCTCCAGTCAATGAACTGCATTCCTTCCCCAGGCTTTAGTAACAAGAGAAATAATTTAATTTCCCCCCCTTTCTGTCAAAAAACTTGGAGCAAGTTTTGTACATATTGGTATACAGGATCAAATGTATGAAATATATTGTCCAGGGTCTTAATAACCACAATAGGTTCATCCTCAAAACAAGGGACATTTTGCTTGAATTTCTTACTATCTTGGGGAGTAAAAGATGTTTGGTGCCTTGAGGTCATCACTTCCCCATTCCTATTTAAGGTGGGCACTTTCCTTAAGGGATAAAAGTCTTTAACTGAAACCTTTGTGGTTCTTGTCTTTTGACAGTATATCTATTTTGGTTGGTTTTGGGATGGGCAGGGTTTTGGGCTGGGACAAGGGGCAGGAGAGGGCAAGGTGGCCAGGAGCTGTACAAGACAAGAGAGGAGAAATTCCATCTCAGGTATAGGTGAGAAGATATCCTCCTTTTGCATCTGGAGACCAGGCAAGCATTTTTTAAAATCAATCATTTGGGCTTACATTTGGGCCTGCATTTGAAGCAGGCTAGCCTTTTGTTGTTTAACATTGCGGCTAATGAAAATAAAACCTCCTATGAATATCAAGAGAAAGAGCTAGTCTGAACCCCTAAGGTTTTCCAATTGCATAAAACCCATTGGGGACAAAAAGCTTTCTGGTAAACTTGCAAACATGATTTGCAACATCTTGTCTTCTCAGTTTTAATAGAATGGCAAAACAAACAAAAATTTACTTGGAGGCAAGGAGTTTTGGGATGCAGAGGTTGGCACAGTAGACCCTCCTGTGTGTGCTAAGTTTTCAGGTGTAACCCTCCAAAGGCTGGAGCCTAGAGACAGCGTTGGGGAGAAGATGGAGGAGGAAACTGGAGGTTTAACATTATCATGTGTGTTTGCGGGGGGAGTGTGGGGATGTGGGGGGGTGTTGATGGGTGGGATGAGCAGGAGTGGGAAGAGCGCAAAGTTGTGGCTGGGGTGAAGGACCATGTGGGTGGGTACTCAGCTAGGGGGACCAGGAAAATAGTTGACTGCGAGAGCACAGCAGCTGTAGGGCAATGGGAAAGTCACAGAGCTAGGGGATATGTGAAAGAATGTACACTTACCCATCTGCAAAGGATTGGGAGACCCGAATTCTAGAGACTGGTGAAGGCAGGAACATCTTGGGGACCACAGCTGGTATTGAGCATGAGCACCACCCACAGTTTGGCAGGTGGGGAGTGTGGGTGACCAGCAAGCTTGGGTGAGAAGGAACAGGCAGAAAGCTGTAGGCTGTTGGAGGAAGGAGCCTCTGGTTAAGACAGTGAGAGCTTGGGGCAGGAGTGGGCTGCCAGATCTGGAAACTGCCTATGGCAGGCAGCAGGTGAGTGGTGGGGGGTTTGGGGGGGCAGGAGAGCAGCCTGAGGAGCTAGGCTGGAGATGGTCTGAAAAGGAGGAGGAGGTAGAAAAGGAAGGGGAGGAAGACAGAGAAGAAGCAGGAGGGGAGGGAAGAAAGAGGAGGATAATGAGGGACAAAGAGGAGAAGGTAGAGTGAGAGGAGTGAGAGCACAGGGCACAGGGCAGGAGCAGGAAGAGAGCCACTAAAGATGCAGTTTTCTGGCTTTTTTTTTGTGGGTATGGATAGGCAGTGAGCCCAGGAAACTCCAAAGAGAGTTCCTGGGGTGGGGGTGTTTTCTATTCACCTAAAGGTTCTTTTGTCTCTTCTGGTCACCAAATAATGTAAGGGTAAAAATAAGGGGTAAGAGAGAGAAAGGAGTGCGAGCAGAGATAAGAGCCAGAGCCCCAGCAGCCTGCCTACTGTAGCCCCAGCAAAGACCCCTCTTGGCATGGGATCAGCCCATTTATAGCCCAATCCATGCCAGGATGTCAAAAAAGGGAACCCTGGGAAGAGTAGAAAATTCTGGGGGATGTAGTTCCCAGGGTACAATTTAAAAAAAAAAACTACAGTATCCAAGACTAGCTCAAATTGGCTTTTTTTTTAAAAACAGTATAAATAGAAAGGTATAACCCAGACCTTGGGAAAAATTGGAATGTGAATTGGAATGTGATCACATTCCTTTGTAAAAATGAGAGATATTCCTAAAAGCTATATGGAAAAGCAGAGGGGTTCAGAAGAGGGAATATTACCTTTTAATATTAATACTCAAATGATATAGAAGTAAAATTAATTTTCCTCTTTTACCAAGTCATTGCATTACAGATAAGTAAAAGGCAATGGAAAAATGCATGGTTATCATTCCCAGCCTACAGGAATGTTGCCAGGCATAATTTCCACAGGGAAAAAATGACCTAAGATGTTCATGGAATTAGGACATATATGACCAGAACAATTAAAAGAGCATGAAATGGAAGTAGCAAGGATAAGAGATAATAGGTCGACAACCTGAATTATACCCAGGTACCTTTAGTAGGCTTAAGGCCTTCAACTTGTTGGGTAGTATAATTTCATAAGGAAGAAATTATGGGCAAAAATCTCACAAGATGAAAAGACATGAACAAACTTTTTTTTAGAGGTCACCCCTGATTTTCATGACTTTTTTCCTACAACTTTTATAACTAGACAAATGCAATTATGTATTTGCTATCAGTTACATGTTGTAGTGATATATCTCCTGGAATACATAGTCAAAGGAGGAAATTTTTATGTGACTATAAGATGAATTCATATCTATAGTGTCAGATGACCATCGATGTTCAGAAATTAGGAAAGCTGATACCTTTTCTGAATCTCATTGCTAATTGAATTGACTTTCCTCTGGAGGAGATCTTAGCACAACAAAAAGTTGTTTGAAACTATTAGCTTTGGAGACAATATGGGTAAAAAAATTTTTGTTTATAACAATGACAAAAAAAAGATAAATGTGCTAACATTCCTTAATCAAAACAGAATCAATTAGTTAAATAAGCAATTGATTGGAAAAAAAAAAGAATAGTCAACAGAGGCCCAACTAATTTAGTAATAGGTCCATATTTTCCAGGACATAGACATAGGAATAATAAGCTCAATACTCAGAGGCTTATATAATTATGTGTAACTCTCAAAAAGTCCCTATCATCCACTGTCTCCTAAGTATTTGTGTGTCAATCAGAGTGACCACTTTGACACTATTAATGATCAATTTATAAATAACCAATCACTTCCGGTCAAGATGGCAGCTTAGAAGCAGCAAAAGTTCAGACCTCTGAAAACCCTTCCTTACCGATAACTACCTGAATGCTCCTAGGGGACTGAAATTCAAACTAACAACAGGACAGAGCCGGGGAACCCTCCTTCTGGACTCAAATCAAAAGGTACATCCCCCAAAAGCCGGAATCCTAGAACACGCGGGTCTAAGGGGAAGGCAGAAGGAAGGTCGCAGCACCCCTACCCCCCAACCCAGAGCACTGAGCCCACAGCAGCTGTGGGAAACTCAGGGACTGCAAAGGTGCTGTTTTGAAGGGTGTACCTTGAAAGCAACCTGGGCCAGTCTCAAGGCGTCTAAAACAGATGGCAGGGAAGTAGCCTGAGACAGACAGGGGAAGCCTGTAGCCCCCTGGCTGGGTCCTTCCATCTGAGTCTCACCGAAGGTTTTTGCCCCGGGGCATATCCAGACCAACTCAGCTGAACTTAATCCCATCAGGAGCTCTCAGAGCTCAAGGAGGCCAGGACCCCTCCCACCTTAGAGTGCAGGGCCCTCTGAAAGGACAGGAACCTCAGGGCCGGCAAAGGCACTGAGGTAGCTTGTGGACAGTGCTGTGCCAGGCTCGAAGCATGGAAGTAAGGCAGTGGAGAAGCAACTGGAGGGAACTGAGAGCAGTATGGACAATTTGCCTGGGGCTAAATCCTCGGACCATCAGACAGATACATTAAGAGCCAGTCCTCCTCACTCAGATTTCTGACTGGAAAGGGGAAGAAAAACCACAGAGATGGCAAATGGTACAGAAGTGTAAAAGCCTCCAAACACCAAGAAAAGCAAAAAGAAGGGGGGTGATTTTGGACACATTTTTGGAGCAAAAATAGAAAATACAGAGGAGATAGAAGAGGAAACACAAACAAATGCTCCAAAACCTTCCAAAGGAAATGTAAATTCTTCACAAACTCTTAAAGAATTCAAATCAGAAATTATCAAAAAGATGGAAGCCTTCTGGCAGGAAAAATGGGAAACAATGTAAAAGGAACTCAACAATCTGAGAGATCAAAATATGCAAATGCAGAAACAGCTCGAAGCCTCAAAAAACAGGTCAGAACAAACTGAAAAGGAAAACCAGTCTTTAAAGGTCAGAATCAGGCAATAAAGCAAAGTCAAAGGACTAAAGAATTAGAAGATAACATAAAATATCTCACTGACAAGGTGACAGACCTGGAAAACAGAGGAAGGAGAGACAATGTGAGAATCATTGGTCTACCAGAAAAGTCAGAAATAAACAGTAATCTTGATATCATAATATATGATATCATCAAAGAAAACTGCCCAGAGATTCTAGAACAAGGGAAAAAATATGCATTGAAAGAGTCCACAGAACACTCTCTATACTAAATCTCCAAAAGACAACTCTCAGGAATGTAATCGCCAAATTCCAAAGCTTCCAAGCGAAAGAAAAATCTTGCAAGAAGACAGAAAAAGACAATTTAGATATAAAGGAACACCAATCAGGGTTACACAGGACCTAGAAATTTCCACTCTGAAAGACCATAAGGCATGAAACATGATATTCAGAAAAGCAAGAGATCTGGGTCTTCAACCAAGAATCAGCTATCCATCAAAACTGACTATATACTTCCAGGGGAAAGCATGGGCACTCAACAAAATACAAGATTTCTAAGTGTTTGTAAAGAAAAGATCAAAGCTCTGTGGAAAGTTTGATATCCAAACACAAAGAGCAAGAGAAACATGAAAAGGTAAATATGAAGGAAAGGGAAAAGGAGAAAAATGTTATCTTTTTCTTTTATTCAAACTCTCTTCTCTAAGGACTACATTTCTATCAAATCATATATATTAATATGTGGGGAAAATGTAATGTGTAACTCTCAAAAATTATATGCATCATTAGAGTAGTAAGAAGAATCACGCATAGGGAAAGTTTGGGGCATCAAGATGATATGGAGAATATAGAATAATCTTTCTCACACAAAGATACACATGGGAAGGGGAGGGGAAGAATTCTCCTATGAGAAGAAGAGGAAGAGAGTTTTTACTTAAACCCTACTCTCAGTGAAATCAGCTCTGAGAGGGAAGAGCATCCAGATCCATTGGAATCTTGAATTTTATCTTATCCAACAGGGTAAGGGAGAAGGGAAAGCCAAGGGGAGTAGGGGGTGAGGGAACACAAAAAGGGAGGAAAAGAGAGGGGGGAGGGGAAGGGAACAAAAATGGAGAGGCTAGAAAGGGAAACATATCAAGGGAGGGTACTAGGGGGACTGATTTAAAGTAAATCACTCGATTAAAAGTTTATAGCTAAAGAAGAAATGTCAGAATTAGGGGAGGATATCAAAATTCCAGGGAGTCCACAAGTGACAATCATAACTTTGAATGTGAATGGGATGAACTCACCCATAAAACGCAGATGAATAGCAGAATGGATTAGAATCCAAAACCCTACCATATGTTGTCTTCAAGAAACACACATGAGGTGGTGGGTAGACACTCACAAGGTCAGATTTAAAGGATGGAGTAAGATCTTCTGGGCAGGAGTTGCAATCATGATATCTGACAAATCCAAAGCAAAAATAGACCTGATTAAAAGGGATAGGGAAGGTAAATATATTTTGTTAAAAGGGACTATAGATAATGAGGAAATATCACTAATCAACATGTATGCACCAAATAGTGCACCCAAAATATAGGACCCAAATTTCTAATGGAGAAACTAGGAGAATTGAAGAAGGAAATAGACAGTAAAACCATATTAGTGGGAGATTTGAACCAACCACTATTAAATTTAGATAAAGCAAATAAAAAAATAAATAAGAAAGAGGTAAAAGAAGTGAATGAAATCTTAGAAAAGTTAGAGTTAATAGACATATGGAGAAAAATAAATAGGGACAAAAAGAATACACCTTCTTCTCAGCACCACATGGCACATTCACAAAGATTGACTATATACTAGGTCACAGAAACATGGCATACAAATGCAGAAAAGCAGAAATAATAAATGTAGTCTTTTCAGATCATAAGGCAATAAAAATAATGATCAGTAAGGGTACATGGAGAACAAAATAAAAATTAATTGGAAATTAAATAATATGATACTCCAAAATTGGTTAGTTAGAGAAAAAATCATAGAAACAATTAATAATTTCATCAAGGAAAATGACAATGGTGAGACATCCTTTCAAACCTTATGGGATGCAGACAAAGCAGTAATCAGAGGTAAATTCATATCCCTGAGTGCATATATTAACAAACTAGGTAGGGCAGAGATCAATGAATTGGAATTGCAAATAAATAAACTTGAAAGCAAACAAATTAACCCCCCCCCAGAAGAAAACCAAACTAGAGATCTTAAAAATTAAGGGAGAAATTAATAAAATCGAAAGTGATAGAACTATTAAACTAATAAATAAGACTAGAAGCTGGTACTTTGAAAAAACAAACAAAATAGAACAAGTACTGGTCAATCTAATTAAAAAAAGGAAAGAAGAAAAGCAAATTAACAGCATCAAAGATGAAAAGGGGGACATCACCTCCAATGAAGAGCAAATTAAGGCAATCATTAAAAACTACTTTGCGAAATTATATGGCAATAAATATACCAATTTAGGCGATATGGATGAATATTTACAAAAATATAAACCGGCTAGACTAACAGAAAAAGAAATAGAATTCGTAAATAATCTCATATCAGAAAATGAAATCCAACAGGCTATCAAAGAACTTCCTAAGAAAAAATCCCCAGGGCCTGATGGATTCACCAGTGAATTCTATCAAACATTCAAAGAACAGCTAATCCCAATACTATACAAACTATTTGACATAATAAGCAAAGAGGAAGTTCTACCAAATTCCTTTTATGAAACAAACATGGTACTGATTCCATAGCCGGGCAGGTCAAAAAACAGAGAAAATTATAGACCAATCTCCCTAATGAATATAGATGCAAAAATCTTAAATAGAATACTAGCAAAAAGACTCCAGCAAGTGATCAGAAGGGTCATTCACCATCATCAAGTAGGATTCATACCAGGGATGCAGGGCTGGTTCAATATTAGGAAAACCATCCACATAATTGACCATATCAACAAGCAAACCAACAAAAATCACATAATTATTTCAATAGATGCAGAAAAAGCCTTTGATAAAATACAGCACCCATTCCTATTAAAAACACTAGAAAGCATAGGAATAGAAGGGCCAATCCTAAAAATAATAAACAGTATATATCTAAAATCATTAGCTAATATCATCTGCAATGGGGATAAACTAGATGCATTCCCAATAAGATCAAGAGTGAAACAAGGATGCCCATTATCACCTCTATTATTTGACATTGTACTAGAAACACTAGCATTAGCAATTAGAGAAGAAAAAGAAATTGAAGGCATTAAAATAGGCAAGGAGGAGACCAAGTTTTCGCTCTTTGCAGATGACATGATGGTCTACTTAAAGAATCCTAGAGATTCAACCAAAAAGCTAATTGAAATAATCAACAACTTTAGCAACATTGCAGGATACAAAATAAACCCACATAAGTCATCAGCATTTCTATATATTTCCAACACAGGTCAGCAGCAAGAACTAGAAAGAGAAATCCCATTCAAAATCATCTTAGACAAAATAAAATATTTAGGAATCTATCTCCCGTGGAAAAGATAGGAACTATATGAACACAACTACAAAACACTTTCCACACAACTAAAGCTAGACTTGAGCAATTGGAAAAACATTAACTGCTCATGGGTAGGACAAGCCAATATAATAAAAATGACCATCCTACCCAAACTTATCTATTTAGTGCCATACCCATTGAACTTCCAAAAAAAATTTTTTTTACTGATTTAGAAAAAACCATAACAACGTTCATTTGGAATAACAAAGGATCAAGGATATCCAGGGAAATAATGAAAAAAATACAAAGGAAGGGGGCCTTGCAGTCCCAGATCTCAAACTATATTATAAAGCAGCAGTCATCAAAACAATTTGGTACTGGCTAAGAGACAGAAAGGAGGATCAGTTGAATAGACTTGGGGCAAGTGACCTCAGCAAGACAGTATATGATAAACCCAAAGATCCCAGCTTTTGTGATAAAAATCCACTATTTCATAAAAACTGCTGGGAAAATTGGAAGACAGTGTGGGAGAGATTAGGTTTGGATCAACAACTCACACCCTATACCAAGATAAATTCAAAATGGGTGAATGACTTGAACATAAAGAAACTATAAGTAAATTAGGCAAACACAGAAGAGTAAACATGTGAGACCTTTGGGAAGGGAAAGATTTCAAAACCAAGCAAGACTTAGAAAGAGTTACAAAATGTAAAATAAATAATTTTGACTACATCAAATGAAAAAAGTTTTTGTACAAACAAAACCAATGTAACTAAAATCATAAGGGAAGTAACAAACTGGGAAACAATCCTCATAAAAACCTCTGACAAAGGTTTAATTACTCAAATTTACAAAGAGCTAAATCAATTGTACAAAAAATCAAACCATTCTCCAATTGATAAATGGGCAAGGGACATGAATAGGCAGTTGTCAGATAAAGAAATCAAAACTATTAATAAGCATATGAAAAAGTGTTCTAAATCTCTTATAATCAGAGACATGCAAATCAAAACAACTCTGAGGTGTCACCTCACACCTAGCAGATTGGTAACATGACAGGAAAGAAAAGTAATGAATGCTGGAGGGGATGTGGCAAAGTAGGGACATTATTTCACTCCTAGTGGGGTTGTGAATTGATTCAACCATTCTGGAAGGCAATTTGGAACTATTCCCAAAAGGCGATAAAAGACTGTTTGCCCTTTGATCCAGCCATAGCACTGCTGGGTTTGTACCCCAAAGAGATAATAGGGAAAAAAGACTTGTTCAAGAATATTCATAGCTGTGCTCTTTATGGTGACAAAAAATTGGAAAATGAGGGGATGCCCTTCAGTTGGGGATTGGCTGAACAAATTCTGGTATATGTTGGTGATGGAATACTATTGTGCTAAAAGGAATAATAAAGTGGAGGAATTACATGGAGACTGGAACAACCTCCAGGAAGTGATGTAGAGTGAAAGGAGCAGAACCAGGAGAGCATTGTACACAGAGACTGATACACTGTGGTACAATCGAACATAATGGAATTCTCCATCAGTCTCAATACAGTGTCCCTGAGCAATCTGCAGGGATCTAGGAGAAAAAACACTATCCACAAGCAGAGGACAGACTGTGGGAGTAAAAACAATGAGGAAAAGCAACTGCTTGACTACAGGGGTTGAGGGGACATGTCTGAGGAGAGACTCTAAATGAACACTCTAATGCAAATACCAACAACATGGAAATGGGTTCTAATCAAGAACACATGTGATACCCAGTGGAATCCAGCATCAGCTATGAGAGAGGTGGTGGGGGAGGGGGAGGAAAAGAAAATGATCTTTTTCTCCAATGAATAATGTTCGGAAATGACCAAATAAAATAATGTTTAAAAAAACAAACAAACAAAAAAGAAATAACGAATCATTTCAGGAAAAAAATTAGTTTACCTACTTTTATTTTATTTAATTAATAGGTTATTTCTCTAATTCAGAATAAAGTGTAATTTTGGCATTATGTAGATGCTTTTTGAGAGTGTAGATAGGACTTAACACAAAAAGATAGGAGAGAGATGGGTTTAGGAATACTGTATCTTAAAAAACCATAACTTTGCTATCCTGTAGCAAAAGAAAAAAGAAAAAGAAAAAGAAAAAAGAAAAGACCACAGATAGTTGCCTGTCAAAAGCCCCTATTTCTTTATGTTTAAATACCAGGTAATATTATCATCTAGATTCTATTCACCAAAAGAACAGGGTCTTGGGAAGTTTCCTGATAACTCTATCTTGTATTTGGCTAAAAGAATCAGACCCTTATCTTGGCTTATGTATAAAACCGAAATCCAGTTTCAGATGGTCTAGTGCCAAGATAATCTATTGATGGAGAAGCTCCATACCAACCACTGAGAGGGAAATGCTTGTATCTGGAATTGTTAGCACAGTCTATTGAAGCCAGTACAGTGGTCTCTCTAGGGTACTAGTGGCCAACAACAGAGAAGGTGCCTGCATATCTTGACTTGTTCTGATGGAGAGAGTTCCCTACTTTTAATACTAGGAAGACAGCAACCCTGGGAACCAGGCAGAGAGCAGTACCTAAGGGGAATCTCATGAGAATTCTCAAAGGGTAAAACCAACTTCTTGGAGGAAAGAAGGTAGGAGGTATAAAGAAAAAGAGGATGTAAGGTGTCCCTGTATCAGACATATTCTCTACTATTTTTTTTTCATCACCTTCATGCTTTAAATTTGAGCTTATTCTCTCCAGGGATCTTTGTGCTTGGAGAGGGATAAATTTAGGGGTGGTAAAGAGAATTTTTTGTACTATTCTTTACTGTATCAAATTAGTAAATAGCTTTTCTAAAGCTTACTGAGACTACTAGCTTGTGGGGAAAACATTGGTGGGGGCTTATGAGTAATCATGTTAGAAGCCATAATTTCTTAGTTTTATGCCCAGAACTCTAAGAAGTAAATAGTCAATCTGCCTTCTGGACCCTAAACCAAAAAGTGCAATTATGAATTGGGGGAGTAGTATAAGAGAAGGTCTTACATGTATATATGTAAATGTATTCCAGTGAATTCTTATTCCAGTGCACTGAGGCTTATAGGTCTTATCTTCTCGAAGATTGTGGTAGATAAACACAAGTTGTAAATATTTAAGTACTCCTTTAGTAACATATTATTTTCCCCACCCAGCCTAGCGAAATTCAGACAATTTCATTACCAGAAAGCTGACTGCCATGTAATGAGTATTCCTGGCCATAGCAACCTATGAAAATATTTTTTAACTTGTAGAAGAAATATCTACCCTAATGAAACCATGGATCTTTTAAAATTGGGATGTAAGGGCATATACAGTACATTTACACATATATCTATACCTATCTATTTGCATATATATGCATAATACTTATCTACATGTTTAAATAGGAGTCAATCTGTCATGTGGTTAATTAACTAACATAGAGCATTGTTTCCATATTTATTTTTTCAATTAATAAAGTTGTACGCTTTGTAGTTATAATTCCATGGGCTATAACTACAAAATTGAAAACATTCAATTAAAATACATAAATCAAAATAGTAGCAATTAAAACAGCAAATATGAAAAAGAGTTTTAAAATGCTGCTTTAATGAGAAAAGGTGATTTTAAACTATATATATATATACACATATATAAATATATATGTATATGTATGTACCTATATGAGTGGAAACAATGTATAGAAAATTTAATTATATTAAAAATCTTTTTTTATGCCATGGGTATAAGATATGGATTTATACCTTCTCTATTTTAACCTTCATCTTTTAGCTTATCATGCAAAATCCCATTATTAAGCCTTTAAATATCCTTTTATTTTGCCACCATTAATTAGGTAATTCTCAAAGTATCCCTCAGAGATGGGTCAATATTGTCTCCTAATTAAGTATTTTTTTAACCACTTGAATGTAGTAATTGTACCAGGAGGATAGTAATATAAATCTAACTCTTGAATGCATTCTTTCCTGTGTAGTGGAGAATAAGTCTTTTATATATAAGGATATTTATGGCAGCACTTTTTGTGGTTGCAAAATAATCCTGGAAACTAACAAGATGTTTAACTGATCAAGAATGGTTGAAGAAGTTGTGGTCTATGGATGTGATGGATTACTAAAGTATCATAAGAACTGAGAAATAGATGATTTCAAAAAGACATGGAAATACTTGTACAAACTGAACTTGTACAAACTGAAGAGTGAAGTGAACAGAACCAGAAAAATAACTTGTACCATAGCATTAATATAATAAAAAATGAACAGTTTTGAGGAATAACTGAGGAACAATTTTGAGGATGAAGGATGGAATGAGCAGAACCAGAACAATGTGTATAATAACAGTAACATTGTAAAAATAAACAACTTTGGAAACGGTAAGAACTATGATAAATACGTTGGCCATCCATGAATGCCGAGGACTGATGATGAAGCATATTATCCATAACTGAGAAGTGATGGATTTAGGATGCAGACATATGAGATAGAGATAGATGAATAGATAGGTACATAGATGAACAGATGGATTTTTTAAATATTTGTTGGGATTATCTATTTTGCTCAACTATGCATGTTTGTTATAAGAAAATTTGTTTTATTTCTCCTTTTTTCCCCAGTGGGATGGGGAGAGAAAATAGATTTGGTTTACTACTACTACTACTACTACTACTACTACTACTACTACTACTAACTACTACTACTACTACTACTACTATTATTATAAATAGAGGCATGGGTGATTCCACAGATATATGTATATAAAAGTTTGCACTTTTAGAGGTGCACTGTATTATTGGTGCATTGGGTCACTATATTATTAGTTTTACTTAACTGTTCTCCTTTATTACAAGAACCTTATCATGAATTGGGAATAATCTGTACATGTCTGTAATGTAAAAACAAATAAATATTTCAATAGGAATAAAAAAAAAACCCAACCACAAGGTAGCTAAGTAGTTCAATGGATTGAGAACCAGACCTAAAATTGGGAGGTCCTGGATTCAAATCTTGCCTCAGATACTTCCTAGCTGTGTGATCTTGGGCAAGTCATTTCATCTCCATTGCTTAGCCCTCACTGCTCTTCTTCCTTGAAACCAGTACACAGTATGGATTCTAAAATGGAAGATAAGGGTTAAAAAAAAAGCCACCACAGACTGAGGGGTCCATAGTTTTCTCCTTCCTTCGTTGTGTTATGAGGGACAAGTCACTGGTTTTTTTGCTCTACATATTTCTCAAGAATAATGGTAACCAGCAGATAGTGTTGGTAAAGTCCATGGACACAAAGTGGTATATGCCAAGGAGAGGATGCATTGTCATGCCAGTAAAATGGGAGTAATAGCACCACTTTGTGAAGTGCTCTGGGGCCCTTGGAGGAAAGGTATTACTGAGTATAAGTATAAAATCTTATGATGAAAACTCAACATGAAGGATGCTTTGGCGGCAACTGTTTTAATAACGTGTTTCCTGGGGACAGGCAAATCGCAGCTTTTCAGAGAAATGGATGTTGCTACTGAATGGCACAAGCTGTCCAAGTAGAATCATTTCAGAGAGAAGCTCTCTTCCTGGAGAAGAGACTCTGGTGATCCTCCCACTAGATAGGTCTCTGCATGATGGGAATCACGATCCGGAGCTGTTGATTCAATTCAACAATTCCGTGAACATGTTAGGTGCTGGCTACACCAAAATCATATTCCGGAACTTCATGGTCCAGCTCAGATGTCATATTTCCATGGGTCCTTCCCTGATTACCTCCAGCTAAAAGCAATTTCCCCATCTAGTATGAAGACATTTGTTCTGGTTTCTGTCTTGGCACTTATGGGTAGTGACTGCTTTTTTATTTGAGCATCTGTAGCGGCATCTCATCTCTCCTCCTAGATCATTAGCTGCCTTCTAGAACAATAGCTGCCATTTTTATAGTACTTTAAGATTTACAAAGTGCTTTCCTTACCAGGACTGACGAGATAGGGAAGGGCATGTTTAATTCCCCACTTTTTTCAGAATTAAAAAGATAAAATGGCTCGCTATGGCCCCAAAGTTTTAAATATCAGAGAAAGAATTTGAATGAAATCTAGATCCTCAGGCACACACTCCCACCTGTGTATTGCATTTATACTTGTATCCCCAAGTCTAAGTATTGTGTCTTGCACATTCTAGAACCAATAACGAATGAGTGAAAACATCTCATTCCATATAAGAATCACAATTTGTTATGGCTCATGGATTTCTGGTAGACCAAGGGTTGACCTTTAAAGGGTCCTCCTAATTCCAGGGATGAGTGATGGGCACATACCTACCTTGGAATTTCCACGATGAGGCCATTTTTTGATGAAGAAAGTGAAAACAATGAGTGAGTACTTTTTGGAAAGAAGAGGCCAGAAAGTAGTGTCTGAGCCCAACTAAGCCCTTAGTTTTCACGGGTGCTCAGGGGATGCTTTAGTTTTAGGAAGTGGAGTGATGGAGTGTTGATTTCTAGAATACCACCTTTCTGTCTTGAACACAATATCAAAGGGAAAGGGGCCTTCCTGAGAGAGCTTCCTCCCATGCTGTGACTCACTGAAGGTCCATTATTAACCCCACCAATTCATGTCCAAGTGGCATCAATCACTTGGGTCACACAATGCCTGACTGTAAATTATGACATTATCTCTGAGTGGGAAGGTGATAATAATAATCATATGGAAAAAAGAAAGAAAGAAAGAAAGAAAAAGCTCCCAGCCTGGCCCCAGCAGGGTGAGGTCCTTAGCAAGACCTGTCATATTTGTTTTTAACATGAAAGACTTGGTTGTTCCCTTGCAGGTCCATACATCACTGGACCTGTCATGGGTTTCTGTAGGACCAGTTGACAGAGCTCAGAATGGCAGCTGCTGGATGGCTTTGGGGAGCCTGACTCAAGGAACAGTTGCTGGGGTACAGGGACTGCAAGTATTCTGCTAGAGACTGACATCCTGTTGTGCTGTCCCGCCACTGCCCTCACTAAGTCACGACGAGAAGTAAACTGCTGTCACGGAGATGAAAGGCCCCCTTCCTCTGATCTCTCCACTACAAAATTACTTCAGTGCCACACTGTATTTTATGTCAATACCTATTTTATTTTTCAAAATTGAAAAAGATATAAGTACATTGTTCCCTGAATTCCTGATGCTCTGGGTAACCTAGCAACTCAGTATAGCACATAGCACACAACACAATGTCATCATGCAATACATTCCACTAACAAGCCAGCCACACAGATTTCCCTTGCAGATGATTTAGGTGAAATTGCCAGTTAACCATTGCTATTAATTAAAAAATAATCAGAATAACAACCCCTTCCTTTTCATTTCTTAGCCCAAGATTGGTAGGCACCATTGCTTGGTTTTAATTGTGAAAGGGGGGAAGAGAGGTTTTTTTTTTTTTTATTGATTCTATATTCTCCAAGCGATTTGCATGGGATTTGGGGTGCCAGCAGCAGGCTGGAGACTGATAATAATATGGAACAGGAGGATACATTCAGGCCATTTGGAAACCCTGCAAGATTCTCAAGTTCAAAATTGGCTCATGGATTCCCCCTCTGGGAAGTCGCTGGAAATAAGGGGCTTAGCCATTCGGACCCTGCCCCCAGATCTCCGCAGAGGTCTGCGGGGAAGCCCCCTAGCAAAGCTGGAAGGAGCGGAAGGGTCAGGAGGAAGTTCAAGGAGTTTTGGTCTGAAGGGAGGGAGGAGAGCAGCAAGAGACTCGGAAGAAGACTAGAGGAGGCTGGGAGGAAAGGGATGGATAAGTGATGGAGACTGAGAAAGTGAAACAGGCAATGATGGAACAAAGGAGACCAGCGGAAATCACCGGAAAGGGGGAATGAACACCCGATACAAATAGGATAATGAAACAGGGTTCAGTGGGGAGTGAGGAGACATGTATATTTTGTTGTTGTTTGGAGTAATGGAGAGGAATCTCCAAAGTTAGTGCCCAAAAGAGCCACGTCCCCAAGCTAGCACGGAGAGTTTGGTCTAGCTGGCTGGATTGTCACTTTGACCTGTTTGCTTGCTCACCCACCTCTTTGTATTTCCTAAGAAATTACCTATTTCGTTAAGAAAACACATTTTCAGGGTCGTTCCTTGTGAATAATTCACTGCTCTCTCTTTCTCCTCCTCCTCCTCCCTCCAAAAGCAATCATTTTAATTTGGTGGCTTCTTTTCTGAGCCGCTGGAACTTTAAGAAGCTTTCTCAACTGTCTCAGAACTCAGACCTCAAAAGGAACCCTTAAATGCCATGCTGTTTCTCTCCTTAGCAAGTCACCTCAGTCTGAAGAACTAAAGGCCTTTCATTTTGAGTACGTCCTGCTGCTTTTTAATAATCTGCAAGTGAATTAGGCATTTTAGCCTCTAGGTTACAGCTGTTGCAAATAATGTTTTCTCCCAATCATGAAGAAAATATCTTAATACTTTTGGAGAAGCTAAGCAACCTGTTAGGTGCAAATGTGCCTAGTGTCTATCTCAAATGAATTAACCTAATTTGCGGATACCAATAGGAAGGCACTTCTGGAAATATTACTTTTTAGAGAGCACCTTTCACTTGTCCAACTGGCTAGTCTAATTTTATAAGTACATTTGCATTTTGAAAGAGTAAGGACCTGATTCCTTAGTGCTTACATAGGCAGAATAAGAACCAGACCATTAGACTGAACTTAGTGCCACAGAAGGCCAGAACAGCTGGACCCTAAAGCATCACTGCAGTAGAGCACCATATAGTGGCAGGTAGTGAGGTGGTGCAGAGGACAGAGCATCAAATATGGCCTCAGATAGCTACTAGCCAGGTAACCCTGGGCAAGTCACTTAATCCTGTTTTCCTCAGTTTCCTCACCTGTAAAATGAGCTAGAGAAGGGAATGACAAACCCCTTTAGGATCTCTGCCAATAAAAGCCCCAACGGGGTCATGAAGAGTCAGACACAGCTGAAAGGACTCAAGAGCAACAACAATTCTAGAGTGGAGGGTAACAGGACTGAAACATGTGAATATGAAGTTTCAAATCAACTATACCTGGAACTTTACATTTGAATTGATGAGATCAGTAGTAGGCAATCCCAGAGAGAGGGGCTCTGTCCTTCCTCCCTCTCCCCCTTTGAAAGGATGGAAGCATGAACTTAAACCAAAAAACTAAAAAGAAACACATTAGCATTTTTGTGCCCAAACCCACGTAAAAGCCAGACCACCCATGGGGACTGTGTTCTTGTCCAAGCAGCAGTGGAATGACCTGTGCACCACGAGGCTGGGCTAGACAACCAAATCCTTAATGTTCAAGATTCTTGGGGAGTCAGGAGGGCAAATGTACTCGGGGAATGAGGATTCCCCAGTGGCTCCGAACAGTCCTGTTTAATTCTTCAAAGTATTTGATTTCAGAGAAAGTGTTTCTTTAAAGGTTACAGGAAAGAGAAGACGTCCTTTAAAGACACTAACGTGATCAACTGTGGCTATCTAGTGCTCAAACATAACAGGAAAAGAGGAGTTTTGTCCATCATAAGGAGGCTTCTGATGATTTAGAACATCTGGTGCCATCCGTGGCAGCATGGCGTCCCAGAGCTGGAGTTGACACCTTCAAAGTTGGTCAGGGCACTTAGCTTATCCATGGCTTAGTTTCTTCATTAAAATGAGAATAAGGAGACTTGAATTGGTGGGTTCCAAGGATTACAGGTGAGAGAACTGAAGCCCAGGGAGGTTAAACAGACTTTCTAGGACAGGACCAGGACTCCAATCCCAGTTTATTGTTTTAAAATGTAGCTGGTTTCTATGACACTTCTAGGAATAAGTTGGAGCCATATCTTGGTGTTATTTGGCATTTACATGGTGATCCAGCTGGAGAAAGTTTGGCTCATTATAGACTACTTTTGGTGAGAAGCTAATGGGTTTGCCTTTAAAATGAATGGTTCTTGATAAGCAATGGATGCCATATTTATTATGTTGAACCCTGTACTGCAATACTCTCTCAAAAGCACCACAGATCTAATGAAACATGTAAAACCCAGTAGACCTGCTCGTTGGCTATGGGGGGGGGGGAGGGAAAGGAAAGAATGTGAATCATGTAACAATGGAAAAATAGTCTAAATCAATTAATCAAATAAAATTTTCAAATAAATAAAATAAAATAAAATAAAATAAAGGGGTGAAACTAAAAAAAAAAAGCATCATAGATCTAGAGCTGGGAAGGGTCCTCAGAGGAAATGCAATCATAATATCATAGGTTGAGAGTTAGCCTAGACCTTAGAGCCACCGATCCCACCTCCTCATTTTTTAGATGATGAAACTGAGTCCCTAAAGTAAATTGGTTGCCTAAGGTAGTCTCTGGTTCTGGTGCTTATTAGTATTATATTACAGTTTGGAATATAAAAACTGTATATTTATCAGATAGTATTGTTAAACATGTTTTTTAAAAACAGAATAATTTTCTATTACTCCTACTTTTTCATAAAAATGGGTTTAACCTGTACTGGTACAACATGACCATTTTATATAATGAAGAGAAAATTGTCTCCCCTTTCCCTCAAGAAAGCCAATAGTGTCTCTGTGGAGGACACTTAGCTCACCTGTTGCCCCATGTTGTGAAGATCCCAAAGGGGAAGAGACAGCAGACACTTCTGTTTTGTGTGTGGGAGTCATAGAGCAGTGGGGAGAGGGTCTTAAAACCTAGGGTGACATTTCCCTGAATCACTGTGGTGTGTGCGAAAGTGAATAACTGATCAAGACTGAACACAGCTGAGACAAGTTATAAGATGTCCAGATTTAGGACACCAGGTGAAGAAAGTTAGCTAAGTAGCTGGATAATCATTCTTACTATTTCCTGTTACCTTGCATTTCAGAGATTACACACACACACACACACACACACACACACACACACACACACACTCACACACACACACACACACACACACACCACACACACACACACTTCCCTTCTCCCTCTTCCCATCCTGAATTATCCAGGAAACTTAGCATAGGTCTCTTTTCCTTTCAAGTAAGCATTAGGCAACAAGGTGACCTTGCCTGGGGAAAAAATTTAGTTTTTTTTCCCTTTAAAAAAGAAACTATAAAGTAATGGTATTCATTTCAAATCAAGACAACCCCCCACCCCAAATCAAATTAGGAAATTAGAGATGTTCCATGCTCCCTCCTTCCAAGTTATTTGAACCCAGATATATAGAAAATTGTGATATATGATATAGTATACAATCTATAAAAAATTCAAGGCATTATTTAAGAGGTACTTTCTTTTTTCTGCTATTGCATTTTATTTAAAGATTTTATTTTGTCCTGAAAAAGAAACTATGTGTACCATTGAACCATATGGCACCTTTCATTCTTTTTTTTATATGCATCTGAATCATGTGAGTAAAAAGGAGAACTATTTATTGTACATTTAGATAACGGAGATCATCGATTCACATTGTTTAAAAGTTTTTTATTTAAGGTTTTTCATGCCATCATCACAAAGCAGTCCACGCTGCTGGCCAAGGCAAAATGAGAATCCTGACTTCCAAGCTCAGGTCTGATCTGTTATGAAAGTGTGTTACTTTCCTTGTCTTTTATTTATGTACCGTGCAATTCCCCAGGGACTGATTGGTTAACAGATTAATGTTTGTATAGGCTCTTCTAATCATTTATAATACCATCATTTGGAGTTGTCTAATTTATAACCCTCTTAGATATGTCTCTTGTGTGTTTTCCGGAAATACTGTATTTAGGAGCTTAGCTCTGTTTTAAAGGTAGATTCAATGGTTTTGTGAGACCTTAACCTTTATTTACTAGTTTAAGGTAATTAGTACTCTTTGCAGCCATATTGGATAAGGGACACTATTTGACCTTTAGATCAAGTGTGCTTAAGCTGGGATCTATTGCCTTGTAAAAAAAAAAAACAAAAAACAACAAATACCGTAATTTTTTTTTTTGGAATTATGCTTCAATATCACTATTTCCCCTCATAATCTGACATTTTATTCTATGTCTTTTCAAAATATAAGATGGAAAAAGCAATCACAGAGTTTCATTACACAAAAGAGCTGAAGAGCCTCTGATTTAATTAATGCAGAAACATTCTTGCCTCCCCTTCTCCACACAGGATAATGGCATTGATGTCTGACTGACACAGGGAGGTTTTCTTGGTAAATGGCAAAATAGTGGTTGAAAATTGCGCCATGTGCTGTAAAGGGTCCACTTTGGTGGCTTCCTTTCAATCCTATCACCATCATCTGACACACTGCTGCTACCTACAGGCCCCACAGCCACACTTGCCCGACTTGTGCAAAGTGTGGGAACAAGCATTGAGCTGGGTCAGAGGGCATGAAGCCAACGTTGCTACATGCATGTCTCGGCTTTTGTGCCGGCCCTGGATTATTCCTACTTTATGTAGATTTATCCTCTGTGAGATCCAGATTGTGCCATATGGGATTCCTGTGTATTACTAGCTAGGACACATGCCTGTGGGAAATATTCTAATGAAGGACAGGCATAGGCAGTGCTGACTAACAGTAGCTTTTCCCAGGAGATATTTGCACACAGTAGAGGATTTTACTAAGGGGGGCTTAGGGGTTAGATCTGGGGGCAGAGACATTCTAGAGTGTCTGGGAAAAGAATATGTGTGTCTGGGTCTGTAAAGGGTGTGTATATGGAAATGAGAGGGTTTGAGGGTGAAATTTTCTGATTGAAAATAATTTATTGGGTTTCCTTTGTTTTTTTTTCTTTCCCATTCCTTTTCTTTTGCTCCCTATTCTCTCTCTCTCTTTTATTATATGCTGTCTTATGTTTACCTTCATTACTCTTTATGTTTGTTTGTCTTCATCTAATTTTGCTTCATTTAAAAATATTGCATATTTTAATAAATACTTGAATTTTCTCTAAATTTCTGTTGCTTCTTTTTTTTGCTTAAAGATACCTTTTTCTGATTTTTTCACCATTTTATCAATCTTTCTATATTTTAAAGAATTTCTCTCCTTTCAGATTTTTTATTCTCTTAACATTGTTGGTCTTCTGGTTTCCCTTTTATAAGTTCTTCCTGTCATTTTAAATCTTTTTCTCCCTCATTTGTACATGCTTAATTATTTTTTTACTCTATAGTGACTAAAAATGCAATTTCTGTCTTTCTTTTGTGGTTTTTTATTTGGTTTCATATTCTTACCTATTTCCTTAATTTTTTCTATTTCCCTTCATTTATTATTTGATCTCATACATAATTCTCATTCTTTATGACCTATTTCTAATTCCCCAAATTTCTCCTTTCTTCCCTCATCTTTTTCTTTTGGAAACATTTTACTCCCAACTTGATCAAAAGGGTTCCCCCCCACCCCCCAATTTTCATAGTTGCCTTTGTCTGTATACTGGATCAGTTTAATTTTAGGATTCTGGCAGATATAAACTACTGTTGAACACAATGTTGGTCTTAGCAAAAGTAATAAAATTGTTGAAATTAATTTTTAGCCATTGCTAACACCCTCAATTCCAGGCTCTGACTTCTCTTTTTTGGTTCCAGTGGTATGTACTCTTTTCTCTTTCCCTATTTACCATGGTTCCCTCCTGTGGCTGTCCATTTTAAGGGTTCCCTCTATGTCTAATGTCCTGGGTCTGCCTTTGACAGCATTAAAATGTACCTGTCCTGCCAAAGCCCAAGCCTTCAGGGAGCCTATTCTGTGCTGACAAACTAATCTGTGCTCATGGTTTAGTGGCTATTAATGAATGGCTATGTTAACTCTCTCAGGTAACATTTTTATATTCTCAGGGGGGCTTTTAAGAAACAATGTCTTAACCCACGCCATTGTCTTCAGCCAACATTTATAACTCAAATCATGTTTACAGTGGCCTCTTAGTGATTGTCTTTTTGTCTGGGTGAAGGATTTGTGTAGATCTTATACTTCTCCATTTTAAATGACTTTTTTTTGAAAAAGATAAACTTGATTATGGGTGCAGAGCTTAAGGGACCTTTAAGATCATTAAATACATTTTCATTTGGTAAATTATGAAACCTTGGATCATGGATGTTGTGACTTGCCCAAGGCTACACAAGCCAAAGTGGCAGAGCCAGGAGCCGAATCTAGGTCACTTGACTCCACTGCATCTCATTGCCAATCCTTTGCTGCCCCCATCTTTTGAAGTGTAATTTTTTTTCTATTCATTCTAACAAAGAATGGTTAGTCATGACAGTTACCATGGTGGAAACCTTTAATAATTTAGTTTTTAATAGAAAATGATCAGAGATATAGCACACAGGTTTCTTCTTATCCCAACGGTTTGATTGCTTATTCCCCAGTTTCTAGTTCTAAATACTCATTTGCTCTTTGAAAAAAGCTTTTACTTATGGTTACTCTTGGCAAGACTGGCCTGCCCTTGCTAAGATTTATACCTGATGACAACCTGGCAAACAGTTAAATGGACTTAAGAATGGACTAACATGAAAAAACAATTGCCATTTAGGAAGAAAATTATTTTGTTTACTTTATTATAAAGAGATTTTGCGATATCAGTTTAATGCAAATGTAACCCAGAAGGGTATTTGAATCATCTAATAATCAGAATGGATCTGGATAAATATTTTAAGAGTTCAGTAAACATACATCAATAAAGTAGGATTAATTTTTTTTTTGTTTTAGATATATATTCATATTCTTTGATCTGAAAATGTGGGGATTTTCTTGTTGGCACTTATGCCTTAAAAATATAGAGAGAGTAAACAACTGTCTACCAATGTTATCTCAAGGGTATTTGGAATGGCTGTCTGTTTCCCCAATTACGTGTTTTTTATGTCTTTGATGTCTGAAATTCTACACAATTAGAAATTCATTCCATTCACCCAAAACATCTATGGATAGGGCTATATATCCTTGAGGAACATCTCAGTTGGGTAGATCTGTAACTTAATAGATCTGAACACTCCATCCAAAGATGAATATCCCAAATCATCCATATTTGCTCATCCTATATGCTTCTTGTCCATGATCTTCCTTAGTTCCTCCACAGGGGCTTTCTCAATATGTTAGAAGTCTTCTTTAAGGTCATTTGATAGTGCATGGGTGCCATAGAGCACAGTTATCCATTATTATCCCTTGATCCAGCTATCACAAATAGCCCTTCCCTCTCTTCCCCATCGTTCATCCATTGTATAATTCTTTGTAATATGGTGCAGCTGCTTATGCCCACCAAAATCCTCTTTATTGTCATTTAGGTAGACTTCAATTTTAATTTTTAGAGAATAGGCTATCCTGGGCTTCTCTCATGAGGTGTCACTGAAAGAATGTTGTTTAAGCAAAAAGGAATGGGGTATTTTCAGAGATCCTTTTCCTGAGAATAGTAGGGAAAGTCAGAGACAGTGTTAGGGAAAGGAACATCTCATTCTAAACTGAAGGAGAAGAGAAAGAAAGGAAAGAAATAAACATTTTTTAAAGTGACTACTATGTGGCAGGCACTGTGCTAAGCTCTTTAAATAATCTCATTGCATTTTCAAAACAACTCCAGGAGTTAGGTGCTGTTATTATCCCCATTTAATAGTTGAAGAAATTGAAGTAGACAAGATTACACGACTTTCTCAGGGTCACACAAACTATTAAGTATCTGAGGACAGATTTGAACTCAGGTCTTCCTCACTCTAGGCTCAGGACTCTAGCCATTGTGCCATCTAGCAAGATCTGGGCAGAAAACTGGAAAGGGATACACCACTGTGAGATAAGATGGATGAAGAAAGAGGATGCAGGGAGCATGGAGGACAAACAAATCTATATAATTCACAATTTTCCTAGTTTCAGACAACCAGGAAAACAGAACTTTCATCACACCTTATTGTTCTGGGATTTTATAGGGAAGGAACTGAATCACCTTCCTATCAAAAGTCACATGACAGGTCAGGAAAGGAAATAGGAATGGAATAAAGTTTTTCATATGTAGTCATTATTTATATTAGAGTAACCTCCCCTTTCATTTGAATCTCTCTTTGATAGTTACTGCATCTAACTTTGGACAAATCAGTTCTCTCTGTACCTGCTTGATAAAATGAGGGAACTTGATCTCTGGGGTCCCTTTCAATTGCCACTCTAATCAGATGATCCCAAGAATTGGTTATTTGGATACTTTAACCTCCTCTTGTGCATGTTCCTAGTATGATATAAAAGTTTTCTCCCTTTTCTTGATGGGGTTTGAGTCTCTGTTTTTCCTTAAAATCTCTGCTGTTATGATGAAAAGGTCTAAAGGAAAACATTCTAATATGCCAGTCTGGTTCAGTCAATTCAGTCTAAAAAATAATTAGAGTGATCATTACAAATTTAATCTTTTAGTAATTAGTCAAAGTAGCTACATGCTTTAGGAAAATATCTCCCTGATATCATACACACTCTCTGAATAAAACTCATTGTTTCAGCTATTCCCTAGGAATTCTCAGAGGGTGAAAATGTATGTGATTCAACCTTCATAGTCTTTTTGATGGCTGTGGATAAAAATCATTTTCTAACTAGAAATACCCCTTTTCGTGGAGGTGCCCATACATACAAAATGAGCATATTTTACATTATATGGAGGAGAGATTGGTTAAAATTTTTAATGAACTTCTCAAGATCTACATGATCCTGAATTCTGATCCTGAACCTCATCAGTGAGGATTTCCCAGACAGGTTTTGCAAATGCTTAGAGTGAGCTTTTCAAAGACATGTGGTAAATGCTTATTTACCACTTTTACTTACTTATTTATAGTTTGTGTGACCCTGAGAAAGTCATGTAATCTTGTCTACTTCAATTTCTTCAACTATTAAATGGGGATAATAACAGCACCTAACTCCTGGAGTTGTTTTGAAAATGCAATGAGATTATTTAAAGAGCTTAGCACAGTGCCTGCCACATAGTAGTCACTTTAAAAAATGTTTATTTCTTTCCTTCCTTTCTCTTCTCCTCCAGTTTATTAATCCCACTGTAGGTCCCAAGAAGCCACCTGAGGTCTATATTGTTCCATGGCTTCTTCACCAAGTCTCTGGAAAATATAAAGTATATAAGTAGTAGCAAATGACAGTGTTTTGACTATTTTCCTTTTGTATTCAGCTGACCTTTAAAATGGAGTTCATTTTCCTCCCCTTAGCCAATGCCATCTAGAGAATATATTTGTAATTGTTCAGTTGTTTTCAGATACGTCCAAATCTGTGATTCCATTTGGAGTTTTCTTGGAAGAGATTCAGGAATGATTTGCCATTTCCTTCTCCAGTTCATTTTACAGATGAGGAAACTGAGGTTCACAAGGTTAAGTGACTTGCTGGGGGTTGCATAGCTATGGGTCCGAGGCCAGATTAGAACTCAGGAAAATGAGTCTTCCTAAGCCCCGGACTGGCACTCTGACCATTGTCCCATCTAGCTGCCCACAAATTATACCATTTGTTAAATAGTGATCCATAAAAATGGGTGAGGAAAACGAAACAATTTAATTTCGGATTCTAGTTTTCCTTTTTTCTTTCTTTTCTCTTAATTCAGAGTTAAGCTCCTTGTATGTTATGATTCTTTTCTTGGAAGACTGCATGCTGTGGTTCAATATGTCAGGGTCAAGTAATGCGGGGCATCCCCACGATGCAGCATAGATTAAAGCTGAATGATGCTCGGGCAATGGTAGTCTCCTAGAAGAATCGGAGAGCAAAAAGGAATCCGGGGACTGCAGCATCGGTCCTTTGCCCACACTTACAAAACCACACTAAACAAATTAAAAAACCACAAGGGTAAGCTGTACGTGGGAGAGCAGGGATGCAGCTTGGAACAGTACAAAGAACTGGGGTCTTCCAAGCAGAACGCCTGGACTCTGTCCCTAGCTCTGCTCTGCTACTTCGGGGGTCCGGGACAATTCACTTAACCTCCGTGACAGTCTCTTTCCTCATCTCTACAATGGGGGCAATGAGAGTTTAGCACCTACCCTCTAGGGCCATTGTGGGAATGGAGCTGTGAGTGATTTACCTGGAGAGGGTCTGATGCCGCCCATCAATCTGGATCCTATAGTTTCAATGTAGCAGAAAGCCGGAGGAAAGCCATGTTCGATCCCTGGAGCTTGTTTGAGGGTACACAGGGTTAAGAGACTTCCCGTATACACTAGGATTGGCAAGGATCATAAACTTGCACCACGAAGAGGAGATTTTTGTTTATCATTTCAAAAGAGTCTCCTAAGCCTCGGACTTGTCAGAGGTGATAAGCCACTCCTGAGACTGAACTCCGAGATTCCCTAATCCCCATGAAGGGCCAGCAACCGAGGAGAGGAGGTTAAGGTCATTGCCTACAAGCAATTACTGTTTTTAACTGATAGAGAAATTGTTGGCTAAAGACAGCTCTATTCCTGAACTCTTCTACCCTGTGAGAAAGCATGAACTTGCCACTTCTAAAAATAACTCTATTCGCAACACAACATAAGCCAATTAAAGAGATGACTTCATTTTTGGAAGAGCCCCAAAAGGATGAAGCATGCTTTGTATTAAGGAAATAGAGTCCTTATGTGTCCCAAGTTCTCCAGGGTTATTTCCTTTTCCCTGCAAATAGTTTACAGAGCTACTGTATTCCTCTGGTGTGTTTGTGTGTGTGTGTGTGTGTGTGTGTGTGTGTGTGTGTGTGTGTATGTGTGTGTGTGTGTGTGCTAGCCAACTTTTTCATTCCTGTGAACAGTGATTCTCCTAGATCATTTAAACAGGAGAATATTTGTTTTTAGAATTCCTCCTAAAGAAAGATGAAGGGGGAGTGAGCCCATTTGATCAGTGATAATTTGTAAAATAATTTTCCTTTGTCTTGAAACATATTTCCTTTTCTTTACTGCTTTTCCTAGTTATTGTTCTCTTCTATGGTTATTTCTCCTTTGTACCAGAAACTCCACAGCTTGCTTAGGAAGTTTTTGACTGGCATTTGATCTACTTTTCTGAGAGAACCCCTAGAATGTCATGATGGGAGATGCTTTGCTTCCACTATATGGTAATTTTGCTTTTGTAGGACTTAGTGGGGTAGAGGATTAGGTGAGCAATGGCAGAGAGGAAAGCTTTCTGTAAAAGGTTCAGATGCCTAAATTTGTGACAGCATCTAAACTTCTGGAGATTTGTCAAATGGAGATGTCAGGATTCTTACTTTTTACCTTTCTCTTCTGAAAAACTAACTTTCGTGAATGAAGATCATGAGAACCACTGCCATATCATTGGCTACCTATTGCCTAAGTTGTTTCCAGATGTTAGGACGGAAAGCAGACAGATGGAATTTCTTCTTTGTAGATCCTCAGTCGATCTTTGTGGTGACTAATGATGTCAGAACCTGTCTGGTCAATTCTCTCTGAAAATATTAGCTATGCTAACACTTTCTGTCCACTTAGAGAAAAATGAAATATTTTCTAGGTGCCATGACAACAAATATAATTGCCAGATATTTTTGTTTTTAGATATGACACAATCATGTATACATCCTAACAGATGAAGCCTATTTAAGCAGTACCAGAAAGTTCTGATATGCATAAGAGAAAATTGTGATAACCAAAAGAAGTCTGTATAACTTTCAGTGTAGAGAGAGAGCTTTTAAAAAATGAAGAAAGCAGATGTCAAAAGAAGAAAAAGGAACAGCTTGAAGGGCAGCTGAAAAATTACTGACAGATGACTGCTATTTTACTGTGCCTATGAAGGATGGACTTCAAACTAAAAATAGTTATAGGATAATAGGTTTAGAGCTTAAAAGAACCTTAGCGGCCATCTAGTCTGACTCACTCATTTTACAGATGACAGAATTTGGGAACAAATAGTTTAAATGACTTATCCAGGGTAACATAGGGAGGAAGTAACACAGCTGGGACTTGAACCTAAGTCTTCAGACTCCAAATTCAGCACTTTTGTCCACTGCAACTTAGATCAATATCAGCAATATATATATATTTTTTTTTCCCCAGAATTCAGAAGTCCTTGAAAAAGGAATTTCCCAATACCCATGCAGATTGGCAACTTCTTTGCAATTTAAAATCTTAAACAATTGTTAGAGCCCCCAAAAAAGTACCTTTGTCAATGTTATACAGTCAGTGTTTGTTAGAGGCAGAAGTTGAACCCAAGTCCTCTTGACTTGGAGACTAGAGCTTTATCCACTATACCACACTTCTACAGATGTGAATGTAGCCACCACATCATGGTACAGTGCAGAGTGTTGGATGCGGGGTCACTGAATTTTAATCTCAGTCCTGCTATGTATTGCCTAAAGGATCTTAAGCCTTTCTGGGTTCCTGTTTTCTTACCATCAGAGGAGGTCGTTGGCACCAGATAACCCTGAAGGTCTCTTCTAACTTTAAATCTATGATCCTACGAACCTTAGTTGGTTCCTGGAACTCTATAACCTATCAGAGTCTTTCATGATTGTTTCACATTCCAGTTTTGATAGATTTACAACTTTGAATATAAAATATTTAGAATGAATTGTTCAATATATTCCCAGAAGAGTTCCCTTTGCTCCTTGTAGTCTCTACTTTGATCTGTATCTAAAAGTTTGTCATGTCAGGCTCTTGTCTTAGCTTCTTTTACTTATTAAATCTTGAGTTGGTCAGTCAGTCAGTCAGTCAGTAAACATTTATTTGGTACCCATTATGTTCCAGGCTAAGCACTACAGGTACAAAGAAATACAAATATGATCCATTTGGATCCTATAGTTTTGATTTAGTCAAAAGCCAGAGAAAACCATTTTCTATGTCAAGAGCTTTTAATACATTCTTTGTCTTTCTTTTCTGTGACCAGGCATTAATGATTTCTTTCTTCTCAAATCTTTTCTTCTATATGACTAGAATTCCCACCTGGAGCCCATGGCATCTACTTTTCCTTCTCTGAGCTTTTGCCAATAAACACTACTTCACTTCTAAAATCTTAAATTTGACTGACAAATTGCTAGTAGCTAAGCTTTTTGTTAGGAGTCAGCATCTATACTTTGCACATGCTGTGACTTTAAGGCTCAAAAATACTCGTGCATATGCAGTTTTGGGGTGTGGGGGTAGTAGAGAAAAGACAAGCCTTGAAATGAGGAAGACCTGGGTTCAAGGTCTGCTTATGACATGTTCCAGTTATGTTATGTTGGACAAGGAACTGAACATCTTAATACCTTAGGCCACTTTCTAAGATTAAAAGTTATTTATAGGTAGATACAGGGAAGCTAGGTGGCACAGCGGATAGAGTACCTGGCTTGGAATCAAGAAGGCTCATGCTCCTGAGTTCAGCCTTAAACACTTACTAGACTGGATGAGTCACTTAATACTGTTTTCCTCAGTTTCCTCTTCTGTAAAATGATCAGGAGAAGGAAATGACAAATCACTGAGTATCTCTGCCAAGAAAATCCAAATGGAGTCATGAAAAGTTTGACACAACTGAAAATGGATTGGCAACAAAAATAAATGGATGATCTGCAGTTATACCAGAGATTTTCATGCCAAAGATCTTGTCAACCCCTAATAAAATGCCAGGATCTCAGGTCTGCACTAAAAAAATTAAATAAAAATCACAAAGTGTAGGAAATCTTGGGAATAAGTATGGAAGTAGATTAATTCTCAAAATTTAAAAAAAATTATCCTTTATTTTTACATCATATTCATGTGCAAAAATGACTCTCTTGCCTTCTCTGCCACAGAGTTTATCTGTTAAAATGGAGGAAAAATAGATTGTCAAGACTAACCAATACAGAAACCAAATCTGATGCTAGATGTTCCATATCCATTGTTAATGGGTAATCAGCATGTGCAAATATGTATTTTTATCTATCATGCACTGAAAGAAGGGAATTGCATTCTCTTTTTTCTTTGTAGAAAGAGATAGCTAGATACAGGACATAGAAAACTGGCCTTAAAGTCAGGAAGAACTAAGTTCAAATCTAGCCTCAGACATTACTGGCTGTGAGACCCTGGACTCTTAAACTTTTTGCCTCAGTTCCCTCATCTATAAAATGGGGATAATTATAGTACCTCCTTTCCATGGTTGTTAGGAGATCAAATGAGATAATAATGGTAAAGCACTTAGCATAATGTCTGGTGTCTATTAAAAACTACATGAATATTAGCTATTATAATTGTTGCCATATTTTGTCATTATAATTTTTACAATATTCAGTTTCAATTTTTTTGTTTTTGTTTTATATTGCTGTGATTATATATGTTATTTTGTTGGTTCTTCTTGCTTTAGTTTGTATCAGTTCATATAAATCTTTCCATACTTCTCTGTATTCATTATGTTTATCATTTTTCATAGCAAAGCAATATTCAATTACATTTACATATCACATTCTTATTAGCCATTCTTTAGTTTACATGTATCTATTTTGTTTCTAATTCTTTGCTACTACAAAAATTAGTTATTTTGGTACAGCCAGGGCTTAAAAAAAATCATTAACCTCCTTGAGGTATAGACCTAATAGTGAGATCCTTGGGTTAGAGGGTATGTACATTTTAGTACTTTCTTAAAATAATATCAAATTACTTTCAAAATGATGTTATCAATCCACAGACCTACTAGCAGTATATTAGTCTACCTGCATTTTCATAATCCCTCTATGATTGACTATTTCCCTCTTTTTTCCATCTTTGCCAATTTTTTTGAATGTGAAGTGGGACTTTAGCATTATTTTGATATACATTTCTCTTAGTGATTTAGAGCAATCTTTCACATAGTTGTTAATAGATTAAAATTTGAGAACTGTTTGTTCATATCATTCAACCATAGAAGTTTAATTCTTATCCAGCATAACCTTCAAACAGGACCTAAAAGACCAGGTTATGGTTAAATTTATGTTGGCTCAGTCCCTTCATTAACTTAAGATAAACTTCTGATGATCAAATAGTGTTAGACTAAAAAATATGTAATAAATCTGCCCTTTGTAACCAACCTTGAGTAAAGCAAGTTAAAGAACCCCCAAGTCAAGGACTATTAATTTTTCCCTGCCTTGGCAGCAGTCATGAATATCTTCTAGTGCCAAAGAAGGGCAGGGCTATAATTCAAAAAGAATAACATTTTTAAACCTTGAAAAACATTTTTAGAGTTATGGACTAGAATCAAGATTTTGTTCTTTTCCCCAAAGGCTGCATTTTCAAAAAGGGGCCAGATGGGATATTTTCTACCTTGCCATCCCTTGTGGATATCATATTGCAAGAATTCACAAGTGAGTCCCCCAATCTATACCTCCACAGAATCCCTGCTAACTCAATAGGTTCATCAGATTGTATTGACTCAATGTAGGACAAGCTATCCTTATCTTGTTATCATGACTCTTCTTGTCTCATACTTCCTTGCCTTCTTATTTCTTGACTGACCTATTGGGACCAGCCCTGCTCTCATGTATCTTGCCCTTAAATACCATTTCCCCACAATCCTTTTAATTAAATTAAGCAATATCTCTGAAAAAAAAACAAAAAAAAATCTATTAGAAGGTAATCAGGAAATTCAAAGATGTATTTTTAGCTATCATTTAGCTGAAGAAATACTCTCCAACTCTTTTGATGGTTATGATGAGGTGTATGTTAGAATGATCTTGGGGAATATAAAAATAGAATATAGTCTCCTTGAGAATATTACCTTTGTTTCCTAAGGGTCTAGCACAATGCTTGTTGAATAGACATACCAGAAGAATCTAGTGAAACAAAAATTTTTCCTCCAAATGTACAATGTAAGCTGTTAAGAGGGGACCAAAACCTCTAGGAAAACATTTTTATCCTCCTCATGAAAATATTTTAAGTTTTTGCTACTGAATAAGAGATTAAATTTTTGAATATAAAGTAAAGTAGAGCTTTGAGGCAACATGAAGAGAAAAAATATTTTGGTCTCCATTATTGGGACATTTCAGCAAAGGGGCATTTTGAATGGTTGAATTATCTAGATGATTGCTTCATTCTTCTGTTCATCTTATGGGTATAGACAAAGCTACAATTATCTTTGCAGAGTTCCCCTTATAAACTTGTGGGTGAGTGCACACTACTTTGATTTAGATTGAATTATTAGTATCATTCTAGTTAAACTTATGTAAGCTTTTCTATCTGAAAAATATATTCTCTGATGGAAGCAAGAATATATGTGATGTAGCAGATGAAGGAAAAGCTTAAATATTTTATATATTCCAAGGGCCTTTCTCAGCAATCTTTTCTTCATGTAACCCTGTCATGAATATTCATGCTAAGATCTAGGATGTCAACCTTGGAGCAAGCGATTTTTAAATCAACAAAATCAGTGATCCCATTTGGGGTCTGTGCAAAAACTTGAGAGACATTCTTAGGCAATTTATTTTAACAAATATGTTATCACTGCTATGTTATTAAGATTAATATAATAACTCTAAAAAGTAGTCATTAACAAATATCTACTCAGCATTGGCTATTTGAAAAAACTTTCTAATATAATTTTTATATATGCACAATATTATATATTATTACATAACATATTATTTGTATAATATTTATACCATTATATAATATTATGTTATTTAATGTATGACCATATTATATGTGATTATTATAATTATATATACTATTATGTTACATATAAAGAGGAAAAACTATAAAGTGGCAGTACACTTAAGCATGAAATATATTTGCACTAGAGCATTAAATTTCTCAACCAATTCAGCAGCAACCTTGCTATTGTCCCTGTACTTCACTTTAAACTTTCTAGCTCTGGGATCATGATTAAATCAACTCTCCCACTGTCTGTAGAATGAGTGTGCCAATCTTTTCCCCCAAGGCTTCCACTGATATCCCTGCTGACATATATGTATTATCTCTCCCTTTTAGAATGTAAGCTCTTTGAAGGTAGGAATTGTTGTCATAAGATAACATTTAACATGTAGAAATTGTTTAATTAATACTTCAGTAGTTCATTAATTCTAACAATAAAAGAAGGGAGATGAGAATTATCATCTTGAGATTTGTAGCTCAGAGTGAAGAGGATTCCCTTCTCAGCCATAGGAGTGCTTTGTTACTCTCAAACTCTTTGACTTGGAAAGCAAGATTGAGTCATAACATAGAATTCTTAACAGGGACACATGCAATCTATGCTATGCATCCCACAGAGAACAAGATGTCCCACTGACTTTTCCCTCCTTTTCTGCCTCCTTGTTCCCCCCTACTTACCTACCCCTATTAGATTGTAAGATCTTTGAGGGTAGGGATTATCTTCCCTTTTATTAATTGTATCCCCATTGCTTAGCACAGTGTCTAGCACAGTAGATGCTTAATAAATATTTATTGAATTGAATTGAATGTAGAATGAATAGGGATTTCAAGAGTGAGTCCGAAAAAGTTAGTGGCAAAGGGGTATAGGAGAAAGGAGAAAGAAAACAGGACTAAGATATCACAAAGAAGGGAAAGATGGAAGAGGGCTACTAGTTCCTATAAGCCAGTGGTGGTGCACCTTTTAGAGATTGTGTGCCATGCCCTGCCCCACTCCTTATCCCACACAGGAATGGGAGGAAGTGCTCCCATTGGGCTGCTGGGAGGAGGGGTGAGTGAAATGAGGAATGTCCTCAGCCAGTGTAGAGAGGGGGAGGGGAGTGGCCTGAGTGCTCTGTTCCCCTCCAGCTCTGCTGCTTGTGAGCTGCCCACCTTCCCACCATGTGTTTCCATTGGCTGCTGGGCAGAGGGGTGGGGGATGTGAAAAAATGTAATCAGGCACAATGGAGAGGGGAAAGGGAGCAGCTCAGTTGGAGTTCCTCTGCTTTTCTAGTAATGAACTCTGATGGGAGAGGGAGGAGGGTTTACAGCATGTGCCCATAGAGAGCACTCTGTATACCATCTTTGACATGTGCACCATAGGTTCCCCATCATAGTTATAAGCTATTAGAAGAGGAGTATAAAGTTGGTATAAAGTTTCCAGTGGGTCTACCTCTTCAAGGTCTAAGGGAAGCTCCAAGAAAAGTTTTGATCTCCTTCCCATACCCCTCAGCTTCCTTCCTTGATGCCTTTTAATTAATAGACATTATAACATATTTTACACATTTTTGACAGTATTTTTTGTTTGCAGTAACTTAAATTTTTGCTCTGACTATGAAGAGGGCAGTGATTAGCACCATGTAAATATAAATTCAAATTCTGGCAGAGAGCTAAACTTTTGCATAAATTTAGGAGTTTTCCTAAGATGGGGACCTTGAGCTGTTATGGTTGCACTACTAATTTTTCACTTAATAAAAAATCCATAAAGCAACAGAGGAGGGAACCAGGTAGACCTGATGGGCCATTATATACTCCTCAGGATAGGAAAGGGAGCTAATTATTAGATCAGGGTATAGCTTAATTTCTGGAAACAAAGAGGGCAGGCATGACCACTACTGGCTGGCCAATTCCAAGGGAACACCTGTAACCATAAGCCTTATTCACTCATTCATGTTGACAGTATCTTGTATTCATATACAAAAATAATAATGATGAGATTTTTTACCATTCAAAACATTTATTAAGCACCTTTTATGTTGGCAGGTAATGTGTCGGATACTGCATATATTGAATTTTATAGTATCGTACAGTTTTCAGAGTGCTTAATTTAAATTAAACTACATTTATTAAGCACATACTAAGCAAGGCAGTTGACTAGCTGATGATGATGCAAAAAATGAGTGAATGAATGAAATATATTAAATACTTAGCAAAACAGGATACCCCTCATTCTCAGGGACCTCAAACTCTAATTCAAGGAGACAACCCATAAAAGAAAGTTCAGCTGTAGGGCAGAAAGAAAGGACCAGAGGTCTTTAGGTTAAATGGGCAGATTGATTTAACAATATGTCAGTGTTGAGAGACTGTAGGGTTTAGAGACTGGGCAGATAAAGCCTAGAGATCCTTGGAATAAAGTGGCAGGTGGTCTTTAATCTCATCCAAACAAATTAACCTGTTGATTTCTAGCTCATCAAACCCTGTGAGCAGTCAAGAAGCCAAAGGAAGGACAAGGGGTTTAGTTGCTCTTGGTGGTGGTGGATCCTTCTGTTGACCTCTACCTAAGCTTCTCCTCTCCCTGCTCTCAGCTGGTTCTAGTGTAGTATAAGAGGAGAGAAGGAAAGGGGGTTGTGTTCCCCTGTGACTGAGGGTCTCACCACATCTACCTCTCTGGAATAGGTTCTGGGACTTTGAAAAGAGAAAGGGAGAAAGTTGAGGTCAAGAGACAAAAATTAAAAACTGTCTGCGCTCTTGGAACGCTCACAGGTTTTGAAGGGTTAGGGATTGGGTTGGTGTGATATTCCATGGTCCAAATAAGTAGAAGATATTTTGAAGAAGTAAGATCACTAAAACTATAGGTAGCAGGAAATGATTCCAATGAGACATGGCTCCTGCCTAAGAGGCAAAAGGGAAAAAGTGCATTTCTGATATGGGAGTCAGACCATATGAAAGCATGAAGATGGGGAATAGAATACTGAGTTTGGGGGACCCATGAATAGGCTAGAGTGACTGTAACAGAGTTCTTGAAAGGGAGTAATGTGTAATAAATCTGGAAAAATAAGACTGTGAAAAATTGTAAATGTCAGGATAAGGAGTTTGTGTTTTATCCTAGGAAGCTACTGAATACTTGAGCAAGGGAATGACATGTGCTTTAGGAAGATTATTTTGGCAGCTCTGTGGAAGAGGAATTGGAGAAGGGGAAAGACTGGAAGGAAGGAGACAAATTAGGAGGCTATTGAAGTAGACCAAGTGAGAGGTGACGAAGGCCTGAATTAGGGTGGTGGTGGTAAAAGAAGGGGATGGATGCTTTCATATACACTGCCTCATTTGATCTGACAAGCTCAAGGCAGTTTTCAAATGTTGCCAGTCAATTTTCAAAAAACCCCTATGAAATAGATAATAGAGGAAGCATTTTCTGTAGTGATCTAATCCCCACTTCTCAGATGAGGAAACTGAATAAGAGGAATGACGATCGTTACACCCTAGTTATACTGGGGCTCTTTGCGGGAATTATGAAAATGTGCTAAATGTTAAACCTTCTCATTTATTGTATTAGATATATAATTGTAATGGTCTCAGGCATACAAGGAAAGTGATTGATAATTCTTGATAAATAGGGACAGATAGGTCATTTTACTGCCTATAAATGAGGAAAGATATATAATAATTGGGTATAAAATAATGACTCCAAATGATCAATAAAAGTTAAAATTATGCTCTGTATACTCTACACGAGAAGACAGAAAAGCATCCAATGTATTTGTGAAAGATTTCCACTAGAAATGGTAAAATTAATATGTAGATATTAACTCTGACTTTTATATCTTCATCTCTATTGCTCCAGTGATAACAATTTTTTTTGCTTAATGGTAAACTTAACAGCAATGTTTATTTCTTGTCTTGGTTCGTTCTTTGATGAGGCCAGATAAATAAGATGTTAACATATGTTTTGATAGATAATCAAGTCTTTGGTTCACTTGGGGTTCAAATATAAAGAAATCTCTGTTTTAAAAGAGAAGATTTGGATGTCCCCCAAATTTTTGTATTGCTGTCCAGTGGAAGCATCTCATCAGAAAGAGTATGAGACAAAAAATCTGAAAGAACGTGATTCTCCTTTTGCACAGTGACCCTTTTTGTAATTCTCTCTTTTCATAGAAACCACGATGGCTGTTTTCCTGCCCTTCTCCACTCTCTTTAGGAAATTATTTAATGTTTTTTACATGCCATGTTTCATGCTATAAAAATACCACATGGTTAAATACACATGTATATAGAGGTGGCAGTTTAACATAACTGTACCAATGAAGACAATCAGAATCTATTATGCATTTTAAAAATCCCATACATATTTACAATGGAGGACTTTGACTGCTTGTCTCTTGGGTGCAAACCTTTAATGATTATAGCCTTTCTTTTACTTTTCTCATCTTATTTATGTTAATGTGGAAAGAAAAAAATGACACAGCAATAAGTGCATTTAACTAATTTAAATGAGAGGCAATATGGCATGCTAGACAGAGAGCTCCCTCAGGTTCTGGAATACTTGGTTTTAAGCCCTGCCTCTGACATATAGGCTGTGGGACACTGGGCAAGTCATTTAACTTGTCAGTTTTCCAGTTAACTCTCTAAAATTATGAGTTGCAGAGCTTTTGTCAGTCTGCAGAGAGTTTTCTCACCAGGAGTTCCTTGCACAATAAAATGATAGGTCCAGAACAAAAGCAAAACCTCTAAATCAACCAAAATAACTCAGTAAAAAAATTTAAAGGCCATTTAAGAGACAGCTTGAACCTTTTATCATTTAAAAAAAAACTCAACTATTGTATAGTGAAGTCTTTAATTTAAGGCATGTATAAAATAAAATTTTTTAAAATCTTTACATAGAAAACTTTAACATTCCTAACATTTAGAACATTTTTAGAAAACAGTTTAAATGTTTTTTTTTCAGAATACTAAAAAACATTTCCTGAAAACATCCTATATCTCATCCTAGTGTTTTATGCTGTGCAAATATAGTCAACATGCACTGATGTGGGAAATGTAATTGGGCAGGATGGGAAGGAATAACTCATGAAGAACAGTAAAAACAAAACAAAGCAAAACAACAACAACAACAAAACTCCCCAAATAAGGCAGGTGCAAAGGATAAACAAGTCAGAGAAAAAATGCTTTCAATTTTAATGACTTAACAGGTAAGAAAATGAAATATGTGCAATTTAACTTGGCTTTTAAGATCATATGCTTCTTCTGAACTGTTCCATTGTGTTCCACACTATGTAACACCTCAAGGGCTTTAATTCCAGGATACATTGGGGAGACCTTCACAGGAAGCCTCTGGGGCTTTACTAGAGTATATTGTGGCTTGTTCTTAGCACTTCCTAAACTTCTGTGGGTAAATTCTTCAGAGAAGTTCTCACGATCAGCATTTCACCCAACTGCAGGTGGAAATCCCTGAGCATCCTTGAAGAGGCCCAACCCTTTTCTTTTGACGACTTTCAGAAATTTGTCTGCTAAAAGCCTTTTTTTAAAAAGCTTACTATTATTGGAATAGAAAATGGTGGCAGAAGACCATTTAATATTCCAGGCATGACATCAATACAGATTAGAATGAGAATGGGGGAAAGACTATTGAGCTTTCCAGATAGAGCTATAATGTAAAAAAAGTGAAACAAACAAACAAACAAAAAATACTGGCTACCTATTCCTAAGTTCTAACCATGCTGCTTCCAGCTAAAGGTTTGCCAAGCTAATTTTGATTTCTGAATAAAACTACAATACTCATTTAAAAGAAGAAAAACAAAACACAAAACTTAGCAGCCTCTTAGTCAGGTATCTGCAAATACTCAATCCGTGTCAATTGTCTCAGGGAAAAATATAGACTAATTAAAATGCTAATCTTTAGTAAACACATAAGTACTTGCATGAAAATTAAACACTTGGGCTGCTAATTTATGAATACGTGCCCAGACATCATGAGTACTACAACTAGTAGGGACTTCATAGTCTTGGGCTTAATAGCATAGTCTACATGTCAAATACCCTTCAGGGTTGTGAGCATCTACCATTGAAATCACCCAGTGTGCCTTCTCTCAAGAGCATCTAAGGAGAAAAGAAAAGTGATGTGCACTTTGAGAAGATTATTTAAAGCCTGCAGATTCATTAGGGGAGAACTTAATTGTGATCGAATCTATAATCCTTTCAGTTCATCCCATAAATAATAACAGTCTGAACTCTATTGAATCACATGGCCTCTTTTGCACAAACCTATAGAAGAGAGTCCTTAAAATTGAATAGATGGGATTGAATGGAGGAGGGAAGTGGGAACTGGAATTTGATAGACAGCCTTTCACCTCTAGGTTATTGGCTTCTATCTGACCCAGGTGATGAAAAGTCGTCGCTATACAATGGCTGTTTAGTAGTTCAATGTGTAATGAGCTGTTGGCTTCAGTCCATTTTTCAGTGGACAGGTGTCTGCTCACATCTCCACATCACCATTCCACTTGTCAGTCACAGTGGAGGTCAAGGGCTAAGTAGGAACTGAGGCTAAACTACTTTCTCATTCCGATGAGTAGAGGCCTTCTTTTGTTGATAGGCTAGATTGAAAAGCTAAAACTGCCATACTGTGCTTACGAGGATTTTGTCTTTCAGGACTTCCATGATGATTATTTTAAAATTACAAAGTACCTAAATATGCATGGTTACATCTAATATATTTGTTAAATAATGTAATCTAGATATGGGTCCTGACCCCAATTCTAAATTTAGCTAATAAAGTGCCAATACAGATGTCATATATTCAATAAAACTTCCATTGGATCTTATCCTGCTACAAAAATCATGAAGCAGACTCCAGGTTTCCTGTTCTAATCCCAAGTTGGTGGAGAGAGAGGGGCATAATTTACTATGAGAATACTGACTGGGACAAAAAAAATCAGTTAAGATTTCCTACCTATCATAGGTAAAAGATAGAGAAGGGCACATCTGTTTGGTGCTTCTTAAAAAAATACAAGTTAGAGAAATACTTACCAACTTTTATCCAACCCTCAAGATAGGATCAAAATGTCTTTGTGTCCACAAGAATTTTATAAGTCAAGAAATATGATTGGATAGGATTGTCCTTGATCCATTTTCAGAAGGAAATTAAGTCCCAAGGGAACTCCCAGTATAATTAGTTAGCCAGATCTCCTACAAATGCCACAAGATGTGACTCTAACAATAGAGTTATTGGCTACACTAGGAAAATGGAGTAATTAGAAATAGGTAATTATCTGGCAGGGTATGGGTGGTAGCTGTGTGGGTGTGAGTGTGTGTATGTAAGATGTTCCCAGAAAATTAATAGAGACAAGATTGAATTAAATATGGTAACCTAACAATCTACAATGAGATTTCTACCTATTAGCTCACTTATTTTTTTAACCGATCAAGAATTTTACAAGAGAAGCTGTGTATATATAGTATGACACCAGAGAGAGGTACAAATAGAAAACAAGGTGAGCTATTCATTTGGTGAGAGCTTGTGTGCTCCAATGATATCTGTGGTATCAAGACAATTAGTAAAAGTCTGTCTGCATATTTATGGGTGAGTGAAGAGATGGTTTATCCTTCCTCTAATCATAGCCTTCATGAAGCCATGTGCACATTGCATTTAAAGCACATGGGATGTTGTGTGGAAAGGAAACAAGAACGGGTTCTGAACTTTCTGCCACTGTGTTGGAATAAGCAACAGTGGGAATATCCATAGAGAGGAAATTGTCAAGATGGACAGTTGGTAGGGGAAGGGGCAACTGGGAGTAGCAGTTGGGTCTTGTGACTAGCATTTCCTTCCTGCCGGGCTTACTTCCTTCCTGGTGCTGAAGGGAGGAGCATTGGCTCTCCAGTCTGGATTAGGAGTGCCTCTACTCCATTCAGCCCAAAGACACAGGCCCAATCAGCTCTGAAAGTCAGAACAGTTCTTGTTGCTTTCTGTCTACTGCTCAGATTCTGAAATTGACAAAACTAGCACAGATAGTAGACAGGAGTGGGAGAACCCCTCCACCAGCCCGTGAGGCCTGGCCTCAGCTCCAAAGCTGAGAAAGACTCCAACCTTATTTAGAGACCTCCCTCTTCCCCCTTTCCCTGATATCTCTCCACTCCAAACTGGTGGGCACAGAGGGAACTAAACATCAGCTCAGTCATTCAACAACAAATGGTCCTTATCAGATCCTTGCTGCTGCCTCTCAGTAGGGGGCATCTCTCACCTTTGCCTCACCAGCAGCAATATTCCCTCTCTCCCTTAAACTCCTCTATTCCTTGCTACAAACCTTTCTTATCCCCTGTTTTTCCAAACCCCCCATCTTCCACAATAAATATTACAGTTTTTGGCAGAGCCAGCTAGGTTTTTCAACCTATTTTGTCAAGAATTTGGGAAAAAGAGAGGAGTTGCTGGAAATTTCTCCAACATTCTGGGAGAGAATGACCACCAAAAATGGAAATGGGTCAAACTTGGCCATTTTACCAGTAAGCATATATGGGGAGTTGTTGGACAGTACTCTGCTAAAATAAAATGTAAAGTGCCCAATTAGGAGTTTTTAGAATTAATTATTATTAATTATTAACAATTAATTATTCTCTGTTGAGGATAAAGCTACAAACTGTAACAGTGTTATAAGTTACTGAATCCAGTCTTTGCTTTTTGTCAAATGTACTTGTGAGCATTCTGGGTTTAACATTCTTTTTGTGTGTAGAAAAGAAAATAGCTTCCCATGCCTGATGTAAACTATACATTAATAAAATCATATACAGTGAGCAGTAATCTAAAGTTTAGGCAATTATCCAGGCTCCTCATAACCTCAAAACAGAGTGATAGGCTAATGAGCTAAACTATAGACTCCTTAATGGAGAAAGTAGTGGTATAGCACCTCAACTCCTTAGATACAGCAGTTCATTAAGTTTCACTTACTATTAGAGTCACCAATTGCCCAACATACTTCATAACACCATTTCTAGAACTGAAGGATCTGATGTCAAGTGCCAATTTTGAACTAAGTTTGGGGGGTTTAAATAGCAAACAGAAAGCTTCCCAAGAACTTTCTGTTGTAGTAATCCAATGGTAAATCAAGTGTACTGCTATTTCTTGAAAAGTACTTTTCAGTGCTCTGTCTATGGAAATTTTCTTGGTCAAAAATGTGAGTTTATTCTGTTTTTGGGAATTATTATTCTCATTTATAGTCTATTTAAAAAGCTTTATTCTTTAAGGATTTATTGATATTTATAGTCTCAGTTTCTGCATTAGAAATTTCTTAGTCAGGCACAGAAGCATCCTTGCTTCAAAAATTCAAACAAAGAGTGCTAGCTTTATTTTTAGCCTGGTTATTTTGGGAAGAAAACTTTTTTGCCTCATTTAATATATCTTTCACTTTCATTATATAGTTTTAAGGAATTCATGATTCTAAAGGATAAACACCCAAATCCAACACTTCATGAAGTCAATCTATTCTTTTCATTTTCCCAAGAAAAAAATACCTTGTTAGCCTAGTCCAGGAGTTCTTCACCTGGTAATTTCCAGGGAGTCTATGGACAGATTTCAGGGGAATCTATGGACTTGTAGGGGAGAAATAATTGTTTTTATTCTTACTAACCTTAAGCTGAATTTAGCATTTCCTTCAATAATGAAGTTAAAAATAAACCCACAAAATGATTCTGAGAAGGGGCCAAAGATTTCACCAGATTGCCAAGGGGGTCTATGATACAAAAAAGGTTTAAAATCCCTTAGTAGATAGATAGTAACTCTGCTGGAAAACTCAAAACATTAAGAAAGCTGTCATTCATTCAGAAGGAAAGCAAGATCCTCGTAGAAAATGATAAAGAGAATGGAGTATTTTGAAAAATTATTGACATAGTTTGAATAGCTTTTCCTTCCTAGCTATATATTTAGGAATAGAAAGGATTCTTATTTATTTGGGTACTAGATAATTGGAAAGAGGAGTGTAGGCTATCTGATTTGGGGGAACCTCTTGTCTTATGTACCATAAGTTCATAGAACTTTAGAGCTGGAAGGGACTTTAGCTATTCTCTGATCTAATCTGTTCCTTTTCTAGATGAGGAAATTGAGGCTTGGTGAAGTTGTGAGTTGTTCAAGGTCACAGAATCAGTTAACAAGAGACAAGGATTAGGATCCAGGAGTTCACAAACTCTCCCAATTATGTCTTGCTCTCTCTTGATTCCATTTTAACCTACCCTGTTTATTTATTTGATTCCTTCTACATCTTCAACTCCTAAATCTCACTCTCCATATCCAATCTGTTGCTGAGTTCTGTCAGTTTTGTCTTTGAACCATCTCTTATGCCAGTTCCCTTCTCTCTTCTGACACAGCTACCATCTTGGTGCAGGCACTCATCACCTCACATATGGACGATTGCCATAGTCTGCTGGTTGGTCTCTTTTTCTTAAGTTTCTTTCCTCTCCAGTTCATCCTCCACTCAGCTGTCAAATTTATTTTCTAAAAATGCAAACCTGACTATGTTACTCCCCTGTTCAGTACATTCCTTTGGCTCCCTATCACCTATAGGAACAAATACAAAATTCTTTCTTTGGCATTCAAGGCCCTTCATAACCTGATCAACTTTTACTTTTTCCAATCTTTTTACACCTTTCTCACCTCCACCTGCTCTTCAATTTAGTGCCACTGGTCACTACCTCTTAGCTACAAGCATTTTCACCAGCTGAGCCCCCCACCCCCAGTCCTAGAATTCTCTCATTTCTCATCTCTGGGTTCTCTGGCTTTCTTTAAGTCCCAGGTTAGATTCCACCTTCCACAATGAGCCTTTCCTGATCTCCTTTAATGCTAGCACCCATCCTCTGTTGATTTTCTCTAATTTATCCTATAACTATCTTATTTGTACATAGTTGTTTTCATGTCATCTCTCCCTATCCTCTGTGATCTCCCTAAGAGGATGGACTGATTTTTGCATTTTTAAAAAATCTGCATCATTTAGCATTATGCCTGGAATACAGTAGGCACTTTCTAAATTGTTGGCCACGATTTACTGATAATCCATCATCAACCCTTTAACTATTCTCATTGTTTCTTTATACACAGTATGATTAACATACACCTTGGTTTGTGGGGATTTTTAAGTAACCCAAGATCTTTTGTTTAGGAGGGAAAAAGAGCAGTAAAGCTTCCAAATGGCAGAACCTCAAGCCAAGAATGGTAGTTTGTAGGTCATTTGAGTGTAAAACGGAAGAAGGGAGGGATGAACTCAAAACAAAACAAAACAAAAAAACAGTGTTCTTTTATTAGCCTGACCCCTACCTATACTGATTAGACTTCCACAGCCCAAGGTTGTTAATCATATAATCCACTAGTTTTTATCAATGTGTTTTTCTGCATCCCAGTGGTGTGGACAGCATTTAGAAAAAGTTTTTTGGAACTTACTGGCAGGTGGTCCAAGGATATTTATGTATAGTCTATCCCTTTAGGGAGAGTAATTCTTAAAAACAACAGATGGGTGCTACAATGGAGGAAGACCTGCACTATGTAATCTAAGAGGCTTGTTTTGTTTTGTTTGGGAGTAGCAATAAGATAGTTTAATCAAGTCACTGGGAAAAAGTCCTGGGGGTGGCATTGGAGGGGAGGTCTACAGAATGTCATTCAGTCTGATGATCATAAATTGGAACTATTCATCGAGGGATATTAATACAGGAGCAGACAGAACACATTTGCGGTGCTTCATTCAGATGCTCCTTGAATTGAGGCGCGGTTTCTGAAGGGCAGCCATAGTGATAAATGTGTCACGTGACCCTCGGAACCGAACTGCTGAATGAAGATGTTAGACGGGGATTTTTGCTATTCATTAAGATTTGTAGAATCCAAATTGTCGGAAAGTCATGGGAAGGCAGGAAGGAGGCTCGTTGTTTTTTCCGAAATCCTGGCTGGCATTTGTCTGCCTGCATCATCCAATTGCAGGATCTCATTCTGTTGCCACCCGGAGTCCCATTCACTGGTTTGTTTAACCTCAAAGTGGGAAAGTAAGTAACACAAATACATTCATTGTCCATGCTCTAATAGAATTAAGATTCCCAATACACCGCCTGCATCTGAATGAGGCTGGTTCTGCGCGGGGTTGTGCAGTCACACCCTTTTCCCTGGATGGCTCTTAAGAATGCCAGAAGTGTCGGACCAGAATTCTTTTTTGAAGCTCATAAATATGAAGCACACTGCGTTTAAATAATGTTTGAATGGCAGCACGAATGGACCAATGCCAAGAAATTCACCGTTAAAGCCGACAATTCATCTGTCCCCCCACCACTGTGAATGGAGAGGGAGGGTGGAAGGGGGCCCTGCGTCTGTAGGAGCTGTGTTCCCAGCACACTGGAGAAGCTCTGTCTAATGGGCCAATATGGTATATAGTTTTGAAATGCACAGTATTTCCCCAGTAGGTGGGAAACTCTGATCTATTCTGCCATACAGTGACTGGCTTTATAAATTGAGAAATTACATAATCATGTTTGTTTTTCCAACATGTGTTACCAATGTGACTGGTCCTTGCTGAATGGGTCTGTACGGAGACTCCTGCTGATTTGGGTAAAAGACAAATAAGGGCATTTAAAAATGACCTCTGTAAAAAAAAAAGGAAGAAAGAAAAAAAGAAAGAAAGAAAAAATCACTATGCAATTGTATGAGTAAAACCATTGGAGCTTTTTAGTCAGCTATTCCTATTGGTCTGCTTTTTGCCATCCCCTACTTCCATTGGTCATAGCATCACAAGGATGGCAGTTGTGTGCTTTAGTCATGTCCTTTGGGCAGTCTGATACTATCTGTGGACTTCTCAGGAAAAAAAAAGTTTTTAAATAAATAGGATTATCTAATATTGAAATTTAGATACCTAGATGTAAAAAAAATAATAAAATAAGTAATATTTACATAATACTTTAAGATTTACAAATATCATTCCATGCTGTCCACCGCCAGAGAAAGAACTGTTGGATGCAGATGAAAACATATAATTTTTCACTTGTTTTTGTTTGGGGGTTTTGGTTCCCTAAGATTATTCACTTATAAAAATGAATGATATGGAAATATGTTTTACATGATAATATATGTATAACCCAGACTGAATTGCTTGTCAGGTCCGAGAGGGAGGAGGAAAGAAATAAGGGAGACAATTTGGATCATATAACTTTGGAAAACTTATGTGGAAATTTATTAAAATAAGATAAATAAAAAATGAAATTGAAAAAATAAATATCATTCGAATTTTGACCTTACAACAATCTTGGATTATTCTCATTTATAGATGAAGAAAATGAGGCTGACAGAAATGAAGTCCGTTGCCCACAGTTATGCAGCTAGTAAGAATGTGAAGCCAGATTTGGAATTTAGTTCTTCCTGACTCAAGTCCAAGAGCTTGATCTACTGCATCATCTACAAGCACAAATTGTTCACAGACTGGATACTAAGAACTTCTGGTCTAGTAAGTCCCATAGAGAAGATGCTCAGGAAATATAATATTCTAACTTTCATGTATCATTAAAACAAATGAACCTATTTTAAGGGCATTTCCAAATTTGAGATCACAAGCTTTGACATTCTGTGTTAGGAGGGCAACATCAGGAGCATAATGCTACCCTCTCAGCATTTCACACATAAAATCATTATCAGTATACTCTTGTTGATCTTTGCCCATTATATTGGTGGTGGGGTGGGCAGTGATTGTTTTGTCTTCTAAGGTTAAGGTGCAAGGAATTTGGCCTTTAATAACAACAACAACAATGATGGAGGAGAGATCCTAGGAATTAATGTGCTAAAATATGGAGGTGTTGTTTGAAAATAAGATGAATTATACACCTCTTTCCCCTATGCGAATCTACCTGCAAATTAACCTTGCTCTTACTCTATGAATTCTTAAACCATAAAAATGACAGCTCAAAATCCTATACTTTCCATAGCACCTCATGTCTGCTCTTCCTTTTCTGAAACCGTATTCTTACCCTTGGCTTGAAAGTTCTGATCCAGAATCTTTTGGTGCCTGAAGTAACCCCTTGGTTACAAATTGGCCCTTTTGGGCAACTATATAAACTCATTCAGGAAACTAGCACCACTGGCAAAATGAGAGATGGGGTCCACTAATATCAGACTGAGGCTTCCCCTCTAAAAACGTTCCACCCACAAGGATGCAGTGTCAGGAGGTCTGAATACCTGCTTTCTTCATTTCTTGGGTTTTGTGCCAAAGGGATAGTGACTGGATCTGTGATTTTATTGATCGATGGAACTGTCCAATGAGGAAATGTCCTGTACCATGCAGGTCAGCGTTTTCTCTGAAACTTACAGTCTTAGACACTTCCATAGTACATGGAGAGATGAAATGATTTCCCTCAAGGTCAGTATGTGTCAGAGATGACTCTTGAACCTAATTTCTTCCTGGTTCCAAGGCCATTTTTCTATCTACTAAACCCTAAAAAGATTAAAAACAAAACAACAACATACAATGATTAGATCTCAAAGAGATTATTTCTCTATTAATTGAGCCCTCTTCCCTCACTTGGCAGTGTGGGCAGAAGGTAGCAGAAGTTGCAAAAGATGTATTCAGGAGCTCAGTCAGAGGTACCAAGAGTACCATTACTCTTAGACTTAGTTGTAAAATTTCATAAAGTTCTTGGAGGAAAATACTGTTATTTTTAGATCTTTTCTTTCTTTTTGACTTCCTTCTTTCTCACAAACAGAGCCTGCCCCAGCCTTCAGTGAAAGCTACAATTAAGATCCAGGTTGTCTCTGCCAAGAAAATTTTCCCTGCTTCTTACTGAAATCCAGCTAGGTTTTTTTTTTTTTTTTGCTTATAAATATGGTCCTCAAAGATGCTCCTCCATTTTCTTCCCCAAATTCACCCTGACTGGGGGGTCCGTTTCACTTTTAAGATTTCTGGATGCTGAATTCATTTGTCAACTTTGGTGTTTGACCAGGAAAGATGCCATCTGATAATCAAGTACTGGAGCCTCAGCGGCCTCCCTCCTGGCCATCTGTGTGGGGAGTGTATCATAAGGGAGCAGAAAGATTTATAGGGGTTCATTTGCAAAAAAACTAAAACAACAGTAAATGGCCTTTCACCACTCTCTCAGTAACCCTTTTTTTCCCTTTGCAGTAACTAGTGAATGGGGCCAGCACAATACCTAGATGGACTGCAGTGCTACAGACATTATACACAGTGGTTTTATTAGGTTCATAATGAGGGTGATGCATTCCAATCCCCAAATGGATGAGATGAACGTGAAGTCTAAAGAAAAAAAATAATCCAACAACTTTACACGCTTAAGGCCCCAGAATATGTAAACATAAAATATGTAATCTGTCTTTGATTTGAGCCATAATGCTTCTTTGCTTTGAAATCATGACTGTATTACCAAACTGACAGTTTTAATGGAAAAAGTGGCTTTCAAAAGCTGCTGTTGCAAACACACTGCATAATTCTCCAAGTCGTGAATATTTTACTACCCGGATATGCAGGGAGGCAGTGAAAACACACACGGGTACTTTATTCCTTGCAAGGTGGGATGTAGGGAAATTCACTGGTTTTAAAACTTCAAATTTGTAATAGGCTGCAAACTTATAAATATGGACGAAGGTGCACAGTTGCAATAGGCCAGAGATGCCACTTCATAGACAGATTTAGATGCATTTTGTTCATGTCACAGGTCATCTCTTATTATTTGGATTGCAAATGATAGACATTCCCTTTACTCAGTCCCTAAAGTCAGAGGTATTCAGTGTTGATGGAAATTCCCAACAGTAAAAGTATGCCCACAGGATTTCAGATCGATAAGTCTATTTGTATATGTTTTGACTAAAGATGAATGCCAGTACTTATAGTTTGTTAGCTGAAGTGAAAGCTTCTGAGTTCAGACATGGGAATCTGAAAGAAAATAGACATGACCAAACAGAGAGTATTTATGATGGATATCATCAGATAACAGAAGTGACCAAGAGAAAATATCCCAAAGTAAGAGACATAGTATAGCATCTAAGACTGGGTTTTCACATTGACTAAACCATTCAGGAGAACTGTCAAGTGATGGCTCAGTATATCACCTCAACAGGAGTGGGGAAATCATGTAAAGGTGGCTCCTTGACATGTAAAAATCAAACATTTTTTTGGTGAAATCCTCGTACTAGTTCATTTATTTGTGTTCAACAATTCAAATTCAAAGTCAAATTAAAACCAACCAACAAGCAAAAACATTGCTTACACATCGACTGTATACTGGGTCCTCTACTAAGATAGAGATATACAAAAATTTTTAAAAACCGAAAGACTCTCACTTCAATGAACTTACTTTTGACTTTCTGGGAAAGATATGACAAATCAAATGCATAAATATAGTAGAATGAGAATGGGGCAGGAGAGAGGTCTAGAGGAAGCAGACAAGTCACTTTCAGTTTTGGGAATGCCAGGGAATCTTTCATGGGCCTCCAAGGGAAAAAAAAAAGATTTCAACAGGCAGAGAAAAGAAAGGAATGAAGGAACAAAGTCAGGACTGACAATTTGTTTGAAATAAGGAATAAATAAAAAAGCTAATTTATGAATTTGTTTATAGTTTTATGATTGATTAATCTTCTGAAATTCCATTTTTAATTAGGACATATGCAGAAGCACTTGGTCACACAGGGATCATATAAGGCTTTTAAAAGTTTACTTACCCCTTCCTCCTCTACTTTTTTTCTGGAAATCATTATATTTTTGTCAACATGCTTAATGCCTTGCACGTAGTACAGATTTAGGAAAATGGGGCTAAGTGACTTGCCCAGGGTCATACAAATAGGAAGTGTCTGAGATCAGATTTGAACTTAAGTCTTACCAACTCCTGACTTGGTTCTTTATCCACTGAACCACCACAAGAAATTTGTTTTTGACAAATCTACAGATGGCATTCTTGCTACAGATATGCAAAATGAATTAGAATGGAATTCGGGCAATTTGTGATAAGTTAATTTTGACACTTGCATTCACATAACCATCTGGATAAAATGCAAACAATGAATGTAATATATATGACTATATGCATATGAAATAATGTGTATATGAATTTATTATAGTTAATAATTATTATATTTATGTACACATATAATATCATGAACCAAAAGCATTTTTGAATGCCTGTTATGTGCAGAGGACTCTATTAGGGTCATTGGATAGTCTAAAAAGAAGTAAAAGGTAAGCTCTTCAACTGTTAATGTAAGGTTATTTCTATTAAACATTTAAATAGTCTTGTAGTTAGTATGGGTCCTGGGGTCAAGAAGATCTAAGTTCAAATTTGGCCTTAAATACTTAATGAGAATACACATTGTGGATTGTAGAGGAGTAGGGCATGAAGCTTCCTTGCTGTCCTAATACTCCCCACAAACAACCAAAAACAACTCCACAGAATCAATGCTAAATGTGGCCAAAACAGAAAGGGTAGGGAGTGAAGCTGAACAGCCAGGGAGAACTAGGGAAGAAAATTTTTTACTTCCCTGGCCTCAGGCCCACTGCTGTAGACCTTGGGGACAGGAATAGAGCAAACAGAGTGAAATCAAAAAGGTGGACCCTCTGAAATAGGACCCTCTGAAACATCCTTGTTGGCTGAGTCCTGAAGTTTTCATCCTTGAAGAAACCACAGGAATCTACAGGTGGAGGGCACTGGAAGCATGTGTCTGCTGTGACCTTCACTCTGGAGATCCCTCTGGTGCACAGCTAGGGATTGAAGGAGTGGACCCCACAGAGTCTACAGGGAAAAAAAAACTACTAATCCTTCAGGCTTAAAGATTATGTGTGTATGTGTGTGTGTGTGTGTGTGTGTGTGTGTGTGTGTGTGTTTTTCCTATCTCTATTTAGTTATTTAGTTTTTATAGTCCAGGATCAGATGTCCTCAGCCCAAACCCTTGCTGTGATTGACCTCTGGTGCTCCAACAAGAACCTGCAATCAGTTTTGCCACTGCAATTATAAGCAGACAGACCAATTCCCTCTGTGGCAATAGCCAGGGACTCTATTCACCTGGAGTGATCATACTTGACAGTTCTGTAATTTCTTAGTGACCACACTCATCAGCGTGTGTCCCTTACTCCTCTTCTCCTACTGCTTCAGCCTGGGACAGAGCAGGTACCTAGTGTATGTTTTTTGGATCTCCAAAGTCTCATGTTTGTTAGATAGGAAAACACACAAATGGGAAAAGAGATCCAGAAACTCCCAAAAGAAAGCAATGTATTAAGAACTAAAATTGGAGAAGGGAAAGCTAACAATTTCCTAAGACAGCAAGATATTATAAAGCAAAATCAGAAGAATAAAATAATAGAAGAGAATGAAATATCTTAACACAAAGAGTGACCTAAAAACAGATCAAGGAGGGACAATATAATTGGACTCCCACAAAGTTACAATAAAAAAAAAGAGTTTAGAGACCACACTCCAAGAAATCAGCAATAATAGAATCAGAGAGCAAAACAGAAATTGAAAGAATTCAGCAATCACTTCAGAGAGACTGAAAGATGAAAACTCACAGAAATATCATTGCTACATTCCATAGCTCCCAGGTTAAGAAAAAAATACTACATGCAACAAGAAAAAAGGCAATTTAAATAGTATGAAGCTACAATCAGAACAACATAAGACTTAACTTCTACAACATTAAAAGAATGCAGGACTGTAGCATTTCATAGAACAAAAGAACCAAACTTACAACCAAGAAAAACATATCCAGCAAAGATGAACATAATTATGAAAGGTAAAAAATTGATATTAATGAGCTAAAAGAGTTTCATCTATTCCTGTGGAAAAACCTAGAACTCAACAGAAAATTTTATCTATAAGACCCATACAAAGATAATGAAAGACTAATCATAAACAACATAAAAGGTCAAATTGTTTGATTCCTGTATGGGAAAATGTAATTCATGGCCTCTGGGGAAGGTCACTGCATGGGTATTTTGAAGTAGTGTGTATGGATAGAAGATGAGGTTGAGGTGAATGGAATGGAATGAGCCAAAATGGTAGTGGAATAGAACAGTAAGAAATAGGGAAGAATGGCTATCTCATATGGAGGAGGAATAAGTAGAGAAAGTGCCAGGAAGAAGGTGAGGAGGGAGTGGAGGACTGGTAGTACTAGAACCCTATTCTCATCAGTGTTGGTATTAAGAAAAAACAACATACATAATTAGAAGAAGAAAAAAAATCTTTTTAACATATAGAGAAAGAGATGGGGAGGGGGATGAGATAAGGGAGGGACTAGGAGTCTCCTTGAACTGGGGGAATAAGAGAAGGAAGGGTGAGTTAAAAGAGAGCAGGGTAAGAGGATAAGTGAAAGGAGGTAAGAGAGGGATTTCTAGAGGGAAATATATATAAAGAGCTATGTGAGTAAGGAGAGGGGATATTAGAAGGCTTAGGACAAGATAGGGGAAGGCTTTTTATAATTAAACTCATAACAAAAAATAGGAAGGCACAGTTGGGGGATAAAAGAGGGATTTTGTGAAGGGTAGATAGAATAAAATTAAAACATAAGGAGAAAAGGACAAGGGAGGGGCTTTTGAAAAGGTCCCCCAATTTGGAACTAGAAGGGCAAGGAGGGAGGATAAGGAAGGGGTATAAATTGGAAAGGTATTGGTCAAAGGGAATTAGACATCTGATGAGGGATATAGGAAAAACAAAGGAAGAAGGGGGAAACAGTGAGAAGGAACAGGGTTGATGGAAATGCATAGCTGGTAGTTATGACATTGAGTGTAAATGGGATGAATTCATCCCTGGGAAGAAAATGGATAGTAGAAATGATAAAAAACCAGGACATGACAATATAATCAATATTTTGTTTGAAAAAAAAACACTGAAAATGAGACACACAGAGAGAGAAGGCGAGGAGCTGGAGTAGAATAAACTATACCTCAATGAAGGCAGATGTAGCAGTCATGATCTCTGACAGAACTGGGGCTAAAATGGCTATAATTGGAAGGGATGAATAGGGTAACCACATTGTGTTGGAAGGTAGTATGGATAATGAAGCATTGTCAATATTAGACCCAGATGCACCAAGAGTTATAGCATCCAAATTTTTAAAGGAAAAACTAAATGAGATACAGATGAAACTAGATGAAAAAATAATAAGAATGAAGAACTTTAATTTCTCCCTCTCAGAACTAGATAAATCCAACCAAAAAATAAATAAGAAAGAAGTTGAGGAAATGAGTAGAAACTTAGATAAATTAAATATGATAGAGCTATCTGGAGAGGCTCCCCACATCCATAAGAGGCTATTAGTAGAGCTAAGTCTGAGCATACCCATAATCCAAACATAGTTTCTGGTAGGACAACAATGAACATAAATATTTTGTAAAAGTCTTATGTTAATACTCGCCATACTATTGTAAAGGGAAATTTTAGGGTTGTGGCTTAATTTAAATTGAATTGGTCACCAGGGAAAATCCCAAATAAAATATTCAAGTCAGTTTGGAAATTTTATGGTGGCTTAATTAATATAAAGGGAAGGAATGAAGAAGAAGATAGAGGGAAAGACTATAGGATTTCTCCCACCTAGCCTGTGTCAGGGGGAGTTCAAAGACCTCCACCATGAGGTCTCTTCAGAAGATTAGAGGCTTCCTAAGAGGAGAGTGTTTTGGAAGGTAAAGGAGAAAAGAATCAGCCTAAACTCCCAGAGAGCTCAGAGAAGATGCCTCACCTGAACTAGGTTACTAAGCTTCCCCCAGTGGTGTATCAAGGACTCTCACTGCCAAACCTGGACAATAGCTGCTGCCATGCCAAGATGCCAAGACTCTCAGCACACTGCCGCCACAGCCACCTCTCAGCAAAAAGAGGCCGAGAGAGGTAGTGATGCAAAATATATAGACCGTTTTTACATCACTTTCCTGTATCTCACATGTACCAATGGTAGCTTAAGCTTGACTTAGGACAGCACAGGGGTCTATCAGTTGTTTCTGATTTGTCATTTGCTAGCACATGTCTGTCATAGGCCATCTTTCTTAATACTTAATCCTTAAGCAGGGGTGTATACATTCCTGTTTTGTTAGACTAAGCAGGGTGGAATAAAAAGTTTCACTGATGACCAAGCTAGAAAGACTTGGTTTTGGAAAGAGTATACCTGGTGATAGATTGTATCTGCTATATAAGAACCAATCTAGTTGAATATGGCCTAGTTAACATATGCTAACCGAGTACTAGATGAGTTAAGTTGATCACATAAAATGCTGATAGGAACATGAAGAAACAAATCTAGTATTGCATTGTTAGAGCATCTGTGAACTGTTTTTTTTAGAAAACAAAATGGAAATATATATTAACAGCTATAAGGCTGTTCATGCTCATTGACCTAAGGACCCCAATAGTAGGATTAGGCTTAAGGGCATTATTGAGAGGTTAAAACATTGGGTATGTGAAAAATTTCATGAAAAGTTTTTTGTGAAAAGTTTTTTTGAAATGACAAAATAACTAGAAATAATATAAATACAATGACAGAAAGAAATAGCTGAAAAGATTGTGATATTTGAATGTAATGGATTGTATTATATTATTAGAAATGACAACTATTGGAAATATAAAGAATATAAGGAAAATATATGAAAGGATGAAAAGAGAGATAAAGAGAATAAGAATAATACATACTATGATTCCATTAAAAAATAACCACAAATCAAGGGATAAAAGTATCAAACTAATACAAATACAAAGGGAACTCAAAAGCAGAGGATGTTTATAATAGCACATATATGTAATTTAAATATTTTAAAATAAATTTTAAACAATATGGAGTTTGTGGTTTGCACATAGTTTTAAAAATGCATTTGTTTATTTACATGTTTTTTGTTTGTGATTGTAATGACTAAGTAGATAATTTTAAAAATTGAAAAAAATATGCTTAAGGATTGTAAGATACTGGACAAGTCACTTAGCTTCTTTGCTTCAGTTTCCTCAACTGTAAAGAGAATATAATATAATTTATTTTCTAGAGCTTTTGTGAGGATCAAATGAGATAATTTTTTAAAGAAGAATGACTGGTACACAGTAGGCAATTTATAAATGGTTGTTTCCTTCCTTTATCTATTAAAGATTAAGACCTGAAATCCCTTGAGATCTGGGCCCATATTTTATTTATTATTGTGTCTCCTACAGAGTCCAGCAAGGTGTTTGACACATAGTAGGTGCTTAATAATTTGTGGTAACCGTTGAATGACTGAAAGTTCATACAAGAACACAGACACAAACAGGAAAATAAATATGATATCCTGATTGTGTCATGTGCCTATATCTGTTCTGTGGTCACCAAATATTTTTGATTATAGAGCCCCATGAAAAAGATTTGAACCTGTTTTGAGGTATATCTACTCATTTATGGATTACATGTAGTATTGTGCTAGAAATTATGTTATAATAATAATAATGAATGTTAAACAATATATTTAATGCTAACTATTTTACTAAATTCATTAGTAATAAACTTATGTAAAGATTAGAAAAATACATAAAACTAGAAGTTAAAATATATTATATATGAATTAAATTTGAGAATATTTTATTTCCCAATAGCACAAAACCCTTTTTCATCTTAATAAAATAATTTTATTTTCAATAATATTTCATTGAATATGAATTTGAACATTTTTTTTGAATCTTGGTTTATAATTTTATGATACAGCAATCTTGAAAAGCTGGTTCTAAATTTAGTTTATTTGGGTACTTGATTTTAATGGCTATCATAGCTGAAAATTCCACTCAAAGAGGTTCAGCTCCAAATGGAAGTATTAACTCTTCTAAATCAATATATTATTTTTTTAGACCTATCTACCTATTACACAATGGTTTTGTTGAAATTCATCTATTAAATATCCATATTTACTCATGACACTGTAGGATTTTAATAATAATTAGAAGGAAAAGAAAATGGGTTCTTTCAGTCAAGTGAGCAGGGCAAAGAGAGCCAGAGACTCACACCGCAGCACTTTACCAAAAGCACAAGCTCCCAAAAAAGAGAGCCCTGCAGCAGCGTGGGTCTTAGCCAAATTTATCACCCAAGCATCCTCATGTAAAATGAGGACATAACTTAAAAGGATGCTGGGAATGTAACTCAGGTGTGGCAAATTTTCCACCTGCAAAACACTCAGTCATTCTTGAAGACTAATATGAAGTTGTCTTTTCATGTGTTTTAACATATAAAAACTTTTCAATTGGAATGCTAAGAAATTATTTTTTCTATCTTTTAAAAGTCTAGATATAAAAGGTTTTATTTGTCTTGGTGACATTGTTTTATACAACACACACAGGGTTAGTGGAAGCTTGCATAAATATGTGACTTAAGAACTAAACTATGATTTGATAGCATAAGGGTTTTGTGTTCAATCCTCTGTTTCATTGACTTTCCTCTTCTGGAATGTCTCTCTGCTCATTCAAAACTATGGAGGTAAAAATGCATAAATCTTTTTTAATGTCAAATATTTTCCTTTTTTTATTTCTTCTCTACCTTTGAAACAGATTATATTCCAAAATTCCTTATTGTACCCTGATCTGTGTTATGTGCATCTCGTTGTACAATGGTTTATGTGCTTGTATCTCACCGGACTCTGATATATGTTTCTCATAATCTTCAAGTCAGCTCTGTTTTGCTTCCCCTCTGCATGGCCTCCCTCCCTCCCAATAGTAGCTTTTGTTAGATTTTAGTCAGTTTTGCTTAAATGTTCTCAGGCATTGAACATGTGGGGTTGGGAGTATCTGGGCTGACATGTTCCATCAATCTAAGATACTTGAAAAGGAATGGTTAAATTGATGCCCCAAAGTTTGATTTCAGCTTTAACAATTTTTTTTGTTAGTTTAAGCAAACGGCTGGGTACAGATGTCTCAAAGTCCCCAGACATCCTCTGGGCAATTCTGCACATATTAAATAAAAATGTATTCTAAAGAGGAAAAAAAAAAGATACCCAGAGTCCAAACAGGTGCATCAAACGATGCATTTGATGAAGCTGCTAAATTCGGATTGAGAAAAATATAAGGCTTTGGTAGAAAAAAATAGAAGATGACAAACATGTGAATTGCAACAATTGCAATACTGTATGTATATAATTCTGTCTTTAGGGAACAAAGAATTATCCTAATAAATCCTGCATCTTTCTTGGTGAGAGAATTCTTCTCTAACTGTCCTTAATAGTGTTAGTTTAGAGGCAAATGATATTAAAATGGCTGAACATTTGGGAATAGCATGGCATTATTTAACATCAGAAATACTCTTACATTTAATATCTTTATAGTCATCTGCTAAAAAGGTAATCCTTTCATATGTAAAATACCTAGTAATGTGCATGCAGGGAGCAGAAGGGCTGAACAGATATTCGGTGAGCAAAGTAATGAATGGAATCCCAACCCCAAAGGGTCTAGAACAGTGCACTCAATGAATTGAATTCACTCATTATTCTGAAGGTGCATAGGATAGGCTACCTGATATTGGGCAAAAGGAAGTCCACACATGCTTCACTGACTTTGGAACATATTTATAATTTCTTTTCTCCACAGAACTAATTAAAAAAACACTTAGTGTCAGTGAATCAAACCCAACGAATATATTTTTAAAACAATGACCCCCAAATAAAATAGATTATGTTTGCCTGTTATTGTATTTGATTATCACAGAGTCATCATACATACACTGAACTCAGAAAGACAACAATGACAACAAACCTGAATCTTCTCATCCTACATCAGACTGAGAACAATTCAATATAACTGCTTATTCCTTCAAATAAGTGTTTCCATTGGCCTCCTGGGAAGGTGATATTCCAGACATTTTCTTGGTAAAACTTCTTTAGTGTTACAGTGAACTTGCTTCTCCAAATATTTTTCCTGATTTTTGTTGTTGTTGTTATAGTTTCCCTTGTCTCTTCCTCATTATTCCAAGGAATAGGTCCTCAAAGTGTTTTTATGATGAATTCTTTCTTTTTGAATTGAAAATTTTTATTTAATTAATTAATTTAGAATATTTTCCCATGGTTACATGATTCATGTTCTTTCCCTCCCCTCCTCTCCCCCGTAGACCCCCATAGCCAATGAGCAATTCCACTGTTTTTTTTTTTTATGATGAATTCTTCCTTATGATAACCCTAACTTCCATAGGATGGAACAGCTATGACCTCTGAGCAATTCATGAATCATTTTGACCATATAGTTGAATTTATTCTATCAATCTCAGTCAAATATAGGAATCCTTAAAAATACTAAGATACGGGTCAGTCTAATCAATTCACTGTGGAAAAGAAACATTAATAAGCTTGACCAAAAGTTGTGTAATTAATTGCTATTAAAATTCTAGAAAGACAGCAGTATAATGGAAAGAGAGTTGACCTCACAACTAGAAGGAAGACCTGGGTTCAGATTCTGTCTTTGACGCATATTCGTGTAACCGTGGACAATTATATATATATATATATATATATATAATCTTCTCTTAGCTTCACGTTTCTCATCTTTGAAATAAGGGGGCCCCCAAGATAACCTTAAAATTCCCTGCCTGCTGTAAATCTCTAATCTTATATTTCTTGATGCCCCAGCCAACTCTCTATGAGTTACAGAACAAGTATGGTTCTACATTGGTCAAAAAAGTTCCCTATGTGAAAGAAATCATAGATCTAGTCCAAAAAAAGACAAAACCAAAATTATTCTCAAGTGTGGCAACTCTGGCCTCTTTAAAGTAAGAGTCTTATGGACAGAGCTGAGCTATATGGCTTTGGATTCCACTGGAAGGGAACATGACTAGGACCTCATAGTTTAATTTAAAATAGTAGGCAGCTCTTCTCTAGTCACAAGAGCAACCACCACCTGGGTACTGTCTTGGCTTTCTCCTTTAGGCTGCCAGCCTATTGAGATGTTTCCTGCCTGTTTTCCACTTCTCTTCTGACTGTTGACAGACAAAATTTACTGTGCCCTTGTGTTTTCTTTGGGCCTTTTTCCTTCCCATGCCAAAGGAGATCAGCAACCTCTTGGCTTTCTTCTCATCTTGCCCTTTTCCTTGAAGTTGAGCAGAGGTCTGGCTTTGCTCATGAGCTTGGTTTCTCATTCTTATTCTATAGATGAGTCTTTAGAGATCCTGTCCCTGTTCACATCACTTTTGGAGTATGGAATTAAAGGGAACTAAGAAGCCTTCTCAATTTTGGGAGGCAAAAAAAATGGACATAAGCCTTTTTTCTTTCTTCTTTTCCCTTTTTCTGTTAGGTTGGAAAGTCCAATGACTTCCCATTTGGGGCATTCCCCCAGGGTGTTAAATAGGTTTTGATGGTACTATATTGCACTCTTCTTTCCAGGAATAACTGCGTATTTTATGTTTTTAAGGTTATTGTTAAGGTTTCTATCTTCATGATGTAGTGACCATTTCCGATAGATTTCCACATTTATTTTTGAGTTAACAATGTCAGCTGGCCCATATATTTGGGATCATGTTCACTTTTCATTAAGGAATTTTCCTTAATATTCTAGTGATTCATAGTCCTGATTAAATATCTCTCTCTTTAGACAAAATTGTATTATTTGTTTTGTGACATTCAGCTTTGTAGGCATTCGATAACTGCAGCCAGATTTAGGGGTGCAGCAGATTCAACAGCTGGTGGAAGTTTGAAATTCTTCTTTTAGCAGGAACATTAACATTAATTAACTGTGGGCTACTAGATTGGATGCATCCATCCAATTTATCTAGATCCTCCCACATTCAAATTATTCCTTTCAGTGAATTGGCAATCATATCAAAGGCTATAACAAAATCACTGTCTAATTTGTTTTATTTATTAAAGTACATGGAGAGCCTAACTAAGCACAGGGTGTCAACCAGATAGATGTTTGGCCTTATGTACCAGCAGATTAGATCGGCTCCTTCATGGTAAATTTGGAGAGACTGCCATATATCTTCTTCAGGATTCAGGCTTAGAACTGCCTATCTGGACTAAAATTCTAACCATCAAGAATTTGAACAGCAGAGACAGAATTATAATTACAGAAGCTTTGGGTTCAAATAGGGGTAATTTGATTTTCAAACCAGTCCTATGAGGTTAGTAAAAGTAGACACTAAGTCCTTTACATATATATTGTCATTTGAACTTTACAAGAATTTCATGGGCAAAATGATATTCTTTTTTGATTTACAGATGAAGAAAATGAGTCCCAGATTAATAAAGTGACTTATCTAGGGACATATAAGCCAGTGTTCAAGGAAGACTAGTGCCTCTGGGGTGAGAGTTTGCTGAGCTCTTGTCAGGGCTGCTCATCCTTTGGCGTCCACCCAGACTCCAACTCTCACCTGCGGCTCCAAGAAGCTGAAACCTGGACAGATAGGCTAAAGCAAGCTGAGAGTAGCAGCCTGGCCTCAAAACTTGCCTTCATGGCCAGTGGGAGAGATTGTTCTCATCAGATCTTTGCACCTAAGGAAGTCTTCACATGCCTGGGGCAGATATCTCCCTAACTCACTGACGAGCACTAAAAGCCATAGAAATATAAATTATTCTTATTAATAATTATGGTTTTCTGAATTAAACTTTGCTCCTGCTGCCTGCTTTTTCAAATGAGGGAACCAAGGCAGAGAAAGGTTAAATAATTTGCCCAGGTGTTATATAGTTATATAGAACTAGGTTGAAGATGGAAACCCTGGGTTTCTGATTCCTAGGTGAGGCATTGTTAACCATATTGCCCACGTTATAGAATGAGATGAATAGTTTACATGAAATAGATTGAAATCTCATCATCCAGACCCTAGGAATGGGTAATTGATTATAGGTTTTAAAGCAGTCCTAGCAGGGTGACTAGTGGCAAACAACCCCACCTATGACGTCGAAACTCTGGAAGGAAATAGGTTTTGATTCATCTTAATTTTTGAGATTATCTTTTTTTTTTTTTAAGGTTTTAAGGTTCTTTTCTCTTCCTTTTCTTTCTTTTCACTATCGAAATGCCTTGTTTTAATAAAGTATGGTGCTAGGGCCAAGAGGAGATTAAAAGACATAGTTAACTGGGGAGGAAAGATGTCATGGAAGGGTTTATATATGAAATGAGATTTGAGCAAAACTTAGGAAAGAAGCATACACTTATGAGGTGCATTCTACACTAGCAGGCACTGGACTAAACACTTTATAAATGTTATCCCATTAACTTTGGCAGAGAGGGGCAAATATTGTCTCCATTTTAATAATACTAATAATAGTTAACATCTCATAGAGTTCATATGGTAAAGGTTTTATGATTACGATCTCTTTTAATTCTTCCAACAACCCAGGAAGATTGGTGCTATTATTATCCCCATTTTAGAGTTGAGGAAACTGAGGCACACAAGAGTGGTTTGCCCAGGTTCAGAGTAAGTGTTTGAGGTTAGATTTGAACCAGGTTTTCCAGATTCCAGGTCTAAACTACCCTGAAAGATTAAAGGCTGGGGAGAATTTCAAGAGGCAAAAATGGTTGGGGTAGGGGTAGAGGAAGGATCAGTGATGCTAATTTGTTTGAAGAGAAGGCATTTTATGCATAGGGCATATGCTTGGGCATTGTGCCTCTTCAAAGTTGTAGAGACAAGACAATCTGGACATTTATGAAGACCGGTAATGTGAAATTAGAATCTGTTACCCTAAAAACTACGATTCCCAGAATCCCACTCATTTCCTGTTGTGACATGCTGATGTAGACAGGATATAAATCAGTACAGTTCCCTGTCTAGCCCTCTTTCCTTCCTGTTGGTGACTTTGGTGGAACGGGCCCTTTTGAGCAGATTAGCTTAGTCACGTGGTTCTATTTTGTCAGATAATAAACTTCATAAAAATAATACTCGAAGTATTGGACATTAATTTAATTCTTACAGTAAGTATCTCAGTTCAGTACAAACATGGTGTAGACTTGTATAGCAGTCTAACGTCCTAGATCATTGCTGTCTCCTTTGTTAGTTAAGGTGATAAAAGGCAAGCCTGGTCTACCATATATTATGAGTAGATAGAACACTAGAGTTGAATTCAAGAAGATATGAGTTCAAATCCACATCATAACACTTATTAACTGTATACCCTGGAGTCACTTTATTTCTGTCTGCTCCAGGCATAAAAGGAGATAATCATAGTACCTACTTCCCAGGGTTGTTGGGAGGATCCAATAATATAATATTTGGAAATACTTGGCCTATGGTAGGTATTAAATAAATGTTGTTTATTATTGTTGGAATTTTACTGTATAAGTTAGTTAGCAGAGCCCAGAGCTTCTTCACATTATGGAAGAATTCTCTCAATGCATTGAGAAGTCCGAGTCACAACCCAGGTGCAGAAGAATCAGAATCTCCCCCAATCAATGGAATCTTTGCTCCTCTTCTACCCTGGACAACTCAATAGAATATAATTTCTTTGAAGGCAGTAACTCTTTAGTTTAATCTAGTTTTGTCTTTGTAGCTTGAGGATGGTGCCTTTGTAAGAAGAAATTTCATGAAGGAGCTGTTAATCCCTTGTAAAGATTCTTCTTTAATAGTTTGATAAGCTTGTAACGGTGTGATTTAAATAAGATGGTAGTCATAGGAATGGACTTAAATGCCACTGCAACGATGAAAGTGCACGCATACTTCTCCTTACCTTGCTACATGCTCCAGAAGTTATGACATAAGGAAACTAGGTCCCTAACCTCATCTTGCCGTATTATAACCTGAGAAGGGAAAGGAGAAAAGGGGGAAGGGATGCCCTGGAATCTATTCTTAAAATCCATCTCATGACCATGTTTGGGACCCTGTTCAGAACCTCAGTCCATGTTTATAAAATCTACATAATCTGGAAACTGAATGTCTCAGACCACACAGACCAGGCATGTCTGCCATCCCATGGCTTGTGTATTTTGGGCTTATAAAACAAAAGTCAGATTTCTCACTCGGGATGCTGGCCCAGTTCTCTTTATTTCTTTTACCTTGCACCTACTAGGAACTTACTAAATGCTTAATAAATGATTAGTGCTAATCTGAATGAATGGGATCCCAACTCCATGGAAAAAAATCACAGTCACTCTCAAGAGGGACGGAAAGAGATGGAGTCCCAAGATCCTCTGCTGGCATGGGAATTCCCCTTTATATATGGAACCCTTTCCTCAATTCTCAAGTCTGAATCCTCTCCTGTGGCAGAATTCAGTCATTCTCACTTCTCTGGAACTAAGTAGGTCAGTCTAAAACTTGCATCACGCTTGGATCTGATGTTACATTCAGAAAATAGATTCAGGGCTAAAAGAGACCTTACTGTTTAGCTCAACCTTTTCATTTTACAAATGAGGAAACTGAGGCCTGAAGGGTTTACACAATTAACTTAAGGTCACACAGGTGGTAAGCAACAGAACAAATATTTGAATACAGACTGACTCCAAATCTGGTACTTTTTCCCAGGGTACATTTCTTCCAGAGTCTTGTCCCCAGTGAGAAACTACGGACACTTGGTCTCTGGTGGCTGATGAAGTCCCTATAACTGTGCCTGGATATCCTTCTCTAACTGTAGCTCTACAAACAGGATGCATATCAACCAGGCTTCCGCATTACCTGACTTCAGAGGGTATTGCCCTATTTATCACCGTCTCGTGGAAGGAAACAGCTTCCTCCTGGGCATGGTTTCACATGGTTTCACTCACCCTCATTCCTTTTTGATCATACTAGGCTTTCTACTCCTGGATCTTCTGCAGATCCTCAGAGACTTCTTCCCTTTTCATTGCAGATGGAGAGAACATCATCTCCCTCCCTGTGATTGCCTGCCATTTAAAAGGGCTGAAAAATCAGGAATGGCTTCAAGGAGAGGATGATGCTTAGCAATTCTAAGAGACAGAGGTGAGGAGGGAACATATTCCAGGACTAGGTAGTTTTTTTAATATTATATTCTTTTTTTAAATGCATTTATCAAAAGTCTGCTATGTGCTAGGCACTCTGCTAAATGCTTTAGGAATATTGTCTCATTTTACCCTCACCACAACCCTTTGTGATAGGTTCTGTTGTGTTCCCCATTTGACAGTTGAGGAAACTGAGGCAGAGAGCTTTTGAGTGACTTGCCCAGGGTCTGAGCCTAGATAAATTAATGTCTTACCAACGTTCACTATTGAACTCTCATTGATATTTAATTTTATAGTTATATCCAACTCTAAGGATTATAGTAGGAACAATGCTTTGTAAGTATTACATATATATGACTTCTTACTGTTTTGTGTTGTATATATCTCTCTCAGCCCCAATATAGTATAAGCTCCTAAAGAATAATGAATGCCTTTTGCCCTTCTTGTTAAAAGCCTTAAAATAGTGACTGGTGCATGGTAAGTACTTATTAAATACATGTTGACTATTTTAGTTTTGTCTTTGGATATCCTTTGCTATGTGAGTTCTTGACACAGAGTGAGGGCTTGCCTATGTAATAAATGCTGCTTGAATTACTAGTAATTTAGGTTTCCAAAATTAATGACTCTAGAAAAGAAAACTGCCCTTGGAAAGGGTAATAAGACTTTTTAAAAGAGAATCAAGTTATCGCTCTACAGTCAGAGAGGACTTGTGTGTTCAAGTTCTGTCTCTGATGCTACCTTTGCTACTCCCAAACCCTCTTCTACAAATTTCTTCTTTCCTCAACGGCTCCAATAGTCTTCCTTTCTCCCAGGTTCATGACCTTAATGTTATCTGCTACTCCTCATTTTCATTCATCTCACATATCCAATCAATCCGTTGCCAAATCGTGTCTAACTCCACAATTATTCTAGCATCCAACTCTTTCTTTCTCCTTACCCAACTACCATTTTATTCAGGTATTAATAATCCCTTGCCTGGATATTATAGGCATCTTCTGATTGGCCTCCTTACTCCAGGTCTTTTGGCAAATTACTTAGCCTTTCTGGTCGTCAGTTTCTTCATCTGTAAAATGAAGAAGTTGGACTAGTTGGCTTCTGGAGTCTTTTCCAGGTCTAGAGTTATCATCTAGTTCTCTCTGATTATGGATCATTTCTTTGCTACCTGATGAAATAATATTTGTACTCTGATTGTGAATCATCTCCTTACTGATTTATAATACAAATATTGTTGTCTTAGGGAGAGAGCTCGCTGTATACGTATTAGAAAACCCCTTCAACCAAAAGGAAATGGATAATTGTCTTTGGAAAATGGCGTGTGGAATAGGGATAACTTGGATTGTTTTTCTCTTGGATCTGTCAGGAGAAGGATGATTTTCCATGTAAACTAAGTAATGGGGAAGAGTACTTGGGTCTTTAAATAGTCTAGGGAGAACGTGAGCAACTTACTATAAGCAGGATTAGAATGGATGCTAGTACAAACTTTTAAATGCCCCTGAGCTGATGTGAGGTTTTAAATTTCACAGGAGATCTAATTATATTATCAAAGTGTTTCAGTTTCCAAAGCATTTTCATTATCTAACTTATCTTTAGAACAATTTTGGTAGTTAGCTTTGGTACCATTATACCCTTTTTATAGTCAAGGAAACTTAGACTCCTAGAGACACAGCCTAACCAGGGTTACCCTGCTAGCAAATGGCAAAGCCAGGATTAAGCACAAGTTTTTCTGGTCTCATCCCATTCCACCACATTGCCCCTCGAGTAAGAAAGAAGAGAGGAGGAAAGCTCCTTAATCTTTTAATAACACATCATTCTGGGATTCTTGTGTTTCTAGGAAGCTATCTAAATGCTTCCTTGACTGAGGATGGAGAGATGGAATAGTCATTTTTAGCTGCCATTTACAATTTTAGCTCAGGGACATTTGAGTGATTTGAATGACAAGGTGAATATCTAGGATAGAGAACAGGGATGAGGGGAAAAATTACTTTTTAGTGAGTGATGAAAATGGAACTGAATGAATACAACTTCAACTCCCTTTGTATGGCATTGGTGATTTTTACCTCAAACACTCCGTAAAAGTATTTTGAATGCAGCATAGATTTTGACTACACCAAAGACAAGGCAAAAATTTAAACAGAATGGTATTTTTATTCTACATTATGCATAATTAGGTGTTTGGTTTAAAAAACAATTTAGTCATTTTCAATTGAATTTGCATTGAAACTCAGTTATAGCTACATTAATATGTATTTTTAAAAATGCACATTCAAGTGCTCTTGAAAAAGGAAGGTTAATTCAGAGCACATTAAGCTAAATAATGAACTTAGGAAAAAAGGAATTTGCAATTTGGATTTGTAGAAACTGAGGTAAAATGTGTGATTACGGAAGTAAACAATTTGGACTAGGTTATTGGACTGTATTCAAAAGTAGTCCCTAAAGAGAATGAAAATGGGTCAATCAAGCTATTCTCACATGCTAGTACACTAATTTCCAAGCTAACAGTGAAAAACCTGGGCAATTGTCACAAAAACAAATGGAGAAATTCAGGAAGTTTTTCCCTAGGAGGAGGTAGCTAGGTTGAACAGTGGATAGAACCCTAGGCTTAGAGTAAGCAAGTCATTCAATCATGCTTGACTCTGTGACTTTGTGGATCATATACATAGCACGCCAATATTGAACATGAGATTTTCTTGGCAAAGATACTGGAGTGGTTTGCCATTTTCTTCTCCAGTGAATTAAATCAGACAGAGGCTAAAGGACTTGGCCAGAGTCACACAGCTACTAAGTTTCTGAAGCCAGATTTGAACTTACATCTTCCTGATTCTAGGCCCAGTAAGCACTGAAAATTCATCCTATCTCTTTCATATTCACTCTTTCCCTTTTGATGACTCCTCATGCTCAAATGACTCTATCCCTGAAAATAATCAAATAAAATCCTTTCCTAATATTCCCAACAGCAGATATTGTTCATCCTTTCACTGATAAAACTTTAAGAACAAGTCAATACTTGCTTACTATAAATATATAAATTAACCAATGGTCATTTATTAATTGCCTGTTCTTTGACAGATAATGTACTAGGGTTGAGAGGTACAAATACAAAAAATGAAATAGTCCCTGCCTTCAGTTTACATTCTAACCAATGGGATAAGTGCATAAATAAGTATATGTAGAATGTGAATTTTTTAGAAAATTAAATAATATTTTGACTATGCCCAAAGGGCTCTAGAACTATGTTCTCTTTGATCTAGCGATACCACTATTAGGTCTGTATCCCCAGGGTATTCTTTTAAAAAGGTAAAGCACCTACTGGTACAAAAATATTTATAGCACCTTTTTTGTGTAATGATATATTGGAAATTGAGGGAATGACCATTGATTGGGTCTAAAGAAATCATGGTATATAATCGTAATGGAATACTGTTGTGTTATAAGAAATGATGAGTGGAAGATTTCAGAAAAAAACTTGAAAGACTTACCTGAACTGAAATAAAGTGAAGTGAGAAGAACCAGAAGATCATTGTACACAGTGACAGCAATATTGTTCTGTGAATAAGTGTGAATGACCTAGTTATTCTCAGCAAGATAGCAATCTAAGACGATCCCAAGACCCATGATAAAAAAAATGCAATCTGCTTCCAGAGAAAGAAATGCTGTAGTCTGAATACAGATGACCAAAACATTCTATACTTCACTTTTTTCTTCTTTTTCTTTTTTTCTTTTTGTTCTAGATATCTTCCACCAAATGACCAATATGGAAAAACATTTTTCATGATTACATATGTAAAATCTATATCACATTGCTTACCATCTCAGAGAGGGTAAAGGAGAAAGGGAAGGAGGAAGGGAGGGAGAGAATTTGGAACACAAAAAAAAGAATGTTAAAATTGTTTTTACATGTAATTAGGGAAATATCAAATATTTAAAAAATAAAATAATGTGAAAAAATGTGTAGTTTGCAAGGGAGGATACAAATATTTGAGGGAAATGGAAGGGCTTCATGTAAAAGATGGTACTAGAGCTGAGTCTTAAATGGCACAAAGCATTCTAATCAGTCAATCAAGCATTTGCTAGAAGACTACTATGTTCCAGCCACTTTGATCATGTAGGCAATAAGTGTTTATTAAGATCTTACTTTCTGGTTGACATTGTGCTTAGTACTTAACTTTGAAACAAAAAGGAACAAAAGACAGTCCCTTGCCCTCAAGAAGTGAACAATCTAAAAGGGGAAACATGTAAACAAATATATACAAAGCAAGCTAAATACAGCACATATTAGCAAAAGGAATAAGCTAGAATTAAGAAGGGTTGAGGAAGGCTTCTGTAGAAGGTAAGATTTTTACGCAAGACTTAAAGGAAGTCAGGGAACCCAGCATGTGAAGATGAAGTAGGAGAGCATTCTGGGCACAGGGGACAGCAAGGGAGAATGCCCTGAGATAAGAGATGGAGTGTCTTCATAGAACAGCAAAGAAATCTATGTCACTGGAATGAGAAACACATGTCAGGGAGCATGGCATGAGAAGACTATAAAGGCAGGAGGGGATGAAGTGATGAAAGATTCTGAATGCCAAGCAGAGCATTTTATCTTTAATTCACTGGATTTAATCCACTGGCATTTTTTGAGTAGTGGAGTGACATAATTGAACCTGCAATTTAGGAAAATCACTTTGGTGACTGAATGAAGGATTAATTATAGTGGGAAGAGACTTGAGGCAGGAAGAACCACTAAAAGACAACCACAGTCATCCAGTAATGAAGTGATGAGGACCTGTCCCAAAATGGTGGCAGTGCCAGGCAAGAGAAGGTGAAGAGATGTTACAAAGGTGAAATCACTCTGCCTTGGTAACAGATTGGATATAGGGGAGGTAAAAGATAGCAAAGAATCCAGGATGACACCTAGTTTGTGATGGCAGAATAGTGTTGCCCTCTGGAGTAATAGTGAAGTTGGGAAGAATGTTAGGGGAAAACGATAATAAATTATAGTTAGGATATATTGAATTTAAGATGTCTACTGGAAGTGAAAGGTCTAAAAACCAGTTGGAGATATGATTTTGGAAATCAGCACTGAGGATAGGAAAGAAGAGGTAGATTTTTAGAATCCTTGGCATAGAGATGATATCCATGGCAGCTGATGAGGTTACCACCTGAAGCACTATAAGCAGGAGGTGAGAAGAGGTCCTAGGACAAAACCCTGTGGTTAGAAAGAATGATCTGGAAAAGGATATAGCAAGAATACTGAGAAGGAGTGGTCCTATAGGTAGAACTAGCAGAGAACAGTGTCCTGAAAACCTAGACAGAAGAGAGTATCAAGGAGAGAGTCATCAACAATGCCAGAGCCAATGAAGAAGTCAAAGAGAATAAGACTTAAGAAAAGTCTATTGGATTTGGTAACAAAGAAATCACTGGAAACTTTGTGGAGAGAGTGGTTTTGTTGGAAAGAAAATTGGAAGCACCGACTATAGAGGGCATTTTCAGGAAATTTAGCCACAAAGGTCAGAAGAAATATAGGATGATAATCAGGATGGAAAGATCAAGTAAGGACTTTGTGAGGATAGATGAGTCATGGATGTGTTTAGAGACAGTAAGTAAGGAGCCAGTAGAGAGAAAGAGATTAAAAATAAACAGAGTGGAGATGACAGAGGGGAGCAATCTTTTGGAAGAAGTGGGGTGGAATGGAGTAATATGAATAAAAAGAGGGGTTAGTTTTGGAACAGGGCAAGGCCACCTCTTCCTGTAAGTTAGATGTGAAGGAAGAGATGGTGGCAGAAAGTACCTGGATTATATGGGATGAAGAAGAAGGGAGAAGGGGGAACTGACACTGAATAACCTCAATTTTTTCAGATAAAATATGAAGCAAGGTTCTTATCTGAGAGGGTGGGGTGAAGGGGAACCTTGGGAGGCTTGAGGAGGGATGAAAATGTGTTTAGAAGACATGCTATGGAGAAAGAAGTAGTGAGTTGATAAGGAAACTTAAGAAGGATTGCCTAACAGTAGTGAGTGCCCAGATGAAATTATTTAAATTTGTAACAGGTCCATCAGAATAGTGGTATGATTTTCTCTGCCTTCAATCAACAGAATGTGTGGAGCTAAGGTGGGGGAAATGATCTAAGGCTGAAATTTGGTAGGGCACAATCAGCAGTATGATAAAGGGGGTCAAGGACTTAAGAGAAATGGATAGTGTTAAGTTGAACTTGTTCACCAAATGGTCAAGATGGGGAAAAGTGGAAAGAATGCTTAATTCAGGAGTGATGGCCTTGGAGAGAAATGAGGAGTAGAGAAATTGAAGATCAAATGTGGATGGAGAGAATAGTTTGGTAAGGGAAGGCAAAGGGAGAGATGGAAAACCAATAGATTATGTTCAAACAAAAAGGATTTTGGAATTGCTAAATATGGAGGTAGTCCACATATGATTGAAGATCAGAGCAAGGTATGCTCCTCTTTGTGTGTGGCTAAGGTGGGGTGGAGGAGTAGGTCATGGGAGATAAGTAATTTTGAAGAACTGAGTGGTTAGGCTGTTGAGGGAGACTCCATTTATAGGTTTAAGACCCCAAGTTTGAAGGAAGGAGTAATGGTCCACATATGAGGAAAGAAAAAATAATTGTGAGTCGGGTACTGAACTCACTTAGGAAAGAAGGAGAGTTATCTGGAGGTTGGAGACAGCAGTTAACAGGATTTTTGAGTAAACAGTTGATAAACTGCTTGAACTTCAAAGGAGAAGTGACTAAGTGAGAAAACCTGGGAGAGGCAACATGGAACAAAGTATTCTAACTCCCCTGTCTTGATCCATGAATCAAGGGGAATGAGTGAAGGTGTAGCCAACATAGAAAGAGTGGCCAGGGAGGCTATGTCATCAGCATGGAGGAAGGTTTCACCAATTGTTGGAATATCAAGGGGTGAGGATACAAATTCAAGGAATTAAATGATCTTTATTCTCCTACACTACAAAAGAGAAGACAATAATTCCATATATATATACATATATATATATACAGAACAAAAATTAAAATAATAAATACAACAAAATTAAATACAAGATGGTTTGGGAAGGAGAGCACTGGCAGATGAGATCAGGAAAAGTTTCATGTAGGTGTTCTTGTTCTTGAAGGAAGAGAAGGATTCTAAGACTTCCAGATGCTGAGAGTACATTCTTTGCTTGTGAGATGACCAAAACAAAGGAATGGTAATGGGACAAAACATAGCATAGATGATGAATGAACAGGAGACTGGTTTGATCTTGGATCATAGAGTACTGAATGGGAAATAATGTTCAACTAAGCTAGAAAGATAGTTTGGGGCCCAACTGAAATTTAAAGAATTTTAAAAGCTAAATATAATAGTTAATATTTTATCCTAGAGGCAATAGAGAACCACTGGAATTTATTGAGTAGAAGAGTGACACCGTTAGATCCATACTTAACAAAAATCACTTTAGCAGCAGTGTATATATGAGAGGAGTTGGATTAGTATTTTAAGATTACATTTCTAGAGCCAGAGGAGACCTCAAAGGCCATCTAATCCAATTTCCTTCTTTCATAGAGCAACTAAGACCCAAGGAAGTTAAGTGACTTTTCTAAGGTCACAAGAGATGTAAGGCAAAGTAGTTTGGGAGGAAGAACACTAAAATCTGGGTGAGAAACCAATTAGGATGTTATTGCCAAAATTTAGGCAACAGGTGATCAGGGCTTGAAATAAAGTGGTAGCTATGTGAGTAGAGAAAAGATTATTTTTGTTCTGTTTCAAACATCTCTGACCCCATTTGGGACTTTCTTAGCAAAGATACTGATGTAGTTTACCTTTTCCTTCTCCAGATCATTTTGTAGATGAGGAAACTGAGGGTTAAGTGACCCAGAGTCACATAGCTAGGAAGTATCTGAGGCTGGATTTGAATTCACACATTCCTGACTCTGCAGACCTGGCATTGTGCCACACAGCTAACTTCCACTCTGCCACCTACATCTGGAGTTGCATGCAAAAAGTATAGATAGCAAATGAGGGAATGTGGGAAATGAAGGAAAGTGAGGAAAGAAGAGAGTACTGGGTTCATGAATCTCAGAGCCTGGAAGAATGATGGTACTTTCAATAGAAATAGGATGGGATTTTGGGGAAAAGTTAATGATTTTATTTTGGACATGCTGAGTTTAAGATGTCTCCAGAACATCCAGTTTTCAGTGTCCATTAGGCAGTTGGTAATGCAGGACTGAAACTCAAGGGAAAAGACCAGGGCTGGATTTATTGATCTGTGAGTCATTAGCATAAAGATAATAATTAAACCTGTGGGACCATACTCCATGAGATCTCCAAGAGAGAATATGTAGAGAATAAATTTCATGGCGATCTTTGGCTGCCCAAGACATCTTACTGATGGACCACTTTCACATGTTCCTCATAAGACCTTTCCCACTTTCTCAACATCAAAATTTTGACATCCCTTGGATGCTGGGCCACCTGTTGATATGATTTTATTCATGTTTGGTCAATGAATCGTCTTCAGAATCACCACCAATTGCCTCATTTTGTAGATGAAGAAACTGAGGCCCACAGAGATTGCCCCAAACAGCATAGGAAGTTAAATGGTGGACCTAGGATTTGAACAGCAATTCTTTGTCTCCAGAGCCAATGTTCTTTCCACTTTACTACATGGTTGCCTTGCAGCTCTAGAATTTGTTAATTCTAAACATTTGTATATTAGGATGCTAATAAACTCTCATTTAAAAAAACATAGTTTGACCTCTATTGCTACTAAAATTCTATTTTTTCACATTTGGGTGCAACTTCTATATTTCAGTATTAAAAACAAAAAACATTACAAAATATTAATATTAAGTTCTGATCCTTATTCTAGGCTCTTCCAACTACTAAATCTTTTCACTTTTATGATCTCATTTTAATTAACCCCAATTAAATATCCATGCATGTAATTAGCTACCTTCATTGTATAATAGTGAAGAAACATTTTGAATCAAATTGCTTCCCTCAGTTCTGCAATTTGTTCTCCATGTATTCCTTGAAGAGAAATTTATGTAAAAATAATGGCTGCAAAGTTCCTCCATTTTAAGGCTTTAGTTTTAAGGAAAAGATTTCAAACTTCTACAAAATTAAGTCAAACAACATTTCATGAATTACCTACTTTTCAGGCACTCTGCTGAAAGTTTTTTATGAACTGTAAGAATGCAAGCCTGAGAAATTGTCCTGTAAATTCAAAGTGTGTGAATGTCTAATCCAGATAATTCAGCTTTTGAGTTTTATGACCTAAATTTGCTAAAGACTGATTATCCAGTGACTTCAGCCTCACTAGGCCTGGCCTGAATTAGATTGATCACCTGCTCAGACTCAGTACAGTTGTCTACTTTCTCTTCATACTGACTTTGCCATCCTGAGATTAAATACATGTTCTGTCATCTTTCACTTTATTTTTCATGCCAAATATAATGTTCCAATGTTCTCCCTTCTTGCTAGACTACCTGGCACAATAGGCAGCCTGCCTTTGAAAAGCTTAGCTAATGGCAGAGGGATGTCCAGTAAGGTGGCTGTTGTTTCATAGGTATGTCTATTTTCTTGTTTTGCTTCCTTTGTTGCATGGCAGCTGTTAGGTAATTTCATATTGTGGGAAGTGTCCACATCAAGCTGCTATGCATTAGTCCCATGGCTAAGTGACCCATGGAAGCAATGGTTTATATTTTGTTTGAAAGGCAATAAGGAACCACTGAAATTTCTGGATGGGTGCCAGATGGCACAGTGTTCAGAGTTCTAGACCTGGAGGCAGGAAAATTCATCTTCTAGAGTCCAAATATGGCCCTAGACACCTACTATCTGTGTGACCCTGAACAAGTCACGTGACTCTGTTTTCCTCAGTTTCCTTATCTGTAAGATGACCTGGAAAAGAAAAAGGCAAACCACTCCAGTATCTTCGCCAAGAAAACTTTGAATGGGGTCATTGAGAATTAAACATGACTAAAAAAAAATAAAAAAAACTTCTTGAATTGGGAGATTCCATGGTTCGACTACACTTTGTAAATCAAGGATAACAGATTCTAGAGATTAGGGGCTATGTTAGGTAAGTTTTTTTTAGCATCATTTGGCAATGATAACAGGGAAATGTGATTAAAAATTGAAAAATATTTAGAAAATAGACTGAATTATAGGAAATTTCCTGCATATTTGAAATTATCCTCAAAAAAAAAATCCTTCTTTGAGTCCTCATCTGGTCAAAAAGGTGACTGTGGACCTTTTGGCAGATTCCATAAGAACGGATAGGCTTAGACTACCGGTTGGAAACAGATCATATCTGCTGACCAAGGAACATCCTAGTTATGTAAGAAAAGTAAGAAAAGTGGCTCATCACTAGTAGATTGACCATGAGATGAATTCTTTGTAGCAACTCATGAAGAAGTAAAAATACAAAATGGCCCTCAGTTCTAAAGGAATCACCTTCTCTTTCTTTGGTGAAAGTGACAGATTTTTGAGAAATGGAGCAGAGCATACTGAGAATTACTCATTTTTAGGACATCTTCAATACTTGAATCCTACGATGGATTGATGATCTGTAGGAAGCTTCCTTGCAATAATGCAGATGACAAACCATTCACACATGCTTATCCTGTAATGATTCTTATCCATATCCTCCCCAAAATTCACTGTAGGTGATTCACCCAATACAATGGGCGCTTTCCTTGTGTTCTTTTGATATCTTAATATCCCACCTTCTGCAATGAGTATTTCCTTCCCTCTGAGATGACCTCCAAATTATCCTGTATATATACTTAGTCATTTACATCATGTCTCTCCCATTAATTTGTGAATTTTTTGATCACAGGAATTATTTTTGCTCTCTGTTTATATTCTCAGCATTTAGTACAGTACCTGGAACATAGTAGATGCTTTCTTGTTGACTTAACTTTTGTCTGTGTATCCTCCACCCCTAATACGGTGTTTAGTATGTGATAGTTAAAAGCAAAAACATAAACAAAATTACCTCAAATCAATATACATCAGAAAAATAAAACAATTAAATTTAAAAAAATTTAGCAACTCTACTTCTAGCTTTTTTTCCTGAGTAAATTTACAAAATTATCAAAGAAAATGTAGCTTTTGTGCCCACTGAGACCATTTAAGTGCTTTTGTCTTGGAGTTAAATAATGATTTTGAATATTCCTTATCTTCTAAGGCAGAAGAGTGGTAAGGAGTTAACTGGAGTTAAATGACTTGTCCAGGGTCAGCAGATAGAAAGTGTCTAAGACTTGATTTGAATCCAGGACCCCTGTCTCTAGGCCTGGATAGCTATCCCCTGAACCACCTAGCTGACCCTTAAATGGTGATCTTTTTTAAAAATTGACTAAACTGGAGACCTTAGGGTAAACTACAAGGTTCCTAACTTAAGTCAAGGACTTGTGCCATACCACACTACCTTTCCTACATATAATATGTCCCTTTCTGTGGAGGAATTTGGCAAACTGGGAAACGCTCTGGATTTGGACTCAGAAGACCTGAGTTCAAATTCTATCTCTTCTCTGCCATTTTCTTACTGTGTGACCTTGCCCAAGTAATTGAACCTCTCTTGTCCTCTATTTCCCCTTCAGCAAATGAAACGATTAGAGGAGATGACTTCAGGGTCAGATTCCTCATCTAAATCTAGGGTCTTACAATCCTGTGATTTCTTAGGACAGAAATAAATGTACCTTGTGCTCAGGAACACCATTTTAATAAGGAAATATAATTAGGTCTTGCTTAATGTTTTTCACTTACACTATGGACTCTCAATAATGCTTCTGTGTCCCTGATCCATTTTAAGAAATTGGCAAGGAGCCAGTGGATAGACTGACTATAGGATCCTTCAAGCTAACTCTATAGAATAAGCTAAGAGTTCAGCTACTTGGAAGTTTTGAAATGAAATTCATTTGGAAATAAGTCCCTAAATAGTTCTGAACTGTCAATCTTTCTTTCCTAGCTTTGTCTTATAGAAAGGAGCAGAGACACATATCAACTGGCTACCAAGAGATACAGAGAGTCAATCAGAAAGTACAAAGGACGACCCAGAAATAGAACCACTCTTCAGAGAAAGAAGTAAGTCACAAAGGATGCGAAGAGTATGGTAGCCATCGACCACTCCTGTGGCATTCCCAATCACTCCAAGTAGCTCATTACAGCCCCTTTAAAACTGGAGAACAGTTAATAATTCCTGGTATAATTTGAAATTGTTCCCAAACAGCTGGTAATGTTTTATGCAAAATGTCTTAGAGAATTTCTCTAAGACAAGCCCTTATTCTTTTCCTTCCTATAGTTTCCCTTTTCCTATCAGGTATGACTCAGACCATTAATCAGAAAGACATTTATTAATCAAGATATCCACTCCTGTTCCTTGTTTTGCATCAGGCAGGGATTACCCTGGATTTTGAAATTGCATTCTCACTCCAAAGTCAGTCATAAAAACACAACATACCCTCATTTGAACCAACGAAGAAATTAAAGGGAATAGGGAGGGAAGACTCCCAAAAATTGTTTTTAGAAATATAAGAAATTGCCCTTATTGTACAAGAGGCACTTGATATTGTAGGGGTTCAGGTTTGTTTCTGGGAACTTTATTTGCTTCTCTTCCATAGCATCCCATTTACTGTACAACTCTGACTTGGGGATTTCTTAGGCATTTGTACATGCATGTGTGTCTGGGACAGAGACAAAGAGGAGATGGGACAAGTTTTCATAGTTTCTAAAAGTATTTCCTGGCTGCCAGGTAGCCTGGAACAGCTAGGAAATAGAGTATTGGGCTTGGAATCAGCAAGACTCATCTTCATGAGTTCAAATATGACCTCAGACACTTACTAGCTGTGTGACCTTGGGCAAATCACTCACTTCTGTTTGCCTTAGTTTCCACTTCTGTAAAATGAGTTGGAGAAGGGGAAACAATCTTCATAAAAACCTCTGACAAAGGTTTAATTACTCAAATTTACAAAGAGCTAAATCAATTGTACAAAAAAATCAAGCCATTCTCCAATTGATAAATGAGTAAGGGACATGAACAGGCAGTTCTCAGCCAAAGAAATCAAAACTATTAATAAGCACATGAAAAAGTATTCTACATCTCTTATGATCAGAGAGATGCAAATCAAAACAACTCTGAGGTATCACCTCACACCTAGCAGATTGGCTAACATAACAGCAAAGGAAAGTAATGAATGCTGGAGGGGATGTGGCAAAGTTGGGACATTAATTCATTGCTGGTGGAGCTGTGAACTGATCCAACCATTCTGGAGGGCAATTTGGAACTATGCCCAAAGGACAATAAAAGACGGTCTGCCCTTTGATCCAGCCATAGAACTGCTGGGCTTGTACCCCAAAGAGATAATAAGGAAAAAGACTTGTACAAGAATATTCATAGCTGTGCTCTTTGTGGTGGCCAAAAATTGGAAAATGAGGGGATGCCCATCAATTGGGGAATGGCTGAACAAATTGTGGTATATGTTGGTGATGGAATACTATTGTGCTAAAAGGAATAATAAAGTGGAGGAATTCCATGGAGACTGGAACAACCTCCAGGAAGTGATGCAGAGTGAAAGGAGCAGAACCAGGAAAACATTGTACACAGAGACTGATACACTGTGGTACAATCGAAGGTAATGGACTTCTCCATTAGTGTCAATGCAGTGACCCTGAACAATCTGCTGGGATCTAAAAAACACTATCCACAAGCAGAAGATAAACTGTGGGAGTAAAAACACTGATGAAAAGCAACTGCTTGACTACAGGGGTGGAGGGGATATGACTGAGGAGAGACTCTAAATGAACGCTCTAATGCAAATACCAACAACATGGAAATGGGTTTGAATCAAGAACACATGTGATACCCAGTGGAATTGCGCATGGGCTATGGGAGAGGTGGTGGGAGGGAGGGGAGGGAAGAAAAGAAAATAACCAAATAAAAATTAAAAAGAAAATGAAATTAGCCAAAAAAAAAGATGAGTTGGAGAAGGAATGGCAGATGAGCCTGGTATCTCTGCTAAGAAAACCCCAAATGGAGTCACCAAGAATCAGACATAACTGAAAATGGCCAAACACTTGCTCAGAGGCAGAGAGAGTCCTGGGAAGGACAGCTAGAGGCTTATTTTAAACAATTCTTTCTAAGGTTATTCCTGACAATTATCCTGTGCTTGGAGGCTTGGGTTAGGGAAATGTCTGCTTAATAGATGTTTATGAATGTCAATACCAAATTCAAGAGAGAACCTAAAAGCTTTATTTCTACTGGGCTGGGGTGTTGACCTAGGTTCAAAATTTATCTCAGATTCTTATTGCCCTTTATGATAAAAAGTAATTTCTCTATGCCTCAGTTTCTTCAACTGCAAAAATGAGACAGTTGTTATATAATTATCTATAAGTTGCAAGGCCAAATTAATATTTTAAAATTATTATATTATTGATTTGTTTAAATTATATTATTATAATAATTAATTTTACAATGAATTAGCATATATAATTATTCATAATAACATTAATTTGGGGACATTAAATTATTAATATTGTATTCTACTGAATTTCTTTCTTTTAAAAAATTTAAATTAAAACTATTGTCTTGGAAGTAATACAAAGTATTACCTTTTTTTAGTTTTTTATTTTTATTTTATTTTATTTTTAACTTTTAATTTTATTTCATCAATGTAGAACATTATTCTTTGGTTACAAGAATCATATTCTTTCCCTCCCTCCCCTCCACCAACCCTTCCCGTAGCCGAAATTCAAAGTATTACTTCCAAGGCGGAAGAGTGGTAAGGGCTAGGCATTTAGGGTTGACTTGCCCAGATATGACTCCAAGACCTCCCATCTCCAGGCCTGGTTCTTTAGTCACTGAGTCATTGGGCTGCCCCCCCTAAATTATATAAATACATATTCAGTATCTGTGCTAGTTTTAAGGTAAACCAGGATCAAGTTTGACTAGCATATAGCATGAAGGAAGAAGAAATAAGAAAAAGGAACATTGGACATGAGCTGACATTCTGTCCTGAGATGAACACTTGGATGCTCCTAAAATAATTGCTAAAACCACCATTGAGAAGGTGGACAAAGCTCTCCTCCCTGCCCCCTCTGGCTCCCCCTCCCCCAAACAAAGCACCAGACTTGGGTTTTCAACTGCCTGGCATAGACAATCATCACTTTCCAACTCCAGACTGCCAAATGCACAAAGAGCAAACTTTTGTCAAAGTTCATCTTCGGGTCACCCCTCAGCAGAACCATCAATCTGGACAACCTCTGGGTAACCTCTACATGCTTCTAGACAGGAACGGGGGATCCTTTGCAGCCTCATTAGAGCATGCAGCAATTAATTTGTCTTAAATAGGAAATTAAACAGTCGTGTACAGTGTTAGTGGGGAGGTCAGAAAGTGGCTCTTGAGGTGCATTCATGAGCTAGGCTTGGGAGGTTTTCATGGGCCTGCTGGGAGGCAGACAAGATTCTGAAGAAATAGAATTGTTTAGAGGAAACATGACAAAAAACCTCATTCTCCAGATGCATAAATAAATGGAGGAGAACTCCAAACTGGGAACAAATGGCCTGGTTTGGGTTTGGTTTTTGTTGTTGTTGTTGTTGTTGTGGGTTTTTTTTTTTTGTTTTTTGTTTTTGTTTTTAACGATTCATTGGCACGCCTGTCTGTCTCTGTCTGGAGACCTACGGTGAGAACACGAGGGGAGGCTACTTCACAAGTGTGGCATATTTACCCTAAAACCTCCACACAGTTGGCCTTGAACTCACTTTTGTTTACACACTAACTCCTTCTGTGCTAGAAATTCAATGAGGAGAAAATGGGAAGAATTGCTGGATGCTGAGACTGTGTGACTGCTGTTCCTGCTATCAATTTTCCACCCTTAGAGGCAGCCACAAATTCCCAGCAAATCCCACTATTGTCCTTCAAGATTGTTTTCATTTTAATATAGGAGTTCTATCATCATCCTAAGTAATACTCAAAGGAAAGTTACAAAAAGTTTTAGAATGTTATTTATTCCTTAACCAGAAAAAGGAACCAAAAAAGTAGCTAAAGATATTTACCTTAGGAGTGGAAAATTTCAGATCTGCAAATGTTTGCAATGTATATTCTGTGCTGATTATAACATTGTAATTCACAAGTCCTAGAACACTAATTTCATAAAATTATAGCATTACGTGTACATATTAATAAGAGGTGATCAGTTTTTTTTAACATTCTTTAAAAACTTTTAAAAGATGTTAAAAAAAAGAAACTTTGTACAAAAGATGAAGATAAAATGTAGACTTAAAAAGTAGAACAGCAGGGAGAGTAAATGGAAAGGAAAAAAAGATGAGTTCTCTGCAGTGAATTGGTAAAGATAGGCACAAACGAATTGAGCTAGCTTCTTATCTTTTTTGTGCCCTGGTTCCTTTTGGCAGTCTGGCAAAGTCTAGGAATCCTGGCAGTCTAGGAACCCTTTCTAAGAATATTTTTCTTTGTTTTATTTTTAAAATCATAATTGAAGAAAGCGATGTTAGTTATAAATTTGGTGAAAAATATGTATATTTTTCCTCCATCCAAGTTCGCAGACCTCTTGAAATCTCTCTGTAGACTCCGGTTTAAGAACCTCTGCTTTGTGATGTTAAATGGAGAAAAGAAGACAATAATAATAACTAGTTAACATTTCTGTTGTGTTTACTATGGACCAAGTACTCTGCTAAGCACTTAACAATTATTATCTCATTTGGTTCTCACAAAATGTTGAGAGATTGGCACTATTATTATTGCCATTTTACAGATAAGGAAACTACGGCAAATGGAGGTTAAGTGATTTACTCAGCGTCACATAGCTAGAAAGTGTCAGAGTTTATGTAAGAATTCATATTTTTCTGATTCCAGGCTGCCACCCAAGGCAGCATTACACAAAGAAATGCAGATGGGAATAAACACAGGAAGGAGAAAACTAGAATTTACTTGAAGTTTGGGAATACTTGAAGAAATTCCACCAAGAAATCATTTAGAATCACATATTCTCCATCTATTAAAGTATTATTCTTTGCGCTTCTGAAGTCAAATTCCCACACCCTTGAAATCTATTAAATCAAGGGAGAAAAATCATGATATAGTAGAAGCAGCCCTGTTTTAGCTCAGGAAATTCATAACATCAGGCTCTGACACTGCCCTTTTTAGCTGCCCACTGACTATGGACAAGTCATCATCTTTCCTGTTCCAGTGTTCTTCCTTCATAAAATGATATAATAATATTAAAGATCATACTAATGAGTTGGAAAGAAATTAAAAGTCATGGAGTCCATTCCTTTTGCTTTAAATAGGAGGAAACAGACTCATTGAGGTGATGGGACCTGGCCAAATTCATGCAGATAAGTAGGGAGGCTGGAATCTGAAATTGGGTTTTCTGACTCCAGATTAGACCTTTTCCATGATACCATGATGCCTCTCCTTACTCCTGCCATATTATTTCAATAATGGGGTTTTTGTGAGAAAAGAACTTTGGCAATTACAAAATTTTATATAAATATGAATTATTATTAAGTGTATTCCATAGTATTTTCCCACTGGAAAAGCACACCAGATATTTAGTGTTTTCTCTGAAGTTAAAACATTTGATTTTTACATAAATACTAAGGCTGTGTTGCAATTCAAAACCCCTTGAGTTCATTGGATGGCTGGTTAAGAAAATCATTGGTGGGAAAACATAAAGAAGAATGCAAAAATAAGTGATTAGCAGCAGTGTAGGGGATTTAGAATTTAAAGATAGGAACTTTGAAGTTTAAGCTAAAAGAAAATAGATTTACCTATGACAAGGCAACATTGAATTTTGACTAGGTGAGATATGAAACTTTGGAAACCCTATGTACAATACACTCCCAAGAAAGGTTGGTTTACAAGTGACATTAAAATTGCTAATGTTCAATGCATATAGCAGCTCTTAAGATATTTCCTGCTTCCTTTACATCTCAGGGGGAGATGGGGAAAGAGGGAGAGTGGTAATGGAGGAAGGGAAAAATTAAAAACTTAATATTCTTTGAAAAGTGTTGGAATTGCTTTACATGTAATTGATTGGGGGAGGCAAATAAAATGAGATAAATATATTTCATGATCTAGAATATGTTTGGATTCTGAATTATTAAGGTAAATAAAATGTGACCATCACAGAGTCCATGAATAGTGAATTAGCTTGTTCACTATATTATTATTACTAGCAATTATGGACAAATCAAATCTGTATCAATATTTTAAGTTTGTCGGCACTGTGTCAGATACTAGATTAACTAAAATGGCCCCAAATTTGCCAGATGAGGTCATCTAGCATCAAAATTTACTGAAATCACTGAAAGCAACTATAACTTCTGGGATCAAATATAAATTCCTCTGTTTGGGAGTCAAAGCCTTTCCCAATTTGGTTCCATTATATCTTTCTAGGTTTCTAGGAGAGGAAATTCCCTCCCACAGTCTCTATTGTGGGTTTTAAAATTAATAATCAATAATTAAATATTATATTTTATAAAGTTTTATTAATAATAACTAAAACGAAAGAACTGCCTGACTTCAGCCTGGTCACAGGTCCAAGAGGCAGAAGGGAGGAGTTACAGCCACTTAAATACAATCACACAAAAATGTGGGGATGCAGGAAAATGGAATTTTGGGAAATACCAAGGGACTTCTGGGGGGGTGCAGTCCAAAGCTCAAAATCTCTCTATATATACATATATATTCCCCCTGTGATCCTATTGGGAAACCAGTTTCCCCAAAAGAACCATGGAAATATAACTTAAAAATTGCAATAATTTGTAAACAAGAGGAAAATAAAACAAAAACAATGATTACTAGGTTGACAAAAAGCCAATTTGGGGGCAGTCCCCTTTGGCATCAGAGTATACATTCAAAACAAAAGCATTTTAACCCCTCATAGTTCAAGTCACACCCTAAAGTTCACTCTGGATCTTCTGGTGCAGCATGTGGTCTCTGCAGGCATCTATCTTCATGGAGCATTCTAGATTCTGGGAGGTAGCAAGTTTCTTATCCTAAAATTGCTCAAATTTAAATCAAAGTTCAGAACAATAATTTGGTCCCCATGAGGTGAATAATAACAAACACAGGGATCACTCAGGGATGCTTGGCTGAGTTATGAGGTATATGAATCAATTTGCAAAAGAAAATCAAAAGCATGAAAAAATCAAATAAAAGAGAAAAATAACTTGAGGATATAATACAAAATGCACAAGTTTTATGTCTAAAAAAATCTAAGTAAAGGAAAAAAAAACCTATAACAGGTCCTTGAATCGGGGCCCAATTAAAATGATTCAAGAAATTATGCATTTACGCAATCAGTAGCCAGGACTATAGAAAGTTTGTCACAATACACTATGAAAGACAGAAAAAGAACTAGATTATAGGAGCCAGGTAGGAGCTAAATTTGATATACTTGGTAGAATGTGGGACAAGTTAAATATGTTAAACAGCCGCAGACCCCAAAGAAATTCAAGTCCTCTTGCCTTGGCTCAAAATTACATCAATCCCACCAGGATTGGTTGGTCTCTATGACCTTATGCTCGATTGGCACTATGCAGTTTAGTTTTGTGCTTCTTTGGCACTGTGCAATGGCTCTTTTTTTATTCTCTTGCCCTGGAATCAGACAGAATCATTAAGCAAAGTCCAATAAAATTTTTTTTAAATAATCACTGGCGTCATTTTTGTAGTCTAAAGCTTTTTGGGCATGTATTAATATTATAACAAATGTATTTTGAACCTTTGGACTTCATCCCCCCAGAAGTCCTTTAGCATTTCCCAAAATTCCATTTATACATTATGGTCCAACCACACTGTCCAGCTTGGGGCTGTTCACCCATAGCACCAACTATGCGCCTTTGCATTGACTGTCATCCATGCCTGGAATTCTCTCTTTCCTCTTCTGTTTGTCTTAGAATCCCTGGCTTCCTTCAAAACTCAGCTCAAATCTCAAATTCCACAATAGACCTTTTTCAGTCTCTCTAACTGCTAGCCCCTTGCCCTCTAAAGCTATATTCCAAAACTCTGTAGGTAGCTCATATATACACCTATGTGCATGCATATGGTAGAAAGTAAGCTCCGTGAGTCAAGGGGTTATTTTGGTTTTCCTTTGTATCAGTTCTCTGTACAGTGCTTGGTGCAGAATAAATGCTTTTCAATTAAGTTAGTTGAGGACAGCAGCATGTTTCTAGTATGAATGAGAAGACATAAGAGTGAGATGAGAGTAGATAAGAGTGCATGGGCATCACTCTGATCACATACCTTTACTAAATAGCTTTCTAACTGTCATTTAGACTTCTCTACTAGAAATACCTATTCCTTATTATAAATTAATTAACCAGCTTTCTTGTACTAATTCCCATGCCACATACATTTGAGAGATATGAATTGGTATTTCCAAGGGCCTGATCACGATCACTTTAAGACAGCTGACCTCTGAATTTAATACCTTCAGATCTGAGAGACTGAGAGAACAATTCTTGGAATAGAGAGAAGAAAAAGAAAAAAAATTTTCTTAATTGTAAGTCCATCTGATGAAATGAGAAGAGGTTTAGCTCAGCAATTAATCAGGGTAAGAAATAGGTTTTGTTTTTGTTCAGTCATTTTCCAGTCGTTTCTGATTCTTCTTGACTCCATTTGGGGTTTCCTTTGGCAAAGATAATAGTGTGCTTGGCAGTTTCCTTCTCTAGATTAATTTACAGATGAGGGAACTGAGGCAAATAGGGTTAAATAACTTATCAGTCGGTACAGATGAGATCCACAGGCCCAGCTCCCTATCTACTGTACCGTCTAGCTGCCCCAGGAGATGACCATAATTCAAAGGGAGAGGTAGCATAATTCAATAGATAGAGCACTATCCTTATAAAGATCTGATTCAAGTTCTTCCCCTGCCTAGATTTAGCTGCGGGATCATGAGCAATTTGCCTGGCTCCTCAGTAACTCTCAAAAACAGGGGTGGTTTACCTTTTGTGTGTCATAGATCCCTTGATCAGTCTGGTAAAGTCTATGGACCACTTCTCAGAATAGGGTTTTTAAATGCATAGGATAAAACACATGGAATAGAAAATCATTATATTATATTGAAATACAATCACCTATATATATATATATATATACATATATATTCAAATTCATGGACCCCAGGTTAATAATCTCTGCTTTAAAAGTACAAATTACAGTGAAAATTGTTAGTCTACATTGATGAAAAAAAGTTTAAATATTAGGAGTTATTTATAACTACAAAATCACAATTCTGTACTTAACCCAAAACAAAAAAAAAGGAAAGGAGGGAGAAAAGATAAATATGTTAGTAGAATGGCTGTTACTATATGAATTTGTGGGTTTAAAGGATTTGTTTGGATGAAATAAACTATGGGATTACGTAAAAATATCTCAGCTATATGTGCAGACAGGAGGTGATTGGACAGATGCCATGATGCTTATAACCCATTCTATTTTTATGAATGAATATATGAGCCTATTTTATGTGATTGATTGTATTTTATATTTGATTGATTTTAACTTGTTAAATATGGACTGACTTACATTTAAGTTTTATGGAAATATAATTGGATATAAATTACATTTTATTCTAATTTAAAGTGGTGATACCTTGGGCAAGCCAGCTAAAGACTGTAGCTCAGTTGGCTAGTCTATAGAATAAATGGGTTGGAGAGGATGCTCTTGAAAGTTTCTACAATTAAATTTAACAGTTCAAGAATTCAACATACATTTATAGACTATAAGCAGCAGACAAATTTATATTCCTAAGATACATCACACCCTTGCTCAAAATGCTCACTGGCTCCCTATTACTATTGGGATAAAATATAAATCTCCCATCCTTGCATTGAAAGCCCTCCTTAATCAGACTCCCACACACCTTTCCCCATATTTCCTATTTCTTCCCTTCACTTACTCTACATTTCTGCCAGCCTGAATGATGAGCTTTTCCCTTTTGGGATCATAATAAATCATAGAACTAAGAGCTGGAAGAGATCACAAAAGCCATCTAATCTAACTCCCACATTTTGCAGCTGAAGAAACTAAGGTCCTGGGAAGCTAAACATCTTGTCCAAGATCACACAGATAGTAAATGTCAGAGGTGGGTTTTGACTGAGTATTCCTATTTGTAATTCAATCTAAAACAAACAGTCCAAAAACCCCAAACCCAAAACAGCTTATTAAGCTTTTAGCATGTTCCAGGTACTGTACTACGCATTGGGGAATATAAAAGAAGGTAAAAATATTCTCTACTCTCAAGGAACTCACATTCTAATGGGTCAGATAGCATGTAAATAAATAACTATGTATAAAAGAAATACAGAATAGATGAGAGGTAATTTGGGGGGAGAAAACCCCTAGCAGCAGAAGACCAAGAAAGTCCTCCTGCAGAATATGCAATTTAACTGAATCTTGAATAAAATAAGGGAAACAACAGATGGGAGTGAGGAGGAAGAACATCCAGGAATAGAAGAGAATCAATGCTGGGTTTGTACCCCAAAGAGATAATAGGGAAAAAGACTTGTTCAAGAATATTCATAGCTATGCTCTTTATGGTGGCAAAAAATTGGAAAATGAGGGGATGCCCATCAATTGGGGAATAGCTGAACAAATTCTGGTATATGTTGGTGATGGAATAGTAGTAGTCTCTCGCTAACTGAGGATGACCATTGTCTTTGTGTGTTTTCATCTATGATAGATGAGTGTGCACAAAGACACTTGTGCGTGAAGGAGATTTAAGTGGAAAAGTCGATGCACAGAGACAGTCCCACTCTCTCGGCGTTGGAAGCCTGGGTCCAGTGGTACGAAAAGTCATTACACCTGGAGACTTCCTCAGCTGCATTGGATGGCCCTGTTGTCTTTTGTGCTCCAACACGCCTTGAGCACTCCACAGTGCTTTGCTGCGTCGCCCTCTCAGCCGTTGAACCTTCTTATTGGTTTCTTCTGCCTGTTCCACCGAAGCAGTCTTCACATGCTGGGTGAGCAAAGCCCTGGTTCACCAGGGGTCGACGACCCGATGGCTACCCTCACATGGTTTAGCTGAACTGTCGAAGCCGTTGCCCGAGGTGTGGCCGCTGCCACATGCTAGCAGCTACTAGGAGCAGCAAGGGAGAGCTGGGTGTCAGGTGGGGGTCAGAGGCTGGAGAACTGCCCTAGGAGGGCATGACAAGCCCTCCATACCAGAGATACTACCCCTCCCTGAACACCCCATACACCCCTGGTGATGGAATACTATTGTGCTAAAAGGAATAATAAAGTGGAGGAATTCCATGGAGACTGGAACAACCTCCAGGAAGTGATGCAGAGCGAGAGGACCAGAACCAGGAGAACATTGTACACAGACACTGACACACTGTGGTACAATCAAACATAATGGACTTCTCCATTAGTGTCAATGCAATGTCCCTGAACAATCTGCAGGGATCTAGGAGAAAAAACACTATCCACAAGCAGAGGACAAACTGAGGGAGTAAAAACACAGAGGAAAAGCAACTGCTTGATTACAGGGGTTGAGGGGATATGACTGAGGAGAGACTCTAAATGAACACTCTAATGCAAATACCAACAACATGGAAATGGGTTTGAATCAAAGACACATGTGATACCCAATCGGCTATGGGAGAGGTGGGGGGGGGGAGGGAAAGAAAATGATCTTTGTTTCCAATGAATAATGTTTGGAAATGACCAAATAAAATAATGTTCAAAAACAAAAAGAAATAATCAACAACTTTAGCAAAGTTGCAGTATATAAAATAAATCCACAGAAATCATCAGCATTTCTATATATTTCCAACACAACTCAGCAGCAAGAGTTAGAAAGAGATTCCATTTAAAATCACCCTAGACAATATAAAGTACTTGGCAATCTATCTACCAAGACAAACACATGAATTATATGAACACAACTATAAAACACTTTCCATACAATTAAAACAATATCTAAAGAACTGGAAAAACATTAATTACTCATGGGCAGGATGAGCTAACATGATAAAAATGACAATCCTACTCAAATTAATTTACTTATTCAGTGCCTGACCTATCAAACTGCCAAGAAACGTTTTTACTGAATTAGAAAAAAATATATAACAAAGTTCATTTGAAAGAACAAAAGATCAAGAATATCCAGGGAAATCATGAAAAAAAAATGTGAAGGATGGGGGCCTAGCAGTACCAGATCTTAAATCAGTATTATAAAGCAGTGGCCATTGAAACAATATGGTACTGGCTAAGAGACAGAAGGGAGGATCAATGGAATAGACAGGAAATGTCCTCAGCAAGACAATCTATGATAAACCCAAAGATCCCAGCTTTTGGAACAAGAACCCACTATTTGACAAAAACTGCTGGGAAAATTGGAAAACAGTATGAGAGAGATTAGGTTTAGATCAACCAAGATAAATTTAGAATGGGTGAATGATTTAAATATAAAGAAGTAAATTAAGTGAACACAGAATAGAATACCTGTCAGATCTATGGGAAAGGAAAGAATTAAGACCAAGTAAGAGGTAGAGAATATTACAAAATGTAAAATGAATAATTTTTATTACATTAAGTTAAACAAGTTTTGTACAAACAAAACCAATGCAACCAAAATGAGAAAGGAAGCAACAAATTGGGGGGGAAATCTTTATAACAAAAACCTCTGACAAAGGTCTAATTTCTCAAATTTATAAGGAGCTAAATCAATTGTACCAAAAATCAAGTCATTCCCTGATTGATAAATGGTCAAGGGACATGAATAGGCAATTTTCAGATAAAGAAATTAAAACCATCAATAAGCACATGAAAAAGTGTTCTAAATCTCTCATAATTAGAGAAATGCGAATCAAACCAACTCTGAGTTACCACCTCATATCTATCAGACTGGCCAATATGACAGCAAAGAAAAATATTAAATGTTGGAGGGGATGTTGCAAAATTGGCACACTAATGCATTGCTGGTAGAGTTGTGAATTGATCTAACCATTCTGCAAAGCAATTTGGAACTATGCCCAAAGGGCTTTAAAAGATTGCCTTCCCTTTGATCCAGCCATACAATTACTGGGTTTGTACCCCAAATAGATAATAGGGAAAAATACTTGTGCAAAAATATTGATAGCCTCTCTTTTTGTAGTGGCAAAAAAATTGGAAAATGAGGGGATGCCCTTCAGTTGGGGAATGACTGAACAAATTGTGGTATCTGATGGTGATGGAATACTATTGTGCTAAAAGGAATAATAACTGAAGGAATTCCATGTAACCTGGAAAGACCTCCAGGAATTGATACAGAGTGAAAGGAGCCAAACCAGAAGATTGTTGTAAACAGAGACTGATACACTGTGGCACAATTAAACATAACGGACTTCTTTACTAGCAGCAATGTAATGATCCAGGACAATTCTGAGGGACTTATGAGAAAGAACCCTATCCACATCCAGAGAAAGATCTGTGGGAATAGAAATGCAGAAGAAAAACATATGATTGATTATATGATTTGATGGGGAGATGATTGGGGATGTTGACTTTAAATGATCACTCCATTGCAAAAATTAATAATATGGAATTAGGTTTTGAACAATGATACATGTAAAAACCAGTGGAATTGCTCTTTGGTTCCAGGAGGAAGGGAGGAGGGAAAGGAAAGTATATGAATTATGTAACCATGGAAAAAATTCTTAATTAATTAATTAAAAAATTTTAAAATAAAGATACCTCTTACTCTTAAAAAAAAAAAAAGCTATTTCAATAGCCCAGGTGAGACCTGCATAAATGTTGAAGATAGGTGAATGGGGATATATAGAAGAAATTGTGCATCTAGAAATAATGAGATTTAACAGTTGTTTGGATTCATGGGATGAATGAGAGTGAGGAATTAAGGATGTCAATGAGGTTGAGAGTATGGGTTGCCTGGGAAGATGCTGGTACCCTTCACAGTAATAAGGAAGTTTAGAAGAGGAGACAATTTGAAGGGAAAACAAATGACACCAAAACCATCACACTGTCTCCTGTGCCATGCTGATTTAGTAAATACTTCTGTCTTAGTATTTTTGAACCCTGTCCCTCATGTATGAAATAATTTCTTTCCCCATCTTTGTTTCTTAAAACCACTAGCTTTTTTCAAGACAGTTCAATTGCTTCTGCTGCTTAGAGTAGTTACTCTTTGCATATTCTGTGCTCTAGAACTTTTTGTCAGCCGATGAAACCTGTAGACCCTTTCCCACCATGTTTTTAAATGCACACGATAAAATATATGAGATCCCCTGAAATCAACTATAAAGAAATATAGTTGTTAATCTGTTTAAAAATAAGGTTTGTGGACCCTGTGACTTTTAGGAAGCACTTCCTGACGTCCCCATTCATTAGTAACTTCTCTGTTCTAGAGTGACCATACTAATTTTGCACATATTTAAACTTTTTGAGGAGACACTATTTGATTTTTGCCCTATTTTTGCCTTTTTATGTCACCTAAAATTATCTTTATAGTGTTTTTTAAATATAAGTTTAGTATAATTTTAAAAACACTGTTTTGAAATGAATATATAAATCATATTATAGCATGGGTGATGATTTCACATTAGGCAATGGGCAATCCATTTTCCTTCTCCTTTATCTCTCCCCTTCCCTTTCACCCAATTTGATGAATTCTAACTTAAAGGATATAAAGTGCTTTTTGGAGACCTACTTGGACCTGTTTGCTAAGGGAAAGACTTTAAGAGTTTTGTATAGGGTAGGCATTTAATAAATGTTTTTCTGAATTAGTAAAATTAGAATTACAAAGATGAATAAGACAAGGTCTCTGTTCCCCAAAAACCTTATTCTAGAGGTCATGATGTTAAAGGTTTAGACTTAGAAGGTTCCTGGGAGATCAAAGTCCAACTCCTTCATTTTTAAGAGAAAGCAACTGAGGGTCAGAGTTTTAAGTGTCTTGTCTAGGTTCACACAGATCTATAATCATTCACTGTTGGAGGCAGAATTCCAATCTAGGTCTTTCTGATTTTCTACAGATCTAGTACTCTGTTCATGATAAATATTGCCCTTCATAATCAATGAGCATTTATATTAGTAATCAGCTCTGTCAGGCACTGTGCTGGCTGGTAACACAAAGAAAGAAATGAAATCATTCCCACCCTCAAAGAGTTTCATTCCTTTGAGATAAACAAAATGACCAAAAAATTAGTTGATCAATTAAACTTTTTAATGTGTAAGTCATAAGACAGACAGCCATAGCTCCTACAGCCTTAATGTCCAGATGGGCCATGTCATGGCCATTTTGTTCTTATTTAGAGGCATGGCCCTTAGTGTGACTGGAACAACATAAGCAATCATCAATCATTTCTTTTAGCATTAAATTCTGACTTTAGGAGCAATGTTGTGAGCAGCCTCATTTTCAGACACAAATGATAGTAGGCACTCAATCAGTGTAGCTGCTATTGCAGAACATTTTAAAGAAATAATTTAAATTCTCAGGTAAAAAAATGGAAATGTAGAGGAGAGGAAAGAATGAATTAAAATCTAGATCCTAGAATCAAATTTCCTTTGATTTTTAAATTAACGTATCCAAATCATATCATATATTTGTTAAGGATGGAGTGAGAAAAAACCAAACAACTTTACTATGGGAAAATTAAAAATAAGAACAAAAAGCATAACTAGAAATGAAACATTATCTGTAATTCTAAGTGGTAAAAGAAAAAATAAATTCCCCAAGTAACAAGAAGAATCGCTGATTCATTGATTAGACAGCAGAAGCAGCAATAATGTCATAGTCTGAAATATTAAAACATAAGACTAAAAATTCCCCATAAATAAAATGAAGTTAATATTTAATTTTATTTGAAAATGTAATTGGATAGAAAGTTGCAGACACTTTTTGTCCATAGAGAGCATTGTAAATCATCAGGGTTTTAAAATTTGGTTATTTGGCTTGTAGATAAAAAATAAAATTAAAAAAATATTATCTTATTGAAGGATTTATCTTTTTGAGCATTATTAGTCATCTAGATCATAAGATTATAATAATAAACTATTGTGGCCTATAATAAATCTTTTTTTTTAATCTTTACCTTCCATCTTGGAATCAATACTGTGTATTGGTTCCAAGGCAGAAGAGTGGTAAGAGCTAGGCATGGGAGTCAAGGTTCTTGCCCAGGGTCAAACACCTGGGAAGTGTCTGAGGCCAGATTTGAACCCACTTCTTCCCATCTCTAGGCCTGGCTCTCAATCCACTGAGCTACCCAACTGCCCCTGACTATAATAAATCTTGCTATAAACAAGGCACTGAATATGACACAAGAAACCAGAATCTTCATGTTGAAAGGAACTTCAGAAGCAATATTGTCTAGGTCATACCTCTAATTATTGTTACATCTTGTATATCACCAAGGGTTTATTAGGATCTCTTTTATAATCAGTCCTATGATATATGGTTCTATAACATGGATTCCAGAGGATTTCATTAGTGAGGATTTCAATACCCTCTTTATATTCTTCTGACGTTCTTTATCTTAAATGATATGTTAGGAGTGCAATACGTTTAAGGGAGAAAAATATTGTTGGAAAAAAAAGCAGATCTGTGATTGCATGGGTAGAGCTTTGGACTTGGAGTTAAGAAAACCCGAGTTTTCTACTCTACCATTAGATACTTGGATTTCCCTAAAACTAAGTGAATTCGAGCATGCTTATTTATGGTGTACCACCAACATATGATTTTATTCCCTTGACATCTGGGAGGCATAATCCCCCTCCCTGTTTGCACCATCTTGGTCTCTGGGGAGGGAATGGGCAATCGATTTATAGTTTGGTTAATTTCTTATAGAGGACAGTCTCAGTCTCTGGGCTCAAGCCCCAGGTATCCTGACTTGCTAAAGGATGGCTTGCTACATTACTCTGCCTTCAATTGTGGCTCCAAGATTGCCATGACTTGGACTCTCAGGTTCCATGGGGATACCTTCTGACACCTGAAACAAAGTTGGACAAACAATATACAACAGAAATAAACATTTCCAGGCCCATTTCTCAGAGCCAATGTAAAAGACAGGGAGCAGGGGATGGAAAGGCCTTCCTCTCTTACTGGTTCATTTCATGGCATCCATGCTCAGTGGACACAACAAATAAGAGTTATTTAGAAGAGGTTTAAAAAAGAGGATTATAGAAAAGAGTACAGTCAAAAGGGGAGTCATTAGCTCAGAGCCCTTAATTTTTAAGATACAAAAGTTGATCAAAGGAGGCTCCCCTCAGGTAGAGAATGAAGAGGCTACCATTTTAGGTAATTAAGTCGTACTCCAAAGGCTTCTTGGGGCACCTCCATTAGCCAAATTGGTCTTCCTCAGACCTTCTCAGGGTTACAATAGTATAACTGTGTCAGATTAATTTGTTGTGGGATTAGGGAGGAACTGGAATTTCATTGATTTAAAGAGCTTTCTATCCAAGGCTGTTATGGTTGTTATTTCTTTGATATTACAAAATGTAGACTTCATTTCAGAAGGATATATCCTAAATGCCATCCTGACAACTACATATCAGCAATGTATTTTCATTCTATTTTATGACCATTGAATTTTAAACCAACCTTTTCTTTCATCATCTTTAATACACAAAATTATCATTATCTTTTTCTCAAGAGAACTAGAGTTTTTTTTTTTTAAAAGTGATTTACAATTCTTAATTTAAAAAATTTTAGACTTATGGTTTCATAGTAAAAGAAACTCCCGGTGAGGAAACGCCTCCTGCCAATGCAGATTAGCAATTTATAGTCTTAAAGAATTGCCTGGGCCACTGAGGAGTTAAATGACTTGCCTAGGATTATATAATTAGTTCTGTGAAAGGAGAACCATAAACCTAAATATACCTAACTTTGAGGAGAACTCTATCTATTCTACTGAAAAACTGTAATTTTCAAAATGCAACCACTTCTGTTCTCCCCTTTTTGTACAGGTCTGAGCCAACTCATTTTACATTTGCAGTGATTGTCCAGGGAGTATGCACTTGTATTCGTGTGTACATATGTGTGTATACATGTAATGGGTCTGTGTTATATCTATGTATATTGTACATATGTGTATGTCCATGGCAATATAGATAACAGTATAGTCTATTTAATATGTAGTATAGAGTTTGTCTATCCCTGTGTGTCCAGCAGCATTTATGCGTGTCTAGCAGTATGTATATGAATGGAATATATATAGCATGCTATAGCTAATTCTCTCTCTATTCATATACACTTCTTATATAATATAATATACCCTAAGTAGTATGTTATTGCCCTAGATACACACGTACATTGTAGTTCATATTCATGCGTTTATAGACCACATACACATATATACTGCTGCTCACACATACATACGACTATGCCTATAGACTGATATACAAACTCTGTAGGTTGTCTTATCAATGACCTGTTATAATATAGATAGTAGATATTCTTCATCCAATTGTTTTTCCCTCCCTGTAGAGTTAGGTTGAATTCTATTAACAACTGAGGTTTTTATTTTAGCAGGGAGAAGGCAGAGGAGGAACAGTTTGGAAGTGACAGCTGCTAGAGTAGTGACTTCCTGTAGGAGGTTGGTCTCTTCCTGTCTGGAAGGGTGGAGGAAAGGTGGGTTTGTCAGAGCTCATCTACCTCAACCTGACTGTGGAAAAGGAGTAAATCCCTAAATCATCTTTGGAGGTTCTCTGTTTGAGTGGGAAACATCTAGAAAAGGATCTGACCATACCTGCTATGCTTTCCAGAAGGGTTTTATCAAAAAATTCTGTCAGATTGGCCTGAGGTTTTAACTCAGGGGGCAGACTGCCTGGAGTGAACTTAAGCTGGTTGGGATCAATCAGAATGGTTTGGGAAATAGCTGTTGAACTACATCAAATCAGCTACTGAGGGTCATTAAGATAGGCAGCTTAGTTAGCTTTGGGAAACACCTATAGAGAAATAAGGAGCTGGTAAGTTAGCTGGAAGACCAGAAGGCTTCCTCTTGCAAGGAGTATAGAATTATGGGAAACTGGCTAGATCCCTTAGAGTTGATCCTTACTTTGTATCCCCTCTTATAATAAAAGAGATATTATTTTTTATATATCAGTTGTCTCCAAGGCATTTGCACATCTGACCCAGTGAGAGAAAGTGATTCTTGAAACTTGAAACTAACTGGAGGTTAGAATACCCAGAAATTATGGCTGGGTATTCAGGAAAATTCCTAAGTGGAAAATACTCTATCAATTCTGGATCTGAGTCTCCCTATTTATATCTCCTTTTTGCCATATATTTTGAGGGATATTAAAAACTCTGACAGGCACAAGATATACTTTGCTAGAGGAGAGCCTTCAAAGCAGGTTTTTCATCCTCACCTTATGCCATTTCCCCCACCACATTTCCCCAAAACTCTTCCATAGAAAACCTAGTGACCTCCTCTATTCTTTTAATATTGTGTGCATATAATTGTAGCACTTAGGATGTCCATCTCTTAAGCCTCCCTTTCTCAAAATAACTTCAGCATAAAAGGTCAATCAGCTTTCAATTCATTAAGAAGTTCTATAAGACCATTAAAAAGATGGTTAGAGAAAGAAGATGAGTAATGATTCCAAAGAGCTAGTATGCTGCCAAGACAAATACAGGAACTATATGTTCCCGACTATAAAAATACTTTTTACACAAAGAAAGTCAAACCTAAAAAACTGAAAAAAAACATTAATTGCTCACACAGTTAAGCCAAACCAATACAATAAAAATGATACTTCTTCCTAAATTCATTTACTTATTTACAGCTATACCAGCCAAAGTACTCCAAAATTATTTCATAAAGCTATAAAACATAACAAACTTTATCTGGAAGACCAAAAGACCTAGAATTTTTAAGAGAATTAATGAAAAAAATGTGAAGGAAGGTGGTTAGCTATACCAGATTTCAAACTGTATTATAAAGTGGAAGCCATCATTCTGGTACTGTCTAAGAAGTAGAAAGTGGAGGACTATTGGAATAGAGTAAGCACTCAATATGCAATTGTAAATAACTACAATAACCTACTTTGAGTTTGACAAACTCAAAGATACAAGCATTTGGAAGAAGAAATCTTTATCTGACAAAAACTGCTGAAAAACAGTATGGCAGAAAGTAGGCATAGACCAATATCATATGCCATATACCAAAGTAAAGTCAAAATAGATATATGATTTAGAAATAAAGGGTAATACCATGAACAAATTAGAGAATCACAAAATAGTTTACCTGTCATATATCCATATACTATGGATAAAGGAAGAATTTTAACTCAATACCATGATGACCAACTGTGAATAACTTAACTATTACCAACAAGGCAAGGATCCAGGACAATTCCAAGGGACTCATGACAAAAAGGATATCGACTGCCATAGAAAGAACAGATGGAATCCAAATGCAGATTGAAAGATATCATTCCTCATTTTATTTCCTCTGTGAATTTTTCTCTAGTGAAGGTAATATATGTTGTATTTTACAACATGATGAACCTAGAAATATCTTTCATATCATAATATGTATATAATCTATATCATATTACTTGTTTTCTTGAGGAGGGGGAAAAGGAGAGAGGGAGGGAGAAAACCTGTATTGCAAAATGTTGGAAAATGAATATTTAAAATTGTGTTGATATAATTAGGATACAATTTTTTTTAAAAGAGGATAGATGAAGTTTTCATCATCTTCATCATCAATATCAATATCACCAACATGCCATGCTGTACTGACATATTCTTTTTTTTTGATAGGACTTCTAAACTTGCTGTAAATTTAACAAAACACTTAATAAAGTATCTCTTATTTTTTTTAAAAGATGAAGAGATTGTCCATCAAATAAAGAATGGCTGAATAAATTATGGCATATGTTGGCAAAGGAATATTATTGTGCTGAAAGGAATAAAGAAATGGAGGCATTCCATGTGAACTGGAATGACCTCCAGGAATTGATGCAGAGTGAGAGGAGCAGAACCAGGAGAACACTGTACCCAGAGACTGATACACTGTGGTACAACTGAATGTAATAGACTTTTCTACCAGTAGAAATGAAATGATCCAGAACAATCCAGAGGAACTCAAGAGAAAGAATGATATCCACGTACAGAGAAAGAACTGTGGAACCATAAATGCATTAGAAAAATATATGATCAACCATGTAGCTTGATAGGGATGTGATTAGGGTTTTGATGTTAAAGGATCCCTCCATTGCAAATATAAATAATATGGAAATAGGTGTTGAACAATGATTCATGTATAACCCAGTGGAACTGCTTGTTGGCTTTGGGAGGAGGGGAGGACAAAGTGTAGGAGGAGAATCATGAATCATGTAACCATGGAAAAATATTCTAAATAGAAATTTTAAAAAAGAAAAGATGAAGAGAGATGGATTAGATCAGATATACAATTACAATGATTTAGACCTGGTTGGTTAGTAGTTGTTTATCATTTAGCATCTTCTTTTCTATTTTTCTCCTCCTCCTTTTTCTCCTCCACTGTGTTTTTTCCCTTGTTCTTGTTGTTCTTCTATCAGTTGGGAAGCTATCTTGGGAAGCTATGTTAACTCTTTTTTGCTATCAGGATATTTCCTAGAAAATTTAAACAATGATCCTATCTATATTAAAAGGGAAGAATTGGCCATCACTCAAAATATTTCTTTCTAAATTTCCCTTGGGATTTGTTAAGACAGTACTGTGAGGAACAAGATTATTATTTCTTTGTTCCCTTTACCAACAGGATTTTTAAAAAGGGTTGAAATAAATCAAGGTGACCAACTCTTTCACTTCTCTCTAATTTTGCCTTAAAATACTGACAATGCCAGTAGCTATCTGAACAGTGATTCTGAAGCCTAAGAAAACATAAGCATATACAAATTTAAAAGAATTAACTACAATGTTTTCCAAACATATAGGGAAACCTCCTTTTGATAAAACAGTCTGAGCAAATAAATTTCTTATTTCATATTGTCCCTTTAGGTTTTGAAACTATGAACCTGTAATCCTACAAGCACATCTTGAAAATAAAATTAAAATGATTAATGAAATGTAATTGCTACATTCACTGATATGGGATTGTAAATTTAGAGATGGAAGGGATCCTCAACATTATCTAATCTCTTTTCCTAATTTTATAGGTAAAGTACCTCTCCCAAAGTTATTTAGGTAGAAGTAGTGAAACCAAAAGCCCAAAGATGAAGACGAAAATACACTTTGCTGATATTTGGTACTGGAATTTTTAACCTCTAATCTAGGAGTGATGGAAAGGTGTGGAGCAATGTACCAGCTCCCAACCTATGGGCTCTGCCTTCAGGAGCCTTCATATTGAAGACAACTTGGGCTCCAGGCTGACCTTGTGCTAGATGGAGTTCAGGGGAAGGAATGAATTTAACTGATCAGTATGGAGTATGCTACAAGGTAGCATATTTTCTTCCTCTGATAGAGGGTCCTCACCTTCATCCCTTTACTGCCCAAGAGATTCATTGATCAGGTTAAGAGCCAAATTGGTGTAACAACAGGCAAAGAAGAATCATTTCTCCCTGGAACCACCATATCCAGAGGACTGGCAACAATTCCCCCTTCTTTAGTGTTCAGTCAGAGTAAATTCCCATTTTTTTTTGTTGACTTTGTTGCTTTGTTGACTTCTGTTGACTTTGATTTTAAATTAGTTTTCCCCGAAAAAAGGAAATGCATTTATTTGTACTTGAAAATATCCGATAAGTTTGGTCATAAGGGAATGTAGGGTGGGGAGAGTGGAGGAAAGGGAGCAGTTTAGGAAATTGTGCTCTATTGACTACCAGGGAGTTTCTTAAGCTAAGAAAGAATCAGTCCCAAATAACCCTGGCATTTATAATAGAATGAAAGTTTCTTTGGGACCTAGGATTTTGCTGAGGATTTCTCTGATGTCATAAACCCAAAGCAGTAACTTGGGTTGTTTATTTCTAGGAATCTAGAGATGTTCATAAAAACATCATTGAAAAATTGCTTATAAACTATTTGGACTGAATACTTGTGTGGGAATTTTATTTTGTGCAAAAATGGTCTTCATACATTAAAAATTATGAGTTTTTCATATTTTTTCCTTTCCTATACAAAGAAAGAGAATATGTATTTTTCCCTGTCACCCAAAATGTAAGTCACCCACTTTAAAATGGGCATGGAAGGAGAAAAAAACTGTTTGAATAGCATTTTATTTGCCTTGGATCACATTTCAAAGGGCATGACACCAGTAACATGATGGCTTTCCCTCAGTGTTATTAGGCCACACCGGGAAATAACCATCAAATTCTGACTGAGATAAACTACTGAAAGATTGTCTTTCCATATCCAGCTGTCAAGTCAAGCATCTTTATTTACCTTTTGAATCTTCCTTGGGGAAGCCAGAGTGGGTGATGCGAGTGCAGCTTTTGAGAAAGAATAAATCTGACATACCCTTTCTGCCATGTCCTAAGGTTCATGTATTTTGGTAATTATAAAATAGATCTTTGGGATACCTCCTTTACTCATGAAACCATGATCTTCCTAAAAACTGTAGGGAATACTTTCAGAATATTAACTAATGTTTGTTTCCCTTTTAGGCAGACAAGTCAACAGTTACAGACTGATTATTTCAAATACTAGGACATATTATACAAAGGACATGTTAAAATATAATCCTGGTCCTCAAAGAACTTGCAGTAAAGTAGCAGTAGGCACAGTAATCACGCAAAAACATAAACAAAGTGATCTTTTAAATTAACACACCTATCTACTATTGGCCAAGCAAAAATACTTTAGTAAATACCTACTATAGGCAGAGCATTATAAAAAAAATGAAAGATGGAAAAAAAGAAATACAGAAAGAAAAAGGAAAAATAAAACCATACTCCCTGATTCTGAGGAACTTAAAGTAGATACTTAGCAAACATAATCCAAGACAATTTTTAAAAAACCAACATAATTTACCATTTCCTCCATATAGGTAAGAATTTGGAACTGTTCACTCTATGGATTTTATCCATCACTTACATTTCCTTCTCTCCTGCTTTATGGAATGCCTTCCTTCCTCCATTTCCTTTCCTCTTTTGTTTTATTGTTGAATTCATCATAAATCCTATCTTCCATTCCCCTAGTCACTTAGTCCTTCCTCTCTAAGGTTGTTTTCCTTCTACGATTTATCTATTGTGGATTGGTGTTCAATTGTTCAGTCATGTGTGATTCTTCATAACCCCGAGGACCATACTGTTTGTTCATGGAGTTTTCTTGACAAAGATACTAGAGTGGTTTTGCATTGCCTTCTCTTGTGGATTAAGGAAAACAGAGGTTAAGTGACTTGCCCAGGACCACACAGTTAGTAAGTGTCTGAGGTCAGATTTGAACTCAAGTTTTCCTGTCTCCAGACCCAGTTCCCTATCCACTGAGCCACTTAGCTGACCCTATTGAATGTGTATATACCTATTTATTTATATGCTGTCTTCTCCAATAGTATGTAAGCTCTTTGAGAGTAAAGGCTATTTGTATCTTTCTTTGTTTTCTCAGTGATTAGTATAGTATAGTACCTGGCGTTTCTCTTTTTGTTTTCTTATGCTAAGCTCTCACTAAGTGCTTCTTGATTTATTGAATGATTTTAAAAAATGGTGAACATGTAGAACTCAAGTCTGGACTTCTATGCTTTTGTATTGCCCACATTTCTCTTCTGACTTCAACTGAATTTATTTACCTCAATTGAACCATGAAGAACAGATGTACAAGTCCTAGAAAAGTAAACCAAATGACTAATTATCTCATGAATTTCATCTATATGTCAGAATAAGCCTAGTCTCTCTTCTCAGTACAAGCCTATAAAATGCTTGAACAGAGCTATCATGTCTTCTTGATGACTTTTCTGTTCTACGTCAAACATCCTCAGTCCCCAGTACTCCAGATGTGATCTGACCAAGGCCATGTGCAATTGGATTGCTACTTCCCTTTACTGGAAATCTTGACTTCTCTTGCTATCAGAAACTGTTGCCTTTTTGGATAATATCATAATGTTTAGTCATAATGATTAAAAAGCCCCAGATATTCTTAAAATGAATGTCTGTTTAGAAATGCCTTCTCTTTTTTTGTATTTGTTATGTATAAGGCATTGACTTTATCTTTATCCCTTTTAATTTTTATTTTATTAGATTCTACCCAATGCTTTAGTCTGTCAAAATCCTTATGGAGTTTAATTCTCATTTGGTGTGTTTACTATGCTTCTCAATATTTGATAAGATTGTTGTCTATGCATCAAATCTAATCTTTTTTTCTGCATTATTTTTTCCAAAGAACCTTTTTTATTTTTTAATTGAAATTTTTTATTTAATTAATTAATGTAGAACATTTTTCCATGGTTCCATGATTCATGTTCTTTCCCTTCCCTCCTTCCCCCACCCCAGTCAATGTGCAATTCCACTGAGTTTTATATGTGTCATTGATCAAGACCTATTTCCATATTATTGATAATTGCACTAGGGTGATTGTTTAGGGTCTATATCCCTTATCATATCCCCATCAACCCATGTGATCAAGCTGTAATTCTTCTTCTGTGTTTCTACTCCCACAGTTCTTCTCAAATCTAATCATTGATAAAAATGGAATATAATATAGGGCCAACCCAGATTTTTGGAGTACTGCACTGGAAATGAGCTAACCTATCCAAGTTTACAAGGTAACAAAAAACAAAAAAAAAACAAAGAGTCTAGCTAATTCAATTAATTATGACTGTATCTTGCTATCATGTAGGCCACAACTCTCCTAAATAAAAGAATACTCTTTCTAATTTTATTTCACATGAGAGGATTAGGCAAAAATCAGCTTCTTATAATTTTTGTGATTGCTACATACCAGTTAGGTTGTGAGTAGTGCGAATAACAAATCCCTTGAAGTGGTTGTATGAATTTATGGACTGGAGACATTTATTATATTTTTTATAATTATAACTTTAAACAGCAAAAAAACTCATACATGCTACCACTTTAGAGAATTCATTAGCACTGATTGGGACTTAGCTGTAGGATAGTGAAAATTTCAATTGCTAGCAATGAAGAGTTCCTATGTAGTTGGAATTCCAAACTAGGTCTCCTCCTCAGCCACTCTCCAAAATTCACAAAGGAAGAGAGATTTTGAGTGCAATTGTGACCTTCCAAATAGGAAGGTAGGAGCAAACTGCAGCTGAAAGTGGGAATTGGGGTGCAGTTTCAGATATTCTTAGCAAAACTCTTAGTGTGTCTTGTTATTCTCTTTGAAAACTACTGATCTCTAAGTTTCCTTCCAATTCCCAATCCTTATCTTTATTTCTTGAGTTTATGAATTGTTTGAAGTCATTAGAAAGCCAAAGTCAAAACTAAAAAGAAGACTGATAATTTTTCAGTATTATGTTAGCAGAGGTACCTATGATATCTGCAAGTAACTCTATAGTCTTTTGATTGAATGATGCTTAAATCCAAAGAATGAATGAATAAAAAAAATTAAGTGCTTGCTTTGTGTAAAACATTGTACTAAATGCCAGAGATATGAATAGAAAGGCATGATAATTTGGTCTCCAGATGCTCACATTCTAATAGGAGAATACCATACATTAAAAGATTTTGGTTACAAATCAGATGGAAAGGACCCATGATCCTTAGGGTGTAATTGAGAAGCCAATGGCAATAGATTTTCTTTAGTGTCAGTTCCTTTAAAATATCATAATTAATTATTCAACAATGCCAGGGAATTTGGTGGTGAGAACTTTCTTTTCTGGATCTTTAATAGTGTAGCTACTGAGAAGGTGAGGTCAGAACACCTGGAGAGGAAGTTGCCAAGTTTCATGCCACAAGGAGATAGTTACGAGAGTTGTCAAATGATTGCTTCATTCATTATCAAAGCTAATTCGTTTGCATAAAATTTATAAAATTGTCACTATTTTCATACAACATGCATGAAATTTTAAAAGCATCAGAGAGCAACACCACATAGTTAAGAGCTAACCTTGAATCCAGAAAGAACTGAATTCTGACACAATATTGACTGTATAACCCCAGGCAAGTCACTTAACTTTTCAGTATTCCAAGCAATTCTCTAAGAATATAACTTGAAGAAAAGGTGCTGACCTACATTGGAAGAGGGAGCTTCTTCACCTGGGAATTCTTTATAACAGTGAAATGACAGGTCTGGTCTCTATTGTTTCCCTTTCCTAATCCACTTAACTTAAGTTAAGTCTTAGAATCAAAATTCAAACTCAGGTGTTCTGATTCCAAGACAAGAGATATCATTATGCTTCTCATTAAAGTTTCCCAGATCTTCTCATTCTCAACTTGAAGTCTCATGGCACCAAGAATTTTTCATTTTCCCTACCATTCCTTCCTGATGATCTTGTCCACTGGAATGCTCTCTCTTGCCCAGCACCGTCTGGGAGGTAATTAATCGGGACTGTCCTCCTCTTGATATTCATTGGTTCTGGTGGTCCTCCTATAACTCTATGTTAGTAACCATTATATTACATTACCATTATATTGAATATTACAAAATAAATTATAACTAAAAATACCTCATTGTGACTTGACCCTGAATTCTTGACAGCTCTGTGAGCAAATCACAAGTTTTGGCAGGTTTTATCAAGTTGGAAAGACCCTGAGTACAATCCTAGCAACAGATCGTCTGCTTCTGTAGCGAAGTACAAAACAGTTCATACTGTGTTGGCAGGCTACTTAGTGATGAAATGTTTGGCCTTGGCAACCAATAAAGTAAAAATGCAAAATGGCTCTTGGTCTCCGAGAACCCCTTCTGCTTCTACAAAGACAGGTACTAGGGAGAGACAAAAGGGGCAGAGTGAGCTAAGAAAAAAATTCCTTAAAAGTAGAGAGAGTTTCTGCTCTATGTATTTGTATTTCCAACACCTACTAATGTGCCTGGCATGTGGGAGCAGCTCAATAAATACTTGTTAATTGATTGGTATTCCAACTGTAAGAACCTTGTCTAGGAGCTAACAATTAAAGACATTAGGGGGAAATCTAAATTGTATCCTTTTTTTAAAAAAAATAACCCATACCTTCTGTCTTAGAATAGATACTATGTATTGATTCTAAGGCAGAAGAGTAGTGAGGGCTAGGCAATGGGATTTAAGTGACTTGCCCAGGGTCACACAACTAGGAAGTATCTGAGGCCAGATTTGAACCTAGGACCTCCCGACTCTATCCACAAGCTGCCCAGCTACCCCAAGAATTATATTATTGTTGAAGAACTATCTATAGAGTAAGCCCAAAGACAAACAGAAGGTAAATGGAAAGATGACTCCAAAGTTCTTCTTGGAAAGAGAGGTAAAGGAATTGGTTAAGTTCGTTCTATCAAGCAGTTAATTTTAACAAGAAAAAATATTTCATGGCACATTTGGTAATTTTGAATTTTAGTTCTAATAATAAAGCTTTGCAAGATGATCACCATGAAGCTAATTAGTGCTCAAGTAAGGAGGAAAAAAATCTATTAGGAACAAATTAAGGTGAAACATAAATACTAAGTGACTTTAATGCAAAGTTGGACATAGGGAAGAGTAGTAAGAAAAAATATTTGGACAATATAATTTAGAACTAAGAAATGAAAGATATGGTCATGACATAGTAAAATTTAATTTCCTTCTTTCTCAATGTGACCACTTTAGTCTTCTTGGCTGCTATATCAACTTGAGCTGGCAATTCACTAAAATGCCCAGATCTTTTTCAGATGAATGGTCATCTAGCTATGCTTTTCTCAATGTGTACATGAAAATTCAATATTTTGAACCCATGTTTGAAAATATGCCCATATACCTATAAATCTTTGTTCTATACTTTTAGGAGCTTCTTGAATCCTTACTGATATCTAGGGTATTAGATATCTCTTTAAACTTCCTATCATCCATAAAATTGATAAGCATGGCATCTTGATCTATATTGGAATCACTGATAAAAAAAAACAGTTAAAGAGCACAGGACCAAGTATAGATTCTGGTATGCTTTCCTTGAGAACCCTTTTTTAGTTGACATTGGGTTGCTTCTATTGATCTTGAATTCTTTGTCCTACAGCCTTCTTATTCTACCCTCGGTATTCTGGATTTCTCTCTCATAAGTATATCTTCTTTATACATAATACATCTTTTATGTATACTTTTATATTCACATATCCTCCTCTAGAACTATAAGTGAAGTGTGAGTTTTATTCCATCACGTCTCAGTGATAATTGAGGTCAGAGTTGACTTTTAGTCTTTGGACCCTTTGTCCATCTTGCTTAATCCCTATCTTGATGGATTTATTTGTAGATATCTTCATCCATGAGTCTTATAACTTGCTCTTTTCTTGGGTTTTATATCCTGTTAACTTCTAGCATTATAACTGTGATTTTTCTCTATATATTTTGATTATTTTCTACAGTACCTAGGTTAATGGATATATGTAGGCAGTTTTCACCTTCTTTCTTTACAATTCAGAGTCCTTTTATATATCATATCTTATATATTTTATTTGCAATACTCCAGAAAATAATTCTTACTATTCATTGTTAAGTTATATTTTGTACCATGTTCCAAAAGTCCAAAAACCATTTTGACATGCCATTTATGTACTGTCATTGGTTATAGAGGTTGAGGAGGAAAAAATCTATTAAGAACAAATTAAGGTGGAACATAATTATCTATCTTTGCTTTTCTTTTATTTAGCTTCATTTCAGCATTCTAGTTTTCTTGAAGTTTTTTGGTATCTTGAATTGTCATGCACTGTGTCAGCAGTCTCTCCCAGATTTTTGTCTTCTATAATTTTAATAAGAATTACCTTCATATAAGCCACTAATAAAGTTAAACTGCACAAGACCAAGGAAAGGTCTCTCTAACTCTCCATGCTTGACCTTACCTATCCTTCTGCCATGCTGTCCTGCCTCTGTTGATTCTGAATCTTCTGAAGCTGACATCCAGGAACCATTGCTTGGGAGAGTTAAACCATTTGGCTTTGGGACTCCTGCTTTGGGTCTGAACAGTTCTCCTTGGGGAGTGAATGAGCACAAAATTTCTTAGCCCACTGTATCTAATACGTTTCAAATCCCCCACCAAGGTGAGTTTGAGATCTTCTTACTCTCCACCTTGCTATTTTATGTATTCACCATCTCTCTACTTCTTGTTCTGGGAATGGTAATGCAAGAGATACATCTGTGGCTTTTGAAAATAGTGTGTGAATTGACTACTTAACTCACCATCCCTATTCCCTCCCAGATTAAAACATTTTTCCCTTGCTACATACTTCCCTATATACAAAAATATATATTCTTCCCTTATTATAATGTAAGTTCATTCAGGACAGGGGGCATCTTTTTTTTGCACTTAAATAAAATGAAATATATATACATACATACATACATACATACCTACATATACAATCCCTTTCATGATCTGAGTGTCATAAACATATTAGTTATTATTTGTTTTCCCAGTGCTTGGCACAATATAAACACAATATTTTGCATTCATTCATTTGTAAAAGCCACAGCCCTCAACACCAATTAATATAATTGATAAGATTGTCTATTTTGATACATTTATCAAGTGAGTACCCTATTTGATTGAGTTCCTAGACACCTTTATTGAATCAGACAATCTTTAAGGGTATAATATAATTTTTATTCTATGTGGAAGAAGAGAAGTACTTGAACTAATGAGTTAGTTAGTTAATGAGTTAAGAGCAAATGGTTACCTATAGGAAATGCCTTCTGGTTGATTGAAGAGGACCAGTCATACCCCATGGGTCTTGGGAAAACAATAAGCCAGTTTAGAATCCATCATTATAATAATAGATAATCTTAGTTCTAGGGGTGCTCCAGCCAAGCCCTTAGAGGAAATCACTTGGAGAGGAGGCGAGCTCATCTATTCTCTACTCCCCAGATCAGAGAATGAAACATCAGAAGAAATGAACTTCTCAATGGCATCATTATCAATATATCTAGAGGTGCAGTACCAGTGTCTTCATCAGGATCTGAGCAGAGTAACACATATCACTAATTGAGAATTTCACAAAAGAAGCAAAGGATTTCCAGAAAATAGAAGCTTCTAACATGTACTTTATAAGCTTGATTCCCCTTTCCAAGAGAACCTTGCATGCGCAAAGGGAAACTTTTGGTGGGTTGATTTCAGTAGCAATTATTCTTACTATAATATATTAGTAAATACCCTTTTCTAAAATGTAATTAACTTTGGTTGGCTTCTTGATACCAACTGATTAATCAAGATTGATTAGCATCCTGAAGGAGAGCTCCTAAATAATAATATTATATAACCCCAACTCTTTAGGTTTTCTTCTAGAATTCTAATCTAAAAAAATGTAGTTAGCTACCCATTGGGACCCCACCTGCTAATCTATTGGGGGTTGGGGAAGTAGCCCCCAAATGGACACATTTGCTAATTACTGATCTTCTAAGTTGATATCACTTCATTATTTACTGTTCTTGACTATTCAACTAATTTTAAATTCTTAACTTTGTTAATATTTAAACCACAGAATTTTTGTCTCATCCACAAATATAACATGAAATAATTTGTCAAATACTTTGTTGAAATATATCTAAACTATGTCTTCAACTTTCTCCTGATCTACAAATTTAGTTACTCTATCAAAATATCACCTTGACTTGCCCTTGATTAAACTATGTCTTGGCAATCACTGCTTTATGTGTTCTATTCCTTCCCACCCCCCCACCCCTAACAAATTGAAGTAAAGCTCTCCAGTTTATTATTGTCAAGGTACATTCTTTTACTTTTTTACAAATGGCTCAACATTAATAGTGTATGGAGCCACTATCATTCCTTATAGTCTTTTGAAGATAACCAACAGTGAATTCACAACCACATTTGCTACCTTTTTTGATGCCTTATAATGAACTTTGTCAAACTCTGATGGCTTGACCTCAAGTGAGACTAGATGATTTCATCTCCTAATTTGAATTAGGTAGCTCCATCTCTGTTAACTTTTTGTTCTATTCTTCCCAGTGCAAAGTTCAAACAAAAGCAAAATAAGAAATGAATAGTTTATTTCTTTTCTGTGTCAAATGTTAACATCATTGCATTCTGATATTAGAATGAATAACTGTTTCCATTACAATAAACAGAATGAAAGAGTTTTATAAAGTAAGAAAAATATTGGATTTGAATATGGATTTGAATCCCTAATGGCAGCCATACTTTTTAACCATGTGACTTTGGAGAAGTCATTTTCCCTCTCTGGACACATCTCAACATAAATGAGTGACTGGATTGGCTTACATAATCTTTAAGACTTGTTATTGTTTTATGTTATGTGATTTTATAAAATCACATTTTGCAATATGGTACTATGGTCTATTTCAAATGATAATTTCTGAATTGAACCAGGAATAGAATATTTTCTAGAATATGTATAAAAATCAGAGGACTAATTATTCCTCTGAGAGAAAGAATAGTATCTGATTTATGACTTTCTTTTCATTTCACTGTATCATCTTAAACTCTTCCTCCTCCAAGTCATGTCATTCAGTGAAACTTGTCTTGATGTTCCTTGAATAAGATACTCCATCTTCCAAATCTGGACATTTTCACTAGATAGCCCCCATGCATGGAATGCTTTTCCTCCTCATCTCCACTTGATTTGCCTGAATTCTTTCAAGTCTTGACTAATATCCTGTTTTCTATAAGAATGCTTTCCCAATCTCCTTTCATTCTTCTGCCTTCTCTTTGTTGATTATTTCTATTTTATCTTGTATTTGGCTTCATTGTACACAGTCATTTGCCTGTTGTCTCCCACAATAGAACTAACTCCTTGAGAGCAAGAATGGCTCTCTTTTGCCTTTCTTTGTATACCCATAACTTAGCAAAGTGCCTGGCACATAGTACGTAATAAACATCTATTGACTAATTAATGCATGCATAGTTTAGAACTTTCAAAGTCAAGGGGAAAATGAAGACATGGATGGTTAGAAATGGAATCAAGTTTTGTGCCAACTTATATGTATTCTATGATTTGGCTCCCAAGTTCTACTGCTCTTATCCATTGTATTCATGGCAAATATTTCGATTATTATAATTCCAGCAACCTTTTTAAACCACATAATACATGCAAACAGTCTATACTAATCTTCAGAGAGAATACAATGATAAATCAAACATATATACTCCCCTCATAGGTTGTCCACTTTTTAGCTATATGACATAGAGAAAGTCATTTGACTTATTTGCCTTAGTTTCCTCATATGTAAAATGGGAATAATAATAGTAGTACCCATCTCCCAGGCTTATTATGAGGGTCAGATAAAAATATCATTTGCAAAGCACTTTGCAAATATTAAAGCAATAAAACTGTGTTTTTTTATGATGATGATTACTATTGCTAATACTATTATTATAAATTAGTCTTATCATAACTATTACCTTTATTATTATTATTATTATTATTATTATTATTATTACATGGACCTTGCTTATTTCAATACTTCAAGGATCTATGATTTTATCCATATGGTTACTACTTCCAGTGATATAGATTGAAACTTTACTAGGCTTTGGCAGAAAATTTTAGCAGTTGTTATGGCCAAAAACAACTTGTCAGCTAGTGAGTAGTTCTCTAAATTTAGCTTAGCTAAATAGAATTCATTTGTTTTTACTAGATTTTGTATTTTTATCCAAATACTAAGGCTACTTCCAGCTATGATAAGGCATTAAATTAGAACTTTTCTGAAGTTATCTAGAGGTAGAGATAAAATATGGACATAAGATAGGTTGTGAATGATTAGGAGAGGTAATGTTAGCACAATCAGGGAGGCAGGGCTGTTGAGCTATGGAGAACATTAGTTGTGGCCAGTGTGCTGAATAGCAATTCAGATTTTCTAACTGAAACTTCCCGTACATAGTAGGGGAAAAAACAGGAACATCAAGAATCTCTAAATAAGAGCTTCTAAAAAAAATCTTATTCTATGGCTGCAGAAGTGTATTAACAGGAGTAAGAACAAGGCAACCACATGAAATGTCTTCGTGGCTAAACTCTGTAGTTCCAGAGGGTTGGGGGAATGAGGTCTAGTGTTCCTTTTTGCCTGTCTCTTTGTATCTGTGTTTGTGTTCTCTTGTCTTGTCTAGGTCTCTGGGGGACATCATGTGCTTGAGGCTGAGCTGCAGGCTAAATTTCTCTAGCTGTTTGGGATGTCTTGAGAAGCAGACAATATGATCTGAAATGGATTTTTTTCACTGTCTTTTTCACCTTGTTATTACAGTCAATCAATTTTGAAATCAGTCCATCTAGAAAATCTGGGGCTAGCAGTCAGTCAGGGTATATTCAGGAAAAGAGTAATTAGTTCAGTTTATAATGGGAAATAACTCTAGTGGTATTTGAGAAAGCAAATAATAATAAGAAAGTTAGCTTGTTGGTTAGCGAGTGGTGGCATTGTGTGAGATCATAGCTTAAGTATCTTAGAGGATAGTCTGGCTAAAGCTAAATGAGTCATTTCTTCAACAATGTATTTACATTTGGTCACAAACTCATGAAGTACAGAGAGAATCTGAGTACCCTCTTCTCTATCTATTTCACTGCTTACCCTTTCAATCTTTAAAATCCAGTTAAAGAGAAAACATACTTATATTAAAGAATAAAAAATGTTACCCTCTTTAACATCACAGATTCCTTCTTACTCTCCGATCTGAGATGCTAAGGAGCAATGCAGAAAAGAATATGATTGTCAGAATAAGTGGCATGAATAACAAATGTTAAAAGTGACTTGTTTATCTTTGAATCTTTATTATTGTTATTTATATATAATATTTTTCATTTTTACATTATTTATATATAATGTTATATATAATAAATAAATATTTATTACATAAGTATTATTATCTTTAGCTCCAAAATTCAGAGTGAGTCAATAAAAGCACATTGTTTTAGTTTGTTGGAATCTTTACAAATCTTGATTCTCTCACTGAATATTTTAATAATTCCTCCAAATTTTGTTATCCAAAAGTTTTATTAGCATGTCAAATGTCTTTATTAAGTTCATCTTAAAAATGAAAAGGAACAAGGACAGAGTTTGGGGGACATTCTATTATTGGTGAAATTGGAAGAATGCTGAATTTAGAGTAAGAGATAAAGGTTTAAATCATGGCTCTGCTACTTATTTCTTGTGTCACTCTTGGTAAATTACTTCCTTTCTCTGTTCTGAATCCTCATTTGTAAAGTAAAAGGTTTGACTAAAGTAATCTGCATAAGGTTCCTTCATTATTCTATGGTATTTTAAGGAGATATTTGAAGTTTTAGTGTTTTTCCTCCCATATCCAATTAGTTATCTCAAATTCTCAGCTTAGTACTTTCCCTCCTCATCTAACACTTCTCTCCCAGGTGAGGCAGTCCTGTCAAACTGGATGGTACTTTCTGATCTCCTACCTTCCTTCTTTCATGTGCCTTATGCCTAGAATTCCCACTTCCTGTCATCTCTCCTCTCATATTATGTATCCAGGGAATATGAAGATTTTACAATTGACATGGAATAGGATAGACATTTCCAGATCCATTCAACACTTTTCAGTCTTGCTCTAGAGTGGGAATTGAATGTTCTATGGTTGCCATAATGAGAATTACTAAACTCAGGAAATAGCAGGAATTTTGAAAGTTTCAATTACTAATTGTTTTTCTTGCTTAAGTTTGAATCACAAAAAAGTCAAAGTAGTCCTTGAGGCTATGGGCTAAAAGAGAAGATAACTCTCCTCTCCAGTAGACTTAGCTACATTGCTTTTTAGGACCAGTGAATGGCAGCAAAGCCCAACAGTACACTATAGTGCGTGGATGACAATTTCAGGGGAGAAACAAATAGCAATATTGGAAGCAGAGGGGGCTTCTAACTGGGATGTAGCCATAATATCTGGAATTGCATGGGCCATCTGTGTTCCTTACATATTATAGGGAGGCATCAACATGAAATCTAGAAATCCACAAACTTGTAACCTAGAAAGATTAAATGAATCCCAGTTTACTTACCTTAAGTGTGAAGGCCTCAGGTTTGAACTTGTCACATGAGAGTTCCTCCTTGAAGGAAAGTCCTACTTTACTGAGTCTTAGACTAACAATAAACTAAATTTCATCCCAAAGGTTTTGCCCCTTTAGGCCAAAGCCTTCTACCAAGGTGGACCAGCCCTTGCTGTGTCTTTCCCTTTTGTGTCCATTGTAAAGCATTAGCCCATCACTGTTATTCCTGTCTGGAACTCCTCATTTTCCTTTATTACCATTGTAAAGTCAATCAACTGTACCTCTCATCTGTAAGATTTAAAAGAGTGAAGCTATAAACTGTGGCATCTAAAAGAGTGGATGCCATAAACTGTTAGAGTTAAAATGGTTGGAAGATATAAATTGTGATAGATATAAGAGTGGGTGAGTAAATTGTGACCTCAGGAAATATGTTTTCACCACAGTGTCTCTCGAAAATCAAATATTTAAGGTAGTCACCAGGGAAATATTCCCAATTATGAATATACCCAAGTCAACTGGGTTTTATAGAGATTTTAATTAATAATACAATGAGGAATCAAAGAAAGAGAGAAAGAGTAAGAAAGGTATAAGTATGAAGGGCCTTAAGCCAACATGGTCTAGACCTGAGTCTTAAGAGAGAGATCAGTCAGTCCTTAATCATTCACCACAAGATCTGTCCAAGCAAGGATTCTAGTGACAGAATCTCCCCAGAGGGAGTTCCAGCCAGAATCAGCCTCCCTTGAAAGACCTCCTTAGAGATTATCTCTCAAGAGCCTGTATATCTCAAGAGCTCTCTCCAAGAGATTGTCCTCAAAAGATTTTTTCTTTTCCTTATATAGGGAATTTTTTCCTTTGTCACCTCCCCTAAATTCTTACATCTACCAATCACAGTAGATGTTTTCCAAAGGACAGCCCATTCTGAATTCACAGCTGAGTTGATTAGAATCTCTGAGTAAGTTTCTTACCTTTTTGTCCTGGCAAGTTTACAAGTTGCCTGACCTTTAATAGGTACTTAGCACCCCATTGTATTAATTCTAAAAATAGGCATGACTTAAAGAACTTTTTGCCTCATTATAAGTATGGGTTTAAGTACTTTCATTGTTCAGCAAGGAGTTCTCTCCCCTAAAGCAGTCCTAAGTACAGTGGAGTAGAGGTCCTCCCATTTCTGATCCAAGTAGAGTTCTCACATTTTAGATGGGGAATATTCCCTAATAGAGAGTTGTTCCAATGGAGAATTCCCCAATGGGGAATTTTTTAACATTCACAAGTCTGAGAAATTTCAAGATTCACACATCATCAGCCCCCAAGTTTCACCTAGAAAATTATTTAAGCTCCCCCACTTTAATGGCTCCTCAGAATCATCCAATCTAGTGCTGGTTGGCTTTCCCAGAGGTCAGTGTCCAGAGCAACCAGAGTTCAATCCTTGGACTCTGAGTAGGCATGTGGCATGCAGCTCCATGTAGAGACCTACTATGGCACTGAACCCCTTTCCTTGATTAAAGGGTGAATTTTTAAAATTTATTTTTTTATTTGGTCAATTTCAAACATTATTCCTTGGTTACAAAAATCATTTTCTATTCCTCCCTTCCCATCCCCCAGCCATTCCTGTAGTCGATAGGCAATTCCACTGGGTATTACATGTGTCCTTGATCAGAACCTATTTCCATATTGTTGGTGTTTACATTAGGATGTTCATTTAGAGTCTACATCCCCAATCATCTCCCCTCAAACCATGTAATGAAGCAGTTGTTTTTCTTTGGTGTTTTTACTCCCACAGTGTTTCCTCTGAATGTGGACAGTGTTCTTTCTTGCAGATTCCTCCAAGTTGTTCAGGATCACTGCATTACCACCAATGGAGAAGTTCATTACCTTCGATTGTACCACAATGTATCAGTCTCTGTGTACAATGTTTTCCTGGTTCTGCTCCTCTCGCTCTACATCACTTCCTGGAGGTCGTTCCAGTCTCCATGGAATTCCTCCACTTTATTATTCCTTTTAGCACAATAGTATTCCATCACCAACATATACCACAATTTGTTCAGTCATTCCCCAATTGAAGGGCATCACCTCATTTTCCAATTTTTTGCCATCACAAAGAGCACAGCTATGAATATTCTTGTACAAGTCTTTTTCCTTATGATCTCTTTGGGGTACAAACCTAGCAGTGCTATGGCCAGATTTAAAGGGTGATTTTTGACTATTTAATAGTTCTGTGTTTTTCAAAGTCAAGAGAGGTTAAACAGAAGGGATCTAACTAACTAACTAACTAACTAACTAACTAACTATACACATACACACACACACACACACATATATATATAACCAGCTATTTCTAAAATTATTTTAATTGAATTTTAATTAATTAATTAATTATATTAATTTAATTTATATTTAATAATTTATTAATCATTATTAATTAATAATTTTTATTAGCTAAAGGGACAAGGGAATGGAAAGCGAATCAGAGAGTAACTTATTTCTCACCCACCCAGATATTAAAACCTTAGCCTTTCTAAATAACCTTAACCTAACCAAATAAAAGGGTAATTAAAGATGAAGGGGAGTTAGTAAAGTCTACAGAACCCATATTCACACAACACCAGAGTCCTTGGTTGGGTCACAAAGCAGTCTCAAGATGAATCCTCACTGTCCACCAGGGTGGGGGGAATCATTCACTCAACCTCTCCTAAAAGATGATCCAATTCCCAGGCAGTTCCAAAGTTGATTTCCTTCAGAGAAACACTTCCACAGGCACTCTCTGTCTGCTTCCCAGAGAGAGTCAGTTGCCAGTTTTCCAACTGCCTTAAAATGCTGACCCAGTCCTTGCTCTGTGGAATCTTGGTTTGAAGGCTGTCAGTTAGCCTTGCTAAATTCCTTTGCTACAATATGAAGTCTTTTTTTTTAGCTTTGTTCTTTCTCCTATAAGAGGTGGGAATCTGCAGGTGTGCCCCTATATGTATGAGCAGTTTTCCTTATTACATATTTTTTCTGTCTTAAATATCTTTAGTTTTGATATTTATTTAGTCTAGGAAAGTGATTATTAAGAATATATGAGCTATAGTGGTTTTTTTTTAAACCCTTACCTTCCATCTTGGAATCAATACTGTGTATTGGTTCCAAAGCAGAAGAGTGGTAAAGACTAGGCAATGGGGGTCAAGTGACTTGTCCAGAGTCATACAGCTGGGAAGTGTCTGAGGTCAGATGTGAACCTAGGTCTTCCTGTCTCTAGGCCTGGCTCTCAATCCACTGAGATACCCAGCTGCCCTCATGAGCTATAGTTTTGAGTAGAAATTGACCACTCAAACAAAGTATTTTGAAGCTCAAGTAGCTATTTAGATGAATCTACAAGTGAGGGGACCCTGGATTATATAAATCTTTATAGCTTTTTATGCTGTTATTCTATTCTACATTCTAGTTATTAAATAAAGATTTCATAATATTCAATATTTGAATGTTATATTCCCATTATTAGATTGGAAACTCCATGAATTAGAAAGATGTGTCTTAATTAGCTTTGTATGTGCTCAAACACCTCATACATTTCTAAGCATGTAAGCATTCAAGAATATGAAAAAATGTAGTGTATTCTTTATAAGAGAAGCAAAACAATTTCTCTTTGTCTATGCTCTCCCCCTTGCCAATCTTACCTATTTCCATGATGACATATCTTGAGTGACAACAGGCAAATCAGTTAACCTCCCTATGTCTCCTTTTCTTCATCTGTAAAATGAGATTATATGAGATGGCATCTAAAGTCTCTTCCAGATCTAAAACTATGATCTTATGATCCTAAGCAAAAAATAGTGTTTTAGGAAGATTTATCTGGTTGCAAAATTCATGACAGACTGAAATTGGTAGAGACCACAGACAGGATAAGTATTTGGAGGGAACTGCAGTAGTCTAAGTAATGAAGACATAGACATGGGAATGGAAATGAAGGGACTGATATAAAATATATTTCAAGGAAAACTAGACAAGACTTCATAACAGGGCACTGAATGAAAGTTTAAAAAAGTACTACAAAGTTTTAAGCTAGAATATCTAGGACAATAAAAGGTATCAATAATGTGAGAAGGGGTTTGATTTGGGTAAAAGAATGAGAAAACTAGTTTTGATATGGTGAGCTTAACTTGATAGCATAACATCCAAAAGAAAAGTTCAAGTAGATAATTGGAGATAGAGCACTGGATCTCAGTGATGGATTAGAGAAGGAGATACAAATTTGAGCATCATCAAGATTGACATTATAGTCTGAGTCGCAAGAAAGGATCATTTTACTGAGGAAAAGAGTTTTGAAAATAAAGAATATAGAGAAAGAACATATTATTGAGATGGTTATATAACTAAAAAAACCAGGAAAAGAACATTAAAAATTCCCAAATAAACACCAAATTAGAAATCCTAAATATTAAAGGCAAGATCAATAGATTTGAATATAAGAAAACCATTGAATTAATAAATACATCTAGGATTTGGTTTTGTGGGAAAATCAACAAAATAGATAAACTATTGGTTAATATTTTAAAAGGGAGATGGAAGAAAACCAAATCACTAGCATTAAAGATGAAAAGGATGAATATAATATGGAATGGAGATGAAATTAAAGCAATTATTAGTGGTTATTTTTCTCAATTATATGCCAACAAATTTAACAAGGTAAGTGAAATGGACGAATACTTACAAAAATATAAACTAGCTAGACTAAAAGAGGAGGAAATAGAATATCTAAAAAAACTATTAAAAAATTAAATTGAACAGGCTAAAAAAAGCATCAAGGCCAGATGGATTCACCAATGAATTCTATCAAACATTTAAAGATTATTTAATTCCAATATTAAATAAACTATTTGAAATAATATGTAAAGAAGTTTTATCAAATTCCTTTTATAAAACAAATAAGGTGCTAAGACCTAAACCAGACAAAATTATAGACCAATTTCATTAATGAATATGGATACAAAAATCCTAAATAAAATGCTAGCTAGGAGAATATAGCAGTACATCACAAAGATTATATACCAAGAATGTAGGTATGGTTTAATATAAGGAAAACTTTTGACATAATTTATTGTATTAATAACAAAACCAATAAAATCATATGATTATTTTAATAGATGCAGAAAAAATCATTGATAAAATATAATACTCATTACCATTAAAATCACTGGAAAGCATAGATATAATTGTAGCTTTTCTTAAAATGACATGAAGTATCTACTTAAAACCATCAGCAAATATTATTTGTAATTGGGATAACTGGAAGTCTTCCCAATAAGAACAAGGAGAAAAGAAGACAAAGACTGAATAGTCAAAGAGAGGAAGAATATGAAGAAATTACATTTTTGCAAAAAGCAACAAGAAGGAGAGTAAACTTTAGAATCCACTGTTATGGATGGATAAAGTAGAATGCTAGAAGAAAAAACACTGGATTTGAATTTGAATCAACATAGATTTTCTAAAGTGAAATTTCAATAGAGTGGTGGATTTTTGAAGGGGTGGGTCAAAACTTCCTCACTAAAGAATTCATTTGGATTTTGACTTATAGGTTTTATGCCAGAAGACTTCTCAGAAAGCATCTAATTTAACTCCTTTATTTTACAGATGATGAAATTCTGGCCCAAGGAGATCAGGTTTGCTTGTGGTCATTTTGGCATTACAAGGAGTAACTTTCAAATTTGGAATTTGAACCTAGATTAGAGCCAATTCTTTTACCACTATCCTATGCTGCCTCCGAAAAGCCTTTGGTACAGTATCTAAAGAGAAGGCAATTTTAGTATCTGTCAAGTTCTTTTAATAATTGACAAATCCTATAAAAGTCAGTGAGTCTCTCTCACTTGAATATTAATTCAAGTAACTACTTTGAAAATCTATTGCCATCTGATTATTATAGACCCCCCTCTATGGAGAAGGATTTTTAAAAAATTTCTTTTAAATCATGGGGATCAAAAACTTTCTTCAGTACCAAATGGATACATAATTTCATCAACGTGGGCATATCCTGAGCATACATGGGTATTTGAAGTCATACTTTTATATATGTGTATATATGTATATACATTTATGTGTATGTGTGGATCATATATAGTATATAGTTTAAATCTCTCTTCATATCTCTCTCTCTGTCTCTCTATTAAGAACCTTTGAGTACTTGGGGTCACCTCTAAATCATGACTAAATGTCAGAATAAGACTTTAGTGAAAGATCAGAAACTTGTCAAAGACAATGATTCTAAATTTTCTCATAAATTTTGTGTAAATGGATTTTTTTGCAATTTTCTTTTCTTTTTTATTAATTTTTCTTTTTTCCAGATTATATGTTAATACTATTTTCAATATTCACTTTCTCATATTTGCCGTGCATGTTCTTTTCCTCCCTCCAACTCTGCCCATGCCCCAAGAAGGCAGATATTACAATATAGGTTGAACATACCATCAGACAAAGCATATTTCCATATTCATCATGTTGTGAAGGAAGATACCTATCACTTCACTAGATAAAAATTAATGGAGAAAATAAAGTGAAGAATGGGTTGCTTCGAGCTGCATTCAGACTCCATCAGTTCCTGCTTTAGGAGTGCATACCTTTTTTGTCGTTAGTCCTGGATTCTTGCATTGCTGAAAAATAAAGTTTTTCAAGGTGATCACTATGCTTTATTGCTATTACTGTGTACAGTGTTCTCCTGGTTCTATTCCCTTCACTTTACATCATGTCATATAAATCTTTCCAGATTTTCTTTGTGATCATCTCATTTGTCATTTCTCATGGCTCAATAATATTCCATTATAATCATATACCACAACTTTTTCAATTATTCCCTAATTGATGGGCATCCCTTCAATTTCCAGTTCTTTGCCAGCACAAAAAGAGCACCTATAAGTATTTTTGTACAAGTCAGTCCTTTACCTCTTCTTTGATATCACTCTTTGAGATTGACATTTCTTGCAATTTTCAGTGCTAATATGTGATTGAAATAGTTAAGAAATTTAAGGTATTGTTTTAAAATAAATTGTGTTATGCCACAAATTTTCTCTAATAAATTTCCTAATGTGGATATGTCAATATGAAAAAAAACAGTCCTTAAATCATAAAGTTTGTCCAGAAAGCCACACGTGATTAACATGTCCTGGTAGCAAAGAGAGGAACAAAAGGTAGTGCATAGACAACAAAGCAGCAAGTTTGAAATACTTTTTGAAAATGAGGTTTGACAGGGAAAATAAAGTTGGAGAAAACTTGGAGGATAACTGCAAAATCAAGTGAGAGGTTTCTCCCAAGATTCAGGAGTCCTAGGCAAGTTTGAAGATGGAGGTAAAGAGCCTGTGGAGATGGAGAGATAGAAAGCATTATAGAAGGAGGGGAAAGAAGTATAGTGTGGAGGCGGCAGTGCTAGAAAAGATAAAGTCGTCTTTTGCTCAGAAACCAAAGGAAATCAATCAACCAATAAGGACTCGGCCTGGCTTAGGGGATATATGTACAAAGAAGGAAGAGGTAGGTGGTCTAGTGGTGGGGGGAGGGTCAGAAAGTATAAGGAAGTTCAAATGGTGTGGGCATGCTGGTGAATGGCCAGTCTGGGAGCAGAGATGATTATTGGAGGAATAAAGGAGTTAATGATGAGCCTGAGGAACGGAATGAGGCCACCATCTACATATCAACATTTTTGAGGACTACATTTGCCAAGAAAGGGGGAAGAGCAGAGGAGGAAGTAAAAAGACTCTGAACCATGTAAGAAAGTTGCATACTTTGGGTTTTTTTCCACCCACCACATCCCCAGCGCTCAAAGTAGCCGGGTAGAAGACCTACAGGAAATGTTAACCAATGTGTTGTGTTACTAAATCTCTTTGTCCCATTAAAAGTGCTGACAGTTTAGGGGAATAAAAAAATGGAAGGGTGGTCTACCCTGTTCACATCAGAGAGAATCAGGCAAATAATACATTTAAAAATCTTTGATTTATTAAAGGAATCCGACTTCTTAGACTATACCAACCAAGGAAATTATATGTCAGCAAAATAAACTCTATGCAGGCTAAGTTACTTCAATTTCTACCATCCAGTCACCCAACAGTGAGCTTTTGATAATGATTTTGATAGCAGACTGTACATTTTAACAACATCTGAAAAACATCTCTCCTATTACTTCGGTATTTCTCTAAGGGAATGCATGTTACAGGAAATAAGCATTCTGCAAGATTCAGGGAAGAATGAAATTGTGTATATGTGGTTTTTAATTAAAACAAGTTTTGCTTCTTAAGAACTTATGATAAACTTCAAAAGAGTGGGGGAAAACAAGCACACACATACAAATGTGAATAAAGCAACACGCTCCTTCTGGTGGTTTCCCAGTGGAGGACCCATTCTCATTAGTTAGCAAAGATAAGAAGAGAAATAACAGATTTAAATTTGAACATGAAACATTTGAAAGAGCCAAGAAAAATTGAAAAGTAAGATCAACTAGGGAATGAAACTAATTTCTGGAAAGGAGGATGAAATAAAAATCAGTTGAAATCTTCTTGTTGGAGCTTGACAAACACAGTGGGAAAAGGCAAGAGAGGTTTAGAAGACATGATGCAATTGCTATGGGGAGGTGGACAGATTGATCCACTTAGAAGGTCTTCCAGACCTCGATTGTGGAAGAAGATGAAGCAGTGCACTGAAAGGAAGACAGATGAGCAGAAGGAGGCAGGGAGGGCTCACATACTCAGACTTACTCTCACTTATCCCTTATTAGTTTTTTCCCCCTATTCTATGAGAAGAAACGATAAAAAAGTAATCAGATATAGATGAAATCAACAAATATTTGCAAAAATAAAAAAACAGATTAATAGAACTAGAAATAGAGTATTTAAGCAATCATATTTCAGAGGAAGTTAACAAGGCATAAACTTTCAAAGATAAAAAGGAAGAATTATATGAATTTATAAGCTAATTGTTTATAACATTCAAAGAACAATTAGTTCAAAATATTGGTTGCAGAGGAAGACATTCTACCAAATTTTATCTATGACACCACTACAGACTTGACACTTATAGCAGGAAGATTTAAAAATAGGAAAATAAGACCATAGCCAAAATTACAAACCAATATCCCTACTGAATGTTGATGCAAAAATTTTAAATAAAATCTTAGCAGCAATTAAATCTATGTATCACAATGAATGCACTAGGATCAGGTTGGATTTATACCAGGAAAGCAGGATTGATTTAATATCAGAAAACTACAAATTTAACTATATTGATAATAAAATGAACAAAATGATTATGTTGACAGATGCAGAAAAGAGTTCTTGACAAAATACATTTGTTTCTATTAAAAACATTAGAAAACATAGTATTAAATCATCCTTTACTTAAAATGATAGTCTCTCTAAAACCAAGAGCTTCTGTAACAGAGATAAACTAAACTTCTTTCCAGCAAAATCAGGGGTGAAACTATAATGTCCATGATCACAACTTCTATGTATTACCCCTCCCATAATTCCTCTACTTGAAAATAGAAATCCTTCTTTGTAATAAATAAATAAATAAATCTATGCATCCAAGTTTGGAAATCTAAGTTATATTCTATATATCCAGGTACATCATTTATCTGTCCAGATAAAGGAACATTCTACCCATCCCAGAAGTTTTAGTGTCAGTACAGAGAATTCCTCACTGTTTCCAGTGAGCTGGGAGCTGATATTATTTACTATTCTGTTTTCTATTCTGCTACCAATCTGCTGGTTCTCTGCTAAGCTATTGTTGTCATAATTGAAGCTGAAAGGTGGGTACTTGCAAGTTGGTTTTGTATGTGCATAGCCCAAAGCTCCAGGCTATTTTAGCTATTTTGTGATTCTCACTTGCAGCTGTACCCAACTAGCACAGGAATTCCTCAGTCAAATGTGTCTTTCATATATCACACCTTTCTTTCATATATCATGGACCTTAGGTTTGTAGCTAGAATGGACATTAGTGATTCTATAATACAATCCTCTTATTTTACAAGTGGGAAATAGCATTCTTCATCCTCAATCAATCCTCTAGATTCTTGAGAATCTAGAGTCTAGAATCACAGTTGGTTATTGCATTGATCAGAATTCCTTAGTCTATCTATCTGTCTATCTCTCTTTATTGATCAGAATTCCATAGTATCTCTCTCTTTCTCTTTCACTCTCTCTTCCTTCCTTCCTATTTTTAATAATCACGTTTTGACATTTTGTGATCCATGGTTTCTTAATCCCTCCCCATTCCCCTAGATGACAGGTAATATGATATAAGTTCTACACTTACTATCATGCAATACATATTTTCATGATCATCATGTTGTGAAAGAAAACAAATATTGTTTATACAAGAAAAAAATTCATGAAGAAAATAAATCTAGTTCCTTTGATGGTTGTGGATGGTCTTTTTCAACATGGATTCTTGGAGTTGTCTTGGATCCTTGCATTGCTGATGATAGTTGTCATTCAGAGTCAAACATCATACTTTATTGCTGTTATCATGTACAACGTTCTCCTGGTTTTGCTCACTTCACTTTGTATCACTTCCAATAAGTCTTTTCAAGTGTTTTTTTTTTTGTGATCATTCTGTTCATCATTTCTTATGATACAATAGTATTCCATTAAAATTATATTCTACAACTTTTTTGTCATTCCCTAATTGATGGACATCCTTTCAGTTTCTAATTCTTTGCCACCACAAAAGAAAAGATGTGTGAAAAAGGAACTCCCTTTCCCCAGCTCTTCTGACCTTGCTGAGTGGCTGGGTGTCACGCGAATGCTCCAAACACAAGTCACAGGTGAAGGGTCCTAGTAAAAATGGAGATTTGAACCCCAGACTTCAATTCCCAGAAGTCCTTGGTAGTTCCCAGAATGCCTAAAATCTCACCTTGAGTCCTCACCTGAGTGCGAGAGCAAAAAGGGGTATTTAAACTGACTACCGCCTACCCAGCCTCTCTCCCTGCTTCTGCTTCCAAACACACACATCTCTCAAGATGTTGAGTAAGTGAAATTGAATGGGCTTTCAGCCCTCCTAGGTACGTGCTATCTTATTTTGTATTTTCTTTATTTCTTAATCTTTAATAAACCTCATAAAATATAATACTTTTATCAGAGAAACTAATTTTAATTGTTAAAGTCCTAGGAACATGACCCAAAACTAAAGGTTACAGATTCAGGTCTAAAGAGAGGATAAAGGAGGGGTGCAAGGGGATACCTGCTATTTCTACTTCCCTGGACAGTAGGGTGAGAGACTGATGTAGACTTAGAGTAGGAAAATAGGCTTTAAACCTCTACCTATTTGCTTTCTCTATTTCAAATGATTATTAATAAACTCAATGGAAACTAAGCACCTGGAGTTTGTAATTTAACTTTAACAGATGCTATAAATATTTTTGTTCAAGTAGGTCCTTTCCCCCCATCTATGATATCTCTGGGATACTGATCTGGCAGTGGTATTACTTGGTCAAAGGGTACACACAGTTGTATGATCCTTTAGTGATTCCAAATCACTGTGGTTTATCAGTTCACAGCTCCAGCAGCTGGGTAGCTCAGTGTATTGAGAGCCAGACCTAGAGATGGGAGGTCCTAGGTTCAAATCTGGCCTCAGACACTTCCCAGCTGTGTGACCCTGGGCAAGTCACTTGACCCCCATTTCCCAGCCCTTACCACTCTTCTGCCTTGGAGCCAATACACAGTATTGACTCCAAGTAGGAAGGTAAGGGTTTTAAAAAAAGTGTATTAGTGTCCCAATTTTCCCACATCCCCTCCAACATTTATCATTTTTCTTTTTGGTCATATTAACCAATCTGATAGGTGAGAGATGGTACCTTAGAGTAGTTTAAATTTTCATTCATTTAATTAATAGTGATTTGGAACGTTTTTTTCATATGACCAAAGATAGTTTTAATTTCTTCATTTGAGAACTGTCTATTTATATTGTTTGTCCATTTATCAATAGGAGAATGACTTAATTGTTCTTTTTTATAATGTCAATATCCTAGTATAAATCATTCTCCTAGTTCCACTCACTTTACTTTGCATTAGTCCATATAAGTCTTTCTAAGTTTTTCTGAAAATATCTCTTACTTAACTTCTCAAAACACAGTAGTAGTAACTTCTTTCTTGTTTATTATTTTGGTTAAATTTGTCTAGTGCTGAAGAGAAACATTAAGGGTATTCAACTCTGGTCTGTTTTTTTTTTTAATCAAGAATTCTTAGAAGTTCTTTCTTTCATTGAAGGTCTATTTTTTTCACTCAGATTTCTTGGATAACTTATTCGTGGTTATAGCCTTGTATCCTTTGCCTTTTAGAGTATTAAATTATGTTTTCTCCCCTTGTTTATTGTGTTAGCTCCCAAAACTCATGTAATCTTGACTGTGGTCCCTTAGTACTTCAGCTTTTTCTTTCTGGCTGCATGCAGCTTTGGAAGATCCTGATTTTGGTTATGACATTCCCAGGAATTTTCATATTGCTATTTCTTTCAGGAGCTTAAAAGGGGATTCTAATTTTGTCTTTCATATTTCCCCAATATGTCTGGAAAGTTTTCTTTCAGGATTTCTTGACATATGATATTCATGCTTTAAAATTTTTTTTGTACATGACATGTTATTCCCATAGTCCAGTGAGTCTAAAATGATCTTTCTTTGAACTATTTCTCAGCTCAATTGTCTTTGATATTAGGTATCTTATACATTCTTCAATTTTTTTCAATGTTAAAAAATGTTAAATATTGTTAAAAATAACTCTCATGGAGTTGATCCAATGACTTCTCCTTCTTCCTTATTACTTTTCAAGGACACTGCTAATTGGCCAAGGTTTTATATATCTTGATCTATGTTAATTTTCTTTCCAAGTTTTTCTTTCATAGCTCTCTTATATCTAATGCATTAATTTCATTTATAAAATATTTTAAACTCTTTTTTCAAAGTCTTCTTTAATTTCTTCTAGAAGTCCTAATGAACTTTGAAGCCAATCTTTGTTTTGCTTTGAGGCTTTTCTTGTAGGTATTTTGACATTTTTCTCCTTATCTGAGTTTGTGTCTGAAGCATTCCTCACACCATAATAGTTTTTTTATCTTTTCTTATTATTGTTATTATTATTTACTCATTATTCCTGTCTTGTTCCTGGGTTGTGACTTTGTATTAGGGCTAAGATAAGCACACTTATGGTGAAAATGTCATGGACTTATAAGATCTTGAAATATTCTGTTCTCTGGGTTCAGCTCCAGGATTCTCTATCCTGAGAGAGTAATAGTGACACTGTGCTTATTATTTGTCAACTATAAAAAATTATTTGATTTGATAGAGCAAACAGCCACTTTACATGTTCTCCTCCAAGGTGTCTCCCAACGAATATTGCAAAACTACCTAAGATTTGTTGAAAGATGTAAAGATAACCATGTTTGAAAACCCTCTGATAATAAATATAAAGCAAGATTCAAAGGATATTTTTACCAAAATTGTTTTCCACTGTCAAGGAACATGTCTAGGTTGAGAGATCGTTGCATCTCAGAGTTGTTACAAGACTTTAAAAAAAGCGCCAATGACCATTTCCTAGAATTTTAGAATAAAAATGTACCTTAGAGACCATCCTATACATGAACAAGAATTTCTTCTAAACTATTCCCCAACTATCTGTTTATTTTTCCTTCAAGATATTTAGTAAGAAGTGGGGAAGAATCAGTCCCAGAATGCTTTCTTAAGAGGGCAAGTTTCAAACTATCTCTTGAATATGATATATAATCTGGTTTGAGAAATAACAAGGGAGGGGTTGAGCAAAGAGAATTTTTAGGAATTGTCTGGTTTCTCAGACCCAGTGGGAATATCTGCTTTGAAAGAAAAATGATAAATACACATAGTTGGCTTTCTTCCTCTTCCATTATAAAGAGGCCATTAGCGGACACTCCTTGTCTGTGATTCTGTTATATGCCAATCTATTTTTAATGTGCTTGACTCGCCTTCATAGTCATTCCATTTTAAAATTCTTCCCATCTTAGTTTTTTCTTTATCATTTCATCAGATGACTATTTTGTTGGCATTTTCCTTGGTTTCTACAATACTTGTATTTTGGTTGCTATTTCTAATTGTTCTGTCACCTTTATCAATCTTGACTCCTTCCCCCATCACTGAATTTGCTAATATGGATGAAATACAAATCTCCTGGTATGCCATGGTTATCGAACCTATGACATGTAGAGAAGAGGTTTAACAGGATCAGGGTATAGTATTGCATGGCTAAAAAAGACACTTTGGGGGACTGCTGAATAAATATTTCCTATCACTTCAAAACTGTACCTTCTTTCTTCTTTTTCCCTAAACACTTACCAGACTTCTTGGAACCAATACTGTGTACTGATTCTAAGGCAGAAGAGTAATAAGGGCTAGGCAATGGGGGTCAAATGACTTGCCCAGGGTCACACATCTGGGAAGTGTCTGAGGCCAGATTTTAATCTCCTGGGCCACTTAACTTCCCCCCAAGACCTACTCCATTACTACTTCTGGAGGCAAGTGTAGGGGATGAGTTCCTTTTCTTTTCTATTGTACTCCAGAAGTAGCACAAGAAGGAGTTCTGGGGCCCCAACCTCACTCACTTTCCTAGTGTGTGATCCTTAAGAAATGAATGGGGGTAAGGCCTGAATCTTATTCACCTAGAAATTCTGTTACTAGGGAAACAGTAGCCCATGTGTTTTCTTAGCAAATATTGATGAAAGTTTATGCTTTGTGATTTCATCAAATTGATTGGTGGAACTCCTAAATGGATCAGGAGCTCCCTTTGCACTAGAAAGAAAGACATGGAGCCTGAAAGGACAAGAGTGTACTGAAATATGAGAACAGGTAGGTGAAAAGGGCATCCGAGCATAGAAAATAGTGATGATAATGGAAATTTCAGAAGTCCATAGAAAATAATCTTTATTTTATCCAATATATAATAAGGAAACACTGGAGGAATTTGGAGAGAACAAAGTCTAGTGTAACAGTTAAAATTTATGGGAGACTGAGGCAGGTAGAAATTAGTTTCTCTCTATAAGGAGTATTATATTTTTATGAGGTTTACTAAAGATTAAGGATTAAAGAAAATACAGGATAAGAAACATGTGCCTAGGCCAGAGATGCCTAGACAAGATAATCTCACATCATGGAAGAGCCGAGTCTGCTCCAAAACGGAAGTCCAAAAGCCACAAAAGCCTTTGCAATCAGGTTAAATCCCTCCTCTATCTTGGCCCACCTGAGAATTCAGTGAGATTACAAAGCATTTTGGGGAAGTGGAGCAAGGGCTTGTGGGGATTGAAGTCCAGAGTTCAAATCCATTTTTTACACTAGTCATATACAGGTGAAAAATACAGCAGAAATGGTTGAAGAGGAGATGGACCTACAAGGGTCCAGACAAGGAATCTTGCAGTTTTTCTGGCAGAACATGTTCTCATAAATTCAAAATTCATGAACATGGGTAGAATTTACTAGAATCTCAGAACTACTACTTTTTCCTACCCTCCTGGTGGAAAAGGTGAGTGAGAATGTGAAATGGTAAAGCTCATGAAATAAAAGTTATATCAACATTCAGGATTTGCAAACTACTAAAAAGTAACAAATAGTATAATGATATTTCCACTTTCCTCTGTCCTTATCAGACAACATTGAATTCCATCCAATACCATTCATCTTTATTAAATGCCTACCTCATGAAAGGTATTGTGCTAAGCACTGGGAATAAAAAGCACCCCCCCCCCCCAAATCAATTCCTCCATCCTTCAAGATGATTTAATTCTATTGGGTATATAAGATGTAAACAGAGAAATGTATTTTCCTGTGAGTTTAAAGAGGGAAGTTAGTCTCCGAGTTCAAGGAAGCCTTCTATAGTAGGCTGATGACTAAGGAATTTTTTTTCTTCAATTCTTTTTTTTTAAATTTAATTAATATTTTCCCAATTACACAAATTGAGTCTGAATTCGATACTCCCCATCTCACTGAGCTGATAAGCAATCTCATATAGATCTTACATGTCCAAATTAAAACATTTTCTCATATTAATCTTTTCATAGAAGGAATCTTGAATTGAAAAAATTAAGAAAGTGAAAAAAAATCCTTCGATCTGGATTTAGACTATCAGTTCTTTTTTCTTTGGAAGCAGATGATATTTTTTATCACAAATCCTTTGGGATAGTTTTGGATCACTGTTTTGTTGAGAATAGGTCAATTATTCACAGTTGTTCATTGTATATTATTTCTGTTGCTGTGTGCAATGTTCTTCTGTTCTACTTATTTCACTCTGCTTTAGTTCATGGAAGTCTTTCTAGTTTTTCTGAACTCCTCCAGCTTGTCATTTCTTATAGCACAGTGGTATTCTATTACAATCACATACAGTGATACCTTGGCACACAAGTTTAATTTGTTCCATGGCCAAGTTCATAACTCAATTTGTTCATGTATCAAATTGAATTTCCCCATTTAAATGAATGGAAATGCAACTAATCCATTACAGCCCCCCCAAAACACACAAATTTTATCTTTTATATGCTTTTAAATATAAAAATATACTTTATAAATAACACATAAATATATTTATAGATAATAAGAAAGAATGTAAAGAAATAAATTATGAAATATTTTTTACCTTCAAGGTCAGGCAAAGATGCTAGCAGAGATAATTTTCATTCCGTGCACTATCACTTAACATAGCTTATTCGCCACACATGTAATGCTACATTTAAATGCAAAACTGACCTTATACATTACTTGTGATATGTAACTTTATTTCTAAACTTAATTGCTATTTTTTTTACTTTTATTTATCATCATTTTCTTCACTAAATTTTGGCTATTTTGCCACACTTTCCTTGATTTCACTTAGAAGCGGTTTCAACAAAAACTTTCCATGGAAGTTTGTTTCTTCCTCCCTTTCAGAACATTTTGACAATGTGTGAAACAAGTGTCATCACACGGCTCCAACTCATGCCCTGTTACAACCTTTTCTGGGTGTGGCTTTTCAATAAACTATTTAATTTTCCCTCCAAATCCTCAACATTTCTTTAATCTTACTTGTACTGATTACCTCATCCACTTTAGGCTACTCTCACAGGTGAAAGCTTATGATTCAAATATCCACTCCCAACTTAAAGCAAAAAAATCTCAATTGTGATTGCTCATATCTCAAATTGCTTATGACTTAAAGTGCTCTTGTATTAAAGTACCACTGTACTATAATTTACTCAAATCTTCCCCAATTGATGGGTATCCTCTCACTTTCCAATTTTTTGCCCCCCAAAAGAGCTGCTTTAATTTTTTTGTACATATAAGTCCTTCCCCTTTTTGTTTTTTACCTCTTTGGGATACAAACCTAGTAATTACTATTGCTGGGTCAAAGGGTATACTGTGTTATAGTCCTTTGGGCATAGGTCCAAATTGCTTTCTGGAATGATTGAATCAATTCTCAACTCTACCAAAAGAGCATTAGTATCTTAATTTTTCTACATCCCCTCCAAGTTTTGTCATTTTCCTTTTCTGCCATAAAAGCCAATCTAGAGATGTGTACCTCAGATATGTACCTTTGCATTTCTCTAATTAATAGTGATTTATAGCTTTTTTAAAAACATGGATTTAGAGAGCTTTAATTACTTTGAGAACTACTTGTTTGGATCCTTGGACTATTTATCAATTTGGAAATGACTTTTTTTTTTGTATATTTGACTCATTTCTCTAAGATACTTAAGAAATGAGACCTTTGAGACTTGTAAAGTACTTTTACATCATTATAATTACTATGTATTATTCTCCATCTTTTTCCTCTTATTTAGTTTCTGACCTTTGCCTCCCCCAATGTCCTCTCTTTTCTATCAGCCCCACAGTCCTTCTCTTATCCCCTTACCTTCTACTTTCCTGTAAGGTAAGATAGATAATCTATACCCAATTGATTGTTTATGTTTTTCCTTTACTGAGTAAATTCCAATGAGAGTAAGATTCATGAGTTCCTCTCCCCACCTCCCCCACCTTCCCCTGTACTGTAAAAGCTCTTTCCTGCCTCTTTTATGTAAAGTAATTTATCCCATTCTCTTTTCCCCTTCCCTCTCCTTCCAATGCATTCCTCTTTTTCATACCTTGATATTATTTTATTTAATATCATCTCATTATATTCAAATCATTACCTTACCCTCTGTTTAAGTGTACACCTAATTACCCTAATAATGACAAAGTTCTTTGGAATTATAAGAATCATCTTCTTATTTTGTATGTAAACAGTTTAAATTCATTGAATTTCTTTTGATTTCTTTTTCCTGTTTACCTTTTTGTGCTTCTCTTGAGTCTTGTATTTTAGAGTCAAATGTTCCATTAAGCTTTATTCTTTTCATTAGGAATGTTTGAAAGTCCTCCATTTCAGTGAATGGCATTTTCCCCTGAAGAATTATGCTCAGATTTTAGTGGGCAAGTGATTGTTGGTTGAAGTCCTAGCTTCTTTGGTCTCTAGAATATCATATCCCATGCCCTCTGATCCTTTAATGTAGAAGCAGCTAAAGCCAGTGTTATCCTGGCTGTTGCTCCATGATATTTGAATTGTATCTTTTTGACTGCTTTCAATATTTTCTCTTTGATGTGGCAGTTTGGGAATTTGGCTATAATATTTTGGTGAGTTATCCTTTAGCGGTTTCTTTCAGGAGGTGATTGGTGGATTCTTTTAATTTCTATTTTGCCCTCTGGTTCTGAAATATCAAGGCAGTTTTCTTTGATAATTTCTGGAAAGATTGATGTGTAAGTACTTTTTTTTTTGGATCATGGCTTTTAGGTAGCATAATAATTCTTAGATTATCTCTCCTTGATTTGTTTTCTGGGTCAGTTGTTTTTCCAATTAGATATTTTACATTTTTCTTTATTTTTTTTCCCATTCTTCTGGCTTGATTATTTCTTGAAGTTTCATGGATTCATTAGCTTCCGTTTGAGCTTTTGTACCAACTTTTCCATTTGGCCATTTCTACTATGTAAAGGAAATTCTTTTCCTCATTGAATTTTTGTACCTTTTTTTTCCAAATGGCCAATTATGCCTTTTAAGAAGTTCTCTTCAGTACATTTTTGAATATTTTTTTTTCTATATGGTCAACTGTTTTTTTTAAGAAGTTATCTTCATTTCTTCATTAGATTTTTTTGTCTCTTTTACCAAGTAGCCTATTCTGTTTTTTTAAGGTATTAATTTCTTCAGTATTTTTTTGTTTCTACTTTACCAAATTGTTGACTCTTTCCCCACAACTTTTCTGTATCATTCTCATTTCTTTCCCCAATTTTTCTTCTACCTTTCTTATTTGATTTTTTAAAATCCTTTTTGAGCTTTCATTAATTCTTTTTGTACTTAAGAGCAAATCATATTTTTCTTGTTGGTTTTGGATAAATCAGTTATTGACTTTGTTGTCTTCTGAGTGCATGTTTTGGTCTTCCCTGTCACCAAAATAACTTTCCATGTTGAGTTTCTTTTTTTGCTGTTTGTTCATTTTTTAGCTTTTTTCTTTTCTTTTAATTAAAAAAAAAACTGTTCAAGTGACTCTGTAACTGTAGTGAAAGGAATACTGTTCCAAGTTTCAGGTTCTTTGTGCAGCTGCCTTTAGAGCTTCCTCTGACAATCTGTCTGCTTTCAGTTCTTCCAAAGTGTTATGATTTAAGGAGAAGTGTATTTAATACTCTCTTGGTCTGTGTTCCAGTCTGGGAGCAACCACAAGTAATCTTTTCCTCTTTTGAATTGTGACCAGGGTCTGCTGCCCCCCTATAGCTTCAAGAGCTGGTGTGTGCTAGTATTCTTCCTCACTCTGAAATCTAACTCCAGGACTGCTCTTTGGTTCTTTCTAGTGGTAATGCAACAAGAGTCTTGGACAGAAGACCAGCAAAGAGATTCCTATAATCTTCTTCTGAACTGTAGTTCAACACCCAGCCCCATCAATTTGTGGCTAAAAGCTCTAGAAGCCTTTGCTGCTGCTTCTTCTGGGTCCAGGGCCAATTACTACAATGGGGTCTGTCCTAGTGCACTGCTTTGTACTCTTCCTCCACCCTGATGTAATAAATCCCTCGTGCTGGTCTTCTAAGTTGTTTTGGGCTGAAAATTACTTCATGCTATCTTTTTCTGAGTTATGCTTTCCAGGATTCATTCTGAGGCATTGTATCATAATTTTTTTTTAATCTGGTAGAGATCAGATGGGTCCATGTGCTTTCTCTGCCATCTTGAATCCACCTCCCTCTTTTTTTTTTTTAAGCCCTTATGTTCTGTCTTAGAATAGATATTAGGTATTGGTTCCAAGGTAAGGAATAGGCATTTTGGGTTAAATGACTAGTCAAGGGGCATATGTCTAAAACATATGAAGTCAGATTTGAACCCAGGATTTCCCCTCTCTGGACCTGGTTCCCTATCTATTGAGCCACACAGCTGTCTCTTTCTTCAATTCTTGATAGTATATTTTAGGAGAGACTTTCAAAAATTGGAGAATCCATAGAATAGTGATGAGGAAACTGACACCCAGACTACCCAAAGCTGATATTGTAGTATGGAAGTTGAAGGTATGAAATCTAGAGAAGAATGAATTGATGGATCAAAAACATTTAAGTACTTACTGTACACCAAACACTATATTCAGTAATAATCATGGAAAACAAATACAAAAGGTATATTGTTCCTGGCCCTCTCTTTGTCTCTGTCTTTGTCTCCCCCCCCCTTTTAAACCCTTCCCTTTCATCTTAGAATCAATATTATGTATTAGTTCCAAGGCAGAAGAGTGGTAAGTGCTAGGCAATGAGGATTAAGCGAGTTAGGAAGTGTCTAAGTCCAAATTTGAACCTAGGACCCCCTTTCTGGAGACCTGGCTCTCAATCCACTGAGCCACCTAGGTACTTACATTCTAAGAGCTATTGCATTAAAAAGGAATTAGATTTATTCCTTATGGCACCAAAAAACTGAGGTAGAAAAAAGGATAAGAGAAATTTTGGCAAAACTACCACTGACTTTTCCACTTTATACTGTGGCTCCCTATCACCAGGATTCCCTTGATGCTAGTATGTTCCCTCTGTTGACTAATTATCTCCAATTTATTGTGTTTACATGTGTATACATTATTGAATTTGCATAAGAACATATATACACACATATATGTGTTCTCATGTTGTCTTCTCCATTAGATTATGAGTTTCTTGAGAACCTGGACAATTTTTGAATTTCTTTATCTCTCTAAAGTTTAGCAGTCACTGGCTCATATTGGGTACTTTTAAAAAGTTTATTGATCTAAAAATATCAGCGTCCTCTTAGTGTGTTTTTTCCATTATCACCTCATTTCTCTTCAGTAATATCTTGTATATAAAACTCCTCTCTATCTCTTTGCAGTCCTCTTCCACACTCCTTTTCTGGATGGATGAAAAAGGAGCAGAGAATTTTCTCTCCTCACCCAATTTGGACACAGAGCTCAAGACCATTGTTTGCTCTGTTCATCTCCTAGCCCCTGGAAATAAATACCTTTTCTGATTTCTTGCCCCTAATATATATATATATATATATATATATATATATATATATATATATATATATATATATATATTTTTTTTTTTTACACTTGACCTGTATCTGATGTGTATATTATATTTCCATTCAGGTCTCTGTTTAATATCTTCCTCTTCTATTACTTTTATAACTTCTGCGCCTATGTCTACACCAAGGTTCTAAAGGTTCCCAACTTTTTTTTAAATCCTTACCTTCTCTCTTGCAAGGCAGAAAAGTGATAAAGGCTAGGCAAGAGGGGCTAGGAAGTATCTAAGACTAGATTTGAATCCAAGACAACCTATTTCTACACCTGGCTTTCTTATCCACTGGATCACCAGCTGCCCTGGCTCCTAACATTTTTATGAATATGTCATGGGCCCCTTTGATGAAATTTATGAACCCCTTCTGAGAATATGGTTTTTAAATAATTGAAGGAAATGTTAAATTTTTCCTAGAAGCAAGTGAAAATATTGATGTAATTTTTAGTCTGATTTATTTCACAGGCTATCAGAGGGTGCTAGAGCCTGCTCAAACTTTCTTGAGAGTCAATTGTTAAATTTTCAGTGTGAGCATTGATAACCTGGAAGTCCAGAAATAGTGAAAATCAGGTTTGGCTTATTGTTTTGGTAATTATCTAGATTTAAGAATGTATAAATAATACAGATACAACTTAAAAGTGTTTGGTGAGGGTTTTTTTCCCCCAACCAGGAAGAGATCGTTACACATTTCCCAGCACACATCTGGAAGATTCACTAAAATCTATCCATGGACCTCCAAGGTCCTTGGATCCCAGGTTAAGAATTCCAACTTTTGAAGAAAAATAAATTGTCTCTCCCTGAGGATTCTAAACTCTGAGGGAAGGAACTAAGCAGCTATCTCTATATCATAGGTGCATTAAGCACTTAAGTCATACTTTCTGGCGCTGCTAACCAAACACAGTCTGCCAAATACTTCATGGTTTTGGAAAAGATCTGAAGATACAGTTAGGAAAAAGAAACCCTAGCTGAAAAGTAAGAAGGAAAGGCAAGCAGGCTTTAAAAATGGAGAGAGATTTTTCAAAATCTAATTATCAAGGGGTTATGGGGTCTCTGAAATATAGTTAGCTGTCAGGAGGAATTCTTGGGGAAAACATGGGAACTAATTCACAAAAATCACACCGATTCATAATCTCATATATGGGATTCAAGTTGATCAGGCCCAAGCATGATCCCAGGACGTGCCCTAGGGACACCTCCTCCAGGCTATCCAAATTCTCAAACTGTTTGGACAAACGGAAGACCTGGACTGTGGGTTTGGGGTGGAATGCCTTCTCTACTTCACAGGGAATGGGTGTTATGTATGGGAGGATGGGAGGATGGCCCCTTAAATTCTCCCTTTGATTCCTGGCAGAGATGCTTGGGGTTAAGGTTTCCAAAGCAGGGAAATAAATAAAGTCAGGAAGTAGGGTAATGTCCTTTTTAAATAAGCTAATATAATGACACCAGGGTCCTCACTGGATTCTCCAAAAGGGAGATGCACAGAAAGAAAAAAAAATGAGATAGTTTCAAGAATGATGACCCACTGCTGTGGACTGTCTGTCAATCAGCAGGAGTCATAAGCAAATCAGACGACACAAACAGGAGTCTGGAAGGAGAGAAAATTGTGATAGAATTGGATCATCTGTCTTATAAGGTGAGAACCAACTGGTCCAAGAGAAAAGTCCCCTTATTTGCACTAAAGGACATTGGTTGATTAAACTGAAGTTAACTGGACAATTGGGTTTTAGTGGATCTATTAAAAAAAAAAACTCTACCTGCATATTAAATATTGAAAAATAAAGAATCAGCCTCTGAGACCAGGACTGACATTCTAATATATGATAATTTTGATGACTTCCGACAACCTCAATCACCTCAAACACTTCATATTCATATGTTTTTACTGCATTTCACCTTTTACCTTTATTCTTCTGCTAGTTTATGCAGTAGATAGAGTGCCAGATCTAGTCAGGAACACCTAAGTTCAAATATGGCCCCAGACACTTACCAGCTCTATGACCCTGGGCATGCCATTTATTTCTGCTTGCCTCAGTTTCCTCATCTGTAAAATGAGCAGGAGATGGCAATGGCAAACCACTTCAGTATCTTTGCCAAGAAAACCCCAAATGGGGTCACAAAGAATTGGACATGACTGAATAATCACAATCACAACACAACAGCAACAATTTAATGTGTCAGGAGGTTCTGCTTCAAGTTCTTTTGTATTTCTCATTTTCTTACCTAAAGGCAGGAATACCATGAGAGTGATATTTCTCCCTTACACTTCCCTTGGCCATTATTTCCCAGTTTGGGCTCTGCTTTGTGTGAGGGCAGGGAGAGAAAGAGAAGTGGAAGTTCAATTAGCTCTAGGGACTCTGGGAAAACTATTTCAGGTCCTGGAAGGATCTCCTGGGACTCTTAAGCTTCAGGTTGAATCAAGTCAAGGGTTTCCATTTCAATTTTATATCTGAATGAATAACCTCCATATTAATAACCTCTCCTGGTCATGTTCTTCAGAGATTTCCCTTCATTCCCAGTCATTTGACATGTCTTCGTCAGAGTAGCATGACATATGTACTTATTTGAGCTATCTCAGGCTTCCCTGAATAAACATTGACTGGAGTTATTTCTGGGAGACAAAGGTAAGCTGCCAACCGAAATGGCTTGACTGCATTTTTGTGAGTTTCAAATCAGCTTAGAAACTCTATGACCTATCAGATAAGTGGAAGTTGAGCATTTTATTCCTCCTCAATTTAGCCACTGGGGAAATCTGTGCTGCACAGCCTCAGTATCTTTGTATGCAAAATGGGGATAATATTATTCCCACCCGGCTCACCAGGAGGTTAAGAATATGTTTATGAAACATTTGAATTTTGACTGAAAGTGCTGAGAGTAGAACTCCTCCTCATCCTCACTATTATTATTGACACCCTGAAATAGATTCTTCATAAAATAGAACCCTAAAAGTTAGAATTCAGTATCATAGACTAAAATTGGCTTGAGGGGAGATGAACTTAAGTGTCTGTCAATGACAATTGGATGCAGTGAGTAATCCAATTTACTTCAGGGAATGTGGAGTTGTGGCAGGGGTGAGGAGTAGGTTTAAGTATGGAAGAAGTTAACAAAGCTTCACTGATGGATATTCATTACTGTGTTAAAGAAACTGTGGGAGGAAGAAGAAGAGGAGGAAAAAGAAAAAAAAAACCTTTACCAGGAGATGAGAGAAAAGAATTGTAAGGGGGAAAGGAGATAAAGACCTCTAAGGAGAAAGTAATCTGACAGGGAAGAGAAAGTCACATACTATAGGCAAGAATGCTTAATAGATGTTGTTGACTGAGAGAAAACAAGGAGATTCAAGGAGAAATCAAGGGTATCAAGAGAAGTTAGAGATCCAATTGAGTTAAGAAAATTCATGGAGGAAGATAAAAGTTGGGGAAAAAAGCCTTCCAATGCCCTTGGTATTGAACATCTAAATGAAAAATTATTTGTCTTAACAAAACCAATTTAAAATGTGAAAAGAACAGAGGTTGTTATTATGTGAGGGCAGAACAAGAAATTCGAGCCTTTTTAGTCTAGGAAGAAGACTACAGAATCATGAATGATATTGATGGGGAGAACACAAACATTCAATCAGTTTCACATGGCTTGGAAACTTGAAAAAGGTGAGTTTAGAACAAATGGAAAGAACTATTACATTACACTAAATGTAGGAAACTCATTGAAGACATTTCCCCTCTCCCACCCTACCCTCCAAAAGGTTGTAAATTTTGAGAAAATCCATGTAATTTAAAATAAATTCCTAGATAGGAGAACCATATTGGGTTGCTATGGAAAGACAGAGATGCATGGGACAGGGCTCCCCATCTCTGAGGTGATGTTAAGAAGCACAGACATCATCCTTAAAAGCCTCTTGAACTTCCCTCAAAGGCTCTGCAGACCTAGTAGAGAGGATTACACAGAGAACAATTGGTTAGCAAATTGCAACTTTGGGAGATCATGGGATCACAGCCTTAGAGTGGAAAGGATCTCAGACCATCTCCCCCAACTCCTTTATTTTGTAGTCAAGGAAACTGAAACCTAGAGAGATTAAGTGATTTGTTTTAGATTAAGCAGTTTGTTTTAAGTAATAAAATGGCTTTGGAGGTCCCTTTAAGCTCTAGATCTAGGATCCTCTGAATTTTCTGATTTTACTGATATGAAAACCAAGGTTCTAAAAGGTTAAATGACTTCCCCAATGTCACACAGGTAGTGGTAGAATAGAATTTAAACCCAAGTCCTCTGTTATATCTAATGTTCTAGCCATTCAAGATACTGTCCCTCTGGGTCAGCTCCAAAACAGAGATAATTAAATTTAGGAATTTGAGGCAATGCAATCACAAAGTAGGCTACACATCAATTGCTTCTGAGCATTCAGTATATTTTGCACAACTATTGTGTAGAACAAATGTGTTAGGTGACAAATCTTAGACCCCAATTTAGAGAAGAATTTAGAGAGCTGGCTTGTTTTTGCTGTAGGAATAGTACTTTTCTTGCCTCAGTTACTGTCACATCAGAATAATCCATGCCTCTGAGGGCTTTAGCATACCTGAATGGATGGATGTCAGGTCTACTAAAGAACCTCCCAAACACAGGCTGAAATTGCTTGTTAATTTAGAAGTTATCACTGGCACCAAATATCTCTGTAGCAACAGATATTCCTTTCTAATGGAAAAGAATGGACGAGGACTAAATTTAGAATGGGAAGGAGTTGAGATTGGGACACACAATGGGTATATCTTTGAGAGATAACTGTGGTACTTAGTGAGATATAATGTCCTCTATGTGTGCAACCAAGCCATGGCTTCTGGTTCTAACAGATCAGCCCTCCTATGTACTTGTTTCAGCCTGGATTGGGAATGTATACATTTTTATTCTCTTGTATGTACCTCAAAAGCTTGGATGTGCAACCACTGGCTTCTGTTCTGACAGACTACCTCATGGATGCTTGTTTCGGCCTGGGATGGGCATGTTCACCTTCTTTTTTCTTTTGTGTACTCAAAAGCCTAACATTGTTTAAGTATTTAAAATGATCTCTAGATGAGAAGTCTATAGCTGGTCATTAATTTCTGCGAGACACACAAAATCGTATCTCTCTTTGGCACTTCTAAGTAGGGATTCGTTTCCAAGAAATTAATGTGAATGGAACTTCAGGCTTCACATTCTTGCCAGAAATGCTAGAGGCTCCAGCGTTTGAGTCCATCAAAAGAAGCTTCGTGGCGAATCCTTGTCACTTTGTGGAACACATTGAGTGTGGGGCCGCGCATCCCATCGCAACGCTGTCGGGTTTCATCGCGTTTTCACGACCTTCTTTTCTTTGATGGCCTTTCCACAAGGTCCAAACTGGGACCACTTACTGATCTCCTAAGCTGCGTGCTTTATATTTCTTATTCTATTATAGAAAACCACATTTCAGTGCCTTTGTCTTCGTGGGGTCTCCCTGGCAAGGCAGAGAGAATCTCACAAACAGGGAGACGAGACGGGGAAGGCAAAGACGGATGAGGGTAGGGAGCCTGGGGAGACAGGACTGTGGGGGGCAAATAGGGCAGTGTGCTCAGTGAGCATCTCTTAGTGAGGCCCTGGGACAGTCCGCGGGGGCGCTGGGCTCCCCACGTTTCCAGGCCTGGCTTTAGTCTGAAACACACTAGCCCTCTGTTTCACGGACTGTGTAGCACCCTTGTGAAGAAGGAACCCTCAACCTAGAGGTTGACATTTTATTTATATCACTTCTCTTGTTGAATTCATTCTGAAGAACCCGAGGTGGCCGTGGCATTCCTTCTCTTTATTCACTTGGTTACAGTTTAAAATTTGAATAGCTGTTTATGCTGGAAGGCTGAACACCCAATCAGCAGCCTTTGAATCGAAGCCGTATTGTTCACTCATGGAAATTCCTGTTTCATCTGTCAGCCTTCTTTTAGAGCGAGCCTAATAATTTATGCTTGCTAAAGATGTTTTCTGACCTGTGATTCCATTGCTAGTGAGGAAAGGGCTTTGACAGTATTCACACTTCCTCTTGCAAGAGGGGGCCACTAAGGTACCATTTAGTAAAATTACCGCTCCAGTGCATTAATGGTACCCAGACTCAGACTGGGGAGGGCAGCAGGGTAGGGGTGAAGGACCCCCATCCTTCAGACAGGGCCTCTGCATTCTAAAGAAAGAGTCCATGGGGAGGGGACTCATCAGCAAATGGCCCCTTCCCTGTGTTTCGCTCTGACCCTGATGCTGTATTAATGGCCAAAAGAATTAATGCACCTAAGAAAATGCCTACATACATAAAAAAGGATTTTACATAGGTTCAGCCCAGGAAGGCCTCTCTTTTAGAAATGTGCCCTCTAGCATGAATAAAAATGAATTGTTTGCATGGAGGAATTCTGTGTTTTCCATTCACACATCTCATCCAGCCTGGTGATGTAATTTTATTATACAGGGTGGCCCGTTTCCAAAACTCTATTTCTGCAAAAGGGCCGGGGAACACTTCACGTGAAAGATACTATAGAGAGGGAGGATGCACATTCTTCTGGTGGTTGATCATATTTTGGGAAATGAGGCTTCTTTAAAGAAGTCAGACTACAGCTGCAGTCCTGTAAAAGTATTTAATTCATGAGTGCCCTGTTTGGTAGAAGCCAGAAGCACCCTTTCCTAATTAGGAAGAGATTTGCAGGTCTGTACCACCATGCATCACTTTACAGACTAGAGTGATAAATGACGAAGCCTGAACTCAGACAAGAGAGGATGAGGGGCCTGAAGATAGTTATTTCTTCTTTTTCTTCTTCCCCCTTTAGTCACCCCAATTTTAATCTTACACAGCAAAAGAGAAGGAAAATATATTGGTTTGTGGGTTTTTTTTTTGTGGAGGAAGGGTGATTTTTGCCTCCATTTTCTAATTCCGTTTGAAGGCATTAACACTAACTGACTGGATCCTGACCTAAAAGAGTCCCCATGTATGCCTTCAAAGTTTTCATGCCTTCCCTGGGAGTTGGTTATTCCCTTGAAGGAGCTTAAGTGAGAATATTCTACAGCAGATTGTGATTTTTATTTTTTTTATTTTTTTATTATATATATATTATTATATATATATAATAAATAAATATTTATTTATTTTTTAAAATAAATTCATCATTTATTTATTTATTTATATTTATTTATAACATTATTTTTTAAAAGATAAGTTTTTGTTTCATAAGGAAGAGAGCACATCCTGAGAAATTTAAGAACAGATCTTGGTGTATTTTGATATTGCCAATCTATTGTCAGAATTCAACCTTCATCACTTTCATGAAGGTAGACAAAGCGAATGAAATGCTTCATAAATAAGGTTTTTGAAGATAAATGAGGAATTGAAAGTTACTGATAATTTGTCAGGACCACATAAGAAAATCTATCTTCCCCAAGGAAAAAATCTCCCATTTGTATTTTTATCTTCAATTACTGGCTACCATAGATCCAACAGGAAAAATTTCAATGTGTTCCTGTAAAGACTGTGTGCTGCTGGCAGGGCAAGAAGAAAGTTGAATCATGTAGTAAAAATAGAGTAACATTTTTTTCTTATTTTTTAAATTCATTTTATTTATAAACAACATTATGTTGTTGTCATTTTTCTGTGCTGTCTGACTTTCTGTGATCCCATTTGGGATTTTGTTGGTAGGGATAGTGGATTGGTTTGCCATTTCTGTCTCCAGCTCATTTTACAAATGAGAAAACTAAGGAAAAGAGGGTTAAATAACTGGCCCAGGGTCACACATCTAGTAAGCGTCTGAAGCCAGATTTGAACTCAGAAAGTTGAATCTTCCTGATTTCAGACTTGGTATTCTACACACTGTGCAACCCAACTGCCATCATTGAAAGAATTCTAGACTTTAATGAAAAGACTTGGAATTAAATTGTAGGTCTCTTTTCATTACCTGTAGAATTTTAGACATTTCAAAAAATTAAGAAGCATTTATTAACTACTTACCATGTACCAAGCATGCATTGAAACAGCAGTTGTCTTTTTATTATCTGTATGACTTTAGTCAAGTTGAGCAAGTCAACCTTTACTTGAAATACCTATTTTGTGTGAAGCACTGTGCTAAATACAGGACATACAAAAAGAAAAGCAAAATTAGTTCCTGACCTAAAATAAGTTAGTCTTTAATGGAAAATATCTTAACTTCTTTGGACCCCAGCATCTTTATCTGTTAAATAAGGGGGTTGAACTCAATGACCTATCAGGTAACATGCAAGTATAAATTCTATGATTCTGTGATTATTTAAAAAAAGATTGCTTACTATATAACAGAATCAAAAATTTTAGAGCTGAAAGAGATATTAGTGATTAGCTACTCTAGTCTTTTCCACTCTTATGTGTCCTTTTCACTGAATTAATTTCACTACCCTAGTTCAGATCCTCCTCACTCTATCCTGGTCTATTATAATAGCCTCCTCATTGGTCATCTTTAACTGAAATCTCTTCCTACTCCAATCCATCCTTCATACAACCATTGATATGATTCTCCTAAGCAAAGGCTTGACTAAATCAACCAACTCCAGTGGTTCCTTATAACTTCTGGGATCAAATATAAACTCCTCTGTTTATTCTTTTCACAACCTAGTCTCTTCCTACCATTCCAAACCTCTTCTCCATTCCTTCCCTCCAAGAACTTTGTGGTGCAGCCGTATGAGCCATCTTGACCTTAATGATGCTCTTTCTAGACTCTAAGACTTCATACTGGCTGGCCTCCATGCTAGAATATTCTCCAGACTCAATTCCACCAACTTCAAGTCTCTGGTTTCCCTTAAGATTCAACTCAAATGCCAACTTCTACTGAGGTCTGTCCTGGTCCCCTGAGCTGATAGTATGTTCCCCTCTGAGGACTGCTTTGTTTCTACTTTGTGGTGGAAATGTTGTCTACCTATTAGACTGAAGCTACTTGAGGATAGGGATTACTTTAATTTTGCCTTTGTATCCCTAACATTCATCATATAGTAGGTATTTAATAACTTGATTCTTACAGATAAAGACATTAAAATTCAGATTGATGAAATGGCTTGAGAGACATCATGGAAGAGTGAAAAGAATACTGACGTTGGATTATGAGAAAATTGATCCATATTCAGTCTTTGTCATCTATATCACCCTGTCAGAAAGGTTACTTAAAGTTCTCAGATCCTTGGTTTTAGTACCTATATATTGAGGAGGCTGAACCAGATGACTTCTAAGCCCCATTTCAGCTCGAAATCTATGATTCTATGACATAGCCAATAAGTTTAATTGATACCAGGACCAGGACCCAGATTTCCTAATTCTAATTCCAGTTATGTATAGGCCACAATTCCAAAATTCTCTTTTTTCATGGGAAAGTTTATTTTTAATGGGTCAAAGCTATATGAAATCCTTTGGAATTCTCAGTAAATTTGTCTTTATACCCTTTCCCCCATCACATTGTGTCCTTATTCTCCATGAGAACAGTAAAAACCACTTTATTTAAGGAGTTTCTATAACAGCCTGGTAAATGGTGCAATACTCAGAATGCTGGCCTACTTCACCTAAGCCCCATTTTGAACAAGGTTCTAGCTGAGTTTTTGCTCTTTTTCTTTAGATCAATAAGTTCAGAAACACATTTCAACTTCCAGAAGCTGAAGAAACTCAAGAGACATTATGAGACATGAACATTTTCAGAGAAGAATAAAATGATCAAGAGGATGGAGGGTCTTTTATTTGGGGAGAGACTAGAAAAGGAGCTGAGGGAGATGATCCTAAAATCGTGCAGGAAATGAACCAAAAAAAAAGCAAAGACTTATTTAACAGACCTTAGAAACACTAGATGTGAGGAAGAAAGTGTTCATCTTTGGCTAGCCCCCCAATAAGGTGCAGAGATATTAGAATGGCTAACCATTTCCTTCTGCAGTTCCTTTTACTGATGAGGAAACTGAGGCAAACCAGAGCTTAATGATTTGCTTATACAGTTACTAACACAGTTAGTAAGTGTCTGAGTCTGGATTTGAACTCAGGAACTCTTGATTCCAGGGCCAATGGTCTATCCACTTTACCACCTAGCTACCCAGAATATTACATAGTAGGTGGTAAATGGGAAACTTTTTTATTACAAGAAGTGGCAAAAGCTAAAAATAGAGTAATTTTTTTCTTATTTTTAATTGTTTTTTATTTATAAACAATATTTTGTTGTTATTATGTCATTTTTCTGTACTGTCTGACTTTCTGTGTTCCCATTTGGGATTTGTTGGTAGGGATACTGGATTGGTTTGCCATTTCCTTCTCCATCTCATTTTACAGTTGAGAAAACTAAGGAAAAGAGGGTGAAATAACTGGCCCAGGTCACACATCTAATAAGTGTCTGAAGCCAGATTTGAACTCAGAAAGTTGAACCTTCCTGAATTCAGGCTTGGTACTCTATACACTGTGCCACCTAACTGCCATAATTGAAAGAATACTAGATTTTAATAAAAAGAACTTGGAATTAAATTACAGGCCTCTTTTCATTACCTGTAGGATTTTAGAAATTTCAAAAAACTATTTATTAAGTGAACTTCAGAAAGATTCAGATAAATTTCTGGATAGTCAGTCTGTAACTGAGTTTTAAGAGAATGTTGAGATATTAGGGGATATCTTTTGAGATAGTCATGGCTCATACCCTTCCATGAAATATTGCTTGCTCTTATTCCGAGGCAAAATGAATGGATTAAATGGATCACTGATCTGACTTCCTATAGTTGCTAACTTCAATATTCCAAATTGATCTGTGATAGAATCTATGTGGGTAAACCTTCCAGCGATATAGATCATCAATTCTCTATACCTGCCCAGCCTGTGTGACTTTGGGAACTCAACCTACATCAAGTTTCCTGCTGGATCACTCAACTAGTAAGTGTAAAGGATTTGAACTCAGTCAGGTCTAATGCTCTAATCATTGCATCCAAAGAATATAATAATTATCTCATACAGGAGGTGGTAGTGTTCTTCCTTGTGTTCCAGTGACACATTGGACCAATGTATTTCCCATCGCATATCCATTGGGAACGAGTGATACCTTCATGCCTACAAGGGAAGTTTCACAGTTTTCTGACTCAAGAAATGAGTCTCTAAGAAGAGCCCACAGGCATCATCAGATTGCTTGTTGTGAGAGTTGAGTGTTTTTGTTTCTCTTTGTTTTCTCCTTTACTCCTTATCTAAAATACTTGCACACTCACACATTCTCAGAACCTTGGTGTTTACCAACAAGCCCATCTCTCTGTCGCCTCAGGCTGGATCCCAAAGCACCTCTGCCATTAAAACTATTTGGCCCTCTAAAATACATAGGGAAGGAACTCTACCAGCTCCAAACTAGCATAGATTTATGTGTGTTTTGCATAAATCCCTGCAGAGATTTATGTGGAAGGCAAAGAATTATTCCTCTTCATGTGTAGTATGAGTAGTATTGTTAGGATTTCCATGCCATATGTGCATTGACTAGATGGGACACAGCCTCCAAAATTGGGTTGAATGCCATGGAGCCAGTGACTCGATGTGGACAGCAGTTCTGCCACTCAAATGTAACTAATGGTGAGCTTTCAGAACAGAGGTTTGTTATAATGATTTAAAGAAACACACAATGGGTGATCTCTGTATGTACTCAGGTCAGTTACTGGATGGGGAATGAGAGCACAATGATGATCTCCATCTCACATCCATGATGGAAGCTAGAGCCAATGGTCCCAGCAGAATTGAGAATCCAAATCCCTTATTTCAATCTCTGTTTCTTTTCTATCCAAAAGAGCTTGTTAACTAGGGCAGGTGATGCTACCTCTGGGATAACTTCTAGTATCAGACTATCCTCAGAGATGGGAGTTCTTAGTATTCTGTGATCCCTTGATAAAAGGAATTTTATAAATACCAGTCATTAATTTTATTAGCATTTTGTGCTGATGATTATACTTTCTCCATAGGAATGAGTGGTGCCACCTATTTCTCTGTGGGACAGATAGCTCTTCTCCATAAATAGGACCCTCTGGCTATCTTACTTTGTTAGCTATTTGATGAAAAGATTAAAGGATAAAACCTATCTGGGACCCATTCTTCTTTAGCCTACATATATTTACATAAATTCCTTGAAAAGCAAATAAAAAGAACTATGAGAGGAAAAGTGGCAAAAGACATTTGGTAAGCAGAGAGGTTACTTTTTTTAAGGAAAAAAGAAAGAAAGAAAGACCACCTGAAGTCCTTATAATTAAACAGAGGACACTTCCTGGTTCATTGCTTATTTTTGGTGAATTTTAATGGAGTTGTGTCTCCATTTTTATAAATGTTGTCAATCTTCATTTTCTCTATCTCTCACTCCCCAACTAAAACACACGCACGCACCCGGACACACACACACTCATCCATTCTCAGAGCCTTGCTGCCTCCAGACATGCCCTAACACAAGCTTCTACCCAGTGACACATATTGCCACGAACACAAAAACATCCAACTTGGAGAGAACACCCCTAAGACTGAAAAATACCCCAAAAGCCCTTCTTTTAACCCATTTCTTTTATAGACACAAAAGCTCAGCTAGTAATCAGTTTTGATAACTTTAGCTGTCTGTTTCCCTGATGTAATGACCAGACTGAGGCAATAACAATACTTCATTATGCTATTCAAAGTGTAGAGCCGATTCAGTCGGAGCTCGACTCAAAACCTGGCCCCGCCGCTGAAAACAGAGATGATGCATTAATCCACAGCGACTCTCCCCCACTGTTTCCTCAGCATTCACACACTCATAATGGATATCATTTTTCTTCATAAAACTGGTGGTACTTGAATCAAGCGCATGACAGTCAAGGTTTGTTTAGTCTTTCAAGCAGGTGATTACAGGATTGAACTCCTCAAGTGGTAGCCCGGCGGAATACAAATAGTTAAATGCGCGTTTGAAAGCGGGGTTGGGGTGGAGGGGTGGGGGGAGAATTGTCCAGCCCCATCTGTCAAACTGTGTGTATGACATCATCAGATATTCTGCACTTGTTTGCAACTATTCAGGCCAACCCTCCCTGCAGTCTATGCTTTGTGTTCCAGTTCCCTTTACAGGGCCATCGGGCTGGAAAATTACCACATGCTGTCACAGTTAGCTCAGCCAGGTCTTGTTATCATTGTTTCCAAGGAATCCATTCATTCCGTTATTTTACATATTGGGCAGACGTCCTTCCACTGAGGCTTGGGCTGCACTAACTTGAAGGGCCAAACGTTAATGGGCCTCTATTGTTGGCAGAATAGCAATGCAATACGTGGGAAAAAATACCCAGACAGCTCCCTGACACTGGTTTAGGACCTCTAGACTTAGGGGGTAGCCTGTGAAGATCTTTTATGTAAACAAGCCTTCAATAAACAATGAATATCTCCTGTGTCAATAATCATAACCCATCAATAATATATACATATATATATATATATATGTACATAAATCTTCAACTAGAGAGAAGCCCCAGTGTACTAGGGATGCCAGGGCTTTTCTGGAAAATATTCCATAGAATGGGACCAAGCCCCCTTCTGAACTCTGCTAATTTATGGGGGGGGGGATATTGTTGAGGCTCTGGATGGAAGAAGCCTATTTGACTTGGGGTTCTCTTTGCAGGAGATAATGCAGTGTTATAAGTTTCCTGTCTCCCCTTCTGTCGCTAGCTTGAAATAAAGACAAGGACCTGGGTGACACATTACGTCTTTACCATGTTGGCAATTTAGAGAAAGTTAATGAAATCATTAGAAAGCCGACTTGAGATTTTAAAATTAAGGAAATGCTTCTATTTTCAGTAGTTGATAAAAAAAATTATAATGGAGAGATCTATGCGAAGGATTTGGATGATGTAGGGATATGATAAGCACTCAAGTGATGGCAACAAAATAAAATGTCAATAAAACATTCTTAAAGAAAGAAAAAAAGATCTCTGGGGTAGGAGTCAGGAAAACTTGGTTTCTCAAAAGAAAAATCAAAATACAGTGAAAAAAATCTTTATTAAAATGACCAGCTGAGCCAGGAAAGTCTCTTTTCTTCAATGTCATCTGCTTAGGAAGGCTAATAGAGAGGAGGTGATTTGGTTTTCACTCTTTTCTCTTCTTCCTTTTTGGGGGAGGGGGAAGAAATAAAGTGCTTAATTCTTTGTTTCCATGTGGTTCTGTACCCTGGCATACTGTACCCTTAGGGCCCTTCCCTAAGGCACCCTTCTCTTTCAGGAGCAGATTGGGAATGGGTCATAAAGAGGCCTGAATGTTCCAAGTCTTCATTATTGGCCCTGGAAAGTTTCTCCACCTTATTTTCATTGCCTTTGGACAACAAAAGTCTCAATCACAAGACCCTGGCTGCTCTGACTGTGACAGCATGTGGTAATTAGTTGAGTCTATTGGCATTTGGAAAAACCTTAATTCAAGTCTTATCATTTTAAACTTGTTCATGATTAGCCCAGCTGTTATTTCAGCTAATTTGTTTTATTGATTCTGCACAGTGTGCCAAAGGGCTCCATGAAAGTTTACATTAGAACAGTTGTACTCTCCAAAAAGGTTTTCCAAGTATTGCAAGAAATTGTCCTGCCCCTGACGTTGTTGGAGTTCTGTGAAAGAAAAGAGGATTCCAGTTTCTAGAAACCAAATTTGCAATATATTTGTGGCAGTGATATTCTACATTTCAAAGCTTGTTGTACTACCAAAAGTCAGTTTCATCAGTTCATCCTTTTATGAAATATATTCTAATTTCAACCAAGATCATTTCTGTGTCTGGCAGCTAATTTTAAATAGTTCCCTTCTTCAGCTGACATTAAGAGCCAATTGAGATAAATTTATTTTTCCATAAAAGTAATGTATGTCAGGGCTAGATTTCCTAAGCCAAGCCCTTCAAGCCCATCACAATCATTTTGTAAACCACTGATAATATCATCTTCGAGGGAAAAAAAGGTTTCTTCAGTGTATAAAATGTTACATTAAGTTAAACATTAGAATGTGGCAATCTTCATTCAAATTTAATTTTTAAAGGGGCCTTTCAGTATTTTAAAAATCATAATAAAATAAAATATTTTGTGTATTTCAAGATTCCTTCTCATTTCTTTCATTTCCAAAGTGAGTCTCTGTGGCAGGTTTCTACAAAATTGGAACATCAGAGAAGGGCACAGGAATCCATATATACTTTTCATTAAAAAGCAGTACAACTTAGCATGTTCTGATGGAATTATATACGTACATATACAAACATATATGTGTGTGTGTGATGGAGGAACTTGGTTCAAATCCCACCCATGCAGATATTACCTGTGTGACTCAGGACAAATCACCTAAGCTCACTTTCCTCATCTATAAAATAAAGGAATTGTGCACTAGATAATCTCAGAAGTTCCTTCGAGCTTTCAATCTATGATTCAAAGCCCACAATTCAATTTTAAAAATTGATTTAAGTCCCATTCTATGGGAAGTACTAGAATCAATTACTATAGTTATCAAAATTAACTGTCACCATGTTGACAAAGATTATACTGCTACTATTTAATCCAATGTTTTTCAAGGCAAATGACAAATTATGGTAATTTTTACAGTTATATAAAATAAACAGATTTTATTTTATTTATTTTTTATTATATTTTTTTAAATTTTTTTAAAATTATATTTATTAGTGAATATTAAATAAGTGTTCTAGGTTTGAGCAATGCCCTCTGATTATTATTATCCTATATGATAAGCCATATTGTTTGGTTATAAGTTCAAGATAAAACTAAGTTAAGTTATACTTTCAAGTTTTATTTATTTATTTTTTCACTTGAATTAGTTTATTTAGTCAATTTAGAACATTATTCCTTGGTTAAAATAATCACATTATTTCCCTTCCTCCCAGTCAACATGCAATTTCATTGTATTACTTGTGTCCTTGATCAGAACCTATTTCCATGTTCCTTTCAAGTTTTAGAAAGTCCAAATGGAGTAACTTTCACATGCAAACAATTTCTTAGGGGAAAAGTATTATTAGTAGCTAATTTTTCCTTGTTAAAAAATGAACAAATAATAGAGATTACCATTTGCTTTCAGTTATTTATCCTATAGCTCTTATTGCTTCTGTCTACAATTAATATATGCATAAAAATGTTCTCTACCTCGGAGAAGTACATAGGTATTGACGGTCTCAGACCATGTAATCCCTATAAACCATATCTTGTATTGTTGAATGTCTATAGAAAGGTCCCCTTAAACTTCTTCCAGATGGACCTTCAGTTCCTATTAGAAACTTTTTATAATATTAGCAATTTTCCTTCACCTCCTATTAGTATCATATAATTTTAGCATTTGAATCCCCTAACAAGATATGACCATGCAATCATCTCAGCAATTTTCATATCATATTAGTGAAAACAAATACTAATATAAGAGGATGCTAACATGCAAAACCCTAATAGAACATGACAAAACTTTTCATATTTTATTTGTGCATTATGGTCCTTCTTTCCTGTTTCAACATTTTTCACTTCAGTATATGTGAAAGTAGCCTGGGCTTGCAGGTTTTTGAATATCAATTAAGCAATATAATATAGTAGCAGGGCAATTAGCAGCTCTCATTTTCCTTAGGGCACTAAGATACCATTCTGACTCAACATAGTACCTGACACATAGTAGGTGCTTAGTTAATCTTTATTGCTTGATCATGGTGCTTCTGAAAAATCACCTTTTGACATTTATTCACTCTAGTTGCCTTTAGAAGTAGGATTGTTTATGAAAAGGTGATAAATAACTCTTTAAAGAAATTTGTGCTCTGGCTCCTAGAGTTAGAGAATTGAGGCAATTATCTATCATTCAGCTCTTCTCTTTCCTTTCCCCTCTCCATCTTCCCCACCCTTTTTGCTTCACATACTTTAATTTGATATAGCTCCAGATAAGAGGGGGAGGGTTTTTGTGTTGAATTAACCAGGCAATTGGCCTCAATTTTTCCATTTCACTTTTACTCTCCTTCCTCAGTGCACACTCACTCAGAGACTTTTGCAAGCCAGTAAATCTGAGCCGTGGGGCTGAGAGATGCCACTGAGGAAATAAAGAGATGGGCTCATCTATAAGCTTATACCAGTGGTAATGAAGAGTAAAGAGAAGGATAAAGCATAACTTTTGGTTGCTTATTTATAGTAATAGGAATTATGTTGGGATTAAATACAGCTTCCCTTATGGCAAGAAGAGATCATATGCTGATTATAAAGTACTTTGATCTTCACAGAATTATAGCATCCACTCCAGATATCATTGCTACTCAAAGGGTATATCAAAAGGAAGCAAAGATTTTCCAACTATGAAGTATTATTTGCCCTAAATCCCCCCCCCCACTTCATTCCATTTCACATGTCTAAATGACATGCCCAGGAAATAGACCAGAAGTGTTGTTCCTCTCCACCAACAAAACAAAACAATTCAACACTGAATATGAGACATTCAATAAAAAAGGCAGAAGATAAGAATGTTACTCTTGTTGGAAGATGGGGAACATCAATGGGAACATAAAGGGCACTGCAGATGGTGTGGGAACAGAATTGCTAAATGTGTGGGCTAGAGTTTCAACCCAGTGTCCATGGGATAAGGCTGCTAGGTGTTTGTAAGTCTCTAGACCAATACCCAGTAAGATTTGAACAGTGGCTATGCCCAACTCTGCCTTTACTCTAACCACCAGTAGTCAAACCTACTTCTTTAATAGATATTTGGATGTCTGGATCTTCCAGTCCCATGACAGTCACCCTTCCCAGGGACCATTTGTTCATGACAACAAAGAACTATTTTGTCAACTCAATTTCTGTAGAGTAAATCTTTATTTCTGGAAGCAGCTAGATAGTGCAGCGGATAGAGCTTTGGGTCTGGAGTCAGGAAGACCTGAGTTCAAATTTAATCTCAGACACTATCTGTGTGACCTTGGAAAAGACACTTAACTTTGTTTGCCTCAGTTTCCTCATCTATAAAATGAGCTAGAGAAGGAAATGACAAACCACTACAGTATCTCTGCCAAAAGAACCCCAAAAGGAATCACACAGACTCAGATATGACTGAAACAACTGAACAACAACAAAAACCTTTCTTACTAGCTCATTGTGAGCAAGGTAATGGAGTTAGATGGAAAAAAAACAACAACTATAGTTGGTGTAACAGAACTTACCATAGCAAAACATAAATATGTAAGTAAAATACGTTATTTAAGGAAGGAGAAAGTACTAAGGGGCTAATAATAATATTTAACATTTATAGAAATGCTTTAAGGTTTGCAAAGCCCTTCAGATATATCATCTTAGTTAATTCTTATCACAATCCTGTGAGGTAGGTGCTACTATAGTGTTTTAATAGATATAGAGACTAAGACTGAGAGAGTTTAACTGGCTTGCCCAATCTCACAAGATGCAAAAGTAATTCTGAGGCAGCATTTGAATTTAGACCTTCCTGACTTCAAGTCTAGCACCCTCTCTATTATGCTACCTTAGCTGTATTCGACACCATAAAAAAAAAAATAAAAGAGAAGGTGGCACCTGAGTTGAGCCTTGGAGGGTGGTAAAAAATTTAACGAAAGCTAGACATTTCTCTTCAAACACAATTTCAAAGGAATATTTGAGTAAAATGCTCCATAGGATGGATCTCCTTAGGGAATATCTAATTTTCTGCTAAAATATCTGTTTTTGTCATGTAGACATAGCTGTTAAAAAGAAAGGATTTAAAGTTTTTTATGTTGTGGTTAAGGTCTCCCAAAAGAGGGATTTTCTATGGTGACCAGAGAAGAGATGTGAAATTTAGGCCTATTAACATAAAAATAGTTTAATACTACATGTAATTTAGTCAGATTCCCTAGGCAGACAAATAGTAATTTCCATTTCCAAATGCCTCTTATAGAATATATACTCTTGAGGAGTGGTATTTGAGATAATCATTTCATTTGTAGAGGATAACTTCTATCATCAATGCAGATATTCTGAAATTTACAGTCTTAATCTTACAGACATTGAGTCATTAAATGACTTGCTCAGGGTCATACTGTCAGAACATGTCAGAGGTAAGACTTGATAAATGGGCAAGATACATGAATAGGCAAATTTCAGATAAAGAAATCAAAACTATTAATAAGCACATGAAGAAGTGTTCTAGATCTCTTATAATCAGAGAGATGCAAATCAAAACAACTCTGAGGTATCACTTCACACCTAGCAGATTGGCTAACATTACAGCAAAGGAAAGTAATGAATGCTGGAGGGGGTGTGGCAAAGTAGGGACATTAATTCATTGCTGGTGGAGTTGTGAACTGTTCCAACCATTCTGGAGGGCAATTTGGAACTATGCCCAAAGTGCGCTAAAAGACTGTCTGCCCTTTGATCCAGCCATAGCACTGTTGGGTTTATACCCCAAAGAGATCATAAGGAAAAAAAGACTTGTACAAGATTATTCATAGCTGTGCTCTTTATGGTGGCAAAAAAAATGGAAAATGAAGGGATGCCCTTCAATTGAGGAATGGCTGAACAAATTGTGGTATATGTTGGTGAAGGAATACTATTGTGCTCAAAGGAATAATGAACTGGAGGAATTCCATGGGAATTGGAATGACCTCCAGGAATTGATGCAGAATGAGAGGAGCAGAACCAGGAGAACATGTACACAGAGACTGATACATTATGGCACAATTGAATGTAATGGACTTCTCTACTAGCAGCAATGCAATGATCCAGGACAATTCTGAGGGACTCATGAGAAAGAACTGTGGGAGTAGAAACACAGAAGAAAAACAGCTGCTTGATCATATGGGTTGATGGGGATATGACTGGGGATGTAGAATCTAAACGATCATCCTAGTGCAATTATCAATAATATGGAAATGGGTCTTGATCAATGACACATGTAAAACACAGTGGAATTGCATGTTGATTTGGGGGGGCAAGGGAGGGAAAGAACATGAATCATGTAACCATTGGAAAATATTCTAAATTAATTAAATAAAATGTTTCAAAAAAAAAGAACATGTCAGAGGTAAGATTTGAGTCAATGTCTTCTTGATATTGGGCAAGCTCTTTATACACTACTAGAGCATGCTCTTTCTCCTTCACTGTAATGTGTTTAATACAGCCTTCTCTTCAATATTTAGTAGGACCTTAATGACATGCCCTTTTATGGGACATAGGAACCATCTTTATTCCTGTCTCCTGGCTTCATGGCAGCTCTAAAAAGCAGAAACAAAACAAAACAAAAATAAACCATTATTTACAAGTGTTTCATATATGGCAAGAAAGCTGAGGTGTGGGAGAATGGGAATACCAGTAGCCAGGTAAAATTCCTCTATTTAAACTCTCTGCCTTTTCATATTCATTATTGCCTTTAATTGTGGGTATTCCTCAGAGTTCTGTACTGGACTCTCTTCTTTTATTCCTCTCAACTAGGAAACTTCATCAACCATCATGAGTTTGACTGTCATATCATGATGTGACTACTCCATTCAATTAGTCAATAGACATTTATTAAGTATCTTCTTTCTATGTTCCAGGAACTGGGCTAACCTCTGGGGACACAATTATGAAGATGATGACCAGATCTTGCTATCTATATCCCAATCTATCACAGAGCCCCTTCCTATACCACCAACTACCTATTCAACATATTAAATTGGATGTGCCAGTCATCTTAAGCCCAACATGTCCAAAACTGAATTCTATCTTTTCTCCTAAATGTTCTTCTCTTCCAAACTTTTCTATTTCTATAGGAAATGACATCATATTTCTCTCACCTCATATTTTACTCACTTGGCAAATTCTGATGTTTCTTTTCCCCAACATTTCTCAGAGGACCCCTTTCTTCCCATTTATATACCACCATAGTTAAGATCCTCATTACCATTCACCTAGATTATTCTAATGACCTCCTAATTAGCATCTATGTCTCTGTCTCTCCCCACTAAAATCCATTCTATACACTTTGCTTAAATGATCTGACTTTGTGACTCCATTATTCCATTGGTTGATAAACATTTATTAAACACCTACAATGTGTGGGGAACTGTGCTAAGTTCTGGAGATATGAAGAAAGGTAAAAGAGAGTCCCTCTTCTCAAAGAGCTCACAGTTTAATGAGGGAGATACCATGTAATACCAACTCTGTACAAACTCAAGATAACAATTGGAAGGCAATGGAATTAAGGGGAATCGCGTGATTTTTTTTTTTTGGTAGACTCTGGATTCCTAGCTGGTGCTTGAATGAAATTAGAAAAGCTGGGAAGAATAGATAAATCAGATGAGGATTACAGATATGGAGAACAACCAGTGGAAATGTCCAGAGTTGGGATAAAGAGTTTCTTATTCAAAGAACATCAAGGAGGTCAATGTTAGGATTGCAGGTTAGATGGCGGGTTGTAAGGTATAATAAGCCTGGGATAGTGGGAGAGAAGGGAAGACTATGAAAGACTTTGAACTCCAGATGAAAGACTTTACCTTTGAGGGAGATGACAGGGAATCACTGGATTTTACTGAGTGGGGTGGGTGGGGAAGAGTGTGGCATAGTTAGATTTGGGGTTTAGAAAATCACTTTTACAATTGAATTGAAGGCGGCCTGGGGTGGAAACAAGTTTTGTCAGGTGGATCTACCAGCTGACTATTCTAAAAATCCAGATGTGAGATGATGAAGGTCTGAACCAGAGAGGTAGCAGTATCAGAAGAGAGAAGGGAGTATATGGGAGAGATAATACAAAGATAAAATTGGCAGGCCTTTGCAAATGAGAAATATTAAGGTTGTGAGTCTTCATGACTGGAAGGATGATAGTGCCCTCCACCTACTACAGTAGATTTCCTATTGCCTCTCCACTAAAATGCAAACATTCACTTTTAGTTTTTAAAGATATATATATATATATATATATATATATATATATATATCTCCTGGATCTAACTTACTTTTTCAGCTCCATTGGACCTTACTTCTTCTTCCTTTTGAGATCTAAATAACCTAGTCTTCTCTCTGGTCCTCACAGACAGTTCTTTATGCTATTGTGTGCCACCCCCATTCTGTAAAGACTCTTTACCTCTACCTTGAAATGTCCCTCTCTTCCTTTAAGATACAACTCAGGCATTGCTCCCCCTCTTCCTTGCAATTGCTAATGGTCCTCTTCCAAACTAACTTGTGTTCAGCTACTTTAATTATGTAAATATTTATATTCAGGCAATATACATTTTTATATGTACTTATTATCTACCCCATTAGAATCTAAGCTCCATGCTAGATAGTATTATTTTCTTCTTTGTAGTTATAGCCCCAGTTCACAGCACAGTGTGTGTGGTACATAGCAGGTGCTTATCAAACAATTACTGATTTAGTCAGTATACATACTCCTTACTCTTTGGGAATCTTCTAGAAGAAATGGTCCTACAGTTGGGCAAAGGGTATTTGAATTCTGGCCAGACTTCAAGTTTAAGAATTACTTATTGTTGCCCTTCAGTCATTTTTTATCTGTGTCTGACTCTCTGTGACCCCATTTGGGGTTTTCTTACAAAGATACTGAAGTGGTTTGCCATTTCCTTCTCCGGCTCATTTTACATGTGAGGAAACTGAGGCAAATAGGGTTAAGTGACTTGCCCAGAGTTACACAGCTAATAAGTGTCTGAGGCCAGATTTGAGCTCAGGAAAAGAAGTCCCCCAGACTTCAGGATGGGAAATCTATCCACTGCATCATCTAGGTTCCCTTAACAAGAAACCTGTGGACATTTCTCTCTCTTTTTTATTTTTAACTACACAGTGGCATTTATTGTTCCAGCCTAGAAAACACTCCTTTTTTAAATTTAAATTTAAATTAAACATAGCAAAACAAGTTCAAAAACTTCTCTCATCAAGAAAATGATAATTTTAAAAAAGAGTTTACGAAAGAAACCTTGTCACAACAACTTTATTAAGGTCTAATCACTTTAAGTCCATGGAGCCTTTAAGAAATACCAACCAAGAGGCAAGTAGGTGATTTACTGGCTAGAAAGTAAGGCCTAGACTAAAGTCAGGATGACCTGGGCTCAAATCTGGACTTAGATAATTTCCTACCTTGTACGATCCTTAGCAAGTCATTTAACCCCAGTTGCCTAGCTCTTATTGCTCTTCTGCCTTGGAACTGATAACTTGATATTGACTTTAAGATAGTAGGTAAGAGTTTAAAAAAAAGAAATATCAACCAAAAGTCTAATAATCTCCCAACCTTTTTCCTGCCAAAAAAATCACACATTTTCTTAGGTGATATATTTAGAAAAGAAATCATGTTTTTTGTTTTGTTTTGTTTTTTACTTTGAAAATTGAAGTTAGTGATGCCTCCAAAATACCTAAACCTTTTAGATAATCCTCAAATGCTCCCATTTCCTAGAATTCCTAGATTTGGAGTCAAGGGATCTGGGTTCACATCCTTACTCTAATACTTTTATCTTAGTGATATTATGTAAATTGTGTGCTTTATTTTTTAAATTTATTTTTAATTAATTAACTAAGAATGTTTTTCCATGGTTACAAGATTCATGTTTTTCCCTCCTCTTTACTTCCCTTTCCCATAGCCAATGAACAATTCCATCAGGTTTTACATGTATTATTGTTCAAAACCTGTTTCCAGATTATTACTATTTGCAATAGAGTGATCAGTTAAAGTCAACATCCCCAATCATATCCCTATTGAAACATGTGATCAATCAATCATAAGTTTTTCTTCTGCATTTCTACTCTCACAGTTCTTTCTTTGGATGTAGATAATGTTCTTTCTCCTAAGTTTGATAGTTATGAACCTCAGGCTCCTTATAAATAAAATGATGAGGTTGGTCAGCTATTTTCCAGCTTGAAATCTTGTAATCCTGTAATTCTATCAAATTTTCTGGATAGAACAGTGATCTGGGGTTTGGGAATATACTTGCCTACAATAGGTAGACCTATAGTCTAAGCTACATCCTCTACACTGGGGACAAAAATGAAATAAAATTAGATGGAATTCAAGGAGATAGGAGAGGTGGTCAGGTAAATTTGTGATCCTGTCACACCCTCCAATTGAAAAATATTGATAGTTGCTGTTTTACAAAAATTCTTGGTGTCTCTTCAAAAGTTGCTGAAAAAAAAAAACTTCTTAAGTTTTTATGTCTCTGTTCTACTTTGGAGATGTGCTATTCCTCTTATTTTACCTATCAAGGGTGGCAAATGACCCTGTGACATATCTTATAAACCTCTATAATTAATGAGAAACCTCATTTGGAATAAGATTTTGCTTTGGATATTCTAGGCTTAGGGATGCCTCACTGGACATTGCAGATATACCTAACAGCACAGTTTGGGGTGACTGACCTTCCCCAACCCTAACTCCAAAATTGAATGATGCCTATTTGGGGCGTACTGTTTTTACATGTATGAGCAGCATTTTCTGCCATCATTTCACTCAGTGTCTGGCTTTCCTTCCCTTTGTAATAATATGTTGTTTCTGCGTGAAAATGTCAACAGCTCTGACTTTTTTGTAAGAAAAATTGAGAACATTATAGTTTAGGTATCTCCTACTATCAACTGTGTTCTCTCCTATCCTGGCGCAGCGGCATCTATTGATTGAAGAAAACATACTTCAGTGCAGTCTTCATACTTGAAACCTATTGAAATATAGTATAGGATTTGTTCTTCTATAGATAGGCTATTACACTGTTAACTACCATCAAGCATTGACCTGTTAAAGGGGTGTCAGTAATAAGGGCATATTCCAGGAAAGCTTGTGTAGATTTCAAGAGACATAAACTATTATAAGAATTGATCAGCCGCTCTCTCCCCCATTGCACCCCCTTATTTTGTTTTTTGGAATATGGCTTAGAACAGCATTTATTACCCTCCTCCCCTATTCCACCCAAAGTTTTCTTTATCTCTCTTTGGGTCTTCAGAAGCAAAGTAGTACAGCCACTCTTCTCACATTAGATTCTAAAGCTCCCTGAGAGTGAGTAAGGTTTATATATATAATACATACATACATACATACATACATATATATATATATATATATATATATAAGGTCATTATGCCTTGTAAAATGTAGGTGCTAAATAAATGTTGGTTGAATGAATGGAACCAGGTAATTTATCCCCACACATCAAAAACATAGACCACTTTTCATTGACACCTGAATTATCACTCTGTTCTTCATTTCAAATGATCATCTAAAGTTAGCTTTAGTTCAAGTCTACGTGTCACAAATGTACTTCTATATAGGAGCCATGGTCAAAAGAGACAGTCAAGGATTGTTCTAATGACTTATTGGAGTCACTGGTTAGTTGCTTTGACATATCCAAATGGTGTGACTCCAAAAAATTTGATCTGCAATAAAGAAAAACTGAGGCAGAACTCCAAACACGTAGAAAATTTATTAGGGAAACTAGTGGTCCCTAAGCCATTGGATTCAAGATTCTTCACAGAAGTGAAGGATTCCTCTGCTTAAGGTCTGTAAGCTTTTAGAGAGAAGGGGAAGTCACTACAAATAGAATGAGGTGGGACAATTAATGATCGGTCAATTCCAGATGCATGAGAAACCCTATAATTTGTTAAGGGACATTCTAGTCAATCACTAATATTTAGCCAGTGATTAGTCACCAGGGTTCTGGGACTTTCCATAAGCAGTAATGAATATTATGCTTGAAAGAACATAGAAAATAAGAAAACTTTGTATTTTTGGAACACAGTTCTCATAGTCCATTCAGAAAGGAGATTAACACAAATTAATATAGGTTAATTTTTATCCTGGAACAGATAGATGGTGCAGTGCTGGACTATGTAGCTCTGGGAAAGTCACTTAACCCTATTTGCCTTAATTTCCTCACATGTAAAATGACCCAGAGAAGGAAATGGCAAACCTCTTCAGGATCTTTGCCAAGAAAACCCTAATTGGGGTCACAAAGAGTTGGACACCACTGAAACAAATAAACAACACCAACAACCACATTTACATATAAATCACAATAAATAGAATATAAGAGGTGTAATTATCAATACATAATGGATTGATTAATTTAAACCTACATAACTCTTATTCTAACAGTGTTAATTAAATATATCCCACTTGTCCAATTTATACAATCACTGAAAACTATGAATCACAATGAATTGAGTAAATATTGATTAAATTGAGTAGGAGTATCAAAATGATCTTTGAAGTTAATTTGGAGTTAATCAGATGAACTTGCCACCAGGAATTGAGTTTATTCACTTTGCTCCTATATTGTCTGTTTCAAAAGTAATTACATTCAGTTTCACGAATATTAAGTTAAGCAGTCAGAAAATAAAAAATTTAAAATACCTACTATGTGCCAGACATTGTGTTAAATTCTGGAGATACAAAGAAAGTCAAAAGAAAGTCCCTGCTTTCAAGGAATTCCCAGTCTAATGGGGGCCACATGCAAATAACTATGTACAATAAGCTATATGCAGAATAAATTGAGGATAATCAACAAAGGGAATGCATAAGAGATAAGGAAAGAAAGCACTCTAGGCATGGAAACAGTCAGTAAAAATTTTCATAGTGGAGATATGCATTGTATTATGTGAGGAACATCAAAGAAGCCAGTATTCCTGGATGGAAGAGTACTTTGGGCACTGAGTGCAGGATGGTGGTAAGGGGTTGTTTTCAGGGGTGTGAAAGATTTGAATGCTGGATGACTTTGCCTTTTTTATGTCTCTGGATAGCTTGGACCCTAGCAAGTACTTGATAATAACAATAACAACAACAATAATAACTAGCATTTATATAACACATTAAGGCTTGCAAAATGCTCTACAGTTTTCTCATTTGATCCTCACAACAACCTTGGGAATCAAGTACTATTATTATCTCCATTTTACAGATGAAGAAACTGAGGGAAGCAGCAATTAAATTACTTGCCTGGGAGCATATAGTTAATACATGACTCAGGGTGGATTTGAACTTGGATCTTCCCTACTGCAGATCTCTATCCACTTTGGACTTTATCTACTCTGCCACCTAGGAGCTAGCCTCACATAAAATGCTTGTTGATAAGCCAATCGATTTCTAGGTGCTGGGAATATAAAGATATAATGAAAATTAGTCCTTGCCATCAGAAAACACATTTTCTTTTCTTTTTTTTCATTGTTTTTGTTACAATTTATTTATACATATAAAAACACAATATAATATAATAATGGAATATATGATTTGTTATAAATATGTAACACATTATAATAAATACACTTATCTTTGAGAAGCAAATTCTTATATTAGCTATGTCCAAAAATCCATGTCTCATTCATTTTTCCCCCTGCCTCCCACTCCCCTCTACTTCCCTAAAAAGGCAGGTAAATATGATATAGATTGTACATATATTATCATTTAATCCATATTTCCCTGTTTGTCATGTTGTGAAACAAGATACATATTGCTTATACTAGAGAAAAATTCATGGAGGAAATAAAGAATAGTATGTTTCAATCAGCATTTAGACTGTATGTTCCTTGTGTGGTGGAGGATTTTTTTTGTCATGAGTTTCTTGGAGTTGATCTGGATCCCTGTCTTATTGGTAGTAGTTAAATCATTCACAGTTGATAATAGTTGTTATCATGTACAAAAGTTTTTACTGTGTACAGTGTTCTCCTGCTTCTGTTCACTTCACTTTGCATACTACCTTTAAACCTTTTCAGGGTTGTGTGTGTGTGTGTGATTATTGCTTGTTATTTCTTATAGCACAATAGTATTCCATTACAAACATATACAATGACTTGTTTAGCCATTCTCCAATTAATGGACATTCCTTTGGTTTCCAGTTCTTTACCACTACAAAAGAGCTGATATAAATATTTTAGAACTTATAGTTTCTTTCCCTTTTTCCTTGATCACCTTAGGAAATAAACCTAAAGTAGTATTATTGGGTCACAAGTTATGCTCAGCTTTATAACAATTTGAGTGTAATTCCAGATTGCTCTACAAAATGATTGGATCAGTTCACAGTTCTACCAACAATGTATTAGTTTCCCTATTTGTCCATATTCCCTCTGACATTTGTGATTTTTCTCTTTTATCATTTTAGCCAAACTGATAGGTATGAGATGATAGCTCAAGTTGTTTTGATTGCATCTTATATTAATAATGATTTGAAACAATTTTTCATATAGTTATATACAACTTTGATTTCTTCATAAAACTCTCATGTATTCTGACCATTCAGTTGGGGAATGGATTCTTATTCTATAATAAACTGTGTAGAGATAGGACTGGATTGCTTGTAGGGAGAATAGGTAACTGAAACCATGGAATAATTTCAGGAATGTTAGGAAGATCACCCTTCATTTTTTTATGTCTATCCCCTATGCCTCGAATTTTAACTTGTCTACTCTGGCTAATGATCTCCATGGCTTCCTTTTAGTCCCAGATAAAATTTTGTCTTCTACAAGAAGCCTTCTCTAACCTCTCAGTTCCAGAGCTTTCTCTTTTTTAATATTTTCCTATTTATCTTGCATATGTCTTCCTTTGTTTTGTATATTTGTTTGCATGTTGTCTACCCTATTAGATTGTAAACTCCATGAGGGCAAGAACTGTCCCTTCTTTTTCTCCCCACTGATTAACACAATGTCTGGCACATAACAGATGCTTAATAATTGTTATTAATAATAATAACATTCAGATGCTAAAATTAATTGATTCTTCTTTACTTTTCTATTTGGCCTCAAGGATTCTCATTGGCTTAATTCCTTTAGTTTAAGGTCTTAATCTTTGTGCAAGTGACAATATTGAGAGAAGCAGATTGAGGGATTGAGGTGTTATATTTTTGCTCCTGTTGGGGTGTAGCAAACATTTTATATTTGATAGTGAGAGTGATTTGAAATTTTTTTTCTCTTGTAAAGTCTGGAGTCTAGAAAGAAACTATAGGTGGGATGAGCCTGTTTTACCAATGACCTCTTTTCTTATAGGGATACATATCATTTTAACTTATTGAGTCTCTTAAAAATTTTTTTTTGTTTTTCTTTTTCCCCCTCTTTTTTAATTACCTTTTGATGATTCTCTTGAGTTCTGTGCTTGGACATCAAATTTTCTGTTCAGGTCTGGTCTTTTCTTTACGAATTCTTGAAATTCTTCTATTTTGTTGAATGACCAGTTGTAGACCTAGTTCCCTTGCTTTCCGGAATATCCATGCCTTTCTTTTTTTCAGTGTGGATGCAGCCAGATCCTGAGTTATCCTCACTGTGGTTCCTTGGTATCTGAATGACTTCTTCTTGGCAGCTTGTAATATCTTTTCTTTGGTCTGATAGTTCTTGAATTTGGCTATGATATTCCTGGGTGTTGTCAGTTGGGGATTAAGTACAGGAGGTGCTCTGTGGATTCTATCAATCTCCACTTTTCCCTCTTGTTCAAGGATTTCGGGGCAGTTTTCTTTAATAATTTCCTGTAATATAATGTCCAGGCTTTTTCTTTTGTCATGGTCTTCTGGTAGGCCAATAATTCTTAAATTGTCTCTCCTTGAACGATTTTCTAAATCCTCTGTTTTGTGAATGAGATGCTTCATATTTTCCTCAATTTTTTCATTCTTTTGGTTTTGTTTTATAGTGTCTTGCTGCCTTGTGAGGTCACTTGATTCTAGTTGTATTCTTGTTCTTAAAGACTGGATTTCATCCTTAGTTTTTTGGTTGTCCTTTTCCTTTTGGCCGGATTTTCTTTGGAAGTCATCTTTCATCTGCTGCACCTCATCTTTCATCTGCTTTGCCTCATCTTTCATCTCCTTTGCCTCATTTTCCAGCTAGTTGATTTTGGCTTTCAAGACACTATTTTCTGTTTCCAGATGACTTATCTTAGTTTTTAAGTTCTTTTCCCAATTGTCTTCAGCCTCTCTTAATTGTGCTTTGAATTGCATTTTGAGTTCTTCCAAAGCCTGTATCCAATTTGCTGGGATTTCTGATTTTTCCTTTGCTGATCCCTCCCCCTCTGTTTCATTCACTCTTTGCTCATTACCTGTGCAGAAGCTGTCTATTGTAATTTCTTTCTTCTTTTCTGTTGTTTGCTCGAGTTTATCCCTTCTTTGCTCCCCATATTTGGCTGTACTCTTGCTCCTTTCATTTTGTTTTGGTTTTGGGGCTGTCAGTCTCCCCTCTTGGAGCTTTGTCAGATCTCTTGGTACAGTCTCTAGGGGAGGAATGTTAGCTTCCCTGTCCTCTGGAGGCTTTTGATTGGATTGAGTTCAATTGGGTTGGACTGTATGTGGTATGAAGCTCTGAGGCTCTGAAGACTCCTGGAAGGCTGGGCCACCCAGGCTCTCTCCAGTTCTCTCCAGCTGCTTCTCTGCTGTCCACAAGTGCCTTTGCCCACCTCCCTAAACTCTGAGGAGTTCTGATGGGATTAGGTTTAACTGGATTGGTCTGGATGTGTCCAAGGCAAGGGTGAGACTAGAGCCTTATGGAGGGACCCAGCCACAGCCCGTTTCTCCCTGGCTTCCTTCCCCTTGTCCAAGCTGGATGATCCGAGCCCGGCACTCCGCTGCTCACAAGGTAGACCCTCCAAACCAGCACCTTTGCCTGCTCAGAGGTTCCCGCTGCTGCTGGGGGCTCAGCCCGCTGGGTTGTGGGGGAGGGGTCCTGGGACCTTCGCTCTGCCTTCCCCTTAGCCCTGAGTATTCTCGAATTCTGGCTTTTGGGGGGCATACCTTTTGATTTGAGTCCAGAAGGAGGGTTCCCCGCTTCTGTCCTGTTGTTCAGATTGAATTTCGGTGCCCTAGGAGCATTCAGTCTGTATCACTTAAGGAAGGGTCTTCCACGAGGTCTGAACTTTTGCTACTTGCTAAGTTGCCATCTTGACTCCATCTCAGCCTGTTTTAACTAGGGGGAGGTGGTTGGGAAAAGGAAGGGGTATGATGCAAGAATAGTCAGGAAAAAAAAACATTTTTATAGAAAGGGTTAAAATTTGTAACATCTGCTGTACCAGTGAAGAGCCAAGGAAACCTAGAAACAGAGAGTTGATAGGAAAATAATTGGAAAGCTCAGATTTTGAGTAGGAAGAGAAATCAGTTTGGGAAGATGATCTGTCCATTCTAAGTACAAACTTGGCTCAACAAAAACTCAAACAAGAACACTGAGAATTAGACAAGATTGCATAACTCTGAGAACCACATGACTTTTAGAAAGTATAGTTAGGGCAGATATGCACCTTGGATGATGCTACAAATTGCAAAATTTCAAGCAATGTCAAGCAAAGTAGGAAAGAAAAGATGGGCAAAAGTGTAAGATAAAAGAAATCACTAAAATTTCAGATTCCAAATATTTTTGAACCAAAAATGAGGAAACACTGCCAAGGGAGAGACATTTTGAAGGAAACAGAGAGGGAAGGACATTCATTATCTGTGGATATCCAAATTAAGTGGTATTTTGTATAAAGTTAATTTATTTTACAGGGGAATATGATAGGGAAGTATAATGTGTGGATGAGAGAGGTACAGACTGCAAAGCAAGGACTTGATTTACAAGGAAACCTCATGCAAGAAGGAAATGGAACTTTGACTGACAACAGGGGATGATACTGGAACCTCCAGTCAAGAAAAGCAGATGGACAGTTGTAAAGGAGTTCTTATCCCTTCTGAACTGAAAGGGAGAAGAGAAACTTTGCTGAGCTAAAACTGCTATAATCCCTCATTGATCTGAAGAACCCAGATTAACCATCTTTCCTCAAAAGTGGTTGGATAGAGGCTTTTTCCCTTTGGGTAAGATAAGAGACTACCCACCCAGAAGATTTTCCATTGATACCTTCAAAGCTGTATCTCTATATTAGAAAATTATACCAGCCTGACTCCACAATGGTCCTCAGGGACCCAGGTCCCCAGACCTAAGCCCTCAACCCCTGAAGGGAATTTAGGTTGAAATTAGAAATAGGGACTTCCTATTTCCCTCTTCCCTAAACCTACCATTTCTGAATCCCCAAACAATAATTAGTCCTTATTAATTTAGAACTGAATATCTTATTCTTCAAACTTACTGAGGGGGTCAAGATAATATCTATCCAAGGAAGAGAACAGAAACCAGAGACTGACCTTTCAGCTTTTTATCTTTCAGCTCTGGATACAGATCCAGCTTCACCTTCTCTGGGGCAGCTCTGCCTGAGAGAGGAAGTAGTGCTTTTATTTATCTGTTTCCTTCCTCTCAGAGACTTGTCAAGCTTTGGTTCCTGATCAACCACTAGTGCAAATGTAGGAATCTAAAAAGGGCAATCCCGTGGAACATGAATATTGGCTTTGTGAGGATGAACCTGCTTATTGGTCTATCTCTTCATGTAGCAACTTCTAATTGATCCTCATGATATAAAATGAGTGGAAAATCTTTCTTTCTCTGCCTGTCTCTCTCTGCTTCTTTCTCTGTGTCTCTCTCCCTTACTCCATGTATATATGCAGATTCCTTGAGGGCAGAGAGTATTTGATTTTTGTTGTTCTATCCTCAATTACTGGCATAATTCTTACTACCTTATAGGCACTTAAAATTATTATTGATTGACAGGAACTGGCTCACTACCTATGACCTACTTCAGTGCCTAGCAAATAGTAAATTTGTAATCAATATTTGTTGATTTATTGGTTAGTTTAATACTCCCCAGGGTAGAGTAGGTAAGAAGAGAAGGGATTATTTGGGTAAGTCATAGAAAGAAAGGTGTTTGTCAACATCAACAGAGTATCCATTATTGCTTGGAGAACCCCAATTAAGGGAACAAAATACTTTCCATTCCACATTTGGTTTATTAGGAAAATGTCCCTAAACATTTTGACTAAACTTCACAAAAACAACAACAACAACAACAACAACAACAATAAAAACACATGAGGCCAGGAAAAAAAGGATATGCTTTCATATAAAATTCCATATAAAATTCAAGTACCTGAGCAGACCATGAGTCTACTCTTCTTCAAGTTAATTATCGCTAGTTCTTTAATTTGATCTTCATGTGGTATGGGTCTGATACCCGTTATACTTCTGGTTGCCTTCCTGTGGATACTTTACAGCTTGTCAAGGTCTTCCCTAAATTGTGTTGTACAAAACTGAACACAGTACCATAGAAATAGTCTGTATGGTATAGAATCCAGAGCACCCCCTTATTCCTAGAAGCTATCTCTCTTTTAAAAGAAAAAAAAGTATATTAGTATTTTGGGGGGGGAGAAGGGGGAGGTTGTATTATGCTATTGATTCCTATTGGGTTTGTATTTTACTAAAACCTTTAAATCTTTTTCAGACTGCTATATAGTGTGGCATTTAAAAGAATGTGGATGCCATAAACTGTTAGAGTTAAAATGGTTGAGGTCTTAAACTGTAGTGATTAAAATAGTGGAAGACTTAAATTGTGATAGATATAAGAGTAGGTGAGTAAATTGTGACCGCAGAAAATATGTTTTCACTACAGTGTCTTGTTTAAAATAAAATATAAGGTGGTTGCCAGGGAAATATTCCCAATTATGAATATACCCAAGTCAACTGGGTTTTATAGAGACTTTAATTAATAATACAATGAGGAATTAAAGAAAGAGAAAAAGAGTAAGAAAGGAATAAGTATGAAGGGCCTTAAGCCAACATGGCCTAGACCTGAGTCTTAAGAGAGAGAGATCAGTCAGTCTTTTATCACTCACCACAAGATCTGTCTAAGCAAGTATTCTAGTGACACCAGGCCAGCTCCATCTCAGCTGCTTTCACCAGCTCAATCCTCAATCTGAATGTTTCAGACTGTGTCCCGAGAGAGACAGAGTCTCCTTAGAGGGAGTTCCAGCCAGAGACTCTCCTTCAAGAGATTCTTCTCAAGAGACCCTGCTTAGAGCCTGTCTCTCCAGAGAGCCTTTCCTTCTTGATTCACATCTTGCTCTCACCTTTTCTGGGTAGACTAAAACTTCTGAGTAATTCACATCAAGAAAGCTCTGAGTAAGTTTTCACCTCTCTGCTCCTTGCAAGTTTACAAGTTGCCCGACCTTTAATAGGTACTTAGCACCCTATTGTATAAATTCTAAAAATAGGCATGGCTTAAAGAACTTTTTGCCTCATTATAAGCATGGGTTTAAGTACTTTCATTGTTTAGCAAGGAGTTTTCTTCCCTAAAGCAGTCTTAAGTACAGGTGGAGTAGAGGTCTTCCCATTTCTAATCCAAGTAGAGTTCTCACTTTCCAAATGGGGAATGTTCCCAGTAGGGAATTGTTCCAATGGAGAATTCCCCAATGGGGAAATTTTTAACATTCACAAGTCTGAGAAATTTCAAGATTTACAATAGACAGGTGTCTTCCATTTTTTCCCAGGGTCACACAACTAGAAACTATCTGAATCTACACTTGAACCCAAGACCTCCTGTGTCTATGCCTGGCTCTCAATGCATTGAGCCACCTAGCTGCCCTCCTCTTGGCAAACTTTTAAGGCTACAAGTTGCAGGAAATATGCTGATGTGCATTGATAGAGAGACTTTATTATTTGGAGATTTTCATTTATAAATGTAATCACTGGTCTAATTCCTATCCCTATTCGCAGACTATAACAAAATAATAACAATCTATGCAGTACCTCTCAAACAATTAGTAGTTATGTCTCCCTACATATATGCAGTGTTGGGCTATTATGCAGGGGATCACCAAACCAGGTTCCCTCCATTCATTTGTCCATCCATCCATTGATCCAATGATCCATCTATTATTTCTCCCTCCCTCCCTCTGTCTCTCTCCCCCTCCCATCCTCCCTCTCTCTCTCTCTCTCTCTCTCTTTCTCTCTCTCTCTCTCTCTCTCTCTCTCTCTCTCTCTCTCTCTCTCTCTCTCTACCTCCCTCCCTCTCTCTCTCTCTCTCTCTCTCTCTCTCTCTCTCTCTCTCTCTCTCTCTCTCTCTCTCTCTCTCTCTCTTCCCCCCTCCCTCTCTTTCTCTCTAACTAGCTCTCATCCATATTTGTGATTCAAATGAATGTTTCCCCAGGAAGTAAAAATTTCTAAATTTCTAAATATGTATTAAAGCTATTTCACTTTTCTGTTTGTATTATTGGAATCAAATAGGTATTGGTATATATTGCTTATTACGGTTAAGTGGTCTGTGAAATACAGAATTACATGAAACAAAATTGCTATTAATCAACTTTTATTAAGCATCTATGTGCCAAGCACCCTGCTAAGTCCTTATAGGGCTAGGGGAAGTCAGTACTATATATCAATTAGTACTCAGAAATCAACTAAATGACCTGAAGAGGAGTCTTATGACATTATGGTGAGATTTCATTATAATGTATTAATGAAATTAGTGTGAAACAATGTCACTCACCCACCATTATGCAGAAGTATCCTTGTAACATTCATGTAACTTAAACCTAATTCATGGCTAGAATAAGAATGAATGTATTTATATTTGTGAGACTCTGGGTAAATTCATTCTAAAAGATATCCTACAAGGTTTTCTATGTTTTATGCAACGATCTGGGACAAATCTGAAAGCCTTATGATGGGGAATGCTCTCTAACTCTAGAGATAAAACTTGGAGTTGAACAGATGTAGATCAAAGCATACTATCTTTCACATCCCTGTATTTATGGTTTTACTTTGTGTTTTGTGTGAGTATCCTCTTACAACCAATGACCAATATGGAAGTGGCTTTTCATAATAATATATGTATGGCCCCGATCAAATTGCTTCTCATCTCCAAGTAGGGGTAGGGATGGGAAGGAGTGAGACAGTTTGGATCTCATAATTTTGGAAAGTATGTTGAAAAATATTATTACATGTTATTGAGAAAAGAAAATATCTTTGAATTAAATATACAACCATGTGCTTTGTTTGGTCATTTATCTGCTGATTCTCCCACTTTCTAATTCTAACATAACTAGGAATCAGTTTGTCTTTAAAGTCAAGTCTGAAAGAAGAGTTACCCTACTAAATATATTCATTTTTAAGCTCCTCTCCCACAGAACTACTAACAAATTTGTTCACTTTCACTTCAATATCCAGGGTGACTACTTGGCTCCAGAGGTAATCAAGGCCCTGAGAAGTTTGATGATTGTACAAGGTCGCACTGGTAGGTAGTTAAAGGCAGAACTTTAATTCACATCTCCAAAATGCCAGTCTAGACCCTTCTTCATCATATTTCTCTATTGTCACTTCTCAGCAACTGTTTGCTTTTGTCCATTTGGATTTATACTGATAAACTTTCATCTACTCTTACTTGTAGGTAATTAAATTGGCAAATGATTGTATTTCTGTATTTCCTAAAGGTATTTCTCTTCCTACTCCCTCTCAGCATTTCCACAGAGAAATATCAATAGTCTTGTGTATTGGTTATTTAAGGAAATAGGAGAAATCATTGCTTGAATGTCGCCTACTGTTTTGGAGTTTTCTTTGGTCCTGACTCAGCAGTGTATATTGATTCTCGTTTGTGTATTCTGGAGTGTTTTTCACCATTTAAGCCGCTCACCTTGCCTTTTGTTGTTGTTCCTGGGAGATGGAGCTCTTTTTATCCTGGAGATAGGTGCCTACCTGAGCACCTCCCTAGCAGAAAAGGTCAATGATTTTTGCCTTTGATTAAAAGCCAGGATTGTCTTCAAGTGACTTGTCAGGTTTTTGCCCTAATTCAATATGAGTAGATTATGATTCAAGCACTGGACAAATTTGTTTTCTTGGCACAAACACGCATGGCAGAACGTTTTAAAAGGTCTTCGTTTCTCAAGCTGGAGAAAGTCCTCAGCAGAGGGTCAGACTTTTATGCACTGGATGCATTTTTTTCCCTAGACAGTCTCTCTCTCTCTCTCTCTCTCTCTCTCTCTCTCTCTCTCTCTCTCTCTCTCTCTCTCTCTCTCTCTCTCTCTCTCTCTTTCTCTTTCTCTCTCTTTCTCTCTCTCTCTCTCTCTCTCTCTTTCTCTTTCTCTCTCTCTCTCTCTCTCTCTCTCTCTCTCTCTCTCTTTCTCTTTCTCTCTCTTTCTCTCTCTCTCTCTCTCTCTCTCTCTCTTCTCTTTCTCTCTCTTTCTCTCTCTCTCTCTCTCTCTCTCTCTCTCTCTCTCTCTCTCTCTCTCTCTCTCTCTCTCTCTGCTTTTGCTATTATTCCTCATATGTCCATTAAAACAAGCAGGGCCATTGAAAGAGACAGATGGAGAGAGAGACAGGGAGAAATGCATAGAGACAGAGATGTATGCATGTGTGTGAAAAATACAAAGGGGAGAGAGAATTTCAGCTTGCAGACATTTTGACCATATGAAAATTGCCATGACAATAACTCCTCAAAAATTGTCTAAGAAGTTAGTTGGAACAATATTTGAATAATTTTGTAGGGGGTAAAGGTGACCTGAGTAAATAGGGTAGATTTGATGATTGCAATTGAGGTGGAAAGAAACTGTTCCTTTCAAAAATCTTTTATGAATATAAAGAAAAATTAAAAAACAACTTAAAATTCATATTTTACCGATAAATACTTTAAAAACCTGTAGCCGCATTAGCTTTTGGTGCTTTACTAATCTCAGTTAAACTAAAGATAAAACAAAGTATCTTTTATGGCCCGAAGCTGATTTAAAAAAATCTTCCCAGTTTACTTGTTTTACTTATGGCAATGTTTTAGAATTTTGGAATAGAATTTTCCAATTCCTAAAAAACTGAGCTTATAAAGAATCCATCCCAGGTTTTACTCAAAACCCACACTAACTCAAGGAAAGGCTCCAAAAGTTTCAATTAGGTTGGCACAAAGGTAGAGTTCCAGGGAGCAAATGGTAAAAAACCCCTAGCTCTTAAATTTAATTTTCAATTTCAGGCTGGATTCATTTGAGATTCTCCAAATTCTCAGAAAAAGCAGATTCCAGAACCCCCAATCTTTTCTGTCCTCCCAGCGTCTTCTAGTCCTAGACATGTCTACAGTGGAGTAACTGCAGTCTCATTCATCTCCATGATAATACACTAATTAAAAGCATTTCAGACCACAACACAGAGCTTTAGATCAGGCCTCAGAGATCACTTTAATAGGGGAGCAGGGGGTGTAATGACCTTATGTTGCAGGTGGATTCTTTCTGACACACCATCAATTTTAATTCTTCTTGATCTTTGCTGCAGCTTTTGATGCTGGGAATCATGGGGCTCTATTGAAATGCTTGAAGTGCATTGTGGGCCCTACAGGCATGGCTCTGCCTCAGTTCTCATTCCTATTTGTCTCTGTGGTGTCAGTTAGGGACTGTACGTGAGGTCGTTCCTATGCTGTCTGGAAATTACAGAGCTGCTCTTAAGGTTCTATGTCATTTAGCTTGCTTTTACATCATTATAAACTGACTCTTCTGGCACCTTTTAATGGGTCGAAGCTATTTTTCTGTCATTTTGTCGTTCTTTTGCACATAAGGCATATAGGTTTATTATCCATTAATAGGAAATTTCATGGTTAGAATCATTTGTATGGTGCTAAGTTGTAAAGTTGGATATCACTTTTTAAAGCTATAGAAGTTTCATATTGCCAATTTACCTTTTGGGATCAGGAAGATGCCTTACCATGACTTTCGGTGCGAATTTCTTTGGGATGTGTGGTTGGGAGAAGCACTCTTTTATAACTAATTGCAAGTGACAATTAGAACAAGGAAATTAGACTTTGAATAAATTTTTGGTGCTTATTCTTTAAACAAAAAATATTCTCTTTCACCACACTTCTTTTTATTTTAATTTTGGAAAAGAAAACTATATAATTACGTATAAAATGTAATTTGTATTGCTTTTTTGCTAAACTCTGATTCTCAGTGGGGACTTAGGCAAAACTTTGAAAGCAGCAAATTCTATCCAGAATCTACCTTTCCTTTTTATTCCATTTCCCAGTTCTGAACTTGCTGCCCGCTGTAGTATCCTTCCTAGGCTGTGTTCCTGAGTCACTACTCATACTCCATGTTGTTCTCTTTTTGCCCCATCTGCCCTTTCTTGTTCTCTATCCCCCTTTCTCTGAGAGAGTACAAGTATGTTAATCCTGTAACTATCAACAGACTATCTCTTCAGTTCCATTTTCATCCTAAGAAATTATTCCTAGGTACCAAAGGCTTAGTAAGTGAATTTCTAACAGCAAAATTTCTGGCATTAGAGACAGCAGCATGGAAGAGGTTTTGTGTGTGTGTGTGTGTGTGTGTGTGTGTGTGTGTGTGTGTGTGTGTGTGTGAGAGAGAGAGACAGAGAGAGAGAGAGAGAGAGAGAGAGAGAGACAGAGAGAGAGAGAGAGAGAGAGAGAGAAAGAAAAAGAGAGGAGCCTTCTATTTCCCTTTTCTAATCAGTCACCTATTCCATCAACATTTAAGAATTATCCTTCTGATAGTTTTGCATTGATGCTGTATTCATGTAATAAGTATTGTTTGTTTTTTAATTGAAAAATTCTAGTACAATCATAGATTTAGAACTGGAAGTGTCCAGAGAGAACATCTAATCCAAGTCCTTATTTTTTACAGATAACAAAACTGAGGTCCATATAGTAAAGTGACTTGCTTAAGGTCAAAAAGTTAGAAAGTAACAGAACTTGAATTTAAACCCAGGTCCTCTGACTGCAAGTATATTCCTCTTGCCTTGCATTTGCATAGGCCTTTATACATTTCAAAGCTCTGTCCCAGGCAGGTACTTTCCCTGTTCCATTTTTTGTAAATGAATTTTTATAATCATAACTCTAAAGGTCAATACAACCAAATAGAAAATGTACCTTCCAATTACTTATAATCATTTAAATGTATTTTATGCATAAAATGTCACATCAGCTTTTGAGACTTTCCCACTGGGTGTGTGTCAGAATTTTTGTCTATTAGTCCCAATTCATTATTAATCTGTTAATAGTTGTGGAATTATTGTGGAGTCTCTTGTTTCTGTCATAATTTTTCTAATTTGTTTTTTTTTTTCAGCAATTCTGTGAGGTGAGTAGAAAATGTTTCATATTCACTTTTCCTGCAGATGCTCAGATTTCTTGAAAATATTTAGCAACTCAAAGAGCTAGTTAAATGCTGGGTGAAGGACTAGAACCCCAGAATGCTGGTCCAGTTAGTTTCCTAGTATCCTTTGCTATCTTTATTACTACTCTGTAATGGCAGCAGTAAAAAGGAAATCATGAAAGACAGGGATGGGCTGGAAGCCTCCAGGTGACTAGAATTTCTCAGATTTTATGGGGTCCAGAGGAAGGATTTGAGGAGTAGGTATTCCTAGCTGGGTTTTGAGTATTTAGGGAATGGCGGAAGAATTGAAACAAGATTCACTTTGGAAAAAAAAAGTTATAGTTTCTGGAAGTCAGAAGGATTTACTTGGTTGGAGGTGCAGAAAATAGAATGGTTCATTGTTTTCTTTTAAACACCTGTTTTGTGTTGACAAGAAGTATCCATCTAAGGGCTTAATTTCACTGAGGAAAACATCACTTCAAAGTGAGAGTAGTATTTCAATGATTCTTATGAATAAAATATAGAAAATTTTTATAGCTTTTAAATTTCTGATAAAACTGTAATGGTGGGAGTCCCAATGGTACTGTTTTTTCTCTTCTTCCTTCTTTTTCTTCCTATTCATTGTGCCCCCAATCAACCATCACTGGAGAGTATTAATCATTTTCTATTTCCATGAAAACTTCTGCAAATAATTTAATCCCTAGTTTCTGATATTATAATTTATTTTCGGCCTTTTTCAATATACATACACAAACACACACACGTGCCAGATAGTCCACACAGTGAGAAATTTGTGAGTCTAAAGTTTTGACATCTCTGGAAGAAGGTGAGATGTAGGTATGAATTGCCGTCAAGAAAACAGGAGCTAGGACTTCTGAAAATATCCTTCTGAAGAGGAGCAAACCCAGCCCCCTTGCCAGGCCTATTCAAGAGCTGCTCCTACTTCTCTTGCTTTAATTTCAAAATATTTCAGTCAGGTTTTTACATACCAAAAAAAAAAAAAAACCACACAAACACACAAAGGCAGCCACATATACTAATACACTAATCTATCAAGGAAGTCCCATCTTATCTGTTAAATAAGTGAAGACACTCACCTCAAGAAGCTTACTTTCTAGTGGAGCCAGTATGCTTACTGCTCCTACAGATATACATGCATGTACAAGGTGTTTTGTCAAGTGCTCCAAAATTAATGAGGTGATTAAGTCAAAAATAAATATTCATCTCTTTGGATGAGATTAGCATTTCTAGGGGGAAAGAGTGTAGGGCTTAAGTTACTTGAACAGATAACAAGATAAGAAAAATTAATTGGCTAATCCAGTCCAAAAGTACCCCAAGAGATCCACAGTAGATGAGTGTGATATGACTATCTTTGATACTAATATCACCAACATACAGTACATTATTTTGCATATTTCAGCTGTTTTTCTTTAGCATTACATGACCTTATGTCTGATTTGCATAATTTAAATGAAGCCTCTGAGTGGCATGTAGTTGCATAATTATTCTTTTAATTACTGTTATTAACCTGTTTGTGTAATAGCAGATAATTAGAATAGATCATTATCATCTCTCAAAATTTTGAAGTTTTATGTACGAGATAGGCTGTATCAAATTGCAACAGTTAAATGAGAAGTCAAAAAAGAATTGTACCCAGAAATTTAGACTCCAGTGACTATGTCCTATAAATTAATATGCCAAAGAATTTACATTAATTGTCTAAAGCCCCAAGGCTTAGCTATTTTAAGTTGTAATGCCTTGAATAATTTTAAAATACCCACAGTAAAAAAAAAAAAAGATCGTACCTCAAACATTCACCCAGTTGGATAAATCACTGTAGCTACTTATCTATTTTGAGAGAATTATTTTATGGTAATGATTCAGAGAAGAAAATAATGCACTAATAATGCATTTAAGTCTAATTTTAGATAAGTACATGAATTATAATATGAAAATAAAGATAAATGTTCATTTCATTTTCTAAACATATTTAAAAGCAAAATATTCAGTAGTTTTTATTTGTAGGAAGCCTTAAAAAACTTTAAATTGCATTAAACAATGACCATTGACTCATTAATACACTCAGTAATGTAATAATTCCCCAAGGATCATTTATCTTCTTAACAGACTGTATATATGGACTCTAGTGGCCTGCCAGATGCCCTGTATCCCATGTGGCACAGAAAGTGGTGCTAAGGATGACCAGGGATGAGGAATGGGCCTGGGCAGCTGAGTCTTTGATGGTGCAGCTGCCACCTCATCCCACAATTAGGTAGCAGTTTCTGAGAAATACAGCTTCCTACTCTGCTGAAGCATAAGATTTGCCATAGTTCAAGTCAATTAACAGATACTTATTGTGTGTTCACTTTGTATAGGATACTGTGTAGAGTGATTCAGAGAATGAAGGATTCACAGTAATCTAGGACAGTATTACTTCCCACAAGGAATGTTCTTATTTGGGAAATGAAGATAAATTATATTAACAAAAGATAAATAGTGCAAGAAAAGGCATAATGGAAGAGAAGATGATATTCTAATAGGTAGTTGAGACCCAGAATTCTTAAATGAAAAGGAACCTCAACGTCCAACTCCCTTATGATCTACAATGGTTACATGACTTTCTTAAGGTCCCAAGAAAATAAGCATCAGAGACAAGAGTAGAACCCAAGTTCTCTAAGGCAAATCTTTTAAACTTATTGCAATAGTTTCCCAATAAACCATCATGACACTACTTTTTCTCTACTCTTCTTTAGATCTAGAAAAGAACAATCTTCCCTTATTTCTTATTTTCTTCATGTTGTTCTTCAACTCAAAAAAATCTGTTACAGATTCCTTGTGGCCTCGAGTAAAACTTAGACTTCTTTATCTGGCATTAAACACCCTCTGTAATATAAAAGTAGCCTACCTTTTTAGCCTGCATTCAAACTGTTCTCCTTCAGGTACTTTAGAGTAATGGTATAAAACTCAAATAGATATGGAGGCCACTAATAAGGATCCCTGTGGGCTGCATATTGACTTAGTTTTAAAATGTAATGTTATCTGTGTTTTATTGAATTTTTTATTTCTTTCAATTACATTTTATTCTGGTTCTGACCACACTTGGGAGAGTTGCCAGTCACCTGTCATGAGGTTAACCTCCAGGGACAGATAGACAAGTTGAACCCTCTTTCCTTAGCAAATGGCTCTTTCTTTTCTGTTCCCATTCTTTTGTTTTTACTATTTCTTTTACTTCATCTTCTTCCCTGCTCTACTGATTAAACTCTTACCCTGTAAGACTCAACTCAAATACCACTTTCTCCATGGAACCATCATAGATACTTCCTTTAAATCCTATAAAGAAATTTACATTTTTCTAATCCATGTATCACACATTATATTGGATTATGCCTACCTTATTTATGGGTCATATCTGTCTTTCAGATTATAAACTCCATTGGGACAGGGACCATGTCATGTCTCCCCTATTGCCAAGCACAGTCCTCTGTACATAGTATTCACTTAAGAAATGATGGCTGTGACAGCTGGGTGGCTCAGTGGATTGAGAGCCAGGCCTAGAGATGGGAGGTCCTAGGTTCAAATCTGACCTCAGACACTTCCCAGCAGTGTGACCCTGGGCAAGTCATTTGACCCCCATTGCCTAGCCCTTACCACTCTTCTGCCTTGGAGCCAATAAACAGTATTGACTCTTAAGAGGGAAGGTAAGGGTTTAAAAAACTTTTTTTTTAAATGCCGGCTAAATTGAATAGAATATAGTATTAGTTAATAATTTTAAAAGAACTTGTTCTATTCATAAAAAATCCTTATCTAAAGGCATGTAAATACTTGACATTGTGACAAAGGAAGGGATTTATGATCACTCTAGCTAAAACTTTTATACCAGAAGTCTATATAATATAGTAAAAAATAATGAGCTAGATTCTCCCAGTGCATAAACTATGTAGCAAATGAATGATTCTGTATAGATTATTATCCTTCCAGAGATCACAAGGTTGTATAGTATATTTGCCTTCCATAAAATGTTTTATAGTATATGTCAAATGCTTCATTGTATCTCTGGATCACTTGCCAAATTCCTTGCCAGGCTCCAGCTGCTATATAAATGTGTATAGAGATTGCCTGTAGGTATTGTTGAGGTTTCCATGGTCTGTTACGAATAGAATCTATTCTAAATATTATAAACTGACCATACATTTATTATAAATGGAAATTATAAATTGCAAGATAAATTTTCCTACTCTGAATGATGTACCAGAAATTGATTTTGGGGACTCCAAAATAATTCACCTTTTTGTGAAGTGAGATGAAGTTGAGCAGTCTCAGTGGTGTGTCTGGATATGCTTATTAATTCCATTTCCCCAGCTCCTTCTTGCTGCTCAACCTTTTTTTTTTAGTTGAGAACTTCATGGAGGTGAGAACAGAAAAGAATGCAGCATAATTTCATATTACATGATAGAGAAACACTGTATGGACTTTAGATTGACTGAAAAAGAACAATATTTCCAGGAGTTAAGGAACTGAAAAATATATTTTTTTAAAAGTATGAAAGCTAGTTTTTATAAGACCAAATAACTGTAGCTTCAATGGTGGAAGAAATTCCTTCATAATATTTATTTATCTATTTCTGATCATTTGAATGATCTGTGATTTCAACAGTTTGGGTCCTCCCTCTCTTAAAATAATTCACAGCCTCCATAAGCTTCTCTTATATAGATAGCTCTTGGACAAATTTGCCTAGAAGCCCTCCACTGAGAATTTGATCAGAGATGGGGTTCCTATTATTTTTGTTTTTCAAAAATATTAGTGCACTCCTCAGGTTTTCTCATTTTTGCCATAAGTTTGATCCACCTCCTTCTGGGATCTCACATATCCTCAAAGACATTTTTTTCATCCCACTTTTGGTAAACAAATCATCCCTAGTGACCCACTTACCCCCATCAACATCTTTCTCCTGTTCTTTGAATTGTTTGCAATTTTGAGTCTTTTGCAGCCATGATTAGTAGCAAAACAGTATTAGGAGGACTATATTCATTTTAAAGCGGCAGGATTTTGCATCAGTGTGCAATTTGGAATCATTCAAAGCACTGCACAATTTCCCAAATGCAATCCGGCCTGATTTACTCCTCCTACTTGATTCTGGGCCCAGTTCATTATCCATCTGCAGCAATTGTCCCAAATCCACATATTGAAGGCCTAATTTGACAGGTTGCCCATCCAGCTGCATGTCATAATTTAGGCAATGGGCTTTCTCTACCCACTGTATTTTCTATTTTTTCCCCGTGTCTTGTGGATGACTTTATTTTTAGGAGACTTAGGTAGATTCTAAGCCATTCCTGGGATTTCACAAATCAAAGTAATCACTCACTCAGGGTTGGTAGCTTTTGGAGATCTGCATTGCTTTAGGGGTTGAATGACTCAGGGTGGAAGAGGAGAAAGATTCTATACTAGTACTTGGGATCCCATATCCATGTAACTTCAACTATTTCCCTTTGCCATCACTGTCATAATCAGGGCTCAGGTGGTGGCAAGATAGACCAAACTGAGAAAGGACGGAATGCCAATAGGACACAGGTACAATTAATGGAAGACAAATTAAAATCGAAGAGCTAAGAGGTATTAGTCAACTCCAGGGACAAATCCCATTAGAGTTAAAGCTCCTTGGGGAACCAGGTGACTCACTGGATAGAGAGTCAGGTCCAGAGATGGAAAGTCCTGGACTCTGATATGACCCAGATACTTTTCTAGGAGTATGACCCTGGGCAAGTCATTTAACCCCAGTTGCTCAGCTCTTGCCACTCTTCTGCTTTGGAACTGATGCTTACTATGGATTCTAAGACAGAAGTTAAAGATTTAAAAAAAGAAATTTACACTCATGGAGGACAGGGACTAATTTTTTTTTGTTTTCTTTATGTCCCCAGCACATAGAGAACATTTTAATAAATGCTTATTGATTGATTGACAGAGAAATGGAAAGTGATTGGTGGATTGATAAATGTGAAAGTCTTTAGAATCAAGAAATTTGGTAGTATGTGACAGAAACCCAAACCCTGGGAACCTGGGAGATGAGAGGCAGAATAGGACAAATTAACCTTATTCTTTTATTGATGAATAAATGAAACAAAATTAAAAAGGGAAGATTTAATGTCTTTCTTTCTCACCCACGACCAGGATCTCTCCCAGATCATAGGTGTCAGATACTAAGAATATGCCAAGCATGCCCATCTATATGGGAAGAGAATTCTCTTCTCCCTGGTTTTGATAAGGCTGCTTTTTTTTGCCCCTTAACTTCTATCTTCTCTGCCTCTTGTATACCATCTGTCTCCAGATGCCTTCTTCTTGCAAAACCTCACCCCACCACATTGGGTTGTTTCCACTATAATTTCCATATTGTTCTTTCACTTTTTTTTCTTGATTTTTAAGACTATCTTTCCTGATGACCTCTCTCTCTCTCTCTTTCCTTTTTCCTTGCTTTCCCTCTCCATTTCTTTGTTCCTATCCCCTCTTGTTATTCTAGTAACTCCCTCAAGACATGTGTTCTTTTTGAGACAGCCTCTCTCCTCTGGTACATTTTTACCCCATATAATACTGTTCACTCAACTAACAGTATCCTTATGTACATATGCGTGGTTCTGTTGTCAAGCCTGCCATTCATGTCCATTTTAACTATATTTCATGTGTTCCTGAGGGGATAGTGGTGGTAAGGTCAGTATACAGTGTGATTTGCCCCAGAGGATTTCAACCTCCCAGAGGGACTGGCTTGACTGGATTTAGAAGCATAATGATTCACTTGTCTAAAATACCAGACAAAAAGTCAATAATTCTGAAGACTAAATATAGATCTGACATGAATCTGCTCTGTGACCTTAAATAAAGCATTTGACCTTTTCTTCCCAATTTCTTCATCTTTAAAATGGGGTTAATGTGAAAAAATGGGGTTAATAATATTGACCTTTTTTACCACTTGAAGAGCAACAGTTGCTTAATAACATATTTACAAATCCATATGACTTATGGATGTAATAATAATAATAACTAGAAGTAGCATGAGAGGGAAGTTAAATGACTCAGTGGATAGAGCACTGGGTCTGGAGTCCAGGAGATTTTTTTTTTTAGTTCAAATTTGGCCTCAGAAATTTACTAACTGGATAACTAACCTCGTGCAAGTCATTTGACCCCATTTGTCTCAGTTTCTTTGTAAAATGACCTAGAGAAGGAAATAGCAAAGCACTCTAGTATCTTTTTCAAGAAAGGTCATAAAGGTGGTCATGAAGAGTTGAACATGCCTAAAATTACTGAACTACAACTAACAACAACAGAGGTATCATGGTATGATGGAAAGAGAGCCAGGTATAGAATCAAGAAGTCCCAAGTTCAATCTCTGTCATTAAAATATCATGGTTGGTTGTCCATGCACAAACTGAATGTGTCTAAAACACGACTTGTTACCTTTCTCTCAAAGCTCTCCCCTCTTTCCAAATTTCCTATTCTTGTCAAGGACAGTACCATTCTCTCAGTCACCCAACTTCTCAAACTCAATGTCATCCTTGCTTCCTCCTTTCTTCTGCACTCAGCCACATATCCAATCTATGGTCAGATCTTGCCAGTTTTTCCTTGACAACTTCTTTCATATTATAAGAGAGGAAAGCAGACTCATCATGCTGGAAGACCAACTCGAGCAGGGGAAGGTCAGGAAGGAGAGAGAAGTCTGGAGAAGGAGCAGAAGAATTGAGAAGATCCAAACATCTGATCTCACTTCTCTTTGGGAAGCCCACCAAGGAGGTTGTTCTGAGCTAACCTCTGAGCCTGGAGCATCCTCCTGTGAAGCCAGACCCCAGTAACAGTGGAATAAAAACAAGAGTGGATAGGACTTTGCCAGAAAGCTATCCACCACAGGAAGATTTCCTCTTTATCTGTCTAAATAGTCCTTGAACTCAATATCATAGATAGGACAGCTAGGAGTCAGGACAGCTCTCACAATTGATCCCAGGGGGTCAGGCAGGCAAAGCCTGACCCTGCAAGACTTGGGGAGAAGGGGTTCAATAGTTATCTTTAGGGACTTCTTATTTCCCACCTTATCCCACAAACTCACTTGCCCTACCTTTTATGTGTTCCTTTAGAATAAATAGCTGTTTACTAGATCAAGTGCCTGCTTCATAGTATCCAAGAAGGGAGACTTGGAATTTAAGGGAAGGGAAATTTATACTTCTCTCCTCAGAGAGGGAGAAGCTGTCTGTCCTGTACTTTATTTTTAATCAAGTCTCTGAGGGAACAGAAACCTGTGATTCTGAAGGCAACCAGTGTGGGGTTTACCAGGGAAAGAGAGAGAAAACAATCTATCCCCTCTCTCCACCTTTTTTGGGATCCATTCCATCTCTACCACACTCTGATCCTGAATTCAGTGGTGGGGGAATCCATTTCTCTCCCTCCATTAAAATATATACCCCCTTTTCTCCTCTCACACAGCAAATACCATGCTGATACTCCACCCACATAACCTCTTGTTTGGACTAAGACAATAGCCTTCTAATTGGTATCATTGTCCCAAGTCCTATTTTGAATCTATGCTATCTTTAGCTACCAGGGTGATTTTTCTAAACCATGGATTTTGCAATATCAATAGCCCATTCAAAAAATTCCTAACACTCCTTATCACCTTCAGGAACAAATATAAAATCCTTAGTTTGACATTTTATTTCATTCATTCATTCATTTATTTTTCAAATCCTTACCTTCCATCTTGGAGTCAATACTGTGTATTCTCCAAGGCAGAAGAGTGGTAAGGGCTAGGAAATGGGTGTCAAGTGACTTGCCCAGGGTCACATAGCTGGGAAGTGTCTGAGGTCAGATTTGAACCTAGGACTTCCCATCTCTAGGCCTGATTCTCAATCCACTGAGCTACCCAGATACCCCCATTAGTTTGGCATTTTAATCCCTTCACAACTTGTCCTCTTTCTCCCTTTACAGTTGGAGTATATGGGTGTTCAGGGCAGAAGCAGGTACTGTGGAGCTCTTAGAGCTTCATTAGACATGGAAGAAGCCAAAGTCATCTGTTGCAACTCAAGCCATCACCAGTCATTTTGTCTGTGGTCCTGCCTCTGGACTTGGAGGACTCTGGTAGAGAGAGTGGGGCTGATGACTTTATGCAACTCTTGTCTCACTCAAATGCAATTTATGTATGAGTCAAAAGACATCACTGGCGACCTCATTCTGGTGCTCTTCCAGTATCAAGGACAACAACCAACCAGTCTTCTTATACCCTATTCCCTTCTATGAACATTCTTTCGTCTAGCTACAGTGGTCTGCTTGCTGATCCTCAGACCTATTATTTCATCTCTGAACTTTGTATATTTGCTCTTGCTCTCTTCTCTGCCTAGAATATTTTCCCTTCTCACCTCTGTCTCCTGGCTTCATTACCTTTGGTGGAGACTCAATTCAAATCCTACATTATTCAAGATGCCTTTCTTGGTCCTTGGTGCTGCTAGGAGTCAGGGGGTAAGAAAGACTCATCTTCTGAATTCAAATCTAGCCTCAGACACTTACTAGCTGTGTGACCCTGGATAAGACAATTAACCCTGTTTGCTTTGGTTTCTTCATCTGTAAGATGAGCTGGAGAAAGAAATGGCAAATCACTCCAGTATCTTGGCCAAGAAAATCCCAAATTGGGTCACAGAGAGACAGACTCCACTAAAAACGACTGAACAACAATTGCTGAGATAATCTCTTGTCTAATCTGTATGTATCTTATATGTACCTAGTTATGAAGTCTTCTCTCTTATAATGTGAGCTCCTTCAGAGCAAAGACTGTATTTCTCATTTTCTTTGTACCCCCATCGACTGAAGTCAAACACACAGAAAACATTCAATAAATGCATGTTGACTTGATTTAACCTCTCAGGGTCTCAGACCACTCTCTAAGACTATAAGTCCTGAGTAGTTGCCCATCTGTATTAGTAGAAAGAATTTCTTCACTGGGAATTCCGTAAAACAATGAAATCCCAGGTCTAGACAAAAAAAAGATCCATGAAAATAATAATGACATTTCTTTAACAATATAATATTGAACAGAGGAGCGTTGTCTCAGGCTAAATTATCAGGGAGGGTGTCAGGAATCATTGCCTGATTAGACCAGCTTATAAAAATCCATGGTGTTTTTTCCTCCAGTGTTTCTGTTGATTATTTCTCCCACTAATATATTGTTCCATCCATGCAGCGTTTGTTCATTTGTGGAGTCATTTAGCATGTATTGGACTTTGGGGACTGGAGATGGAAGTTCTCCCATTTAAGAAAATAGCCACTCTGTATTTAGATTCCTGTAGGGGACACTTTAGGAGAGTGATGTTGCTATCTCCTGCTTTAAAATTCCTCATCTGGGTTTGGAGTTTCTGATTAATCTGATCCCTCAAGTTAGGGGCATTTAGCAATTCACCAAGATGTAGGCTGGCTAATAAACAAAGGTCCCAATCCCTGGGGTCTAGAAACAACCCTGCCCAGGGTCTGGCTCTCCATGCCTGGGGGTGGGTTTACATCCAACCCCTCCAGCTTTGCTTCCGGGAGGGATGCCCACAGGAGCTCTGTCCAGTCAAAGGCCACTGACCTTTTCACTCCGATCACAAAAAGAATGAAAACAAATTATGCTTTAAGAATTGGTCAAAGGGACGAAGAATAAAAAATACCAAAGGACAACCCCCCAAACCAGCGAGGATTCAGACTGTGGGCTGAGGTCATTGTCTTGAGGGTATTGTCGCTTTTATTTCAAGTGTAATAAGAGCATTTGCTTCAGTTTACTCGGAAACCATCCCCCCTCCTCCCGGGTGTCACACAATAAACTGACTACTGTCATCTCCACCCCCCATTCCTCCCAAACGGAATCTAATCCAAGTCACAGGCTGTCCACCACTTAACTGAGCCTTTCTGACAGAATGATTCACCCACAAGTTAAGCTCTCGAATTTCGGCAGAATATATTTAGTGTGAAAACTGGGGGATGCATCATCTCCGAACACATGCCAGGGCCCAGAATTTGAGTAGGAAGAAGGGAAAGGGCTGAAAAATAGAAATGGAATAAGCTGCAGAGGCAGAGGCACCTGCCAGCACGTCCCAGCTATGCAGCTCCAGCAACACCTACAGTTCCCACCCAAGAATGGCAAGCCTGGTTAAGGAACAAGGGAACGGGGGAGGGAGGGAATGTTGGAAGTCTTCCTCAGGGAAAAGGGTCCTGACAGCCAGAGGGAGTGGAGACGAAGGTGCCCAAGCACTGGCTGTCCTGCCACTTCTGGCTCTGACGCCTACGCTGTCCGAAAAAAGAATATTCCCCGACCCAAAGCAAAAATCCAGCAATATTTTTTGTCTCTGCTGTGAGCAGATCATGGTCAAAGGTGAGCTGATCATGTTCTTTAATCAACAAGCCACAGGGATTGTTCTGTGTCAATTCTTCATAGCTAATCCAGAGGGAACTTCAAGGAGAAGAGGATTGGGGGGGGGGTGTGGCTAACACAAAGCACATATAGACGGACTTTTGCCTGACTGATGTAAAAAACTGTCTTGCATGCTAGCTTTAGGGAGGCAGGACCACTTGTATCCTTAAAACAAATAAAAACCTCATGGACATTTATGCCTGGCTTGAAGAAACCTCCTTCTCTCCTTCCATTTCCTGTTCCCACCCCAGATGAAACTTGTCCTCAGTTTGATGTAATTCTTGGGTTAATAAGTCTCTGCTTATGGCTGCTATGCTGAAAAGGAAAAAAAAAAAACCTTTACCTCCTATTCGAACAAATAAACACACACTGAGCTAAGCAAAGCAAAGACTTTGAGATTTCAGTTTAAAGGATAAAGAGCAGTTGAAGAGTTACAAATGGTGGTTCATCTATTAATGAGCATTTTGAAGCCAATGATCATGGGGAATAATAGCACTGAAATCCACAGTCCAGGAACAGCAACAGCCTGTGATAATAGTCATTTACTTAAGACTAACACTCACTTCAGAAGTTATTGTCCTTTTTCCCTCCCTTCTTTCTTCTTATCACCTTCCCTTTTTATAGTAGTGCTTATCTTCTTCTTGCTGTGTGCATTTCCAACACCCAAAAAGTGAAATGTGTTTTCTCTCACTGGAGATTTTTCAGCTGACATGTTGGATTAAGTTATTCAGTTATGTTGGGCTCTTTTTTACTCCATTTGGAGTTTTCTTGGCAGAGATACTGGAGTGGTTTGCCATTTCCTTTTCTAGTTCATTTTACAGTTGAAGAAACTAAGGCAAACAAGTTTAAGTGACTAATCCAGTATCATTAGCTATTAAATGTCTGAGGCCAAACTTTAACTCAAAAGGATGAGTCTTCCTAACTCCAGGTCTAGCACTCTACTCACTGTGCCACCTACTTGCCTGACAAGTTGGGTAGGATGTGATAAGATTTTTTAGGGACTATGGGTTATACTAGATAACCCTGAGGTCTTATCCCAACTTTTAAATTCAGTGATTCTTTGACTCTGTGATTTGTTCTTCCTTTTTGTGTTTGTTGGATTACATAACCTCTGGAAGAGTTTCCTTTAACTACTTTAATTTATGCCCTTTTCTGATTGCTTCTGTTTCTCCTTCCTCTGTTGGTTTCTCTCTCTTGAACTATTTACTTTCTTTTCCTCCTCATCTAGTCCAATTTCCCTTAATTGGTTTTAACATGGAATTAAAGTCTATTTTAAAATGTGTTGTTTTTACTGGTAAAATTCTTTAAATCATACTTTTTGGGTTTAAAAATCAATCAAGAGGCAGCTGGGTGGCTCAGTAAATTGAGAACCAGGCCTAAAGATGGGAGGTCCTAGGTTCAAATCTGGCCTCAGATACTTCCTTGCTGTGTGACCCTGGGCAAGTCACTTGACCCCCATTGCCTAGCCCTTACCACTCTTCTGCCTTGGAATCAATTCCAAGACAGAAGTTATGGGTTTAAAAAAATAATCAAATTGGGGACAGCTAGGCAGCTTAGTGAAATGAGAGCTAGACCTAGAAATGGGAGATTCTGGGTTCAAATTTGACCTCACACACTTCCTAGCTGTGTGATCCTAGGCAAGTTACTTAACCCCAAATCCCTAATCCTTAGCACTCTTCTGCTTTAGAATCAGTATTTAGTATCAATTCCAAGACAGAAGGTAAGGGTTTGTTTTTTTTTTAAATCAATAGAATTCTATTTCTCTCAGAAAATTCTAAAATTGTTCAATAGTTGGATGAAGTTCTTAGCTTTCCAGAAACTCACAGGATTTTCAGACTTGGAAGATACCTCAGTGTCTATCTAGTCCAACATATACCTGAAAGAAATTTCCTTTTGTATTAAAGCTGACAAGTGGTCACCAATCTTCTATTTAAAGATATTTAGGAAGGGAGAACCTTCTAAGGCCACCACTCCACTTTCAGATAGCTCAAAATGATAGGAAGTTATTTTTTGTGACATCAAGTCTTTTTCCTTTTTGTAGGTACCATCTGTTACTGCTCCTGGTTCTTTCCTCTGAGGTCACAGAGAACAAGTTTCATCTCTCTCCGGGTAACAGATCTTCAAATACTTGAAGAAAGTTAGGATTAATTCTAGCCGCCTTTTCTTCTTCAGGTCCTTAATTCTTTTCATTGATCCTCATAGGAAATCGATGCAATGAAATTTATCATTTTGTTTGTTCTTTCTAAGCCTTTCTAGCTATTAATGTCTCCAGACTGTGGTGCCCACACATGAACATAATGTTCTAGTGCCGTATGACCAAAGCAAAGTGCAGATGAACTATTACCATCTTATTACAAAAAGTCATGAATGGGGGAATCAAATGAGATAATATTTGTAAAGTGCTTAGCACAATTCTTGGCACATTATAGATGTTTCATAAATGCTTGCTTCTCCTGTCACCCCCTCCCTTCATGAAACCCAAGATCACATTATATCTTTTGTCTTCTCCATCACAAAGTTCTTAATATAAACTCATATAAAACTCATCGTAGGCTACTAAAACTACCATATTTTAATTTTGGCCAAATCATTGTCTTTGCCTAAGCTTGTGAAGCCAAGTCTGATTTTACATTTGTCTCTGCTGAGTTTTGTCTATTAGATTCAGTCCATTGCCCTAGCCTGTCAAGATCTTGTTGGATTCAGATCTAGGTGGGCATGAGGGTGTAAATAATTGAATTCAGTCAAAGGACTAGTCAGTAGCTTTTAGTTACTAACTAGTTGTTAAGAAAGTAATAGTTGTTGAGTGAATTAAAGTGAATTGATTTGGTTTGATTTGAGGAACATCCTTAAAAATAATCTTGGACTCAAAAATATTGGCCTTTCCCCTTATGATCATATATATATATAATCAGTCCTGATGTTGGAAAGGATCGAAGGAAAAGGAGAAGGGGACAGCGGAGAAGTAGATGGGTAGATAATGTTATGAATTTGGACAGACTTCAAGAGATAATAACAGATAGAAGGGCCTGGTATGCTACAATCCATGGTGTCATGAAGAGATGGGCTGACTGAATGACAACAGATAATTAATTATATTTGAAGAAGATCTTCATTTTTTTTTCTTTAAAAATGCTAGTTTTCATCTATGCTTTTAAAAGTTGTTACTCATACCTAGCCACTGACTTAGCCTTTCCAATTCTTACCCTACCCACCTTTTTAGATCAAGATCAAGATCAAGTGTTGCTGCAGAAAATGTTTTCTGATTCCCCAGGTCAGAAGTAATTAGAACTATTTTGAACTACTTTTATTCCATTTTGGCAATTCCCTTTATATTTTAGTCAGTTGTTTATATATGAATTCTTCTAGATAGCAGCTCCATGAGAGCAGGAACTGCCTTACTCCAATTTTGTATGCCTAGACCTGTGCACGTGATAAAAAAGTTATCCAATACTTTCTTTTTAACTAATGAATGAATGAACGGTTGAAGGAATCTTGATCCTGATTTGGCCATGTTTGAAAGAAGAGTCATATTTATTTCTGCAGCAACTGAATACACAGAATTGCTTCAAACTCTCACAAAATCCTACTGCATTATATTTCATAAACCCTTAAATAGTTTATCTAAGTAGAGTTTCCTACTTTCTTCATACAAGTTGGGTTCATTTTTCACAACTTTGATAAAACAAACAAAAATGTACATGTTAAGAGTTCACTAAAAGTAGATAGTTTAAAAAAATATTAGTTCCATAATTGAAAAGAGAACCTATTGGAGGGTAAAATAAAATCAAGATAGTTTCCTGCTTAGAATAAATGAAATTTAACATAGAAACAGCAATGAATCCTATTCTTTTCAGTTCAATTCAGTTCCATTCAATGCAATAAACCCCATACCAGGTGCCAGTCTCAAAACAAAATATGTTACACAATCCCTATTCTCATGGATCTTACAATTTAATTGTAAGGAAGAATAGGAGCCTTTATTATGTACCCATTACTGTCAGGCACTATGCGAAGCTCTTTATAATTATTACCTTATTTGATCTTCCCCAATCTTGTAACATAAGTTCTATCATTATCTCAATTTTATGAGTAAAATGAGGCAGGCAAAAAGTTAAGCGACTTGCCTAAAGTAATGTAGCTAGTAAATATTTAAGATTGTATTTGAACTCAGATCTTTATGACACTATGCCCAGACCTCTATCCACTGGACCAACTAGCTCCTCTTAGTTAAAATTCCAGGGTTTGAATCTCATGTGACCCAGGGCAAGTCACTTAACCTCTGTCTGCTTCAGTTTCCTCACCTGATTTTATACTTACCTGCCAAAGTTGTTGTAGTGATCAATTGAGAAAATATTTATAAAGCACTAGACTCGTATCTAGCACTTTGTTGTTGCTATTCAGTTGTTTACAGTTATATTTAACTCATAACCCCATCTGGGGCTTTCATGGCAAAGCTACTGAAGTAGATACTGTCATTTATTTTTCCAGCTCATTTTACAGATGAGGAAACTGAGGCAAACCTGGTTAATTGATTTGCCCAGGGTCACACAGTTATTAAGCATCTGGGACCAAATTTGAACTCAGGAAGATGAGTCTTCTTGAGTCCAGGTCTGGCACTCTATGCATTGTACCAGCATGGCATCTGATAAGCACTATATGAATGCAAGCTATTATTATTATTCCTGCCTCCAGGTCCAGTCTAACAAGAAAGTCTGAAGAAAAAAATACTTTCTTTTAGGGCCAAGAACAGGCAAAATTTAATAATAGAAGTGTAAAACCCAATTTGCGTTTTGCAGGGGCAGAGAGACTTCAATAGTCCAAAAATAGTGAAGAGGGTTTTTTGATTCCAGATATGGGGGGATAATGGGAGCGAATATTTGTGGAGAGGACAGGAAGAGTTTGGGAGACCAAGGATAGAGAAGTTTTACTTGACTGCTGACTCCATGGAAAGGAATTGTTATGAAATGGGGCTGAGGGACTTCTGTCCTCTCAAAGCTCCAGGATATGAGAATAGATTTCTGAAAATTGAGTTCTTATCTCATTATCATCCAGGAGGGTGAAAGTTGGAGGATGCAGTGGTACCATTTCCTTTGCAACTTCTGGCAAGTTGGATGTAGAGCCAGTCCATGATAGTGTGATTTATTGAGAAATAATCATCTCCACTTATTGCTCTTACTCAAATTAATGAACATTTATCAAGTACTTGGTAAGTCTCAGGCCATGGACTATGTACTGGGGATACAAAGACAAAGACATAAAAATAGCAACTGACCTCAGGGAGCTTACTATTTACCAGGGAAAGACAAGTCATTTCAACTCACCATGCTGATGGAGCTAGCAGAATGGAGCCCTGTGAACTGCTTCTCTAATCAGATGCTAATCTATTCCGAAGGGCAATTTTTACTGTCTTTTTTGGTTCAGACTTGTGATTTTATTGGTGTGGGGGACTCAGTGTGAAAACTCCCTTTTGAAGATTGGCAGTTCCATTTGTCAACTGCTCTGCAGCAAATAACCTAGATTCTTGAGGAAGAGAAGAGAACTGAAAAGTTCAGTGATCACAAAACCACATGGTCAGCATTTGTATTAGAGAATGAGAATCCAAGTCTTCTTGACTCTGAGACCAACTCTGTCCACTATACCTTTCCTAAAATATTATAATAAAAATTAATATGTACAGCACATTTACTAATTGACAAAGGTTCAAAGGATATGAACAGCCAATTCTCAGATGAAGAAATTAAAACAAGTCATTTAAAAATGCTCCAAATTACTATTGATTAGAGAAATGCAAATTAAAACAACTCGGAGGCATCATCTCACACCCTGATATCAGGCTGGCTAACATGACAAAAACATAAAATGATAAATGTTGGAGGGGATGTAGAATAAAAGACACTGCTGGTGGAGCTGTGAACTGACACAACCCATTTCAGAATGCAATCTTTAACCATGCCCAAAGGGCTATAATATTGTGCATACTCTTTGCTCCAGAAATGCCACTACTAGGTCTATAGCCCCAAAAGATTAAAAATAGGGGAAAAGAATCTACCTGTACCAAAGTATTTATATTAACTAATTTTACAGTGGCAAAGAAGTGGAAATTAAAGGGATATCCATCAATCCGAGAATGGCTGAACAAATTGTGGTATATGATTGCAATTGAATACTATTGTGCCATAAGAAATGATAAACAAAATGATCACACAAATAACCTGTAAAGACTTATATGAAAGGATAAGTGAGCAGAACCAGGAGAATGTTGTATACAGAAAAAACAACAATGTAAGATGAACAACTGTGAATGACAACTATTATCAGCAAGGCAAGGGTCCAGGACAACTTCAAGGGACTAATGCCAAAAAAAGGGATATATATTGCTGGAGAAGGAACAAATGGAGTCTGAAGGCAAATTGAAATATACCATGCTTTATTTTATTTGCTCCATGAATTTTTCTCTAGCTAAGCAATATGTGTCATCTTTTACAACATGATAAACATGGAAATAAAAATAAAATAAAAGTATTTGCACCTAAAAAATTAATATGGTTAATTATGTAAGAAACCTTATCTTTGCACGAACTCAGTTATTCTTCCTATAAGAATTCCCTACTGTGGTTGTTCTCAATGGTTACGTGTTCTCTTCCCACTTGATGTAGTCCTTCTTCTCTGAAAGAATTCTTTAGTTCCAGCAGGAACTTATTAGAATAGAAAGCTGATAAAATGTTCTACCTAAGAATAAAGCACAATTTATATGAACAAATACATCTATTTCCAGAGAAGTTCCATCTCTCAATGGCAATGGGCATATGATACACGGTCCCAGGTAGGGGCATACTCTTACAAGTTTAACAACTAGATCTTCCAAAATAACAGTACCAATGACACACTTTAAAATTTATTCTTCATTATTTCATTTTCCCCCATGACTTTAAGTTTAGACTTTCAATAAAACAAATCACCTTGATTTGTATCACTTGATGATTTCTGAAGTATAAATACTTATATTGAAAATTTAACAATTGGGGGTTAGGTAGGTGGCAGAGTGGATAGTGGAGGGTTAGGTAGGTGGCAGAGTGGATAGTGGAGGGTTAGGTAGGTGGCAGAGTGGATAGAGCTCCAGGGTGGGGACAGGGGATCTTGGGTTCAAATATGGTCTCAGATGCTGCCTCGCTCTGTGACCTTGGGAAAATCATTTAACCCTGATTGCTTAGCTCTTGCCTTTCTGTCCTAGAGTTGTTACTAGGACAGAAAGTATTTCTTTAAGAAGAAAATATTACAATTAGTTCCCACAATACACATCTCCATCAAAATTAAAAACTTTCACAAAGAATGATAAGCCCAGATGATAGAAATTTATTTACTAGACAATGGTTTGGTATGTCAACTGTGCCTTTGCAGCATTAGTGAAACTAGGGCAGGAAGAATGGGATATTTAAAATAAAATAAATGTTAAGAATGTGTTATACTATGTATTATGGGCTTTGTTAGGAAATAATATCACTTAAATACTTAAAGAGAAAATTCTGACATATTTACGACCATTGTTCATATCAATGTAATAAATATAGACTCCCAATCCTCATTAAGCAGCAGAATATAGATTTTTTTTCCTACAAATCTTTGAAAATGAAAAGAATCCAATTGTATTACCTAGTTGATGGATACAAAAGAAGGAAGAGAAGGGGAAAAAAAAGTTTTGCACAGTTTGATACCACCCTTGGAAGAGGGGTGAAAAAAGAACAGTGAAATGCAAACACAGCCTTCTTTTCTCTATGACAAAACTTAATTACATTCATTTTCTTTCCAAATATTCCACCTTAATTTCCTCTTTGGGCAACATTTAATATCTGAGGCCTGTATACACACAGACAAAAAATATATCTGAACAATTGTGATTATGAGTGTTGTGTTAACAGCTACTGCTGTTCTATCAAAACTGTGAACAGAGAATGGGTATTAATTAATGGGAGACATTACTAGGCGGGAAAAGTTGAGAGTATTCAATACGCTGTCAAAACAGTAAGTGAATTCTATAGAAAGGGTGTTCACATATCTGACAAAAATCGATCCTGAAACTTTGCTTTTTTCATTTTTTGCTTAGAAACAACTCTACCCAGACTCTCACTTACTAATCTTTCAACAGCTCAGAATAACAGTGTTTATGGCAAGAAAATCAAATTTATTTTAGTACTGGTGAGATCAACAAAGACATTGTGAATTGGGGCAGAAAAGAGAGATACAGGTACATAATTTGCCTGCTTCTTAAACCATCTTATTTTACTATGTAGGATCAAAGACTTCCCAAAATTAGTGAATAAGATTTGAAATAAATTAGGTCAAGACTTCAGTTAAATATGAAGTATTTTTTAAAAACATTCTTCATTATAGTAATTTTTTCTTAAAGTGAAACACTTTGGATGCCACCCTCTGTATTTGAAACCTCTGTAGGGAAAACCAGATCTACTATGACATCAAACTATTTGTATATTTTAGATCTCAGAAAATTATTCATAAAGACTATCCTGTATTCACTGAATAATGCAAAAATTATTCTCTCCTAGGGCAAAATGAAGACAAAGAATGTCTGGAAAAAGCATAAGATTTAGAGGACTTGAGTTCAAATCCTGATTCTCCCATTTATTAACACTACACCCTTGAACAATTCACAAATTGACTTTCAGTCAATCCATTAAGTATATATTAAGCACCTACCAGGTGCCAGACTCTGTGCTAAGTACTGCTCATAAAAAAAGGCAAAGGCAGTTTTTACTCTTAAGGAATTCACAGTCAAATGGGGAAGGACCTGAAAAAAATTAAATACAAATAATATATATACATATATATACATATATATAATAAATTGTGAATAATTAGAATAAGTCATTAGCATTAGGGAGGATCTGGAAAGATTTCTCATAGAAAGTGGAATTTTGGCTGGGAATCGGGATAAAAAGGATTTCCAGACATGAAATACAGACAGTGAAAATACCTAGAGTCTACAAATGGAGTGTCTTATTCAAGGTAGGGCAGTGGATTGTAGAGTAAGGGGAATTCAGGTGTTAAAAGACCAGAAAGGTATGTGGAAATCAAGTCATGAAGGAATTTGAAGGCCAACAGATTTTTATCTAATCAAGGAAGTGACAGGTAGCCACTAGAGTTTATTGATTTGAGGTGGGCAGGTGAGATGGACAGATATACACATTAGGAAGATTAACATGACAGATGAGAGGATGGACTGATGGGGTAGGGATAGACTTGGTGACCTTGAAGATATCTTTGGGTTTGAAATTCATGATCTCTTGATCCTATTCCAATGAATAAGAAGGGTTTTGGGTCAATAACTAGAAGCACAATTAGTTTAAATAGAACACTGTGAAGGGATTTCTGATTTAAATCGGAGTGTAGAATAGATGAGTTTCAAGTTCTTTCAAACTTTTAAGTCAATGTTTTTATGAATTTATGCAAATATATTAAATAATAGCTCCACAAATGAGAAAGAAGGAGGAAGAAGAGGGGAAAGAAGCAAAGATGAAGAATGAGGAGGAAGAGGAAGAAGAGAAGGTGCAGAAGAAGAAAAGGAAAAAAGGAGGAAGAAGGACAGATATCTACTTTTTCCAAACTTAAGTGTCATCACTAAGAACATAATTACAATAGTTTTATTCTTCAGTAGGACAAAACCCAGGTATAGAATGAGGAATGAGGGAACTTATCCAAAAATCTTCCCCCAAACCCCATTTGTCAGAGAACCATCAATGGGTTCTTTGGATAAAAATAATGATTATCCTTGTTAGCATAAAATCCTCTCTGGGGTTACACTGAGAGCTCCCACTTACAAGATAAAAATATTTTAACCTTTATAATCTCAATATGAATTCAAGTCAATTTGATTCAGTTAAACAAAACCAAATATATTGTGCACAATTATTATGTGCAAAATATTGAGAACACTTTGATAATTCAATGGATCTGTGTTCTCTTCAGTATAAATATTGAATTTTTTTTAATGGTGCAGGCTGCAAACCATCCAAGTTTTCTCATTCTTTGTGAATCATTTCTTAACTTTTTTTTTTCTTGGTGTCATGAACCTCTTTGGTGTGACCTATGGACATCTTTTAAAATAATGTTCATGGATGCATTTCAAAATGCTAGCTGTTAAAATAAAATACATAAGATTACAAAAGAGTCCATCTAAATTGAAATATACTTATTAAAATTTTTTTTAAGTTCACATGCCCTAAGTTAAGTGCTCCTATTGTACATCTTTTGGCATTGCATGGATACCACTAGAGTACAGAATGACGTCTGTCTGTCAGTTTTTCCTCATCAACCCAACCTCCATTTTTGGTCATAAGTTCATGATAATATCTTTATGACATTTAACTTGCTTAGTGCTGTTAGTGCTGCTATGAATCACTTCATTGATTTGAAAATCATTTTGAGCTATATTAGAAAAGTCATTGAACTGTACATATATCCTTTGTGAAACTTACTGGGTCTTTACTATAAAAAGAGAAAAGATAGAGGGAAAGGTTCCAAATATACAGAAATATTTATAACAACATTTTTTCATACTTTCAAAAAACTAGAAAACAAACTTTTGCTGGGGGAATTCGAGAAGGATGACAAACTGTCGTATACAATGTAACAGAACATTAATGGAATATAAAAATTATAAGTAGAAAAATTCAGAGAAACTTGGAAAGATTTTATGAACTCAGGCAAAGTGAAGTAAACAAAACAAACAAAAAACAATTTATACAGTAATGCATAAGAAAATGAAATTAAAGGATGCCAAGATTCTTAAAAGTTTTGTATAGATAATAAAATAAAAAAAGTATTTAGAAGTTATTCATGTTTTTCAGAAGACTTTTTCACAAATAAGATCTTTGGCATTTTGTTGATTTGTTTGTTTTTAAGTCCTGGATATTCTCTTCTCTTCCAAATATCTTGAGAATCTGTGCCCTAATTGGGAATACAAACTAAAAGATGAAAATGTCACTGACCCAAATTCTACATTACCTACATTCTATTGTAGAGAGATTTAGCAAATTGCCTAGCCTATTCCCTATATAAACCTTAAAAGAATAAGGCATAGAAAAGTCAAGTCCTGATGGGAAGCTAGGAAGAGGGAGGGAAAGCAAGCAGAAGAGATGAAAAGGTCCAGAGCAAGGTGTGATGCCTGGTTTGGTAGTACAGTGGACAGAGTTCTAGTCCTGAATTTAGAGGGCCTGAATTGATAGACCCTCACATTGGGTCACAGTTTCCCATCTTTCATATAAGGATAGGTGTTTATCTTTGCGGTCTATCCTTTCTCTAAATATATATTCCCATGGTCTCCTGGCCATGAAGCCTAAATATGATTTCAACAGATAAATGCTGTCTCTCTGTTCGTACTCTCCTTTTAGTTTTTGATTGATAAACTTAAGCATGTAAAATAAACAGCAAATGAGATCAGTTATGTCACCATCATACATCCTCACTTAGCTTTGCATGCCTGGTGACTTTGCATGCTGGTAATCTGCCATTTAGTTGCAGCAGCAGTTTACGATCAACTCAGCCAAATATGATGACAGCCTGAAGGCTGTCAATTTCTACATCAGTGATCCCCAAGGCATGTGTTTCGGTCCCTACCATAATTCTTCATTATAAAGAAGCAGATCCTCATGTGGCCTCTTGTGTAATGTGAACCAATATAAAACCCATCAAAAATAGTTTGCTGCTCAGAACTTCCTTTAAGTGGGATGTGGAATCTCCTTCTGTGGAAGAAACTCTTGAAGGTGAGAAATTTAAAGGAAACTAAGATCATCCACAATTACTTTTAGAAACTATCTCAGTTGTAAGAGTGTGTCTCAGGTCAAAGATTTTGGTTCCAATACCCTCCAAGGAAGATTTATAGTCAGGACTATTTGAGCACTCGTTTCTCAGAAAACAGACTCAATATGAATATTTCCCTCTCAATCTGTCAATGTAGCAGAATCCACGATGAACACGTCTCTTGGTGGAGTTTGCTAATTGTCTAGAATGGTAGAGAGGATCTGAGATATATGCAATTGTCCAGTAGTTTTAAGCTGACACCAGGAGCTCATTTTCATCTATGTCCTTTTCAGGAGATTAGAATGAAAATGCTGACCCACTGCAGAAGGTTGCTGGGAGAAATAGCTAATAAAAATGATTGCAAAGCACTTTGAGATATAAAGTGCTGTGTAAATGCTCAGTGATAATAATACTTAGGTCTCTAGAGGTGAGAGGCTAGACATAAATATATTAAATTGTAACCATAGACTCACAATTAGTGCAGCATGTCTAAGCATTTGAGGCAAGTTAGGTATTTTAATATCTTATTCAAATAATTGCTTTTTAAAAATATACATACCTATAAATTTTAAATGCATGGAAACTTACTTTTCATATAGAACAGAAAAATGGACAGAAGCTAAATCACAGGATAAAATAATTCTTAGTATTTTCATTGGCTATGCCCTATGTCTAGAACTCTCTGACTCCGGTCTCCGGGCTCCCTTCAAGTTATAGTAAAAATCCCACCTTCTAAAGAAAGTCTTCCTGATCCCCCTTAATTTTAGTGCCTTCCCTCTGTTGACTGTTTCCAAATTATACTCTCTGCAGATTGTTTTTACATGATTCTTTGTGTGTCATGCATCCCCTTAGTTTGTGGGCTCCTTGAGAGCAAGGACTGTCTTTTGCCTTTCTTTGCATCCCTAGTATTTGGCATCATGCCTGGCACTTAATAAATAGTAGGCACTTAAATGTTTATTGACATACTGAGTATACTTTAATTCCTTTGACTGACCTTTATAAGGACCTAAAGATTTACACAGAAAACAATTTAGCTCCCTTGATTTACTGTTTCACACTCATTACTATTTTAAAAAAATAGCAATATGGGGAAGAAGCTCTTTAAAAACAAACATACTTTATGAAATCTCAGTGTCGTTTTTTACTTAACCCAAAAAGCTGTCTTACACTCAGGCTTCAAACACAACCACTGTAAATAGATATAAGTATTATTACCCTTTAATAAACCAAGTTCAATATCCCATTCAAAATCCCGTATATAATAATATCATGGACTTCTGTTATAGACAATATGGCCAAATGCATTGGAATTCATTCTTCTGCCTCCTTTTCCATCTGCCTTATCCTGCTTAATTTCCCCCTCTTCCTCTGCCCTCTGAAATTTGATTCTTTGACTTTAGCTTCTCTCATTCTAATTACAAATTAGAGTGAAGCCCCCATTTTTGTTGCTCACAGGGTGAAAATACAGGAAAAAGACCTGTCCCTATACTTTCTCAGTTAACTTGGCCAGCCTTTTACTTCTTCCCTTTTTTCCCTCTATTTCAGAAGCAATTCCTACCATTTTTGTGCCTACTGGTGGAAATGCCTTAATGAAAGGTAGAAGGTAGAATAATAAGGAGCAAGCCATCTAAATTAGCTATAGTGTGAAGAATCATAGAGCACAACAGAGCAGAAGACAAGGAGAAACATAAATGTAGTGAAATAATCTCACAAAAAAGTTTTTCTTTCTCAGGTATATCTCCTTTCTTCTCCCATACTCCAAAATTAATAGAGACTCTGAGATAAAAGAAAATTATCTACATATGTATGTTGGATTGAGGGAACCAAACTAATTTTTCAGAATCTTCTAATGAACAGCTGGCATTAATATTCTAAGTAGAAGTCTATCCCAAGAAAATTTAGATAACAAGAAGAACAAATTATCCAATTCACAAATATGTAATATTTAACATTGAAAACAGTTGAATTTATATAGCACTGTAAGATTTGTAGAATGCCTTACATGTGTTATCTCATTTGATCCTCACAACAACCCTAAAAAGTAAGTTCTTTTACTATCCTCATTTTACAGATGAGGAAACTGAAGCTGAAAAAGTTTAATGATTTGCCCAGGCTTGCATGGTTGGCAAATGTCTGAGGTAGGATTTGAACACATTTCTTCCTGATATAAAGTTTAAAAATTTCTCCACTGAACCATTTAGTTGCCTATAATAAAAGAAAGTTGAATGGAAAATTTGAGCTAGTTTTAGGGTGCTAATGATGAGAGAAAAAGGAATTTTGAATACAGTTAGCTATTATTTAGTAATTAATATAAAATCAAATTATAGTTTTATTTGGAATTCAGATCTCTAAATGAGACTAAATTAAAGAGTACCTGTGTAGAAATTTGAAAGGGTTGATTTTTTTTCCATTTTAGGAAATGCTTAGTAATAGGGCGTAAGGTCATTTTCATCAGAGAAGGGATGAGGAATCTGATTTATAAAATTTTTCTCTAAGAATAAACTAAGGTTTAAACATCACTGTCATCATTATTGACATTATTATTATTATTATTATTATTTATTTCTTACCTCTATTAAGCAATGGATTGGAGATCTAAGATATCATAGCTGCTCTTGGCACTTAGAGTAATTAAAGAATCCTTTTACTCAGCATATCTCTTCCATTTTAGAAACCTCCATTCTTCCCTCTTGTGAAATAGATGTCAGAGGCATCTAGGCTGGGCAAATAGCCCAGCAACAGGCTAGTCACCAGGGACCAGATGATATTGATGTTCCTGTGAGATGCAATTTGTATTCTTACCTAGTGATAATATCTCTACTATATTAACTATGCCTATGTTGATTATTGTTATAAAGTGGACAATTAGGTAGCATTCTAAATATGGGAGCACTATGAGATCAGCTATCATATTTAATCTAAACTTTGAATGATAGAATTATAAAAAGTCAAGTTTTTATCCTAGACCATGGAGTAAAAAGGGAATCCCCAGAACTTTACATAGAACCGGAGTCTAGTCCTTCACAATTGAACAATAAAACCACATTGGCACTTCTTTGAGATTGCACACTTTAAAAAATACTCTTGTAATTCAAAGAAAATAACACTTTCAACAATCCACTTTGAAACTTTAGGATTATAAACTTAGCAAATCAAATCAAAGTTGTTTGAGGTGCCATTTTAAAAACTCTTTATCTTTCTAATCTTATATCATATTACTCTATACCCCATATTCCGTGATTCAGTCAACTTGATCCACTGAATGTGCCAGGAGCAGTTATCCTCATGCTATTCTCTCTTACTAGAATAACATCTTTCATTGTCTTGGCTTGCTGATCTCCTACCCATCCTTTAAATTCCACCTTGAATGGCCTTGATCCCAGAAACTTATCTAGATTTTTCTGTTGGTGATGACCATAGGACTCTGATCACAAATAGCATCCTCACCTACTTGATATATAATTTTATGTATGAATTAAAATGTTTGTATCTTATCCCTTACTAGACTGAACTCCATTGGGTAGGGGATCAGGTCTTAGTGAAACTTTTGCATTTACTCACATGCTTATCACAACCCACTGTATAAAGTCAATGCTTAATAATATTTGTTGTTTGAATAGATGGAATGAATATCAAGGCTTGCAGAAGACCTGAAAGCATAGACTGGTTTAAAGGAGCCATTCTTAGTGAGAGAAGATTGTTTAAAGTGGGAAAAGAGTCATGAAATTATATGTTTGTTCTTAGATTCAGGAGTCTGTGGCAACAATTAATTACATGGCTAGTTAAATGACTGACTTTTCTCCTCCTTTCCTCAAATGATGTTTCCTAGGGGAAGACAAAGCTTATTCCCTTTCTTGCACTCCATCTCTTGTTTCTTCTTTAAACAGGTTTTATTTCTAATAGGCAATCAGGAATATGTTTTTAATCACATGTTTCCCAACCACTACCACATGGTTGACTTTGACTTTCATTGTTATAGTCTATCTTGAAGACTGAATTTTAAATATTGGGATGAACATCCCAAGAAAGAATAAAAAAGAAAAACAATTTATTTCAAACTTTCAGGCCATACCTTTGACACCCTATGGGTTGTCAAGTGAAGACTAATATAATTCCCAAATTCCCTTTAATGTTTCAAGGGAAAGGAAGCATAAAAATGGCACCCGGAGTGTTGTCTTTTATGATAAAATTCCCATGTCAGCTTCCTTCATAATAAAGTTATAAGGGAGTTGGGGACAGGGAGAGAGATAATATCTTCTCAACACATACATGCACACATGATTCTGCAAATGGTTACAAAGTTGTAAAATCAAGAAAAGCTAAGTGAGCTACATGTAGTATCACTAGGGAATGAACTCCGGCAATAGGAGACAGAATGTGATGTGTTAGATTGACTAGCATAGTGAAATATATGAGAAATAATGAGGTCATGCCACAGTCAAGGACAACTCATCAATGTACATTTAAATAGTTAAGTTTTTATATTTCATTTGTATTGGTTTTTTTCTGGTTGGCTGCAAAGGAATCACATCGTTAGCATTTGCAAAGAAAAAAAGAAAAAACAAAGAAACAAACAAACAAATTTTTAAAAAACCACCCAGCCTTTCTCCCTATAATGGCCCTATTTTAGTTAACATGTTGTCAGTCTTTAATGACTAGTGGTGTAACAGCTGGTTTTGATGTCATTTCTTTTGAGGCCACTAGATTACAAGCAGTTTATTGCATTCTTCTTCCCAGACTGCTCCCTGGATACAGCCTAAAGTCAAGAGGTTAAAGGTCTAAAGCCATAAGCTAAAGGATTTGTCATCATTTAACAGGTCACTTGTTGCTATGTACTATGCAAACTGGAAATTTTTAAGCAAGCCTTTCAGAATGATTTAATGCACATCATAATTTTAGATCTCAGTGAGAAAGAATTGAGTCTCTCCAATGGTGGGGTGAAAAACCAGAGTTAATCTATCTATCTATATATTTGTACATATATATATATATATAATATGCTTATATATATCTTTATATAGATAGACATGCACATGTGTTTGAACATAGGGAGATAGTGTTACATCATCTCAGTTCTCTGAAAAACACAAATATGGGTCTATAATTAGAAGTCTCTGTAAATTGTCTTGGTAGAAGACACATTAAAGTGACAGTGTGGTTTTAAAGGATCTCTTGGTAACACATCCAAATCTAAAGGCTAGAGGGACAAAGAAATGGGTTAGACAACCCACAGAGGGTAGTAAAGGTCACCAAGCCCTATTGTTTGCTCAGGGCTGATTTGTAGCTTTTCAGTCAATCAGAGTCTGACAGTCCAGCTATGTTGTACCAGCCAAGGGCCGTCTTTGTTCAGGGAAAGAACCATGCTTTGAAGACAGGGCTTGGCAAAACAGGAAGGCAGGAAACTCAGAAGAGAATGGATGTGATAAAGGCACTATTTTTCCCTCCTTCCGAGCCTCACTGATGTGTGTCTGTTTATGACTGTGAGTGTATGAATGTGTGTTCTCTCCAATCCTCCCTTCATCCTCTATGGCTACTCTATGCCTGCTCTACTATTCTGAAAGAAACAGAGCTACCTTTCTGCTATTTCAGACTCACTTGATGTCACTGTACCGACTTGAGACAATTCTTCTATTTTTTGTCTTCAAAATACAAGCCAACTACACTTTCCAATTCCCAGTGAAAAGGCTGCAAATAAAAATTTGGAGAAGTTCCCAGATCATTTGGAGTCTTTTGAGCCCACTGGCTTTTCTATAGCATCACCAATCTGGACTTTACTTCAAGATGGCGACATTATGGAGTCAGTTCAGTCACACCCTATTTTCTGTGTAGCTGTTGCCCTCTAGAGACTCTAACAAGAAAAAGAAAGCACACAAAGTGAGTCAGATGGGCAGCTACCAGGATGCGTTATATTGGTGGATTTTCCTTCACAAACTTTACAAAAGTATTTATTATTTCAGCTTTCAATTCATTTTTAAAAATTATTTTATCTTGTCCTTATCACTTCTGCAAATGTTTGAGCCACAGGGAAGAAAAAAACCTGAAAATTCCAAATGGTTTTCCAAACTGCAAACACATAAGTGCCTCTATCTGGACTCTTTTGAATAATCTGTATGTGCTTCTCTGAGTTATGAAAAAAAAGGGAAAATCTTGGGCTTCCAGCATATTTGCTTTTAAGTTTTAGATTCTTTATTGACATGTTATTTGATTTGCAAGGTAGCTGGAAAGAGTTTCTGCTTCCAAGCATCATCATTATAGATTATTAGCTTATGTAGTTTGGGAGATTGTATTCTGAAATAATTAGGAAGACTTAAAATAATTGATGTATGAGTTAGTAATATTGGAATGGATTTTCCCCCATTTCCCTCAAAATATTTAGGACACAGGATATTATGCCAGAAAAGATGCTAATAGAGGAATCTTTGATTAGAGGTGGTCTAGGCATGTAACAAAATTGAAGAATAATTGGTAGATGACTAAGTGCTCCATTGATTTTCTTGAAATGTCAAGAAATCTAAAGAAAAACCCAACAATATCCCATGGAGAATTTACAGGGAAGTATCACAAAGGATGAGGAAACCATGGTTGAGTTGAGCATCCACATCAGTGAGAACCAGAACAATCAAAGTAGCTAAGTATTTGGGAGACAGTTAAAAACTCATTTGATTAAAATAATATAATGTTATTTTCTCTGTACTAATGTGTGAGTAAATGTCACATTCATCTGTTAATCAGTAATTTTTATATAATCAATAATCCATACAACAAAAGTTTTCTCTTAGGTTGCTGTCAAGTACTTAGTTGATAGAATTTTGGGTCTGGAGTCTAGAAAATCTGAGCTTAAATTCAGCTTCAGAAACTTCCTAACTGTGTTATACTAAGGAAGTCACTAACTTCTGTTTGCCTCAGTTTCTTCAACTTTCAAAGGGTGATAATAATAACACGTTGTAGGGTTGTTGTGAAGATCAAATGAGATAAAAGACTGCACAGTACCTGAAAGTTAATAGCTACTTAATAAATTCTTGTTCCCTTCTTTTCCATTGTGATGATTACCATCTGTAATTTTTCAAAAAACTATTTGGTTTTGTATAATTACTCCATGAATATATGTGGAAGGAAATGTGAAAGGGAAGAATGTTTGAGGAAACTAAAGAGTAAAGACAGAGGATCTTCACACCAAAGAAGCAAGGATGCTTTTGAATCTGCTCATTCCTTCTCAAATTTAAATTTCCTATTAAAAAATCATCATGTGGGGCCAGCTGAGTGGATTGAGAGCCAGGCCTTGAGACAGAAGGTCCTGGACTCAAATCTCATATACTTCCTAGTTGTGTGACCCTGGGCAAGTCTACCAATCTGCTGCCTTGGAACTGATACACAATAGTAATTTTAAGATAAAAGGTCAGGTCTTTAAACAATCCTCATCTGTTTCATCAAAAACAAATTAACCCCAAAGCCTAGCACTGCACATGTCAAAAATACTGAGTAAAGGTGATGGTGTTCCATAATGTTGATTTCTTTCTCCTAACTTACTTCAGCCTTTAAAACCCTTGATTTCAGTTAAGAATTTACTCCAGTGACCAGGAGTGATTTGTACTTTCCATAGACCGAGGACATACATGGAGTCCCTAAATTGTAATTTTAAATAGTTTTTAAGACTATACCAAGGCTTTGAGGATACTTTTATATAAGTATGTATGTATATAGACATATATGTATATATGAATATGTTTATTTATTACTAACCTTAATCTTATTGTTCTTTCATTTCTCATACTTAAACCTTGCTCCCTGGGGCAGGGGGAACAACACATGATTTCTTTCCTGCAATTATCACACCAGGGTATATAAGGTTCTATCCCTCCTTTTTAGCCCACCCTTAGGACTTTTTTTGAGAGGGGGAAATCTAAGAGTAAGTCTACAATGAAAAGAACACTGGTTTTGGAGCCAGGAAACTTGATTCTCATCTTCCATGACTCCATTGTGTTAATAGATCTTGCTTTTCTCTTCTTTAAAGAGAAGGCATTTGACTAAATAAATAATCTCTGTTTCCTAACCTTTAGAATCTTTGCTTGCTTTTCCAGAAAACCAAAAAGAAAGGAAGATAGAAGGAAAGAAGAAAGGAAGGAAGGAAAGATGGAAGGAAGGAAGGAAGGAAGGGAAAGAAATGTCATTATAATATTTCAATTTGAGGCCATGGTAGTCGCAATCTAAATAGTAAGCATTCCCACTGCTTTTGGGATAATTTGCAGGTAAAAAAAGAAATAGACTTGATTGTTTTAATCTAATTCTCTAATATCACAGGATTGGTTTAAGGAGAAATACTAGGTATAGGTAAATAAATGAGTTGTCCTTTCTTCAGAAACTGTTTCTTCTGCCTGATGGAAGAGCTGGGGTGGGGGCGTGACTGAATCTAGTGTTAGAGTACTAATGAGATCATTGGAATACATGAAATAATATTTGTAAAATGCTTAGCACAATGCCTGGAGACTGTGCTTGTTCCTTTCAGCTCATCCTTTCCTGGGCACATACATTTCATCCTTTCCTGGAGCAAGAGTAAGTCTTACAAATGTGATTGAGCCATTGTGGTAGTTTTCATTGCTAAGGGTATTGAAGTAAGCATTAACTAGCTGCAGAATAAGCCTCTTGAGTTTTTCATCTTCCCCTGCCTTCAAAACTGAACAGGTGGAACTCATGGCCAATGTGAGTACCTTTCCAGTCCAACCATTGGCTCACCATAGAGCATCAAATTTCTTCTTCCCTGCTCAGAAAAATGGGTGATCAGTGCAAGTGAGACTTTGCACTACCTGACAAAGCTATCCTTTGACCAAAGTGGACTGGGGCAAGAGTTACTGTATAAAACAGGAGCCTTTTCCTTGGGCTACAATTGTGCTCATTGTCTCCAAGTCAGACAAGAACAGTCCGCATTTCTAGTCCACAAATGAGAAGCTATAGTTCCCAAGTGACTATATAAATTCCCAAATCACCCATCCTTATAAAAAAAAGACTGCCTACTTTGTTCTAGCAGGGCTTTGTGTGTCTCCTTCAGTGGGAACATGTCAGGGTTTCTATTCAAAGTCCTATTTTTGAGGGATTTGTGGCATTCCTCTGTAAGAATTTGTTTGGGCTCTAAGACACTCAGATCTCTCCCATTTAGAATGATATGAATATAAAAGACATTTAACTAGCTATTATTTAAAATGTTTCTTTTGTATTATTTATTTTAAAAGACTTTCACTAAATAAAAAAAATTAAGTTTTGCTCAACCCAAAATTTGTTTATTTTTTAAAGTGGGAAAATGTACAATTATAACAATTTTCACCCTCCTTGAATTAAACTAAGCTACATCTGAGGTAACTGTGTTTCATATAATATACATCTTATCTTTTTTTTTTGCAAATTACTTTTAAATTCTCACAAACCCTTCCCATTCCAGTTTCAGACCTTTTCCTATTAAAAAATCTGTATAATCATAATTATAAGTTGTAAAGGTATTTGATGTGTTCTGTCTTTTTCTTTCATTAAAAAGCTCCACAAATTAAGGATACTGTTTTTTTAAAGACAACATAAAGGGTTGACCACTCTTATAAATTAAAAACAAGGAATTCAATGATAATGATTTCATATTCAAAGAGATATGTTATTTTCCCTTGCTATTGATGGAATGCTAGTCCTAGGAACATATATTTAATTTCTTGGGTTCTTTTACTTTTTAAATTATTTTTATTTGTTTCACAAGTGAGCATAATTTCTCATGTGCCTTCAATGTTTCTTTGCTCAATTGATGAGGAAGGCTATATATTTTTAGTATTAATCAGCCTTTTGTAGTTTCCTCTATTTCATCTCAATCAAATGCATGACTCAGACCACCATTGGAAATGAATCAGTAGTAACTTCCTGTTTCCCTTACCATTTCTGAATAGCTGTGTACCAAGAAAAAAGGAGTGGCACAAACTATCTCATACAGACCCATATCCTGAATTTCAATGGGAGTAATAAAACTCCCTTTCCTTTTCCTTTAGTTTAAAATTTATTCCCTGAACACCATCATCTTTCATCATATTAGTGCCCATTGGGACCCTGGCAGGGTAGTTGTTGCCATGGCAAACATATCATCAGAAGAGTAACTCATAGATCACAGGAATCATGGATCACAGAATGTTAGAGCTGCAAAGGATCTCAGAAATTACCTAATCTGTTCAATGTAGAGGTAGGGAAACTGAGACCCAAAGAGGTTAGAAGATTTTTCTGAAGGCATACAATTATTGAATGGATATTTCCTACCTCAGGGAAGGGTAGGATCAGGGAAGGAGGGAAAACCTTCTAGTGATGTTTACCCACTTAAATGAATTTAACAAAATTTTACTTGAATCATTGTGTATCTGATTCATTAATTCCTTTCCATTATTTGTCAAACATCTACTGAGCTCCTGCTCTATGTGGCTAGGTTCCTGCAGAGCTTACAGTTTCTTGGGGTGACAAAGCAGAAACACAGAGAGCAAGTAGCATAAAATAATACACAGTAAGTGCATAAGGGCATTAGAGAGGTTTTTTTGGTACTCAAATACATGAATGGCTATGTGGTCTCATTAATTTTGGATGTTCCCTCTATCAGTGCAGATGATAACTTTTCCATTCCTGACTATCTCTATCTTTTCATGAGTTCATTGTAAAAGGTCCTCCCAACATTCTGGGGGTCTTCCTTGCTTTTTCCTGACATCCTAATGATCCCAATGTGATTCCCTAGCTTTCTATCCATTATCACTTGGACTTACCATTCCATCATCTCTTCATTTCATGTATTTTCCTTATGCCTTCTGTTTTTCTTATAACTTATAAGGTTATAAGTTACAGGTTGCAGGTCCTAGCTTGTTCACACCTACTATATATTTCTCCATTGTTCTTCATGGGATATTTATCTTCAATTTTTTTGAGGCTGTTACGTTGCAGATCTCATTGTCATATAGAAGCAATAGTAGAATGTTGGCATTAAAAAAGATGGTTCTATGTTTCTGGGTGGAGTTTTTGGTTGCTTAAGGAGTTTTGAGATTTCCTGAGTTTTTTTAAATGCTCTGAGAGATCTAAGAAGATGGTTAATATTGACCAAGAGGACCAGGGAAAGATTAATGGAAGGTGGCATTTGAGCTGGACTTTAAATGAAGGGACAGAACTTAAATAGGCAAAGAGGGGAAAGGGTGACATGCAGAGCCCGGAGATCAATGTGTGAAAAGGCATTAAGGTGTGAGATCATATTGCATGATTGGGGTGTGAGAAACTAGTCAAGAGTTATTTAATTTGGTAGAAGTTGAGTACATGGAAAGGAATAATAGGAAGTAAGGGATAAGGGAAGGATAGCAGATTGTGGAGGATATTGAATACTGGGCATCAAAGATTTTCACATCAAGAAATATGACATGAGTATTCACGAGGAAGATTAGTCTGATGGTGATATGAAGGATGGATTGGAGAAGGGCAAAAAGTAGAGGCAAGATGACTGACTTAGCTGAATCCTTCATAGTTTTCTGTTTGATAGTATTTTTAGTTTATTTATCAATGTTAACTGTAGATGGAGTTAGAAAGAATATCAAGTTCCAGGGAGAATATATTGTTTAATTGTTTTGGGATATTTTGGCTGATGTCATACCAAGAATCCACATTTAACTTGATCATAGATTTAGGCATAGAATGGACCTTTAGGACATATTGAGTTGCCTTTGAACCCTTTTTATTTTGATAGGGAAAAAAATCTGCGGAGGCACAGAGAAATTAAGTGCTTATGTAGGAATACTTGGTTAGAAAGTATCCAAAAAAGGATTTAAAGACACATTCTTCTTACTATTATCTTGAGTGTCCTATCCCTGTTGTCTCCTCCTTCACTCATCTTCTCTTTAGATGTTAAAGGTTTACAAAGTGTTTTCCTTTCAACATACATTGGAAGTAATAATAAAAGTACTATTATCTCCATTTTTATAGATGATGAAATTAAGGCTCAGACTAATTAAATTATTTAATCACAGTAACAAAGGAGTCAGAGCCAGGACCTATATTTAGTTTCAGCTAACCTTAAATCTCTTGATATACCTTCTTACTACAGTATACTATGGCCAATATAGTCAACTTAATGACTCTTAGCTATCCGGCTCTTATTTAAAGTTTAGCATTTAGAACCTAAAGGCTGCCAGCAGACAGTTAAATTCATTCTTAATAGCTCAGGTGAAGAATATTCAAATAGAGCCATGTTTTGGGAACAGAGATTATATGGACAATTTAACTATATAGATTATCCAAAAGAGGATTTTTAGCCTTCAACTTTTAGTTTCAATTTTAAGGTTCAAAACTTTAATGAAAAGATATAATGAATAACAAAGGAGACTTATTTCACTCTATACTGGCTTTTCTAATCATGGAAGCCCTGAAGAATCAGGTTTAAGGTTGAGGGTATGTATAAACCATAAACTGGATAATTAACCCAGCAAAAATTTTAGAAAAAATTTGTCATTTCTCCCCAAATAATCTATCAATCCTAAGTAGAAAGCACTATATAATTCTTCAAGTTTTGAATAATATACTTTGTTCTGCTAGGGTAACAACCATTGAGCATTCTAAAAAGTCAGTTCTTCAGCTATTCAGTGCCAGGAACTGGGTGACAGCTGGGTAGTTATTACTTCCTGACACATGCAGCCAAAAATAGTCCTAATACAGAAATTTAACTTAAGCTCTGGCCCCACTGTACTATTTTATCTATTACCTGTCCAGGACAGTTGTTAACTCCAGAGTCCTTCACAGGCACCCTATGACAGCTCCTAAGAGCAGTGTATATCTGTGGCCCTTGAACAATCATTTCTCCAGTGTTTGGCAAGAAAATAGATGCAATGTACCTGCCAGACATGGACAGTGGAAAGAGACATTCCATAATGAGATGGTGTATCTCTATAAAGAAGTTTTGTTTGACCCATCCATGGGAAAGAGAGAGAAGAGGTCAGACCATAAAGAAAAAAAAGTTTATTTTTTGCTTGACATCATAATTTTTCTAAATTAAAAAAATGTTTTAAAATGTTGGACACTCACATAATGCTTTTTATAAGCCTCCTTAGAGAAGTGGATGAGAGAAAAGCATTTTCTCAGAAGCTGACATACTAGCCAATAGCCATGGGATTCATTTTCATTTTTTTCCAAATATTTCATTTGTAAAGAGTCTGATTAGGATTATGCCTCTTGGGCCTAAATTTGAGAGAAATTGCATACATGCTTACATAAGATACAGGAAAAATATTGCTCTAATACCAAAACAATATGATAATGGAAACTCATTTCATCTGACCCCCAAAATATTTTTGTTTATATCAAGAACCCTTAATATTTTTTATCTTTTTAAAGCTCCTGATTTTATTAATATGTCCTTAAATCACATTGTATGTAGAAACCATGACTTTTATAGAGTAAAAGATATATTTCAATGAGTCTGCATACTTTTTCTCTTATTTTGAGTTGAAACTCTTTGATACTCCTAGTAATATAAATACAGAATAATAATAATAGGTAAGAAATTATTTAATACTTTAAGTTTTGCAAAGCAGTTTCCAAATACTATCTCTCATTTTCTACTTATGAACAATCTTGGGAGGCAGGTCCTATTATTATCCTCATTTTGCAGATGAGGAAATTGAGGCAAATAGAAGTTAAGTAACTTTCCCAGGTTCACACAGGTAACAAGTGTCTAAGACTGATTTGAATTTTGGTCTTTCTGACTCCAGCCAGGCACAGCACTTTACCCATTTAGCTGCCTTGTAAGTGCTAGGGAAGGAGGTGGAAGTGAAAGGACATTTCAGAGGAAATGGGTACAGCTTAGAATAGAGAAGTGTGATGATTAACATCCACTCTAGAAAAATGTAAATTAGTTTCATCCTCACTAGGGGCTACAATGATCAATTCTTGGGCTCTGTATAACTAGAAGGAGGTGGGTTTTTTCTTTTTTTTTTTGTATAGTCTAGATGCTTTTTTTTTTAATGTGGGTTCCATCTTGTCCAACCTGGAAATGCAGTGGTCACTCATGGTCCTACTCACACTACTGACTGGCATGGAAGTTTTGACCTTTCCCACCCTAGCTAGCTCCTCTATCCTTAGGCAATCTGTGGGTACCCTGATTTTGGAAATTCACCACATTGATATGAAGCACCTATCTGATTGGCTTAGCTTGTTACAATCTATAGCTCCTGATTTTAATTGATACACTTGCAGACTTAGTCTTCCTGGTTTCAAGGTCCACAGGAGTGTGCCACCATGCCCAGTGTGAATAGAAAGAGTTAAGAAACCTCTAAGATTGTACAGTGAGGGAATCTGAATCAGTAAAAATAATATTTAAAAGAGGAAAATTTTTATTTTAATGTGATAAACACTCACAAGATGGTTCCTTTTACAAAAATGCCAGCTTTGGAGTTAGAATGCTTCTGAAGTGTTCTTTCAAGGCTTAAAATTTCTCCTTTACCTCTTCTTTTTCCCTTATTTTTGTCAAAAGGATAAGGAGGAAGTTCTAACTCTTTCTCCTATTTTTTCCAGAGAATTATTCATATTTTGTCTTATTCTTAGAATAACATCTCCTAAAATAAAACAGACAAAAGCATTTTGGTTTTGCAATTCCCAAACCTGGAGAGTCCTGGGGATGGTGGATGCGGTAATAGACTAGAAATTAAAATCTGCACTGGAAAAAAATGCTGAAAACATAGGAACCTCAGAAGATAAATTGATAATATGTATAAATTACTTAGATTGGGAGTCTGCTGTAAAAGCTATCTTTAAACTATCTGCCTTTCTTGTTTGGTTCAACATTCCCACCAGGTAAGGCTTAGCTTTAAAGAGTCAAGCTTCCTCAGGATATATGCATACTGCTGAACTAAAAGACAAGCTGTAGTTTCCACGAGGGTTATCCCCTTCTTAGAGATTTATATGTCAGAAAAAATGAAAGAAATCACTATCTACCTAATTGGTGGAAACTTTTGGCTTGCTAGTGCAAAATTCATTACTGTTCAGATGTTTAATAAGTAAATGTCCTCCCAGCACTTCCAAATGGCTTCTGTTCCTATTGAATACAATTTTCTTTTCAAACCATTGATGTGAAATGATTCTATTGACACTAGCTATTGAAGTAAAACCTTTGGTTTAAAGGAAACCATGTCCAACGTTTATCTCAATTGACTGAATTTTAAAAATTTTATTTATTCTTCATCTATTTTGTATGCAAGCTGAACAACACAAAGTCAGATCAAACACATCCATAGAATAATGCTATGGGGTTTAAACCAGTTCACAGGATGTGGGGTGGGGCAGGGGATTCTGCTTTAGTTTGCAATGAAAGGCTCTGATGTAGTTTCCCATACATAGGCATAGTTGTGAATATGCTTAGTCACTTTTTCAGGGTGCCTAACAATTATGTTTCTGCCTTAATTTTATAATACTTTTCTTTTGTCTATATAATTCCTGAATCTGTTTTCTCTCTAATCTCTCTCTCTCTCTCTAATCTCTCTCTCTCTCTCTCTCTCTCTCTCTCTCTCTCTCTCTCTCTCTCTCTCTCTCTCTCTCTCTCTCTCTCTCTTCCCCTCTGTATTTCTCCCTCTGTCTCTCTGTCCCTCTTCCCTCTGTCTCTGTCTGTCTGTCTGTCTCCCCCCTCCCTTAGTGGTCACGTTAACTTTGAGACAAATAGCAGTGATCAGCCTTCTTTGATTTGTGGGTACAGCAGCATCTCTTGGTCATCTAGGACAAGTATTGGGGGGAAAAGGACTCAGTTTTTAAATTGCTTGGACTAATTCAGTGTTTTTTTTAATTTTTTAAAATTTTAAGTCAAGTTACAATGCCAGTAGAGCAAAGATACACCAACTAACCTTTCTGGGAGTTAGGGGATCACTTCCCTATATCATCTGAAGTCAATACTGATTACATATCTACCTACCAGTAGCATTAATAGGGTCCATCATGTCCAGTGAAAATAGCTTCTGGGATGGAGCAAGGGACTAGTCCACTAGCAACACCTCTTTGTCCCTCCCATATGGATGGGACATGATTCCAAAGGATTAGCTAACAATTATATGCTCTGAACTGATCAATTCAGTCAATTTACTGTGCAAAGTAAATTGATCCTTCAGAACAAAGGGCTTTGTCAGCAGGGAGCTACCTGAGAAAGCAGCATGCCTGTGTAAACAGTTCTGTCCTTGCCCCAGTGTGGAGTGGCCCTGCGCCATATGGTGCCACTATGAACTTATTAGCTGACGGATTAACTGATCTCAGCATTTGGGATCCCCAGTTTCCAGCTGTGAGAATGATTGATGGGCTAACTACTGCTCCAGTCTTGGAAGTTATTTCCTCCATTTAACAGAGTCAAGAAGACAGAAAATTGCCCCCTTTGTAAATGCTAATCTCACCACTCCTTCGAACACCCAACATAGCAATTTATTCAAGGCAAAGTCTTAAAATTGGTATAGTGCACATCAAATGCATACTAATTAGCAATTTCTTTTGAAGGCTCCATCACTTATTAAGGGTCTCCTTTTCCATATGTTCATCATGCCCCACTTCACCCTTTAATTACAAAACAGCACTTTCTACTAATTGTGAGAAGGTATATTGTGCCCAGAATCTCTATTAAATGCTATACCTTCTAAGGCCTAATTTAGGGTCGTGGAGAAGGCAGACAGATAAGTAGGCAAAAAAGCTTATAACTGTCATCAGCAATTTTAGGCATATATGGGTGTTGTTCAGGAGGGGCATCTCATTGAAGATGGCAATGATGGAGCTCTCACCAATGGGCATTTCTCTAACATCCTGCTGAAAGAGAGGGTTGCCCAGCATTAACAAATGGGGGCTTCCCAGTGTGGAAGAACCTACATGAATAAAAAAGGGATGCCTTAATGATATGATTTGCAATACACCATTTAATAACCTGTGCATAAAGGGACACTATGGTTTCAATGAAGCTAGTATTTTGCCACTGATTTATAGTCCTGGTATCTTCAATTGATATACACTAGCTGTATGAAAGCAAAAGGAAATTTGCAAAAGACATGTGAGTGATAAATATTCCTTATTTTAGCAAGTGCTGATGTTTCTTCTTATGTAAGGTTCAGTGCTTTTATGCCTTCATGACACCTAGGTAACCCTAACCTTGATCCCAGTTACATGTTACATACCTGTCATCTATGGGCTATCAGTATCAATGGCTCTGCAATACAAGAGGATAAAGAAGTGGTCAACCCTTTTCCATAGTCCTTTATTGCTACAGAATCTTATAGATAATTTATTGATGGTTTTTACTAGTTTCTCTCGGCAACAAAAGAAGACACTGCTGGAGCTTCATTGGCTATATATGCTGCTGAATGTCACTGGAACCAAAAAATTCTGGGAGAAAAGAGAGACTCCCAAAATGTAAAATTCAGGACTAATCCATTTAGGGGATTATTCTGTTCTCCCATCATGTGTCTAGATTGTGGATGGAGCTTCCATTAATCAATGGCCAGCTTGGCTTCATCAGATAAAGAGGGGAATGAGAGTCTGTGAATATCTTTAGGAGCAAGATAGTACTAATTTACCTACTAGGTGGCACAGAGCATTAGGCTTGGAATCAGGAAGACTCATCTTCCTGTGTTCAAATCTGATTTCAGATACTTAATAACTGTGTGATCCTGAGAAAGTCACTTAACCCTGTTTGCCTCAGTTTCCTCATTGGTAAAATGAGCTGGAGAAGGAACTGACAAAATCATTCTAGTATCTTTGCCAAGAAAATCCCAAATGGAGTCATGAAGAGTCAGACATGACTGGAATGACAGAACAACAACAATTCAAGTGACATCTGTCTCCAATTAGAAGGAGGAGCTAGATTTGCTCTTAAGATCTCATTCAGCTGGAATTTTTAGGCAAGGGACCATTATGTCACTAAAAGGGCTACACAGAAGGTGATGTTCAATATGCATGGATTTCATACAGACTCTACCTTTACTGTTAGATCACTGCAGATGTCCCCTATTATTAGTTGTTGGGTTTTTTTTTCCTTTGGGGTCCGCCTTTCATCTTTCTGGACTACTCAGTGTGCTTGCTCAGAGATTGCTCTTGTTGAACTGTTTCTCAGCACTTTGATCTACTTTCCTATTGCCATTTTCAAATTTTGGAATTCCATTGTTATACTTAGCATTTCCACATATTCTCATAAAATATTGCCCATTTTCTGTATTTCCTTATATTACATGCATCAATATTTTGTTTTATTCAGTTTTTAGCATAAGTCACAGGTACCAACACAAAGGAAAAACAATGCACAGACATACATATTTCCAAAAATGACAACAAATGGTCTTTAAGTGGAAGACAAGCAGGCATGCTGTTGTATATTGGTAGCTATGAAAATAACTTGGAATTTAACAAGCAAAGTGAATAAATCAATTAATAACTATTGATCTAACAATCTTACTACTGTACATACATATGCTCCAAAAAGGGCATGAGCCAAAAAAATGGTCTAATATGCACTAAAATATTCATAACAATATTATTTATAGTAGGTAAACTGGAAACAAAATGAGTGGCTGCTTAAGATTTGGGGAATGCCTAATCAAGCTAATATATAATGCTAATGAGAAATTATCATGAGTAAACAATAAATATAAGTATTTTAAGGAAATATGGGAAAATTTGTAAGAAACAAAGCACTATGAAATAAATAAAACTAGAAGAAATACACAATGTTTACAATGATCAAAAATAAAGGAACCCTAAAAAGAAGATAAACAGTGAATAGCTAGAATGTCCAATCTTGCTCCCCAAGAACAGGTAAAAGATACTTTCCTCCTTTTTGCAGAAGAGTCCAAGGGGCAGAAAGTTCATGCATTCTCAGAGATAGGCATTATATCAATTGTTTTGCTAAATTGCTTTTCTTTGTTAAAAAGGAGAGTTCAGTTGCTAGAGGCATACAAGTTATCAACAAACAACTGGTATAAAAATCAATAGTTGTTGCTGTTGAGTTGTTTGGTCATATCTGACTCTTGTGATTCCATGGGTCATAGCTATACATGGGATTTTCTTGGTAAGGATACTGGAGTGGTTTGCCATTTCCTTCTCCAGTGGATCCAATGGATCCTTTTGTCAGGTAATTGGAAGTCAAGTGACTTGCTCAGGGTCACACAGCAAATAAGTGTCTGAGGTCAGATTTAAACTCATGAAGATGAAACTTCCCAATTCCAGTCTTAGTGCTTTATCCACTGAGGCACCTTGCTCCCATAAAGGCATTCCCTTAATCATTAGAACTAAATGATCATGGAAATTAGAGATGGGAAGAATTTAGAGACCTAGTCTAACCCTCATACCTTTATGGATGAAGAAACTGAGATTAGGTGAATTTCTTTAGATTACACTGGCTGTTGAGAGCAGAGGCAAGACTCCAGGCTTGATCCTCTGACAGTAAATATAGGAATCTATCCACTAAACCCAGTTAGTGGATAGAGTGTTGGTCTTGGAGTCAGTAGACTCGTCTTCTTGAATTCAAATCTGGCCTCACATATTTACTGGCTATTGTGACCCTGGACAAAACACTTAACCCTATTTGCCTTAGTTTCCTCCTCTGCAAGGAAAACCCCAAATGTGGTCCCAAAGAGTTAGACATAACTGAAAAGAATGAACAGCAACAACATCCACTAAACCACATTGTTGGCCACCTAAGAGAAGACTGGGGGAACATGAGCACTTTCTTCTAGTGTTTAAAGGTTTATCATTGGGGACAGATTAGAGTCACTGTTTTTGGCTTCACAGGACAGAACCAAGAGCAATGGTTAATGTTACAAAGAAGCACATAGAAGCCTGATATCAGGAGAAAAATGATCTGACAATCAGAGTTGTCCAAAGGTGGAAGGGAATGCCTCGAGGGGTGGTAGGATGTTTTCTCCCTCTATAAAAGGGCTTAAATAGAGACTGGACAATCTGAGTGCTCCATAGCTACCCATATGATGTTGAGATATCAAGAGAATAGGGCATTTATGGGAGGATATAGACAAATTCTGAAAAGGCTGAGAAAGTGTACTTAAAGTAGATCTGTTTCTCTGGATGGGATACTCACATTCATGACCAATAGTTTGCATTTATATAACACTTTAGGGTTTGCAAACTACTTATAACTATATCATCTCATTTAATCCTTATAACAATTCTATAATGTGGGTGTTATTATTGTCCTATTTTACAGATGAAACAGGCTAAATGTGCTCAATGGTCACACAGTTAAGAAGTATCTAAGGTAGGATTTGAACTCAGGTCTTATCCAACTCCAGGTCCATTGCTCTTAAACACTATTCCAACAAGCTTCCATTGGTAGATCCTTTAATGTACTGAACGTGATTAAATAGGAGAGGGATTGGAAGTACAATGAACCATTAGGACATTGTTTCAATTCTCCTGGGGAAAGTGAAAGCTAGCCTAGATTAAAGGCTATGGGGTGAGAAAGAGCACAGCTGTGATTCATACCAGCTTAGAAAAAATATGCAGAATCTTACATACACTCCCTTCAACCAGTATTAGAAAAATATGGGCAGCTGCCTTCCTCCTTCTCTATCCTCTACTTCACAGAAGCCTGGGATATACAAGGAAATGCTATTTCTATATGGCAGAGAGACAGGGAGGGCTTGACTCAGGAAGTAAAAGCAACTTGGACTTTTATAAATTTCTCACAAGTAAAACTAGGTTGATATTTGCTACAGATAAACTAATAATATGTACGTGAAAAATAACAAGAATCATGAATAATTAACATTACATTTGTCTTAATTGTCCATTTTCAATTTTGGACCTGAAAATATTTATAAAATATGTTAATAATACTGTGATGTTGGTGTTATTCCCACAATAGCAACAAGTAAATAGTGGCAATGAGAAGCTAAGGTAGCCAAGGTCAGAGGAGTGACATCTTTATTGATAAGAGTAAGACCGCTCCGCTAAGGAAAGAGAAGATTGGGCAGATGTGTAGCAGAGAAAATGCTGGAATAGGAGCCAAAAGAGAGCATTTGGTTCTTGGTTTCCACAAATTTCTGGTTGTTGCTTTCCTAGACTCCATAACTCCAAATGGAACACAGATGCCATTTTCAAAAACCGAAGTTTTGTGACTTTGGACAAGACACTTTCACTAAGAACTCAGGCTTGCTCCTTGGAGCCTTGGGCTTCTGATTGGCTGGCCATTCACCTGACTTTCCAGACCCAGACTTTGCAACTCCCAAAACAGCTTCATCTCATTCTCTCCTTGCACTAGTCCTCCCTCACTTAACTTTGCAATTGGTTATAAAATCAACACTTATTTATGGGAAGGATGTCTCTATCAATCGCCCTATGACTGCTAGCCATCCTTCTGACTTGCCTGTACAGAACACTCCTACCTGTCTGCCATATCTCTTTTTGTGTTGTCTTCCTCTATTTAGAATGCAGGCTCCTTGAAGGGGAAGGACCATACTATTTACTTGTATTGGTATGTCCAGCACTTAACATAATACCTGGTCAATTGAGTTTAATCAATGTCATTTTATTCATTCATTCCTTCATTTATTCTGGGTCTCAGTTCCATCATCCATAAAAGGAAGATGTTGGAAATTAGGCAGGCTCTGAAGTCTTTTTTATTTCAAACATTTTATTATTAATGTGTGGAACTCTACTATATTTTTACCCACATTCCTGTACTTTTTAAGAATCCATATTAATTTATTTAAAAAAACTTCATCTATTTAAACTAATTTTTATTTTTCTTATAATACTAATAATACCTTATATGCACACAGAAATTTTCAGTTTATAAAGTACTTTTAGAAACATCTTTGGAACAAAATGAAAAGTAGCTCTAGAAAGTTGTTGGAACAAATTCTCTACTTGAAGCATTGGGAATAGTTGTTTTATTGTTTTGTTTTTAATTGTTTAAGTGTCTAGAGATATTCTCTCATTGATACTGAGAACTGCTAAAAGGAAACTCCTTCAGACAAAGCAGAAGGCATCTACTCTGTAGCTTAGTCTCAGAGATTTGCCATGGCCAATGAATAGTTTGGAATTTGTCCAGAATTTCCACTGCTAGTATGTCAGCAGAGGATTTGAAATCAGTTCTTGATGGCTCCAAGGTCATCTGCTTATACCTAGATGCTTCCACATCATAAAAGAATAGAAATAGGGCATCAATATGTAAAGATGAATCATTTTATTGCATCTCCACAAGTAAGTTTCCAAAGGAAAGTCTAGCTGGTAATAGAGATGGGTTAAACTAATAGTAGTATAGTAGTGACCATTTTTTTGGATTGAGATTCTGTACCATTCCCACAATGGTTATATGCTCCCTTCCTTATACATACGTATAGGTTATATGAGGAGATATTGAGATGATGTATACTTCCAAGACTTTGGAATCCATTCTCATCTATATATGTAAACATATTTTCTGACTAAAATTGGTCACATAGGACATAGTGAAATAAAATGCCACTAATTCCATATTTTGGTCCCTGTCTTTAATCAATAAACATAAGTAACATCTTAAATTAGTCAACTTACAGGTGATTTTCTTCATTTTTAAAACATCTTTCTCTTCTTTCTAATGTTTGTTATGACAATAACTCCCATCGAAATGAATGGTCCTACTTTTCATTCATTTGAATCAGAACTAGTATTGAAGCATTTAAGGGGGGAAACCCATTTATCTTTTGTTTTTTTTTCCCCTGAACTAGAGCTTTGAGGGTAAAAAAGCATGAAAATTGTATTATTTTTTTACATTCAGAACTGTATGAAAGGATTCAAATGATTCTTTGAAAAAATAATGATGACAGTTGGACTAACAGTTCATATGCCAAGCCTTATCTAATTTGAAATGGCTGGAGATTTGAAGTCTCAAAAAAAAAATAAAACAACAACCCAACTCACTATTTATAATGGAAACTCCAACACAGTAGTTCGTGATGGAAACTCTATCATGGCAGCCAGGTGAGTGGTGAACCTGGAATAAAGAAATGTAATTAAATTGTCTATATCAGGAAGAGAGTTGACTAATCATTCATTGGGAACCTTCCAAGTTATCATTTTTTTCTCCTATTAGTTCTCACCTTAATCATCTTTAGGTGTTTTATTTTCAGCTGTAGCATTGTGCTGATCAAACTCAGTTATTTCTTTTAATTACTAATGCTGCAAAGATGTTGCATCTTTTCCAAGCTCCTTTACAGCCCACTACCAAATCAATTTAAGCATCTCAAAAGCATTTCTAAAATACCAGATGCTCTGTCAGCTGTGCAGAACAATGTGCTAATAATTATATTTCTCTCTCTAACAGCAGATCAAAGCCTGAGAAGAGGTGACATACACCTAGGATATTCAAACTCTGCCTTGAAGGTCAATTGGATCTGTAGACATATGTTGCTGATTTTGTAACATGAAAGCCAGCTAAAAAGAACAGATCAGTGAAATGCATGTACTCAGAATCTTAATTTCAGACCTAACCAAATGTTTACAGAACAGTTTGTAGGTGCTTGCAGTTTCTTGTTATCATACTTATTAAAGCTTGGCAAACCTTTAATAAGTATTCTATCAACAACCCACAGGGGATATGATTTTAGTCTTAAAATGCTCAAATTTTTGTACTTACTGAACAATTTTTAATTGGAGGTATCTGGACCATTTCCTGATAGACTGCCCACATTGCCTTATGAAAGTGAAGAATGCATTCCCATCTTGAAAAGGCAAGTAGCATTTGGGGATGGGGAGAAAAACCCTTTGTGTGAGCAGGGGAGAGGGGAGGAAGATAGATAGCAGAGTAGCCCCAAAGAAAATAAGTATACCTTAAGATGGGCGCTCTAAGCCACAGAAGGAAACATTAACCATATTCCCAGCCATCTTGAGGTCAGGTTGTCTTTGCTTGATTTAACACAAAACATTGGAACATGAATACAAATGATGATCAATAGTGGATGAACTCAGATAAACTGGAAATGAGGCTCAAATTCACTCAACATCGGTGAATTTATAAGAAACTTGAAGCTTTAATATTAGGGAAAGAAAAAGTTAGAAATCATGGAAAGAATAGCATACCAGGAATCTACTTCCTCTCTAATCTGATCTTCAGACAATACACTGTCCCTTGCCAGCTCTAGGCTTAATGACTTTCTAGATTGCTAGGAATTGCCAGCAATGATGCTTTCCTGGTATAGCCTTTGAGAATATAGGGCTGCTGTCATACTGTGATGAAGAATTATAAAAGGATATTAGTTCAGAACCATTGCTATAGTAATAGTCAAGAACCCATGGTCTCCCTCATACCATAATGTAGCAGTATAGGAAAGAGACGCTGAGGAGGGCAAAATAATACATAATATAATTCCTTTTATTCCAAGGCTAATCCTGGTAGACTTTTTATTTTTAAGAATGCAGAGAGAAGTAGAATAGCAAAGCTTTGTATTTGATAATCTATATATATCTAAATTATGGATTTGGAGCAATGGAGGATTTGAGGGTCCATTTTATTCCAACCCCATTGTTTTACAAATGAGGAAGAAACTGAGGTCTAAGGATTTCGAGTTACTTGTCTGAGGTCATATAGGTAGTTAGCAACAGAATCAAGATTTGAACCTTGGGGGCAGCTGGGTAGCTCAGTGCATTGAGAGCCAGGCCTAGAGATGGGAGGTCTTGGGTTCAAATTTGTCCTCAGACACCTACTGTATGACCCTGGGCAAGTCACTTAACCCCCATTGCCTAGCCTTTACCATTTGTCTACCTTAAAACTAATACTAATTTAATAGTAATAATAATAATAATAAAATTAATAATAATTTAAAGGATTAAAAAAAGATTTGAACCCAAGTTTTCTAACTCTAAATCCACTTTCCTTTTTACTATTTCACACTGCTTTCTAATGTGTCCTTATTCTTGTAACAAACCCATATATCATGTGGAAGATAATTTTATGACTATAGATATAAAGACAAATAATAATTAAGCTCTTTTTAAAAGTCATACAGTTTATTAATTAATGACTGATCTACATCTGTAATCCATTTGTACTGATTCAATTCAATTCTTCAAACTCTGAAGTATCTAATAAGTACAGGGTACTGTGCTAGGTATTAAGCTGCTAAAAGATGAAATAGTCCTGGCCCCTCAAAGAACTTCCTTTCTACTAAGGTGGGGAGGGGAGAGGATATAATATAGATAAAGATGGATAAGGACAAAGGATGTACAAAACCCATGAAAAATAATTTCAAGACTGACAGAAAAGTAGCAATTGTCAAGGTGAGATCAGGAAATGACTGGATTCAAATGCCTGGCTTTTGCGTGTTTGTTTGTATATTTTAGCCACACCATTCATTAAATTTGCTGATTTAAATAGATTGTAGCTATTTGATGGGCGAGTAAGTTATTGATCCTCGAGGGCAGGAATCATACTTTATTCCTTTATATATTAATAATGATTAAAATAATTATTATTTATGTTTAATAATAATGAAATAATTATTTATATTCATACCATACTATAAAATTGAGAAAGGGTTTATATCTATGATGACAAACCTATGTCACATGTGTCATCACTGACAAATGTGGCCATTTCCAATGACACACCGTTGCATATAGGCTCAACATGCCTCTGGGCCTGAGCGCTGCCTGGGGAGCTGTGAGCCTGCAGCTGTGGCCATGCCCCAGCCATTTGGGGGGGGGGAGGGACGAGGGAAGGTTGCTCCACATGCTGGCTGTGGGGTGGGGGGCAAGTGGTAGGCTGCAGATGCCAGATGCTTGAGGCCCATGGAGCCCCTGCTGGGGCAGGAAGGAGGAGCAAGCATGGGGAAGGAGCACATGTGGGCAAGCAGGTTGGTGGGTGGCAACCACTGCTCTCACACTGGGGAGGGGCAGGGCAGGGCAGGGCAGGTGGAATACTGGGTGGGGCTTTGGCCCACATGCAATGGAGGAGTTCCTCGAACCGATTGCCAGACACTTTTAGCACCCTGAAAAATATAACAATGGCTTTACTCACAAATTTTCCCTCTATGTACTTTTGTGAGACTTTATTCTCAGTGTTAAATAATATCAAAACCAACAAAAGAAACAGATTGACAGATGAAGTTAGTAGTGTTTGCTTGGGCTTAAAATGTATAAAATACCAACTTTCAATTGAAGATTTAGCCAGGGAAATTCAGCAACAAAAAGTCACTAACAGTCAGGTTTAGTTAAAGAATTCCCCCCCCCTCATTTATCTTAGTTCACTGCACCCCACACAAGTTAAATAATATCAAGACCAAAAAAAAAGAAACTGACTGACAGATGAACAAAGAAGTCACTAAGCAGGTAAGTTAAGTAATTCATTTTGGGTTTATTAAATATAGTTATATATTACAATTATACAGTTTTGTTATTTAAACTATAAATATCATGAAATTATGGGTTTTTTTTCTCAAAGTGATATACAATCCAAGTTATGCTCGGTTTTGGGGTAAATTTTGATATACCAAATTCAAAAGGTTGACCATCACTGGTTTATATACTGCATCTATGTCTACTACAGTATTGGGCATATACTTGTTGCTTCATATAGTCTTTTAAATCCTTATGAAAGTTGTTACATCCACTTACATACACATGTATATGCACACATACATGTTTGTAATATATATCAGGGAGTACACATACACACTAAGTATGTTCATTAATACAAACAGGTACAATATGCACATGTCTATAAATACATGCATTCATATGTTTTGCACAGTATAGAAACATTGATACATATATTTGTGTATGCATTGTATATATACGGACAAGTGTTTTAGACACACTTACACATTACTTACATATACTCAATGTGTACTTACTGACTTTTCTTACAATGATCCTGTGTAAATATTATGATTATTTTCATCCCCCACCTAAGTTACAAAGGTGTGAAATCCTTCAGATGATTTACCATGTGTTAAATCTGACTCAGGAAGCATGGATTGATTCCTAACTCTAGTTACAGCACTCCTTCCATTACTCCATGGAATGAATACATGTGAGTAGATTCCTATGTATAAATATTCATGGGAATGATCTATGTACATATTGAGAGCACCCTTGATGAAAATAAATTAGCAAGTTTTCACTGAAAATACTTTATAGACAACAACATCTTCATGGTCACACAAATGATGTAGATTTGAGAATAAGGTCCTACCTCATTTATTGTTAATTTATTTCAAGAAAGCATTTGATTCCATCCAGAAAAATGTAGCTTTTAAAGGTTTTTCTCTAGGAATATATTACCTTTGCTGATTTTAGGAACATGCATCTTTGATAGATGTAACTATGGAAGGATGAAGAACATCATTAGGGAAGAATAAGATAAGCAAGATAAAATGAGGAAAAAACAATGCCAGAAAATTTGAGGGACAAAATAAGTGTGTGTGTGTGCATGTGTATATTTTATAGGGGTTTGGGAAATGAATTTTTATAGTCAATATCAAATACTAGATAAGAATCAAGGAGAAGGATAAAGAAATGACCATTGGATTTGGCAATAAACTATGAAAGAGTAAAATCAGAATTTACAAATAGGTTTTGGAGTCACATATAAAAAATAGTCTTTATCAATTATCAAAAACGTAGGGAAACATTTTGCCAATCAACAGTCTTTTTTTTTTGTAGCATTCATTCGTACAATCAAAAATGTATATTATAAAATGTACATATATAATGTGTGTATATGCATATGTGTGTATGTGTGTGTGTGTGTGTGTGTGTGTGTGTTGCACACACATGCGGGTAGATGGCACAATGGATAGAGCCAAGATCTGGAATGAGAAAGACCTTACTTGAAATTCAGCTTTAAACTTACTAGATATGTGACTCCTGGGAAGTCCACATGGACATTCTAGGACATAACTTATTTAAGTAGATGTAGATTCCTTATGTCTGGTAAGCAATACAGTTTCTGGTGACTTTGGGTGGTCTTGCAACACCTACCAAATCTGAAAGGCTCTTACTCCATGTTTGTGGGCCATTTTATGTACTGAGATGACTCAAAAGTCATATCTATATATCCAGTGGCTTTTAGGAGGCTTCATCAAAGGAGGAACAGCTTGAGTCTTAGTTCTTTTGATTATTTAATTCCAGAGAACAACTTTGCCACTTTTCAGGGAAAAGATAAACCTAATCCCCTAATTCATACTGAGTGTTGGGACCAGAGAATAAGAGAAAGTAATCTTGATAAATAGTGGTGATATCACACAGGATGAGATGTTAAAGTGTTAACAGATATAACACTCTGTGATCTCTTTGATCTTTGATCTGATTGAATCAAGAAAAAAATAGCTCCATTGGCTGAGTAAACAACTTAGCCATATCTTTGGGGTTTTAAATAGTCTTGGATAAATTTCAGCAATTCAAGTATTCAAGAGACTGCAAGAAGGGAAGTAGAAGAAACACCTAATGACAGAGATGAGAGAATTTCTTTCTTCCTCTCCCTTCAATTTGCCATGTTGCTTTAAAGTGAGCTTCTGGACTAGAAGACACTACATCTATTTGGGATCCGAGTCACCCGATCCATATGGATATGTATACAGAGAGGAAGTCACTCAAGTGAAGAAGAAGCTTTGAGAAAAGCAGACCCCAGGAACCCAGATGAACATTCTGCCCAGCAGAGGTGCTACATCCAAGAAGAGAGCAAGATCTTCAGCATCAAAAAGCATGAGTTATTTTCATCATATATGTATCCTGTTCATGCACCTCATTTCAGTTATACTCTAATTTTGAATCTACTCTTCCGATGGATGCCACAAATTTATGAGAAATTATCCTCCAGGTTTATGGAGGAAGGTAGATATTTTGTGACTACTCTTCATGTGGTGCCATAATGAATTAATATGTTACTTTAGAGTTAATTGTGCCTCTTGCCTTGTGGCTAATTCAAAGAAAGCCAGTGGGGGCTCATGAACTAGAGAGTATTAAGAATGGAAACCATCAGAGTTAACCAGAACTCAAGTTAGCAGGACTCAACCTATGGTGAGCACAAGAGCAATGGGTAAGGCAACAAAATACCTACTGTGGCAGCTAAAAGGTAAAGTGGATAGAATCCTGGGGCTGAAATATGAAAGATTTAAATTTAAATCCAGCCATTGACACTTACTTGTTCTGTGACCCTAAGCAAATCATTTAACCTCTATCTCAGTTTTTTCCACTGTAAAATGGAAATAATAAAGCATCTACCTCCCCTCCGCCCCATGTTGTTATGAGGATTAGATAATACGTATGAAGTCCTTAAAAAACATAGTGTCTGACACATTATAGATGCTTAATAATTGCATGTTTTCTTCCTTCCTACTTACTATGTGCTAGGACTGGGCTAAATGCCTTACAATTATTGTATAAAGAAAGATAGTCTGTGCTTTCAGGATATATGGCTTACTATAAATAATAATAACTATCATTTATGTAGCACTTATTATTGGGCAAGCACTGGACTAAATGACTTACCAATTATTATTTCTTTTGATCCTGGTAACATCATTGAGAGGTAGATACTGTTATCCTCAGAAGGTTAATGTACAAGACTGTTGTTATACAACTCAAATAATCTTGAATAAATTTGATGTATGCTTAAGAGACAATAATAAGAGACATTTTTGGAATGAAGCCTTTTTGGTGGCATTTTGGAGAGCTCAATCAAATCTTTTATTTTTGTTGAAATCAAATCTTTTAAAAATAATCAGCAAATAATAAACACAGTGGGAACTTATATCCCTTACATCTTTCAGGTAATCATGTGATGCTAAAGAAGTGATCCACCATGGAAAATCACTTGTGAAAACCTGTCTATTTCTTACTAATATCCTCATTGAGGATACCTTTGATGTTTATGAAGGCAAATAAGTAGTTGTTGATATTCCCTTGGTTGCTGTTTTTAGAACTAAAATGATCTGAGATTTTTTCTTTGTCTTGCTCCACCCCCCAATATATTTTTTATGCACCTTTCTGTGCCTCTGATATCTTGGGAATTGGTTTCTCAATTCCTTCATAATTGTATGATGCTGAGCATGGATCTCTACTATTTACACTTGACTTAATCCAGATGATTTTGCCCATATTTGTTTTTTTCCAGTATCATTCTGTCTCCTCTATAAGTACATCTGGAACCCTAACTCTAAGTGCTTTTCCTGTCTATGACAGTAAAAATGTTTATTATGTGAAAGTCTTTTCTATCATCCATTTTTCTTTTGCTTATCATCTACTTTCCATTTTTATCCACTGTGATAATGTTTTAAATACCTTTCTTTCATTGAATGCTTATATGTTTCCATTGGTGATTAAGCTCAAATTTGCAGGGTAAGTCACCTTGGATTCCATCTTGAGCACCTTTCCTACTAGTATACATATTATTCCATTCCTTTCCTCAGTCTCTGATTGATACAGAGTGGTCTTGTACTTTAAAATTTTATTTTAATTTCTATTTGAAGGTCTTTCTACTGCTCACTTTCAGAATTTGTTGTTTTTAAATGGAATTGCTAAATGAAAATACTATATTTCTTGGACTTTGCAACATAGTTTCTTTTTTCCTGCATCTCTGGAATCTTCCAACTGGTACATTAATTTTTGTGTTTAGAACTTCTGAGCAGATTTTTTATATTATTTCTTTTTTAAGAGCATTCATGATATTTATCTTACTCAGTTCTCTGACTTATCCTTGAGTTGTCTTGGAGGTCAATATGTTTTGCTTGTTCTAGTATTGCTTTTTGCTTTTCATCTTCTAAATTATCCTTCCTTTCTTTGTATTTTCGTTCTCAATTAGTTTTTCTTTCTTCAGTTTCTTTGGTGCAAATTGCCAATACGGATTCATTTTTTCTATTCTGGCAATTATTTCTGTTGCCCAGGCCATTATTTCTGCTTTCACATTTCTTATTTTTCTTTTTAACCATTTAGTCACATCTTCTTGTGGTCCAGTCTCTTGAAAATCTGTTCAGTTTGATTCCTTTCCTTTCTTTGCAATATTTAGTCAGAGTCTGAATTAATTTAGATGATCTGGAGGCCATATTGCCTTCTGTTATTAATATCCTCCCTGTTGATTATCTGCATGTGCTAAAGATTTTAAAATGAATTTTCTTCTGTCTTTTCCTCTCCTGCTGCTCAAGGACTTGGCTGCCATCATAAATGACATCATCAACATCAGAACTAGGAATTTGATGACAAAGAGACTTCTTCAGTGTAAAGAGATAGTTATAGATGTCCTTCACCCTGAAAAGGTCACAGAATCTAAGACTGACAATCAACAAAAACTAGTGAAGATGTAAAACTCTAGATGTCATTTTTGTTATTGACTTTGATGCCCATTTTGTTGGTGGCTAAATAAAAGGCTTTGGCATGATTTATGATTCTCTTGACTATGCAGGAAAAATGAACCAAAGCACAAGTTTTCAAGGTGTAGTCTGTATGAGGAGAAAAAGACATCGAGAAAATAATGAAAAGAACAAAAGAATAGAAGGAAGAAAGTCAAGGATGCTACAAAGGCAAATGTTGGTGCTGGTATAAAGAAGGAACAAAAGGCATTATGGATGATATTTATCTGTGAAAATAGTTTGGATATTTTAGCCAGAGCATAAATAAACTATGTAAATACCTTTTTAAGGCTGAATTTTCTCCCCTATGAGATTTTTGGTAATTCCACTATTCCTTTCTCCCCATACTGACCTACAGTCCTTCCTTGCCACTCTCCAATATCTTCTCCATGCTTTGATGGTAGTTTTCCTTGGGGCTGAACCTCAGAGCTGTCTCAACTATTCCTATGCTAAGGAATTCATATTTCACTGACTTTCAATCTCTGTCCCTGTGGCTTTCATCCAGGTGTGGAAGAAACTGACTTCTTTGGATGATTTTTATTCAGGCCTGGTGGAGCCCTACAGAAGTACTGATGCTCTGTCTTGGTTCCCTCTATTCATTAGTGGCTGGACTGGTTGAGCACCGAGATGGTATAAAGTGTGATGTGGAAAGTAGGGTAAGGAGTAGAGACTTGCCGCAGCAGCAGCAAGAGACTTGCCGAGTGGACCCTCAAGCACCAATTTGGGATTGTGCTGCCCTGTCAGAATGGAAGGTAGGTGGGAAAGGGTGCCGAGTTAGCATATTATGAATTGGGAATTAGCCTTCTCTGCTATTAGTTCTCCAGGTTGTTTGCGCATTAGAATTTTTGGTGTTTTGGACTGTGGAGACAATTGTAAATTGCTTCACTTCTTGCATATTATAGTTATTTTGGAGAGGTTGAAGAGGTCATGAGGATCAGAGCAAATGCCTCATCTTCCATCTTTTGGGTCACATGACCCACATTTTTATTTTCAAATGTCCTTGAGATAACTTTGCTTAAGTTTCTAGCTTAGCTTTCTTCAAATCCATTTCATCTTCCATTATTCCTATTTCATGAAGTCATGCAGTTGACAATCTTCTATGATCTCTCTCCATAAGACTTTTAAAAATAAGTTTATATCCTATTTGAGAAATAAGTTGTGCTTGCTGCCTATGGTGATTTTTAGGTTCTTTACACAATTTATTATGGCAATTAATTTATATCAATTAAACCTGGGTACGAAATTATCTCTGTGTCCTTTCTTTTATATAGACCCCGCTTTTCATCATCCATAGCTTTTTTGAATTGGTCTGTATAAGCTGTTCCATTTGTATGCTATATTGGTTTTTTTCATTTTTACTATTTGTTCTGAGCATATTTTAATAATTTCTCTAACAAGTAACTGAGAAATCTCTCTATACCAGGACAACTGATTAAGGAATGACTCCCACATCAATGACAGTTATTTCTTCTTTGTTAAAATGGGATGAATTTCACTTATGTGATGTCATTTGGTGTTTGTCATATTGGATGCCCAGAATTCTTGAAGAAAGTTTTCATGAAATAGAAACAGGAGGATTCTGTGTAGATTACTAGTCTGGTGATTCCTTTTCCTTGACTCATAATTTCCCATATATTTCTCACCAATCTCATCTATTCCTGCTTTTGTCCTGGAGTAGCATTATTAAAGTATTTGTTGATTTAATTTGCAGGGTCTGATTAATTTTAATAGAATTTTGTTCTATTTCTCTTTGCCCTTTGCAATAGTTGTTGGTGCATACCCTGCAATTATATTCACAGTGATCTTTCTGTAAATATATAATCATGAGCATTGCAATACTAAATGACCAAACATCCCACAGAAGCATGATGCTTATTGCCCTAGGGTGTGTGATTAAAAACTATTCCACCAACTCTTTTATTTGCCTCTCTAAAGAGAAGCTGTGAGACATCCATCAATTTAGCTGCAATTTCCATCTTTCTTTTCTTGTTTCATTTATAGCAAGAACATCAAGAATATGATGATTCAGTTTCTCCAGGAAAACAACCACAAGGATCTCATATTTAAGGAATCAAGAGTTAGATGATCTAAAAACTTTGTCATTCTTGTCACCTTCTGTTCCCTTTTCTCCTGTTTTGTTACTTTCACTGAAGAAGACTGAGGTTCATTTTGCATTTTAGTTTGGTTCATGAATTTTCTTGTCCAAAGAAGGTACCACTAATGGCCAACGTGCTGGAGATGAGTCTTTTTGTCCTTACCTAGGCAGGTGCTCAAAAGCAGACTTGGCTTGTTTCCCAGACTATACTCAAAGCCTTTCCAGCATGATAGAAATTGCCAGGACTTTCTCTCTATTGGCATAGCTTTCAAGAATTCAGGGTCACCCCCATGAAGCATCAGGGTAAGATTCTGTGGAGACCTGTATACAAAACACGTACACAAAGATGTATATATATGCATATATAAGTATGTGTATATATATATATACACATATACACACAAATTATACAAATATATGTATTAATTTGCCAAAGAGATTCTTTAAGTAGGTTGGGTTGGAGCTATCAATTGTATGCAAACTTTTCTTCTTTTCCTTATCCTTTCCTCAAATATATTGGTTTTAATCTTTCCTCTAATTCTGACTACCTTTTTAGTTTTATTTCACACTGTTCTTCTGCTTCTTTCATTTTAGCTCCCAGCTAAACTGGATTTCTAGATCTTTGCAAATTTCATTATCCACTTCCCCATTTCTCCATGCATTTGCACACAATGTTCTTTATGTTTGCAATGCAGTCTCTCCACATGTCCATCTATTACTCACAGCTGCTTTGGAAACATTCCTCAAGTAATTATTTATTTCTTCCATATTATGATATATTAAAGGCAACATGATAGTTGTAGATAGAAAGGTATGAGTCATTTTTCAGTTTACATGTAATGTTTTCATGCCTTCTGATCTGAATGACATAATTTGGGAAGCCTTGAGTGCTTGATGGAAGAAGTAGGATTCTAAAAGATATTTTCAATCTAAAGTATTGGGTTCAATCTGATCAGATGAAATTGAATAGGGATAAATATAAGGTTTTATTGGTTTGGAACTGTGATAGTCTTAGTTGATTTTGAAAATCACCCTTTAGAGAGAAGAAAGGATAGATTGAAAAAACCCTGAGTTTTAGTGATCACTAACTCAACATTGAGTATATTGTGGTATAAGGCAGCCTTTCCAAAAACTTGAGGTATACGAGTAGAGGAATCATGTCCAGAATGAGATAGTTAATAGGTTCCCTGTTCTCTTCTCAGGTCAGAAAATATCTGGAGTTCAATCTGTGTTCAATTCTGATAGCTACGTTTTATAAATAACACTGACATATGATAGCTAGAGAACTTCAGATTAAACTCTACAAAGAATGTTTGTAGGACCTGGGGATAATTCACTAGGCAAAAGAAAACAATAGGGTGGTGATAGGTAGACATGATAACTAATATTTAAGTATTTGCGTTCAAGTTTCATTTGCTTGGCTTCAAAAGACAGAGATTGGAACAATGGGTAACATTTGAAGAAAGAAAGATTTAAACTCAATGAAAGGAAAAATCTCCTAAGGATCAGAGGTATTCAAGAGTGGAATAGGTTGCTTTGGGAGGCAGTTGATTTCTTTAGCATTTTCCAGGCAAAGTCTGACTGAACATGTGCTGGAGATGGTATTGAAGATTGTTTTAGTCAGGCAAAGGCTGGACTAAATGATTTCCAAAGTCTTTCTAACTCTGGGCTTCAGTAATTCTGGTTTCCTTTATAGAGAATAAATCATTAGAGATGTGCTCCAGTTATTATAGCAGGATATTAACTTTTAATCATTTCACAAAAATCTCATTGGTACAATACCAACAGTTAAATGTTCCAAACATTGCGTGTGATGGTATTTTTTTTTAAAGCATGAGTCTTAGAACACTATTTTGCCATAGTCACTTATCCTTCCTATTGCTTCCTCTTAACAATCAGAAAGTCAGCTGTCTGGAACAAAAATACAAATCAATACTAAATTAAAAAGAATAAAAATAGTAAGAAGATATAGAATGAAATGAAAAAGGCTAAAATCTGACCCATTTAAATATTCTATCAACACTCTTCTTTTCAAAAGGAAGCAGTTAGGAGATACAATAGAGAAAGCATTGGGCATGGATTCAGGAAGACCTGAGTTCAAAACTGATCTCAGGTACTTATAAAGCTGTGTGACTTAGCCTCTATTTGCCTTAGTTTCTTTAATTGTAAAATGGAAATAATCATAGCATCTGACTCATAGATTTATTGTAAGGATCAAATGAGGTATTTGTAAAGAGTAGTGCCTAGAATATAGTATGCACTTAATAAATGCTTATTCCCTTCCCTATTCCCAATGAAAATTACTGATGGCATGTAGGCTTCTTTTGTTTAGACTAGTATCTACTCTGAGTCTTCTAACAATCCCCAAGCTTTCTAAATAGGCTGATATATCACATTATCATTAATAATATTTATTTCAAGGAATAACCATCAGAAATGTGTTCTTGAATGGCTGCCTCTGAGATTTTTGTTCATGTTCTTTGCTCATTGACTTAGATTTTTCCAGAAAAAATATACCAAGACTTTTATCCAAAAAACTTTAGGTTCTTCACCAAACATAGGAGGAATTAAACAGATCTATTAGGCAATCCTACTTCAATCCAGTGGTAAAGGAGTACGAATCAGAAAATGAACTGACAACTGTGGCACAATTAACCATATCTCATTAAGTACTGGTGAAAAATTAAAAAGTCACATTTATTTATTAGTTGACAGAATCCAAGTAGGGTTGTGACAAATACTTTTTGCAAGATCATATGTTACAAAGTTGTCACATGATGTCTGACCTGATATAGAGAAAACATGTACTAAAAAGGACAATAGCCATTTAAAATTCATTAAACCTTTTGTTCCTGAACTTTTCTAAATTAATTCATTCAACCTAATTGTTATTTTTCTTTTATCATTTTGTTTTCCGTTCTTTCATACCATTTGAAGGCATGTTTGCCAGAAAATGTGTGACTGACATTGGTTTAAAATAAAGAAGCAATAAAGAATGATAGAAGTTTAATAGGTCACCTTTTTCCTCTTCTATGCATGGACCTAAAAAGATCTGATGAGGCTGCATGTGCACAAAAATCTATGAATAAGAATTTCTGGGAAGAAGAGTCAAAAGGATGACTAAATAATTACTAAGCCAAAGTGAAAGCTTAAATAAGAATAATAGGGTAGCGTGTAGGGTACTACAGTGATAAAGGATTTCCCTATATAATGGAAGGGGAGAAGAACAGACAGTGACGGTGGGTAGTTAGGCTAAACAGTGGCAGAGCAAAAGGAGCGTAGCCTTCCAAGAGAAGGAGAAGGGCACAAGACTGACTCCAGAACCTTCAGTAGTGTCAGAGGAGGAAGGTACTTTACTGCTTGGTATTATGAGCTTGAAGTTCATATGCTACTAGAACCCTAGTAGGAAGGAAAGAACAATAATTACAAGATGGCAGACCTTATAATGGCTGGGAGAACATAATGGGTCTTTCAAAGGCTGTGTAAGTACACATATGTACAAGACTGATTACAAACTGGAGCACTGTTAGTTTTTTATGCCAAAGGAAGCAGCAAGTATAAGCTTCATATGTGGCAGAAATTGATCTAACTTGACCAAAACTGAAACAGGATGGTTACTACCTCTGATCCAATATCATAACAAAATATGAATTCTTTTCTGCTCTTTAACTGCTCTTTATTTTTTAATAATGATATTTTGCCATCTTGCCCATTGCATATAAAAACAATTTTTAACATTTTTAAAAATTTTGAGTTCCAAATTCTTTCCTTTCCTCCCAGTCTCCCTCCCTTTCCTCAACCCTGACATGGTAAAGCAATATGTACAGATCTTACATGTATAACCATTTTCATGGCCTTTATTAACATTTTATTATGTCAAGTTCAAGGACTTAGCACTGATTGTAAGGAGCTGGGGCTCTGAGAGACATAAGCTAGACCCTCAGGGCATTTTTGGATAGAGCCCAAATGAGTCATTGAGATATGATGATGATGATGATGTTTTCACGTTTAACCCAGTTTATAAATCTTTATTTCAAGCCACATGTTACAGAAAATGATGTCTGTTCTCACTTTTCAGAGCTACCTCGTCTTCTATGGTGCAAAGTTCTCTTGGATATTTTCTTGCACCAATTCTAAAAAATAAACTTCTACACCTGAACTGCAAATATAACTTATAGTATAATAGAGTTTGAAAGATCCTTAGAGATCGGATTCTTAAATGAGGAAACTAAGGTCCAGATAGAGAGGGAGACTTGCCTGCAATTACATTGTTAAAGAGACATGATTAATTCAGGGCAATCCATATTTTGGTTCAGGGTACTGACATTTAAAAGATACCAACTGAAATTCTATTCTTTTTTTTTTAATATAGTATTTTATTTGATCATTTCCATGCATTTTTCATTAAAGACAAAGATCATTTTCTTTTCCTCCCTCCCACCCCCCGTGGCCGACGTGTGATTCCACTGGTATCATATGTGTTCTTGACTTGAACCCATTGCCATGTTGTTAGTATTTGCATCAGAGTGTTCGCTCCGAGTCTTTCCTCTGTCATGTCCCCTCAGCCATTGTAGTCAGGCAGTTGCTTTTCCTTGGTGTTTCTATTCCCTCAGTTTGTCCTCTGCTTTTGGATAGTGTTTTTTTCTCCTTGATCCCTGCAGATTGTGCAGGGACATTACACCACCACTAATGGAGAAGTCCATTACGTTCGATGATACCACAGTGTGTTTGTCTCTGTGTACAATGTTCTCCTGGTTCTGCTCCTCTCGCTCTGCATCACTTCCTGGAGGTTGTTCCAGTTCACATGGAAATCCTCCACTTTATTATTCCTTTGAGCACAATAGTATTCCATCACCAACATATACCACAATTTGTTCAGCCATTCCCCAATTGATGGGCATCCCCTCATTTTCCAATTTTTGGCCACCACAAAGAGCGCAGCTATGAATATTCTTGTACAAGTCTTTTTGTCCATTATCTCTTTGGGGTACAAACCCAGCAGTGCTATGGCTGGATCAAAGGGTAGACATTCTTTTATCGCCCTTTGTGCATAGTTCCAAATTGCCCTCCAGAATGGCTGGATCAGTTCACAACTCCACCAGCAATGAATTAATGTCCCTACTTTGCCACATCCCCTCCAGCATTCATTACTTTCCATAACTGTCATGTTAGCCAATCTGCTAGATGTGAGGTGATACCTCAGAGTTGTTTTGATTTGCATCTCTCTGATTATAAGAGATTTAGAACACTTCTTCATGTGCTTATTAATAGTTTTGATTTCTTTATCTGAAAACTGTCTATCCATGTCCCTTGCCCATTTATCAATTGGGGAATGGCTTGATTTTTTGTACAATTGATTTAGCTCTTTATAAATTTGAGTAATTAAACCTTTGTCAGAGGTTTTTATGAAGATTTTTTCCCAACTTGTTGTTTTCCTTCTGATTTTAGTTACATTGCTTTTGTTTGTACAAAAGCCTTTTAATTTGATGTAGTCAAAATTATTTATTTTACATTTTGTGATTCTCTCTATGTCTTGCTTGGTTTTAAAGTCTTTCCCTTCCCAAAGGTCTGACATGTATACTATTCTGTGTTTACCCAATTTACTTATGGTTTCCTTCTTTATGTTTAAGTCTTTCACCCATTTTGAATTTATCTTGGTGTAGGGTGTGAGGTGTTGATCAATTCCTATTCTCTCCCACACTGTCTTCCAATTTTCCCAGCAGTTCTTATCAAATAGTGAATTTTTGTCCCAAGACCTGGGATCTTTGGGTTTATCGTATACTATCTGGCTGAGGTCGCTTTCCCCCAGTCTATTCCACTGATCCTCCTTTCTGTCTCTTAGCCAGTACCAAATTGTTTTGATGACTGCTGCTTTGTAATATAGTTTGAGGTCTGGGACTGCTAGGCCCCCCTCATTAGTGTTTTTTTTTCATTATTTCCCTGGATATCCTTGATCTTTTGTTATTCCAAATGAACTTTGTTATGCTTTTTTCCAAATCAGTAAAGAAATTTTTTGGGAGTTCCATGGGTATGGCACTAAATAGATAAATAAGTTTGGGCAGGATAGTCATTTTTATTATGTTGGCTCTTCCTACCCATGAGCAGTTAATGTTTTTCCAATTGCTCAAGTCTAGTTTTAGTTGTGTGGCGAGTGTTTTGTAGTTGTGTTCATATAGTTCCTGTGTTTGTCTTGGGAGGTAGATTCCTAGGTATTTTATTTTGTCTAAGGTGATTTTGAATGGGATTTCTCTTTCTAGTTCTTGCTGCTGAGCTGTGTTGGAGATATATAGAAAAGCTGATGACTTATGTGGGTTTATTTTGTATCCTGCAACTTTGCTAAAGTTGTTGATTATTTCAATTAGCTTTTTGGTTGAATCTCTAGGATTCTTTAAGTAGACCATCATGTCATCTGCAAAAAGTGATAACTTGGTCTCCTCCTTGCCTATTTTGATGCCTTCAATTTCTTTTTCTTCTCTAATTGCTACTGCTAGTGTTTCTAGTACGATGTCAAATAATAGAGGTGATAATGGGCATCCTTGTTTCACTCCTGATCTTATTGGGAATGCATCTAGTTTATCCCCATTGCAAATGATATTAGCTGATGGTTTTAGATATATACTGTTTATTATTTTTAGGAATGACCCTTCTATTCCTATGCTTTCTAGTGTTTTTAATAGGAATGGGTGTTGTATTTTATCAAAGGCTTTTTCTGCATCTATTGAGATAATCATGTGGTTCTTGTTGGTTTGCTTGTTAATGTGGTCAATTATGTGGATGGTTTTCCTAATATTGAACCAGCCCTGCATCCCTGGTATAAATCCTACTTGATCATGGTGGATGACCCTTCTGATCACTTGCTGAAGTCTTTTTGCTAGTATCCTATTTAAGATTTTTGCATCTATATTCATTAGGGAGATTGGTCTATAGTTTTCTTTCTCTGTTTTTGACCTGCCTGGTTTTGGAATCAGTACCATGTTTGTGTCATAAAAGGAGTTTGGTAGAACTCCCTCTTTGCTTATTATGTCAAATAGTTTGTATAGTATTGGGATTAACTGTTCTCTGAATGTTTGATAGAATTCACTGGTGAATCCATCAGGCCCTGGGGATTTTTTCTTAGGAAGTTCTTTGATGGCTTGGTGGATTTCATTTTCTGATATGGGATTATTTAAGAATTCTATTTCCTCTTCTGTTAGTCTAGGCAGTTTGTATTTTTGTATATATTCATCCATATCACTTAAATTGGTATATTTATTGCCATATAATTGGGCAAAGTAATTTCTAATGATTGCCTTAATTTCCTCTTCCTCAGAGGTGATGTCCCCCTTTTCATCTTTGATGCTGTTAATTTGCTTTTCTTCCTTCCTTTTTTTAATTAGATTGACCAGTACTTTGTCTATTTTGTTTGTTTTTTCAAAGTACCAGCTTCTTGTCTTATTTATTAAATCAATAGTTCTATCACTTTCAATTTTATTAATTTCTCCCTTAATTTTTAGGATTTCTAGTTTGGTTTTCTGCTGGGGGTTTTTAATTTGGTCACTTTCGAGTTTTTTTATTTGCATTTCCAATTGATTGATCTCTGCTCTCCCTAGTTTGTTAATATATGCACTCAGGGATATGAATTTACCTCTGATTACTGCTTTGGCTGCATCCCAAAAGGTTTGAAAGGATGTCTCGCCATTGTCATTTTCCTCGATGAAATTATTAATTGTTTCTATGATTTCTTCTCTAACTAAACGATTTTGGAGTATCATATTGTTTAGTTTCCAATTAGTTTTTGATTTGGTTTTCCATGTACCATTACTGATCATTATTTTTATTGCCTTGTGGTCTGAAAAGGCTGCATTTATTATTTCTGCTTTTCTGCATTTGTGTGCCATGTTTCTGTGACCTAATGTATGGTCAATCTTTGTGAATGTGCCATGTGGTGCTGAGAAGAAGGTGTATTCCTTTTTATCCCTATTTATTTTTCTCCATATGTCTATTAATTCTAATTTTTCTAAGATTTCATTCACTTCTTTTACCTCTTTCTTATTTATTTTTTGATTTGATTTATCTAAATTTGATAATGGTTGGTTTAAGTCTCCCACTAATATGGTTTTACTGTCTATTTCTTCCTTCAATTCTCCTAGTTTCTCCATTAGAAATTTGGGTGCTATATTATTTGGTGCATATATGTTGATTAGTGATATTTCCTCATTATCTAAAGTCCCTTTTAACAAAATATAATAACCTTCCCTATCCCTTTTGATCAGGTCTATTTTTGCTTTGGCTTTATCAGATATCATGATTACCACTCCTGCCTTCTTTCTGTCACTTGAGGCCCAGAAGGTCTTACTCCATCCTTTAATTCTGACCTTGTGGGTGTCTACCCGCCTCATGTGTGTTTCTTGGAGACAACATATGGTAGGGTTTTGGATTCTAATCCATTCTTCTATTTGTTTATGTTTTATGGGTGAGTTCATCCCATTCACGTTCAATGTTATGACTGTCACTTGTGGACTCCCTGGCATTTTGATATCCTTCCCTAATTCTAACCTTTCTTCTTCAGCTCTACCTTTTAGTCCAGTGATTTACTTTAAATCAGTCCCCCTTGTATTTCCCTTTCTACCCCCCTCCCTTCTAATTCCCTCCCTTATTTTCCCCTGTAGTCTTTTTAAAAATTCCCCCCCCACCCTCTCCCTCCCTTGTACTGCTTCCCTCCCCACCAGTCTGTTTTTTACCCTTCTACTCCTCTGTAGGGTGCAAATCTATTCTCTTCCCCAATGGATTGGATTGTTCTTCCCTCTTTGGGTCAGTTTCAAAGTACGTAAGAGTTCAGTATTTCCTATCTCCAACCTCTTTACCCTTCCAGTGTATCGATGTTCTCCCCCCTCCCGCCATGAGCTTCTTTGTGACATATAAATTTACCCCCATTTGTTTCTTTTCCCATTTCTTTTAGTCATAACCTCTTTTCTTTTTTAGCTTTAGTCATGTATATATATATATATATACATACACATGTATATGTATTTATGCATGCATATCTCTATATACCTATTTATGTCTTATCCTTTCATCCTATACAGTTTGTCCCTTCCCTCTGAGTGTAGTTCTTCTAGCTGCTTAGGTGATAGCAACAGTTTTTAAGAGTTGCCAATGACCTCTTTTCTTATAGGGATACATATCATTTTAACTTATTGAGTCTCTTAAAAAAAACCTTTGTTGTTGTTGTTGTTTTTCCCCTCTTTTTTAATTACCTTTTGATGATTCTCTTGAATTCTGTGGTTGGACTTCAAATTTTCTGTTCAGGTCTGGTCTTTTATTTATGAATGCTTGGAATTCCTCTGTTGTGTTAAATGACCATACTTTCCCCTGTAAGAATATAGTCAGTTTTGATGGGTATTTTATTCTTGGCTGTAGGCCTAGTTCCCTTGCTTTCCGGAATATCATATTCCATGCCTTTCGGTCCTTCAGTGTGGATGCAGAAAGATCCTGTGTTATCCTCACCATGTTTCCATGGTATCTGAATGGTTTCTTTTTGGCAGCTTGTAATACCTGTTCTTTTATCTGATTGTTTTTGAATTTGGCTATAACATTTCTTGGTGTTGTCAGTTGGGGATTAAAAACAGGGGGTGATCTGTGGATTCTTTCAATCTCCACTTTCCCCTCTTGTTCTAGGATTTCAGGACAGTTTTCCTGGATAATTTCCTCTAGTATTATGTCCAGGCTTTTTCTTTTGTCGTGGTCTTCTGGTAGTCCAATTATTCTTAAATTGTCTCTTCTTGAACGATTTTCTAAATCGTCTGTTTTGTGAATGAGATGCTTCACATTTTCCTCAATTTTTTCATTCTTTTTGTTTTGTCTTATAGTGTCCTGCTGCCTTGTGAGGTCACTTGATTCTAGTTGTTTTACTCAGGTTCTTAAAGATTGGATTTCATCTTTGGCTTTTTGGTCGTCTTTTTCCTTCTGGTCTGAGTTTCTTTGAAGATTGTCTTTCATCCTCTTTATCTCGTCTTTCATCTCCTTTGCTTCATCTTTCATCTCCTTTGCCTCATTTTCCAGCTGGATGATTTTGGCTTTCAGGACACTATTTTCTTGTTTTAGTTCAAGTGCCTCTGTTTCCAGATGACTTATCTTAATTTTTAAGTTCTTTTCCCAATTGTCTTCAGCCTCTCTTAGCTGTGTTTTGAGTTCTTCCACAGCCTGTATCCAATTCGCTGGGATTTCTGGTTTATCGTTTGCTGATCTCTCCCCCTCTGTTCCATTTGGTGAGTAGTAGCTGTCTATTGTAGTTTCTTTCTTCTGTTTCTGTTGTTTGTTCAAATTCACCCCTTCTTTCCTCCCTGTATTTGTCTGTGCTCTTGTTCCTCTCATTTTTCTGTTTTTTAGGGACTTCTATCAGTCTCCCCTCTTGGAGCTTTAACAGAGGATCTCTTGGTGTAATCTCTGAGGGAGGGTTGTTGGGGGTTAAAGCTTTCCTGTCCTCTGGAGGCTTTTGATTGGCTTAAAGTTCAGCAGTCAGTGAGGATGGATGGGGAGCCTGGGCTTCCCTGTGTTCTGGAGACTTTTGATGGGATTGAGTTCAGCTTATTTGAGATGGGTTTATTCTGAGTTTTAAACTTCCTGGACGGCTGGAGCAGATATGGAGGATCTCTAAAGCTCTGGCCAGGCTGCCAGGTCTATGCTCCTTCTAGGCTGCCATCTTGACTTTTCCTCTAGGTTTCTGTTTTTTCAGAAGACCCAGCTCTCTAAGGGGGGAGGGGTTGTGGCTTGCCTGGACTCTGAGGGCTCCTGATGAGATTAGGTTCAGGTGGTGTGGGCCAAAAGATCCCAGAGCCAAAAAAGGGAAGGGAAAAAAAAAAGCAGCCACCTCCTCTTCCACAGCCTGTGTTGAGTGCCCAGAGACTGGCCGAGTTACTTTCAAGGAAAGCTCTTTGGAGCAACCCCTTTGCCAGCCCTGAGTTTTCTGTCCTTTCAGTAGCTCTGAGGGCTCCTGATGGGATTAGGTTCAGCTGGTTCTTTCAGAAGACCCTGCTCTCTAAGGGGGGAGGGGTCGTGGCTTGCCTGGACTCTAATGGCTCCTGATGGGATTAGGTTCAGGCAGTGTGGGCCGAATGATCCCGGAGCCAAAAAAGAAGAAAGAGAAAAGCAGCCACCTCCTCTTCCACAGTCTGTGTTGAGTGCCCAGAAACTGGCCCGGGTTACTTTCAAGGTAGGCTCTTCGGAGCCACCCCTTTGCCAGCCCTGAGCCCTCTGTCCTTTCAGTAGCTCTGAGGGCTCCCGATGGGATTGGGCTCCACTGGTGCCCCGAAGCTGGGACCTCCCCCGAGACCCAGAGGGAAGAACCCAGCCAGGAGGCCACAGGCTTCCCCCTTCTCTCTATGCTTCCCTGCCGTCTGTGTTGGGCGCTCCGGAGACTGGCTCAGGTTGCTTTCAAGGTGAGTCCTCAGAGCCCTGAGGTTCCCGCTGCTGCCTTGGGCTCAGCACTCTGGGTTGGGGGGGATGGGTCCTGGGACCTTCTTTCTGTCTACCCCTTAGATCTGAGTGATCTAGGGTTCTGGCTTTTGGGGTGCGGTACCTTTTGATCCAGGTCCAGGAGGAGGTTTCCCCAGGTCTATCCTGTTGTTCAGCTTGAATTTCGGTGGCCTTGGAGCACTTTGTTTGCGATCGGTAGGGAAGGGTTTTGGAGGTCTGAACTTTCGCTGCTTCTACACCGCCATCTTGACCGGAAGTCTCTGAAATTCTATTCTTTCAGTGACATAGAAACAACTTTTTATGGCATCTTGTTAGCAATAATTAGTTGAAATATCAAGATGTTATATTATGATTAAATATACAGGAGTAAAATACACATAGTTACTATATTAAAGTGATAGGTAAGAAATAGCCCTCTTCTGATCTTCATTCCAATCACTCTAGGCACTTTTCAATCACACCAATATATCAAGGCAACTAATATCTTCTAGGTACTCTGCTAGGTTCTGGGGTACCCTGATCTCAAAGAATTTACATTGATAAAAAAAATAGGATGAAAACACAAGGTTTTATGTTACTTTGAATTCAGAAGCCTGTCAGCTTCCTAGAGTCACTTCAAAGTCTGGGTCATTGCCTAAACCATGTAAAAAAGGAAAGAAGGAAGGAAGGAAGGAAAGAACTCAAAGGATAGAGGGAGAGGAGGAATGGAAGTTGGAAAAAGGAAGGAATGATGGAAGGAAGGAAGGAAAGAAGGGTGATAGAGGCTGGCACTAGAGAAAAAGTGCCAGACTGAAGAGTATGTGAAATTGATCACCTCATGGGAGGAGGGGCCCCAGGAGTGAATTCCTGAGGAGAGAAGACCCTGGCTGGAGAGCAGTGAGGGTCTCTCTCAGTCTCGAGACTTCAAAGAGAGAAGGTGGATAAAGACTTTCTCCTGAGGGTTACCCACTTTTCCTGATGGTGACTGGAAATCTTTCCCCTAACACTTCCCAATTGAAGAGATTTTCTGAAGAGAAACCTGAGCAGATTTTACCTCAGCTCCTGTTGCCCAGGGGTGAGTCAACCTGACTTTCTCTCAGGGGGCTCAGGCTGCCAAGGCCCGAGTTCCCCCCAAACTTGAGGAGAGAGGAAGAGGGGTTAAGATAGAGATAGGGACCCCTTCTCCCCACTTTCCTTTTTCCATTCTTCCCTGCCCATTATTCCATTTGTATTACCTGATTGAGTTAATATTAAAATTATTTGTTCCCCAAGCTGAGTGTGAGTGAACAGATCAAAGGGGGAAATTTTGGTCTTGAGTAGTGGAGGGGGGACAAGAGGGACAAGAGTGTATTGGGGAGAGCAGCTTTGGCTAAGGAGAGAAGGCAGAAGGGGGAAAATCTTTAAACCCCCTCTCCTCTCTCTGAGCCAACCCATTACCTCTCATGTCTCTTCATTGTGCCAGAGGTAGGGACAGTGGGAACTCCCCACCTGACACTGTCTCTGGAGTGGGTCGAGACCAGTGCTCTGTGTGGCCGGGCGCTTGGCACCAGAAGCAAGAGCCCCTCGGGCTTGCCCATGCCCTGTCCCCTCTCTCCACCCACCTCACTGGGTCAGTGAAAAAACAATCAGAGTAGTGGCATTTCACCGGCAGCCTGAAAGGCTGGCTCACCAACGGGGAGTGGGGTGAGGGGGGGGAGCCCGCCAACCCAGGGGGATCCCCTTGCTAGGAACCTGGGGACAGGGCCCTGGGGGGCACCAGGGGCCTCCCACTTATTCTACCTGGAAAACATAGGTAACTCATTATCAGTAGAGGAAATACTCTATATTATAGGAGTCAGTAGTTTTGAAGAATTTTGTAAGAAATATGAATTAGGGGACAGTGACACTGAATTGGAAGTAATATGATAGAGAACTTGGTACCAGGACTGGTTTGAGTTCTATAGGGTAGCAAACAACACAAAACCTTATAACAATTATGGTACTAGATAGAAGAACTGGCACATGATCCAGAAAACAAAACAAAACAAAACAAAACTTTAATCAAATCAGAAAAGTCCCTAAGCCCATAATGACAAGCCCTGGCTGGAAAAAAAACAAACAACTGAGAAAAGTCTAGGAACCCCAGTAAATGTATATGAAAAACACCCAAGATGCTATTGAAGCATCTTACCCAAACAAAATTATTGCATCTAACCAAAATGGGATATTGCCCAAGACAGATAGTATAAATTTGGGTTAGTTAAATCAGGGAGGATTAGCGTAGCCTGTGAAATACAGGAGAACCGGTTCCTTGTGGAACCTGGGAATTTATTTGGGTGGATTTAGAATCCCTTAGAGTTATTAAACATGTGGATTTCAATCTCAAGCCTAGACTGAAATATCATTAACATCTACAATCAACCATATAGGAATAGAATAATCTCCCTTACAATCACACATTAAGAAAGTTACCTACATTCATTACATTAAAAAAAAATCTCACTTGCACTCATGTGGATGACACAAACATCCTACACTCACATGCATCAAAATGTTCACTCTTACATGCATGCACAGGTTAATCTTACATACACACACATGATCCTGTTGTTCCGTATACCTGAGATCATCTTTCAAGTTGAGACGACAGGCAAGTATGTATCCTGTAAAGGAGAAGGCACCCTGGACCTGTGACAAACTTCAAGCAATACCAAAGGATGGAAGATACATGGACAACTGGAAAGAACTTTGAATCAAAGACATTATGGGGAATAAACTTCAGGAAAATGGGTCACATAAGATTAATCGCTGATCATATTAACTTCACATATAGGGAAGTACATCCTCATATATTGGAATAAATATATATCCACCATGACATATCTAGAACATGAACAAATTTTACATTGACATTAGGGGCTGTTCCATAAATAAGGACAACCCATAAATTGTATATTTGTAAATAGATCTCTAGTACCAGAAGATATATATGTATATATGTATTTAAATATTTGACATATGTAAATGTGTAAAAATAGCATACACATACATAATATATATATATATATATATAGCACATAATAATTATCTAATCCAGTAATATAGATGGAAAGGAGAGTTAAAATACTAACCATTAATAGACAGGAGTAGTTTAGGGTGGAAAAGGGAATATTGTAACTAGAGAGGTAACATAGGGACATAATAAATCAGAGTTCATTAGATACAAGTTAATATGTATATGTATATATGTGTATACCTATAAATGCTATGAATTGTTATATTGGAATTAGCATTATATAAGGCATAGGATAGTTCAATTTTACTTAAGATTTAAATTTTATATTGATTGCTATAGGAATGACTTTTGTGTTAAGAAATTGTTATATTTTAAAAATTTTGTTGGCACATAATCCTAACCCTCTATCACAGAAAGAAGGAGGAAAGGCAGGAAGGCATGAAGGAGGGAGGGAAGGTGGGAAGGAGGAGGGAGGGGAGAAAGGATGATAAGAAGATAAGAATGAAGGAAGAAAGGAATGAGAGAGGGAAGGAGGAAGAAAAAAGGAACAAAAGTAGAAATCAAGAAAGAAAGACAGGAAGAAAGCAACAAAGGAAAGAATAAAGGAAGGAGAGAGGGATGAAGAATGGAAGGAAGGAAACATTACTAAGGGTTTACCTATTAAACTGTATTCTTTACTTAATTTCTTCATTCATTCATTTGTTTCTTTCTTCATTTCTTTCTTTATTAAACACTTACCTTTGGTCCTGGAATTGATATTGAGTATAAATTCCATGGCAGAAGAGAGGCAGGGGCTACTGGTGTATGACTTGCACAGAATTACATAGCCTGGAAGTGAATGAGGCCATATTTGAACCCAAGGCCTCCCATTTCTATACCTGACTCTTAATCCTCTATGCCTCCTAGCTTCCCCATACTAATTACTTTATAAATATTATCTTGTTTGCTCTTCCCAACCTTAGCTGGAAGATTAGCCAGTACTGTAATTTTTAGTGATTTGGAGAATTTTTTTCATCTTGCTATAGGGCGTTTGGTTTTCTTCCCTTGAGAACAGTCCCTTCCTATCCTTAGAACATTTCCTCATTGGGGAATGGCTCTTATTCTTATGAATTTGCATCAGTTCTTTATATATCATGGAAATGAAAACATTTTTTGGAGAAACTTAATCCAATATTTTCCCATGGGAAACTTTCCCCCATTTTAATCCTACCTGTATTAGATTAGTTTGTGTAAAACTTTAAAATTTTTGGTAATTAAATTTTTCCATTTCATCTTTTGTTTCCAAGATGTTCTCAGTTATTTGCTTCCAGGAGGAAAACTGAGAGACTGAGAGGAGACTGAGTCACATTTTGGCCTCCCAAGAAGCCATTGCAGTGATTTAGCTTTGGACAGTCAAGATTAGTTCTTGTCACATCCAAAACCTACTTTTGTGCTCTCCTTGGCACAAAAACATTAACATTGCTTTGGCTTATGGTCAGTTTTGCAAGTTATCAAACAGCAAACACATGCACTTACATGGCCTTGAAAGTAATCATTATCTTATGTACCCATAAAACCCTATAGGGTGAGGACCTGGTATAGTCAAGGGGCAGCTCAACAATAGATAGGGCGCCAGAACTCGAGTGGAAGACTAATCTTCTTGAATTCAAATCTAGCCCCCAAACCCATGCTGGTTGTGTGACCCTGGGCAAGTCACTTAATTAGTAACCTCATCTGTAAAATGAGTTGGAGAAGAATATGGCAAATCACTCTGGCATCGTGTCAACAAAAACCTCAAATGGGGTTAAAAAGAGTCAGAAATGACCGAACAATTTATATATTAAGGGCCCTGACAAAAGTTCAGGAAAATGATGAGCAAATGGAAGCATGACTTTCTGCATGTCCGTGCTATTTAAAATAGGCATTTAAAATTTTTTTATTTTATTTTATTTTAATAACAAATTTCTACATGTTTCCTGAAATATATGATCCTTCTTCTTTCCCCACTCCGGGAGCTGGCAAGCAATTCAGTCTTGGTTATACATGTATTATCATGCAAAACATATTTCTATATTGTTCATTAAAACACATTTTTGTCTTTATTTGAATTATCCCAAATTGCAGAGAAGGGGACAGTGAGGAGGGAAGTAGAGGATGAGGACAGGTAATTATAGTTCTCTTGCAGTTAAATTACATTATGATCAAGCCTTGGAGATGATTTGACATCCTGTGTATGCCATAATTTCCTTTCCTTATCACCCTCTCCCTTCCCTCTCACACATACCATGCCCCAGCGCAGATACTAGTAGGACCATAGAGTTTAAAAAATACTTTTCTTCCATATTAGAATTAATACTGTGTATTGGTTCCAAGATAGAAGAGCAATAAGGACTAGACAATGGGGATTAAGGGACTTGCCCTGGGTCACATGGCTAGGAAGTATCTGAGGTCAGATTTGAACAGAGAACCTCTCATCTTTAGTTCTGGTTCTAATCCACTGAGCCACCCAGCTGCCCCAAGTCATAGGATTTTAATTAGAAGAGACCTTCGAGATCCTTTTACTACGTCACTTTCCTAGAGAATAACCATTTGGCAATACTTTATCAATTTTAAAGCAATTTAAAAATATGTATAATTACTATTTATGATAATGATGGTTTCTCAACATATTGGTTTGAGGTTGGGCAGCTAAGGATACAAAAGCTGATGCTGTGAGTTTTAGAGGGACTGTGCAAGCTAACTCTTGGGAGGGAGCCAGGGTAGAATGGCAATGGATGGAAGGTAGACTGTAATCATTCTCTCCCTAACTGGGTTAGAGCACTGACCCCTCTCTGTCCTTTACTCTGATTCAAATGTTAATGAGAAGGGGAGCAAGTCAGAATGTCCAGACATTCTCCTTTGAATCCTTTCTCCAAGATTCTTAGTTCTTTATCTATTTTTTCAATTACTTTGGTATCTTTCTACAAAGTTCAAGACAAGAGGGATGAAAAACCAATCTTGCTGATTAACACAGCCTGGTAGTGCCAGATCCCCTATTTAAATGAGCCCCCCCCAAAAAAAGACCCTTTCCTTCTATTTTAGAATTGATACTAATTATTGGTTTGGTAAAGGCCAGGCAATTGGGGTTAAGTGACTTGTTCAGGGTCATACAGCTATGAAGTGTGTGAGGGGAACCCAAGACCTCTCATCTTCTGGTGCTCTACCTACTCAGCTGCCCCTAGATCCCCTCTTAATGAAATCACTTTGGCAGCTGAGTGCTAGATGAACTGGAGTGGGGAGAGACTTGTGGCACAGAGACCACCAGCAGGCTATTGCAGTAGTCCAGGCAACATTCCAAAAACTGTCATGCATTTTGGAAGAAAAGCAAAGTGGGGAAGAGGGAAATGTGATGTCAGAAGCTATGCAGAGATGTTCTCTATGATTCTTTCACACAGAAGATGCACGTTATTTGTTTCCTTGAAGTGAAAGGTGAAAATAAGTCATGATAAATCCGTTGGGTGTCAAGTTTTTTTAAGAAAAGATTTCCAATTAAGCAGTTTTAGCGAGGGCTGTGATCTAGTGCTGTGTTTACAGCTTTTTTCCATCTTTCATTTGTTAACTTGCTGAGATACATTGGGACACACTGTGAGAAAGATCATTGCCCTCCTGCATCCCTGGGAATGCAGCCAGCCAGGCTTCCACTGGTTCAGCCGTCTGGATCCCAATAGTCTGCAAACTAGAGGCAGAATGGGATAGATGAGAGGGCACTCTTGAACCTGGCTTATATCTCACCACCTATAGTTACTCTACACATGACTCCGGACAAGTCATTGAGCTTTGTTTCTCTTATCTGTAAAATGGGGGAAATGACGTTACCTATGTTGTAGGGCAGTTGGGAGGCTCAAATAACATCATTTCTGTACACTGTTTTACACATTTTAAAACACTTTGTGAGCTATTATTATTCAAACCAAGAATACATACCAGCCACTGTCTTTCCATTCTCCATCATTATTCTTGACCCAACTATTCCATTACTTCCCTTCTTAAGCTAAAACTTGTGAAAGGGAGAATAAGGAATCCCTTATTCTAGATTATCAAAGTGCATCTAGGATCTCATCTAGGGAATGATGGCATTACTGAGGAGCTAAGAGACTAGGAAGGTATTCCCCATTCTGCATTTGGCTCATTGGAACTTTAATGTCAGCAAATAAAAAGATTTTTAGGAAACTCAAGGTTTAAGTTCTTCTCTATGAAACAGCCTATGGGAGGTTACTGTCTTTTCCTCCACATGTCTACCTTTAAGTGAAGAGACAAGAGTCTCAGAGCAATATTTTTAGATGAGAACTTCATTTGTCAAATCTAGGCCCAGCACATCAGCAACCCAAGAATTTCCCCAGCTTAGGCTAGTCTTCAAGTTCATTCCTACTACCTCATTAGATGAGAATTCAAACTAGCAGAACCCTTAGCATCTCAGGAGCACAGAGACAGAACATTTCCTCTGTACCTATTTCAAATAGATTGACATTGAAAAGAATCGAACAAGCTCACACACCAGACTAGTTGAAAGAGGGATCCCAGACACTGAAAAAAGGCAGTTCCCTAAGCCACATATTTCTGCACATTGCCCCAGCTGTAAAATCACATTCCACTCAGCAAGGGTGAGAAATGCAGCCAGATTAGATTACCAGCATGAAAGGTGTCTCTGATGCTGGTCTTTATAGGTGTAGGCTAAGGGCTTCCAAAAGGGACAGCATCTGTTGAAAACATATCATAGCTATGAAGCTATTTCCCCTCTGGCATCTGCCTATTCCTCACCTTCAGTGTCTTTCATGGCTGACAGTTCCATTGACTATAGTTGTGTTGTTGGATTGAATAAAGTGTTGCTGTTTATTTATTATTTTTTTTGTAGGTGATTCTGTACACCAGAGCTTTGGGGACAATCCTAGCTTCAGTTCTTCATTTTAGTTGAAATAATCTCATTGAATAAGAAAAATTAGACATGCCATTTGAGATTTTTAATAGCTAAATCCTTTGTGCCATAGTGTGGTCCTAGGGGAATACTTTATGGAGAACTCTTCAGGAGAACCCTGCTCTCTCTCTTCTCCCATCCTCCCAGTAGACATGGCATCTGTGACCTACCCAGAGAGAGGAATCCCATTCTTCAGGTAGAGACACCTGGAGGAACAAGTTAGGAGGCAGAAAAATTCAAAGCAGATCTGAAAAGAAGATCCTTGATTGCAGTCATAAAGAGGAACCTATCTGATCCACCCACCCCACAGAAAATATGCAGCAAAGGGGTGGCCTGGGGACTAAAAAGAGACAACAAATCTCCATGATCTGATGTTTTGGATACAATTTTCTAGTAGAATATAACCAATCAATCAATAAACGTTTAAATGATTGACTATGTGCCAATCATTGTGCTAAGCACTGGGGATACTAAAGGAGGCAAAAGACATCTCCAGCCATTAAGTAGTTTACAATCTAACAATAATTTTATTATAATTTACTGATTACATGAATCTGGTCAATGAGTACTGTGAATCTTTGTGTGTTGGGAAAAAAAACACACAAACAACCCTGTCCCATACATGGATAATTTTGTTTATTTTGAGAGATCTTAGACAGGAGCCAAAGTCAAGAGTAATTCTTCCAAGTGCTATGATATAGGCACCATAAAAAACAACAATAACAACAACAAATAAACTTGAGACACAAGAGCCAACCCCACTCATGAAAGGGCAAGCTTCCTCAGGGTAAGTTGTTAGGTCCTCCCATTTTCTTAGAGGAGGATATTACCACTTCCTTTCTCCTATTCACAATAAGAATCAGATATTTTTCACTGTCCTTGCAGCTGAAGCCATCTAGGAGGGGGCATGGCTTTGTCAGGTGGGGTAGACAGATAACCACCTTTACAAGTGCCACCTCCTACCTGTGTCTTTTCTTGATCCTCCCAATATTGGCATTGTCTCCTCCTCAAAATTATGTCATTTTATCTATATTTCCCATTTATTAACTTGTATACCTTTGGTAGAATGCAAGCTTCTTGGATATCAGAGACTGCTTTATTTTATTTTTTGTGTGGTTGTTATCTCTAGAACTCAGAGACGCAGCTTGGTGGAGTCGATTGTTAGCCCGCTTGCAGTACCTAGCTTTATGCCTTTTATATAGTAGGTTCTCAATCAATGCCATTACATTGATTTGCCTTTTCTATCCTTTCAGTTCCCAAAAAATCTCTCTTTTTTTCTGGTTCATTGAAATAATATCCTAATCAAAAATACTTTTTGTAATGGCTTTAATATTTCAAGACTTGGATTTATGTTTTTTCCCCTCCCAATTTTCTATCCATATTCCTATAGTCTGCATTAGACTTAGGGAAAAAAAAACCTTGCCCCTACAAATATGTTGTTTTTTTCCCTCCAACGGTCCTATCTTTACAGCCCTGAGTGCAGGTGGATGCGTTGTTAAGTAGATGGTCAAAAAGAGGCCTTGAAAAGCCACTGGATAGTTAATTAAGGGGAGATGAGCCTTGGCAATGTGATTGCAGGAGGAAGAAACACCGACTCTTTGGTACTCTATAGGTCAAGGACTTTCTGTCACCTTTCCTGCTTGATTACATACAAAACCTCTGCAATTTGGATCTGACTTCCATTCCTCTCCCTGTTTGCACATGCCTGGAAATTCTTTTTGTGGAAGTTATTTGACAACACTTAGTGTTTATTGTTTACTTGTCATTCTGGGAAACAACATGCAGACTGGTTACCTTTAATGGCAGTTTTTATTCTTTCTTTTTTTCAGTTTAACATTTCTTTTTATTTAGCTTTTGTTTAGGGTTTAACAATTCCTTTCATGTATTGGAACAGTAGACAAGTTTGAAATGTGAGTGCACTGTAAGACAAACAGACATCATTACCTTTCTTTCTCCTGGGAAGAGACCCTTTGTGTGATCTGCCAAGAAGCCCTCAATGTTGACACATGGAAAATGGAGGCAAGGAGATAGGAGTTATCCAAAAGCCCACATATCTCTTTGAAGGTACTTATGTGAGACAGTTGCCAAACAGGATGGTGAGGGAAGAAGAGAATGGTTTCTGGAGCATTTATAAACCCTTTTCGGAAGGTCCCATTGCTAAAACTATGAGGTCCCAGAATAGATGTGGGAAGGGATGAGGTCATGGCTATCAATATAATTGAATCAAACAAGTTTAGAATTGCTACAAATGTCTTTTTCCCACCTCCCCCTGCCCTTAAAGATCAGTTATCAGCATTAAGCCATAAGTGGAGAGCACTCCCTCTTCCTATGAAGAGATAGGATTATTAGATAAAGCAAACACAGTAATTTTCAGTTGAGTATGACCCATTTGGGGTTTTCTTGATGAACTAGATGATCACAAAAGACCTTGGAAAGACTAATATAAAATGATTCAAAAAGAACTGAACAAGAACCATGAGAATGTTATACCTAGTGATTGATAGCAATTATGTACAATGATCAACTCTGAATGAATTAACTATTATAGGCAACACAAGAATCCAGGACAACTACAAGAGACATGACAAAAAAAGGCTATCCACTACTATAGAAGGAATTGATGGAGTCTGAATGCAGATCAAAGTATTGCATTCTTCACTTATTTCCTCCATAAATTTTTCTCTAGTGCAAGTGATATATGTCTTTTGCAACATGATGAATATGGAAATATTTATTGTACGATAACTCTTGGACAACCTATGTCATACTACTTGCTGTCTTGGGGAGGGGGAGGGCTGGGAGGAAAAGAAGATAGGTGGCAAAATGTCAGAAAATGATCATTAAAAATTATATCAAAGGAGGGCAGCTGGGTAGCTCAGTGGATTGGGAGTTCCTGGGTTCAAAGCTGGCCTCAGACATTTCCTAGCTGTGTGATTCTGGGCAAGTCACTTGACCCCCACTGCCTAGCCCTTACCACTCTTCTGCCTTGGAACCAATACACAGTATTGATTCCAAGATGGAAAGTGAGGGTTTAAAAAAATTATATTAAATGGGGAAGCTTGGTGGCTTAGTAGATTGAGAACCAGGCCTAGAGATAGGAAGTCCTAGGTTCAAATCTGGCCTCAGACACTTCCTAGTTGTGTGACACTAGGCAGATTACTTAACCCCCATTGCCTAGCCCTTAAAACCCTTCTGCCTTGGAACCAAGAAAGTATTAATTCTAAGACAGAAGGTAAGGATTTTTTAAAAAAAATGTATCAAAGTGAAAAAATTAAAAAATTTAAATGTTCAAAAAGGTTGCACAGATTTAATTTATGTAGATTAAAGATGGGATTTGAACCCAGGTCACCTGATTTTAGAGTCAGTGCTGCCACAAACTATATCTTCAAAGATAATGTTTATATAAAGTAGATAATCTGTTACTATCATTGTTGCTATTGCAGTTGTTGTTATTCAGTTGTTTAGTTGTATCTGACCCTTTGTGATTCTGATGATCATAGCATGCCAGTACTCTTTATGGGGTTTTCTTGGCAAAGATACTGGAGTAGATTGCCATTTCTTCTTAATCTAGTGGATTAAAACAAAGGTTGAGTAACTAGCCCAAGGGTCACACAACTAACATGTATCTGAGGTCAGATTTGAACTCTGGTCTTTCTGACTCCAGGACCAGTGTTCCATCCACTGAGCCCCCTAGCTGCCTCCAGCATGCATATCATATATGCGTATTAGCCTCATACATATTATATAATCAGATGTATAGTCCCTAATGCCATATTAGAATCTTGAAAAATAGATGATTCAGACTTTGGGAATTAGTCTCCTGATAGACATATTTAGTTTGGGGAAACCGTGCTTTAAAAAAAAATGTTTATAAATTTTGCTTTAGGTTCCTATCAGAAAAAATAAGTTAAAAAACACAGCTAAAAATCTGATATTAACCAAAGTAGGAATAAATTGGAAGAAGTAAAGTGCATATTCACTTTTCCATCCTGGAATGTTTTTTTCCCATTAGTCAGCAGTCCATGGCAAGTATCTCTCTGTAACAGCAGGAGTTTAAGTTCAATCATTTTCCATAATGCTGCTTGGTAACAATAATATGAAATAAGTTATCTATATCCACTATCTTATTCTAATCTATACTGATAGAAATAGTATAAACAAGGCTGATTGTTCTGAGACTAAAGGAGCAAATTCCAATGGAAATAAATTCTTCTCTACTCACATAATTTCATCAGGAAGACTATATTGTCCCCTTTCCAACCCTGTCTTATAGGAAGTGGTTATGAGGCACAGACATAATTTGGGAGTTTGCTTTAATAACTAAAGGTGTATTAAGACTTTTGGACATTAAAAAATGGAAAACTTTGTGTGGCTACTTCATTACCATAACACTGTGGATTCAGAGAGACTCCAAAACATTTTAAACAAATCAACCAAAATATTTGCTAGATACAAATATTTGGTATATACCAAAGGATATTGGGATGAATACTAATTTAATAACTAACAAATATTAATGATACATTACAAAACTGTGTGAGAAAGAAAATCCAGAGACTTTTGGAAGGAAAGCCTGGTAGAGCTGCAAGGATTCCATCAGAAGCAGGGGTTGGACATAGAGAGGAAGTTTACAACTCTGGAAAAAAAGACAAACAAACCCTGAGAGAGTCAGTTGGCTCTGCTCTCTTGACTGAGACCTGCTAAGGAGAAGGTCCATTCTTTGACTGGATTGGGATCCCAGAAACATTTTCTCTCCCTGAAACTTGATCCCAATCCTCCCAGATCAACAAGTGGGCAAAGACCTGAAGAAGGAAGTAGTCCACAAGAAGACCTGATGCAATCTCCTTTTACCTTGAATTTAAGACATCTGCTGTACTGTGCCAAAAGCCAGGGTTCACTACTCTGAATTCCTCAGGGGCTCAGGCCATCAAACTTGAGTTGGTTGTCTAACTTTGGGGAGAAGAGTTTATCTAGATAGGGATCCCTTCCTCCTTCCTTCCCTTTTTACCCAATCCACATCCATTTCAACCTTGTCCACCATCTTTGTTTTCATAGAATAAATCTGTTATCAAAACCTTTAACTGACTCAAGCCTCAGTGAAGGACAGTCACAGCTGAGGGGGGAGAGAAGTGATTTCTCTCCCTAGAAGGAAGGAGCTTATCATTTAGGAAGAGCCTGGCAATAGAGAGAGAAAAGGCAGACACAGTGAGGGGCCATAACCAGAGAGAATTGAAGGGGGGGGAAACCAGACTCACTCTCCTCTCTCTTGGCTTAACCATAACATCATCTCCTCTTCATTTGACCTTGCCTTGAGGAAGGGAAGACTCCGTTCTCTCTCTCTCTCTCTCTCTCTCTCTCTCTCTCTCTCTCTCTCTCTCTCTCTCTCTCTCTCAATACATCCCCTTTATTACAAACACTATCTTCTTTTAAGAAGGGGTGTCTTGAATTATAGCTGCAATCTAGATGCCACACGCTTCCTCTCCCCGGCACTAAACGAAATAGACTACATCAAAGGAGCATAAAAATCACCTTTAGAGGAACAGAAAGACTTCCCAGTACTCCCCAGTACCCCACAGAGGCGAAGGTATGTGGGGTTTGAACATTTCCACACTATAATAAGAAGGAGGAAAAGCTTGCACAGAAACATGAACTGAGCCGCCCTTCCCCCCCCACCTCCCCCACCAAACCAGAGTGAGCTACTGGAGTGCTCACTGGGACAGCGAGTGAGTGGGGAATGTCTCTGTCTGGGGGGGCACTCCAGGGTCCTTGGGATCTGGGGACTTCCAGGAAAAAACGTCTCAGGGTGGTTTCATGGGAGAATCCTGTGCTGAGCACAGGGGGCCTAGGGAGTGGTCCTCAGGGTGGTTGCACTGAGCATCTGGGCGGAGCTAAACACCAGGGGCAGACCACATGCTGATTATATGGGCAGAGCTGAACACCTGGGCAGTTTGGCTGTGATCAGGGCCCCAGCGCTTAAGAAACCTCGGAAGCTGGGAAGAACTAGTCTGAGGCAACCTAAATTCACAGAAAACCCACCCATATCACCCAGACCCTAGACCAAAAAGGAAAGGGGAATAAAACCACCAAAGGGATGGCTCACATGGCCCAAAATCAAGCCTCCAGGAAGAAAGGGAAAAAGCTGACTATTGAAAACTTTTATGGTGGAAGTACCCAAGGAAAAGAAGAGAATGAGGATGAAATCCAAAAAAAATCAGAACATGCCTCCCAAAATGGAAACTATCAACAAGCTCTGGAAGATCTCAAACTGGAACTTACCCAAAAGATGGAAACCTGGAAAGAAAAATGGGAGAAAGATATCAGCAGTCTGACATATAAGACTGCTCAATTGGAAAAAGAGCTCGAAGCATCCAATAGAAGGGCAGACAAAGCTGAAAAGCAAAACCAGTCCCTAAGGACCAGAATTAAGCAACTTGAAGAAAGTGAGATCATAAAACAGCAAGAATCAATAAAGCAAACCCCAAAAATTAATGAATTAGAAGAAAACATAAAATATCTCACTGAAAAGGTCACAGGCTTGGAAAACAGAGGAAAAAGAGACAACCTCCGAATTATCGGTCTCCCAGAAAAACCAGAGATAAACCATAAACTCAATGTTATTCTACAGGAGATTATAAAAGAAAATTGCCCACACTTTCTGGAGCAAGGGGGCAAAATAGAAATAGAAAGAGTTCATAGAACACCCTCTATACTAAATCCCCAAAAGACACCCCCCAGAAATGTAATTGCCAAATTCAAGAGTTTCCAAGAAAAGGAGAAAATCCTACAAGAAGCCAAGAAGAGGAGCTTCAGATATAGGGGGGCTCCCATAAGGATCACACACGACTTAGTGGCTAACACACTAAGAGACCGCAAAGCATGGAACACGATATTTAGAAAGGCAAGAGAGCTGGGTCTCCAACCAAGAATCAACTACCCAGCAAAACTGACTATATACTTCCAGGGGAAAGTATGGGCATTCAACAAAATAGAAGATTTCCAAGCATTTGCTAAGAAAAGACCAGAACTTAGTGGAAAATTTGATATCCAAGCACAGAAAGCAAGAGAAACATGAAAAGGTAAATATGAAAGAAAGGGAAAAGGAGATAAATCTTATCTTTTTCTTTAAGTCAAACTCTCTTCTATAAGGACTATAATTACATCAAATTATGTATATTAATATGTGGGGAAAATGTTTTGTGTAACTCTCAAAAATTATATGCATCATAAGAGTAGTTAGAAGAAACATGCATAGGGAAAGATTGGGGCATTAAGAAGATTTGGGGAAATTGGGGGCAAAGAAAGGAAAAGGGAGGGGAGAACTGTCGATAACACTAAGATTTACTTCAAGAACTAGGGGGGGACTTAATAGAATAATCTTTCCCATATAAGGATACACATGGGAAGGGGAGGGGAAGAACTCTCATATGAGAAGGAGAGGAAGAGAGTGTGAAGTGGAATTACTTAAACCTTTCTCTCAGTGAAATCAAATCTGAGAGGGAAGAACATCTAGATCCAGTGGGATCCTGAATTCTATCTTATCCAACAGGGCAAGAAAGAAAGGAAAATTAAGGAGGGGGCGGGAGGAGGGAGTATGAAAAAGGAGGAAGGAGAGGGGGAAGGGGAAGGGAACATAAAAAGGGAGGGGCTAGAAAGGGAAGCATATCAAGGGAGGGGACTAGGGGGACTGACCTAAAGTAAATGACTGGTTCAAAAGGAGAAAACTAAAGAAGAAAGGTCAGAACTAGGGGAAGATATCAAAATGCCAGCGAATCCACAAATGACAATCATAACTTTGAACGTGAATGGGATGAACTCACCCATAAAACAAAGACAAATAGCAGATTGGATTAGAACCCCAAATCCTACCGTTTGTTGTCTTCAAGAAACACATATGAGGCTGGTTGACAGTCACAAGGTGAGAATTAAAGGTTGGAGTAAGACCTTTTGGGCCTCAACTGATAGAAAGAAGGCAGGAGTTGCAATCATGATATGTGAAATATTTTGCCAAAGCAAAAATAGACCTGATCAAAAGGGATAGGGAAGGTATATATATTCTGCTAAAAGGGAGTATAGACAATGAGGAAATATCATTAATCAACATGTATGCACCAAATGGTATAGCATCCAAATTTTTAATAGAGAAACTAGGAGAATTGAAGGAGGAAATAGACAGTAAAACCATATTAGTGGGAGACTTGAACCAAGTACTATCAAATTTAGATAAATCAAACCAAAAAATAAGAAAGAGGTAAAAGAGGTGAATGAGATCTTAGAAAAATTAGAGTTAATAGACATATGGAGAAAAATAAATAGGGACAAAAAGGAATACACCCTTTTTTCAGCACCACATGGCACATTCACAAAAATAGATCATACACTAGGTCACAGAAACATGGCACTCAAATGCAGAGAAGCAGAAATAATAAATGCAGCCTCTTCAGATCACAAGGCAATAAAAATATTGATCGGTAAGGGTACATGGAGAGCCAAATCAAAAATTAATTGGAAATTAAATAATATGATACTCCAAAATCGGTTAGTTAGAGAAGAAATTATAGAAACAATTAATAATTTTGTTGAGGAAAATGACAACGGCGAGACATCCTTTCAAACCTTATGGGATGCAGCCAAGGCAGTACTTAGAGGAAAATTCATATCCCTGAGTGCATATATTAACAAATTAGGGAGGACAGAGATCAAGGAATTGGAAATGCAAATCAAAAAACTTGAGAATGAACAAATTAAAAACCCCCAGACGAAAACCAAACTAGAGATCCTAAAAATTAAGGGAGAAATTAATAAAATCGAAAGTGACAGAACTATTGAGCTAATAAACAAGACTAGAAGCTGGTACTTTGAAAAAACAGACAAAATAGACAAAGTACTGGTCAATCTAATTTAAAAAAGGAAAGAAGAAAGGCAAATTAACAGCATCAAGGATGAAAAGGAGGATCTCACCTCCAATGAAGAGGAAATTAAGGCAATCATTAAAAACTACTTTGCCCAACTATATGGCAATAAATATACCAACCTAGGTGATATGGATGAATATTTACAAAAATATAAATTGCCTAGACTAACAGAAGAAGAAATAGATTTCTTAAATAATCCCATATCAGAAAAAGAAATCCCCAGGGCCTGATGGATTCACCAGTGAATTCTAACAAACATTCAAAGAACAGCTAACTCCTATACTATACAAACTATTTGCAATAATAAGCAAAGAGGGAGTTCTACCAAACTCCTTTTATGACACAAACATGGTACTAATTCCAAAGCCAGGCAGGCCAAAAACAGAGAAAGAAAACTATAGACCAATCTCCCTAATGAATATAGATGCAAAAATCTTAAATAGGATACTAGCAAAAAGACTCCAGCAAATGATCAGAATGGTCATCCACTATGATCAAGTAGAATTTATACCAGGGATGCAGGGCTGGTTCAATATTAGGAAAACTATCCATATAATTGATCACATCAACAAGCAAACCAACAAGAACCATATGATTATCTCAATAGATGCAGAAAAAGCCTTTGATAAAATGCAACACCCATTCCTATTAAAAACACTAGAAAGCATAGGAATAGAAGGGTCGTTCCTAAAAATAATAAACAGTATATATCTAAAACCATCAACGAATATCATCTACAATGGGGATAAACTAGATCCATTCCCATTAAGATCAGGATTGAAACAAGGATGCCCATTATCACCTCTATTATTTGACATTGTATTAGAAACACTAGCAGTAGCAATTAGAGAAGAAAAAGAAATTGAAGGCATTAAAATAGGCAAGGAGGAGACCAAATTATCGCTCCTTGCAGATGACATGATGGTCTACTTAAAGAATCCTAGAGATTCAACCAAAAAGCTAATCGAAAGAATCAACAACTTTAGCAAAGTTGCAGGATACAAAATAAATCCACATAAGTCATCAGCATTTCTATATAATTCCAACACAGCTCAGCAGCAAGAACTAGAAAGAGAAATTCCATTCAAAATTACCTTAGACAAAATAAAATACTTAGGAATCTATCTCCCGAGACAAACACAAGAACTATATGAACACAACTACAAAACACTTTACACACAACTAAAACTAGACTTGAATAATTGGGAGAACATTAACTGCTCATGGGTAGGACAAGCCAGTATAATAAAAATGACCATCCTACCCAAACTCATCTATCTATTTAGTGCCATACCCATGGAACTTCCAAAAAAATTTTTTTTACTGATTTAGAAAAAACCATAACTAAGTTCATTTGGAAGAATAAAAGATCAAGGATATCCAGGGAAATAATGGAAAAAGTACAAAGGAAGGGGGCCTTGCAGTCCCAGATCTCAGACTATATTATAAAGCAGTGGTCACCAAAACAATCTGGTACTGGCTAAGAGACAGAAAGGAGGACCAGTGGAATAGACTTGGTATAAGTGACCGCAGCAACACAGTATATGACAAACCCAAAGATCCCAGCTTTTGGGACAAAAATTCACTATTTCATAAAAACTGCTGGGAAAATTGGAGGACAGTGTGGGAAAGATTAGGATTAGATCAACACCTCACACCCTACACCAAGATAAATTCAAAATGGGTGAATGACTTGAACATAAAGAAGGAAACTATAAGAAAATTAGGCAAACACAGAATAGCATACATGTCAGACCTTTGGGAAAGGAAAGACTTCAAAACCAAGCAAGACTTAGAAAGAGTCACAAAATGCAAAATAAATTATCTGGAATACATCAAATTAAAAAGTTTTTGTACAAACAAAACCAATGTAACCAAAATCAGAAGGGTAGCAACAAATTGGGAAACAATCTTCATAAAAACCTCTGACAAAGGTTTAATTACTCAAATTTACAAAGAACTAAATCAATTGTACAAAAAATCAAGCCATTCTCCAATTGATAAATGGGCAAGGGACATGAATAGGCAGTTCTCAGCCAAAGAAATCAAATCTATTAATAAGCATATGAAAAAGTGTTCTACATCTCTTATAATCAGAGAGATGAAAATCAAAACAACCCTGAGGTATCACCTCACACCTAGCAGATTGGCTAACATGAAAGCAAAGGAAAGTAATGAATGCTGGAGGGGATGTGGCAAAGTAGGGACACTAATTCATTGCTGGTGGAGTTGTGAATTGATCTAGCCATTCTGGAGGGCAATTTGGAACTATGCTGAAAGGGTGATAAAAGACTGTCTGCCCTTTGATCCAGCTATAGCACTGCTGGGTTTGTACCCCAAAGAGATAATAAGGGAAAAGACTTGTACAAGAATATTCATAGCTGCACTCTTTGTGGTGGCCAAAAATTGGAAAACGAGGGGATGCCCATCAATTGGGGAATGGCTGAACAAATTGTGGTATGTGTTGGTGATGGAATACTATTGTGCTAAAAGGAATAATAAAGTAGAGGAATTCCATGGAGACTGGAACAACCTCCAGGAAGTGATGCAGAGCGAAAGGAACAGAACCAGGAAAACATTGTACACAGAGATTGATACACTGTGGTACAATCGAAGGTAATGGATTTCTCCATTAGGGTCAATGCAATGTCCCTGAACAATCTGCAAGGATCTAAAAAATACTATCCATAAGCAGAGGATAAACTGTGGGAGTAAAAACACTGATGAAAAGCAACTGCTTGACTACAGGGGTTGAGGGGATATGACTGAGGAGAGACTCTAAATGAACACTCTAATGCAAATACCAAAAACAGGGAAATGGGTTTGAGTCAAGAACACATGTGATACCCAGTGGAATCGTGTGTCGGCTATGGGAAAGGGAAAGGTGGTGGGATGGGGAGAAGGGAAGAAAAGAAAATGATCTTTGTTTCCAGTGAATAATGTTTGGAAATGACCAAATAAAATAATGTTTAAATTTAAAAAAAAAGAAGGGGTGTCTTTTAAAGTGCAGAATATGTCTGTTTTCATCCCAATCTACTATAATATAAGTTCACTTTGAGACATTCATGAAAATTCAGTGGAATACTAGGTCCATAATGATCATATCATTGTACTTTCCACACTGAGAGAATGCTCTGTGGTGACCATCATAGTTTGTGCTGAATATTTTGAGTGTCCTGGTGAACACTTGATGTGGGCTCTGGTACATAAATCACCTCATTTTATGGACATCAATGCTTTAATCATCCTATGACTTTATCATCGAGCTACCTAATTCATCACTGAGGAGTTTCAGTAACCAAGAGTCCCAAACCTCATGGGTGAAAGGCTATGGGCAAATGATAGTTCTGTTGGTCTCCTTGCCTTAATCCCCATTTTAGGTCTTTTTTTCAGGAAGCATTTTAAACTATGAGGAACTTAGCTGGAAGCTCAAAGTGATTGAAACGAATAATAATTCTACTATCCAAAGGCTGATTGAATCTTGACAACTGCAACTTAGAAAGATCCTCTTGGATTTTTGGAACTGGGTTCAAAGTTACACATAACCTTGGTAAATATCTTCCCACAATAAAAGTAAACATCTTACTGGTTTAAAAAATTCAATATTGACTTTTTGCCATCAGAGATACCATATAAAACCTTTAACTCTCTGAAGTGTCTATCTGCTGGACCCAAGACCAGGCTTCAGATATCACCTAGATACTCATCCACTTCTGGAACATTTGCTCTACTGTCCCCTTTCCTTATTGCTTGCCTCAACTTTTATTCTGGAAACAGCAATGAATGAATGAATGTTTATTAAACACCTACTATGTTAAGCCCTGTGCTTTAACCAATACTACCACTCCTTCTGGAAAGGATAATATCCATTTATGATTCCACCCAACATCTAGTGACTCCCCAGCCTTTTCCTGGCCACCACTACCCCATTTGTTTTGTCTCATTCTATTAGACTGTAAGCTTCTTGAAAGCAGGCATTCTCTTACTTTCGTTTTCAGGTACCCAGTGCATAGCAGAGTATACCCTATGATAGACTCTTGATAAATGTTTTTCATTAGTTCACTCCCTTATTACTCAGGTTGGCCTGCGGATGGGAAGGTGTAAAAAAGAAATGGGATAAACTAAGAGAGGATTGGGGAACTCAATGTCTTTCCTTTAGCATTATGAATGGGAAGGTGGCACACAGAAAAATAATAATGTAGGAGCCAAAATCTGAGCTTTTAAAAGAAATGGATGTTCTAAGCACTGAAATTAAATGGGGGAGAGGGGACAGGATAATTAAGTTTCATTGTCTCCTACCTGCCTGAATTAGATGAATTCCTAGGTTCTGAGCATACCAGTATAGATGCTGGAGGCTTGTGCCTGGAGGAAGTCCCTTTGGGAAAAAGGTAACCAAGCCAATTATTCTCGAGGTGCTTTGACATACCTTGTAACCCATTTCTTAATTTAGAAACCCTTAACATTATTAATTTACCTAAATACCAAGGGAGGCAGATGCTCAGAGATTTGCTAATTGCCAAAAGAGTTATATCTAAAACTGGAAACCCCAGGTGGTCCCACCTCAATTCTGAATAGCACATGAGGACTCTCACTTCCGTTCATTTCAATTATCAAGCTGATATAGAGGCTGAAATTTGTTGATCACCTTTTTTTTTGGACGTTTTGCTTCTTGCTTCTCAGGAAGTACATGAGACCCAGATTCAAAATGAGGGGACAAAGAGACACAAGGCATAAAGTTTTACCAGTGTGAGATTGTTTGGTTTTATAGATAATATTGTCTTTAATTGAGTATTTCAAACAATATAGAAGATCAGAGAGTTTAAAATTTGTTCTCAGGCCTCTCCTCCCTCAATTAAAAAAGACAATTTTTAAAGACAACTGGTAGGAATGGTGAGGGGATGAATATGTTGGGAATATATGCATAGCCATTCTCCAAATTTCATGACCTCTTACTATTTCAAGTTCAAAATCAGATTAAAATAAAGTTACAGAACAAAACCATTTTCAAATAGCTTAAAAATTCCGAGGAAATAGAGATCTTATTCTGATGGTATAGCTAAGTCCCAAGCATCTAGAAATGTCAAAATACTCAGAGCTCAAAATCTTTAGGGCCTTTAAAACTAATATTCTTTTAGGGACACAGCCATATTTACTGAAATGTATAACATATAAAATAAAGTTCTTTGCCTTGTCTCACACCCTGAGGTGTGATAAATTCTGTCTACTGCAGAGTAAGCCAGGCTCCCAGTGTCTCAGAGGATTTGATTCAGTACCAGAATGTCACCTGCCTGCTAGTATTCACTCTTTTGGCCTTTTGAGTGGCCATTTGATTAGTTGTGCATCAGGTAACCTTCTCTCCCATCATTAACACCTTTTAAACTAATGTTTTCAATCATTACCTGGTTAATTTAAGGGGAAATTCCCAATTTAAAAAGAGCCTGGAAGGATAATTTATAGTTGATATGTTACTCAAGGGGAAGTCAACAGTGATTACAAAGTGGGATGGGGGTGGCCAATTTTTCTCCAAACTAACACATAAAAGGATTTTTTACTCTTGGGAACTGAACTCTGTATTACAAGGACATAGGATTAGTCATAGTGGATTGGCCAAATTAGCCCCAGCATTCTTCCTCCTGCAGGGTTCAGTGCTGTGTGCTTCACAGGGAAAGAGGAAAACCTCAGGATATCCTCTGCTGGTATTTGAGCAGTGATCTGGCTGAAAAGACAGAGTCATCTGGAATTTTTTTTTTTTACAGATGGAAAGTTTATGCCCCAAACCATAAAGTATTCATGTATTGCTTTACCTACTGTTTAATTTGCATAGTTACAGATATTTGAGCAAGGAAGACATCCAGCCCTCTAGAACACCCACTTAAAGGAATTAACTCCTTATCTTTGTTCCTCCAATACCCCATTTCTCTTAGGAGACATTTTAAGGGGACATCCTTCTCTTTCCATTACCTGGCCTCAAATTACTGAATGTCATAAAGCAAATCCCTTAGAAAGTGATGCCTTCTTCCTTCTCCATACCACCCTCCAGTGAAGCTTATCTAGCCCTGGTAGGGAGAAAGCTACTTTGTTCTAAGGTGCCCCTTAGATTTTGGACTCACACCCAACTTACTCTCAGTTCTGATCACTCTGCTGTATTCATTGTGATTCCAGAGTCTTTTGATAGTGTTGGTTGCTATCCACCATTAAAATCAAAGTCAACAGACATTTATTTGGCATCTACTGCCTACAAAGCCCTGTGTTAAATGCTGGAGAATACATAAAGATTATTATCAAGAAATTTATTGCCCTTTCAAATACTAATACAGATAGCTAGAATTCACAGTGTTATTAGATAAGTACATTAATGTTCTATAGGGCTTGAGGAGAAATATTATTACTCATGTTAAGGATCAGGTAAGATTTCTTCAAGGATGTTGCCTTTGAGTCACTACTTAAAAGATATGGATGGATTAAGCTGGTGGAGAAAGAAGCATTTTAAGCAAATGCTTGAGAGAAGACACAGAGAGATAAGAATAGTCTTCCTGGCCAGGGACAGAGAGGTGTCCAGTTTGTCTGGAACAGAGATTTGTGTAGGAGAGTGAAAGGAATAGGACTGGGAAGTGTGGGGGACAACAGCAGTTACAGGGCCTTGAATTCCAAGGAAAGATATTTGAATTTTTCTTAGTCTGAAGACCATGTTGTTCACAAGAACAAACCTCCAAATGTGAAATCATTTTAGAAAGAAATGTATTAGGTCACTTGGTAGAGGAGAGGGAGCTAGAGAAGAGAAGAGATTTAACTTTTTCTCCCTAGGCTTGGAAGTTTTCATCATATAGAATTTAAACAAGGATACCCACACATGGACTATATACATACAAAGTTGAGCAAATTTTGCTGAGGGGGAAACTGGAAGGCAAAGAAGATTGAGGTGGATATGAGTAAGGTAAACATCCAATAAAATTTGGATGAAGCCAAAATACAAGGGAACCAAAAACACAAGCTTAATGCTTTGGGTAGATATAGGACCTGGAGGACCCAAAATTCCTTGTAGCCTTCTCCAGATTTCCTGGACAGTTACTGAGGACAGGGCAGTATTTTCAAATCAAATGATCTTTAGTCACAGGTAGTCAGATTTATTTATTGATTTATTCGCTTATTTTTAAAACCCTTACCTTCCATCTTAGAATCAACTACTTTGTATTGGTTGCAAGGCAGAAGAGTGGTTCTGCCAAAGGGGGTTAAGTGACAGCTAGGAAGTGCCTGAGGTCAAATTTGAACCTCTAGGCCTGGCTCTTAATCCACTGAGCCACCCAGCTACACCACTAAAGTTAGATTTAAATAGTATAATAATTAATGAGTTTTCTGAACAATATAGTAAACAATTTCTCCATAACCACATGGAAAAATACTACAAACCTGGCATGTTTTTTTTTTGGCTCAAGAATCACTGAATTTTCTAGAATTTCCCTACTTGAGTAGTACCTAGGTTCAAAACCTTAGCTACTGGACTGAACTCACTTTTGAGGGAATTTGTGAGAGCAATCACTTCCTAATATTTGCCTTAATATAGCACTTTTGTGTTGAAATCAGGCGGAAAAAGGAAAGGAACGTGCCATGAGAAGAAAAAAGCCTAGAGAGTCAGAGACTAAAATAACATTACACAGAAGAGAAAGGGAAAGAAGATCATTGATTGAAGACTTGAAATTTAGGAAAATATAATAAAGATTTTCCAAAAGAGATGTTAACTAGATCCACTTAAGAGGAAGCATCTCTGGTACTTTGAAGAAAGTACCCTAGGAACCTAAGGTCCAGACTAGTGAGTGTACTTCCTGTGCTACATTTCCAGGAAAATCAGCTTTATTTTATTTCACTCTTCTTTGTTTATCAACTCTACAGTGTCATCAATTGCTTTCTGCTGATAGAAGAAATCATGCCTTGAAGGGTTTAATTGTTTTAACTCTGGAACTTCTGCCTTAGGGTCCTGCTTTACCTACTGATGATTTTGTCTCCCAGACCATGATTTCAGGTAAGAGCTAGCTTCTCTGCATTCTCTTTCTCCTCCTTGGCCCCCTAATCCCTTCAGTTCTGGAAACATGTCTTGAACAAATGAACTCTGCCACTGTTCCTGAATGGGATGTGTCAATTTACTTCCCTATTGATTGAGCAAAAAAAAAAATTAAGTGTTTACTGTGTGTTAGGAACTGTGTGCTAAGTGCTAGAGATGTGAAAAGAAAACTGAGATAGCCTCTGCATTCAAGAAGCTCAGGTTTAAATTAAAGAAGATAATACATAAAAATGGGTTCATGTTTAGATCACAGGAGATTGAAAGGCAAGGCAATACTTGGGAAGAACAATAGGACAAGTGGTGATGGCCAGGCTATTTGTAGGACAGCTTATTAGTAAGTTGAGGAAAGGTATTGAAAGATCCTTGACTCCCCACTATGGTCTCTGGTGATGTCTTAGTCTGTCTCAGTCTTTGGGAAACTTTGAACCAGGTACCAAGGTTCTTTGGATAGTGTTTCTCCATGATTTTCTTTAGTGGCACACTCTTCTGACTGGTAAGAAGAGCATTATTTTTGGGGAAGAGTATTATTTTTTATTCTTAAAATCTGGGAGGCAGGCCTGCATAGGAGATACACAAAAGACAAAATTAGATGATTAATGGAAAAATAATAGAAAAACGTCCATGGCAAAAGACCCAGATTAAGTGTCAGTGCTCCTTGAGTTTCTCCCTTTAACTCATATAAATTCAACAGGCACAGGTTTGTTCAGATGGAGTATGAGTAACAAGAATTTCTGGAGCCTCTTTCAAGAATTTCTAACTTCTGTAAGAGATTTCTATAGAGGGTTTAAACAAATGGTACCTTGAAGAAGACACCTAAGGAGAGGCATTATGGTATAATGTTGAAGTTTCAAACACAAAGCTCGAATGCCTAGAACTGGTTTAAAACTATCAAGTGGGGCAGCTAGGTGGCTCAGTAGATTGAGAGCCAAGCATAGAAATGGGAGGTCCTGGGTTCAAATATGGCCTCAGATACTTCCTAGTACTTGACCCCCATTGCCTAGCCCTTATCACTCTTCTGCCTTGGAATCAACATGCAGTATTAATTTTAAGATGGAAGGTAAGTGTTTTTAAAAACCCAACTAAGTCAATATGCAGTTTGAGGGTTCCTTATGTGTTACTTGCTAGATTTGGAAAGATGAGTATTTCAATCTCACCACAGATTAGTCATATGACTTTAGGCAAACCATTTATCTTCTCTTGGCCTCACTTTCCTTGCCTATAAAGAAAGGAGGTTGGATGTGATGACCTCTAAAGTCTCTTTCAAGTTTTAATCTATAAGGATTTTTAATCAGCCTGGAATCCTCTGGCCAATACAGGCTTCTATTTTCCTCCTGCTCTGCGAGGGAGGGAGTCCATTATCAGGGTAAAGGGGTACTGTTTGTGGACATGATTCCGATTTCCCAGGATTATCCAGGACTGACCTTCCTCCTAGAGCTGATAGCCTCCTATGTGGTGTGATTTGAATAATGCTGAACAAGCTTCGACTTGCCCCCAAAATATCTCACACACTACTTACCATCATGACTGAAATTAAAGATTCATTCCTTTGGGCCTTGAAGACTCATTCATTTTCCAAAGGCCCCTATTAAAATGTCAATACCCCTAGGAACAGTAACTTCTTAAGTTATTATCAACTAACACCTTAGTGTGCATGGAGTGTCTCAATCTGTCCTTCAGCCCTCTGGAAATGGGACATGGAATAAATGTCTGGGTGAAAGAGGACATCAGCTTTGTGCAAGAGGCACAGAAATGGGAGGTGGGATGTTGCCAAAGACAGTTTATTTCCTACTTGAAAAACAGTGTGGTATAGTGGGAAAAGTACAGGAGTTAGAATCAGGAGACCTAGGTTTTCACCCTAGCTTTGCCACTTGCCAGATTTATAAAGCTGAGCAAGTAGCTTTGACCTTAGTTTTCTTGTCTATAAAATGGGAATAACAACACTTAATGTACCTACTTGTAAGGTTTTTGGGAGGAAAGCATTTTTTAATGTTCTGTTTTTGTTCTGATTACACAACTATGCCTTAGCTCTATCTAGGCATATTCCACACTTTTTTGAGTGATTTATATAGTTATTCTTCATTTTTTGCAAAAGTCAGGTTACAAAAATAGTGTATGTGAAGAGGTGTTTTGGTTTATTTTTTGGTAAATCAAATAACTTTTTAGAAACACTAGAAGAGTTAATGATTTAAAAGATATTTGTTGTATGCAAAACAATTTGGAATTAAGCTAAGAAAGTACCTGAAATGCAGATGCTTTTTGACCCAGAGATCCCACTGTGCAACATATATCTCACATGTATCTTTGACCCAATGAGGTCAAAGACAGAAAGAAATATCCCATATTCACCAAAATATTCCAGCAGCATTTTTAGATGCAAATAATTGGAAATAAATGAAATATGTGCTCATAGATTGGAGAATAGCTGAACAAATTGCAGTACAAAAATGTAATTGAATATTGCTATACCAAAAGTAGCTCTGGATATAAAGAATACAGAGAAAGAGGAGAAGACTTACACGAACAATTGCAAAATTAAATAAGCAGTCCTAGGTTTTAAATATACACAATAATGTAATGGGAAAACAACAAAAATGAAATCTAAATACTGTGTACTTTTGTTAACCAAAGGTGTCCTTGAAAGAAGAGATAAAACTTTATTTCCATCCCTTCTCTGTGCAGATGAGGAACGATAAATGAAGAACATTGTGTTATTGCTGAACTTGGTTGCTGTGTTGATTATTTTTGCTGAGCTTTTCATCTCTTTTTTTATTCTTTATTATAAAGGTTGTATCTGTGGGTGAGAAAGATTGAGAGATTCATTAGAAAATGAGGATGACAAAAATAAAAGCTATTAATACAATGTTTAAAAAGATGTCCTCTGAACTATTTTATGAAGTGCAAAATGCCCTCCTTAATTTAAATATTTTTCAAATTGAGTATGTTACAAGTTAGGTTTTATTAATAGGATACCCTTTGACAGGAGTAATAAGAGAATTGATGCTACTAAAACAGTAAGATGTTGGTGAAAGTTTCTTGTATTCTGAGTCAGATACAAGTGTCATCACATGTCAGGTGAGTTAAATCACCATTGCTTCCACACTGTCCCTCAAGACCTTGACAGAGATGGCCCAGAAGAGAGAGCCAGAGAGCCCCGAGAAAAGCATTCTCTTACCCTCTCATCCACATGCCCTACTTCCAGCCTTGCCCAGACCCTTTCACTATTATAGAGGGGATAAGCAATTTTGGGAAGAGATTCAGGAAATGCTTCTGAAAGTGATGTCTCCTCAGCTGCCACTATTATCAAAGACCCGAAAAATAAATTCTGTCCTCCAAAGTATGGAAATTCTCAAATGGTTCAATATCAGAAAGGGCTTTCATGCCTTTTAACCCCAAATACTGGTAACAGATCTGCACCCCAAAGAGATCAAAGAAAAAGGAAAAAGACCTAAATGTATAAAAATGTTTTAGCAGCAGTTTTTGTGGTGGAAAAAAATGGAAAGTGAGGGGATGCCCATCAGGAGGAGAATGGCTAAATGAGGTCTAATATCTGATTGTGATGGAATACTGATATACTTAAAGAAATGACAAAGGGAATGGTTTCAGATAAATCTGAGAAGATCTGGATGAACTGATACAAAATGAGCACAGACAAAGCAAAATCTGAGGCAAAATCAGCAAAATGAGCCCAGTGAGCAGAACCAGATGAATGTTGTACAAAGAACAGCAATATTTGTAATGATGATCAACTGTGAAAGACTTAGTTACTCTGATCAAGAAAATAAATCATGACAATTTTATAGGATTCATGAGGGAAAATACTATCTCCAGAGATAGAACTCATAAAATTAATGCAGACTGAAGCATATTTCTTCATTTACTCCATTTTGCTTTATTGTTATTTTTTTAAATACTGTGTATTGGCTCCAAGGCAGAAGAGTGGTAAGGGCTAGGCAATGGGGGTCAAGTGACTTGCCCAGGGTCACACAGCTGGGAAGTGTCTGAGGCAAGATTTGAACCCAGGACCTCCCATCTCTAGGCCTGGCTCTCAGTTCACTGAGCTATTTTTTTGCAACATGGCTAATATGGAAATAAGCTTAATATGACTTTACATGTTTAATTAATATCATCATTCTTGCCTTCTCAATGGGTGGGGTTGGGGCAGGAGGGAGGGAGAATGTGGAACTCAAAATTTTAAAAATGAATGATTAATAAAAAAGTTTCCTTGAGAACAGGGTCTATCTGGCTTTTCTTTCTCGTATCCCCAGTTCTTGTCAAAGTGCACTTGTTCCTCATAAGTACTTAATACATTTTTAAAAATTCATTCCTTTAATCAGGTATAAACAAGTTAAGTGGAGAGTCAATCACTTGCCATACCTGGTAAATATGATACTTATAGTTGGTAAATCTGAATAATTCCATTTAACAGGAGTGGAGGAGGAGGGGAGAGGCTTTTTTTTCTCTGCTGTATTTATTTATTTTTTATCCATGTCCCTGATAATTTCAGAAATCTCTGCTTTTCTAAATGTATTTTATTATGAAATTGGCATGTTAGGAAGTCATGTTTCTGCATGCCTTCTCCTGATTTAGACATCTACTGAGATTAAACCAACAAGGCAGAACTGCAGGCATTTGTACCAAGCTAAACACATAGGCACTTTTGACAAAACAAAGCAAAAACAAAACAAAACAAAAACCAAAGCTAATAATAACAAACAACAACAAATATATTTATCAGAAATAACCAAAGTTGGGGGGCAGCTGGGTGGCTCAGTGGATTGAGAGCCAGGCCTAGAGAATGGGAGGTACTAGGTTCAAATCTGGTCTCAGACACTTCCCAGCTGTGTGATCCTGGGCAAGTCACTTAACCCTTATTGCCTAGCCCTTACCACAATTCTGTCTTGGAACCAATAAACAGTATTGTTCCAAGTTCCAAGTTCCAAGACAGAAGGTATAGTTTAAAAAACTCGATTCCAAGAAGGAAGGTAAGGGTTTTTTTTTTTTAAACAAACAAACAAACAAAAAAGAAATAACCAAAGTTGAAAAAAAGAAGATAAGCCATTTTCCGCTGGGGCCAGAGGTAGAACTGAAAACCTACTTCAGCCCAGTTTTATGGTAAAGTGCTCTTCATAACTTGTTAGCTACTAACTGTGGAGCTTCTGATCTCGTGCACTTGAGCTCATTAAATCCAAGTACTGCCTGTTAAATTAAGAAATACGATTCAAGAGATGTCCTGAGGGGAGTGGTACAAGTTTAAATTCTGCACTGCAAAGCAAAGATTTCAGAAAAGGACCTTCTGACTTTTGTTATTTTCAAAATTTAAAAAAAAGATACACAGTGTAGAGGGTTTTCATTCATCCTGCTTTTTATTTAGTCCTTTCCTTATTGTCTAAAGCTTTTGGAGAAGACTTGCACCCCTGGTGTGAGGGTTTGCCCAGCCTTTTTCAGGGCTGCTTATCTGCTTTTGGTGTCTACCTGACCCCCAACTTTCACCTGTGACTCCAGAAACTTTAGTATGGTCAGCAGTCATTCCCCAATAAACCATCTTGGCAGATGGGCTAAACCAGGCTGAGGATAACTGAGAAGCCTCAAACCCAGTGGCGAGTTAGAGAGATGCTTACTCCAAGCAGATGAAGATTTCCCCCAGTGGAATGGATAGTTGAAAACAATTTGTCCCAACACCCATGAAGGTCACTGAAGCTGGCTCTGTTGAGTACTTAGAACTTGGTCAGACATCAAAGATCCCAAGGTCATCCACTGCATCCCAAGCTATCAATAGCTGTCCTGAATTGTGTCTTACCACTGGACTTTGATGACTGGAAGAAAGAGGAAAGCTGAAGACTTTGAGCAACTCTACCTCACTTAAATGCCATTCATGCACAAGGCGAGACATCCTTTGATTATTGGTCTCTTTCAAAAACAAAGGACAAACAACAATAGTAACAACAGTAGTAACAAATGTCTGGAAACACAGCTACTTGAAAAATATAATATTTACTACTATTGTTCTTTTAAAAATGGTGCATATACTATGTGTCCAAAGTACAATTATAGGAGATGGAGATACAAAGAATCTTAAGCTACAATTGCTATCTACAATGTAGTTGAGGAGAAAATAACAACTCATTTGAATTATGACATATTTGTATTATTTCTCAAGACTGGGAAAGTGCTTTTATCTCAACAACTCTTTGAGATAGGCAAGGTAAATATTATTATTTCTACTATACACATTAGGAGGCTAAAATGAAGAAAATTCTAAGTGATATGTTCATAATTACCAAGGCATCCCTATTAGAAACATGATTTGAATTCTGATCTCTTTTTGTACTCTAACAGTGTCATTACTTATTTTTTTTTTGGAAATGGATAGTTCTGTGATTTCAAAAGGCTTAGATGACAGGGTAGTTCAGAGTAATGGGATAGAAATTGTGTTACAAATCAAGTCAAAGGACCTGGTTTCGAATACTGGCTCTGATATTTACTTGTGTGACATTGGCCAAGTTACTGAACCTCTTGGTCTCAATTCCTCCTCTCTAAAATGAGGAAGGTGGACAAGATCGATTCTGATGCCTCGTCTACCTCTCAATCTATAGTTCTCTTATCTTTATCAGATCATTCTTACAGATTGAAAGCTATTCAACAAACATTTATCAAATGCCTCTAAGTTGTACCAACTATCTATTGTGCTAGGCATGGGGGAAATAAGTAAAAGAAAGGAAGATATCTCTGCTCAAAAGATGCTTACATTCTATTGGAAGAGAAAATAAGTATGCATGTAAGTACACCATTCCTCTGATATATCTTCATATTCTCCCTTCAGTATTGTGGCAATGTCTCTGAATCAATTCTTAACTAGGAGCCAATGACAAGCTGCAGGTAGATTAATGACTTTGAAAAGAGCCTAAGCATATGCACATGTGTGTATAAAATATATAACATTTCCATATGAATTCTTTAAGCCCAGACCTACTTGCCCCTAGATTCCATATGTTGTTTTTTGTTGTTGTTCAGTTGTTTCAATCATATCTAACTCTTCATAATCACTCTAGGAGTGTTCTTGGCAAAGATACTGGAGTAGTTTACCATTTCCCTCTCTAGCTCATATGACAGCTGAGGAAACTAAGGCAAACAGGGTTAAGTTTCTTCCCCAGGGTCTTAGGTGAAGTTAAACTTAGGAAGATGAATCATCCTGATTCTAGAACTGATGCTCTAGACCAGTGATGGCAAAGCTGTGGCACAGATGCCAAAGATGATATGCATAGCACTCTCTGTGGAATGTGGCCACCCCATATCCCACCCCCTGCCCAGTTCATTACTAGAAAGGTTGAGGTACTGTGTGGAACTGCTTCCTTACCCCTCTCCACCACACCTCATGACATTTTTTAATATCCCCTACCCTCCTGCGCAGTAGCCCAATCCCCTACCCTCCTGCGCAGTAGCCCAGTGGGAATGCAAAGGGGATAAGGTGGGTGGCTCACAGAAGGCAGAGCTGGAGTGGAGGAGAGTGCTCAGATCACTCCCTTTCTCCTCTCTGCACTTACTGAGAATATTCCTCACTTCACCAATGGGACCTCTTTCTCTCTCCCTATGTGGGGTAAGGAGGGGATGGGGTAGGCACTCCTGGAACTTATGGGGGTTAGGGGGTAGGGCATGGCACATAGTCTCTAAAAGGTTTACCATTCACTGCTCTAGACACTGTGCTAACAAGTTGTCCAGACTATGTGTCCTGGTGAGAAAATGAATTCTAGATTTTGGGGGACATGATTTACATAAAATGTTCTTAATATACCATGCTAGTAAATATTTCTATTTAAAAAAAAAACCCTGCTTAAGACTGGCTGACTAAATTGATTACCCAACTGATAGTCTTGAGGAGATCACCAACAGTAGTTCATTAGTTATATCCTGAAAAGATGCCTGAAGCCCCTCAGGGACACCTTCGTAGTGCCTGAGGGAACATAGTAGCCTCCCTTCAGGGATCTAATCTAGCTATGAAAGTAGGAGTAGGACATTTCGTTCTATGAATTTCCCAGTTTTATGGCAGAAAAGAGACTTAGTAAACTTTATTTTGGATTTTTATTCAAAAAAGGGAGAGTGACTTTATCCTGGGCTTTGCCTCCAAGTAGCACAGAGCAAAGAGATGGCTAAAACTCTCATAGAAAAGTGTAGGACTCACAAGCAAACCTGCAGGCCAGAAAATCTAAGGCAGATTGAAATATAGTGAAGGCTAACTGTGTGATCTTGAGCAAGTCATTTAACTTCTGTATGCCTAGGATGCAGCTAGGTGGATCAGTGGATAGAGTGATCAATATCCCTCCCCCCCCCCCCAAACCCAAAGTCCTTTCCCTACTCTCTTAGAGTTGTTACTAGGACAGAAATTAAGGGAGTTTTTTCCTCAAATGTTTTGCAAATGTGTATTTTGCAGATATGTTTCTAGCCTGTTTAATATTAATTTCTGAATATTATTTAAAGTTCTTTTGGTCACTGCAGGAAAAGATATTCTAAAGTACCAGGTAAATAAAGTTGATGGCAATGGGGACAGCTATTAAGGATTGATCCAGTGATGCAGTGGACAGAGTCCTAGACCTGAGTTCAGATGTGAGCACAGACACTTCCAAGATGTGTGATCCTGGGCTAATAACTTAATCTCTGACTGCCTAACACAAGGATCCACTGGTTCAAAGGAAAAGGAAATGACAAACTACTCCAGTATCCTTGCCAAAAAATTCCCAATGAATAGCTGTGGTACATGGCATCACAAAGATTTGGACACAATTGAATGATTGGACAACAACAAGGAAGACAGTAGAGATCAAATCTGATTTCTAAACAACTGTGTGTATGCTGGACCAAGCTGCTGTAAAACCAAGCAGAAACCATTTTATTGCTTCTCCCTCATTCTTTTGCCTCACTACTCTCAGAGGCAAGCTCTGGAAAGTTCTAAAAATTGTTCCAATCTTTTCTCTTCTTCAATGATCCTACAAGTTAATTTGTTGTTGTCCTTCATAATCAAATAGGTCCAAAATGATATTGGGAGTCAGTGTACAATGTCTAACTGTAGCTGATCAGCTCAATGAGAACTCAGAAGTGTAATAATTAAAATTAAATTATGAGGCTGTTAGTAGCTTTAGTAGCTTTATTACATCAAAGTAGAGATACTAATGAGAGGGAAATATAGGAAAGAAGTAGAGAATTGCCTAGCCTACCTCATTGTGTGATGTTCTGATGAAATGAAGCTCACCACCAACAGGGGTCCAATATCCATCTAGAAGTCAGCAAGAATCTCTTCAGCAAGAGTCACCAGATGTCAGACTCAGAATCCCAATCCTAATGTGAATCTGAATCCGAATCTCAATCAGAATGTCCCCCAGACCCCTGGTCTCATCTTTATAAGCTGTTTTCTTCACCCACTAGCTCTTCCATGTCACATATTTAGGAACCAATCATAGTTCCTTAATTTGTCTGGCACCACCCGGGGGTGGGTGGGCAATGCTTGTGCAATCAATTTCCTGTCTCCTTGGTTTCACCTTCCTTTCACTGTGGGTTTGTGTATCCCTGAACATCTCAATGGTAAAGGTCCTCCAGGTCCCTGATTGATGAAATTAAAACAAAGGGAGGAGAATTCCAAGTCTCTTATTGATTAAATTAAAACAAAAGGAGGTGAATTCCCTCCTCACAGAAGGCTATTCCACAAGTTGGGCACAAATAACCTGTATGAGCATTTAAGATGTCTCCCAATTATTATTTGACATTTTTTTTCAAGAAACTATAATTCTGTTTTGCTCATAGAGCATGCTAGATGGTCCTGTGCCAATGTCTTCTCTGTTCCACAATCCATACCAAATCTTCTAAAAGACTTTGAATTCTTCTTCTGACTTCTGTGAGTGCTTGCTTTGTGTGAGTTCTCTATAAAATATGCTTTAGGGAAACATATTTGGCATTTGAATAACTTGGCCAGCCCATTGGAGTTGCACTCTCTGCAGTAGAGTTAGAATGTTTGGCAGTTCAATTCAAGAAAGTAAATCAGTGTCTAATACCTTATTTTCAGAATCTTCCTAAGACAAAACAAATATTATCTCATTTTATCCTCACAACAAATCTGAGACCTCAGTGCTATTATTGTCCCTATTTTACTAATGAGAAAACTGAGGATGAAGGTTACATGACTTTCTGAGGATCATATAGATAGGTAAAAAGTGCCTGAGGTTGATTTTGAACTCAAAGCTTCTAGACTCCAGGTTCAGTACTATATCTACTGTGCCACTGACTCATCAAGTTTAAATGACTTGTGTAGGGTCATTCAGGTAGTAAATAACAGGATTTGAACCTATTTTATCTGAACCTTCTCAACAATCATTCCATTACAATTGAAGTACTTATTAGGGCTCCTTGTCTCACTGGTCACCTATAGTTATTATCTATCAAGAAATTAACTTTCTTTGAAAAGTTCTACTTAAATTATCACTTTAATTTCATGCCATCTCTTATTTTTAGTATATTTTCCAAGATTACTTTGATGCAGTGGCACAAGCCAGGATCATACAGAGCTACATTCTTCTATTTTTTGTTGTTGTTGTTGTTGTTTTGGTTAGAGTATGATATTGGTAGACTATTTAGATTCAACAGGCATACAACAAAGAGGTCAGCACAAGGGCTCTGTAGACCCTCAATTTAATAGATATCTCTTCTTTCTTCCACTTTCTTCCATAGCCTCTCAAACACTGAGCCTTTTGATTCTATGTGTACATCTTCAGAAAGTATATTGCCATGGTAAGTGAACTTATCTGCGGCATTCAAAATTTTCACTTTGCTGTTACCCATGGTTCCACATATGAAACTGTGTGGTGCTCACTCATTGATAACCTCTGTTTTCTTGGTGTTAATTTTCAGGCCAGTATTGTTGGCATGTTCTTGGGGGAAATAATTGCTAATAATTTTTTAAATTTCTTCATTTATTGTGAATTGCCCTTTTCCATCTTGAATACTGACCATTTCAGTTTATTATTTCACTTTGTTTATTTCCCCCCTCAAAAATATTAGCTCTTCAGTTTATTTATCAATTCAATGGTTTTTCTTTCAATTTTGCCACTCTTCTTTGATTTACTGAATTTTTATTGGTTGCTTATCTAACTTTTTTAAAATTGTATCCTCAATTCTTTCATCTAGATTTTCTCCCTTTTGTTGATGAAAGTAGTCAGAGATATAATAGTTGCACATAAAACTTTTGGCATATTTGTCTCACAATTTACTTACACAAAATTAATTATTGATTCTAAAATTTGTTCTTTGACTTAAATTCTTTAGTATTAATTACTCTCTAATTTTAATTCTTTCTTTAAGAGCTCCTTATTGAATATCATTTTTATTACCTTGTGGTTAGGAAAAGCTATGCTTAGTACTTCAGCTTTTCTCTTTCATTTGTAAAGTCCTCTCTCACAGTGTTTAGTTTATGAGTGATTCATGATGTCTTTAAGTATCTTTTTTATTGGCCCTTTTTTACTGAAAGTTTAGTTAAAGCCAGATATTCATAATCTGCTAATCCAGATACTAATAATCTGTAACATTTAATAATATGCCAAAAGTGAATAAATGAGTGGAGGTCCCATTGTTAACCCCTCTGCATTAGGAGGCTTTCACTATTTCCTCAGGATATCTCATACTATATGTGGGAGGTGGTTAGCTGACATAGACTGAATAAGGGTCCGAGAGTTAGTTTACCCATGAAAATATTAGTACAAATTCATTTACTTTATGTTTCTACATGAAAGCAGGTATAATTAAAAGTTCTAATATTTTCTTCTTGCACCTTAATGAATCAACATATGTTCCATGGGAAATACACATCAAACTTTGGAGATTGGTGGAGTGCATAAATCAATATTGGCCTCATTATTTGTTGACTATTAAAAATATAATTGGTTTGGTAGACCAAAATAGTATTTTAAAGTTTTTCTTTTTTTCTGCATGTCAAAAAAACCCAACTACATAAGCTATTGTATGTCAAGTGTTCAGGTAATATACACAATAAATGTCATAGGAATCAAATGGAGAGAGAGAAAATAATGTCAGAGAAGGTTTCACAGAGGAAGTAGAACATATGTTGGACTTTGAATAACATGCATAATAATATATCACTTTTGGTTTCCAAAGTGCCTTTCATATATCATCTCATTTTGCCATCACTAAACCTAGAGAGATAGGTGTTATTATTCTCCCCACTTTATAGATGAGGAAACTGAGGCATGCAGAGATGACTTGCTAACGGAAACATAACTAACACATATCTGAGATTGGATTTGAACTCACATCTTCCTGAATGTAAGTATACTGTACTATGTTGATGACTAAGGAAGCAGAGATCTGAGATGTGTCAGAGATGCGAATGAAGGGATTTCCAGGAAGGAAGACGATTACACATAAAACTGAAGATATAGGAATGTTTTGGAAAATCTCAAATTGGTTGGAATTTCACTGGGAAATTCCAACCAATTTGATAAGTAGAGAAAAAAAATAGTGAGGTAGATAGGGTCCAGACTGTGGATAGCCTTGAATGAGGCTACTTTTATAAATCTTCGACTTTATTCTATAAGCACTAGGAGGCTATTGAAGGATTTTTTTTTGTTTTTTTTGTTTTTTTGTAAGCAAGGCAATTCTGTTTTCTATATTTTATGCTGTTTCTGATATGCATTGATATTAGGAACTCTGGAAAATTACTTTGGGCCTCAAATTCTTCATCTTTAAAAAAAGTGACAGATTATATGACATGCAAAGTCTCTTTTAGCCCTAACTTTGTGTTCCTATAATCCTGACATTAATCAATCAGTGATGCCTAGGATAAATGAAGAAATGGTGTGACATAAGGCAGGGAGAGGAATTAGGAGACTATCACAGTAGTTCAGGAGAGTAGTAATGAAGGCTTGATAAAATAGAACCCCAAAGGAAGAGATTAACAATAGTCCAAATATGAGGATCTCCATAAGTGCTTGAGACCAAGATTTATTCTCTAAGGAAATTGTCCCTGGAGTTTGAACACTTACATACAGTGTTATTTAGAGATTTCGTGGTTGAAGCTTTTAATTGTTATAATCTTGAGCCAGATTTGTTGCTATCACAGTTGAAGATGAGAGTATTTAATTTTTTAAAAAAAGATTTTATTTTTGGTAATGAAGTGGGAGCAGATTATTACAGGTTGTTCTTTGCTACAGAACAGGAGGAACAGGGAGAGAAATCACTGCCGTCTGATGAGGCAAAAATAACTTTTATTAGTGTGTGCAATAGCATCTGAGTGAAAACTAGATTCCTCCATTTCAATCCTAGTCATTAGACAGAAGCTTGAGATTGAGAAGTGATGGCAAGGGGGAAAATGTGGCCTCACTCTAGAATTCAGCAACACCAATAATGATGACAATTAGAGTCAGTTCCTAGGAAGACTGATAAATTATGTTCAGGTTGCTATGTTCACAGCCAGAATCATCTACAAGTTCTTGAACACCACAGTTATTATGTAGCATAGGGGGTCTGGTAGGAAAATGAGGACCCTGCATGTCATAAAGGTATACACCCTAATATAGCTCTAACAAAAGAATAGAAGAATAGAGCTCTGCATGGTCCTTGCTTGTGCCATTGTATCAAATGATTAACTTTGGGAAATATCCTAAAATTCAGAGATGGCATAAATTAAATGAGAATCTGAGAAGAAAATTTAAAAGAAAATTAATTTCATAATAGATAACAAATATAATTGACCAGTGAGACAAGAAGTCCTAATAAGTACATCAAGCGTAACAGAATGACTGTTGAAAGAGTTCAGAGGAAGTAGGTTAAAATACTGACTGTTATTTACTCCCTCTGTGACCCTGGACAAGTCCTGGATGAGTTTGTGTGGTACAGAAGATGGAGTACTGGATATGGAGTAGAGGACCTGAGTTAAATCCAGCTTCACACATTTGTTACCCATCTATGTGACCCTTAGTAAGTCATTTAACATTCACCCTCAGTTTTCTCATCAATAAAATGGTAGCACTACCTCTCAGGGTTGTTATGTGGATAAAATGAGATATTTCAAAGCATTTTGGAAACCATAAAGTGTTATATAAACATTAGCTATGTTATTATTATTATCATTGTTATTCTTAACATCTCCTCATTTGTAAAATGGACGCAATACCATTCATAGAAACTATTTCATAGGACTGTAGAGAATTTTGTGAAGAATAATTTATGCAAAAACTCTTGCCCATCTGTAGGTTCTTACAACCATACATCTAAAAAACTTTATTAGATGAGGATAGGACTAGGAAGTTCTACCAGGGTATAGCAATTTGTGCTTTCACAGTTTATCAGCAACAACAAGAAATGCCCTGATCCACAACCAGAGGTTCACTTTAAAAGAATGCAAAAGAATGCATTTCCTCTCTGTTCACCTATAAAGTCTTCTAAGGCTTTACAGGCTTTTGGATCAGAAATTAAAGAAGTTTCAAGTTAAAAATTCTCTAAAACATTTTTTTTCTCTCCAAATGACAATACTAGATAATTATCAGACCTCATGATCGTTTAACTGTTTTCTCCTCTTTCTATTATTCTAATGAATTTTGCAGGACATCCAACTCATGCCTTTCTGATGCTAAAGGGAAAACTTTAAGCATCCACTGATAATTCCAAATTTCTTCTGAGCCCCAAAGCTCTTTATCACCTCCTATCCCCTTCACCTCTCACCAAAAGAACCATATTGCTCCAAATGACACCAAAGAGTCAAACCAAACGACCAGTTGTAGGGTAGAGTTGCCATATTTTTTGACTGTCTGCTAAAGCCCCTAAGAAAGCTCTTTGTTTACAGTCCTGAGGAGATAAACTGTACCCTGGTATCTCCAGAACATCCCTGCTAGCTCCAGTGATTACTGTTGTTTACAGGGGCAGAGGATATTTTAAATCAATGTTGAGGACTCTTTCTGCCACTAAGAGTGGGAAATGGAAGGATAAGAATAATGAAGGGAATTTTTCTTTGGCCTAGTCTTTTAGTCATCCAGTGTACACATGAAAACTATTTCCTAGCCAGGGATAGGGATGAGGGGCCTTTTAGCCCTTAAAAATCAAATGACCAAACGGGTTAAAAAATAGAATATATAGGTAGAATTTTCTAAAGATGGAATATATTACACAGAAATGTAAAATACATGGCTCAGAACATTAGGAGCATATACTCTTTTATCAACCAGTTAATCAACTTGCATTCATGAAGTGCCTAATATATATATATACATACACACATATATACATACACACACATATACCAGTTTTTGCTAATGAATGTTTCATGCTTTATATTTTTGTTCAGTTAAAATGTTTTACAAGATAATAAAAACTTCATGAAAAAAATGTTATATCTCCTCCAAGTTTATGTCAAGTTTCGCATATATTTCTTCACTTGATTCTCGAAATTGTTAGAGGGCAGGGATATAGATCAATGATTACTGTCCTTGTTTTACAAATGAGAAATGCAATCAATGTTCAGAGAGGTTCACTAAGTGTCTTATAGTGAGTAGCCCATGCAGGACTCAAACCCATGTCTTTCAACTCTAAGAACACTAAGGGTGAGTGAGCTTTCTGGAAGATACAGTCTGGGGTTAGATTTTTACTTAATGGAGGGAGAGGACTCACAGCTTTTCAAGTTGCAAGGGATGGTATGGGGAAAGATGTGGAAACAATCACAAAGATTTCCTGAAAGAAAAATTCAACAGATTGGTGGTGAAGTACAAATCTAACCTTTAACTTCAACTATGAATGAGGTGGGAAAGAGTTTGGAAGTCAATGTAGGTCTTTTTCAATGGGATTTTTATGACTAAGCCAGGAAGGGATTTTTATAGATTAAATAAAAATATAAAACTCATTTCAAGGTTCTTGTTCTCTGTATTGGGTTGGGGTTCATTTCAGTATGGCATGTCCAGCTCAAAAAGATCAGTCTAGCAAAGTGTAAGTAGGATGCAGGGCACAGAGTTTCCAAAGAAACAGAGATCCATGCATTTTGAGTTTTGTTTCAGTATGGTATTTCTCTCTAAGAGGCCCCAGTTGCTGGAGCCATTGAGAAGAGCATTTTGAGCACGTGCCCACCAACCATCAAGGACCTACCTACCATTGTTAGCATGCAGTCAATATATTGAGGATATGTCAATCTCCTTCTCATCCTCCTTACCCTGTCCTTAGTAGAATCTGGTCCCATCCTTTGCATGGAAGCATAAAGGTTGGGAAAGGTCAGCGTAAACCAAGACCAAGGATTTCTTTTCTGCTTTCATTGCAAAAAAGAAATCACAGGAATTCACAGGCCAGGTGAAGAGAGTCTCATGACTCATAGCTTTGTATCTAAATCAGCCTCTGGGGGGCTAATGGGCTCCTGTAAATCCTAGAAATCTACCTTCAATACCTAGCTAGCTCCCTACCTCCCTCTGATCTCCTGTTTAGGTAGCTAGATACAGGCACTCAGATTTCAGGACCAAAGTCTTTTGCTATTATAATTCTGAAATACTCAGGTCCCCAAATGAGTCTGAGATTTAGGCTATTCAGCAAAATTTTTATTTGAGAAGCACATCCCTGCTAGCTCCAGCGATTACAGTTGCTATTCATATGAATGTTGGCACCATTTTATTGTGGGGGTCAATTATGGTCATTTACCATGATGACATAATAACAACTGCAAAAATGTGAAAGCTAAAGTAGGGTTATTATTACTGTTTGTAAAGTCTGTGTGTGTCCCAGATGTTCCTGCCAGGGGAGAGAAAAGCTGGAGAGCAGAGATAGCTGACAATAGTGCTAACCATTCAAATCACCACCGGATTGAGCAATTTGCAAGATGAGGGATGGAACAAGAGGCAAGGCTGGCTCTGGGTTTCCCAGCTTCCTCACCTTGAAGCGTAACCTGCGCTCCCTGACTCTTAGCAGAAGCGTCCTCCCCACCCCACCCCAACCCCATTCTCTACCACCACTCTTCACCCTTTTGCATTGCCCCTCAACCCCAGACCGAGAAAACAAGTGAGAGAAATACAAGCAATGGGCATACCCGGAGAGAGGACCCAACAGCCAATGTCATTCTCTGATATATAGCCGAGAAGGAATTTATGTCCAACTAGTAGAGGATTGGGGGGCTCATAAAACTGTAGAGCTCCAACCCAATGAAATAAGGTTGGTAAAATACATAAACTCTGCTACAGCCCGTGAAGTATGCCTCCAGTCACCTGCAATTCACCAATGGCATTGTGATAGATATTCCCGCCGCCAGGCTGTTTCCTGACAGCTGTGACCAGTGTATGCCTTTAAGCAACTTTGTTTCTTCCTAATTTCCCACTTCCGTGTTGGTCCGTCTCACATTCGAAGATGGAGCATCGAACTTCCCCGATGGCGGAATTGGAAGCTTAGCAGTGATGCTTTGCCTATCAGCAGTCTCGCAGTCCCCTTGAATGATAACAGCGTCTAGGACAAGCACGAGCAAGAGACTTAAGTCCACCCTTGTAGAATGACAAATACAGCGGCCGCTGAATAGTCCGAAAAGGTAATAAAAAATGCCCCACTCTGATAGGGCCTGTCCCCCGCCACCCCCACACCCCCACCCCAGCACCTCTATCAGTACCACAGGAAAATATGAAAGGCAAGAAAGAAGCCGCTCTTTGAGGGTATTTGGTCCTTTGGTCAATGGGAAGATAAACAAGCTCCAGTCATTAAAGTTGCTATCATTCATTAGGCACAGCGGCGACGGATCTGATGGTTACTGTAGGACTATAGTTCATTGTCTCTGAGGGGATAAAAATTCCTCAGTGATAGTTTACAATTGGGACTGTAAAACACTTTTTCCTCTATTTGCACCATGTTAAACATCGTAATAATAGCAAGAATACCTTGTAGTTAGGGAGTGTCTGTCTGCTGAGGAACTCAAACAGTAGCGCATTCATCCTCTAAAACAGCCTTCTGAGAGAGGCTGGGGGAGGTATCATTCTTGCTCTCATCAGACCAATGATATGTTCTGGGTGTTAAAGAGCTGCCTATGAGGTGGCAACTTGGGGTGGTGGTTGTTGGGGGGATGGCAAGCATGAGCTAGTGGAAAATTCTGTGTAGCTTTCTAAGAACCAGAACTTAGCGAATATTCAAGTTCAATTTAACGAACACTTCTTAAGCACCTACTATGTGCAAGGCTATGCACATACTAGTGGAGATGCAAAATGAAAGCTATCAAGCAGCCTGTGATCTAACATAGGTGCAGCAAGGCTGTTACCCACATGTATAGCAAGAGTTGTCACTGTGTGGCTCTTAGAGAGGAAGAATAGACATCTTTAGCTTCTTTTCCAGGAGAAAATTTAATTCTTTCCAGGAGGCAGGCATGAGGTTGTGACCAGACTCTTTGGCCACTCTGTTGTCAACAGAGAGACGGTTTCTGGACTACAATTATATTGTATATACATACATGTATATATACATATATATATATTATATTTATACAATTATATCTATCTGCTCCCTTAAGTATTATTATTATTCTACAGAAGGTTTTCTTTTTTCAGGTTCATGTTAAACTCCTGATTGCTATTTATTAATGAGAAAAAGGAGGACACAACCCAAACTTTATATTCATGACTAAATTTCCTTCCCACAAAATACTGGTTCTGTAATCAACACATGTAGCAAGTAGCAAAGAAACCCATTTATCCAAGTTCAAAGTGAAACAAAAAATCAAAGAGAATATATACAAGACAATATACAGAATTAAGGAGCTCTCCCATTGGTTGCAAGCTAATTCAGCTCAACCAGGAGAGAGTCTACCATCTCACATGGGGGTCATTCCTCAAAATCTCTAAATTTGCAGCTTGGGGCAGGGACCTTATAGAGATTGTCAGCTCTTTTCATGTTGGCTTTTCCAGAATCTTATTCTCCTTTCTGTAACCTGAAGTGTGGTTCACATCTTGAAATGGAAGTTAGAAGTGTGGCAAAGCAACTGCAAAACCCAAAGAGATTGCAGAGCCTAAAAGGACTCAGAAACCTGAAGAGGGTAAACCTCTATTCCAGCTTTCACAAACTCCATCCCATCCCTCACTCAGGCTTGAGGCATTAATCTCCAGCAATCCCACATCAATAGGCATCGAGACTTGGATAATACCAGGAAAACACATATACAAATAGATAGTATGCAAATATAATGTAATCAGGGCAAAAAAAGAGCTCTAGACAAAATATTTTAAGAAATGGGAGGTTGGTGGCAGCTATGTGGCTCAGTGGCTAGGGAGCCAGGCCTAGAGATGGGGGGTCATGGGTTCAAATGTGATCTCAAGCACTTCCTAGCTCTATGACCCTGCATAAGTCACTTAACCATCATTGCTTAGCCCTTACCACTCTTCTGACTTGGAAATTATTTTTAGTATTGTTTCTAAGACAGAAGATAAAAACTTGAAAAAAAAGAAGTGGGAGATTGAAATCATTTATACTTGGATGGGGAAGGGGAAGGCACTTCTCAGGGAAGGTTTCATGAGTCCCTGTTGTCCACGCTGGATTTGGATTGTGATGGAGGAAGTAGAAATTAGAAATTAGAAAAAAGTAGAAAAAGGCATCATTACTCTTCAGCGTAGTCAAAAAGACACAAGATACTTAAATCAGTCTTAGTTCTAAGATTAGACAGTCTAATAGCACAGCAAAGCCTCAGGAAACTTGTTAAACTAATTCTGTGGGAAGTCGTGGTTATCAGCATATGTAGAGGTGAATTACTCTTAAGAAGCTGACCAGGCAATATCTCCTGATGGCATACGATTAGGCAGAGTTCAGAAGGGTAACAGGCCTGCTGTTGCACACTACTGCCACGAGAAAAAAAATCCCAGGGTGCCAGTGACCCCACAGCTATCCTCGATCCTTATACTTCATGGAATGGTCCAACCCAGAAGCTTGAGAAATTTTGGGTAAGGGTCAAGATAATTGCTCTGGAAAAGCGACTTGCATCCGTGAACGTTTCTCTCCTTTCTCATTCTGGCAAGCAGAATGCTCTCTATTAGTAAACAAGACTTTAATTAGGAGTTTGAGACACTTTCCTAAGAACTGGGAATACAAATGTAAGCAGAAAAAAATTCCCTATCCCCATGGAGTTTATATTTGGATGGGAGAAGACAAAGCATCAAAGGAAACTAAACAGAGGGCAGCTCCTTGACTCCGTAGTTCATAGAGTGCCCAACCTGGAGTCAGGAAGACTTCTTTGTGAGTACAAATCCAGCCTTAGACACCTAGTGGCTGTGTGGATCTAGGCAAGTCACTTCATCCTGTTTGCCTCAGTTTCCTCATCTGTACAACAATGAGCTGGAGAGAGAAATGGCAAACCATTCTAGTTCTTTGCCAAAAAAATCTCAAATGAGGTCATGTGGTGTTGGACATGACTGAAGAACAGCAACAATCACAAACAGAGGGAAGGGAGTGGGGAAGAAGGTACATAGCCATTAGGAAAGATGATCGGGAAGCCTGGATACAGTCTGTTGAGAAATGAAGAGCTGACTGATCTGAGCATCCTTGTTACATGGAAGTTCTGGGATCAGTCATCCCAGCAGAGGGAGAGGCTGAAGGGTCTGACTGTACTTCTGAGGTGTGAATTTCTGAACTGAAGTGATCTTCTGAGATAAAGAGTTTTCTGGGGCATTATGGCGGCATCCAGATAGCAGCCTAGTGATTAATGAAGTGAATTTTGCAATGAACAGTCATGGTAAAATTGAGAGGAGATTTCTGATGGTAGTATTGTGGTGGAGGAAATGTGCAGAATTTTCATGGTGCTTTGAAGTCCCCATAACTATGCTAATGTATCCAGACACTAGGATGTAGCATAAGCTTTCCTTGAGCTCCCCCACCCCGCATTTAAAATTTTAATAACCAGACCCTAAAATAGATTCAGATGAGATCAGCAGATGATCTAGTGTACCCTGTTTCTAAAATAGTGGAGGTGTTTCTCAGTATTGCTTCTAACCTAAAATCTCCTGAAACCTCTCAGCATGAAAAGAGTCATGTTTCCAAAGAGAAGAGGGCTTAATTAGGAATGTGAAGAGTTACTGAAGTAATTTCACACACATATTCATATTTGACAAAACCATACTTGCTGCATGAACCAAATCATTATTTAGTTTTTAAAGGGAGCTACCTCCATTGAGAATATCCTAGTGCTCTAAAGAGTATGCATTGAGGATGTGTGTGTCCACCAACAGGAACTGATTCAAAGGGTCTCTGCAGAGCAGAGAAGAACAGAACAAAGGCAGTCTTTAGTGCTGCAATCATTCAGTTGTTGTTGTTGTTGTTTTAAACCCTTACCTTCCATCTTAGAATCAATACTGTATATTGGTTCCAAGGCAGAAGAGTGGTAAGGGCTAGGCAATGGGGGTCAAGTGACTTGTCCAGAGTCACACAGCTAGGAAGCGTCTGAAGCAAGATTTGAACCCAGGACCTCCCATCTCTAGGCCTGGCTCTCAATCCACTGAGCAACCCAGCTGCCCACAATCATTTGTTTGCTTGATTGTTTGTTTTTTTTTTTTTTTGCTAAAGAAAACTTAGCATTCCAGAGCATGACCCTTCTTATACAGGACCTAGAAACCATGCCTGATTATCACAATGCCTATCACCATCCTCCTGCATTTGTACCATATTTCCAAGGTTATGGTTATAAACTCAGTATTATCTAGAAACACAATGTCATCCCATCAGAATATTGCTAGAATTTCATGATAGGGAAGCATATAAAAACATTCCACTGAAGCATTTGGTTTTATGGTCAATGAGTTTTTACCAAGAATTCCAAAGAACTTTTAAGGGTGTTATAGATTAAGGAAGTGATGGGGGCAAAATGTACACATAATGCAAAGAACAATGGATTTTCCAGTTGCAAGGCTTTCTGCTATTTGCTAACTGTGTAATTTTTTATAAGCCTCAGTTTCCTAATCTGCCTAAATGATGGCATTGAAGTAAATGAGCTCTAAAGACCATTCAAGTATTATATCCTATGACCATGTTGTGATCCTACATAGTTCTGCTCTCAAGCTTAAAGGAGAAAAGACAGTACCAAAAGGTTGGAGATCCTAGAGTTGAAGACAACATAGTTATACTCTCCTTCCTTCACACACACACACACACACACACACACACACACACACACACACAAGATGGCTGTTTTTCCAGCCTTATCTATCCTTCATGAATTCTTCCATTCTTTTTTAAAATCAATTATATTTAATAACAGATTTCCACACTGAATTCCTCTATTCTAATCAATTTGGCCCATTCTTTACTTCCCAGATGTACCCTGCAGATTCCTGCCTCAACACTGTTCATGACATTTCCTCAACCTGGAATGTCCTCTTTGCTTTTCTCTGTATGTCTTTCCTCTAAAGGGCTCAGGTTTATTTCACTTCCTTTAAGAAACTTTCCTTTGTGGTCCCAGCTCATCAGAAGTTATTTCCTCAAATTAATTCAGCAAGTGGTTATTAAGCATGGAGTATGTACCAGGCATTTTGTGGGGATTTTTTTACAATTCAAAGACAAAAGTGAAAGTTACTACCCTCAAGAAACTTATATATGCCTGGAGGAATGAAAAGCAGAAACCTTGGAAATGAAGTATTAATTAAGTACCCAATTAAGTAAATACAAGAAGTATTTACCAACTAGGGGAAATAGGAAAACCATTTTGTAGAAAGTGGCACTTGAACTAACTCCTGAAGGGGGCTAGAGATTCTAAGAAATGGAGGTGAGAAAGGAGAGCATACTCCCTCTTCTAAGTATCCACAGCACTTTTATTTCTAATACTTTTCAGACTCTAAGCCTATGCTACCTGGGATTGTCTTCTACCTCAGCATGTCTGTGTCTATGTATTTTGTAATCCCAATGGGGTTACAATATGTTTGATGTCGATGAATTAGATTTATAACAGAATGAAAGGAAATGAAATTAATATACTATATGCCATGTTTTCTTAATGAAAAAGTGGGAAATAAGATGATTGAGTCTGGGTGCGAGCCTGTATCTGCTTCCATTGAGTTCTTTAATTCATTTATCATCTATTGAATATGAGTTATATGCAATGTCTTATAGGTTAAGTCTTTCTCTGGAAGCTGGGACTTAAAAGGTAGGAAGAAAAGCAAGGAATAATTTTAGAAGATATAAAAATAGTAAGTACCAGATTTTTTTCATAGTTATTTAAAAATGGAAGTAGGAATAGGAGGGGATGGGGATGACAAGGATGGCAAAAACATGAAAGTAGGCAAATCAATGTCAAGAATTGTGATTTTGTTGCTGTGGGCAACCTCAATTAAAAAAGAGAGATAACAAGTTTTCTACAACTTTGGAGAAAAGAGAAGTTAAATAATTTCCCCTTAGCAACTATGTATAAGAGGGAAGATTTGAACTCAGTACTTTTTGGCATCCCATCCAGTATTCTATCCGCCAAATAACACTATCACTCAAATAGATAAATACATGGCATAAAATAATTTTTAAAGTCTAGCATAGCTATCAATAGGCAGAAGCAAAGAATTTTTTTAAATGGTTAAAAGTTTGTTAACAAATATCAATAGGTATGTCAGTGTTTTCAGAATGACAGTATCGTCAATGAGATGAGAGGCAGAGATAAATTTGATAGAGGCATTAATAAAGGAGAGAAAAATAGGTGGAATAATCTGAGGAAAATGGTTGTCTGAAAACTAACAAGTCAGTTGGTAATCTGATTAACACATGATAGTGCTCAATAATTACATGTTAAGTGAATGAGTGAAAGAATGAATTTTTAAAAGGCAGATTGGATCAACATTGTGAAGGGAGAAATAGCAAGTTTTAGTGGATGAAACTAACATGTAAATAGTGCATGGAGTCAGTGGTATTAGAATCACAGCTGTCCTAGTTCTCAGCATAACCAAAGACCCTCAATGACATATTATTTATACTTTTATTGAATAGATGATAGATGTCAACATGTACTGAGTTCTATGCAAGGCACCAAATGAGCCGCTGTCCCTGGCTGGTGAGTTCATGATATAACTTAAAGGGTCTACCTTTTTATTTTTTTAACTGAATATGTATCTGTGGATCATCAAGCATTTTAATATCCCAAAGGCCATGGATGCACTGCACATTTATATTCAGCTTCTGATATTTATATATTGTAATGCACTGGAATCCATATTACTTTCAGTAACACCATCAAGTTCTAAAGGCCAAAGTACATAGAATTCTGAATAAGTTCATCTTTTTTTCTTCTCTCTTAAATAAATGAATAGGGAATTGAGCTCTCTTCTTAAGAATCAAGAGGCAAGGGACAATGGAATTTGAATTCCTTGGTCACTGCTTACACTGTCGATTTGATATTATAAAATTTTCTATTAATTATTAATTTCTGATTGCTTACTTTTTCTCTAATCAGTAAAAATGGAGAAATTGATTATAAGAAATAGATTTCTTTCCCTAATCTTTTTTGATTTTAGCATTTTAGAATTGGAAGACTGCCAATAGGTCAGGCAATAAGGATTTGTTAATCCTTTATTTTTATTATTAATTATAATACAATTACTCTGCTAAAAGTTAGGCTAGGGATACAAAGAAACACAAGTGACAAATTTTATTTTCAAGGAGCTCACAGTTCCAATTAGGAAAAAAATGCTCAAATAACATGTATGAGCAAGCTATATACAGGACGAATTGGGGTTTGTCTCAGAGGAAAGGCACCAGTATGATGAGAAAAGTAGAAGGTGGGATTGAACCTGGGACTTGGCAGAAGTCAAGGAATTTAGGAAAAAGAGAAGAAGAGGGAGAGAATTCTGGGCCTGAGTATTAAGTAAGAAGGCATGGGCTTTGGAGATGGAAAGTCTGGGAGAAACAGCAAGGAGGACAGTGTCCCTGGATCAAAGATTATATAAGGGTGAATGATGTGTAAGAAAACTGAAAATGTGTGTGTGTGTGTGTGTGTGTGTGTGTGCAGGTTCTCAACTTTGAATGCTAAACAAGCTTTTATAGCAATAAACAAGAGGTTATTGAATGACATGATCAGAGTTGCTCTTTAGAAAGGTCATTTTGAGAGAATTAAGGAGAGATTAGACCGGAGCAGTGAAAAACTTGGGGCAGATACACAGAGCAGTGAGAATTGACAGTAGACCAAATATGAGGTGATGAAAGCCCTGGTGGCAGTGTCAGAGAGACCTAGATCTGTTAAGCATCCTCCTCAGAGTTTCAGTAGCAGAGGTAAGAATAGAGTCTAGATCTCCTGACTCCTAGCCTGGAGCTCTAGGCAGCATCTTCTGTCTGACATCTATCACGAGTCCCCTCCACTAGAAGGAAACCTGCTCGAAGCTTCAACACCATTTTCTGGCTAAGTGTACAGGTATGATTTATTGCATCACTACCAAACCCAACAGATGTTCTGATTCTTTGTTTTTTTGCTGCGAAGGGTGATTTTTGTGTTTTCAAAAAGCATATTTGCCCAGGATCACTGTACTCAGGTGCTACTGGGATGAAGGATGCCATTACTTTCTTAGCCCTAGCACCATAGGACTTTTATCCATCCAAAATGGTTACTCTTGTCCTCTTCCCAAAACCATGGACAATTTGTGAAAGTGTCCTTTCAAACCTACCGTAGAATTAGAATTTATTCTCTTTATACAAGGTGAAGATCATAGAATCTTAAATTTACAACTGAAAGGGGTCTTGGAAGTCAACAAGTCCAACCTCTTCATTTTATAGACATATATTTATACATAACTGAATCCCAGAGAGGTTAAACATTTATCACCACTAAGCAGAGGTCCACATAAGAAGATGCTGTTGTTAGCATTGCCTATGAGCATTCTGTTAGAAATTGTACTTCCTTTGTTTAGTGGTGGAGGCCTAGAGGACTTATCTTAACCTAACAATAGTGTGTCTTTAAAAAATTCCATGAAAACCAAAATACTCTAAACTTATTGAGTTATATAGTCTAGTTGTGACTAAACACATATAAAGATGAAATTTTTTAAAAAAATTAATAATTTCAATGATAAATACTCCATAATTGTACCATTAAAATCCAATTTAGATTGAATTATTGCCCATTAACAAGGATGACTGAACAAGTTGTAGTATATGATTGTAATAGAATACTATTGTGCTATAAAAAATAAGGAACAGGATAATTTTGGAAAAATCTGGAAAGACTTACATGAACTGATACAAAGTAAAGTGATCAGGACCAGAAGAACATTAAACACATGAACAGCAATATTTTGTTATTAACAACTGTGAATGGTCTAGCTATTCTCAGAAATGCAGTTATCCAAAACAATCCCAAAGACCCATGTTGAAAAACTCAATCCACCTCCAGAGAAAAAAACATACTATATTTTACCTTCTTCTTGTTCTTCTCGTTCTTAATGTTGGAGTTAGGGAGGAAAGGAGGAATTTAGAACTAAAAAAAATTTAAAGAATATCAAAATTGTTTTTACATATAATCAAGAGAAAATAGTATGAAAATTGAGGTAGCCTATTGACTAAATATAATAATAGCAAATATAAGAAGAACCAAAGGTGGAAAGATGGAAATTCCCTTCATGGAGGAATCCCCAAAAGGATGAACTGTGGTCTCTATATGCATTTCTAAACCAGGAAATCCAAAGATATTTTGAGAAGTGGATAGCTTGCTTAGAATAAATGCTTATATACATTCTATAGCACTACTTCAATGATTTAGTTGAGAAAAATAGACAAGTGCATGCCCCCTCATTGTCCCTCACACTATTAATGCCTTCCCTCTTGGATTACTTCCATTACCCTGAATGTATATCTTTTATCTACATAGTTACTTTCATATTGTTTGCTCCATCAGGATGCAAGATTCTTGAAGGCAAAAAGAATATATTTGGTTTTCTTTGTATACTCATCATATAGCACAGTGTTTGACAAATTATCCGTGTTTGATAAATATTTGTTGTTTGACTCTGCACTTTGATGTCAACCTCATCCTACTATATCATAAATCAATTTAATTAATTGATCAGAGATTAGAATGAGTTAAATAATAGGTAATAAGTGGCTAAAATGTTTATGTAATATGTAAGCTATCTCTTCTAAAGTCTTACTCTAATGCTTTATTATGATATATATATGATTCTAGGTTCTCTACAGCTCTGCCAACATGGCACAAGGTTCAATATCTTCTGCCTACTAATCCAGAAAGAATTTGAATTTGGGTCCGGTAACAGGTTCTCAGTCTGTCATCTGAATCACTCTGGCTCAGTTCAGGAAAGATTATCCATAGGTCAGATTGGCCACGGGCTGATGAATTTTTCAGTTGCAGCAATTCTTGACTGCTGCCTACTTAGTTGCCAAGATGTTGTAATCTGTGTTGGCAGCAGTAGTACACAGACCTAAAGCAATCACAGATCTTGAAAATATATATGCCATGTCGAAAGTTGTAGTGTAATTCCCTTGAAGGATGGAAGATTCATTCATTTATTCACCAAAGATTTATTAAGCATCTACTACTTTTAGACACTGAGGATACAAAGATAGATATGGCATGTGCCCTGCTATAAAGGAGTTTACAATACAAAACTGGTGGAGGGAATTGGGAAGAGGGGCACACTAATAATTATGATGCAAGGGAAAATGACAGAAGTACAAAGGAGAGGGCTAGGCAAAATGCCTTATTAAATTTGGGGAAGAAGGTATCATTTTCACATGGGCAAGGCAGAGAATTGAAGACTTGATAGAAGACAGGCAACTAAGTAGTGCTTTGAAGAAAGCCAGGAAGGAATATTAAGTAATAGAAATGGGGTAGAGGAAGTCCATTCTAGACATGGCATGAACTAAGGCACAGAGATGGAAGAACATAGGACCAAAAAAGGGAGTTAGAAAATCATCCAGCTTGGCTAGGATATGGATGGAAAGAATATAATATAAAGCTAATAATCTACATAAGAGATACAGGAGACAGAATTTGAATAGCAGGATCAGGAGTTTAAATGTTATATGATAATTACTTGGGAGCTGTCTTTTATTTTTGAGTAGAAGAGTGATGATCAAGCAGCTAGATGGCTCAGTAGATGAGTTCTGTGTCAGGAAGATCTGAAATCAAATCTAGCCTTGGACACCTACTAGTGGTGAAATACTAAGCAAGATACTTAATCTCTATTTGTCTTAATCCACTGGTGTAAGAGAAAACCACACCAGTATTTTTGCCAAGAAAACCAGAGGGACAATATTGATGTGCTATGGGATCATGAAGAGTTGGACCTGACTGAATTACTGAATAAGTGATGTGAACAAAGTGATTAATTAGGAACATTACTTAGGTGGTGGAAATAAGAATATATAGCAGAGAAAAGATTGACTAAAGGCAGGAAGACCAGTCAGGAGGGCTCACAGGGCATGTTTCTGCCTCTAACAACTTCACAGAGACTGAAGACTTCCGGATGCTAACTATTTACTATATAAATGATGACTTTATCTGTGACAGTTATATAGAGGTAGGGAGGAGGCCAATGGATTCTCATATTCCTAATGGAGTTGTAATATCCCCAACTTTCTTCTAGCCTTCTGATTCTGTGATTTCCAGTCCCTCCAGGTTTGATGTTAGAATAGTAATGATTGCTCCCAACACAGTTTTCAGTACTGGGAAGGAAAATAGAGACAAACATGAACCTAGAAAAAACCCACAAAACTCAATATAGATATATCTCCCACATCACCCTGAAAGTATAGTTTTCTTGTGAAGACTCGCATAGGATTCTCTAGAGCCAATATAGCCCAAGAATACGACCTGAGCAAGTTCTGCTATTGACCTGAAGTGTGAAATGTGTAAGCACTCTGGGTTTTTGTAACTCCCATTGTCAAAAAGGGAAAATATAGGGTTTTTAAATTAAAAGTGTTGGATTCCACAGAAGAGTCATTGTCTGACAAAGGCTTTTTAAAAAATACCCAATTATTCAGCAAGCCTGAATCATGATTGAACTTCAGAAATTGTTCTTAATGAAAATGCATGGAATTGTAACAAATTCGCCCAGTTCTCAGTCTATTTCATAATGAATCTATTCCTTGCCTCAAATATATTGTACATAGGAACTGAAATAAAATAAACATACACCCAAGTATCCAATATACCATCCAGTTCACTTGAATAAGGATTTATTAAATACTTACTTTGTGAAAGGCCTAAAAAAGAGATAAAAAAACAAAAACAAAATATCCCCTGCTCTCAAGGTACTTACATTCTATTAGTTGGATACAACATATATGTAGATTAATAGACACAAAAATATACAAAAGAAATCCAAATTAATGAAGAAGGGGTTTTGTATAGGCATATATAAAAATATCTCTCACATCACAATATTAAGTTTTGGAAAATTTACACATAAGAAAGTAAATGACAAGTCAAGAACTCAAAAAATGTTGAGGACCATTTAAAAAATGAATCTTATTGGTTTATTTGTTTTTATATCACCTAAATTTTCTAGTGTATTCTTTTGTCCTCCCCTCTTCCAGACAGCCATCTTAACAAGAAATAAAAAAGAAAGGAATTAAAGTTTGGAAATGTTAACCAACACATCAAAATAAGTTTGTCATCCTGTGTAGTATTCCATATTCATAGACACCCCCTTCTGCTTAATTTCCTATGGCATAGTACTTAAATCCTTGAAATTGCTTATCAATATATAAATTTTCAGTAAAAAATAACTTATCAATTAGTGTGGTTCATGAAAATAGTTTGCAATTGCATATAATCAAACTAGCTTTTATGATCACTTCTATCTCTGTTGGGCCAGCTAGGTGGCTCAGGGAATAGAAAGTCAGGTCTGGAGACTGGAGGTATAGGGCTCAAATGTGGCCTTAGATACTTCCTACCTGTGTGACTCTGAAGCAAGTCATTCAATGGCAGTTGCCTAGTCCCTTCCATATGACCCGCCCATTTACCCAGCAGCCCAATGGGAGTGCTTCCTCCCTCCCCTGTCTGGGGTAAGGTGGGGGGGCTCACATGTGGCAGTTTGGGCACTCTGTCTCTAAAAGGTTTACCATCACTGGCTTAGCTTTTCCTTACCAGTCTTCTACCTTGAAACCTATACTTAGTATGGATTCTAAAATGGAAGGCAAGGGTTTTTTAAAAAGTCACTGTTGTAGGATTTTTTTTTATTTGGAAAAGAAAAAAAAAGAATAACTAGTATAAAGGTGTATGGTAACTATTTAACACCTCTGGAGAAAATATACTTGACATACTTTCAAGCTTATTATACATTATTAACATTTTTCCATCACTTCCTTAAGTCAAGATAATCAACAAAACAATAAACCAAGCCCTCATTTGTAGCATTTACCAATTTGCAAGGTGTGAATGTTCAGGCAGAAAATTTAACAATTGGCTCTTATGAGTTCAAACTGACTCTCCCACACCCTAGAACTAGTGGATTTCAAATATGTAAAGATTGAGGAGTGGCATCGGACTATCCCGCAATGCAAGTTTTGTTGGTTTGATAGAATATATTATGCCGTAATGTTTTTTTTTATTTTTAAAGATTGTGTCCTTTTTCCTTTACCTCTCCAGCATCACTATGTGTTGTTTTTGCTGATGATTGTGTGTATATAAACTTTTTAGTGAACTTAAAAGAAAATTACAAGATCTATTCTCTGCTACATATCATCTACAGTTAAGGAGATGAAGAAGGAAATGAAACATTTACATGCCAATCAGTCAATTAGCACTTAATAAATATCTACTACATACCAGGAACTCTGTTAAGTATTGGAGATACTAAAATGGGAAAAGGCAGTCTTGTTCTCTAAGAGTTTATGGTCTAATATGTTGTTCCTATTCTACTCTACCACATCATATAGGATGTTCATTTTTATATTCTTCTTTAAAGTGTTCATAAACCATTGCAGAACTTTATTTAAAACAATTGGGCAATTTGGGGGACTCATTATCCCTCCCTACATCTTACCTTCTCTATCACTGTAGAGGGCAACACCAGACTCCCAGTTTCTCAGATTCACAATTCAGAATTCAACCTGGATTTCTCACTATCTTGCACCAAACTGTATTGCAAACTGTTGCCAAAGCTTATTGATTTCACATTTTGCAATATGTCTTGAATATGCCCCCTTCTCTCATCTGCCACAATTCTAGCACATGCCCTCATCAACCCAAACCTGGATTATTGCAACAGCTACCTCAAGTCTCTCTCTACTCCAGTCCATCTTCTATTCAGCCACTAGAGTGATTTTTCTAAAGTACAGACCTGATTATGTCACCCCCTCATTCAGTAAACTCCAGTGACTCTTCCTATTGTCTCCAAGATCAAACAGAAAATGCTCCAGTTGGCATTCAAAGTCCTTAATTACCTAGTCTTCTCCTATATCCCCAATCTTCTTATACCTTACTTCTCAATATATACTTTTCAATCTCATGTCACTTGCCTCTTGGTTGTTTTAACAAGACATTCCATCACTTGGCTCTGGTCATTTCTTCTGCACCCCCCCCCAACTCCCCAAGACATGTCTGACATGCCTGGAATGTTCTTCCACCTCCATTCAGACTATTGAACTACCTGACTTCCTTTAAATCCAACTGAAATCCTACTTTCCTCTGGAAGCTTTCTTTAGTCTCTCTTAATTCCAGTGTTTTGCTTCTATTAATTATTTTCTATTTATCACACACATAGCTTGTTTTGTAGATATTTGTTTCTATGTGGTCTCCTCCTTTAGATTGTAAGCTTTCTGAGGGCAGGGACTGTCATTTGCCTCTTTTTGTTTTTCCAGCACTTAGCACAATGCCTGATACAGGGTAGGTACTTAATAAATGTGTTTTTTTAATTGATTGATTGAAGGGGTAGCATGACATATGTATCTAGAGAACTATCCTTGAATCCAGTAAGATTTGGGTAGTCTTTCTTCTTTTAAATACTGTCACCTTGCTCAAGTCACTTATTCTCTCATTGTTTTAGGTAACTACCTCTAAGACTATAAATCTTAGGGAAGGCCCTGATCTGCATTGGTAGAGGTAGTTTCCTCATCTAGGAGATCCTTATAATGATTAATTCATGGTTCAGTCTCTATCCTTACTGCACAAGTGTTTTATTACATCTTTATTATACAAAAGCTTTCATAGAAGCAGAAGAAAATATTCATATGGAACAGTGGTTTTTATTGGACTGTGAAAGTGATAAATTTTTCTGCCCTGTCAGAATTTAGGAAAAGACAAAATTACTTTTGATTATTTAGAAAGTCAAAGAAATCCTGCATGGTATAATAGAGAGCCAACTTCTGAGTCAGGAAAATGCAAGCTGAAATTTTGCTTCTGACCCATTCTGGGTATGTAACCATCGATATTTCATGTAATCTCTCAGGATTTCCCACATAGCTCTCTGACTTTATGTTCCTTACAAAGAACTCCCTACATCAATGAAATAGTAAATCTAGTTTTTTTTTTGAAAGATGGCCACTATTGGCTATAATAGAAATGTTGAGACAGTGCTGTAATATATATATATATATATATATATATATATATATATATATATATATATATATATATATATATATATATATATATATATATATATATAGGGAAATATGAGGGATTGAAAAAACAGGGGATATGGAAGGTTTGTAGCAGGGAATGGAGGAGTTGAAGGGTGAGAGGGAATATGGCTGCTGGTGAGGCAAAGGAGAGAGATGTCCCCTGCTGAGGGGCTATATTTTGAACAAAATGGGGTGTCCAAGAAATAAGCCACTTATGATAGCCTGTGGGGATGTCTTCTTGCTGGATTTCTGCTGAAGTTGCCCCAGAGCAGGTAAACACAGACCCTCCTGAGGGACAAGCCTTTCCCTAGAATTTGGTAGTCTAGCAGGGGTCCGATAAGGAACATTTATAATTGGATGACTGAACTGAGGTTCATCTCCCTCTATGCCCCAGAAAAGATAGTCCACTTATCTGACTGTGATATTTAAATAAGATAACTTTTAATGACCAGTTTGGATTGGAGAGATATCAGGGGAAAGGGAAGAGAGATGTCCCTAAATAAGGTTGGAGTTTTTCTTAGCTTTGGCGCTGAGGCCAGGCCTCACAGTCTGGTGGAGGGTTTCTCTTATTCCTGTCTACACTATATCTGTGCTAGTTTTCTTAATATCAAAATCATAGCAGTAGACAGCAAGCAAAAAGAAAAGTTCTGACCTTCAGAGCTGGTTGGACCTGTCTCTTTGGGCTGAAGAAAATAGAAGCACCCTATCCAGACTGGGAAACCAAAGCTCCTCCCACTCCCAATACCTGAGTATACTAGGAAGGAAGTGGTAGTCACAAGACCAATTGCCACTCCCAGTTGCTCCTTCCCCCACCAACTGTCAGTCTTGACAATTTCTTCTCTCTCTAATATTCCCACTGTTGCTTATTACAACACAGTGTCAGAAAGTCCATAACTTGTTCTAGTTTCCTTTCCACAGTGCCCACCTACCCCCCTTCCTGAGAGTACTAATCATCAGAATGTTTGCTATGTGCAGTTAGGGGAATCTTCTGCTAAAATTGGATATATTCCATAGAAATCCATAGCTTTTTAGTTATTTTTCTCCTCAGAGATTTATAGGCAATAAGGACAACAGAACAATAGGAGACATCTATATGTATCTTAGCATACACACAAAACACAGGTGCTTTTGGTGTATAATGAATTCTTGAAGCTGGTATCATCTTTCAATGTGAAATGATGCTGTTCGAGATGATTCACTAGTCCCACTTCAAAGGGTAAAGCAAAATTAAGAGTAAGCTATTCCAATGCACCCCAAGTTAATACAAGCATAGGTACCTGAAAAAATGAGTACCCAAAATGATTTAAGTGAAAGAGAGAACCTCAGAGACTACAAGTCCCTGTCACCTCAGAAGTACATCACAAACAGTGACAGTTTCATTTTTCCAGTTTCTAGAGCCTTCAGATCTCACAGAAAACTGGTATTACCTACCATCATTAGATTGCACTGAGCCATTTTTCCCCATCCCTGTGTTACATTGGGCACATTTTCTTTATGTCCATTGGGGTCCATCCCAAAATACATACATACTATTTGACAAAACACCTCACTATAAAGAGATAGTTCAAATGTGTTTGTATATTTTAATGGTACTTGAAAGCAGTAATGGAAGAGATTTTGTTTTGTTTTTTAATATTGTCTTTCTTTCTCTACACCCAAAGATAAGCCCTAGAGTATATCCTGGACAGAATGATCTAAACATTTTTTTATCTCAAAGGAGCCATATCTTGACACAATAGAAAATGAAGAAACTGAATGTCTGTTTGCAGTCAAAATGGACCATATACACTTAGTAAATGAGTTAGATCTAGATATATAGATATATTGATTATATATTATTAAATATTATATATTAAATATACATATTAAATAATATATTGACATATATGTGTATTGACTATATATATCAATCTATACATATTGAAAGATACCTGCCTCTGAATAATTATACTCAGATTGGTTATTTGCCATAAGAACAATGAGTTTAATTTAACAATCTTTTATCAAGTGCTTACTATGTACCAGGCATATGAATGAAATGAGATATGGTTCCCACTATGTACTGGGGATGAGCATGTGCACAAATAACATGGATATACCACATGTATAATGTAACAATGATAACAGAAATAAAATAATAGTATAAATATGTAAGAGGAGCCAAGTAGTCTATTAGACACTTGAGGAAGGATGATAGCATGGATAGGGTGTGATGCATTAGGGTAGCAGGAACTTAAAACAAATTGGAGGATGTCGGGGTGTTTTTGTTTGTTTGTTTTAGATTTTCTAAAGGCATATTTATTGAGCTGTTCTGGCAAGAACAGAAGTACAAGCCACAAACCATTCCTTTGAACCAGGGCATACTCTCCCATCTATCAGTGCAATCCTTGGAGGAAAAGGGCGCAGAATGTAAGTAGTTGCTGCAAACATTTGCCCACCAAGTTCGCTTCTAAATGTGGCATTGCTGATGGATGATGTGTTCCAGAAACCAGGTTCTTAGCTGCCAGGTCCAATTCACTGTTACCCTGGGATGTGCAGGTGGCTCTTTGGAGTCTTGCTTATGCTTTCCTTGGACCTCTGTTCATCCGATTTTTCAAATCTTTCAAGGATACAGCCTAGCCTGTTCCATCTCCAATACTCCACCTATGAGAAGAAAAGAATACGCATAGCGGTGTGATGTATACCATCACGTGTCAGCAGCTTGGGTAGTGAAATAAAGGCCAGAGGTCTTCCTTTCCGCCCAAAGGCTTATAGCACTCCTCACTTAAATGTAGCCAGGAAACAGTGGGTAGAAGGATAACTGTAGTTAGAAATAGAGGAAGAGTCTATTCCAAGAACAAATGAGGGTATGTACAAATGACAGAGGGGAAACAGAACAACCCACAACTAACTAAATACATACAAATAGATATACATGTTTACATGTATATGTATATATGTTAAAACATACACATATGTTTTAAATGTGGGTCTATGTATATATTTAAACTGAACCTATGATACTCTACCTGAGTAGAAAAATATCTATATTCACACATATACATCTATATTTGCCAATATATTTCTTACACATATATTCATCTATATATACACATTCATGAATGCCTATACATACACATTTTTATATACACATTCATGAATGCCTATACATACACATTTTATAGACACATTATATGTATTTCATATATTTTTATATAAATTTTTATAAATCTACATATTTATGCCTATTTACCTTCCTTTCTCTGAGTCAATTGGAATTACCCATTTCTGCTATCAATTACTCATGTGACTTTGTGAAAGACAAGTGAGCTGGACTCAATGAATATTTGCAATGAATATTGCAATCCAATGAATATTGGACCCTTCCAGGTCCAATAATAGGATATGAGCCTGTGTGGTATAGCAAGTTCTTAGTTGCCTTTTATTAGACCTAATTAGGATCTTATGTTTCCACCTAGTATTCCCTCTAGTATTTACAAGGACTTGATGGGGTCCTACTACCTACAAAATTTCATCTCTCTGAAGTTCTAGGGAGGATAATTAGCCAAAAAGGGAAGAGAGCCACCCTAGGTCAATGCAGCATTTCAAAGATGATGGTGTCATAGATGGAGACTAAGAAGCCCTCTAAAATAGTGGTACATTTGAGCCAACAAATGAATGATGCAAAATTATTTTAAAATAAAATAATAGATTCAGTTCTTCTGGTTCCATGTTGACTGTGAAAGGATTAGTAGCTCTCTCTTCTGGAGCTAGGGAGAATGACAGCAGCATTTCAACTCCAAGTTAATAGGAACATGAGTTCTCTTTGTGGGAGAAATGCCAAGACCCAAAGAAAAAGAGAAGTAGTAGTGTGGACAGAATGTTGGATTTGGCATTAGGAAGATGAGTTCAAATGCTACTTCAGAAACTTACAACCAGGTAACCCTGGGCAAGTCACTTAAATCCTCTGAGTCTCAGTTTCCTTATGTTTAAATTCTTATATAATAAATTAAATATTCGATTCAATAGCTTTTAAGGTCCCTTCTAGTTCTAAATCTATGTTCTTATAACCTAGGGATGTTCTCTAGAAGTGTTCAATTCCAAAGCATGTGGCAGGGAAGCTATTTCAGGATCACCTGAAAATATAAAGAGCAGAATACACATTTTTAACTAGAAGTGCCTCTATATTGCTTCAGTCCTTTGAGAAAGGTCTAGTTTTATAAAGAAGGGAAAGATGAGAGAGGGTACCATTTTGGGGTAAAAAGGGATGGGAGGCATGGCTATAAATAAGGGTTAGAATTTAACTCTTCTTCCAATAGTTTACCCTGACTTGTTTCCTGTTTTTTTCTTCCTTGGCTTGATGAACTCCCACTGTCATGGGCACTCCTCAGAGTTTGACTTTCTCCATCAATCTGGAAATTCCTTCAGATGTGAAAATTAGTTTTAACCTTTCTCCTAGGTTTGTCTAAGATTTTACACACATGTTTAAATGTGGTTCTAGAAAGAGTCTTTAATGATAGCTAGCATGTATATAGCTCTTGAAATTTTACAAAACAGTATGTATACCTTACAGGCAGCAAGATGGTACAGTGGATAGTGCCTGCCTGGAGCCAGGAAGCTCTGAGTTCAAATATGATTTCAGACTCTTACTAGCTAGGTGACCCTGGGCAAATCACTTAACTCTGCTTTTCTCAGTTTCCTCATCTGTACACTGAGCTGGAGAAGGAAATGACAAATCAGTATGTTTGCTAAGAAAACCCCAAGTGGGGTCATAAAGAGCCAGACACAACTGAAAATCAAAAATATAAGCCTTATCTCATTTGATCTTCCTAATAATTTTGTGAATTAGGTAGGATAGGCATTTTGTTCCCATTTTACTGATAAGGAAACAGAAACTTAGGAAATATAAGTGATTTGTCTGAGGTTAAACTGTTAATAAGAGTTAAATATTTAGAATTTAAATCTGGGTTTTCTTGATTCCATTACAGCAAACTATTTACCACTCTCACCCAGGGAAGGAGCTGCTATGAGTACAGTTATAGGGGATTTGATTCTCCAGAGAAAATAGACTGTTTTCCTTGTTACCTTAGAGACCATATTAGTATAGGAGAGGAAGGTTTTTTTTCTTCTTCTTTCTAGCCGTGAGCAAGCAATTGGGGCACAGAGAGAAGATATTTAAAGCTTCCAGCAGAGTTAGGATTAAACTGGTTCTATTCCCCCTTCCTCTGTCATCACCCTTCCCTACATAGTTTTCTCTGTCAAGTAGAAACCTACAACGTTGCAGAGTTCAAATTAAGTGTTTCTGCCTTTTCCCTTTTATCAAACAGTTCACTAGACTCCTGAATAAAGGAAAGATTTTCCTTTTAGATGTCAATTGTTTCGTTCTTAGGAATTTACTTTTAAAAAATAACCCAGCAAACCACTCTATAACCAAGGGCGCTATCTCATCCCATAGGCATGTTTTACCTACTGTCATTCTTCACTGGATTTGGAGTCAGAAGACTTGGGTGCATCCAAGTCTGGTTCTGGTATTTACTCCCACTGTGGCTTTAGAAAAATCATTTTGCCTCTATGATTTTCAGCTCCTTTTCACATGAAGCAACGGAATCAAATGGTTTTTGTCTCCCACCTTTAATAGGACAGCTAGGTGGCACAGTGGATAGGGTGGATAGAGTCAGGAAGACTTGTTTTCCTGAGTTAAAATCTGTTCTCTGACATTTACTAGTCATGTGACTGTGGTCAAGTCACTTAACCCCATTTGTCTCATTTTATCAGCTGCAAAATGAGCTGGAGAAGGAACTGGCAAATCTCTCTAACCCCAGAATGGAGTAATAAAGAGATGGACGCGACAGAATAACAACCAGCTCTAAATAGCCCAGGATTTTATAGCTGGGAGGGACCCTAGAACTCATCTAGCTCTAATCTTTCATTTTATAAATAATGAAATAAAGATCTGAGCAAGGGACTGGTCCATGATAGCTAGGTAAAAGAAGTATGACTAACTAAACTGGAGAAGTCCAGCACAGCCCTATTTCCATCACATTCTGCTGCTTCCTAAGAAATTCTGCATAAATATAAATGTAATCAATTAAATATATGAGGAGATGTTATTATCTTAAAGGGACATATAATGAGTATTTCATAAAGCAAACGATTCTATTGTAATGCAAATAACAATCTAATTAATTATAATGCTTTGTATTTCAATTGCTATACATCAAGTTTTCCCAAAGTAAGAAACTTATAATAGGAATATATATGTATATATATTTATTTATGTATGTATGTATATATATATGTATATATATATACATATATATATTTCCTTTACCTTCCTGATAGCAATAGCCAAAATCTGGAACTGACTCACACCTGAATGGTGTCTAATGTCTGCTAAATTACTGAGAATTTAGAAAATTAGAAGTTTTCTCTGAACAGATGTAAATGTAAGTAATTTGGAATTAGAACCACAATGGAAACTAGGCAGGAGAGAATAATGGGGAAGTGGGTTGAGTTTAACTCTGGGAGTCATACCATGCATTATGTTCATGAAGTTGACTCACAGGAGGGGATCTGCTCAAAAAAAAAAAAGCTTTGTTACAATATTGTGAGACCTGGAATGAATCTTTTCTCAAGATGCTTCAAAGCTGAAACCTCACCTTTCCCTAGACTTCCAGTTCCTTACCTTGCTTCTCATTTCCTGGAGCTGAGCCATAAACCATGGTCTACTTTGGGAATTATAGTATATTAGATCATACTATCATAGTTCTAGGGCTAGAAGGGATCTCAGAGATCATCTAGTTAACCCTGTCCTCTTACAGATAAGGAAACTGAGGCCCAGGATGGATAAGTGACTTGCCCCAGGTTACAGGTAGTCAGCAACAAAGGCATGCATTAGGGAGGACTCAGTTTTCTCAGTTGCTTGCTCAGGAATTCACTTCCTTCTTTCCCGTATTAAGGGTTAAAACTGTAGATTCCTAGCTGAACTGAATGTAATAATCTCTGAAGGCACACTTAAGAACGTTCGGTTTCTATTATCAGACTTTATCAGGTCACACTTTCATCTTAAATTGCATTAGGTTCATTAGCCAGGAACACAACCAGGAAAACCCTATAATCATCTAAAAACAGTCCTAAGTACACAGGTAAAATGTATTAAACCATGAGATTGTCCATAGTGAAATTCCTTATGAGACAGCTGGGTCATCATTATTTCCTTTTTCTTTTTTTAACCCTTACTTCCATCTTAGAATCAATACTGTGTGTTGGTTCCAAGGCAGAAGAGTGGGAAGGGCCAGGCAATGGGGCTTAAGTGACTTGCCCAGGGTCACACACCTGGGAAATGTCTGAGGCCATATTTGAACCTAGGACCTCCCATTCTCTAGGCCTGACTCTTAATCCACTGAGCCACTCAGCTGCCCCCCATCATTATTTCCTTATGATTGTACTAGAATGTGCATCTTTGGGGAGGGATTTCATCAATAAAAAACCACCCCCAGAGAAACTGGTGCACGCTTAGAGGATGGGGATCATGACATACAGATAGAGCACTAGGAGAATTAAATTAACATTAATTGATAATGATCTGACAAATATATATTCTCAATGGTAACATTATATCAAATGGCTATTCCAAAGGCAAAAAGAAATTTATACAAGGGGAAACAGATCAACTTTAAAAAGGTAGTGGAAAGCCCCTAAGAAATCGCTTAAGAAAAGAAAAGAGTCTAAAATTCAGAAGCTTGATTGCCCAAAGAGGACTATTCCAAAAAGTATTTAAGTGTCAGGATGCTCAAAGGATCCAAAGCCCTGTGCTGTATACATACCATTCGCAGAGAATTCATAGTTGTGGTGTCGGCAATAATATTGCTCAGAATTCATTGATAGAAACTGGATTCTTTTTTAAAACATGGAAATAAGCAATTACGCTTTCATCTAGGCAAATGAAGTATGGGATTAATTGTATTAAGTCTCCCCTCCCCATAATAGACTATGTAATTAAAGGAATAAATAATAATTCTTCCAATGAATTAAGGCATTGCACAGTTACATGTCTGAAATTTTTGGTGTGGCAGTGGAGTATGTGTGTGAATGTGTTTCTCTGTCTATCTGTTTCTGCATCTATGTCTGTGAATGTGTATGTGGGTAGATTATAGAAAAAAATTTCCCGAAATAAAAGTTAAACAATGATTGCATTACCCACAAGAAGAGAAATCATATTCATTTTTGAAATGACTATCATTTTGATAAGAGTGATGCAGCATATTTTTTCCACACCATTTACCTAGCCCTTCTCTTTATTCAATTATTTAGCAGTGATAAGTCAAACAGTATTTAGTTTACTATGGTCTGCATCATACTATTTGTTAAGGAGAAAAAAGCTATTTTCATCATGCTGAATAAAACTTTTCAAAGTGTATTTCCCAGGACTAATTGATTATATTGATAGCAGATGATAGATATTCCTTCTGGTCTAATTCTATTTCAGTGAATATCCTTGAAAACATATTGTCTTAATTCACATAGCAAAAAAACATAGGTAACCAAAGTTAACATGTGGAACTAAATGATTGTCTAGAGAGAAAGGGAGAAAAAGTATTTTTAAACTACAGAATGATTTGAAAAGAACGTTTCCATCGAGATTTAGCCAAACAAAGTCAACGTCAGCTTCATGTTGATTCACATGCCTTCTAAAGGTCCAATATTGGTTGAAGGCTTATTTAGAACATTCATTAAAGTCAAAAGTTTCCTCCCACAGATGTTTGTGGTGAGTGATCAAATACTAGTGTCTAATTTGCGGCAATCACAGAGATCAAGTGGCATCTTAGGAGCAAATGCATTCTTCCATGAGGAGTTTCAACCATGTATCTCAAACACATTTGATATCAGGCCTATTGAGAAATCATCTTTTTAAGCAGGATGGATTTAACAGTCGCTTCCTCACAGGTTTATGTGTTTAATTAGCTGACTGAACAGGGGGAACAGTAGGAGCTGAAAGCTGAGGAGTACTTGCAAGAGAAAATAATGTGAAAGCATGGTATAGCACTGAGGGTGTCAAGCACTATTAATAACAAAAATGACTAAGAGAATTAACTGTAACGCTTCCTTTTAAAAAGATGCTGGCTTTCATAATTCACCTGGTTATTCTAAATTACAGATTCCACAAACTACTCACTCACTCAGTAATAAAGATGCCCCAATTTCAGATAGAATAGCTGAGTCCAGGTCAGTCTAGGTCAATTGAAAAGCAGGAATGAGAGCATGGTCCTGTAGGTGGTAGATGAAGCCCAATTTAATATATTTCAACTCTAGCTGTCTACCATTTTATATTTTTAAGACCTACATGGAAGTCCAGAAAATAGCCTTTCTAGATGTCATGTACTTTGCTGTCTTGTCAATATTACATATTTCTTTTTTTCCTTTCGTAAATTCACCCTAATCTTGAAAATTGCCCACATGTGAAATGAAAGGCTTTTGTTCTGACTTCTCTGTAATAAATATGTACATGTGGATTTTAGACATATCTTGAATATACTATATTTACTTGAGGGGAAAAAATAGGACTTTTACTTACACATAACTTTCCTGAAAAGAAGCATTTACAGGAAGGTTCCTTTAGGAATGTATTTATAATGCTCTAAGTATAGATTCATTACATTTTACATGATGATTATGGATGATGATAGTGCGAGTTTTGCAAATTCAGAATCCCTTCAGATTTCAGAGTTCCTAACTTCTGAGTCTGTTTAAGCCATGTGGGGTTTTCATTTTTCTCCAGAGCTAGTAAAGAAAGAGGAGGGGGAAATGGGAAATAAAAGAGCAATGAGAATCTTTTTTTATTTTAAGCAAAGGGAAAAAGCTTTGAAAAGATTATCAGAAGGATCCTAGGGATTTGGGGATATCAAATAACTTACTAAACAGCATTTTGATGAGTAAAATGCAAATGATTCAAAAACATGCAAATCCAAACATGTCTGGTTTCAAAATTAAGAAGAAAGTGCTAGGAAAAGCACATTCTAGGTTTTATAAATGCCTTTGAAAAATGGGGCGCACTATTATTGACTAAACTCTACCTTACTACAGATGAATTACTAATAGCTGGCATTTACGTAGTGCTTTAAGGGTTTGCAAAACACTTCAAAGCTTTGATTTCATTTTTTTATCCTCACAACAGCTCTGAGAGACAGGTGTTACTACTGACCCAATTTGAAAGATGAGTAAACTAAGGCAGATAGTAAGGGATATGATTAGGATCAGATATCAGAATTTGAACTCAGATCTTCCTGACTCTAGGTCTAGTTCTTCACCATTGCAGCACCTAGCATCTTTCTGAATATTTCTTGGAATGAGGTATCTTTTTATAGTACATCTCATGCTTTCAGAAGGCATATGCTGGGGATTCATCATGTCAAATAAGAGAGTGTGGCTAGAGACTGCTCCCTGTCCCCATATCTACACTCTGAGCTAACCTGGAATGTTCGAAATTCCTTGACTTGTCCTATTACAGGAACTGCCATGAACCTTAAGCTCCCAATGAAGTTAAACTGAATGAGAGCAGGGTAGTTTCAGAACAGCTAGGAGGGCAGCTAGGTGACTCAGTGGATAGAGCACTATGCCTAGAATCAGGAAGACTCGTCTTCCTGAGTTCCAATCTGGTCTCAGAACTGTGTGACCTTGGCCAACCCTGTTTGCCTCAGTTTTCTTCATCTTTAAAGTGAGCTGGAGAAGGAAATGGGGAACTCTTTCAGTATCTTTGCCAGGAAAACCTCAAATGAGGTCACAGAGAGTTAGCCATGACTGAAAGGCAATTACAAAAAGTTTCAGAGCTCTCGGGTTTATTTTTAAAAATTTACTGGGGAAGCTATGCAATAACCAGAAAAGTACTGAATTTAGAGTCCCAGGCCCCGAGTATGAATCTCAGCTCTGTTCCTAATCACTTACATATCCTTGGGTAAATCACCGAACCTTGATTCTCAATGTTCTCTGTTCATCAAGTGAAGGAGTTGGACTAGATGATTTCTGAATTCCCTTCCAGCTATAAATCTATATTCTTATAATTTCTTATGTTAAGTCCTTGTTCTTCTAGAGGGTGGGATGAGGAAGAAAGGCTAAAATCAAACCTTAGAGCTTCAGTGCTTTGGGCCAGAATAAAATGCAAAGGGTCCATTGTGATCTACACTCAAACAAGTCATTTAGACTCATCTGAAAATCCAGAAGCACAAAATCTCTATAGAGAACTATGAAGAAGGTTGCTGACTATCCTGCTTGAGTTCAGGGTGTGGGGTATGATAAGCTAGTTAGTGGAGTTCCGGAGGAGGAGGAGGAGGAGGAGGAGGAGGAGGAGGAGGAGGAGGAGGAGGAGGAGGAGGAGGAGGAGGAGATTTGTTTTAGTATTGTATATATTTCAAAGGCTGCCTGTAAGTACAAGGATGTCTAAATATCCTTGCTAGTCATCCTCAGTTATGGCTCTGACTAAAAACCTTTATCTTCTCATGCCTGATCTGGCAGGCTGCTAAGTTCTACACATTTGGGTTTGGGGAAAACATGTTGATCTGACACTGGGCCAACACTCACAGCCTTTCCTCCTCAGGAACACCTGCCATCTCTTTCACTCAGCTAGTAAAACTGCTGAGAACTAAGGCTCACCACCCCACCAAGACGAGTTGGACATTGGAAGAGGGATTGTCTGTTACCGGTGGAGAGAAGGTCCACTCCAATTAAATCATGGAATCATCAAAGTATTGATTGACTCATAGGGAAAATGGAAAGACATTTTGCTGACATCCAATGGGCAGAGCAGTAGCCAATAACAAAATAAGTGAAAATAAACTTTTGCTTAACTTTTTTCCTTGGTTAGCCATTTTGCAGTTTTTCCAGACTACTAATTTGGTTTCCTTTAGCATTAAAGTATTAACATTAGTTTTATGAACTGGAATTCTTTTGAAAATTTAATAAAACTAATTTCTACATCAGATGGCAGATTCTTTGTATGTTCTCGAGGGGGCTTATCAATTACTTTTGATTGCTAGAATGCTGGTTAGTACATACAACAGAAATAATATAAATGAAATGGAGAAAGGATACAATAAAAAAACATTAGAACTAGAAAGGGGCTTGGTTGTTTTTCAGTTATTTTTCAGTTGTGTTTGATTCCTCATGACTTCATTTGGGGTTTTTTGTTTGCTTTGTTTTGTTTTTTGGCACAGATACTGGAGTAGTTTTCTATTTTTTTCTCCAGTTCATTTTACAGATGAAGAAACTGAGGAGAATAGGTAAAGTGACTTGCTCAGGGTCACACAGCTCATATGGGACTGATGCTGGATTTGAACTCAGGTCTTCCTGACCACAGGGTTGAAGCCCTATCCATACTGCTCCATCTAGCTGCCTAGAAGGATTTTAGAAATTAGCTAGTCCAATCTCTTTGTTTTTTAGATAAAGTAAACTGAGACAGATTAAAGTAAACTGAGACAGATTAAGACAAGTCATTTTCTCAAGGTCACATATCTAGTTATAGACACAACTTTAAGAATACTTAGTATCTTCTTTTTCCCATTCCAGTTTTCTTTTTCACTGTACCATGGCTAACAACCAGATGGGATGGTACATTTTAATTACTTTTGGGATTTCCCTTATTTTCCTCCTTAATCTGTGAAAACCCCTTGAAAGAAGGTCTTCTACTCTGGTAGTCCTCTCTTTCCCTATAATACTCTTTGATTCTCTCTTATTCCTAGTCATTCAAATCAAAAATGGCAGGCTGCAAGTGGGTTGTAGTATGCCTGAGTGCATCCAAATTTGGGCTTTAGCTCACAAAGGTTATGCAAGCAGAGTATGAACTGATGGGCTTGAAGATTATTGAGCAAGCAGCAACTCAAGTTAGAGGCTTTTCAGTGAAAGGTAGGCTACCTGGTGTGAGTTTTGTTTTTTTTCCAACAGGTGCTTATTTTTCAGGCAGTGCAGCAGTACAATAGAGTGTTGGACCTGGCATTAGGAAGTGATGAATTCAAATCATGCCTCAGATACTTGCTAGCTGTGTGACCCTGGGTAAGTCACTTAACCATTTAAGCTTTCGTTGTGAAGATAAAATGAGACAATATTTGTAAAACATTTTATAAATTTTAAAGCAATATATCAATACAAGCTGTTACTTTTTCAGTTATATTAATACCCAAAGAACTTATTAAGGCAGAAAGTAGTTTTGATTTTTGTAGATGGAGGGAATAATCAAACTAATTAAATCATACATCTTTCAAACAATGAAGTACCAAAAAGAAACTAAAAGATAAGTCAGATTTAACTTATTTCAGAATGGTAAGTAAAAAGTGAAAAAAGGTCAGGGTTATATGAGATATAGAAAGAGGGGAAGCAGTCCTCTAAAACACCAAAATGAATTAGAGATACCTAATTGGCTTCCTATTGTCAACCACAATAAGTATGTATTTCTTCTCCATTCTCTGTATTTCATTACTGAATTCTAGTATTCCTAATAAAGTATCTAGTCTGCTTATTTTTCACAAAAAAGTAAATCATGTCTTAATGCCATTATTTTATAATATAACTTCACTAAATAGGGTCCATAGTATAAATATTGGGGAGAAATATAAATTTGTGGTAAATAACCTTAGAAATCTGGATATACTAGTTTTGTATCACCACAAAGAAAATTCATTTTGTGCTATTTAGCATCTGTATATTAATATCCTTCTTTTTACTTTTTAATAATTAGCTTTAGGTTCTTCTAAATAATCTATGTGGTATGAATTATTGCGCACATTTTGTCAATTTATAAACAAAGATAAATAAAAAAGGATTAGGTCTATACTGGCAAAGTAAAACAGAAAACTGAATCAATAATCAAGTTGATTAACGCTATAGACTTTTTAAACTTAGTTTTACATTTTTCCTTTTAAAGTATTATTATCTATTTCATTATTGATATCAACATATATATATATATATATATATATATATATCGACATATATCCCCCCTTTAGGTCACTACCCTTTATAATAAAAAGTAACAACAATACTGGCAAATAAATCCACAAAACTTATCAATATGTGATTGGATTAAGATGGAATACAGTCCTGCAAACTCGTGATTCTCAACCACTGTAAATTAAGGAGGGAGGTACATTTTTTCATCTATTCTTTGAGGTCAAATTTAGCAATTATAATTATAAATAATTGTTTCTACTTTTCATTAATATTTATTTTATATTATTCCATAGTCATTACGTATGTCATTTTCTTGGATCTGCTTAGTATACTTGATACCTGTTCATATAAACCTTCCTATACTTTTCTATATCATTAATCTTTTACAGTGTAATAATATTTCATTTTCATCATGTAGTACAATTTGTTTAGCCATCCCCTAGCTTATGTCTCCAGTTCTTTGCTAATACAAACATTTTGCTATGAATATTTTGATCTATTGTAGGACTTCCTTGTCTTTGATTTCCTTGGAGTATATGGCTAGAAGTGAGATCTCCAGATGAAGGGCTTAAACATGAGCCACTTTGTTAGCAGAATCTTTCTAGAATTTTATAAGTATGCATATAAATATATATATACGTGTATATATATAGTTATACATTAATGTAATACAATAGATACAATGTACACAGAGATATACCTATCTCTAAATGCAGATACCTATGTATATATACATGAAATCTATATACACATGTATAAACATGTATACATACTTATATACATGTATGTTTATATATACCTATTCAAACAAAAACACAGACAACTTAAGTTCTCCAAATCATTGCCTTTTTTCACTCTAAAGAATGTAACTCTTATTCCTGGAAGAATTTTAAATGGAAAATACCTTTAAATAATTGATGTCTTAATACTAGTTAAAAACAGGATTTATAGTGATTAGAACTCTAGACCTGCTGTCAGGAAGAAATAAGTTCAAATCTGGTCTCAGATACTGTGTGACTCTAGGCAAGTCACTCTGTGTGCCTCTATTTACACAATTTTAAAATGGGAAATATAATAGTAACTCCATCCCAGGATTTTTGTGAGAATCAAATGAGACAATATTGGTAAAACACGGTGCCTGGCAAGAACAGATTCTTTATAAATTCTCCCTCCTTCCTTCCCTCCCTCGCTTTCTTCCTTCCTTCATCCCTTCCTCCTTTCCTTTTCTTTCTTCCTCAGAAAATCCCATAATTATACATCATGGTTTGTTTGGAGCATGAATATATTCCCTAACTGCTTCAGATGATCATTTAGCACTTAGGGGTTTGGGGGAAGACATGTGGTGGCTCCAAATTGGAAGGACATGTGGTTTTTGTATGAAGCAGAAAATGAATCTTCCACTGGACTTCCTCTGCCCTATGACACATATGGTGTGTGATGGTGGAGAAGATGGGAACCTCTGTCAGTTTACAAAAAAAAAAAAAGAAATAGCATCTGCTCACTCTTTGACTTTTCATGTAACATCATATAACTCTAAGACTTCCACTTTGGGAATGGTGAGGATCATTCTCTCCACTGGAATCATGTGGACCGCATCCATAACAACTAGAGCAATGGACTCCAATAGACAAGCTTGAGTTTGAGTCCCTGACTTCCCATTCCATTTTGAATATACCCAAATTGAGTAAATAAATTAATAGCCTCAAGCTGGATGTTTGACCTTGTGAGACCCAGAAGTCCATCAGATCAGTGGGGTTGAGCTGACCAGGGATGTTTCCTGGCCAAATGACAATTAGCAGGAGGAGAGTTAGTTTTTTGGACAGTAAAGAAACAAAGTGGAATGTGGCCAAATCTATATAGGGGTCTCTCAAACTGTTCCATGTTTGGATGAGTTTTAAGTATCATCATGCTAAGGGATGTTACAGTATTATAAATTGTATTACAGTATCTTATTGTAACTCATTTTGTCAATTGGTCTACTGAGTCGTTCTGTCTTTTGACATTTTTTTTATGTATAGGAAATAAATACCTGACAATTTTGGGGGGTAACTTTCTATTCCACATCTTTTGAGACCTAGTTGTTATTATTGTTCAGTCATTTTTCAATTGTGTCTAACTATTCATCACCCCATTTGGGGTTTTCTTGGCAAAGATACTGGAGTAGTCTGTCATTTCCTTCTCTAGCTCATTGTACAGATGATGAAACTGAGGCAAACAGGGTTAAGTGACTAGCTCAAGGTCACACAGCTACTAACTATCTGAAGCCCGATTTGCTGAGTCTTTCTGACTCTAGACCTGGCACTGTGCTACCCAACTGCCTTAGGAGACACAGACATTAGCCAAACCCAAGTTTTAAATAATTTGTCCCTTGTGTTCTGGAGTGATGGGGAAAAAAAGAAGGGAGAGTGTGAGAGGTAATTAGGGGTTAGGTTTGTCCAGGGTTGAACATAGTCCAGAAAACATCCTTCTGTCCATCTTAGAGAAAGGAAGTACATGTGGTATCCTAGGTTTTTGAGCTCAGCAACAGTTCTCAATATTAGGATAACATGGCAGCTGAATTAGTGATAAGTGAATACATCTAGAAGAGAAGGTATCCCATTAAGCATTAAAAAATCCCACACCTCAAACAGTTTGATTCAATTGCTAATTTTGCAAAACTTTGTTGTAATGACTTCAAATCCCTGTATTTGAAAAACTCCTGTCTTCACACAGTTAAAGATAAACTAATAAACTGTTCCATGGTATGGTTACCAACAAAATGATTTTCAACAAAGGCTTTTGGACGGAAATGAAATACTAAGGACTACAAGTGTGGGTGTAAGTGCCAACACACATGAGATTTAAATATATAACTTGCATTATCACACACATTTTCTTCTCTTCATAAAAGAGATTAGAGAGAAGAATCCATAGCTGTGCCCTGTTTCCCCTCCTATTTGACTCTTTGAAAAAACCAGCAAAAGATCCTCTTTGTTTCTTAACATATAATGCCAAAATGCAGTAGTATATGATTTTCCTAAGGGAGTGTATTTCCTTTTCTTAAGGCACAGCATGATCTTCAAGTCCTGCTTTTTCTTACCTTCATATGTTAGTAGATCAGCAATTCAGCTGACGGGATCTTTTTTGTCTTGGGGTTTGGGTTGCTTTTTTTTTTTCAGGAAAAAGTGAATTGGCTTGCAAGTATACTAATGAACTGAGAACTAAAAAAAAAAAGGTTAGCATTAGGAAGTGTCTGTAGTGAAGCTACTGGCAGCTGGCACCCCTTCTCGTGTGAGTAACAACACTACTGCAGTGGGAAAGGGACATATTCTTAAATAAAGAAGATACCATTATAAACCAATTACTTGTACAGTGTATGAATCAATAAAAATCAATTATCCCCAAACTCAAACAAATGGACCTCGACTTTCCAAATTTTTTTCCTTCAACAGAAGCTTTCCAATTAGGTTCTTTTAAACTTTAAACTTCATTTAAATAGCAGTGAATTAGTCAGCACAATTTTGATAATTTCATTATTGAGATTTCATTATTTGAAAGTTCTCCATTTTGAGAAAGATATAATATGTAAAGTTAGTATGGGCTAGCCCAGCATTTCATGTATTTACCTAGCAGAAACAGGGATAAACAGAGTGCCAAGTCAAAAGAGGAACCATGGATACATGAATTGTGCCATACACTACCTTTTGTTCAATTATGCTTATCATTTCAGCTGTGTATATTTTTTAAGTTAAAAAACAAGAAATCTTCTCCTGAAAGCTTTGTTAAAACATTTAACCTGTAAATAGAAATCTTGATACAATTTTCTTGACACAAATCCAGAATTAGGGCAAATGCAAACTTTATTTGAAAAAAACTTAAGACAAGATGGGCCAGGGGGTGTATGTTGATGTAGCTTGCAATAGGAACCATTCATCATACATCAAAAGAAGAAAGCCCAAATCACAAAGACAGTTGTCCTTATATTTAAAAAGAAATTATCATTTGCATCATTTTTGTTGTTAGCAATTATAAATAGAAAAAATTGACTTTCTATTGATGACTTCAGTGCATGCTAGCTGATGTTTGTGCCATTTATACTGTCAAGAATCAGATCTTTTCATAAGCCAACTCTTTTCTTTCCCTGTTACCCTGGAAATAAACCAGAGCTGAAAACATCATCCTATATTACCCAATGGTAAATTCCCAAGAAAGCACCAATCAAATGGAAAAGCTCTTAAAGGTCTACACACTTATAATTATTAGTAGTAATGTAATAAATAATTGGCACATGAAACATCCATTTTGTGTCTTGTTTAAAAAAAAAAGAAAGCCAATGAAAGCCCAAACCAAATGCCCATTTTAGCATATCTAAATTATAAGTTGGGAAATGGAGAGATAGAGACAGCCAAACACAGAGACAAAGAGACATAGCAGTCATAGAGAGAAAGAGACAGAGAATCAAAAAGATACAGACAGAAAGAGACAAGGAGGGTAAGGGACAGGGAAAGAAGGAAAAGGAAACAGAACAATGTGAGCAACTCTACAGTTTACAACTTTTTCAACCTTATTTCTACCATTTAAAGATCATGTTGATATATATATACATATATGTATATATATATATATATACATATATATATATTCTCTATTGCCAGGTCCCAGGAGTTCTATCTCAGGAAATTCTGGCACTGGAATCATAATTAAAGCAACATTCCAAAATGTTTTCCTGAACTGTTGGACTAATTAGCAACTCCAATAGAGATGTGCTTTTAAGTTGTGTCTAACTCTGTGACCATAGCTGGTGAAGAGTGTCCATCGGTTTTTCTTGGCCAGGATACTTGAGTGGTTTGATATTTCCTTCTCCAGTTTATTTTACATATGAAGAAACTAAGACAAACAGGGAGGAGGAGGAGGAGAAGGAGAAGAAGAAGAGGAAGGAGGAGAAAAAGAAGAAAGAAGAAGAGGAAGAAGACAGAGAGGAGGAGAAAAAAAGAAAGAAAATTCAATTTCTTTTCTTTTCTTTTTTGTTTTGTTTTTTTTAAACCCTTACCTTCCATCTTAGAATCAGCTATGTATTGGTTCCAAGGCAGAAGAGTGGGAATGGCTAGCCAATGGGGGTTAAGTGACTTGTCCAGGATCACACAGCTGGGAAGTGTCTGAGGCTAAACTTGAACCCAGAACCTCCCATCTCTAGGCCTGTTTTTAATTCTTTTCTTGAGGGGTTTACAAGTTTCTACTAGGAAATGAGACAAAAAAGAGTCTCCTATTTTTAATGGTCAAAAACTAGTCACTAGAATTTTCTGGAAAAATAAGGTTCATGTATTACTAAAAAAATTAGCTAGTGGGTAGTGTAAGGGTACATATACCATAATGCTAGAGTCTTAGGAAAGAAAACTTTTTATTCTAGAAACATCTGAATTCAGTGATTCTTAGTAGTTGAGGTATTTAAAAAGCATGAACCCTACATAGCAGCAAAAATGTGTAAGCAGGACAGATGGAATCAGAATGAGATTTTCTTAAGCAGTTACTAACCAGGCATAGTGCCAAGTTCAGAGACCCAGAAAGGCAACAAGTATCTCTGCCCAGAAGAAGCCATCATTTCAATGAGTGAGCTAACATACAAATAAATGTATATGTGCATGCATACAGAGTAGATGGAAGATAACTAAAAAGGTTGGTAGGGCACTAGCACCTGGTGGAAATGGGCAAGGTCACCAGCAGAAGGTGGTCCAATGAGAGAAAATTTGAAGGAAGCCAACAATTCTAAAAGGCAGAGGTAGGGGGAAAAGGAAGGGACCATGTACTTATTAAGTGTCTACAATATGCCAGAACTGTGCTATGAACTTTGCAAATATTATCTCATTTGATCCTCATCACAACTCTGAGAGGTAAGTGCTACTATTACACCCATTTTATGGTTGAGGAAACTGAGGCAGGCAGAAATTAAGTGACTTGACCTGGATCACATAGTAAGTAGCTGAGGTCAAATTTGAACTCATACCTTTATGACTACAGGCTCAGTATTCTAGCCATTGCACCATCTAGTTGCTCTCCTTACATGGGAAATTCTTTCAAAAGCATGAAGAGAAGATATTGTATTAGAGAAACAGCTAGTAAATCTGTGTGGCTAGATCATGGAGTGGGAGGAGGGGGGTATAAGAAGACTGGAAACATAAAAAGAAGCCAAGTATGTCCCAGAGGTATGTCCCAGCAGGTCTTGTCTGAATACAAGGCTACAAAGAAAATGTTTGGGGTATAATTCCCTCCAGCGAACAGGAATAGTTGTGGTGGGGGCAAAGGTTGGGGACAGAGGGCTGAAATAGAGTCTAGACCACCGAACTAGTGCTTGTCTAGACTATGAACAATCTAATAGGAATTCTGACAGCGCTATCATTAACCAGCTCATCTTTAAAAACCCTCATTTTCCATCTTAAGAGTTGATTCTGTGTATTGGTCACAGAATCAGAAGTCAGAAGAGAGGTAAGGGCTAGGCAATGGGAGTTAAGTGACTTAGCCAGGGTCACACAACTAGGAAGTGTCTGAGGCCAGATTTGAACCCAGAATCTACCATTTCCAGACCCAGATCTCACTCCACTAAGCCACCTAGATATCCCCTAACCAGTTTATTCTGGACAAAGCACACAATCTTTCTTTTTTGGTAATATATAGAGATTGGATTCAATCATTGCCAAGTTTCCTTCCTGTTCTCACATTCTACAAAACTGTTTTTCAAAGAATACTCCTAGGGACTTGTCCTGAACATTCCATTCTCAGGATAATTCTAATGTAACCAGGAAACCCCAGCTTTCATCCTTTCTATGGCCTGCCTCCTGCTTGTCAGCAATTAGCCAACATCCTCTCCTTTTCAGTCCTAAAGGAAAACAGTTCTTTCTTGCTTCCCGTTGGCTTCCTTAGTAAATGATCAGTCTCCCTTGTTCTAACTTACAGGTTTGATTGAAACCTATAAATTGTAGCTACAAGGAATAGTTTCCGACTTTGTTCAGTGATTAAAAGATATACTTCCAGCATCTTCTCTCCAGACTAAAAAAAAAAAAAACAAACTAATCTGAAGGCTTCTTTAATTTCCCTCCATCAAAATTATAGGGAAAAGGAACAAAAAAAATTGTTGCTTAAGAAAGAAGATCTAATAAAAAAAAAAAACTATCTTTAGATTAAACCAGAGGTATCAAACATGCCACCCAAGGATTACATGCAGTCCATGACACTCCCAAATGTGACCCAGATTAATATATAATTGGAAAATATTTAACAAAATCAATAAAAATGTAATAAACATAGATAACATTCATAAGTTGTTTTCTACTATGGAGCCTGCAGGGATCCTTATATATTGTTGAGTGCCCCTCCCCCTTTCTATTTGAGTTTTATACCAGTGAACTAAACTATCAAAACATGATCCAACTGAATGACCTTGTGATAATAAAATTATCACATTAATAATAATATAAGAATATTAGGATGTGGAAAAATGGAGACACTAATACATTGTTGGGAGAACTGTGAACTTGCCCAACTCTTTTGGGAGATCAATTTGAACTTTAAACTCAGTAATATTGCTGGATCTGCTTCATTAAGAGATCTATGAAAAAGGAAAAGAATCTCTATGTTCCAACAGATTTATAACAGCAATTTTTGTGGTGACAAAGAATTGTATATCGAGGGGAGAGCCATCATTTGGGGAATGATTAAACAAGTTGTGGTATATGATCATGATGGAATACTACTGCACCATAAGAAACAATAATGATCAGGCTAATTTAACAACAAAACTTGTAAGGAACTACATGGGATAATGAAGAGCAAAATGAGTAGAATCAAGAGAACATCATAAACAACTACAGAGTTAATATTAGAAAAATAAATTGTGAATGTTACTTCCAGAGAGCAAACAGAAAGTGGAAACATGAAAGACTTAATTTGTATGAACTTGTCTGTCTCCCAGACAATGTCTTCTGTGATGCAGGAAAGGTGGGGGAAGAACTGGGGCATCTGTGGATAAGTTCTATTAATTAAAATTAAATAAAATAAATCAGTGACAGAAAAGATAGAAGGTAAGGATTTTATGAACAATATTTTAAGAAAAATATTAGGCACCAACAAGTAAGTACAATGGAAAGTTCTTCCATTTGAAGACTAATACTAGAATAAAAATGTGAAAATTCTATATGTTCTTCTTAAAACAATGCCATGCTTCTCTCAAATGAATAATCTGTAACCACACCCTTTAGGCTAGGAGCAATGAAGTTTCTGAATGTTTGACACAAAGCTTTAAGAAAGGTTCCATATGCTGTGGATTTCACTCTTGATATCACTGAATTTAATGAGAAAATGGAAATATCAAGAAAGGTGGAGCTGCAACAATCTCTGAAGATTAGAAAATTGTAAGTAGGTTAAATTTAAAAAAAACTGTTGCTGAATTAGCACAGATGATTTTTTTCCTCCCTCTTTCCCTTCCTCTCTTATTTCCTTCTTTCTTTCTTTGTTTTTCCCTATTTCACTTCTTTCCTTCCTTCCTTGCTCATTTATTGAGCACATACTCCCTTTATATTAGATAATTTTGGTATGCTTGTATGCTAATTATTATAATTAATTAATATGGTAATTGTTGGTATTTGCTAGAAAATGAAAGTATAATGATTAAGGTATAAAATATTATGAGAAATGATTTTGAACTAGGTACACCATGGAAACTTTTATGAAGGAAGAGATATTTCACTGGGCCTTGAGCCCAGCAATCAAACACAGAGATGAAGAGGACATTTGAAGTACAGGAAATTATTTGAACAAAGTCATAAAGACAGGAAAGTATGTATATTTGTATAATGAGACCTTGATGTTAGGAATTTGAAGGGGAATATTCTGACATAAGGCTACAAACTAGTAAAATCCATATTAAAGACTTTCCACTATCTGGCAATGGAAATCCATCACACACTTTTGAACAAAGAAATAACATGATCAGGATATTCTCGATTGAGATAGATTGGAGGAAGGGAGAATGGATAGAAGACTATTGCTGTCATTCAAGAGAAATGCAATGAATAACTGAACTATATAGAGGGAATGGAAACTAAAATAGAAGGAGAATGGACAGTAACTTTGGAGATATGTAGATTTCAATATGACTCAGAGTAACTTGGAGAATGGTGCTGCTATTCACAGAAATCAAAGTCAGGTGTGAGTTTGGGGGAAGAATCAGATTTTTGTGGTGATACAGAAGAGTGAATAGGATACTAGACATGGAATCAGTAAGATCTGGGTTTAAATTTCACTTAAACACTTATTAGTCATGTTTTAACCTTTCTCTACCTCAGTTCCCTCTTTTGTTTCAAGGAAGACTTAAACTCAAAGGCTTCTAAGATTTCTTCCCATCTTCATTGTTATGAAGATGAGTTTACCTGTAATCTTTTCTATTATAATAAGCATAAATAAGCCCTGTTTCTCAAACTGATAAGTCTACTAGCATGTTATATACTTCTTTTCAGTTACCAAGCAGGCAAAAAAAATATTTCACTCTGGAAAATGATACTAGAAAACAATGAGAAAAATTAAAGGACTTGGAAAAAGGCATATTATAGAAAATATATTTTCATAATATTTGAGAATTAAACTATTAAAGTTGGATATTCATTTCCTAAGCCACAGTATCATCATATTTTACAGTGAAGAATTTTACATAATTGAAAATGCTATTCAATTTTAATGAGTAAATTTTCACAAAATGTGGCTGTTTTTATTATAAAATTTGTGAATATTACCTTTAGGTTGTCTTTAGATTTCAATTATTTTAGGATTCTGTTCCAGGTCACAGAATATGTACTTTCCCCAAAGCTTCCATATATATATGTGTGTATATATATATATATGTGTGTGTGTGCTTTGAATGACTCATTTGTTGTATAAATTTTGTTAAATCAGCACTTCATATAATGCTTTGTATACATTAGGTGCTTAATAAATGCTTGATGAATTGTTGAGTTAAAATGAATTTAATCCATATAGGTACTACCTCCATGGTAACTGATCATGCTCTGCATTGCTCAAACATAAATATATGTGTGCAGAAATGTACTTTTGTACTTTTAAAGAACACATTGCTAGAGTGGACCTCTTCTTAACTGGAACATCAATGTATATGGTCTCTTCAATGACACAGATCACAAATTGAGCTATCTAAACCCAACCATCTTGTGCAATTCCTGTCTATTTTCTCCCAAAATACTATATTTCAAGTTTTTATCTTCTTGGGGTTTCTAAACCTTGGGATGCTGAAGGTTAGCTTTTTAAACTCAGAATTGATTTAAATTAAAAGTGAAATGTTATTCAGGTTAATCTCAACTTAGTGTCATTTTGAAGGCAGGCTAAACCACAATTTCATATTAAGTTTTTTCTTTTGTTTGTTCATAGCCATTTAAGATAACATACAAGAGCATCAACTATTCTGAAGTCATCTGTCTTTAGTCCATAAGAACATGTCAAAGCTTTATACTATATGAGAATATATGGGAAGTTAAGCAGTAGACATACATTCAATCCTTTAGAAAATATTCTTTAAGCACCTACTATTTACCAAACATTGTGGTAGGTTTTTGTTAGAGCACAGAGAGGAAAAGTAGTCATTTTGGACTAGATTGTAGAATTCATAAATGGGAATAAATTTGGAGAGGTATTCTTCTATCATATTGTGGAAGGCATTGAATGACAGAGATAGAGGAGTGTGAACATTCCTTCATGAAACAGGGAGTCACTGAAAATTTTTAAGGAGAGGAATAATGAGACCAAATCTAAGGATCAGAAATGAAGTAAGACTGACCTTTTCTATCTTCCTCATCAAAGTTGGAAGCCAGAAGTGCCTGAGATGACTGCAAGCTCAAAGAAGGCAGAAGCTTGAGAACTTTTGAAGAAGACTCCAGAAGGTTGTGGTGCTTGGGCTCTCACCAATTCTGCCCCACCTCTCATGGGAGGCAAGGGTAGTTATCTTCACTAAGAAGAGCATCTCCTACTGACGAACTTTAGGACAGGGATTACAGCCAAAAATGTATTCTAAAAGTATTATGAACTATTCATTGAAAAGTGAAGAGAATTGATTTAAAATCTGTGAGGAGGCAACTATTATCATCCAGGCAGAACGTTCTGAGAGTCTGGGCTAATAAACAAAGAAGAAGTCATAGAGAAGATGGAGTGCATATAAGAGATGCTGTGGAGACTGAATCAACAATAAGTGCTAATTGTTTGGATTGAGAGGTGAGGGGTAAACAGAGTTCAAGACAGTCTGATGGTTATAAGTGAGAGAAATTAGTATAGACTCACACAATTTGAGGTATGTGGAGTTTTAAATGGTGGATTTCAGGGGAAATGTCTTATGGACAGTTGGAAATACTTGCCTGGAACTCAGAAGGGAAGTCAGGGTGAACTTGGGATTTGGGAGTCACCTGCATAAAATTGAAGGTGAATAATAATACCTAACATTTATACAGTGCTTACTATGTTCCAATACTAAGTGCTTTCTATGCTAAGTATATTATGATTATTATCTCATGTGATCCTCACAACAACCCTGAGAGGAAGGCAGTATTATTATCTCTATTGTACAGTTGTGGAAACTGTGGGAAACAGAGTTTGAGTCATTTGCCCATAATTACCATGGGTAGTAAGTGTCTAAGGTCGAATTTGGACCCAAAGCTTCTTAACTGTAAGGTATAGTCACCGTACCACCCAGCTGTGCCAGTTGAAAGCATGGGTTAAAAAAGATCACCAAAGAGAGATACCTTTGTGAGAAGAAAGAAAAGGGAATTTGGACAGCTCCCTAGTGAAATCCATCTTAAGTTTCCAGGAGCAGATGAGTACTTAGTGAAGGAAACAGAAAAAGAACAACTGAAAGATGGATAATAATATGTTGCTTTTGAAAACCAAGGGGGAAAAGAGTATCCACTTGGAAAATAGGATAAATAATGCTAAATGCTGTTAAGAAGGATGAGAACCGAAAAAAAGACCATTGGACTTGGCAATAATTGTATCACTGGTTATCTCAAAGAGAAGATTTTTATGACTACAAAGAATTGTCCTTGATGGAGTTTTTTTTAAGTCCAAGATTTATACATCCAAAACACTCACATCAAAAATACTCTTATCCCCTTCAGAGTAGTTTTCTTGGGAGCACAGGCACGGAGGAAATACTTTCAGTACATTATTTTAGACATCCTAAGTGGTGATTTGCCTTTCAAGGGAGGGTTTTAAATCTTAAAATAATTCCCAAAATTGTGATGCTAAGTCCAAATAAAAAGAGAGGGAGAATCAAGTTGGGAAATGTTGTTATGGGTCAAAAGTAAAGTGTGACTATAAAGGAAAGATGCCAAAGGGTTTGGGAGCTGGGTCTGAAGCCAATTCCAAAAAAGGGATTCCAAAAATGAGTTGACTGGTAAAAGTAGCATTGACTTCACTGTGTAGCCCTTCAATGTGAGAGTTTTGACAATGTGTACTATTTAATTGCATGCTATGCTCTGGTATGTTTGCTTGTTAAAGAGTCATTCCATTGCTTTCAAATCATACAGTATAATATTAAATGAGGCATGGGGAAACAGTTTACTGATATAACTTCATTCTTATTTCATGAAGATAATTTCCAAAATTCTGTTTCTGAGGATGATGCTATATGATATGAAACTTTGACCCATGATTTAGCCACTAATATTATTATTATTTTTTAAATTTTAGACACATCCCTCTTAGTTTTCCTGGCTTCCTTCAAGACTCAATTCAAAGCAGATCTTCTACAAGAGGCTACTCCTGGTCCCCACCAGCTACTAGCACTTCCCTTTCTCTAATCACCTTCCATTTATTTTCTATATAACGTGTCATTCCCTCAGCATTTACAAGCTGTCCACCCTATTCACATGTTAGTTCTATGATAGCTTGGACTCTTTTTGCCTTTCTCTTATTTTTCTAGTTCTTGGAACAGTATCTGGTACGTATTGTTCAGTTATTCAATCATGTCCAATCCATGAATGAGTCCCCATGGACAAGTTTCCTTGGAAAAGATGTTGGAATAGTTTGCTATTTCCTAGTCCATTGTGTTCCCATTTTACAGGGAAGAAACTAAGGCAAATAGGAATTATGTGATTTGCCCAGGGTCACACTAGTAAGCTACTTAGGCAGGGTTTAAATTTGGATCCAACTCCAGGTGAGTACTCTACCTGCTGCACTACCTAGCTGCCCACAGTTAGCATTTAATAAAAACTTATTGACTTACTGATTATGTCTGAACTTTTCTGTCTGTGAGAATAGTAATGTCAAGTAAACCACCATTCCTGACTCTTAGGGCAAGGCCTTCTCAATTGGAGATTTCAATTCCTATAAGATTGAAACAAGTACTGATTGCTGTTGTGCTTTTATTCATTTATTAATGTATCTATATTCATTTATTTATTTTGCTTTTACAATTATGAACCCTGGAAGCAAATTCACTTAGTTTGGTGCTGGACACACACAAACACAACATGAAAAAGTATCAGTGACAAAATAAAATTTCCTTAGAAAGAATGTTTAAAGGGCACTGCTATTTAGGAAATCAGTTATTAAAAATCTTTCAAAAATTCTGAAATCTTCAGGAACCTAGAAACATTAGGAGAAATTGTTCACGATGCAGAAACCGGAAGTTTTCTTTTGTCATCACCAATAACAAAGACAACAGATTTCCATGTTTACTTCCTTCACAAATTGCACTATAAGCAATGACTTAAGTGCCCTGACCTTCCCTCCCAAAGTATACTATCCCTATGAATAGAATCTCTCCAGGTATTCTTTCATTAATTGAGCAAATATTTAATGAAGACCTACTATGATCAAGGCACTGTGCAAAGTATTGTGGGGGACAGAAAAGTGAATAAGATACATTTATTCATGTCTGAAAATAGGCACTCATGATCTAACTACTATCTCCATCAAGTGTTATCATCTACTTTATCTTGCTAACTCCATGTTAAAATATACATTACTTCAACTTAAATGAAATGCCAAAAAAGGATAATATAACTCCCATTAGTAGAAAAAAAATAAATCATATTAAAATGAACAGTAATTGACTTTTGGGATAGTTACTAATGTCTTTTGAGATAGTTTCAGCATAGATATTTGATTTGAAAAATTGATTCAAATTGTTACTGAGATAGCACATAAGGTCAAGCTCATGAGACAAAATGTTTGAGGCAAAATGATTCTAAACTACAAAGAGGAAGGATTGTATACTCTTTTAACATCATCATTCCATAAAATCTGATAAGACAGATATTAGAGACCTTTACAAATAGCGGAGAATTAATCTTTTCTATTTTGATTTAAAAGTTTAATAAATGAGCTTCTTATGTAACAGTGTGAATGCACTCACATGGGGAGAAGAGTGAAATGTTATATGTGCTCGTTTTGTGACCTATACATTCTTGAAATAATTAAGTAAAGCGGATGACATATAACTATATTAGGTTTCTAATACCAACAGTTGAAATAGTTTTTCAGGATACTTTGAAACCTAGCATGCTGAACGGGAAATTGTATCATTAGGAGATACTTTTTATGGAAGTAGGTATCATACTGAAACAGGAAAATGATCATGGTGATGGTTCACACTTTTAAAATATAAAAATATAATTTTATCCTCTCCAAAAATTATTTGTATAAGAAAATGTTAAAGTGGTTTCTATGAAAAACAGTGATTCAGTTACAAGAGCTGTTTTGTAAATTTATGATAACTAAAAATTTCTAATGAATTTTAATGATTGTTTTGACCTAAATACATTAAATGTAATAAAATTACTTAGATTATATTTGTATTTTTCATTTGTGTTTACATACTTACTGCTAATTTTTCCATTGCTATATTATTGAAAAGTAAAAATAAAAATGATATCTGCAATTTAGTCAGGGCATCAGTTTATGTTTATTGGTATGCTTTTTAAAACATTTCCTGGAAAAATTAGAGGAGGAAAGGAAAAAAAAATTAATATTTATTCCTGCCAAGAGGAAAATGTCCAGCATGAGCACCACAATATGATGATACTGCTACTTAAGCTTTTTTCCCAAGATAAAGAGCATTCTGCATTTGTCAAGGAGTACATACAAGTGAATATTTTTTAAACCGAAAACACAAATCTGTAAAGAACTGAACTCATGAACGTAAAAGTACTAAGTAACATTTTCACCACAATCATATGAAATGAAAATACAATTAGCAACAGAGTTCAGCATGTTAATTATTCATCCCAAGTAGCATGTGAAAACATAAAAGCATTTTAACTGACATATTGTATTTATAAGAATGCACACAAGACATCAGGCATTGCAAAGTAACTATCATCTATACCAAAAAAAGCTTGACAACAACATTTTATTTTTTATCTTTGATCTAAATGGCTTATATAACTATTAGATACATAGATTAAAGAGTATAAGACTAAAGTTTACATTGTTAACCTTCATTTGGATATTTAACAGCATTGATAATATACAGAAATTACTATGAGCAAAGATTTAAGCAAATACATGTCTGATAGCAGATATTTGATCAGTTTAAGGGAATCTATTACTGAATTAATAGTTCAAGCTTATAAAAATAGAGAAGACATTACAAATGCTCCAAAACATAGTTGAAATGGTTCCAAATAGGAAATATTCAAGAGTGTGATTTTTAAGTAAAGATATTTATCAAACACTACAGAAAATAATTTTCTTAGATTTATCTTTAAGAGAATGGGTATAAATATTTGGTTGAAACACAATTATTTGGTATGCTTTTTTCCTCATTCCAAAACATTTTAAAAAGTCAAATATCCTTTATACTTACCACATTTTCCTTCAATTTGCAGATGTATTACAAAGAGGTTAGATTTTAGCTGTCAAACAAATACTATTGCATCCACCCTGCTGTTGTCTATTTTTAAAGCATGTATTAATTTCCAAAGCTTTGTTTTTAAGCACCTAAAGGGTGTCTTTAGTGAACAAGAATATTAAAAAGTTAGCTAGAAGAAAGTTGACATTAAAATTTCAGGTTCAATGCAATGCTTATTACTAGAGGATGTATCAAGCACCACTGCCAGCTGCATTTATCCTACTCCCACAAATAAGGCTATTATTATTGAAGTGCAAATTACTCATCTTTGATATCAAACTAATAACAGCATTAATACTGCTTCATGAATACCTGGGTATTGCATTCTTTAACCAAGATTAATTTCAGCAATATTAGCAGTTATTGAAATTTAACTCTCAATTATTTTTTATCATGTAACCATTGTGCCCATCACAAAGTGTTAGTTTCTTAACATCTTTCTTTCTTTCTTTCTTTCTTTCTTTCTTTCTTTCTTTCTTTCTTTCTTTCTTTCTTTCTTTCTTTCTTTCTTTCTTTCTTTCTTTCTTTCTTTCTTCTCTCTCTCTTTCTTGTTCTGGAACAAGGATTTCCCTATGGATAACAAATGTGGTCACCTGTAGCCAGCTGTCAGGAAAAAGAGGAATGGAATCAAATGAAAAGTGCTATAAGAAAAAAAAAAGTACCTACAGTCAGGCCTGGTTGTTAGTCCAAGGAGGGAAAAGTAAGTTTTAGGTTAATGCAATTGGTTAGTTCTTAGAGGGGGAAATTGGTGTGTTTTTTTTTTTAAGAGTGGGGAGTTAGGGGATATTTTTTTTTCTCTACTGCCTGAAATCCACTCAGTTTAGAAAAAAAAAAGGAAAAGAAGAACAGTTGACAGTTAATTAACACACAGTCTTTATTACAGAAATCTCCTCTAAAGCAGGCATATTCAAGTTATACTGAGGTGATTGTCATAAAGGGGTTGTTTACTGTGGGGTTCACAGATGGCTGACATGACAGCCAAGAAACGAAAACAGCCTGATATCAAAGATAACCTTAAAACATGGGTGAGTTTTCAACTTGGATTCTAGTATCTATCCCTTTTCAACTTTCTTAATTTGTTGTGTCCGAGCAGTATGTTTTAATGTAGTCTTGTCATGAAGTCAGTGACAGTTGGGATAATTACCCAGAATTGCCCCTCCCCCATAATAATAATCTAGAATCCCAACTTTAAGTGTAATGTTGTCTGTGGGTTACTCTGCTCTCTGCTACATTTTAAAAGATGAATTGCTAGACAACTACAATCCATTCTTGACTGGCAAAGCTGCTATAATTGTATGACTTTCTTGGATAATGGTTTAAACAAAAGTAAATAGTAAAAAAAATACCAACCTCCTCTCTTTCCTCTCCCCTACCCCCCCCCCCCAGGATTGGAAAGCTTAGCTGTGTTTAGTGCCCACTGATGAAAGCACTGTTCTCTGATCCATGCTGCTATTGTTGGTTTTCGTTTAGCTCCCTCTCAATCAATATCTAACAGGGCATGATTTAATAAGGTTTTATAATCTCCAAAAATGGGGGGAGGGCGGTTGTGGTATTGTCATTCATCAAAGGGGGCCTTTCAGGTTTCTTTGCTTTCACCTGCTGGGACCCATTTGGTCTCTTTCAAAGAGAATGCAATGACAAAATGAATGAGGAACGCTAGAATAAGAGTCCCTTATTCTACCCAATAGTATAATCAATGGGTACTTGTAATCCCTATTGTACCTCACAGAGGTAGTTGTAAGACAATTAAATCTCGTTTCTCAGGCAAATGATTTTGGTAGTTAACCTGAAACAGCCAACAATATTGAAGAGAATGAATGCATCTGAAGCAGTGATGTAATGGGATACTGCCTGGCCAGAAAAGTAAATGCATATGTGTGTGCAAGTACACATATATTACACAACAGTACTCAGGAACTGTAATGGCTGAAGGATCACATGGGAAAGCAGAGGAGATTTCAAATCATTTTCAAAAGAGGAAGCAGAATAAATCATTTTGCATGTCCTTTTCATTTGGATTTTCAATAAATATGAAGAGATTCTCCTTATTTGCAGCATTATAAATTCTAAGTTGTAGCTTAATAAACAGCAAACATTTACATAGTTAACATCAGTTTGATATGACAACCAATTTAGGTTTAATTTCATTTGCATCAGCTAAATTCAATTTCTAGTCTTCCCCCTCCTTAGTAGACTGCTTGCATGTCAAAAGAAGAGAAGAAACATGCATTTATTTGGGTCTTTATTATTTGGGGGCCACCACAGCTCTGTGGGCTCTCTTCCCCACAAAGTTTTATGACTTATTGTGTGAAATATGTGTTTCCCTTTTTTAAAGGGGCAAAATATATGGACACTAACTGCTTATATAGAAAAATAACTGAAAATACCATTCTGTAATCCAAATTCTACTCACAGACATTAATATGTTCACTGTGCACTGATAGTGTATGAAATACAAAATTAATAAAGCCAAAAAAAGACCCAAATCTGTATTATCTGGTTATTATAAAGAAAACATAAAAGGATCTTTTTTAATATGATTAACATATACTGGTTTAATTTCTTGATTTAAAATTTAAATGGTTAGAGTCTTTCCAGTAAACTAATGCCAATCCTCAAATTTCTAACACTTGGTTTAGAAAGAAAAATTAAAAAAAAATAACTAGTTTTATTCCTTAGATAAAGACACATTCATGTCCGTGTCCACATCATATTAATAACACATTGCCTTCAACTCTGGTGGTCCACATAGCCTTCAAGTATGAACCACTAGATAATAGAGAGTTCTCAAAGGGGGGGAGACGACTACTAAACGAATAAAATCCAGAACACATATAGAAATAGACATGTAGACTCAAAAACAAGATATACGCATGACTATACATTTATTCATGTGCATATATAATATATAGATAATATATGCATAATATAGCATGTATACCATAATAAGATACAATGTTCGTGTACAAATATGTGCATATAAATTTCTGTATAAATAGATTATAATTATTCATTCGCAGACATCTCTTTCAGCTACCCTAATGGTTAAGTATTAGAAAGAAGTTGTCTTTTGGGGGATTGGAGGATAAGGGATAGGAGGATTGTGTAATATGATAGTCAAGGCAGAATGGTGGGTATAAAAAACTGCCTATTTCTACATGTATATTTTAAAACTCCAATTTAACTATATTAAGACCACAGAGGAATAAGAACAACTTCTGGAATGATAAGCTGACCTGAATAAAATGTTGAATTCTTCCAAAATGTTGTGTTCAGCCAAAAGGGAAAAATACCTGACTTTTCTCGGTACTACCAAGTGATTCTAGCTAATTGGGGTATCTCAAGCCAATGGCTATCTGAGAGACTCCAGGTCAGGTGTTTTATTGCTGGGATAGTATTCAAAAAAATGATTGTCAGGGGTGAACGAAGAATTATGTCAAGAGCAGTAAGCATTACTGCCACTAAAGAGAGAGGAGGGGGGAAAACATTGGGAAGAAAAATATGTTATTTTATAAATGAGCTATGGGAGGAGGACAAGACAATAATATGGCCTTCAGCTATTGGTTTATTAGATTTCCATTCCCATGATCTACATCTGTTTTGGGTAGAAATAGTTTGACTTTTAATACAGTTTCAGGACACTATCGTGCCAAATATAAGTGTAGCTAGGAAAAAACAGGTTAATTCTGAGTTTTCCCTAACCCCAATTTTTTTGTTTGTATATTAAATCTTAGAATTGTGACTCAGTGTGCAGGAACAAACATTGCCTCCCCTGGTCAAATCATACCTCCACTATTAAATTGTACCCGTGAAAAAGGCATCAAAAGTGGAAACTATGCAATTATATGATATTGGCAAGAGCAATATTGTTGCTTGTACTGACTAAGATACAAAGAGTGTGACCTAGCGGTAATAGGATTAAGTTAAGTTTTTTTTTTTTTTATTACCTGGTCTCAAAGTTACTTAATCATGAAAAATCATTTAAGTAACAGTGTATTCTTGGAAAATGATGAAAATTCTCCTCTTATTAATTCAACTAATGCTTGTGAAATGCCTACTATGTGCCAGGCACTCTCCTAGTATTGGTGGTTTACAATTTCATAAAGTAGAATTGAGAATAAGTGAAATAAGATGAGAAATGAACCTTAATTCTTCAAGGCCTGTATAATGTCAAATTAATAAATAATATTAGTTATTTTTGTTAACTTGTGCATAATATTTTTGTACTTCAGGCAAGTTCACTGTTGTTTTAGTCTTTCTTTTTGGTCCCTGGCACTGCATCTATGTTTCAAAATATTCGATCTTAAAAAAAAATGAGTATAAGAGCCACATTTTATTTCTTGATACCTGAGTTCTGCTTTAGGAATAGGATATGTATTGTTTCCCATAAGCTCCTTGTCGATGGCATTTTAATGAACTGTAATATAGAAAATAGCCTTGGATGGGATATTGGCTTTTCATCACTATTGCCAACGCCAGGTGCAAATGGTCTTTCAGAAGGATTAGCAACACATGTCCCTTTTATTTCAGTTTTGGTTAGGGTTTTTTTTTTAGTGTGTGTGCATGCGTGTGATTTTTTTTGTCAACCAATCTATCCTTTGAAGGGATCAGTAGGCTATGCCTTCATATAGAATTTCCTACTCAGATTCCTGGATTTCAAATTTATGCCTGAGATAGATTTGATTTCCCTAGTTCATCTCAGCTACAACTTAGATGCTTTTCAAATAGTCCATTTAATAGAGAACCAGAGAAGCAGCAAAGGGACACAATTCTAATGTTGTTATTAAATAAGAGGGCTCCAACATCACTCTCCTTCAAAGGGCCCTTTCTTTGGTGGTTACTGGTCAGGGTTCAGGAGAAATGGAAACATACTCCTCTAACTCAGGCTGGGTTAAAAACTAAAGGACCTGCCAAACCTATGATTGGAGCCCAGGGAAATGGTGACTGTAGTTATGAGCTTTCACTTTGGGTTTAGTTGTGAAACTAGGCTTTGTTACAGATTAAATGGCCTAAGGCAGTGTGCTAGGTAGATGGGACTTGGCAAAAACACATGGAGAAATGGGATCAAAAGATGGATAAGGGATCTCATTGCTTATTGATTTCCTGGAATGTATTAACTTGATTGTTGATGTTTTTATGCAGCTATGAGAAAGATGATATACATAGCTATGGAGTAGTTGGGCCAGTAGAATAAGAACTCCACTTTGCCCATCCCTATCAGCAATGTCCCTTCCAGTCCTTTCTTCTTTATTTTGCTTGTTAAGGAGTTACAACTCTGTGCTAATTTAGTCAGTCTATGATGCTGCAGTGAAGTGAAGTTCATGTGGTCTACTTGTTTTCTGTAGTCCAAAAACATTTTTAAATCTCACTTTCTTTCAATGTTTGTTTCCTCTCAAGATGCTGTTTAGGATAAAAACATCCTCTCTGTTTATTGGACCCCAATTTCAAAGCAACAAAGCAGAGAGAAAAGTCTCCATTCTTTTATGAAAGAACATGTTTTCATTATATATTTTGGAATTTGTAAAGTGCTTAAAAGGCAAATTCCTTTTCAGTGTGGGTTTTCATGCTTTTAAGAAAGTGTTTAGTCTTTGTAGACTGCTCACAATGAGTACTCAACAATATCTAACATGAAATGAGAAATCCTTGGTGAAAGGAAGCATGGAGTTCAGTGCTGTGTAATCACTGCTCTGCTATTTAATATGTACTATTTATAGTCACAGTGACAGATTTCATCTTCAATTTAAATGTGGCCAGATAAGCCATCCAAGCTCAGACCAAAACAACAACAACAAAAAACACCCCCAAACTTTTCTTGCCTTCTAAATATAAAGAAAAAACACGCAACCTGAAATTCAATTTATTTTGCATATTAGATTATGTGTCACTGAAAATTTGACATGTAAGAATGAAACACATTATGATTAATTTGAAAATCTATTTCAAAAACTTACTTTCTTCACAAAATTTCACATGTCAAACTTGTAAACTTGATATGATACTAGCTATCAAATCCCTTTTCTGTTTTCCCCTCACGATTTCCCAGACTCTTATTACAGTTTACTAACTGTTCCAACTATATTATATAAGGAACATAATGGAGGATTCGATCCTCATCTCCCCCTGCCCCTCTCACATTTCTGCTATGAAAGCTTACAACATAGTGAAAGCAGTCCCCACTGTTTTATGGGGAAATTGTGGATGGTTATTTCTTCATCAGTGATGTGAATTTTCAGATAAAAGAAACTTTCAGGACCATTTTCAAATCCTTGCTCTGCAATCATGGCAGAAGACAATGTACCTTTCACAGTAACAGTAATGCCAGCGATGACAACAAATACAACAAACTGTTAACCTTTTTACAAGAGTCGGAACAGAACACAGTGGATCTTTTCCATGGCAAATATACTCTCTTAGTTATTCTGCTTTTGGCATAACCCAGATGGTTTCACATAATCACTTCACATTGCACTGTTTCCTTGTGTTGTATGTTCAGATGCCAAGAAAAGCTCGGTTGCCAATACCAATCAGCTAAAACAACTTCCCTTGAAACTTGTTCAGATGAATTCAAAGAGCTGCCCACTGCAATATCCCAATATCTCGCTTGGTCTTGAATGACCTTCCTTCCCTAGGTTCAAATACATAACCTGTAATTGTAATTTATCTGTCTTCTTTTAGGGAAAATTAATGAAGAGGTAGAATTTCTTTTGCTACTTTGCTATCACTTCTTGCATCAGTTAAAAAATATCTATAGGAACGTGTTCATAAAAAGGATAGCATTTAGTAATTATACCCCAATTGGGTTTTTACATAGTACAATATGGTCAAGGCCCATTGCAACATGGTTTATTATTATTTAGATTTATTTATATGGTTGGCCAAATTATGTACATGTACTTGTGTGCAGATCATGATAAACCTGATAGAACATTATTTTTAATATCAGTTTTTTTAAAAGGTCTAATTCTATTTTACCATATTCCAAGTTTCTTAACTTGTTTAATTAACTCAATGTCTTAAAAAAACCCGATCAATTTTTTTTTCAAATGCATTGTGGTAAACAAGATTACACTGAGGTTTTTTGTGGTATATATGACATCATTTTATATGAAGAGAAACTCCTCCATTCATGAACAGAAAAAAATTAAGTCTAATTGCATTTTTAAATCTTTTACATTAGATTAGTATATGAGATAGTATTTTAAAAACTGCAAAATCTCATATGGGGAATTCCAAAAGTCTTCGTGCTGCCTTAAGCTATTATAGCTATGTATAAACACAGCTATATCAGTAGCATATCAAATAAATTATACACTTCAGTTTGCCAATGTGTAACATATTTCTGAGCACATGTAAATTTGCTGTAAGGGATTTGAAAAAGTATCTTAAAAATACACCCCAACTACAACAGATTTGCCATTCATGCACTGCTGAACAGAGAGGCTTAATTTTACTTTTATTTTAAATTAAGGCATTTAACAAAGATCAAAACAACTTTTAAATGGACATTTTGTAAAGAAATTATTTTGGTAGGAAATGAGATCAGGTGGATGGGGGAATTTTGGGGGTGCATTGAAGGATTAGGTACAAAGAACATGACTATATTGGGAAAGCAGGAACAATACTTTGAGTTAAAATGTACTTCTGTCTTGTAAGGATTGAAGGGGGGGATTAAGTAGGGTAGAAACACTTCAAAAGAAAAATATAGCATTTGGACAGCAAGTTATAGGCCTGTTTCCTTTGGCATTGTTGTTCAGGAATATTAGAGAAAACTCAACTCCCCTTCGGCTAGCAGTCTAACATCCAGCTCTTTGTATTACGGTTCTTAATTACCACCCTTATACTATCAGGGGAAGAAAGACAAAGAGAATTTTTGATGACAAAAATCAGGGAGCATTAGAGACGTCTGGCTGAGAACATGTGAACTTTATAGGCAGTTGTTTGGACGGAAGAATAAAGCTGAAGGGACTCTTATTTCAATGAAACACCCTATTCAGTAGGGCCAGCCAACAAATAGCAGAGTATCCCCCAAAGTGCCCAAAGGTAAATTTCTCAGGAAAAACTGGTCAATATTGAAAAGATCTTTTATCATTCCAAATTCAATCCCGCTTTTCCATGGAGGAAGAAGAAAATCCATCTCCTTTGTGGCCTCAAAAGAGTCATGGCATAGAAAGATCTTTTTGAAAGAAAGTACATCCATACATCCCTAAACGCTGGGCCAACAGCATGAAGAGAATGGATCCAGCCCCAGCTCCCGGCGGAGGCAGCGGGCAGAGCTGTCCCAGGACGGTGCATTCATGCCATCTAGTGGGCTCTCTCAAAAATCTCCTCTGGCAAGTGGCTGCAGAAAAAGGCTTCCCTTGGCATTTCTGATATCTACTTGCTAGGCCCAGGAAGGGAGAAGAGAGAACTGGAATACTCGTTCAGCTAATGTGGCAAAAGAACGTATATTTTCAGAAATAATCTAGATTTTGGAGGTCCATACATCTGAGGGGGGTTTGTTGCTGCTGTTATTTTTGGAGGGGGAGGGAGGTATGATGTCTGGAAAATCATTTCATTTCTCGTTTTATTTGGGGCATTGAGTGTCAGATCCATAGTCCAAAGAACAGAGTTCCAATATGGCATCAGACACTTACTGTGTCCTAGGGCAAGTCACTTCACTTCTGTTGGCTGTAGTTCCCTCATTTATAAAATTAATTGGAGAAGGACACGGCAACATACTCCAGTGTCTTTGCCAAGAAAACTCCAAATAGGGTGACGAAGAGTCAGACATGATTGAAATAAGTGAACAATAATAACAACAAAGGGTTGATGGGGAAGGTTCAGGTAGGAAGCCTACTGGAATCCTTTGCCAGTTTTATATCTCGATCCCAATTTCTCAGCCCTTCAAATGCCTTTCATTTTTCCCATGCCTACATCTAGCTGAGGCTGCTCTTTCTGTCTTCCAGTGGTGATGAGAGCTAAAGGAGAGGGTCCATCATCAGTCCTTTCATGGGTGCCCCAGCGAGCTGGTCTGCCAGGAAATTCCTTATTTCCAAAGTTAAAGAGTCCTTTCTGGTAAAGCTACATTCCCTGATTATCTGAAAATGGTCACAATCAGAATGTTTCCAGAGTTATTCCTGTCCCTCCCAGAAGTACAGCTTTACCTTTTTCTTGAGGTGGGAAGGGGAATGTCATTAAAATGGTCATTACCTTATTGTTTCAGAAGCTCAAAGGATGTTCTGGAACTTTCTTCAAAAAGTTAATCTTTGACTGGCGTTAGGGCAATAGAATTGCAATCACATTCATTTAGCCCCTATCTGGATTTTCTTTCATTACCAGCATTGGGATTTCCCCTCTTGACCCCACTGCCACTCAACATTTAATACTACTTTCATGCAACAAGTCTTCCTCCTGTGCCAAGAACCGAGGGGTTGGTTCGGATCATGATCAAAAGAGTCGAATTTCAAAATGTTTTGGTACTGATGTGGCTCATCTCTTTTCCCCCAATTCCACAATGTGGGTATCATTTCATCTGCATAATTTGAAGTTTAGGGGACAGGACCTAATTCTTGAAACCTCCCCTCAAAAGGAACCATTGATGGATAAGACTCACATTTTATCTCCTGGAGATCGGAATTTTGAAGATCCAAAGGAACTAAAATAACACTAGTTTTCCTACATAATGCTGGCCCACTTTACTAGTTAGAGAAAACAAAAGTGACAAAGGTTAGCCAAAGAAAAGGTTAACTGTTACTTTCTTTACATAATTTTTTAAATGGTTGATAAAAATTACCTGTACAAAATATTCATTTGAAGACATTTAGATAATAAATTTAAATGTTATAGAGTTGTGCAAATTTAGCTTTTTTTCACGTGACTTAGAATGGGAAACTAAACTTAGGGGGGGTAATTCCCCTCACTTTAGATATATAGATATGTATATATATGTACATAATTCCAGCATTCATTTTCAAAGGTTTATTATTATTACGAGAAATTTGTCACATTAAATTTCTTTGACTCACTTCTACTCTCTTTGAAATGTCTTGGTTTTAAATACAAATACAAGGTGAAGTCAAAGATGTGCTTTTCACAGCAGAAAAAAACATTTGTCACCTTTTGATTTACACTGTAAATTGTATTTTTGGGTACAAATGTGCTTCATTGAGCCCCTTGATGATCAGAAGAGATTTGTACCCATTCAAGTACTGAAACTTTTGAGTCGAATTATTATTGATGCAAGTGAAACTGCCTAAAATTGAAAATATTTACCAGAATTAAAATTATGATATTAATTTGAGATTTAAAAGGTTTGATCACCCATGATGATTCATATAGCTGAATTGGCAATGTAAAAATATGCTAACCATTTACTTACTCTATAATTACTAAATTGATACTCTGTTCAACATTTTTCCCTGTTCTGTATTTAAATATCCATTTATAAAATTCTGGAGAGTTGTAGTCTAAGTTTCCTTTGACATCTGTACTACTTTAAGTATAGCTATCACAAATAGGTAGATTTATAACAACTTATAGTTAATAAAATATATTAATCCTATTCCATCTCGAGAACTAAAGAAATCATTTTCTCTGAATACTTAATATCCCCCAAACTTGATATTAAGGCCAAACTGTTTGAAAATATAAATGTCATTTTTGGTATTAATAATAATTGTATTTTTCTGAATGTCTCCTGTAAATGTCCATGTAGATTCAGTGAAATGTGGGTCATTTTAAATATATATTTTTTATTTGAACATTTAATTTTTTCAGTAAATCAAAAATATTTGATGGGAGAAGCTTTGGAAAACTTTGTTTAAAAAAAGCAGGACTTCTGTCTGGGAAGGCTACTGATTTTTTTTTCCTAATGAGGAGTAATTTTATTTATAAGGCAAGGAACAGTGTTATTAATAGAAATCAATATGATCTCCACATTCCACTCCCCACCTGCATTTTTTAGCTTTATACAGAGGAGAAATATTTATTTTTGAAAAATTCATTTGAGACTTTGGAGAATGCAAGACTGAACTTGAAAAGTTCAAATTAATATGCAAAATTATAGAGATGTCTAAATCTTCGCATCTGATTTTAGATAAAGAAAATATTTCTTGAATCAGAAATTGAACCCACAAATTATATATATAAAATTAATATATGCATATGATATGAAAAGCCTATAGAGTTTCACATGGGTTATTTTCACTGATTGTATTACATTGTACCTTTGAGGCATGAACTTGAAATGAAAAATAACAGACAATCAGAGTATGAGTTTTACTAACAATATCAGTCACAACAAAGAGTGGTTCCTTTAGTTAAAATTCTCTCCCTTGGCTCATATAATAATTTGTTTCACTAGTTAGGCTCCTAAATTTATGGAGAAGAAAAATCTTGCCCCATGAAGATTAAATCTGTATTTATTCCCTTCCATTTAGATGTATCTATACCCTCAATTCATCATATCTAGTGTGAAGTCATCTAAATATATGGAAAGATCCAGATGTCTGATTGATTTGGCATTGTGTAGTTATAACCTTAAAGTAACAATGCAGTGGACTTTTGGACTTATGTGAGTTTCTAGATGGTATGTCTATACTTTTATGACCTGATGATCTTCAGTTTTCTAATAAACACTCTGTGCTACTCAATGAACTATTTTTCCCCCTTCCATGTAGGGGGGTGTATAAACAGTGAGTTCTGGTATTCCCCCCTCTAGCCACAGTTGTTTGCATATCTTTGGCTTTGGAAATGAGAAACCCTTATTTCAAAGCAGTGTATAATTATCAGAACAGTTAAAATATGGGGTACAGCACCTCGAAAGCTGTGCTTATGCATGATCTATCATCACAGGAGAGCAGTGCGATGCTACATATGCCAAGTATCTCCTGCTTCCTCCAAAGTATAGGGTTTATTCCTTCTATCTTCAGTTGCTGATAAGAATTCTCATTTCCAAATCAGTTACACTGGAGGTGATGGAATCTACCACCTCAAAACCTATTCAAAACCCAAGTTGAAAATATTATAATGATTGTACCAGTAGTATTTATTTAGAATTAAATATGAACTCAAGATATTAGAAATTAACACTAGAAAGCAAGCATTTCAGAATTGATATGTGCATAATAATTACTGAGAAATAAATTTTGTTTTCCTTTGGGTTTGATCCATTACATATATCTGCTTCTAGTATGCTTGTGTGTGAGGGCATATCATCATACATATGCTATTATGTGAATAGACCTATGTATTTGCTTTTGAACTATGTTTCCAGTTATACTTCAATTCCCAAAATGGTTTAAGAAAAATTTCTTTTTTTCATTACATCACTTAACATGGAGGACATCCCAGATATATTAGAATTTCATAAAAATTGCCTTTTTTAAGAGGGGCCCTTGTCATAAAATGTTAATATACTAATGCCTTTGAACAAAGCCAATGAGTTTAAACATTTATATTTGAGAATAGAAGTGTAATTAGAAACACAATTAATCTACTAATTTTTAAAAGCCATGATCATTCTTTTGTTTTATTTATTGTTTAGTTGTTTTCAGTCATGTCCAGCTTGTGGTCCCTTTTGGGGTTTTCCTTGCAAAGATTCTCCACTTCATTTAACAAAAAAAAGAAACTGAGGCAAAGAGGATTAAATTACTTACCCATGGTTACACAACTAATGTTGGAGGTCTGAGTTGACCTTCTGATTCTAGTCCTTGCATTCTATCCATTGTTTTCAGACTGGCAAAACCACTCAAATCTTTCAGGGTTTTATTTTTTTGGTGGGGTGGAAGGAGAAGAATTTAAACCTAAAGTAATTAAGCAATGTCTCTTGGATTTGTCTCCTTTTTATTTCTTCTACTTTCTACCATCCACCTGACTAGCTTAAATTCTCATTACTCTATGAAACATTTTCTGCTCAACAAGGCTAATTTGCTTAGCATCATTAAAATATGACTTATTCATTTCTGCTTCTGTGTCTATACATTATCTATTCAGGAAACCAAATCTCACTTCCTTGTTAATCACTGTTCCTCATCACCTTCAAAATGCAGATCAAAATTTACCCCCTGGAAGTTCTCTGGGACTTAGCTCCCTGGATGACCTTTCTCATTTCTGGTAGCCCTTCCACAGTATGAATTTTCTCTGCCTGTGTTAATTACTTCCCATCCTCTTAATACTTCTTTTCTTTTATGAATATGTTCAGCATTGGCCATTAGATTAGAAGAGGACACATCGCTGTTCTGAAGACCTTTATTTTAATTCTTCCTCTGACACTTACTAGCTAGCTGACCCAGGGCAAGGTAGGGGAAAGGAATGTGCATTTAGATAGCATCAACTGTGTGCCAAGCAGGATGCTAAGCACTTTTTACAACACAATTGATCCTCACTATAACTCTGGGAGATAGATGCTATTTTTTTCCTCATTTTAGAGTTGAGAAAATTCTAGACACAGAAAGATTAAGATCACTTGCCCAGGGTCACACAGTTAGTAAGTATTTGAGGACAAACTTAAACTCAGGACTTCCTGATTCCATGTTCAGAATTCTCTCCACTGTGCTATCATTTGCTTTGCAGCATTTATTTTCTCTCTATTTATCCATAAAAGAAGGATAACAATTCTTCTAGCAATTATCCAACAGGGTTGGTTGAAGCTCAAATGTGATCATGTATGCAAAGTGCTTTTTAACCATAAAAACCTGTTTGGATTTCAACTGCTACTCTGAGGTCCTTTAGAACAGAAACCATATTTTCTTGTCCATACAGTATCCTATAGAGTAGCTGTTTAATAAATGTTGCTTGACCATTGACCAACCCTAGATAAAAATTGTCCACAAGATAGTGCATCCAGCTGGGTGACTCAGTGAATAGAGATTCAGGCCCAGAAATGGGAGGTCCTGGGTTCAAATGTGACCTCAGACACTTCTTTGTTGTGTGATCCTGGGTAAGTTACTTAGCCCCCATTGCCTAAGCCATACTGCTCTTCTGCCTTAGAAACAATATAAAGTATTGGTTCTAAGATGGAAGGTAAGGGTTTAAAAAAGATAAAAAATCATAGTCATTTCAAAAGATCGTATAATCTAATTTCCTGCCTTAATTATCCTTATTATTCTTAATTCTCCTTAACAGATATTGTTACAGATATAAGGTCATTAATGAAAAAAATGTTAATGTATTTTATTTTCCCCCAATACATGGAAAAAACATTTTAAGATGCATTAAAAATTTTGAATTTCAAATTCTTATGCTTTCCTTACTAGCCTCCCTCTGCCTCCCTCTAGCACCTTTCCTCTCCCTAGAATAGTAAGTTATCTCATATAGATTTTACATGTGCAATCTTAAAATATTAATGTAAATATTAAGTGGTCAAATCTAATTTCAAAGGGAAAAATGTTGTATGGTTTATTGCAATAATCTCTGGATATAGTGAACTATCAAATGGCTTTGTTTCCTTTATCTAGACAATAGTATGTTAATGAGTATGTAATGTTCAATATAACATAAAAGTTTGCTAAGTGGTGGTGCTAAAATGGCTATTGAATAGCAGGAACTTTTTGAATCTCCTTCCAACCCATCAATACAAAGTGTCTCAAAAGGATAGAAATCAAAATCCGAAGAGTAAAGGAGCTCTCCCCTGGGACTTGGCCTTAAAGGTAGGCAGTATTTGGGAACTTCCACAATATAAGAGGGGAAATTATACTTATCAAAGTGTGAGCTGATCACCCCTTCCCCCATGCAACCTGCTGGCACTAGAGTCAGAGTGAGGGCTGGGCAAGTTTTAAATTCTTTGGGGCTGGTTAAACACAGTCTTACCCCTCTAAGGACAGTGTAAGGCCTTGGCAGTGACACTTGGGACCTGAGTCTGAAGAGTGGAGTTTGGGCAGGGACAAAGGCTGGCAACAGGGACTGAAAAAATAGCCTCAGCACTGTAAAAAATATCATTATTTTTAATTGCAAAGTTTAAAATTCCTTTTGAGAAGAATTTTAGGTAAAGAAACATGATACCTCTCTGAATCCAGAAACTGAACTGTTGGAGAAGACACCATGAAGAAGCCTCCAGACCACAAGCTGCACAAAAATGCACTTTGGGTGGGGTTGATTGAACATTTATTTGTATGTATACTTTCATGTCAAAGGGAACTGCCCCCAACTGGCTTTTTGTCAATGCGTCCAGCAGTTATTGGTTTTTTTTCCCCTCTTATCCTCAAATTATTGTAATCTTTAAAATTGATTATGTTTTTATGATCCTTTGGGGAAGTCCTCCCCAGAGGATCAAATGGCGAAATGTAAAAATAGACTCAAATCCAGGATTTCAATCCCCAGAAATCCTTGCTCCACTTCCCCAGAATGCCCTCTAATCTCACTGAATTCTCACCTGGGCCAAGAGTGAGATGGGGTATTTAAACCTGGTTGTGAATAGGCTCAGCCTCTTTTGGACTTCCGTTTTGGAGCAGACGCGTCTCTTTCATGATGTGAAGTTATCTTGTCTAGGTCTCTCTGGCCTAGGCATGTGCTTTCTTATTCTTATTTCTTTAATCCTTAACCTTTAATAAACCTCATAAAAATATAATACTCCTTGCAGAGAGAAACTAATTTCTATCTCGCCTCAGTTTTTCCCCAAAATTTTAATCTTTACAGCACAAAATGCTTTGAAGTATGCTGCACAAAGAACTGCCTGGAAGATACTACCAAGGCAAAGCCATGAAAAACATAAGTAAGCTAAGAAAGCAATGTCCACCAACATGTAGGAACTGCAATCCACAAGTAGCAAAAGAAATAAACAGCAGCAGAAAAAGTTTTTGACCCTGGATAATTTCGATGGAGAAAAAAAAAAGCAAAATACAGAAGTAACAACAGCGAGTGACAAACAGGAAAACACATTCAAACTTTAAAAAAAAATGAAAATTGGTCACAAGCTCTTGAGAAACTCAAAAAGGAGTTTAAGAACCAAGTGAGAAAGATAAAAGAAAAATGGGAAGAAAAGTGGGAAAAAGTAATGAAAGTAATTCAAAAAGAAAATAACAGCTTAAAAGACAAAGTGGCCCACATGGGCATAAGAGGCACAGAAATCAAATGAAGTAATAAGCAAATTGGAGACCTGAATTGACCTTCTGGAAGCCATGAAAAGCAGAATAGAGCAAACTGAAAAGAAAAATCAAAAGATCATTGCTGAAAATCAATATTTAAAGACTAGAATCGGGCAAGTAGAAGCTAATAATCTCACAAGATAGCAAGAATTAATAAAACAAAATCAAAAGAATGACAAAATTGAAAGAAACATGAAATATCTCATTGAAAATACAACTGATCTAGAAAACAGATCCAGGATAGACCATTTGAGAATTATTGGTCTACCTGAAGGCCTAGAAAATAATAAAAACCTTGACATCATATTATAAGAAATTATCCAAGAAAAATGCCCTGATATTCCTGATCAAGAGGTCAAAATAGTCACTGAAAAAGTCCACAAATCACCCCCTATATTAAATCCTCAAAAGTTTGCTAAAGTCAAACTATATTGTACCTATTATTCCACTTTGATCTGCTAAACCCATAACTCTTAAGGTGAAATAATCTGATAAGGCTTAGAGGTGAAAGAGACTTTTGATATCATTAAATTTAACTTACTTCTTCCCGGCCTTAGCATCATGACCACAATTTTATTAATAAGGAAACTAAAGGGCAGAAAGGTAACTTGACAAAAGTTACTAAGGCTGCATGAGGCAGAGTTCAAACTTAGACCTAGGTTCTTTTTTTTTCTAGATATAACACTTTTTTTAAACTTTTGCATAAAACTAAATTCTGTCCTTTTTGTGGCATATTCTATGCCTAAGGCTACTTCTAATTTTGCATCAAAGTCCCAGATCAAATAATCAAAGATGAACCATTTCTTTCCAGGTCTTAATTTTATAGGATTCTATTCCTCCTCTACTACTAGCTATGTAAACTGGGTTCCAATAAGTGTCTCTCAAGATCTTAGTTTTCTTAATGAAATCTAATGGCCCAACTATCTCTAAAATTCCACAATTCTATGATTCTAAAATCAAATTTTATTCTAACATTGTTAAGTAATTATAGTATATTATCCATTGAGTGATAAAATATTTCAAAAGCAAGTTTTTTTAGCAGTAAATGCCATATAACTTTTTTTTTAATTAAAGATACTGTATTTCAAAAGCTAAAAATATATTTCTATTGGTGGGAATAGTAGTTGGAAACAACAAACATACAATTTCATCAATTTAGGGACTCCTTTGGAAATTAGGGTATTAATAAAATGAGCATTTTGCTCCAAGTTCTACAACTAGTATGAGTGAGAGGCAAGACTTTAGCCTAACTCATCTTGACTCCAATATTGGCCCTTCATTCACCTTCATATGCCATTCTGCTTCACTTTCATATGCAGATCAGATCAAACAAATTATGTCATATAAAATGTAATGTTCATATAACAGTTTCCAAAATAGTGAGAAAATGAAATGCTAATAAATGTGCTCATTCAGCTTATAAGAATAATACATTCCTTTTAGAAACCAAATTTCACCAACAGATTCATTATACAGTTCCAATCCTATTTATACGTACTTTGGATCTAAAAAATGTTTGGGGGAGAAAAGAGACTTTTCACCTGGAAATGTTGCAATAATAGGGTAACAAGCTACTACAAAAGAATCAATCTTTGTTTAGAGCTTTTTTTAAATTGATGGGTAGGTTATTGTTTGTTCTTCATTTTTAAAGACAATCAATGGCATCATGGGGTGATGTCTTGACTTGTGCATGCATTAGATTAAAGTAAGACAGTCATGCAAAGTAATCAGTCTCACTCTCTCTTCCAGAGTCATTAAAGTCCAGTGGTGAGAAATAGTCAGGATAACCTGCAGTAGCCTGGGCATTTTCAATGTCCGATGAAACTAAACACTCCACAGAGCCCACTTCAGCTGCCTTTATAAACACTGAAACAAATTATTCTCATTTGCTCATTTTGGCAAGGGAAATGTTTATAAATTTAAGGTAAACATAGTCTATATGCCAAGATGGATTTCCAGGGTTTGACCACCCCACATGCTACATCTTTTTTTGGAGCCACAAGTTAGAGTTTAGTGAAAGGAGGACACCAAAGATGGATGAACAGCCCTGAAAAGTGTCTGGTGAGTCCTCATATGAGAGGTGCTAGCTCACCTTCAATACAGGTGGGTAGGTACATAGGACTAGACTAACTCAGGAAAACCAAACTTACTTTCCAAGAACTGTAGAAGTCAGCCTTTTTTCCACCTTCCCAGCCAGTCTCAAGAGCTCCTGGATAATGGTCATTATTTTGACATTCATGTAATTTGCTTGCCCTGCTTTTTTGGAAAATGTTGGGTGGATAGAGTGCTAGAACTAGAATCTAGAAAATCTAAGGTCAGATCACACATCTGACATTTTCTTAGTTGTGTGATCTTTAATAGGTCATTTAAGCTCTGTCTGACTCAACATTCTCATCTACAAAGTGGGAAAATAGTAGCATATGATAGCATAATGGTAAATAATAACTTTTATAATGCTTCCCCAAAGCATTACATAAATACTAGCTTTTATTATAATGGAAAAATGCCTCCCTAACAAAATTGATTTCGTTTGAAATAGCTATCCTTACCACCTAAAACAAATCTGAAGAAAAAATGGGTCCTATAATCACATAAAGTTTTCAATTCATTCTGAATCTGCCATTTCTCAGGTGTATACTTTGAGTAATTTCCTCTTTGATGGCTTCCTTCATTGCTGAGCAATAGGAATTTACTTTATTTAATAAGTTGAACCTGGATCTAAAAGATAATAAAATGTACCAGATTGGCACAGCAAAAACACAACTTTTTTCAGTGACACACAAGTAGTAAATAAACCAACATTTTATTTATGTCTTTGTATGATAGCTTCTAACTTATGTAACCAAAGGTTAGGTGAAAAAACTAGTTATTGTATTGATTTTAAAATATGAAGTGCTGTAGAAGTTCAGGATCATTTGTTCATGTGTTAAATATTTACTGAATATCTGCTATATAATATGGCATAGTAAAAGTGATGAGGAGATACTAAAAAATCTCATTGTTCAACCACTAGTGATTCATACAGCCCATTTGGTGTGATGGAAAACATGAGGTTGTCTACAATTTGAAACTTGTATAAGAAAAAAATAATTGCTTCAGCAAAATAATAGAGTAGCATGAAAATTATTTGGGACAATTATTTTGTGACAGCTATGGTGACAATGGATGCTTTTTATTGAACCAAGGATGGCTCAGAATTCTGATCTTGACCAGAAATAACTGGACTGAGCTGGTTTCCATAATTTTTCATTAATTCATTACCCATTGACTGTTGAATTTTATGTGACACACAATTGTTTCATTGCTCCTTTTTTCTGTGTTTCTTATTCTGTGGTCATTAAGAATGTACATTACTCCAAGGATATGTGCAAAAGTTGTAATTCTTTTAAAAAGCACACTTCAATAAACTCTTAGTTATATTGTAGCCACTGCTGGTACAGGAAAGTCAAGCATTTCAATGATTATTCAAATCCACAAAGAAAAAGGAATAATAACACTAAAGTGTAAAATAAAGTGACATCAAAAATGAAAAATAAGGCCAAGAACTGAAAGACTATTGCTTTGAAAAAACTTAATTAATCCCGAGGCAGCTAGAAGAGCTGTTATTTATTCTTCAGCAGTGCTAGGTAAGCTTCTTGAAATTTCAAGTAGGAGGGAGATATCAGTTCAAAAATATAAAATAGTTACTAATTGATGAAAAAACCATTCATTATGGGCAAAACAATAAAAAAACTGGAGTACTGAAATTTGGAAATACTGATGAAACTTACTTTCTCACTTAACTCTACCAAAATCTGCGAGATCCAGGTATCTTCAGCAGACCAAAACATTTTACATACTCTCACAGGCTTTGTGTCATCTTTTCTTTAAACCTACTTTGGGTCTGGAAGTCTTGCCACTGTTGAAAGAACGATGAACTCTAATAGATATATTTATATACTCAGAACTAGAATTACACAAATTTCAAAATAGTGATGTAACATTGAACCAATATTCAATGCCACATGTCATGAAAGGTCAAGTAATTTATCTAACATAATGGAAAGAGTCTTGCTTCAATGGCCTAATTTAAACCCCTTTGGAAAAACTAAAGGTTATAATAAAGGTTCAGTTGGGGAAAATATAATGAAAATGTGGGTGAATAATGAATTTAAGAATAAACAAAAAATCTTGTGTACTCAATTCCAAAACACATAGAAATATAATTTCAGAAAAAAAGACATATATGATAAAAGTTTTTATAAAATAGCTGTATAGTTCATTGTATATAGGTAAACTTAATTCTTTTACTTCTAAAGGTAGCATGGTGTAGTAGATAGAAAGTTGCCCAAGTTCTCCCTCTGATACATACTGACCTTGTGACTTTGGGCAAGTCATGTATCAATTCTTTAGAAATATAGTTCTGGACTTCCGGTCAAGATGGCGGCTTAGAGAAAGCTAAAGTTCAGATCTCCGGAAACCCTTCCCGACTGATCTCAAACTATAAGCTCCTAAGGCGCCGAAATTCAAAACGATCAACAGCATAGACCCTGGGAATCCTCCTCCTGGACCTGGACCTGGATCAAAAGGTACGGCCCCCCTCAAAAGCCAGAACCTGAGATCACTCGGACCTAAGGGGTAGGAGCTCAGAGTCTAAGGCTAGGGGAAGCCGCAGCCCCGCCCCCCTCAGAGAGCAGGGTCTTCTGAAACAACAGCAACCCTCAGGGCGGGCAAGACAGCCTCACCAGTTGGATCCTGCTATCCAAGTCTCAGTGAAAGTCACTGCCCTCGGAGCTCCGGGAAGCCTCGGGCCATCCCCCAAAGAGAGCAGGGTCCTCTGAAACAACAGCAACCCTCAGGGCCGACAAAACAGCCTCACGGCCAGCTATTCTGAAGGCAACTTCGGGAAAGCAACCCAACCAAGTCCAGTCGAGGGGGCACCTTAGCAGCAGGGAAACAGAGAGAGCCGGGGGAGAGTGTGGCCCCCTGGTCCGACCCTTCCATTCCAGTTCCAGTGAAAGTCATTGCCTTAAGGCATACTCAGTTTAACCCAAGGAAAGCTCATAGAACCAACAATCTGCCCAGGACTAAAGTCTCTGAACACCAGACAGAGATAAGAAAAGCTAATCCTCCCCATTCAGAGATGGTAAACTCCACAGAAGCACAGAAGCCCCAAAATCCCAAGAAAAATAAGAAGAAAGGGGTGACTTTGGACCCATTCTACGGAGCCAAAATACAAAATACAGAGGAGATAGAAGACACTACACAAGAAAATGCTCCGAAACCTTCCAAAGGAAATGGAAACTCTCCACAAACCCATGAAGAATTTGAATCAGAAATGACCAAAAAGATGGAAGCCTTCTCGGAGGAAAAGTGGGAAATAATGCAAAAGAAATTCAGGCATCTACAAAACCGGTGTGACTAAACTGAAAAGGAAAACCAGGCTTTAAAGGCCAGAATCAGGCAACTGGAAGACAACGATCGTGTAAAAGAGCAAGAATTAATAAAGCAAAGCCAAAATACCAAGAAATTAGAAGAGAACATAAAATATCTCACCAACAAGGTGACAGATCTGGAAAATAGAGGGAGAAGAGATAATTTAAGAATAATTGGACTTCCAGAAAAGCCAGAAATAAACACCAAACTCGACATCGTGATACAAGACATAATCAAAGAAAATTGCCCAGAGATTCTAGAACAAGGGGGTAATACAGCCACTGACAGAGCTCACAGAACACCATCTACACTAAACCCCCAAAAGACAACTCCCAGGAATGTAATTGCCAAATTCCAAAGCTTTCAAACAAAAGAAAAAATCCTACAGGAAGCCAGAAAAAGACAATTTAGATATAAAGGAATGCCAATCAGGGTCACACAAGACCTTGCAAGTTCTACTCTGAATGATCGTAAGGCTTGGAACATGATCTTCAGAAAGGCAAGAGAGCTGGGTCTTCAACCAAGAATCAGCTACCCAGCAAAACTGACTATATCATTCCAAGGGAAAGTATGGGCATTCAACAAAATAGAAGATTTCCAACTTTTTGCAAAGAAAAGACCAGAGCTCTGTGGAAAGTTTGATATCGAAAAACAAAGAGCAAGGAATACCTGAAAAGGTAAATATTAAGGAAAGGGGAAAGGAGAAAAATGTTATCTTCTTCTTTTACTCAAATTCTCTTCTATAAGGACTACATTTCTATCAATCTATGTATACTAACATGTGGGGAAAATGTAATGTATAAATAGGGGGTAAAGAAATACCAAATAGAAAAATTTTTCTCACACAAAGATTCACATGGGAAGGGGAGGGGAAGAAAACTCCTATAAGAAGGAGAGGAAGAGAGGGGTTTTTTTACTTAAACCTTAATCTCAGGGAAATTAACTCTGAGAGGGAAAAACATCCAGATCCATTGGGATCTTGAATTCTATCTTATCCAACAAGGGTAGGGAGAAGGGAAAATCAAGGGGTGAAGGGGGAAAGGGAGAACAAAAAGGGAGGGAAAGAGAGGGGGGAAGGGGAGGGAACAAAAAGGGAGGGACTAAAAAGGGAAACATCAAGGGAGGGGACAAGGGGGACTGATTCAAAGTAAATCACTGGACTAAAACGTAGAGCCAAAGAAGAAAAGGTTAAAATTAGGGAAGGATATCAAAATGCCAGGGAGTCCACAAATGACAATCATAACTTTGAACGTGAATGGGATGAACTCACCCATAAAACGTAGACGAATAGCAGAATGGATTAGAATCCAAAACCCTACCATATGTTGTCTTCAAGAAACACACATGAGGAAGGTAGACACCCACAAGGTTAGAATTAAAGGATGGAGTAAGACCTTCTGGGCCTCAACTGACAGAAAGAAGGCAGGAGTGGTAATCATGATATCTGATAAAGCCAAAGCACAAATAGACCTGATCAAAAGGGATAGGGAAGGTAATTATATTTTGTTAAAAGGGACTTTAGACAATGAGGAAATTAATCATTAATCAACATGTATGCACCAAATAATATAGCACCCAAATTTCTAATGGAGAAACTAGGAGAATTGAAGGAAGAAATAGACAGTAAAACCATATTAGTGGGAGACTTAAACCAACCATTATCAAACTTAGATAAATCAAATCAAAAAATAAATAAGAAAGAGGTAAAAGAAGTGAATGAAATCTTAGAAAAATTAGAGTTAATAGACATATGGAGAAAAATAAATAGGGAAAAAAGGAATACACCTTCTTCTTAGCACCACATGGCACATTCACAAAAACTGACCATACATTAGGTCACAGAAACATAGCACACAAATGCAGAAAAGCAGAAATAATGAATGCAGCCTTCTCAGATCACAAGGCAATAAAAATAATGATTAGTAATGGTACATGGAAAACCAAATCTAAAACCAATTGGAAATTAAACAATATGATACTCCAAAATCATTTAAAAAAGAAATCATAGAAACAATTAATAATTTCATCGAGGAAAATGACAATGGTGAGACATCCTTTCAAACCTTTTGAGATGCAGCCAAAGAGGTAATCAGAGGTAAATTCATATCACTGAGTGCATATATTAACAAAGTAGGGAGAGCAGAGATCAATCAATTGGAAATGCAAATAAAAAAAACTTGAAAGCGATCAAATTAAAACCCCCCAGCAGAAAACCAAACTAGAAATCCTAAAAATGAAGGGAGAAATTAATATAATCGAAAGTGATAGAACTATTGATTTAATAAATAAGACAAGAAGCTGATACTTTGAAAAAACAAACAAAATAGACAAAGTACTGGTCAATCTAATTAAAAAAAAGGAAGGAAGAAAAGCAAATTAACAGCATTAAAGATGAAAAGGGGGACAGCACCTCTGATGAAGAGGAAATTAAGGCAATCATTAAAAATTACTTTGCCCAATTATATGGCAATAAATACACCAATTTAGGGGATATGGATGAATATATACAAAAATACAAACTGCCTAGACTAACAGAAGAGGAAATAGAATTCTTAAATAATCCCATATCAGAAAATGAAATCCAACAAGCCATCAAAGAACTTCCTAAGAAAAAATCCCCAGGGCCTGATGGATTCACCAGTGAATTCTATCAAACATTCAGAGAACAGTTAATCCCAATACTATACAAACTATCTGACATAATAAGCAAAGAGGGAGTTCTACCAAACTCCTTTTACAACACAAACATGGTACTGATTCCAAAACCAGGCAGGTCAAAAACAGAGAAAGAAAACTATAGATCAATCTCCTTAATGAATATAGATGCAAAAATCTTAAATAGGATACTAGCAAAAAGACTCCAGCAAGTGATCAGAAGGATCATTCACCATGATCAAGTAGGATTTATACCAGGGATGCAGGGCTGGTTCAATATTAGGAAAACCATCCACATAATTGACCACATCAACAAGCAAACCAGCAAGAACCACATGATTATCTCAATAGATGCAGAAAATGCATTTGATAAAATATAACACCCATTCCTATTAAAAACACTAGAAAACATAGAAATAGAAGGGTCATTCCTAAAAATAATAAACAGTATATATCTAAAACCATCAGCTAATATCATCTGCAATGGGGATAAACTAGAAGCATTCCCAATAAGATCAGGAGTGAAACAAGGATGCCCATTATCACCTCTACTATTTGACATTGTACTAGAAAAACTAGCAGTAGCAATTAGAGAAGAAAAAGAAATTGAAGGCATCAAAATAGGCAAGGAGGAGACCAAGTTATCACTCTTTGCGGATGACATGATGGTCTACTTAAAGAATCCTAGAGATTCAACCAAAAAGCTAATTGAAATAATCAACAACTTTAGCAAAGTTGGAGGATACAAAATAAACCCACATAAATCATCAGCTTTTCTATATATCTCCAACACAGCTCAGCAGCAAGAACTAGAAAGAGAAATCCCATTCAAAATCACCTTAGACAAAATAAAATACCTAGGAATCTACCTCCCAAGACAAACACAGGAACTATATGAACACAACTACAAAATACTCTCCACACAACTAAAACTAGACCTGAGCAATTGGAAAAACATTAACTGCTCATGGATAGGATGAGCCAATATAATAAAAATGACCATCCTACCCAAACTTATTTATCTATTTAGTGCCATACCCATTGAACTACCAAAATACTTCTTCACTGATTTAGAAAAAAACACAACAAAATTCATTTGGAACAACAAAAGATCAAGGATATCCAGGGAAATAATAAAAAAAAACCACATATAGTCCCTGATCTTAAACTATATTACAAAGCAGCAGTCATCAAAACAATTTGGTACTGGCTAAGAAACAGAAAGGAAGATCAGTGGAATAGACTGGGGGAAAGCGACCTCAGCAAGACAGTATATGATAAACCCAAAGATCCCAGCTTTTGGGACAAAAATTCACTATTCGATAAAAACTGCTGGGAAAATTGGAAGACAGTGTGGGAGAGACTAGGAATAGATCAACACCTCACACCCTACACCAAGATAAATTCAAAATGGGTGAGTGACTTAAACATAAAGAAGGAAACCATAAGTAAATTGGGTAAACATAGAATAGTATACATGTCAGACCTTTCGGAGGGGAAAGGCTTTAAAACCAAGCAAGACATAGAAAGAATCACAAAATGTAAAATAAATAATTTTGACTACATCAAACTAAAAAGCTTTTGCACAAACAAAACCAATGTAACTAAAATCCGAAGGGAAACAACAAATTGGGAAAAAATCTTCATAGAAACCTCTGACAAAGGTTTAATTACTCATATTTATAAAGAACTAAATCAATTGTACAAAAAATCAAGCCATTCTCCAATTGATAAATGGGCAAGGGACATGGATAGGCAGTTCTCAGATAAAGGAATCAAAACTATTAATAAGCACATGAAGAAGTGTTCTAAATCTCTTATAATCAGAGACATGCAAATCAAAACAACTCTGAGGTATCACCTCACACCTAGCAGATTGGCTAAAATAACAGCAAAGGAAAGTAATGAATGTTGGAAGGGATGTGGCAAAGTAGGGACATTAATTCATTGCTGGTGGAGTTGTGAACTGATCCAACCATTCTGGAGGGCAATTTGGAGCTATGCCCAAAGGGCAACAAAAGAATATCTACCCTTTGATCCAGCCATAGCACTGCTGGGTCTGTACCCCAAAGAGATAATGGACAAAAAGAATTGTACAAAAATATTCATAGCTGCACTCTTTGTGGTGGCCAAAACCTGGAAAACGAGGGGATGCCCATCAATTGGGGAATGGCTGAGCAAATTGTGGTATATGTTGTTGATGGAATACTTTTGTGCTAAAAGGAATAATAAAGTGGAGGAGTTCTGTGGAGACTGGAACAACCTCCAGGAAGTGATGCAGAGCGAGAGGAGCAGAACTAGGAGAACATTGTACACAGAGACTAATACACTGTGGTATAATCAAACGTAATGGACTTCTCCATTAGTGGCGGTGTAATGTCCCTGAACAATTTGCAGGGATCCAGGAGAAAAAAACACCATTCATAAGCAGAGGATAAACTGTGGGAGTAGAAACACCGAGGAAAAGCAATTGCCTGAATACAGCGGTTGAGGGGACATGACAGAGGAGAGACTCTAAATGAACACTCTAATGCAAATATTATCAACATAGCAATGGGTTCAAATCAAGAAAACATGTAATGCCCAGTGGATTTACGCGTCGGCTATGGAGGGTGGGGGGGAGGAAAAGAAAATGATCTATGTCTTTAATGAATAATGCTTGGAAATGATCAAATAAAATATAAATTAAAAAAAAAGAAATATAGTTCTGTTTTGGTAGAGGAAGCTTTCTTATCTGCCTTTTACCAATCAAATCAAAAGTCTAATTTTCCTCTCCTCCTTTTACTTCTAATGATTCAGAATTTTTTTTTCTGTAGGAAAAGCCTTTCAGAAAATCTCAAAACATATAGCTAACAGATACCAAGTATACAACTGCTTCAATTGTTTTGATTGAATTGAATCACAGAATAGCAGAGTTGGGATGAATCTCAGTGGTCATCTAGTTCAAATCCCCATACAAAGAATAAATTGCATAAACAATATCCCCTAAAGTGGTCATATAACCTCTGCTTGAAGACCTCTAGTAATAGGAACTCCCTATCTCCAAAGACAACTCATTCCAGTTTGGAATAGTTCCAATTACTGGGAAATTTGTTTTCATAGTAAGCTAAAATCTGATCCTCATATCTTCCGCCTGTTTATGATAGCTTAGCTTCTGTATCTAAGCAAAAACAATTCTAATCTATTTTCCACATGATGACCCTTAAATATCTGAAAATGAGTAACAGATCCTGACTAAGATTTCTATTCTCCAGACTAAACATTTTCAATTCCTTCACCTGGCACAGTCTGAAGTCCTGTTACCCCAGGATATGCTTCAGCTTTTCAAAATCTTTAAAACCTGGTCCCTAGGACTAAACAGTCAGACCATCATATTATTCTTCCTAAACATTATGCTCTATTAAGAAAAATTTAAGGTTAAATATTCCTTCAGCATATTGCTGACTTACAAGATGGTAGAGGATTACTAAAATCCTAAAATCCTTATCACATGAACTTCTTTCTAGCCATGTATTTGAGATTTTTTAATTCAAGTAAAAGATTTATCATTAATCTGTATTATTTTTCATCATGATAGCTTCAATTCTCAACTCTAACCAAGAATATTCAAACTCATTGGTTAATCCTATGAAATGATATATAAATTCTTTCTTAAAATTGATTATTTGAGCCATGGCATTACTCAAAATTTGTTGGTCAATTTTTTTTTTCAGTTGTGTCCAAATCTTTATGATCCATTTAGAGTTTTCTTGGTAAAGATACTGGTGTAGTTATCAATTTCTTCTCCAGATTATATTACAGATAGGGAATCTGAGACAGAGTGCTAAGTGAGTGGTCCAGGATCACCAGCTAGTAAATGTTGGTGGCCAGATTTGAACTCAGATCTTCCTGATTACAACCCTGGCCCTTTATCCACTGTGCCACCAAAGTTGGCATGGAAAGTGATATTTTTACAAATAGATAATATTTATGTAAATTCATTAAAAATAAAACTCAATTCTCTGAAACTCAAAGCTCTTTGTAAAATGACACTAGGACAGAAGAGATATATAATAACATGGCTCTTTTGGATCGACTATTAATTATATTGTATTTTTCCACTCCCTGTCATCTCCCTGTTTCATGGTTTCATTATCCCTCTATTATACTATCACAATGTTTTCTCAGTGTTCTTATTCCCATTTCACCTCAATCCACCCTTTGCTCCTTTTTCAGATTAATCTTTTCAATGATCAGACCTGATCATGTCATTTTTCTGTTAAAAACATTTCAATAACTTCTTATTAACTGTATGAACTCCTTTGCTTGGCATTCAAGCACCTCCATAATCTGTTCACAATCTACCATTCTAACCTTTAACCAGGTTTGTTGTTGAATAAGAGATGTGGCATTGGGAGTGCAAATAAGGAGTTATAGGAGAAAAGATAATTTAATTAATTAATTAATCTATCCAAACTTCTAAAATAATGAGGTATGTTACTATTTGTGATATTTATTGTGTGTTGGAGCCAGCTCTTACTGGTTTATATGAGTTGGTTGTTAAATTGTTTGAGTATTTACATGTATCATAATTATATTTGATCTTGATATTGATTATGGATGGTTCATTGTCAGTTGATATTGATTAGGTGGTATAGATTCCACTAAAGCTGTTAGGGACTAGCTGGTTCTGGTGGAAGATAAAACTGGCTGGAGACAGATTACTACAAAAATTAATAACTATGAGAAGTATCAGGGACAGGTTAAGGAAATAGAAATTGATTAGGAGATTTATTACCCTAAAACAAAGATCTCTGACTGAACCCCTGAATCACTCTGTTCCTCGCGGGACTTCTTTCCTGATGAAAATCAAGCCTAACTTGACTTCCTCCCCAACTAATATAGTATCTAACTTATTAACCTATTCTACTTAACTTCTTTACTTATATATTATATATTGACAGATTGAAGGTAACTCTCTGTCCAGTCTCAGAGATTCAACTCCTGACAGGTTTCACAGATGCTGCTCTCTGCTGTTCCGGGGAACAGCTTCAGCTACTCACTCTATTCAGTTGAATTACTCTCATAATCTTCTCAGAGATGAAGATGTTTTCCAAAGCTATCTACCACCAAAATCTTCCAAGATTGATAAGAGCCAATTCCCTAGACATCTGCTCCCAATGAAGAGGCTCCAGAGAGTGATCCATTTTCCAAGGGTCCTTCAACAGAGGTTTCTGGGAATTCTTCTTAAGGAATCCCTTGAACATAATTCTCTCTCTTAAGCTAACCTTTAAATCTCTTTCCCTAAACTGGAAACCCTTCTTCTAAGCGGAGCCTATTCTTTAATTAGTCTAATTAACTACTTAATTCTTATGCATGTCAGAAATCATCAAAAGCTATAGAACAAAGCTTATTGTTTTGCTAATTACCTAGACTTAAGAAAGTAAAGGAGAAAATAGGAAGAATGCATAGTAAATTAAATATATATGCATATATATACACACACACACACACACACACACATATATATATAAATATATATATATGTTGTACATTTTGGAGAGTCTATTGTTAAAAATTTACCAGTACAACTCTGCTTTTAGCTCATTTCTCTTCTCTTTCATTTGCTTTTGCTCTAATCAGACAAATTAGATCAGAGTTTTTCCCAAAGAGGTCTCTTATTTTCCTGTCTTCAATGTCTTTTTAATATAATTCTCTCTACTCAAATGCCCTTCCCCATACATTTCTTCCATGTGAAATTCTACAATAATTCAAGGCTCTGCTCAAATGACTGTACATGTGTGCATTCCTTCAGTTGCAGAGAAGTCATCTGCCTCTTCTAAGTTTTTCGTTCTAGAGGTCTTGGCGGCAGAAGACCTGTGTTTACATTCCAGTTTCATCATTTACTAGCCACATGATTTTAGGAAAACTATTTAACTTTTGTTTTCTTAGGTTTAAAATAGAAATAATAATCTACCAATCAACTGAACACAGTAATTGCAAGACTCAAATTAATATATATTAAGTACTTGATAAATGTAAAACATTGTATAGATGTTTTGAAGACATTGAAGACAAAGATCATTTTCTTTTCCGACCCCCCAACCCCCATAGCCAACGCGTGATTCCACTGGGTATCACATGTGTTCTTGATTCGAACCCATTGCCATGTTGTTAATATTTGCATTAGAGTGTTCATTTAGAGTCTCTCCTCTGTCATGTCCCCTCAACCGCTGTATTCAGGCAATTGCTTTTCCTTGATGTTTCTACTACCACAGTTTGTCCTCAGCTTATGAATAGTGTTTTTTCTCCTAGATCTCTGCAGAATGTTCAGGGACATTACACCGTCACTAATGGAGAAGTCCATTACGTTCGTTTATACCACAGTGTGTTTGTCTCTGTGTACAATGTTCTCCTGGTTCTGCTCCTCTCGCTCTGCATCATTTCCTGAAGGTCTTTCCAGTCTCCATGGAATTCCTCCACTTTATTATGCCTGTTTGCACAATAGTATTCCATCACCAACATATACCACAATTTGTTCAGCCATTCCCCAATTGATGGGCATCCCCTCGTTTTCCAGTTTTTGGCCACCACAAAGAGTGAAGCTATGAATATTTTTGTACAAGTCTTTTTGTCCATTATCTCTTTGGGGTACAGACCCAGCAGTGCTATGGCTGGATCAAAGGGTAGACATTCTTTTATCACCCTTTGGGCATAGTTCCAAATTGCCCTCCAGAGTGGTTGGATCAGTTCACAACTCCACCAGCAATGAATTAATGTCCCTACTTTGCCACATCCCCTCCAGCATTCATTACTTTCCTTTGCTGTCATGTTAGCCAATCTGCTAGGTGTGAAGTGATACCTCAGAGTTGTTTTGATTTGCATTTCTCTGATTATAAGAGATTGAGAACACTTCTTCATGTGTTTATTAATAGTTTTGATTCCTTTATCTGAAAACTGCCTATCCATGTCCCTTGTCCATTTATCAATTGGAGAATGGCTTAGTTTTTTTTACAATTGATTTAGCTCTTTATAAATTTGAGTAATTAAAACTTTGTCAGAGGTTTTTATGAAGATTTTTTCCCAATTTGTTGTTTCCCTTCTGATTTTAGTTACATTGGTTTTGTTTATACAAAAGCTTTTTAATTTGATGTACTCAAAATTATTTATTTTACATTTTGTGATTCTTTCTGTCTTGCTTGGTTTTAAAGCATTTCCCCTCCCAAAGGTCTGACATGTATACTATTCTGTGTTTACCCAATTTACTTATGGTTTCCTTCTTTATGTTTAAGTCATTCACCCATTTTGAATTTATCTTGGTGTAGGGTGTGAGGTGTTGATCAATTCCTAATCTCTCCCACACTGTCTTCCAATTTTCCCAGCAGTTTTTATTGAATAGTGGATTTTTGTCCCAAAGGCTGGGATCTTTGGGTTTATCATATACTGTCTTGCTGAGGTCCCTTGTCCCCAGTTTATTCCACTGATCCTCCTTTCTGTCTCTTAGCCAGTACCAGATTGTTTTGATGACTGCTGCTTTGTAATATAGTTTGAGGTCTGGTACTGCAAGGTCCCCCTCATTTGAGTTTCTTTTCATTATTTCCCTGGATATCCTTGATCTTTTGTTCTTCCAAATGAACTTTGTTATGGTATTTTCTAGATCAGTAAAAAAATTTTTTGGGAGTTCAATGGGTATGACACTAAATAGATAAATAAGTTTGGGTAGGATGGTCATTTCTATTATATTGGCTCATCCTATCCATGAGCATTTAATGTTTTTCCAATTGCTCAAGTCTAGTTTTAGTTGTGTGGCGAGTGTTTTGTAGTTGTGTTCATATAGTTCCTGTGTTTGTCTTGGAGGTAGATTCCTAGGTATTTTATTTTGTCTAAGGTGATTTTGAATGGGATTTCTCTTTCTAATTCTTGCTGCTGAGCTGTGTTGGAGATATATAGAAAAGCTGATGACTTATGTGGGTTTATTTTGTATCCTGCAACTTTGCTAAAGTTGTTGATTATTTCAATTAGCTTTTTGGTTGAATCTCTAGGATTCTTTAAGTAGACCATCATGTCATCTGCAAAGAGTGATAACTTGGTCTCCTCCTTGCCTATTTTGATGCCTTCAATTTCTTTTTCTTCTCTAATTGCTACTGCTAGTGTTTCTAATACAATGTCAAATAGTAGAAGTGATAATGGGCATCCTTGTTTCACTCCTGATCTTATTGGGAATGCATCTAGTTTATCCCTATTGCAGATGATATTAACTGATGGTTTTAGATGTATACTGTTTATTATTTTTAGGAATGACCCTTCTATTCCTATGATTTCTAGTGTTTTTAATAGGAATGGGTGTTGTATTTTATCAAAGACTTTTTCTGCGTCTATTGAGATAATCATGTGGTTCTTGCTGGTTTGCTTGTTGATGTGATCAATTATGTGGATGGTTTTCCTAATATTGAACCAGCCCTGCATCCCTGGTATAAATCCTACTTGATCATGGTGAATGATCCTTCTGATCCCTTGCTGGAGTCTCTTTGCTAGTATCCTATTTAAGATTTTTGCATCTATATTCATTAAGGAGATTGGTCTATAGTTTTCTTTCTCTGTTTTTGACCTGCCTGGTTTTGGAATCAGTACCATGTTTGTGTCGTAAAAGGAGTTTGGTAGAACTCCCTCTTTGCTTATTATGTCAAATAGCTTGTATAGTATTGGGATTAACTGTTCTCTGAATGTTTGATAGAATTCACTGGTGAATCCATCAGGCCCTGGGGAGTTTTTCTTAGGAAGTTCTTTGATGGCCTGTTGAATTTCATTTTCTGATATGGTATTATTTAAGAATTCTATTTTCTCTTCTGTTAGTCTAGGCAGTTTGTATTTTTGTATATATTCATTCATGTCACCTAAATTGGTGTATTTATTGCCATATAATTGGGCAAAGTAATTTTTAATGATTGCCTTAATTTCCTCTTCATTGGAGGTGCTGTCCCCCTTTTCATCTTTAATGCTGTTAATTTGCTTTTCTTCCTTCCTTTTTTTAATTAGATTGACCAGTACTTTGTCTATTTTGTTTGTTTTTTCAAAGTACCAGCTTATTGTCTTATTTATTAAATCAATAGTTCTATCACTTTCGATTATATTAATTTCTCCTTTCATTTTTAGGATTTCTAGTTTGGTTTTCTGCTGGGGGGTTTTAATTTGATCGCTTTCAAGTTTTTTTTATTTGCATTTCCAATTGATTGATCTCTGCTCTCCCTACTTTGTTAATATATGCACTCAGTGATATGAATTTACCTCTGATTACCTCTTTGGCTGCATCTCAAAAGGTTTGAAAGGATGTCTCACCATTGTCATTTTCCTCTATGAAATTATTGTTTCTATGATTTCTTCTCTAACTAAACGATTTTGGAGTATCATATTGTTTAATTTCCAATTGGTTTTTGATTTGGTTTTCCATGTACAATTACTGATCATTATTTTTATTTCCTTGTGGTCTGAAAAGGCTGCATTTATTATTTCTGCTTTTCTGCATTTGTGTGCCATGTTTCTGTGACCTAATGTATGGTCAATCTTTGTGAATGTGCCATGTGGTGCTGAGAAGAAGGTGTATTCCTTTTTATCCCTATTTATTTTTCTCCACATGTCTATTAACTCTAATTTTTCTAAGATTTCATTCACTTCTTTTACCTCTTTCTTATTTATTTTTGATTTGATTTATCTAAGTTTGATAATGGTTGGTTTAAGTCTCCCACTAATATGGTTTTACTGTCTATTTCTTCCTTCAATTCTCCTAGTTTCTCCATTAGAAATTTGGGTGCTATATTATTTGGTGCATACATGTTGATTAGTGATATTTCCTCATTATCTAAAGTCCTTTTTAACAAAATATAATTACCTTCCCTATCCCTTTTGATCAGGTCTATTTTTGCTTTGGCTTTATCAGATATCATGATTACCACTCCTGCCTTCTTTCTGTCAGTTGAGGCCCAGAAGGTCTTACTCCATCCCTTAATTCTGACCTTGTGGGTGTCTACCTGCCTCATGTGTGTTTCTTGAAGACAACATATGGTAGGGTTTTGGATTCTGATCCATTCTGCTATTTGTCTACGTTTTATGGGTGAGTTCATCCCATTCACGTTCAAAGTTTTGACTGTCACTTGTGGACTCCCTGGCATTTTGATATCCTTCCCTAATTCTAATCTTTCTTCTTCAGCTCTACCTTTTAGTCCAGTGATTTACTTTAAATCAGTCCTCCTTTTACTTTCCTTTCTCTCCCCACTTCTTATTCCCTCCCTTATTTTCCCCTGTAGTCTTTTTTTATAATTTCCCCCCCACCCTCTCCCTCCCTTGTACTGCTTCCCTCCCCACCAGTCTGTTTTTTACCCTTCTACTCCCCTATAGAGCGCAAATGCATTCTCTTCCCCAATGGATTGGATTGTTCTTCCCTCTTTGGGTCAGTTTCAAAGTACATAAGAGTGGAGTATTTCCTATCTCCAACCTCTTTACCCTTCCAGTGTATCAATGTTCTCCCCCCTCCCGCCATGAGCTTCTTTGTGACATATAAATTTACCCCCATTTGTTTCTTTTCCCATTTCTTTTGGTCATAACCTCTTTTCTTTTTTAGCTTTAGTCATGTATATATATATATATATATATATATATATATATATACATACATGTATATGTATTTATGCATGCATGTATCTATATACCTATTTATGTCTTGTCCTTTCATCCTATATAGTTTGTCACTGTTCCCTCTGAGTGTAGTTCTTCTAGCTGCTCAGTTGATAGTAACAGTTTTTAAGAGTTGCCAATGACCTCTTTTCTTATAGGGATACATATCATTTTAACTTATTGAGTCTTTTAAAAATTTGTTGTTGTTGTTGTTGTTTTTCCCCTCTTTTTTAATTACCTTTTGATGATTCTCTTGAGTTCTGTGGTTGGACTTCAAATTTTCTGTTCAGGTCTGGTCTTTTATTTATGAATGCTTGGAACTCTTCTGTTGTGTTAAATGACCATACTTTCCCCTGTAAGAATATAGTCAGTTTTGATGGGTATTTTATTCTTGGTTGTAGACCTAGTTTCCTTGCTTTCCAGAATATCGTATTTCATGCCTTTTGGTCCTTCAGTGTGGATGCAGACAGATCCTGTGTTATCCTCACCGTGTTTCCATGGTATCTGAATGGCTTCTTCTTGGCAGCTTGTAATATCTGTTCTTTCATCTGATTGTTTTTTAATTTGGCTATAACATTTCTTGGTGTTGTCAGTTGGGGATTAAATACAGGGGGTGATCTGTGGATTCTTTCAATCTCCACTCTCCTCTCTTGTTCTAGGATCTCGGGACAGTTTTCCTGGATAATTTCCTCTAGTATTATGTCCAGGCTTTTTCTTTTGTCGTGGTCTTCTGGTAGTCCAATTATTCTTAAATTTTCTCTTCTTGAATGATTTTCTAAATCATTTGTTTTGTGAATGAGATGCTTTACAATTTCCTCAATTTTTTCATTCTTTTTGTTTTGTTTTATAGTGTCCTGCTGCCTTGTGAGGTCACTTGATTCTAGTTGTTTTACTCTGGTTCTTAAAGATTGGATTTCATCTCTGGCTTTTTGGTCATCTTTTTCCTTCTGGTCTGATTTTCTTTGAAGATTGTCTTTCATCCTCTTTACCTTGTCTTTCATCTCCTTTGCCTCATCTTTCATCTTCTTTGCCTCATTTTCCAGCTGGATGATTTTGGCTTTAAGGACACTATTTTCTTGTTTTAGTTCAAGTGCCTCTGTTTCCAGATGACTTATCTTAATTTTTAAGTTCTTTTCCCAATTGTCTTCAGCTTCTCTTAGTTGTGTTTTGAGTTCTTCCACAGCCTGTATCCAATTCGCTGGGATTTCTGGTTTATCATTTGCTGATCTCTCCCCCTCTGTTCCATTTGCTGAGTAGTAGCTGTCTATTGTAGTTTCTTTCTTCTGTTTCTGTTGTTTGTTCAAATTCACCCCTTCTTTCCTCCCCATAATTGTCTGTGCTCTTGTTCCTCTCATTTTTTTTGTTTTATTTGAGGACTTTTATTGGTCTCCCCTCTTGGAGCTTTAACAGAAGATCTCTTGGTGTATAATCTCTGGGGCAGGGTTGTTGGAGGGTTTGAGCTTTCCTGTCCTCTGGAGGCTTTTGATTGGCTTAAAGTCCAGCAGTCAATGAGGATGGACTGGGAGCCTGGGCTTCCCTGTGTTCTGGAGACTTTTTATGGGATTGAGTTCAGCTTAGTTGGGCTGGGTTTACTCTGAGTTTTAAACTTCCTGAAAGGCTGGAGCAAATATGGAGGATCTCCAAAGCTCTGGCCAGGCTGCCAGGTCTATGCTCCTTCTAGGCTGCCATCTTGACTTCGCCTCTAGGTTTCTGTTTTTTTTTTTTTAGAATACCCTGCTCTCTAAGGGGGAGGTGTGTGGCCTCCCTGGGCTCTGAGGGCTCCTGATGGGATTAGGTTCAGCTGGTTCTTTCAGAAGACCCTGCTCTCTAAGGGGGGAGGGGTAGTTGCTTGCCTGTGCTCTGAGGGCTCCTGATGGGATTAGGTTCACCTAGTTTGGGCCAAATAAGCCCTGAAGCAAAAAACCTCCTCCTCCACAATCTGTGTTGAATGCCTGGAGACTGGTCCGGGTTGTTTTCAAGGTAAGCCTTTCACTAGCCCTGAGGTTTTTGTTCTTTCAGAAGCTCTGAGGGCTCCTGATGGGATTAGGTTCAGGTGGTGTGGGCTGAATGATCCCAGAGCCAAAAAAGGAAGAAAAAAAAACCTCCTCCTCCACAGTCTGTGTTGAATGCCCGGAGACTGGCCCGGGTTACTTTCAAGGTAAGCTCTTTGGAGCAACCCCTTTGCCAGCCCTGAGTTTTCTGTCCTTTCAGTAGCTCTGAGGGCTCCTGATGAGATTGGGTTCAGCTGGTGCCCTAAAGCTGGGACCTCCCTTGAGACTCAGATGGAAAGACCCAGCCAGGGGGCTACAGGCTTCCCCCTTCTCTCTATGTTTCCCTGCCGTCTATGTTGGGCGCCCCGGAGACTGGCTCAGGTTGCTTTCAAGGTGAATCCTCAGAGCCCTGAGGTTCCCCCTGCTGCTGTGGGCTCAGCACTCTGGGTTGAGGGGGATGGGTCCTGGGACCTTCCTTCTGCCTACCCCTTTGATCCAAGTGATCTAGTGTTCTGGCTTTTTGGGTGAGGGTACCTTTTGATCCAGGTCCAGGAGGAGGGTTCCCCAGGTCTATCCTGTTGTTCAGCTTGAATTTCCATGTCCTAGGAGCACTCTGTTTGCGATTGGTAAGGAAGGGTTTCCGAGGTCTGAACTTTTGCTGCTTCTACACCGCCATCTTGGAAAGGTCCTTTCTTAAATATGCTTACATCTCCCTTAGTAGTTAGTGCAATGCTTTGCAGATATTAGTCACCAAAAAGAAGTGTACCAAATTGAATGAAAACCTTATTCTCCAAAATATATCAAATATATTAAATATATATTGTGTCATATTTTGCCTATAATATGGATGATGGCCATGTGCCCAAACAATAGTTATATACTTTCTCCATAATATATACGTGTTCTATCTTGAATATAATTGTCTATATTAATTTAATCTAAATGTAGGTTACCCTTTTAGCATGTTCATTGTTTGAAGCAAAATTTTTGTAAAAGAAACTAATAAAATGGGCTTGGAAAAGAAGCACAATTTTTCAGATAAAATATTAAGGAGAGATAGACTATTCTGAGATCCAGGGATTCTGAGACCCTTTGGAAAAGTGTAACAAAAGGACTCGCTTGAAGGTAAAGCAATTTCTGAAATAATGATGGCTACAGGGCATTATGGCCTAACAGCTCACTTGCAATATAACTTTTTAGAATTTTAAAAATTATAACTGCCAAAATATAAATTCAATGACTGTTTGGAGATTATAAGAAGATTATATGAGGACTATTGGGCTCATAACTATAGAAAGGTATAAATATTGTTTTACAGCCAAATTTAGAAATGAGTCACTTCTTATTAGGAGGTACCAATATAAGGGACTAAAAGATGGGGGGGGGAGGACTCTAGGAAGGAGCCAATAATAGAAAAGAAAGAAAAGAGGAAGAAGCTGAACACGGGAGAGTTTGGGGACAATAGTCACAGAAGACTATGAGAAAAACTGCTTCTAAATGACAAAATACAGGTGCTGAGCTTACAAGAAGGTTTTACATAGGTTTTGTGGGATATAGATTGATTTCAATTTAAGCACTATTATGCTGAGAGCAGATTGGTTCATTGGAGAAAAACTGACTCCTGATGCTATGTAGAGTTATCTGGGTTTATTGCTACCTAGTTCAATCTATAGACTTAAAACTGTGCCACTTCTTGGTTGAGCCTCTGCTCCTCTTTCTGTTTTAAGAAGGAGAAACAGTGGAGGAAATGGACTTTGTAGCACCCTTGCTATGAAAAGAGATTTGGCTTTTCTCAGAGGTGATTGGACAAATAATAAAAATAATAATACCTTGCTGTTTGAAGAATTGCCTGGGGAAAGGCTGCATGGACTTATTACCCATCTATAGCCTAAGAGGGAGAAACTCTTTAGAGATTCAGAGGAGAGATGAGAAATTTGGCAGCTTTCTGGTTTAAGGGCACTACATGCCACTGAAAGAGAGTAAGGCATTCTTTGCAGCTCAATAGAGGTGGCCATGTGCTAAAAGAATTTGTCATAGATATAGTGTTCTGAGAGTATCAGATACTTTACTTTACCTAGCCAAAGAGCTGTGAGGACCAGAAAGGAAACAGTAGCAAAGTGGTTTTTGCCCACAAAATAAGATGTGTTGCAGTTTTCTAAGGAACTATAGAATATTGGGACCTATTGTCCAGAGTAGAGCATTGCCCTGAACATGTGGGTTTTCCTATTTCCTGCTGCATTTCTATAAATGCTACCCATGGTCCCTTAAGGGAACTATGTGTAGTAGTAGTGGGAGAGTATAACCCAGACTAAGGTGATTGTTATATTTTGATTATTCCTGTTCTTATTTTCTATCTAGGAAATGATGTATTCTTATCATTTTGTGTTATCATTTGGCTTATCATTTTATGTTTATGCTTGAGTCAGTGGATTGATAGTGACTGACTTTGTGTAAATGGGAAACCTACCAGTGAGGACTCAAGAGCTGCAATGGTAAGTAGTAGGAATGTACTTTTTCCTCCATCTCAAATTAGAGTTATCCCTAGTCCCCTGAGAATCTGAGTACTAATTATATGGTTGGGGAAATGGCACTCCCCATCCCCCCAATCAGGGAAAACTATTAATTCTTCCAATTTGAGAACAAGTTAGTATGAGTGAGTCAACCCAAAAAGAAGGAGAAAGGGTTGCCATTTTGGAAGTCATTCCCATAGGCTGTATTGCCCACCTGGTGGGTTAGATATCACACCTACACTATAATTCAAGAAGTTTCATCAAGGCTTATATGTATTATTTAATTATTACTATCATTACTATTATCTTTGGCTTTTGATGGCAGTGATTGGCCCAAGCAACAGTCATTTGGATAACCATGAGCATGGTGGTGTGTCATTAGAATGTTATACCCAGGACTATGTTTCCCAAAATTCTCTTTTCCCTTTTATGTATATGTGTCATTACATTGTTTGTATATAGTTGGGGTGGCTCTTCCCTCTTACTCTCTCTTCCACAGGGGTGACTTGGGTAAGGTCCCTGTGGACCCGAGTCTTTTAGTTTCCCTTTTGCTTCAAGTTAAAATTTAATAAACCATATTAAATATAATACTTGGAGTACTGGACATTAATTTTTAAATCTACAGTGGTCTCATGGAAAATGTACTGAAATAGAATCCAGAACTCATATTCTAGTGCCCATCTTTCTACTAACTGGCTGTCTGACCACTGTCAAAACGTTTAACTTCTCAAAGGTTTAATATATCCACCTGAAAAATAGGGATGATATCAGTTGGCCTTCCTACCTTATAAGCATATAAAACCTATTGCAAAGATCAGAGAAGAGATGTTCAAACACTTTGAAATGAATGAAATACTAAGCAAACTTGTTAGTATTATTATATGATATCAAATCTTTTAAACTTGACTTGTGATGCCCCAAGTCAGTTTGGTATGTTTATTCTACATGCATCAGTGTTTCCTTTTGCCTCTTGTAGACTTTTTGTATGAGCACGGAAATCTTTGAACAAGCTCTATTTACTATTAAGAAAACTAACATATTCAATCGCAATGGAAAATTTATAGGATGCACGTGCCAGGTTTTGTGGATTTTAATTTCCTAAGCATTGATGGTGCTGAGGTATTTTAATAGAACTCCATGTATTATCATACTGGAAATGTTCCCCATACCAGGTAGATAAGTCTGGTGACAAGGCACTCAAACCATCATACTCACTTCCCATTTTCATGCAAACAAGTGAATTGCATCTGTCAATTTAAGCAATGCCAAATGAGGAGCTACAGATGACTGATGTACCAACATCATGGCACTTTGCAGAGAGCCTCACAACGGCATCCACAGCAGAGATATGCAGACCCAGTGGCAACATCAGTAAAATGTTAAGAGAGGGCAAAAAACTATTCGCATACGGCTCTCCCAATATGGCCACAAAAAGCTAAGAGGGTGAAGGGTGGATGGCTCAAACACTTCACCAGCATCGCTAACAAAGAGGGAGGAAGCCACTCGGAATCCTTTACAGGTGATTCCTTGGTTACTCTGCCTTTGTTTTAGAGATCATGTGAACTAATTACAATGCTGATGAGCCCAGATTATGGGAGATGTTTTGCCTGGGTACGGGAGGGCTCTGTTTTGTTTGATTCACGCATCATAAGCTTAGTCATCTGCTTACCAGCACGAGTGGAGAGCATGTATAATTGAATCGGGAAGAGCATACCTTCATCCATATTAACAAAGAAAGCTACTGAAAACCAGCAGACTAATTAAGGGTAATTATTAACCATTTTGATCAGTGATTATATTTCATATCCCTGCGATCTCCTGTTTAGAACACAGGATGGGAGGTGCCATGTATTCTGGTTTTCAATTGGGAAACAGAAGAAAAAGAAATCCTAATTCCAAAACCTTAGATCTTTTCTTGCAAATGATTTTTAAATATATATATATATATATATATACATATATATATATATGTCTTTGTGTATGCATATATGTATATGTACATATGTGTGTATAATTGAAACCATGTCTTTTTTCCAATAGAAAAAATAATTTTAGACTTTGTTTAGTATCATTTTTCTGAATAGAGGACATTTTGTGTGCATAAATTCCATCAGAGATCTGAGAAGCAGCAGGCTGCTTGGACCATTACCCATCATTGTTGAACAGCAGAGTAATTAATTGGGCAAATACATCTAGATCTGGCAAATTCACACACGACAACCGGGCAGCAGTAACATACACTCTTGAATGTGAAAGAAGTAGCAATAATTTTGTTTGCCTGCATGGTGAGCAAGGAGACCATTTTTCTTCTAGCCCCACCCATTCCAGACATATTTGCCCCTCCCTGTGCAATATTTGAAGTGTTTTTTCTTTTTAATTCATTGGAAAAGGGTATGTGAATTTGGAAACAACTTTTTTTTTGTTTTGATATGTGGGTTTTTAAAAAAATAATATGAGCCAGGTTTACTTTTCCTACACTAATTTGAAAAAGAATTTGATATTTATACTGAAATAGGTTAAACTTATGGAAGGGATATCTTTACTAGCTCCTTTGGGCTTCTCAAATATCCACCAAGGCCTTCCAATTACTGTATGATATATAGGTAATGGTTTAATTAAAAAAAATTAATGCTACCTACGAAGATCAAAAATATGGCTCAGTATCTGCTGCAAACCACATGATATGGAAATTTGCTTACTGCTTTCTATAATTCCTAGCTAATCAAGAAAAAATCTGATACTGCTTATTTACTGGCCCCTCACACCAAAAATAAAAATACCCCAACAATATTAAGGGGAAAATAATCATTCATAATATCATTATTTTGCCTCAAAACAGTTTAGATTTTGGTTTAAAAGAAACTCAACTATTTAGCATCAGTAGTTCTCAAAAGACGAAATAAGGGTTTTCACCCATCACCCTTTAAAACCAGATAACAGGGAAATCTCCCTCCTAATTCAGACTTTCTAGTAAGGCTCAGCTTGTCACAATGTATAGCTTTCTTCCCTTTGATAAGGTCAGTTTGCCAAAAAGAACAAAGTGCACATGAGTAATACATTACTCAACCACTTGTATACATACATCTATTTTTCTTACCAGGTCTCACTATTCAGAAAGGTACAGGCATGGCACCATGATAAAAAGGGTCATTTAAAAGACTTCTCAGAGGCTCTGTACTGTGAAGGATTGAATTTTCACTTGAATGCCTACATTTTCACATCTTTTTCTTTGCAGAAATATTCCTTTTGAATGGCAGACTGCAATTGGGTGGGTACTTTTTTATGTCACTGCCCAGGAATATATAAAATATTAGGACGCATTTGTCCCAGTGGAAGAACACAGTTCACTGAAAGGTGCCAGATGGTTATTATGGAGGTTACACAACTCCAGCACTTCAGGCTGGAGAGCTTCTTTTGACAAGTCTCAAGTTCAGTCAAGGTGGAATTCCAAGGCACATTCCTTGTAAATGATAGGCAAATTAGAGTAAGTTGTGAAATCATTAGTTCCCAAAGTCATCCACTGGGTGATTTTTCATAATCATTGCCAATGTGCATCCTTATGTTGGCAGAATGCTGACTCTAGTTCATTTCATTTTTCTGTCTATTTTAAAACCTTTTCATATCATAAGTAAGAAAAATATGGGCAAAATAACATTTCCTAACCTCCAGAAAATTCTAGCTATTTCAAATGCTCCAAATCAACTAACTATGCAAGTCACAAAATTTAAGAGATGAAAAATTCCATTCACACAAAAGATCCTAAAAGATTTAATCTTGGAAAGTACTAAAAAACATAACTTGTGTTTTCAGGGCAATTATTTAGGATTATTGTCAGTTCACATATGGTGGCTCTTTCTTTCATATCTGTTCTTAAAGTTGTTTAGGAATAGTTGTACTTTTGATTTAATTTGTTTTTCTGATGAAACTAGAAAAATATAAAATTGAACTAATCAAAAAGAAAAAATATTCTCTATATTTTATAATTTGTCAATAGATTTATTGTTAAGAAATTTAATCATCACAATAAGAGTTCTGTGGCTTGGATTCCAATGTAAATCACATATCAACATTTTATTAAAAGTATTTAGCTGCTTATGAGCTATATGGAATAAGAAATCATTTAAAATGCCTTAGAAAGAAAAAAAAAGATCATTTTGTTCACATTCTCTAGAAAAATTAGGTGAAAAGTATTAGCATGCTTTATGAAGTAATCAAACTTTGAATTTAGACAAAGGAAGAGAGACATTTACTTTTTAAAAAGATGACCTCTAGAAAGTTATTTTTAAAATTAAGATTGTTGATTATTTTGGTCATCATATCATATAGTGTCATCCAAACATAATTCTTGGTATTCTCAACAACTAACTTATGAACAGAAATATAGGCAGTCAAGTAGAAATACAGCAATTTTAAAAATTAAAGATTTGTCTCTTAAATTAACAATGAAAGCATCACTTTACAGTCTTTATTTTTGTGTAAGTCAAAATAAGATAAGTCCCACTTTGAAAAGATTAAAAGGAGAAGAGAAAGCAGATAAATATTCTGCCAATTCTGGTTCCACCCAAAGAAAACTCTATATTTGTTGAGCTGGCTGGGTTGGGAAAGAGAGAGCCAGGTCCCTGCATATATGATGCAGATCTGATCAACCTATCAGCTGTTGGAAAGTGTACAGCAGAGTCAGATCATGATCTTTCTAACTTGGTTATCTGTCACATTTTGATACAATTAGTTGCTTGGCATTTACAAAGACAAGGCTGCCAAGACTAGTTTGAGAGAATAACTAAAGAACTTCTGCCCTTCACTTTATATAGATCAGTAGAAATTATTTGGGAGATGAATTTTAAAACTTGTATTTTGCAATTGCATAAGGAATGGTCAATCATTTTAAAGTATCTTAAAATAATGAAAAGAAATAACCCATTCTGATCTAGTTTCCCTGGTCAGAAACGCACATTTTATTTATGATTTAGATATTCCGAAAAAGGAAAAAAATGTCTTTATGATCCAGAAGTTTGCTTTGAAGAACAGAGGTTTGATTTTTATGCCAATGATTTTTATATCAGACTATGACTGGTAACAGATATAGTTTTTTTTTTTTACCTTCTGTCTTAGAATCAATATTAAGTATTACTTTTAAATCAGAAAGACAGAAGAGATGTTAATAGCTAGGCAATTGGGGTTAGGAAGTGACTGAGGACAGATTTGATCTCCGATCTCTAGGACTAGCTCTCTATCCCCTGAGCCACCTAGTTGCCCCAATAGATATATTTTGAAAGAAACGTAGCTCCTGTAGGGTGAGCATTTGATGCTACATTGGAATACTACAATACCAAAGACAGCATGACAGAAAATATTCACTCAGGAAATGTTTGTTGACTTGAAATTAGCAACAAATGAGCTGAAGAATTGAATTGTGAACTTCATTAAGGATATTCTGACCATTTTTGTTTGCTTCCATGGTTGTATAGTTTATTTAAAAACCTGTCCCTACTCTGTATTGATAATCTACATATGTGACTGGGTTTTTCTGATGTAACTTAGAATATGTCTTTGGTATTTGGATTTTTTATATTACCTAAGCCAAGAAAATAGTGCAACAGAAAGAGTGGGGGATTTGGTCTTAGAAGACCTGAGTTCAAATCCTTATTCTCACTTTATTCACTTAAAACCTAAGATCTCAGTTTTCTCATCTTTAAACTGAAGTAGTTGGTGCTTGATCACATGGGTCAGTGGGGATATGACTGGGTAAGTAGACTTTAAAAGATTACCCTAGTGCAAATATTAATAATATGGACAGGTCTTGATCAATGACACGTTAAACCCAGTGGAATTGTGCGTCAGATACCGGAGGGGGTTAGGAGGAGTGGAGAGAAACAACATGAGTCTTGTAACCATGGAAAAATACTCTAAATCATCTAATTAAATAAAATTTTCAAAAAAATAAAACAAAATAAAATGAAGTTGTTGGATTGGATGATCTTGAAAGTGTTGTCTAACTATATAATCCAATGAAAATATGTACAATTCTGTTTCTACAGAGCAATTCTTAGCAAATTGTTGATATTTTTGTGTGTGAAAGAAGGAGCAATCAGTTACTTAATCAGTATTTATAGGCACCTAAATTCATTGGGCCTTTGCTGGATTCTTCAGGGGAAATAGGGCATTAATAGAACTATGAACATAGTCATTCCTAAGGGACTACTTAAAGGACTTTCCATAATATTCATGTATCATTCAGTCGAAAGTACTTCCCAGAGGAACAGAGTATATTTTTGATATTTGGTTTCTAGCTCTCTTGTTGCATCCTAAAAATATGATTTTCAAAAATTGTATAATATTAGGATATGAAATTTTAAAAATGAATTTTGCCTATTTTCTTTGTTAAAATCTATTAAATCGGTGGTTCTTTATTTAATTAGACTGACAAATAAAGGCTTTGATAATGCAAAAAGCAAAATAAAACCATGAATTATTTTTGCCCTATTATACAGTGCTATGCATTAACTTATCCCAATAAAATTCTCCTTTGAAGACAGAATCATGTAGTTTCACTTTTCAAAAATGTAGAGAATTGAGTCAAATTTATAAGAATCCAAATCATTCCTCAACTGATAAATGGTTGTAGGATATGAACAGGCAGTTTTCAAATGAAGAAATAAAGCTATCTATAGTCATGAAAAATATGCTCCAAATCATTGTCAATTAGAGAAATGCAAAAGAAAACAACTCTAAGGTACCAAAAGAGAAACTGATAAATGTTGGAAGGGGTATGGGAAAATTGGTACACAGGCATTGTTGGTGGAGTTGTGAATTCATCCAAAACTTCTGGAAAGTAGTTTGGAGTTGTGCCCAAAGAGTCATAAAACTTTAAATACCCTTTGATATAGCAATACCATTACTAGGCCTATATCCCATATTTTTGGAAAAGGCTGGGGGGGGGACCTACTTGTGCAAAAATATTTATAGCAGCTCTTTCTGTGGTGGTGAAAAATTAGAAATCAGGGGAATACCCATTAACTGAGCAATGGTTGAGCAATATTATTTTAATGGAATTCTATTGTGCTATCAGAAAAACCTGGAAATATCTACAGGAACTGATGTAGAATGAAGTGAGCAGGACCAGGAGAACATTATACACAACAGAAGCAATAATATATGATGATCAACTGTGAATGACAGCTATTCTCAGCAACACAATGATCTAAGACAGTCCTAAAGAGCTCATGATGAAAAATGTTATCCACTTCCTGAGAAAGAAGTAAGGCAGATGGAACCAGACTATTCTTTATTTTCTTCAACTTTAATGTCTTTTTCTAAAATATGATGAATATGAAAATGTTTTGTTTGAAAATATATGTATAACGAATAGAAAATTATTTACCATCTTAGGAAGGGGGTAAGAAGGAAGGGCAGCATGTGGAAATCAAACATTAGAAAACAAATGCCAAAAATCATTTTTAATATGTAAATAGAAAGGAAAAAAATACCAAAAAAAGACAACATTATGGTATGAAGGTAGCCCTAGAAATATCCATGACAATAAAGGTTAAGTTTTCCAAGAAAGGCTTCTGTTATTACATTTGTATGTGTGTGTTTTAGCCCACTCCAGTATAATTTATGTTCCTTGAGGGCAGGGATTGTTTGTGTTTTGTTTTCATATCTCTAAGTATCAGTGCTTCAAACAAAATTAATATTAATAAGTGTTCATTGAATTGAGTTGAATTGAATTAAGATCAATCTATGGCACAGGAAGAGGTCCATAATGTTCTTTCAGAATTCTTTTTTAAAAATTTATCTAATTAATTAATTTAGAATATTTTTCCATGGTTACATGATCCATGTTCTTTCCCTTCTCTCTTCCCTCCCCCCTTCCAGAGACAATGAGCAATTCCACTGGCTTTTACATGTATCACTGTTCAAAATCTATTTCCATTTTATTATTTTCTTGCAGAATTCTTGCATCCCCAATATTTGATAGTAATATATCAGTGAAAAGTGAGAAGACATGTTCTCTTCTCTCACCTTTTTGGTAAATTTCATAAGTGTTCCTCTACAAATTACCCTATTCTTCTATAAAAGCAAGACAAGGCTACTCACAATGGCAAAGAGAACTATCCTCTCTTTAAGATATACTTTTCCTAAGAGTCATTTCATATTATCTCTCCCTGGCCAGAAGCACACTCGTCCACCATGACATTCTGTTTCCCAAAGTTCTGTTAAGTTAAGAAAGTTAAATTATTTTTAATTTATCCCTCAGTCTATGACTCCCACCATACTACATCTAACCAACAAATCTCAATATTCCCATTAAAGCCTTTTCCTAACCAACAGAAACTGGGAAGACCTAGCCTACACCTGGGCTCCATTCAATTGAAGGATGACAGTACTTATTCAAATTGTTTGAAAAAAATGAAATAATATTTTATTCTGATGGTTTGACCCTACAATGTTAATTAGGAAGATGACAAATAGCAAAAGGCAATTTTAGCTTTACCTGACCTGCTGTGTGTCAGCATCTAGTTCATTCAACTTGTATCTCAGGTCTGTAGAAGATAAGGTATTCTATGCAGGATGCAGTCTAAGTAAAAATTATAGGATCTGTTCTAACAATGCCTGAGGGATTTCAGGGGTACTCCCATTAACACTAATGGAAGCTACACATTTCACCCCCTGCACATCAGTGGGAAAAAAGAGACACCAATGGGGTGCTTTCAGCTAATTTTTTATTGCATAATTTATCACAAACTGACAAAAATGCACTTATTACCAGAACTCTATCCTATAATATTTCAAAACATTGAATTATATGAATAAAATGCAATAAACTATCAAAAATGGTAGCAACAAACACCTTCATAAACATTCTAGGGGTGGGGGGAAATGACACAAATTTCTTTTTTTTAAATCAAGAACATATAAGCACTGAGTGAAACCTTTGTAGAAGAGTGAACCAATCATATTGGCATTTGATTCTGACTTCTTTCTTGAACACAGAACTGAAAACTTAGTCTTGCATTGCATTATTAATGTATAACCAAAAATAGTCTTTCAAATCCTTGACTTGAAGCAGTAGATAGGTAGCTTAGTTGATAGAACAACGGACATGAAGTCAGGAAGAACTAAGTTCAAATCCATCTCAAATACTTAATAGCTCTGTGCTCTGTGGCTCTGATCAAGTCAGCTAACCTCTCTGCCTGTCCTCATCTGTAAAATGGGGAGGGCAATAATACCTACCACTCAGGGTTGCTGGGAGGGTAAACAGTGATGCTATTGGTAAAGTTCTTTGCACACCTTAAAGTGCTGTATAAATGCTAGCTTTTATTAAGTCAGGAAACATTTACTAAGGAGAAGTACTAAAGTAATTTCTACTCTACTATCAAATAAAATAGATTTGAAATATAATAAGAGGAAAAGAAAAGACACTCTTGAAATGCGTATATAGTATAGTTAATTGACCCTATTGATGGGGAAGCCCATTGAGGATTACTGAATTTTGCAAATTAGCTTGTCTCCCGAGTGTACTGTGCAGTAACTCATACTTAATAGGAATTATAAAAATTATTCTATCAAAATGTGTCAGAGAGGCAATGGGTTAATAAGAAGTGTGATCTATAGTCCCATGGAGAGGGGGATAAGAGCTGAGAGAGGTGGCTCTACTCCAAAAAAAAAAATACATTTGTATGAGAATGAATGGGATTTGGAGGTTCAAATAAAGGGGGCGACAGAAGAAGATAAAAGCCTCCCAGTCCCTGAAAGTCTATTTAAAACTGCTACACTAACCCACAATGGCAAAGCTCTGGTTTTCAAAGTACTGCTTGTGATGTCATGCAGGGATTACCTTAATTTATGAAGATGGTCTCATTTTTAGGTTTGGGAGAAGGTAAGATTTAACTTGGCTCCAACACTGTAACAGACCCACAAAAATGACATGGTGAACTCCCAGTTACCCAGAGTTCAAAGTTACATCAAATTCCTCTCTCCTTAGATAGCAAAAATGGGAATTTAAGGATGCGAGGTTTGGGGACGGGGAAGTACTTCTGTATAACTTTCCTTTTGCAAATCCTTTTTTGAAAGTAGTTGTACTGTGGTTATAAGTCATTAGCAGGATGGAGTTTTGGACACCCACAAAAACGACAGGATATATTCACATGAGCCTCAGGGCTGACCTGTGCAAAGGCAGAATGATCAAGTTCCACATATAATTGAGAATGGTAAAATTTATTCTAAATAGTTTTCTGAGAATATTAGGAAAACATTCTCATTTTCTCCCTTGGCTACTCTTTTATTCTCCATCACTCTTCCATTTATCTATCCACAAAGAGAGAGCTGAAGCATCAGCCACAATGCTGACTTCAGATAGGCCAGGTAAGAAGTAGGTCAGGATGGGACTTCATAGAGCTTCAGCAGGTGCTTCTTTTGGGATGGCTGAGCTGTCTGCCATAAAAAAAAGCAGTTGGGTAGAGAGTTGATTTGGGAATTTCTTCAAATTATAGACATTTTGAAAAAACTGATGCTGGCACAATGAGATCTTCCCTATACTGACTTGGAAAAATGTAGTCAAGACTCACAACCTACAGTAAAGTATTGTAAAGTCAATACTGATTTATTCAAAGAAGTATGTAATGCAAAGTAACTGGTATTTCTCAACTGACCGGATATCTTATATTCTTTAACAAAAATATTGGATAATATGAACCCAATTAACCTAAAGTCACTTTTTTCCTTGTCTTTTGAGTCTTGAATTAATGTGAGTTTGCTGTAATCAGTTCTACTCTCCCCTTTGGGGCCTGAAGGGTGCTAACTATTCACAGTTATGGCCTTGAAGGGGAGACAGGCTGCCCTGTAATCCTCTATATAATTCCTTCTCTCCTATCTTTCTTTTTCCCCTTTCCCTCCCAACCTCCCCAGTCAATTTTACTCTTGTCTGGATGAGGAAATATAGCAACCAGCATGGTCTCTGCAAAGGCTGATGGAAAGGGAAGAGTGGCAATTACATCAAATGATCAGTCTATTCCCATAAAGGAATTGTGACTCTCAGAAGAATCCAAGATGGACTGTGGCACCATTAACTCTACTTTGTCCTTAGCTATGGATTAGGTCAAACCCCTTTGGTAGCTTAGTTATTCACAGGTTATATTTCAGAAGTGTTTTAAATGTCATTTAATGGGACTTTTTGGACTTATTTTAACTTAGACCAAAAACTGTTACTCAATTTTGAAGTTGTCTCTTTTAAAAATCCACATGAGCAGAATTCCTAGGTGGAGTCAGTTAAGTTAAAAATTCTTACTGCGAATATCTATATTCCCTAATGCTAATATTGATTGTATAAGTTTGGTCACTCTTATCCCAGAAGCTAATTCCTTGAGGGCACAGGCAGTTATTTATGTCTTTTAAATGAAGTAGCAAATCTGGAACAAGATAAGTTAAATACTATTTTCCTGCAAGAGAAATTATCATTGCTTCCTTGGAGAATTTCATGTTTCCTCTGGGACTTCACATTACTTCTTCGTGTTCACGACAGCATTTGAAAGAGTGGGAAATATTGGAAGCATTTAAATGGCTCCTTTATAATGAGCTTCCCACTTAAAGAATATTTTCCATAAGTTTAGGATTCATTCTAATATTATCCTGAAATCTTTTCTCATATATGAAATCATGTGAAATCATTTAATATTCCACAAATTAAATATACTTTAAACATATGGGATTGTATTGAGGTAAACACATGAATACACTGAAAAATTATTTTTAGTAAAATATCAGTTGTGGAGAAGTGTAACTAACTCTGTATATTTGCTAGGGACCATAGCTCAAATACTGTTCCAAATATCCCATAATTTCAAAGAGAGAGAAATTGGATTAGAAACCAAGACCACCTGAAGATCAATGCTTATAAAACATGAAAGGAGTTCCTCCAGAAATCTCCAGTAATATAGAAATATGTATTCACAGAGATAATTTTTCATTAAATTCAGGTCTAAAAATTCATTTAATAGTATAAAAAAGTATGTCCTATTAATCCCAAGAGAATGTTCTTGTTTTATTTGATATAACATTTATTTTATTTTTTTCTAGAGTAATGTTTTATTTCAACATTGAGTGGTTGCTACTAATTCAAGGAGGAGGAGGAAAAGAAGAAAAAACATCATTCAACACAAAATATGTGCCACCTGACTGGCTTACTCAGCATTTGTGAGAATCTGTGGACAGAAGAAAAATAATCCATTGCAACCCTTATAATCAATGGCCTTAACAACATTTCCTTGTAGGGAGAGGAGAGAATGCTCCTTTTTCTAAGCAACTACACAGAGTACTTGGGCCCCCCTTGCCCTGATCCAGTACTAGATCTAGGAAAGAATATAGATGAAGACAGGAAAGTAAAAGAGTAGGGTGGAGCCAGAGAGAGAACAGCTGCAGTCATTCTGTTATCAGATGAATGTCTTCCTCTCACCTCCATCAAAGCCAGCTGTTCTGCTCCTTGATTTCTGATGAGTATCAAGGCACTTTCAAGGACATCACAGGTCAGCTGGGAATATACTCAGGTGTTAGAATGAAAGTGGAAACAGTGCTGGGGGGGGGATTTTCTCCTGCCTTCCACACTTTCAGGAAAATGAGAGAATTTGCTGACCTCTCTAAAGTCCCTTCCAGCTCTGAATCTTCTGGACATATGACCTTCAATGAGTTAAATAGTGCAGAGCAGAATGGGGAGAAAATCCAACACAACGTGGTTGCTTCAGATTGGAAGAATGGTCAGGAGATTGGGAATAAAACAAAACACTCAAACCAAAAAGGCTCCTGGTCTATGGTGTGACAGGATGAAGTTCTCTAAGCCTCCAAAAGGCCAAATCGATGATTTGTCATTCATGACTTTTTAGAATAATTAAAACGGGAAGACTTATGCATGCTCATCATAAGACAAATGATTTCTAAGAGCAGACAAACAACCAGCTCACACACTTGAAGTCCAGACAAACCTCTTTTGAAATTGAAACACAGAAAACTTCTTTTCAGAGAAAGAAAGGGAAAAACACTTTCTTCTTGATTTCCCATTACCGGGAAGTCTGAAAGCATGACTTTTCTATTGTCCAGTGGAAGTCATTCTGGGTTATGCAATCCTGGCTTATTATCAGCCACTGGAAGTGTCAAAAAGAATGTACGTCAGTCAGAAAGAACCTAACAAAGTAACAGCTAGACCAGAGACTCACCTGAGAACTAATTGAAATCAAATTTACTCCTCTCAGTTGCTTTGCTTCCTCAGAATCAGGTGGCAGGAGCTAGATACAGTATGACTTACAGTATTTCTCTTTCTATTCACATAAGTTAGCAGGCCAGCTTACTGTCACCCTGGGCTAACAGGGAGAGTAATTCTGCCATTCCCACTGGTGCAACATTAAGGGAAATGAATCTCATTCTGTTCCTTTTTTGGAGTAATTTATCAGATGATTTATTTACAGTGCAGTCTGTATGGCAAGTAAACAAATATGTTATTTTTGCCGTCTGCAGTCTGCAAATGGATTCTAAACATGAAAAAGAGACAAAGTAAGTGTCTTTCCAGGATATGCGAGTGGCTCGATAACAGCTCTGAAAAATAAAGGAACTCCATTACCAGGCGTTTAGCAAGAACTGATTTACATACTGGAGTAGATCTTTCATGAATCCCACAGCCGCAGAGAGGAGGGGGGAACGGTTCCAATGGCACACTACCACTGTGCATGTTGATGAATCCCCTAGCACATGTTAATTAATGCCCTATTGTGTTTGGCAGCCTACCAGGGACTGTGATTGTACACGGACTGATCCTTTAAATGGAGAGTGGCTTACTCTATATTGAAAAGAAAAAGATTTGTATTTATACAAGCCATGACTATTCCTTAGCAATAAACGATTTGCTTTTAGGGCAATTAAGGAAGATGAACTGCCATCTATCATAATATTTTATCATTATGCTTTAAAAAAAAAACACCCTCGAACCCTATAGAGTAAGTTTAAAACAAAACAAAATAACAACAAAAAAACCCCTCAGAGAAATGTGATCATTTTTTTCCCCAGGATAAAGACACCTGCCCCCATCTCATCCAAATCATTGCCCTGATCAGATCCATAAATAGTGATAATGTATTTGCATCTGTCATTCTTTCTGTGCCCCTGACCAATATTGCTACCATGCTACCTAAGCAATTAAAATGAAATGCTAATGATAAGCGAATATGGTCATCACAAAAACCCAAAACCACAAGGTCAATTTAACAAGAAAAACAGGGAAATACAAACTGCCTGAGCTTGGAGGCTTTGGAAAATCAGAGGAATTTTTAGAGTTCAGGGTTATCATTTATATAATATTGCATTAACTAATCACATCTTATTTATTTAATTTGCCACTTACTATGTCCACCATTAGGAACATTTTGTATTTATATATATATGAAGATATATATATATATATATATACACATATACACACATGCATATACATATATACATAAAGTTTATATATAGAATATATGTATATATTTGTGTATATATGTGTTTGCATATATATATTGAGATATGAGTAGCCAAAATAATTTTCCTTATGAATAAGATTAGAATATCAGAAGAACTGCTTTATGAGTCTCAAAAGATATTCTGGTCAAATAGATTAATGATGTGCTTTTCAACATTTAACATATTTAAAGCCAGCTTCCTAATAGAATGACTTCCATTCTTACTCTTTCAGACTTTAAGACAATTGAGAGATTGGTCAGTTTTTTTCCCCTACTGTCAGCCCAAGATTTTATTTGTGTTTAGTGTTCCCTTGAATTAGAAACCTACATATGTAACATCCACTCAAGATTTCCCCCAACATGCTTTGGTCTCTGTTAGACTTTAATGTTGACATTTCTTTTATAGACTATAGCAGCCTTTTAAGAAAAAAAAAATACGCATAACAGCTATGGAAAGTAATGAATGCTGGAGGGGATGTGGCAAAGTTGGGACACTAATTCATTGCTGGTGGAGTTGTGAATTAATCCAACCATTCTGGAGGGCAATTTGGAACTATGCCCAAAGGGCGATAAAAGACTGTCTGCCCTTTGATCCAGCCATAGCACTGCTGGGCTTGTACCCCAAAGAGATAATAAGGAAAAAGACTTGTACAAGAATATTCATAGCTGCGCTCTTTGTGGTGGCCAAAAATAGGAAAATAAGGGGATGCCCTTCAATTGGGGAATGGCTGAACAAATTGTGGTATATTTTGGTGATGGAGTACTATTGTGCTAAAAGGAATAATAAAGTAGAGGAATTCCATGGAGACTGGAACAACCTCCAGGAAGTGATGCAAAGTGAGAGGAGCAGAACCAGGAAAACATTGTACACAGAGACTGATACATTGTGGTACAATCGAAGGTAACGGACTTCTCCATTAGTGGCAATGCAATGTCCCTGAACAATCTGCAGGGATCTAAAAAACACTATCCACAAGCAGAAGATAAACTGCAGGAGTAAAAACACCAATGAAAAGCAACTTCTTGATTACATGGGTGGAGGGGATATGACTGAGGAGAGACTCTAAATGAACACTAATGCAAATACCAACAACATGGAAATGGGTTTGAATCAAGAACACATGTGATACCCAGGGGCATTGCGTGTGGGCTATGGGAGAGGTGGTGGGAGGAGGGTGGGAGGGAAGAAAAGAAAATGATCTTTGTTTCCAATAAATATTATTTGGAAATGACCAAATAAAAATTTAAAAAAAAATACAATGAGATCTTTGTTTCTTTCCCTTTTGCCTTAATAGGATGTAACTTGCTGGTTCCTTGGACAATTTTGTTGTTATTCAGGTGTTTTCAGCAGTGTCTGATACCTCATAATCCCATTTGTGGTTTTCTTGACAGAGATATTAAAGTGTTTTGCCATTTCCTTTTTTAGCTCATTTCACAGATGAAGAAACTGAGGCAAAAAGGGTTAAATGATTGTTCAGGGTCACATAGTCTGGGACCAGATCTGTGGTCAGGAAGATCCAGACTCCAATCTCAGCATTATCCACTGAACCACCTAGCAGCCTCTTTTGACAACTAGTTTCTTATCTTAAGATATAGTGTTACAATATACCAGAATGTAAGGTTTTGAAGGGACATCAGACAACCAATAGTTGTCTGGGAATTCCTTTTAAAACATCCCCTGCCTACAAGTGCTCATTCAGCCTTGGCTTGAAGACTGTCAATGAACAAGAACTCATTACCCATGAAGACAGCACATTCCAGTTGTTAGAATACCCTTCACCTTGACTATCTGTTCTAAAATAAGATGAACATAATACATAGGATGGGATCTGACTGCAGCAGAGTATAGCAGGTCTTTTCATCTCCCAATGTCCTGGACTCCTGACTACTCAACACAGCTCAAGGGTAGTGTTAACTTTTTGGGGCTGCCATATTACACTGCTGATTCATATTGAGGTATCTATTCACTTCTCTTTTTTTCCTTGCTAGATGTTCTGTGTTCCCCTCTCCCCCATCCCAGTCTGTATTTGTGGAATTGATTTTTAAAATTTCATCTTATTCAATTCAAGCCCACAATTTTCATTTGTCAAGATTTTTCTGGTTGGTGATTTTGCTATCCAATGTTAGCTTGTTGCCATCTACAAATTTGACATCTGTGTGCCATCTTTGTCGCCATGACAGTCACTGATAAAAAATGTTGAAAAATGTAGAGCTAAGGACAGACTTCTGGCTTACTCCTCTAGGGCATTCCTCCTCCCAAGCTTACATAAAACCATTAATTAGTTCTTGTGTTTGGACCCTCTGAGAGAAATATTTTAAACACTCTGTCTTTGTGCACAAAGACAAACAATTTCTCTTTTGTGCATAAGGCACTGAACTAGTGAAAAAGGATGAGCAAAATATGCATTGTAAAGACACTAGGATGTGTGTATGAATCCAAGGCAACATAAATCATACCACCTTCATCCTCTTATCTAGTGCAAGAGTAGGCTGATAGGAGAAGATGCTGCTGCATTGGGTATATACCAGTATTTCCATTAAACCATCATGACTTAGTTACAAAAATTGTAGGTAGCATGCACCAGGTTACCATGACTACTCCAGCCTTATTCCTCTCTAGAATTTCATAAAACTGGATGGAAAGGAAAATGCTGTGGGGCTCAAAAGAAGGTTTGACCTTAGTCAAAGAGGGAAGACGAGCTTTTTGTTAATAGAAATAGGCATCTTTGCACTCAAGTTAGGAAAAAAATATCCAGAACTATCCTCTCCTGGAGCAGCATGAAGCCCAAAGAAGCAAATGTGAAAGAGTATCAATTCTGGAATTAGGGAATACTGGGAATCATCATATAAATTATCAGTTTCCTCAATTGTAAAATGGGGACAATAACAATACCTATATCACAGGGCTATTATAAGAGTCAAATGGTATGCTATCTGTTTTGCAAACATCAAAATGATGTAGATGTGCTAGCTATTAAGATTGACTCTACGATATTTATGCTGGGCTATAACAATGGCCTGACAACAAAATATTGTATTCCCACCAGAAAGTGTACCTTGAAGTGACTTTCACTCAATATTGTAAGACAGGTGCAAGATGATTCCTATGTGAAGGGACTTTTGGTATGCTTCATTATACTCCTACTTAATAATCAAGGACCTATTCTATAACATAACTATGACTAAACATCAGGGAGGCAGAGAAAAGGTTCCAGTCATAGGGACGTAAAAATGAAAAGCAATTTAACTCTAAAAATTATCCTTGCTTTACATAGCTCTAGGATGGACCGAGGTAATATGATTTCACTCTTCTTCTATGTTACTGTTCACTACAATCTAATGGGATGTAGTAGAGTCTAGTGGAAATATCTCTGTCCCTAGAGGACACCTAAATCCAAATCCCATGATTTAATACCCAAGATAAATAAATGAATCATAAGACAGGACTCAGCTGCACTTGATATGTTTAAATCATACAACCTAGAATATGGTCATGATAGGGGTACAGCAAGAACTGGGAGATATATTTGCTAAGTCATAATCTTTAGAAAGTTGAAAGATAAAGGACAGGGGAGGTAGAACTGGAGAAAAGCAAATACTACCTCAATTTCTTTTTTTAAAAAGTGGGGGGGGCAAGAGAATTGACTCTTCAAATTTTAGATAAAACTATGTCATTTCCTTGCCCCAAAACATCATCTAATTCTCAACAAAAACTAAAATAAAATGAGAGGTTTGGGTTACAAAAATTTAAGATATCCTTCCAGGTATAATATTCTAAGCTCCTCGATACGAAGAATTGTTTCATTCGTTGTATATGTATCCCCAGGTCTAGTATAGTATGACATATGTTGTTGTTGATGGTGGTTTTTCAGTTGTATCTGACTCTTCATGACCCCATTTGGGGTTTTTGGCAAAGATACTGAAGTGGTTTGCTGTTTCCTTTTCCAGCTCATTTTTACAGATGTGGAAACTGAGGCAAATGGGGTTAAGTGACTTGCCCAGGGTCATTTACACAGCTAAGAAATGTCTGAGGCCAGATTTGAACTCAGGAAGATATGTTTTCTTAATTCCAGGTCCAGCACCCCATCTACTCTCTCACCTAGCTACCTAGCTATAATATTGGAAGTTCCTTCAGACTAAGGATTATGTCATTCTTTGTATTTGGACCCTTTGAGTGGATATAAGGCATACGGTAGGTACTTAATAAATGTTTTTGGTTGATTTTACTAAGTTCACTTATGCTTATCTGTCCTTATATCTTTTCCTCACACTATTCTCTTCACATTGAATCTTTCATTATCTATTACCAGTCCTCATCCTTCAGAGCCTTGATTAAAAACCAGACAATTCACAGGTTATAGAATCTTCTCTAGTCAAGAGTAGTGTGGAAAGTGGAAAGAATACGAGATTTAGAATCAGAAGATTTGAATTTGAGTCCAGGGTCTGCTATTTAATATTTGTGTGACTTCGGGCAAGGTATCTTGCCCCTGTAGGCTTCAGTTTTCTCATTTTGTAATATGAAGTGGTTGGTCTAGATGATATCTAAAGTCTTTTCCAGCTTCAAATTCTCTAACCCTATGCTGAGCTGAACTAAAGTTGATTTCTCCTTCATCTAAATTTCTCTGGCTCTAATGGCACTTATATTGCTTTGAAATTTATTTGTGTATATGTCTTCCTAAATTATTCAAATGCTTTATCTTGACTATCTGGGCTTTTGAAGGCTATGCCAATAGAATACAATCAGTATGTCCAGGTCTTTTCCTGGGTCCTCATTGGCTCCACTGACGGGGACTTTTATTTATTAGTGATGTCTCCTTGACACTGTAAAATGCCTCTGACCAAGTTAACAAGACAGAAATTCCTTTGCCCCATTGACAACATTTTGAAGATGCTAGAGTGATTTAGGAAGAGGTCTTGTACCTGGGTGATATAGTTGAACTTTGACTTTAAAAAGGAAAAGAGAAACATAACTATACAGATTGAGGAAAAAGAACAAAAGCTAGGAAGTCAGACTGATGGGTATCTGATCAGTATCAAATGGCTCAGTTCCTTAGAGGGAAACCTGCAAACCCATATTGCCCATCCAGAGAACCACAGATATCAGGAGTCCATATGCTTTAGAGGACTGTGGTACTCAGAAGAGAGAAGAAAAAGATCTACTGCATCCTACAAGTTCAGTGGTACTCATCATTCCATCATAAACAGAGGAGTTGAAGTCAATATAGCAAATGAAAATTTACCAAAGATGTATTCCAAAGGATATGATCATCGCAGAGACACCACATTCATTAACATTCCCTTTTATATTGTTCCCTTTATTAAAGTTAAGAATCTTAATTATAGAACAATTTTCTTATTAAATCTTTTATTTATATACCATTTCACAGTTTATGAAACTTTTTTGGAACCATGATCTCATATTAATGTCCATTACAACTCTAAGAGGAAGACAAAGTCTGGTAAGGTATTTTATGGATAAGAAAACTGAACTCCTGAGAAGTTAATTGACTTAACTAAAGTTACATGGCTACTAAGTGGCAGACTCAGGACCAGAATTTACGTCTTCAGAGACCTAATTTAGGACTCTTCCCATCACACCATAGCCATACTATTTCAATGCCCTGAAAATGGCACCCTGCGAAGGTGATTCAGCATTGAGCAGGCTGGTCCTATGCTAATCTGTGAGTTTGGAGACATTTAAGTTCTATGGCTGTCAAAAAAAAGAGCATAAAAAGTTCTTGACTTATAAAATCACTTTAAAATATTTCTCTTTTCAAATACAGTTGTACTGACAAGTAAGTAGTTGCATTTCAACTGACAAACCATCTGGCATCTTGCAATTGGTTTGACACATTTCAATCAGGGTTTTGATCTCAACATAATCCTGAGATGACACCTTGGAGGGTGACTAATAAAATCTTATTAAATTTAGATTCTCGTAATTTTCCAGGCCTCATTCTACTTGACCAGAGAGTGAGGCTTCCTTTGATACTCTTGATCATAAAATGTAAATTCCATGACTTGTGCTTATCACTGCAGAATGCATTGAGCTAAACTCTGACACTGTTGTTGTCTGTGTACACATTAGTGACAAATCAAGCTGAGTCATCTTTTTGGTCATAGTTGAATGCCTGGTAATTATCTCAGAAACCAACCAGGGCCATTCATGGGTCACCACACTAATATAGTGATCTATGCACATTTCTCCAACTTTTTTCCACTAAAAGTACTGGTTTCTACTCTCTAAGATCAAAATGTGACTAGAAGGATCACAGGATAGTATTTACATTTGGAAAAGTGGCTTTGAGTTACCAGTACAGCTCTCACACTCTTTAATTGCTTTTCCTGTTTCTAAAAGTTTATTAGAAGTTGTTGCTTTTTTTCTTCTCATTTTCAAAACTCTCCTGAGATTTCAGACTGATTTTCCTTTTGGAGGCAACTTACAGTTCACCCAATTTTTGCTTAGAAAGGATAGGTCAAATAATTCCAGAGGATCAATGATAAAGCATGTTACTCACTTCATGATAAAAAAAAAAATCTTGAATTCAAGTTATAGAATGAGACATACATTTTTAGATATGGCCATTGTGGGAATTTATATTACTGACCATGTATATTTGTTATGAGAGTTTTGCCTTTCTTTTATTCTTCTTCAATGGAAGACTTGGAGAGGGAAAAATAGATGCTTGTTAGTTGAAAGAAATGAAAATATATTTTATAAAGAAAGGTATGTCAGGCTTGCTTCCTCACTTCCATAAAAACTACCCATTTTAACTTTGGCTATATCTTTAACCAAAGCAAAAGAAATACAGACATAGATGAATTAATTACAAAAGGGAATTAGACTAATCATCAGGAGTCATGGACCAATGGATGGAAACTTATAGAAGAGGAAATTTGGACAGAATAGATTAGCTTTGTCACTGCTTTCTTTAACTTCAAGATCTATAATTTAATTGGGAAAGGTACTCCAAAAAACACAAAAATAATTTCCCTTCACACTTCTGTAGATAGTCTTTGTGTCTCTATGACATATACCCCCTAATCACAAATTTACTAGTTGTGTGACTCTGTGAAAATCACTTAATCTTCTTTGGCCTCAGTTTCCTCATCTGTAAAATGATCTTTAATGGAAGCTATTGTCAGACAAATATATATTAATATTATTAAAACTATATTACATATATTATAATTAAACATCTCTATCAGATACTCTGCTAAGTGCTAAAGATACAAAGAAAAACAAAACACTGTTCTTGCCCTCAAGGAGTTTACATTTTAAGGGAAGAAACTAGTTATATATAAGAGCAAAGAACTAGGTATATATAAGAGCAATAGTAAGGAATATATGGAGGAGAGTTGTATGGATTGATCTGGAAAGGTAGAAAGATACCAGAAAAAAGAAAAGAGTTTGAATTTTACTGTCTGTGATCATATAATTTTAGTCATAAAGATCCAGGACCTCTTTATCAAATGAAGAGTAATTTGCTTGTCTCTGAAAGATCTAGATACATTCTGACTATCATTGATGTATACAACTAAAGATGAAAGGCAGAATCTTAATTTACAGAATTAGAATTTAGTGTAAAAACAGTGACAGATGCTCAGTATGGCAGAAACCATATCTCAGAATGTTCTCTGATCCTATCCAGAAACAGTAAAGGCTCTTCCATAATTATGCAAACATTTTAGAATTATAGAAGTTGAAAGGAGCATACAGATGATCTAACTCTACCCTTTCCTTTTACAACCCTCCCCCCCCCAAAAAAACAACAAAAACTAAAGCATAAAATGCTTCCACCCAAGTTAATGGTAGAGCTGGGACTAGAATTTCTGTCCAGACTCACAGACCATTGTTTTTACCATTATAGTAAACTATATGAATTATAATGTATTGTTCACTAAAATAACAGTCAAAACTGCCATTTATTAATGCATAAACAACTGTAATTCAACGTATTAACCAGATTTTCTACTTTAATCAATTATTTGTGGCTTTATTTTCATGATATGTAGACAAAAGAGTTCAATATATGTTGAGGCTTTAAGAGATTTCTTGGAAAATTTTACAGTCTTGCCAAAGATGTCAACCCGATTTTGTATTCTGGACTCTTTCTTCCTCTCTTCTTCCCTTCTTTACCTCCCCAACAATAGATGTTCCTTATCCTTTCTCCTTTACTTCTCCTACTCAGCTGAGAAAGGAAAGATTTGTCTCAATTCAATTCAATTTGATAACTATTTGCTAAATGTGTATTGTGTGCAGAAAACTATAAATGAAGGAGAAATGTAGTTTAGATAAGATATAGCCTCTCCCCTCCTGTAGTTATATAATCAAACTGGATTATAAGAAGTGGACTAAGATAACTATAATACAGAGGAAGACATGATAAGCATATCAGAGAAGTGAAAAAGTAGGTACTAAAAACTTATTGGGGAAGTCATTATAGATAGGGAATCTGAGAAGATTTCATGGAGGAAGTGACATTTGAGATGGGCTAAGGTGGTGCAGTGCAAAAAATGTTAGACCTAGTCAGGTAGACTCATCTTCCTGAGTTCAAATCTGGCTTCCAACACTTATTGGATGTGTGATTCTGGGCAAGTCACTTAACCCTCTTTACCTCTGTTTCCTCAATTGTAAAATGAGCTAGAGAAAGAAATGGCAAACTATTCCAGTATCTTTGCCTAGAAAATCCCAAATGGGGTCACAAAGAATTAGACACAAATGAAATGGTCAAACAACAACAAACCAGAGTCTACATAAACTAGAAAATCTTTCCCCTCCCTCCAATGAAGGAGACCTACACAATGTAGAAGTATAGATATGTATATAACTCATAAAATTTGTTGCCTAAGTCATAAGTAGGCATAGATATTTCTCTTAAGTAGACATAAGCCATATCTAGGAATTATAGATCTATTGGGATCCATCTAGTGCAACATTTTCATTTTTCTCTTAGGAAAGTGAAGGTCAAGGACATTAAATGACTTGTCCAAGGTCATTTGGGTCATAAAACAGTAGGTGGCAGAGACAGAATTTGAATGGAAGTCTGTGGTCTCCAAAACTACTGATTTTTCACTTTCCTAAGCTGCTTCCCCTATATTTGTTTAGTTGAGTCAAACTCTTCATGACCCATATGGAATTTTCTTGGTAGAGATTCTGGAGTGGTATCTCATTTCCTTCTCCATGCCATAGGTTTCAGTATATCTGATCCACTAAGATCATAGGGTAAATCTTAAAATATTAGATAAATGTAAGTTATTATTATTCTTGTTGTTGTTACAGAAACACAATCTTTTGGAGTTGGAAGGGACCATGGAAGCCAGTTATTCTAATCCATACCAGAAAAAGAATACCTTCTATAGTATTGTCAATAAATAATTATCAACCTTTTGCTTAAATACGTCTTACCCATAAGCCTCCTCAGAAAGCTTCTTCAGCTTTTCAGACCTTTCTAATTGAGAATCCTCTCCATGTAACTGGTCTCAATCCTCCACTGATTAGTTTACTTGTACTAGTCAGCCCAAAGATACACATTCAATGCATCAGCTTTTAAAGAAAGGACATCATGATAAAAGTAATAATAGCACCTTTCCCCCATATATTTGGAGTTTACCCCATTATGTATATATTATATAGTTGGAAAACCTTGAACTCCAGTACTATGTTCCCCAGAATTCCTTCTGTATCTCCCAGCATCCCTTTCCCTGAATCCTCACATTTGCATGGTTATGTGATTGGTTATAAGTTTGCTGTAACTCCTCCCTCTTCTCTCTTTCTCACGTCTTGAATTAGCTCCTTTTTAACCCTAGTTTTTTATTTTAATAAATCTTATAAATATAATACTTGAGTTATTGTATATGAATTTTAATTCTCACAATGTATATACATAGACCTTCAGCAAAGGAATCAAATAATGCAGGGCACACAAACATGGGTACATATATATGTATATATATATGTACTGGGGGATAATGAATGTTGCCAATGCTACAGAACTGTTGTTGTCTTCTGGAAATTTTATCTGTCTATTCTATGCTCTTTGCCAAGATTACTTATTTGACTTTTTGGAGAGATGGTTCCTACCTCTCAGTTTATGTTTCTGCTTAGAGTCACAAACTAACATTTTGGAGGAAAATGTTTTGTGAATGGCACATCTAGAAAGCAGGGAAAACAACGTCCCACAGGGACTTTCCATATGTTGAAAACATAAACTATCCCTGGATAGTCAGCAACTTGTAACACTTGGAAAAGCACTTGGAGATGCCTGAACAGGTAGAGGTTAAATTAGCCTTCCGGGGGTATTCTATGGAACATATTCAGAGTTGTCTGCCCTCATTTCAGTCAACAACACTGCAGTTTTGTAGCCTGCTTCTATATGCATAATGACCCAGTTCAGAAAGGACTTGAGATTCTATGCCAAACCCAGAAGGGCATCTTGGTTCTCCTCACTTTATGGCAATCGCAGGGGGAGCCCAGTACTTCATCAGACAAGAAAGCTTCATGTGGCATCTCTCTGCTTTACCTTTCCTGTCTTGCATTGCCTTTAGACAAGGGGGAAATATGAGGTTGATATAGGCTATTCTCCATCCTCCTCCCCCTTGCCACCAGTCTTTCAGGAAACAATGACTCAATTAGGTAAGCTTGTGCCTGGCCACAAAGATACTTTCCCCACATTAAGGTAAATGAGCATCAGTCACAAGACAGACATGCCAGGGGTAGGAGTTAACCTTGTGAGTTTGAGAGGTCTGGTGGTTCTGGATCCATTGACTGAAGGTGATGGACAGGAAAGGGAAGTTTCTTCATTGAAGACAATCACTAATAAAAAAATTGATCCAAGCCTGGCCAGTATTACTAGCTGATATTGGAAGTTTTTTTGAACAGTCAAGGTGAAATGTAAAATACTTAATCCTTAGCTCTGCAAAAAGTTGATATTCTGGTAAAGTTTAAGTATCATCCTTCCAGCAAATCATGACAGAAATTAGTTATAATTTAGAGTTACCATTATAATGGAAATAACTAAGGTTCTAGTTTTAAATATACATGTCCATACTGTAGGGTCTTTTATGTTTAGCATTTTTTTATGTGTGAGTTGGAAAAAAATACCCTCTCATTTCTGATAAAAAAATGTACATTAACTCCCTCTTTTGGAGAAACCCTAGATGTGAGCTTAAAGTTGTCTTAATTTTTTTTTCCTAGAATGCTGCAGTCAAGTATTACTAAGTCAAATACTACAAGAAAAAAAAGAGTTTATTTAGCCTTCCTCTCCTTACATGCCAGGCTCCCCTGGGGTTGAACTCAAGCTGGACCCCACTATGCCTGGATCCAGAATAATGGGGTCTGTTGTGGAAAATGGAGTAGACACTGCGCCATACCCTCTTTGGGCCCAATCATGGTTTCCTTGTCCTTTGACTTCACTTAGGATAGGTTCTGTCACAAGCTAATCAGTTAGCAAGTCGAAGAGTCTATGTTTCAGTAGAAAATCAAAACAGAATAAAACTCTAAAATACCTCTCATTTAATTTTTCTTTCTTAAAGTGGTTTAAAAATGACAGTCAGTGGATTTGTTCAAGACTAAATCCTTTAACAATAAAGATTTTAGAAGTATTAGCTTAGTCCTGGAAGAGGCCTGGTAGATCATGGATGATTCAGTCCCTTTATATTACAGAGAAGGAATTTGAAGCTCAGAGAAAGAAAAAGCAAGACTAAAACCCAGATATTCCCTGGTTTAGATCTTCCAGATATCTCCAGGATCCAATTCTCATTGAACTGCTTTGAGAGCCCTACTATGGGAACAGCTTGACCCTACAAGGAAGTAAATGGGGCAACTGGCAGCCTTGACTGTAAAACTAAATGTACACCAGATCTGGAAATGGGAGGATCTGGGTTCAGATCAGACCTCAGAAGCTTCCTATGTGACCCTGCCCAAGTCACTTAACCCCAGTTGTCTAGCAAGGCACTTAACCTTATTGCTCTTCTGCTTTGGGACCAGCTTAGTACCAATTTTAAGACACTAGGTAATTTTTTTTTAAAGAATAAATATGCCCACAGAAGTATAGTGAAGTTTGTTTCTAAGGAAAAGCTGACTTAATACCTTTGACTGTCAAACAATAGTACTGTTTAAATTGGGCAGAATTTTTTAGAATTAACAATGTTTATAAAATGCAGGACTAGGGACTAAATGGACAAAAGGGCCAGGAAAAATGCTCTTGGCCAATCCTGAAAGGGAAATGATCCAATTCTTTATATCTATAATTATGCTCTAACAAATTTTTTTCCAAAAAATTATTATGAAAGGTAGAAAGGGATAATAATAGATAGTTAAAACAATAGTCAGCATTCATTTTCATGTGCTCTTTTGTTGAAATGGCTTTTTATTGATCTGTCTTAGGAAGACTGGTTCTGAGTGGGGAAAAAAATCATCTCTTGCTCATATAATGATTTTTATACATATCTTGTTTAGCTTATTTTTCTAGGGAGAGTGAGATTGCTATAAATACCTTTACTACTTGATCTTGTAACCTTAAATGCAGGCAGAACTCCCCTTGGCACTAACAAGATTTTTGTCTACGAAAGAGTACAGAATTGGGACCGTAACGATTATGAAGCAATTTGATTCCTTCCCAAGAGATAGAAACTCTGGCACAATTTTCAGCTGGAATACACATACTAGCACCTTGTCCATATTCCTAATAATAACAAGAATGTAGAAAAAAATCCAGGAATCCTTGCAGGCTTTAGCCTGCTTGCTTCAAAAGCCTGTCAGCTAAACAAATAAAGTGAAGTAGTGGGAGGGAGAGTCAGGAAAATTAAGTGCTGTGGGCTATAGTTAATGAGTGGTCTGACAAGGAGAAAGTCACGGTCATGAAAGTGTACAAATAGGATGGAAAAAAATTAACACCACAAAAAAGTGTGAGCCTCCACATATTAGACACTTATTCAATCCAGAAGTTTATTGCTTTCTTGTGGGATCAGCCTCCAACCAACTACAGAAGATTTTCCAAACAAGATCAGTGAGATCAATCAAAACATTGAAACTTTGAAGCATGGCTAGGCTGCTGGGTAAAAGTATGCAAAATATGTTTCAGGCTTCATTAAAAAGTGCCTCACCACAGCCTCAGGAACGTCTAGAGATGCTTGGCATCCTGCCTTATTAAGGGGAATAAAAAAGTGGTCATTCTCTAAAGAATGGCACCCATTCTAAATTCTGACCATGCCCAGATGTGTCCTACTCAACCTCAGTATCAGAATGCATAGAGGATAGACATTCTCACTCATTCTCATGGTTTTTGCACGACTATTTGGATTTTGGACAAGGTAACAAATGCAGACGCTTAACTTCTGTCTCTGTCCTCAGTGACTGAAAAATGAGCCATTTGGAGATTTTATTCAATAAAGAATTGTGCTTAGAGAAATCAATATATAAGCTTTTCCTTTATGGACTACCTATAATCCATAACAAGCAATCTATTACATAGGTACCTAGGTAAAGAGCTAATATTCTATAAGAGGCAATTCTTCTGTATGTGAAGGTTGACCAGAATACCTTTCTTCTCTCTGTTTGTCTAGCAGTCACCTCACTGCACTTTCAGTAGCAATGTCCCCTCCATTGGGACACATTGTTGAATAATTAAGGACGATTTACAAACTGTTATAAATGCAATCCTAGTGGAAGATCTTGCTTACTAACACCTCTTCTGTCCACATGACTATGCCACCTAAATACTGCAAAAGCTCCTTCAGAAAGAAAAATTCTAAAAGGAAAAAAAAAGAATCTTACCATTTGGGGCACTAAAGGGTTCCTGCCTATTATCTCAACTAAAATGTAACGGTCTTCTTATTACCTTTTGTGAAGTACTATGTAGTGGAGATGGAGGGAGTACTAGAAATAAGCTGAAACTTGTCTTTGCCAGAGCAAATCCCTTAAACGATAGAATTTACTACAAAAAGGATGGGAGAAGCCTGGACCTCCATAGAGTTGGCACTATGGATATAACCTGCTAATACTATTTACAAGTTCCCATATTCAAGATTATCTGTCATCTACTCTGCCTCATATAAGCATAAGCACATGCAATTTCCAAGGCCACTCTTCTGATGTAGCTTTTGTGTATTTTGAACAATTTTTAAAGTTATCCCTTCTTTTGTTATTAATCTTTAAATAGCAATCTATATGTACAGATATGTGTGTGTGTTGAGGTCTGAACTCATAAACACATAATGAATGACCTTCTGGGTGGAAATCTTGTCTGCCCAATATAATGTCTTGTCTCTGACTGTAACAACTGAGGACAAGTTAGAGGAGAACATGATTGTCTTTCCTAACATCAACCTCACAAAGTTAGGGATGTAGTCTAAACTTAACTTAGCTTCCTGAAATGGCATATTATGAATCTGTCATACATGCATTTATCTAAAACAATCTTGAACCAATTCATATTTTTCAGACACTATCACCTCATGGGGTAATGAGTTCCATAATTAGTACCTGCTGTGCAAAATAATATGCCTAGACTTTGGTACCACATAATTTAGCGCTTAATTATATACTGTCTTGTATGGTTCAGTACAGTTTCATTTGGGTTAGTCTAGCTTCCCCAATTAGACTGTAAGCTCCTTGAGGACAGAGACCATGTCTTGCAAATCCTACCTAGCATCTAGTAAAATGCCTTTGTACAAATACTATTTGATTAATGTTATTTGATTAGTGACATGTTCCAAAAATATGTCTGAGCTTCAGGAGGCACTCATTTCTGGTATTCCAAAATTTTATAGGAGAAAAACATCTGTTTTTACCCCTATATGCTTGGTAATTTCTGAGAGTCATTATAGACTTGAATGCTAAATTTCCTCTTCTGCTCTCTATGCTCCCTCAAAGTTTTAAGTACTACTTTTCAGTCAGTCCACAGGTATTTTAACAAATATTTGTTAATACTTTAATTAATTAATTAGTACTCTGCTGTGTGCTAGGGATATAACAAAAGGCAAAACCAGTCCCTAATCTCAGGGAGTTCATAATCAAATGCAAACAGATATGGACAAACAAGACACAAGAAATAAATATCCTGGGTATAAATCTCTTGGATTTTGTATGTGTTTTCTTTCATTTCCAACCCACAAGTTGTCTAACAAACACTATTTTGGCCTATTTGGCTCCAGTAGCAGATGTGGCTGATTTCTTGATTTCTTCCAGGTATACTCTCCATTGCTTTTTCTCTGTTGTGACTAACATAGTTTAGCACCTTCTCGTACAAGAATAGTTTGGATTCTTTTTTCATAAAGGCACTTCTTACCTCAAAAAAAGCTCAATCCCCAATTTTCTTGCTGTCCACGCAGCCTTGAGAGATTTTCCTAGAGTTCACGCACTTCCAGTTAGCCTTTTACAATCCAGAAAAGTAAAGTATCACCTATCTGCAAACTTGGAGATTCTGCTGTACTCTTTCATTGACATTTTTTGAATACCACCATGGTGAATAACACCATCACTGTCACCAAGCAGGAACTGAGCTTCTCGACACTCAGGTGGATCATAAGAATTTAGAGTTGGAAGAACATCATGAAAACAGATCTTACAGTCTCCAGGGGAAAAAAAAGTGTCAAGTTACAACTGTCACATCAAATGAGGAGTTAACAACCAGTTTTGCTCAATGCTTTCTCTATGAAAATTATAAACTATATTCCAAACGTTAGTTCTGACCTCGTTGGTGAGATTGGAATCCATTTCTCACTTACAGGAAGAATATTGCTAGACTATGGAAGTATTATTTGGCATATTACTGACTCATTGCAAGAGGAGGGTGACTATGAAAAGCAACAATCAGTTTATTTCCTCCACAATTACAAGGCAAATAATATCTTCCTCCTTTTAACAGCTGTTCCAAAGAACCTAATCAATTCCTGGGGGGAGAGGGGTTGGTCAGGTGATCTCTCAAGAGCCCTACCACTTCCTGGATGGTGCTATTCATGCTACTAAGTAGGAAAATTCCAAGGAGTTTAGCTTTCCAAGTAGCCAGATATTTAACCCCAAGTGAGAGGGAGATGTGAAATGTGTCACAATGGTGGATTTGTTTCCTTGACATAAAGATCATCAAAAGGGGAAAAAAAGAAATTTCAAAGAAAAGAAATGCCTAGAAAAACACCTGACACCTGTTCCCTTCCCCCTTCCTAATCTGGACACCATTATTCAAACACCACAATTGAATTCAATGGCTATGTATTATGCATGAGAGTATTGTTTACTGAATTGTTTTATGCCATTGGGTTCACCTGAGATGAAATCAGAAAAAATATTGAGGAGAGTAAGGAGGCAAATTAAGTCTACCTACAGAATTTAGGGCTTCTGATGATTATAAAATTGATTTACTAGTTTATCTAATTTTTTTAAAAAGTCATTTTATTAAGCTGTAAATCATATCATCCAGTACTACTACAACAGTAGGTAAAATTAATGATAGAGATAAACACATTAGAAATGGACAGAGCATGGTTACATGACAACATGAAAAAAAATTGATGAATTGCAGTTTAGGAGTGGTGACCCAGAGTTCAGATTTAATTTGAGTGGTGAAGGGCATCCTCATCTGAAGCAGCCTGGATAAGGAGTTCAGATTGGCACATGGTTCGATGTCATCATGGGTGACATGGAACAAAGACAGAGTTAAAAAAAAGACATGGCATTTTGAAGAGGAGAAAAAATAAAAATTTGAGGTTAACACTGAATGAAATGTGCTTTCCTTATGCTTGATAAACACCATGCAATGATAATGATATTGGAAAAGCCTTTCCCCATTTGCTCTGAGTAACTAGCCTAAGAGGCTAAGAGGGAAATAATATTTGATAATGGAAGAAGGAAGTTACGGTGTTATGGTAGGTAAGGAATTAGAAGAATTAATGAAAGAAAATATAATGCAGTTCAAATATTCAAAATGAAAGGGATTCAAGCTATGTTAAGAATGCTACAGAATCTGCCTCACTTTTACCATTTGGAGGTTAAAAAACAACAACCAACAACCTTGAATTATAGATACAGAACTAACTAGCCCAAGAAATTCAAGTTCCTTCATTCCAAATGGCCTCCTAGTAGCTTGGTTGTGCCCAGGTCAAAAGAAATCTACTAGTGACTCCAAGTCTTACCTGGTTGGTATCCAAGCTGTGTCTCCACTCTTGGTGAACCCTTCCCTGTCAACAACTTAAACTGACAGCAATTCCTGGCAGGGACTTGAACTGTGCCAAACACACTTGCCCTGATCAGGGAAGAGACTTATCAGAAAAATTGTGAGAAAGCTGAAAGTAACTCATCAGGAAATAGTTGGAGATCTGTTTCAAAATGTCCCTTTCGAGGAAGACCCAGAAGTTAAGACTTTCCAGATGAAAAAAACTAGGACAGCAAGGACTGAAAAGTTCTTTCTTTGAGTTCAGAGCAGATCAACTAAGGGAGCTGTTTTCTTTTTCCCAGTTAGTTTTTCTGAGATAGATTACAACAAGCAATCAGGTCACTGCTGTATTTTCCTGCCAGCTTGACTATATTTTAAGTAATTCTGAGAAAACAGGGAACAGTTATATTTGAGGAGGAAAGGGATACAATGTTTAAAAATATATCCTTTCTTTTAAGTTACTGAGAAACTGAAGCATGTGGCCACAGAGAAAGTAAAGAGAGAGACATTTAACTAAGGTTCTTAAAGTAATAAGCTCATGAACCAGCTATCATGGTCGAAAAAAGAACCTATATACATATTGACGGTGCTAAAAATTTGAAGGTGTTAATACTGGAAATTGAGTATGTGAGTCAGGCTGCGAGTCTAATCTGAAATGAAAACATTTAAGGCAGAAGGAGCATATGTGACTCTATGCTGGTTTATGAGTGAGGTTTAGGCAAGTGCCCACTTGTCCAAGGAAAGTAGATCTATTCAGAATTCCTTTTCTGACCACTGAAGAATCATATTCACAGCATGAAATAATCAGGTCTTTGCTCTTAAAATAATCACATTCAAACTCTTCTTTTATTCCTACAGTACCAAGACTTGATTTTTAATATCGAATGGTAGTTTTACATCCTTGAGTTAAAAAACAAATAAAAAAAAAAACTTTGATTCATGTCTGTCATACACAGAAGATGCACTTATTCATCCCCACAACTATCTAGAAGGTACTTATCACTATAACACCTAAATATTTCATATAAAGTAAAAAAAGTACAAGAAATTCTTTTGAGTGCCCCCAGGTGGTAGAGGCTATTGTTAACACATTCCAGTGTCACCCACCTCTTTCCCCCACCCACAGGGCTTTTCATATCTACCAGAGACAATAATAGAACATGAACAGGCTCAAGAGGAATGAGAAAAGCAAGGGAAGAACAGAAGATGCTGAAGAAAAGAAAAACTAAATGATAAAAGAATACAGAGAAAACCTGTAGACTGATGATAATATTCACATGTGTTGGTATAGATATTAGCATAGTTAGATCTGTGCATTACTTCAATTTGCTATCAATATGGAAAAATCTGAGAAGATCTAAAATGTTTTCCCCTTATGCTATATTGTTACAACAGATGAAAAGATATTATAGTGCTACAAGAGTTCTTAGAGATACTAAAGTTCTGCCTGGAGAATGTGATGGAAAAAGTTTTAGATTTGAAATCTAAGGATTTGGGTTTCAATCTGAGCTTGGCTGTTACATGACTAACTGAAATGAATGACTTAATTTCTCGGGATTTCTTTCAAATGAAATATTTGAACTAGATTCTTTTTGGCTCTCTTACTATTAATCCATCCAATCCATCAAAAGACATTTATTAGGCTCCTATTTGCTAGCAACTGTGCTAGCTAGACAACAAAGATACAAATTCAAAAATGCTCTCAAAGTGCTTATGTTCTGTTGGGAAGATAATATGTAAATATATTAGTGTATAAAAAATACACAAAATTTTCTTCCTTTGACTCACCTTGTAATGAATAGTTAGGAAAAGAATAGGATACTGGCATTTATATGTTTAAGAAAAGACAAGGAAGTATCTATGTAGGTCAACAAAAAAATAAACTAAGTGATGAAAACTCAATGAAGACAAAAATAAGACAAATGACAACCACCAAAGTTACTTGACAAAAAAAAAAATACAGATTGTACTTTTTATCAAACTGATGATACCTTGATATACTGATCTTCGGGCAGTAAAAAATGTTTTGGACCAGTTTATTTTGTAATTGGCCTGCAGATAAGAAATAAACTCATGCTATGAAACAGGTCCCAAAATAAACAATGTCATCTGTATGTCACCTGAGCATATTTTGAAATTTACTTTTTGAGAAAATTCAAATAGTTAAAACAAACAAACAAACAAGGGGGCTAATTGTTTGGCAGGATCTGGTATCTGTGAAGACTTTCTTCACTTTTTGTGTCTTTCTCATGGTTATTAAAGTTACTTCCCCTGGGTATAAAAAATAAACAAACATCAAAACAGATGATTCTGAATCAAATTGTACTCCTTTGATTCCTCTCTCCTTTTCAACATTAACTTGGAGAGATATATTTCTGGCAATCTACACAAGAATTTTGAGGAATAAGGCAAAGATGTTCATATGTTCTTCCCCCAAACTTGCCCTGATATAGGGATTTCACAATATATACGGTCTCCCTAATTTGTCTGTTCTTTTCATCTAAGCATTTCATAGTGTCCTTGGGGATCTAGTAAGTATTCCTTAGCTGCTCAGTGGGTGCCCTGGGTCTGCAAAGGGCCAAGAGAAAAGCTCACAAGGTCCAGAGGACTTACCTATCCAAATGAAAACCTCAGGTTAATGCAGCTCTGGAATGCTGATGGCAACCAAGCCCCTCAGTTCTCCTGTGTACATGTAAGATAGTTATTGTCATCATTGTACCCCTTTATCCCTTGTCCAGAGATTGCCCCCATTATTGAATGCATGCCCAGATCCAAAAGATGGCTTCAAAAATGCAGCACCCAGCAAATGACTGGGTAAGCATTTACAATTAAGCACTAACTGCCTTCAGCTGTTCTGAGGAAATGCTCAAATGGCCTATTTTGGTTTCTACTGGATGATATGATAGAAGGTTATGGGGGCTGTGAGGGGTTGTTTTTGTATTTTAGAAACTCTTTATTTATCACAGGTGAGTACCATTTGCTTGGGCAGGACACAGAAATTCAGAGACCTTAAAGTTATATAAAAGTCAGCTACGAGGCCTCTAGTTTAAGCTGTTCCTTCTTTCTGTCCTTTTATTGTTTGCCTTATCCCAGACACATATTGTGCAATTATAGGCTCATGAGCTACAAGATAATGAAGAATATATATTCTATGTAGTATAGATGAGTATATATATATATATATATATACATATATATATATATAATGAATAAACTACATATTCAAGGATGTTTCCAAATTAATTCTTTAGTTAATTGCATTGAAAGAAAAGTAGACAAGGGAAGAATTTTTCCTAAATCTCAATCTCTTTCATTAATCTGCATACATGTTATTCCAAATATATACATGCCCCCTCTTACATATATATGTGCATGGAATGTATAAATATATATATTACACATAAATGATTTATTATAGAAATATCAGTGTTTCTAGATTACACTGCATACTAGATGAGCTGTCATTAGTGCAGAAAGGATACACAGCTTTTCAACAAAAGAAAAGAATGAGGCTGCCACAGTGTTGCAGTGGCTTGGGCGTTTTTTTATTTTTTTTTCCCAGCATCCATCCCTGCCAATCTTTGCACTGCCAGTAGGGAAAACCATATCCATGGCAACCAACCGTACCATTCCTACCCACATCAATGACGCCTCCCATCTAAACTGTCAAATATTCTATGCACATCATGTAAAATAGGTCTCTTTTCCTTATACCTCTGTGCATCTCGTTTCCGTGGCTACATGTTTATGCAAATGAGAATTGTCCTTTCTCTCTCAGGTTGATTGAACACTGAATTTGTTTTGCACCTTGGCAAGGCAAAGCCATGCTGTCTTGCCACCTGGTCTACCACATAATTGCAAAAATTACATTATAATGATAACTGTCCCAAAATTAGCCTGATAACACCATCTACCTACCTTGTGAGAGAAAGTAACAGTGTGCAATAAAGAAGGATGTTAAAACAGAGTTGAGATAGGGGAATAATGTTTAATTGGCTCTCCAGAGTCTACTAATTTTCAGAATTGGAAACCTAGTGTTTGATTTGTTCTTTTTAGTCAGTGAGAAGAAAAAACATCCTTCATAAATTCTGAATGACAAATTTGCCCATCCTTTTTTGCATGTGGTTCCAGCATCCCAGGGAATCTAAAGTGTCATTTCCTCTTTGGAAGAAAGGGAGCACAAAACATACTAGGTATGTAATCTAAATTTTCACTCAGTATCAAATCCTACCTAGAAATTTTCCCCTATCCCTTCTCCTCCCTCATTCCTTCTTTCTCCAACCCCCCTGCACATCTTAGTTCAGTGCCTTGCTTTAGCGACAGGGTTAGGATGTAGGATTTGCATAGGCTGACATAAATTTAGATGGAAAGAAGGTGCAACCCTTTAAAAGGAGATCCTTCTCCCCACCCCACCCCCAACCCTTGGTCTATTGCTTTCCACTAGATTATGCTGTGTGTGTGTGTGTGATTTGTTTCCATGTAGCACAGAATACAATTGGTCTCTCTTTTAGGAAAACCATGATATGTTGTTTTATGAGTAATGAACAATTGTATTACATTTTAATTGAGCAGTTTTACATTGCAATATTTTTATTGATCATTATTTCAACTAAGAGAAATTTTTTATGTTAATTCTTTTTTCTCTAAAGTGGAATAATTGCGGTTGAATGATGGTAAATGCTGCCTTTGCTCAGGGCTTTAATAGTAAATTAGCAGCTGTGCCATAAGGGTTCCCTTCTTTTCCTCATGGTTAATACTAAATATGTTTCCTTTTTCCGTAAATGGTCATCTACAGAAATGCTGATCTCTTTGCTTAATTGATACATTTCAAAATTTCTGAGTCAACTGGGTCGATGAGGGAGTAGTGAATGTTCCAAAGCTCTCTCCTCCTGTCCCCATCGGGATTTTCCTATCCTTTAATATACATTTTTTCCAGGATGTCATCTAGCCAGCATCAATGTCTTTTTCTGACCTTCTATAGCTATGGTATCCCCTTTTGCTGTTTGTTCCTATTCAGACTTCATTCTTCTCCAGTGATTTCATACACATATGGTTTGCCTCTCCAGTGAAAATGGACACTCCTTGAAGAAAGAGATAATTTCTTTCATTTCTTGCTTATCTTCCACAGTGTTTAGCACAGAGTTATCACTTGAACTGAGTACCAACCCTTAATTAGGTAAAAAATACAGAAATTTAGACAAAGAATATCTAATAGCTGTCTCAAATAATACTGAAATTTGACAACTATGTTTGCAATTAATGCCAGCTTTCCAGAATTGATATAGATAAAATATATAGTGTCCTAAAACCAACTGGAAATGGGTTCAAGTCTCCTCCCTGACATGTACTCTCTGTGACCTTGGGAAAATAATTTCACATCTTCATGCTCTAGGCAACTAAGACCAACATGGTGATGACTTACATTAGCATAGGGAGTTTCAATATCTGAGAACTCTCTATACCAAAGCTGTCAAACATACTAGGCTCCTAAGTGAGGCCTGAAACAGATTAGAATGTACTTGGGAAATATTTAACAAAATAAATAAAAATGCAATAGCATAATATTAATATGTAGTTTTCTAAGTTAAGCCTCAGCCCCTATGTAAGATTTAGTGGCTCTCCCCTCCTTTTCTATTTGAATCTAAAACCATTGCCTGATGCAATTGAAATCACAAGTCCAGACCGTATTCCTGTTGTTAAGAATGTTTGATGTTGGGGTAGGAGAAGAAACATAGAACTGGATACACCTGAAAGGAACCATAATGATCACATGGTCCAAACTCATCGTTTTATAATGAGGAAACTGAGTCACAAAGAAGTGTGGAGACTCACCTAAGGACACATAAATGGTAAAGGGAAAGCCAAGCTTTGGATCTAGGTCTTCTGAATGTGAATCCAGCACCATTTCTTTTCATCATTTCTGCTAAGAACAAAACTTTAACTTATGATAAAAAGATTTCTTTCAGGGAGAAATAACTAAGAAAGAGTAGAGGACTCTTTATCCTTTTCTCTATATCAGGGGTCCCCAAACTACGGCCCGTGGGACACATGTGGCCCCCTGAGGCCATTTATCTGGCCCCCACTGCACTTCTGGAAGGGGCACCTCTTTCAATGGTGGTCAGTGAGAGGAGCACCGTATGTGGAGGCACTGCAAAGTATGGTGTCGCTCAGGTATAGCACTACTTCCTGTGACATAATCCTTTGCATGGCTCCTTGTTCTGAGAGTAACTGAATGAGAAAGAGGTGCTGCGCAAAGGATTATGGGGCTGCACACTGGAAGACATCAGCATGGAGAGCAGTGATCTGGAGGAGGGATTCTGCACTGTTTATACTGCTGCCCGGTATAGTGGTGGCGGTGATGGGCCTGTGCGAGGTGTGACAGGCCCTCCCAGCCAGCACTGCAGCCTCCGCTATCCCAGACAGTGGTATACAGATTTGTTCATAGTTTTTCTTATAGTCCAGCCCTCCAAAAGTCTGAAGGACAGTGAACTGGCCCCCTGTATAAAAAGTTTGGACCCTCTAGACATAAAGTCTAGAGGTTTTATCATTAAGGTGTGGTGACGACCCAATTTGCTGTAACAGAGGGCAAAATCCAGCTCTACTCCCACTTATAACAAAATTAGTGAAACACAGTTGCTTTTATTGTCAATTTTTTTTGCATCTTCTTCCAGAGAAAATCTTTCATAAAGATTGTAAAAAATCGAGAATATTACTTTTGTAGAAATAACACTGTATATTTTAGAAGTTTGAATGTAGTTTTGTTAAAGAAAAAAATTCCAGAAAAATGGGGCATCTCTTGGATTAAGTTAGGAAAGTATCTTGGTCAAATTGAAAGGAAATAAACTGTGTGGAATTTATGACATTTTAATCAATTAAAAACAATTATTTTGCCATTTTCCTGATTATCAGCAACATTTTTATTCCAACCAAACTAATTCACTGAAGATGATGTTCAATGGATGGAATGTTTGATTAATTTTATCTGGATTGGCCACAAAATTCTAATAGATATTGTCTATTGAGCCAAAGGTTATAAAAATATGATCATGTCCAAATAAAAGGTACTTGAAAATTTGCAAAATCTTCAGGTTTTTGATTTTTAAGAATATAGAAAGACTCTAGGAATAAGGTTATTTTATTTGATTTGGGGGAATATGGAAGGACTCCAAGAATAAAGCTTATTCATGTTAACATATAAAGGTCCTAGAAAGTTATCTCAGTAATGTCTATGAAGTCAAGATTTTTGTAAGTATATGGAAGTCTCAAGGTGAAAATAAACTGCCTTAAAATAGGAGATATGTAAACATTGGCTGAGACCACAGTGGTGAAAATGGTTTAAAGCATCAGACTCTATAACGGAAATGCATGTAATGTTTATGCAAGTAATAAGAAAAAAGAGATTCTAAGATACCCTGACAAACATGTCTTCATAAACAATTCTTCAGATATTTTGGTTTGGGTTAATACAGGTATTTTAGTGCTTTCACCAATGGAAAGGGTGTATGTTAACTTTTGAAAAACATAAATGTGAATGATTCTTCCACTGATTAGGAAAAACTTAGGGGAAAATGAATAACATTATGTTAGTTATTAAGCTGAACTTGCTATTTTTTCTCCAAGAAAATGTGGAGTTCTTTTGCATTGAGTCTTCTTTTCTTGCATGGATCACTGTAATATAATGACCCCTAATTACACAACAACATTCACTCAGAATGACATTGTGCCACAAAGATTTTGGTGGCATATGTAGCCAGAGCAGATGACAAAGTCTGGAAACTAATTTCCCTTGACTTTAAGAAATCTGGAACAGGATTCTGAGTTTTGTTGAGGCAGGGTAAAACAAAGGTTTTAAGTATATAACACTTAATAGACATTCTTGATCTCTCTGTCTGTCTTTCCCTGTCTATGTCTCTGTCTGTCTCAGTCTCTCAACTGTTTTTAATCTACCTTACCTCTTCTAATTACATTCCATCTCATTCTTTTTATCCACATTTTCTCTTTAATCCTTCACAGAGGCTCTATATAACATCAAGAGGGCATCTTAAACTCAACATACTGAAAACTTATTGTCTCCCTCCAAAAAATAAAACAACCCCACTCTGTTTTTGTCATCCTTTTTGTTGAAGACATCATCATCATCATCATCTTTTCACTAAAATGGGTTCACAACCTTGGAGTCATCTTTGACTCTTGATTCTCTATTGCCCTTCATATCCATTCAGTTGCTAAGTACTGCTGATCCATTATCAACAACATCTCACCTATTTGCTCCTTCCCCTTTCCTGGAATGAATTCAGACTAATTCATGCCCTCACAACCTTTTGGGTAAACTACTACAATGGCCCCCTAACTTGTCTGCAAAATTGATATTCCTGAACCATAGTTCTAACTCCCCTCCTCAGGAATTGTGACTTGTTCCCTATTGTTTCTAGAATAAAATATAAATGCCTTCATTTAGCATTAAAAACCCTTCATAATATGTCTCTAACCCAGTGGTTTAGACTAATTTCACATAATTCTCTTTTACATCCTCTATATCAGTGATGGAAAACCTAAACACTGGTCCCAAAGATGTCATGTAGAGTACTCTCTGTGGGTAATCAGCCACCCTCTCCTCCCTAACCCCTCCCCCCTTTGAGTTTGTTACTAGAACCTCAGAGGAACTCAGGTGGAGCTACTCTCCTCCCCTGCTCCACCATGCCTGACAACATTTTTTCACATTCCCTGCCCTCTGCCCAACCACCTAATGGGAGAGCACAGGGTAGCTCACAGGTGGCAGAGCTGGAGGGGAGTGGAGCTTGGACCACTCCCTGCTACCTCTCTACAATGGGTAAAGACATTCCTCACTTCACCCACCTCTCTGTCCAGCAGCCCAATGGGAGCTCTTTCTCCCTTCCCTGAATAGGGTAAGGGTGGAGCAGGGCATACCCAGCATGTGGTGGTGGGGAAGGGCATAGCAGGTGGTCTCTGGGGGTTGGCATGGCACTTGGTTTGAGGGGTGGGTTGGGGAAAGGGCCCAGAACTTTTCCTTAAAAGGTTTACCATCACTGCTCTATATTGTAGCTAGACTGGCTTTCTTGCTATTCCTTGAGTATTCCCTTTGCCTAGCATGCTCTGTATCCTTACTATGCTTTGCAGAATTTTTAGGTTCCCTCAAAGCTCAGCTCAAGGATCACTTGTATAGAAAGATAAACCCTGCTTCCCTCCCTCACCCCCATTACTTTGCACCACTATACATACATTCTATAGCTCTGTACATTTTGTTCTCTCCCCACTCCAACTTCCATAAGATCTAAATTGTTTGAAAGCAAATCCTGTTTTAATTTTGTCTAGTATCCTTAGCACCTAGCAGTCTCTAGTAAATAGTAGGTGTTCAAACAATGCTTGCTCATTTGATCTGAATCAAGGCTTTCCTGTTGTTATTTCAACATCCTGGCTATAGTAATACATTAATAAACAAGCATTTATTAAATAAATGATCATTTCACTAGTTTCCTAATGCCTAGAAATCTTCATACCTTTAGTCTTTCCCCTTCTCCAGATAATTTTTCATACCTATGAAAAATGCCCTTCCAAATGTACTAGTCATCACTTTGCTCCTTTCTATTGTGAAGTATTAGAATAGATATAGAACTAGACATAAAAAATAGAATAGAACTAGATATAAAAAGATCACTGGGTTCAAATCCCACCTCTGACTTTCGATGACCATGGATAAGGCACTTAATATCTCAACACCTATTTTTTTAATGTGTTAAAATGATGATGATAAATTTGTAGTGCCTAATTCATAAGGTTATTGGGAATAGTAAAAGTGATGATGTAGGTAAAAAGATTTGTAAAATTCAAAGCATTTACATATATACATATATACACATATATGTAAGTATATACAAATAATATGTGTGTATATGTATGCATTGTGTATAATTATTCATTAATATTGTTTGAACCTATGTGGCTTTGAACTTTTATGTGGCTAAAATTTTTTCTTACCCAAAAAGCTAGTTGTAGAGGTCAGGCTGATCTCAGATCTCAGATATCAGAGATCTTCCTGGGAAGATATATGACTGTATAGAATACTTAGATCCCATCCAATGTTTATTTTGCTTTGGTGGAGACAATAAATTACTAGGTAAGCACACACACACATATGCATGCATAAACACAATATACACACATTTTCTACAGCACTGGTGTCAAACTCAAATAGAAACAGGAGCCACTAATCTCTATCCCTGAAGGCTGCATATTTACTTAGTCTTAAAATGTAATAATGTCTTTTATACTTTGTTGCATTTTAATCTGGTTCAACACACTGTTTTGCTGTGGGTCATACTCAGCAGCCTTTGAATCTTATGTTTGACATCTCTTCTCTGGAGTCTTGTTTGTTCTTTCACTCTATCCCTAACTGACTTACTAGTAGTAGAAGGGGGAGATGGACTATTCCTGACCCCCTACTACCACTTCCAGACTCTGTTGCCATCACTAAGCAAAACTAAACTTTCTTCTTAATACTTTATTCATTAAGTTTTTTCACTCTCTGCAGACCATAATTCTTATTAACAGTCCTTTCTCCAGGGATACACTATCTGATCTACTGTCTTCCTCTCCTCTCCAATTCTATGTCCTCCTCCTTTTTCTCACTTGGTGGCATTACTTTTGTAAGGAATTAAATTTAGGGTTTGACTAAATATATGAGAAATCTAAAATAATATGATGGTCACCAATTTAAAATATTGTAGCTCAAGTCAAAATGACTTTTAATAACTTTTATTTACAAAGAGGTGGAAAGAGTAAAAATAGAAAAATGCAAGAAGAGGGTAGAGAAGATGTCTAGCCTATCACACTAAATATTGCTCAGGTTCTTGGCTCAGCCCAGCAGGGCTTATTAACCCTTGACCCGGAGATTGTTCCACCCATGTGATCTCCTCCAAGAGGGGAAGGCCTCTCCAGAACTAATCTCTCCAGAAACCAGGAAAGGAAGGTCAGCTACTCACTCACTCAAGAAACAGTCCAAGAGCCAAGGTCTCAAGTCAAAGCTGAGAACCAAATCCAAAGTCACCTCCAAGAGGCAAGTAACCAATCTAAGCTCCAAACCCAAGCTGAAGACCTTCAGGACTTTTTATAGTCCTTTCCTGTCCCTTCCTTTTCTTCACAGGGGCCAATCACAGTTTCCAAATTACCTAGCACTGCTCAGGGCTGTAGTATCTATGGTTTCCACCTCTCATCCTCTGAAGTTACCAACTCTTATCAAATAATTCACAAGTTTCTGATTGATTGTATTAAAAGGGTGGAGCTCTACAAGTAAATGACTTGTGAAATCTCTTACTTTATAACAAAGTGTTAAGTGGGGGTTTCTTGGATTGATTAATTCAAAATAGACAAAGAGAATAAAGAATTCCCTTTCACACTTTGGAGCACTACTCTGACTGATTTCTTTACCATATCCCAGGGAGCTCATTTTTGGGAGAATCTCATCATCCTGAAATATCTCTTCAACCTTGGCACCTCATCTCTGTCTCTCTCTGATTGGAGGGTTGGGCCAGGAATTCCATTCAGCCCAGACATGTCCTCAGTTTTCACCCAGGAGTATTACCTTGGGCATTCTCTAATGAATTTCACCACCATGCTCCATACTAGGTACCTCTATCAACCTCCTACTTTTCAGCTTTCTTTTATGTGTTGTCTTCCCCCATTAGATTATAAATTCCCTGAGGTCAGAGATTGCCTTTCTTTTTTCATGTTTGTCTCCGCAGTGCAGTGTGTGTTTAATAAATGTTTATTAGCTATTACACTAAGTATCATTGATCCTCATGTTGAGGCTTCCTCAAACTCCTCAACCCCCCAATTCCTCTGTCTCCATATATCCTATTACCTATTCCTCCACTTCTCCTCATCCATACACAAAGATAATCATGCATCCAAAGTACTCTTTTTTTCTTAATAAAAACCCTAACATTCCTCTATCTGACCATGCATTCATTTCTCCTCCTAAACCTATTCTTTCACCTCATCACCATCTCTAATACTTCTACTCCTCAGTATGTTCTCAGATCAATACTCCTATATTGACTTTGTTTTCCTCTTTCCCCAATATCAGTCCTACAGTTAAAAACTATACAACTCTACACTGTCCTCTATTAATAAATCTCTCTTCACTTTTTTCCTATTACTACTCTTCCCTTTTCAAACCCTAGTCCTGAAATACTCTCGCCTTCTAATTATTCTATTCCTAATCATCTGTTGCTACACAGAGTTAAAGGGAATCACAAAATCAAACAGATACACTAAAATTTTATGTTACTGAACTTGAATTGGGTCTCACTTCAGCAAGGCAATTCATTTATCTCCCTAATCAATTCCCTACTTTACTCTTCAGAGAAGCTATCCTGAGCCTTCTTTTTCTCTATTCAAGCCTCTCACATCTCCTCTTCCCTTCTTTGTTCTTCCCCCAATTGCCCCTACTCCCCTTTTCACCACCATACCCAAGCTTAAGGACCTTACTACTCTATGAGAACATTTAGGTCTTTAGATTTGTGCTCTCTTCTCACCTCAAAATCTCTTCATATTTTCTCCCATTTTCTCCTCCTTACTACCTTCAAACATATTCATGTCTTTCTAATCTTAAAAAAGCCATCCATAAACCCTACTATTTTCTCAAACTCTATTGTCTTATATCTCTCCTTATTTTCTCAGCCAAACTCCTTGAAGAAGCAGCCTATATTAACTCAGTCCTTTCTTTTTCCTTTCAGTCATTCCTCAGCCTTTGTAATCACACAATGAAGTTGCACTCTACAAAGTTGCTAATGATTTAATTGACAGATATGATGTTCTTTTCTATCTTCACTCTTCTTGACTTCTCTGATAGATTTGAAACTTTTCAGGATTCTCTTACATTCTCATTTCTGGATTTTCATGAAATTACGCTTTCCTGCTTGGGGTCATCTACTTGTCTGATCACTTTAGCTAAGTAGTGAAGAAGCTAGGTGTTGAGGTGGATGGGACACTGGGCCTGGGGTCAGAAAAATCTGAGTCTCAATCCAGCCTCAGACACTTTGTGACTTTGAGCAAGTCACTTAATTTCTCTTCTGCAGGATGGGGATAATATTAGTACCTACCCTCCCATGACAGGTGTGAGGAATAAAAGAGATAATTATAAGGCATTTAACAGTGTGTGGCACAAAGTAAGTGCTATATAAATATTTATTATTGTCATTATTATAATCATCATTAGTCAGGTTCCTTTGCTGGTTATATCATTCTCCCAAAATTGTAGGTGTTCCACAAGGATCTGTCTTATTTCCTCTTCTTTTCTCTTTCTAAACTCTCTCAGGGATTTCATCAGTCTCTCTGCATTTAATTCTACATCTCTTTGCACATTTTTCAGAGATGTATATAAAATAGCCATATTCTCTCTCCACCTCACATTACATAGTATCCTATTTGACATTTTAAATTAGTTGTCCTGGTGATGTATCAAACTCAAAATGTCTAAAATAGAAATCTTTCCCCCATGCCCCCCCACTTTTAAAACTTTCCTATATCTGTCCATTCTAGTTTTTCCCATATCACCAGTCTTCCATGTTTGTAGTCTTGGTATTATCCTTGGTTCTATATTCTACCTCATTTTATTTATCCAATCAGTTTTGAGTCTCATCAATTCTACCGTCACATCTCTTGAATCCAATACTTCTTATCCATGCAAATGCCATCTTGTACAGACCCTCAATGCCTCTCATTTAGGGTATTGAAATGGCCTCCTAAATTGACCTCAAGTCTTTCCTCTCTCTAGTTCATTCTCCACACAGATGTCAAAGTGATCCTCTGCCCATTCAATAGATTTCAGAGCCTCTAGTATAAAATATAAACTAGGCGATTTGTCCTTAAGAGTTCTTCATAACCTGGCTCCAACATATTTTTCCAACCTTTTAATACTTTATTCTTCTTACATATTATGATTTCTAGACAAATTAACCTCACTGTATCTCACACAATTTTCTGTCTCCTATTTCTGTTTTGGAATGCATTCCCTCCTCACCTGCATCCCATTGACCATGCATCCCTTCAAGACACATCTAAAGCACCAACTTCTATGTGAACCTTTTTTGATCCTCCTAACTACTACTACCTTTTCTCCCTAAATATATTGCCTTTAAATACTTTGCATGTACTTTGTACTTATACCATATGTATCTATTCCTCATATGCTTATTTAGGTACATGTTGTTTCCTTAAAAGAAAGTAATCTCCCTGAGGTCAGGAATTGTTTCATTTTTGCCTTCTTCAAAGTCTAGCACAGTGCCTTGACACATAGTGGCCACTTAATAAATTATTGATTGACTGATTAATTTAAAAAGTCATTAGCAATGTAAGCATAGAGGATTATTTATAGATTGACCAGTCACCCTACTCCACTTAAAGTAAATGATAAGCTACTCCTTAACCAGGTGACAAAATGTCAGTTAGTCAAATAGAATTTATTCAGTCCCTATATACCAGGTCCTGAGCTAAGCCCTGGGGATACAAAGAAAGGTAAGAAATAATACCTGCCCTCAAGAAGTTTATCTTATAGTCAAAGATTTTAGACTAAGTGCAAAAAGTCTTTGGAAGACAAGGTGTAAACTAGAGTTACATTGCCCAGGAAGTGTATTTGGATTGGTTCAGGAAAGTTGGTCATACTTTATATGCCTTCAACTGAAGAGCAGACCCAGAATGCAAGGCACTCAAGCAAATATCTCTAGGAACTTGGCTAGAACTGGGAGATCTGGATATATCATTTGCTTGGATCCACTGTGTTCTGAACTAGTCAGCTATTTTATTCCAACAGAGAATTATCAAGTTAGCTCAACCAATCCAAATGCGCTTCTTTTGCAAAATAGTTTCAGTTCATTCTGTGGTTTTCAAGGACTTTTCAAACTTAGTTTAAAGCCTTTGCCTGTGTTGTGTTCTCACTTAATTAAGGTATCAGGAAATAGGATCTCATCACTTGCTTGGGAATACTTGGGAAATTAATTGGACTACTCAATGGCCAGTGCTTACTGAATAAGCTGTAAACTACTTATCCTTCCAAGTTTCATATAGAGTGCCTGGTACAAAGTAAATACTTAATAAATGCTTATTGACTACTAATTGACTGACCTTCATAATCTGACTCTAAGCAAAGTTCCTAACCCTCTCTGGCCCTTTATATATGTTTTTGTTGTTGTTGAGTTGCTTCAGTCATGTCTGATTCTTCATGACATCATTTTAGAGTTTTCATGGCAAAGATATTGGAGTGGCTTTGCCATTCCCTTCCCCAGTCATTTTTTACAGATGAGCAAACCAAGGCAAACAGTGTTAAGTAACTTTCTCAGAGTCACACAACTAATAAGTGATTGAAGACAAAATTGAACTCCTAAAGATGAGTCTTCCTGACTTTCAACTAGGTAATCTACCTTCTTCAACATCTAGTTTCCCCTTCAGATATGTTCTAGCCAAATTGAACCATTTGATACATTCCATTCTCATTTTACCCTTGTTCATCTTTGTATTTTTTGCTCATGCCATCTCCAAACCTCAAATTATTTCTTCTTGATCTTTGTGAGATCAAGAACTGTGAAAATACCATCCTTCTTTTAAGGTCCAAATTAGGTGTCACCTCATCCGTGAAATATTCCCTGATTAATATATCCATTTCCATTCCCAAGTCCAGTGAAAAATGACTTTTATAAAGTTTATTAAGCTTCTTCATTGGAATCATCCTTTACCCTTTACCACAGATTGCCCTTTAGCTGTGTTGGTGAACCTATGGCCCACATGTAGGAGTGTGTGGGAGGGGGCTGCTCCCTCACCTCTCTCCATGTGTGCCTGAGGACATTTCTCACATGACCCTCCCCTCTGCCCAGCAGCCCAATGGGAGTTCTTACTCCCTCCCTTGTAAGTGGGAGGTTCACATGAGGTGTGAGGGTTGCAATTTGGGCACTCAGTCTCTGAAAGTTTTGCATTCCTTTCTATAGCATACTTACTATAAACATGTGCTATTCATTGTCCTATCCTATTGATAGATTCCTTTCCTCACAAGACCTGTCCTCTACTCTCTAGTTTAGAACTGGACAATGAAGTGGATTTAGGGGGGAGAAAAAGGCCCCAAACCAGAATCTACCATTTTTGACAAAGCCTCATGCTATCCTTATGGACACAATGGAGAGGTGTAAACTAGATGATAGTACAAATAAGTGAATTTAAAACCAATTAACTAAAAGAATAGTTGCTAATAGGTTGATGGCAACTTGGAAGACAAACTCTAGTGGAGTGGCTCAGAGATTTGTCCTTGATCCTATACTGATTAACATTTTTAATGAATACCTTGAATGAAAGTCTAGACAATATGCTTGTCACATTTTCCTATGCCCCAAATCTGGATAACAGGGTCAGGATCTGAAATTATCTCAGCAGGTTACAACTGTGGAACAAATTTAATAAGATCTTTTTTGTCCATTCTTGTAATTTCACTAGTATAGGGAATTATATGTAAAATTTTCTTCATCTATAAAGACCTGCAACTTATTAATAGTTTATTATTTTAGAGGTTTATTGGGGGCACTGAGAATTAAAGTGATTTTCTTGTGGTGATGAGGCAGGACCTGAACCCTGTTCCCCATTCCCAGGCCACACCTCCAATATACTATACAATTCTAACTCTCAAGATGATACTTAATATAGATAAATGTAAAATCATACTTATAGCTCCAAAAAAATCAACTTCAAAAATATAAGAGGAAGGCATGACCAGAAAGAAGTTCCTCTGTATAAAGTTATGGTATGTTTTGTAAATTGCAAGTACAAGGTGAATCAGTATTGCTATATGGCAGACTCCTAAAAAACAATCTTATTTCAATTGTAGATCAAATTAGAGAGAGAAGCATAATGTTCAGAGTGAAGAATGTGATAGTTCCACTTAACTTCGCCCTGTTCAGACCACATCTGCAGTACTGTTAAGTATTTGTTGCTATATTTTAGGAATGACATTGATAAGAGAGAGAGAATTCAGAGGGCAACAAGGATGGTGAAGGTATCTTCAGATCATTCCAAAGAACTCGGAGTGTTCATCCTAGAGAAAAGAAAGACTACTTAAAATGTTAAGGAAGGACTGGGGTGGAGGAATGATAGCTGTCTTCAAGTATCTGAAGGGCTTCATGTGGATGAAGGTTTAGACCTATACTTTTTAATCTACATTAGTATTTTTATTTACCATCATTCTCCTTCAAACTCTAGTTGCACAATTGTATGTTGCTAGCTATATCCTGATCTTGTGCTGTTTTGTTCAGTCTGTTGCCTCAAACTGGACAGGACTTCTCCCCAAATTTACTCAATGAAAATCTTCTCATTGTAGGTCCAGCTCAGATTCCTCCTGTGCCAATGACTCCTTCTCCCAACTAGAAATAAATCTTGACTCTCTCCTTTATTTTCTTTTTGGAAATAATTTATTTAGTCAATTTAGAACATTATTCCTTGGTTACAAGATTCACATTATTTCCCTCCCCTGGCCCCACCCTTACCGCAGCCAATGCACAATTTCATTGGGTATTACTTGTGTCCTTGATCAGAACCTATTTCCATGTTGTTGGTGTTTGCATTAGGATGTTCATTTAGAGTCTACATCCCTAGCCATGTCTCCGGCGACCCATGTATTCAAGCAGTTGTATTTCTTCTGTGTTTCTACTCCCACAGTTTTTCCTCTGAATGTGGATAGTGTTCTTTCTCCTAGATCCCTCCAGCTTGTTCAGGATCACTGCATTGCCACTAATGGAGAAGTCCATTACATTGGATTGTGCCACAGTGTAATGGTCTCTGTATACAATGTTCTCTTGGTTCTGCTCCTTTCACTCTGCATCAATTCCTGGAGGTCATTCCAGTTCCCATGGAATTCCTCCACTTTATTAATCCTTTGAGCACAATAGTATTCCATCACCAACATATACCACAGTTTGTTCAGCCATTCCCCAATTGAAGGGCATCCCCTCATTTTCCAATTTTTTGCCACCACAAAGAGCTCAGCTATGAATATTCTTGTACATGTATTTTTCCTTATTATCTCTTTGGGGTACAAACCCAGCAGTGGTATGGCTGGATCAAAGGGCATAAAGTCTTTTAGCTCCCTTTGGGCATAATTCCAAATTGCCCTCCAGAATGGTTGGACTAATTCACAACTCCACCAGTAATGCATTAATATCCTGACTTTGCCACATCTCCTCCAGCATTCATTACTTTCCTTTGCTGTCATGTTAGCCAATCTGCTAGGTGTGAGGTGATACCTCAGAGTTGTTTTGATTTGCACCTCTCTGATTATAAGAGATTTAGAACGGTTTTTCATGTGCTTATTAAAGTTTTGATTTCTTTAACGGAAAATTGCCTATTCATGTCTCTTGCCTATTTCTCAATTGGAGAATGGCTTGATTTTTTGTACTTTTGGCTTTCAAGACACTATTTTCTTGTTTTAGTTCAAGTGCCTCTGCTTTGAGTTGACTTATCTTAGCTTTTAAATTCTTTTCCCAGGTGTCTTCAGTCTCTGTTAATTGTGTTTTGAATTGTATTTTGAATTCTTCCAGAGCCTGCAACCAATTCACTGGGTTTTCTGTTTTTTTTTTTTTTGCTTGGTGTTCCATCATCCTTCTCTGTTCTGTTTGCTCTTTGTTCATTGCTTGTATAGAAGCTGTTGATTATAATTTCTTTTTTCTTTTTCTGTTGTTTCTTCATATTTACCCCATCTTTAATCCCTGAAGTTGCCTGAGCTCTTGTTCCTTTTATTTTTTTTTAATGGTTTTGGGCTTTTCTTTCTGCATTCACCCTTGGAGTTTTGTCAGTAAATCTCTCAGTGCAGTCTGTGGGGTTGGGGTGTTGGAACTGGAGTTCCTCTGCCCTCTGGAGACTTTGATGGGATTAAGTCCAACACTCTGTGAGGGAGGGGTTTTGGAGCTTGAGCTTCCCTGTCCTCTGAAGGTTTTGATGGGATTAAGTCTGGCTGGGTTGCTGAATGTGCCCTGAGGCCAAAACCTGGGGGGGGGGGGCAATATGGAGTATTTCTGCTGCTGCAACTATGCCTCTAGCTCTGTGCTCTGCATTTCTCCTCTCTCTGCTCCCCCACTGTTTGTGTAGGACACTCTGAGCCTGGTACAGCTTTGCCTGCAAGGTACTCCCTCCAGACCAGCTACTGCTGGAGGTTTAGCACTCTAAGTGGGGGAGGGGGTCTCCAGAACTTCCTTCTTCCTTCCCCTGAAACCAGAGTGTTGTAGAATTGTGGCTTTTTTTTTGGGGGGGGGGGTACCTTTTAAGTTGAGTCCACAGGAGGGTTCCTTAGCTCTGTCTTGTTGTTAGGTTTGATTTTTAGTCCCTTAGGAGCGTTTAGTTTGTAATCAGTTAGGAAGGGTTTTCAGAGGTCTGAACTTTTATTGCCTCTATGCCACCATCTTGACTCTGCCTCTCTCTCTTTTATTTTCTCAGGCTACTCTGACTTAGGCAAATCATCATTCTCTAACTTAAATTATGATTATCTCTATATATTTCTATCCATCCTTTTACTGGACCATAAGCTCCTTGTTGGTAGGGACTGCTTCATTTTTCATTTCTTTATCCATTCAGATAAGCACAGTGTCATACAGTAAGGACTTAATGAATTCTTATTGAATTTAATCATTCAATCCTGTATTATGACATCTTGCAAGACTACCTGACCTGCTCTACTTTACTTAGAGACTGCCATTCTGGCAGTATTTCATGACTGAGACTAAAGGAAAAAAGCAATGCCCCCTGCCTCTAGGCAAGTGGTTACTTGGTATCCCAATATACTTTTCCAGAAACCTACCCTAGCCTGCTTTAGTGGGAAAGTTATGTTTCTGGTTTCTTTATCACATACATATCAGTGATGCCCATATGGTTTAAGCAACTGACAAGCCTGCATAAATTAAAATAGGTTTTGCAATCAGATCTTTGAATTAAATGATTACTTCAAAAAGGATATACTTTCATGCCTTTGATTTTGATTGTTATACTGTATTTGTAAAAGAGACAGAGAACTCAGGAGAGGAAAGGAAGGAAAAAGACTAATAAAGATCTTTTAGAACTCTCCAAACAGACTATATTTTTCTGAAAGCTACTTGTTGCCCAGAAAGATTTTTTCAATTACTGAGCAAATAAAACCAGAATGAATACACTGTGAAATTCCCTGATTTACATGGATTACAGATGGTGTATCAGAGAGAAAACACTAAATTAGAGAAAATTTATGTGATACAATGCCACAAAGTGTACCACTCATCTAGCATTCTTTCAAATATAATAGAAATTGTAATTATATTTTTTAAAGTGATAATATGGCTTCGATTTATAAAAGACGGATGGAAAGTGGCAATGGCTGACTAAAATATCTATAAATCAATGATATCCAGTTGTACCTTTAATAAAAGCATCATTCTGTGTCAGATTTCTCTAATTCTGTATGAGGCTGTGAGAGTGTTAATAGTTGAATGGGTAGCAATGTCACGCTCTATGAACATCATCAAAGTTTCCAATCAATTTGGTCCCATTGTGGATCATGCCCTATTTTTGTTGGTGTTCGCCACATCAACATTCAGCTAATGCAACAGAAAGCCAATGTTACACATGTCAATCTAAAGTCTCTGCATATCTGGGGAGTGATGCGGTCCAGAGCTGACATAGTTGAGCAAGATGTCACATTGGTCAGTCTCCTTCATGCTTGAAACCTAACACCTGCACCATCTGGGTCAATGCCAGAAACATATTTTTCTACTAGGGAATACATTTTTTCCATCACTAATTGGAGGTGGCATGCACTGATGCAAATAGCCAAATTTCTTGATTGGGTGTTATTGGTCCTTGAATTAGTTGTCAATGCAAGGTCAATAGTGGCAAAATGAGAAGACAGTCTGTGCTCCTTTGACTGTGGGATTCTGTCACACCATGGGGTATCAATCTTAGATGATTCCATTAGTCTTTTTTTTTTCACAGCTTTTCACAGAAAATCCATTAACCAACAGACCCATGGTTCTGAATGTTGCTGTATTTTGATCCTACTAGTCACTAAATATCCAATTTCTTCCAAGAATTCATCTCCAAGAAACTCAGATTTAGAATTTGGTGCTTTTTATTTGCTAACTTCTATAAATGGATGACTAGTTTACAGACTGGCAAAGGAAACCAGCCACTTGGTTTTTATTCACTGAAATTCTCATCAAAATCTACTTCCATTGTGTACTGTCTTTTGCTTTTGTAACCACAACCGAAATTTCTCTACTTGATCCTTATTCCTTTTATTATTTCATATTTATGGGACAAGAAATCAACATTAAGAAAAGTTAAATGATTTACCCAGTCACACAATTAAGAAATTCTAAAGACAGAATTTTGATTCAGGTTTATGTTGACTCCAAATCTAGTTCCCTTTTTAATGTACTACAGTATCTTTCCTCAATATCCACTAGAACTAAATATCTACAATTCTGTGATTATGATGTAGTGCAACAACTGCTGCATTTGCCACTGAGTACTTTTAGAAAGTCATTTAAACCTCTGTGAGCCATAGTATTTTCATCTGCCAAATTAGAAAGCTGTACTAATTAACCTCAAAATATATGCTCTTTTTAGCTCTAAATATATGATTCTAAGTTGACCTTCAGAAAAATTTAAGTGATATTCCCCAGGTCATTCTGCTAGTTGGAGACAGGGGCAGGACTATATAAAAGGCCAATCTCTTCAGCCCTAGGGCAGTGCTGCCAATACAGTTGTGATACTTCCCCCAGATACCCATAAAATGACCAAATCCCAATCAAGCACATCAAGACATTTTTGTACTTGTTATGCTTCCTTAACTACCCTAGCCTGGACAAACTGGACCATCTCTGGATTTCCATAGCACCTGTAGTTATGGGAACACAATCTAGCCTCTAATAACAAAATGCTAACTAGATGCTCAATGAATGTTCATCTTCTCTCCACCATGTAGAGTGTCTATTCCCTGGGGGGACAAACTTTGAAGTATTCTTGATAGTATATCTACATTTTTGTGCCTCCTCCTCAGTGCCTGGAATAGTGATTAGCATTATAATGACTTGATTTAATAAAGTGCCCCTTTTTACACTGACTGCTCCATTCTTACTATGTTTCCAGTACAAAATGTTCTTAAATCATAGACTGTCTCATTAAAACTTGCCCTAATCAATGGATACTATTCCATAACAAAAAACTACAGTTTTCCACAGGCTCCTGACTTAGAACCAACACATTTCCCTGGAGGTCTATTGTATATTGGACTTTAAAGACTGTATTGCAGCAGGGAATGGCATACATGTATACGTCTTCTGTCAGTCTTTCTTACACCACCAAGAATAATCTCTTGACTTGTACTAAATGAGCAAACTTGACCAGTGATTATGTTTTGCTTCATATCCCCATTTGTTGAGAGAGAAGACTCATCAGAGTATCTTAGCACATTGCTGCTTTTCATCTCAATTACGACTACTACAGACAACAATTGTTGTTCAGCACTCCATTCATCACATACAAAGCAAACACATATTTAACACTTGTTCTTGATGACTCAAGTCAGCGATTTTATCCTTCCTGACTGCAAAGTTCCCACCCTTTTTCTCCATGCCAGCAATCTGCATCTGAATTGCCTGATGATTACTCCTATCATTTCATTTTGCCCACTAAGTTATAAACACTTGCCAGTCTTGAGGCACAGAGCAAAAATAGATGCCTGAATGGGTCACGTTGTGTGTCCAAACACTGAACCAGTTTGTAAAACAGTTCTGCGTTTTCCCGTTGGCTGCATTCTTCATGGCCTCTAAATGGAATGTTTAGCTCACCCCTATTTTTTGTTCAATCTAACAGTTTGTCCATAGACAACCTATTCTGTTTCTCCTTTTCTCCCATTGCTAGAGCAATTTCTTTAGCTATAGAAAGTCGAATTTCTACAGATTTATCAGATAACAGACTCTGTGGCCCTGTACCTCCATAACTGAACTATGACAGGCGTCATTAAAAATGTGGGAAAAACCTTTTGGTGTATTAAATGCATTTTTTCCCCTCTGCACAATAACACCTTTTGCTACAGATATTCTATGCATTTCCAGGAATGTGGGATGATTTTAACCTCAGAGGAAAGTGGAAGCAGAGCTCTTTGAGCCACTCTACTCAATAGAAGGGTACTCTGCACCACAGCACATAATGCCTTCGTTCAAGGATTTCAAGATGCTTCACAAACAAGTGCTATGCTATTTGGCAGGCATCAACACGGATGCATAGAAAGCTGAAGTAACTTACCTGGGGCAAAATAGGTTGTCATTGGCCAGTCTTGGACTAGAACCTTGGACTTTTAACCCTCAGGTTTTTTATTTTTTATTTTTCCTTTAACCACGTGGATAAATCATTTTCCACTTAGCTAGACAAAGCTTTTTAATAGACAGAAAATAAATGGTTAGCTGGTAGAAATTTAAAAATAAATGATCTACTTTGGTTACCCTTTTTCATCAGGGAAAGAGAGAAGTAAAGCATCTAACTCCTCACAATGCTCTTCTCACAAACAGAACGTCCGATTTTCTTAAAGTTATTTGTACAGGCAGCCTTCAATTTATGAACTGGTTGTGTTCATAGAGTTGATCTTTAAGTAAGTTGTCTGGAACTCACAATGTGTTTTCTCTCAGATTCCAAATGACAAAAGTTCCCAGGCTAGCTCACAAAAAACTACTTGGTAAAATGACCACTACTGGTACTAATTGCATTATATACAACACTCTTAAAAAATCACAACGTGCTTTACATACATATCCCACTGATCCCCAGAAACAATCTGGGCAGAATGCATTACAGCCTCTAGAACCCCTATTTGTCAGAACATATCTGAAGTACAGAGTTAATAGTCTTTATAAGCTTTTAGAATATTATTTCTGTGGAAAAATGAATTCTGTTTTGAGAAGTCAAGCATATATCATTTTCTGTCTCAGCTGTGGTTGTAGAAGGAAGGACTTAAAAGGCAACTGGTGGTATTCCCACTGCAACAAAGACCCTGACCTTAGCTGGGGCTCCAAAACTAAGGGGAAAGGGCCCTGGCAGCAAGGGGATTAAGGGAGGAGTGGGAAGCTAAATAAATACTCCTAAGAATGAATAAATTATTAACTTTTTATGTCTGCACTTCTGTATTTGCACATGAACATGCCAGTTGCTAGATCAGTTATTCCCAAGTGCTCCAAATTGGGGAATGGGGAATAAAAGGCAACATCTCCATGAGGAAGAGGCTTGGGGGACTTCTTGAACTTCCTTACTTTAACTGGCACATGTGAACCATTCGTAAACTAAAGTAATTATCTGGGTCACACAGGCCAAAATATGCTGCAATATTCTTGGAATCGTCTATACACAGTCTTCTTCCTTAAGTGTGGAGAGGGAAGACAAACTTGTCAAGCTTAAAGGGGTTAGACAATCAAGTTAATAAAGTGGGAAAAGGAGATGTCCCTTTATAAAGGCAACTCCATTGGAGGGTGGGGTCTACAGGATAAATGAAGGACATCTCATGTGGTCAGGTAGTACACACTATATTGTTCCAATTCTGAATATACAAATATTGATAATAATAGATTTAACAATAAATTTCATAATCAATGCAATTGAGTTCTTTTTTGTATGCTATTTAAAGTCATAAAAATTCCAGTTAGAAATTCTTATATTTAGTAATTTCCTGCACGTTTTCAACAAAATATTGCTGGTAGATTATCTCATTCATTCTGAAAAGTTAGAATTATTTTTATTTATCAGTTCATTCTCCTCTTGACATATTTGCAATTTGACTCCAGGAAAAATCATTCTGCTTTTCTAGATTTTCCCTTACAAAATGGTCCAAAGAACCTAGTGATGCTTCATGAAGTTCATGCTACCTTTAATACTTGCATTAGGGCAAAATTAACCTGTGGCACAAAATGAGCTTGGATTTGGGTTAAAAAGCCTGGATTTAAATCCTAGAGCCTCTTCACTTGCTAGCTATCTGAATAAATTACCCAAATCATGTGACTGACCTTCAGCTTCCTTCTCTGAAAAAATGGGAATAATATTTGGTTTATCTCATATTATTACTATAAGGGTTAGACTTTAAAATATTATATAAATGTTTATTGCTTTTCCAAGATGCCAAATTTGGAGGAGTTAACAGATATTAACAGATATTCCCCTTGTACCTTGACAGAGTTGATTTATTCCATAATATGGCTGAACACTTTACTCTTGGGCTATGTTAAATCATCATCTTGTGAAGTGAATCAATGAAGACAGCCAGTCTGCATTGTTCAGTTCCAAGAAAATCCCAGCATATTTTGGCCTGGGTTATCACGATAATTACTTTTATTTTATCATAATATTTTGTCTTTGAAGATACCTCCAAGACTCAGCAAATGAGATGATAATTTATGAATTTTGTTATTATGTATTGCCACACTGGAATTATCCATTACAACATCAGCATGAACCAGTGGGGGAAGCCGTTGGTAAGGAAAATTAAAAGAAAACCAAGACTATTTTTTTCATTTTATAATAATAAAATAGTATAAAATGAAATCAACTGCCTACTCATGCTAGACCAAAGTCTCCAGCACCTTCCTCAATTCTTTTCCCTAATGAGAACAATGGGCTCATTTCCTCAATCCTCTAAATGCCAGTGAAGCATATTCACCATCTCCACATACACAAAAAGGACTTCCTGAGGGATTTGTGGCCCTCAGATAATCCCAGGGAGAGGAATCATGTCTTGTAGCCTAGGAAAGGTGTAAGGACTCTATCCAGAAATATTATGAGGCTTAAAGGAGGAAATACAGGTAAAGGAATATACAAATTCTTTGGCTTCCTTCCCTGAACCTTCTATTGTTGAGTTCCTGCTGAATTTAAGCAATGTTTATGGAGCAATTCAAGGATATATTTGTATATATTTAACAATCAGATTTTCTGATTCTTATCTGTCTCTCTCATATGTGTGTGTGTGTGTGTGTGTGTGTGTGTGTGTGAATAAGCATACATATTCTGGACAAATAGACATACATATTTTAAGTTTAATATGCATTAATAATTCCTCTTGTCTAGAAAATCAACAAAACAATAAATGAAACCCTGATTTTATAGCAATTGCCAGTTTCTAAAATATAAATACTCACACTAAAAATTTAACAATCAATTTAGCCTCAGGTTAGAGCTTCCTCCATCATTCTCCTGGCTCTGTCCCATGGGGCACTTAGCCCCAGAGGCTTTAAAGATGAACTAGCCTGCCTCTAGCAGAATGGAGTTATCAATGGCAGTATATAGAAAGCCTCAGCAAAGTACTGGGGTTATAATATACTAATCAACCATCACTGGTCAAACAACTTTACAGGGTCCAGCCTCATTCCCCACCTTAGCTCCAGGGACTTCTGTTATCAGTCTCTGCCTAATTTAGCTTCACTTTGTCTGTGTGTCTCTGGCTTGAACGTTTGGTATGACTTCCATTTGCTGGTAACTGTAAACCATCAGTTGACTCCTTCCTCTTGGACAGGCTGCTCACTTTCTCACACTTCCTACAATTCTGTGGTATCACCTGTTGGTCACTTTCCAAGAGGCTGGCAAACCATCTTCTCCTCTTAGGTGGAGAAGGACACTGCAGAAAGCGCTGAACAGCTGCCACCAGGCAACAGAAGATAATGATGGCTATGCTTTGCACATAGACTCATCTTTTGAAACACACAAGTGTAAAGATTCAGTAACAGGTAATGTCTATAAATACTTCAGAAACATTACAAAGAAAATCATTGAATCTGAATACAACAATAGCAGTTTGCACATGTGACTGGGAAAAGAACACAATAGGGATAAATGAAGACGCTTTGCTCAATTATGAGCTCTTTTTTTCACTTGGGTATTGGGACTTCTGAGGTATGATACTTACAGAGAGGATAAAATGGAAAGGAATCACCAAATGAGACTCAAGTCTGAGACTATGCTATATCAAGGGGTGGATGCATTTGAAAGACAAGTTAAAAATCAGTCCAAAATTTGGTTTGAATTTTTAGTTCATCATGGGAACAAGAGAATAACTCTTACTGGGTCTATAGGTCTAACCCATCATGTCATACAATAGATGAGTCTCAGATAAGCCTGCTTTTGGCTGTAAGCATCTAATGAGCTTACAGGTATACTGAAAATATAAACATTTGGAGACTGTAAATTACCACGTTGGATTCTATTTGCTTCTTATGCTTTGGTACTGAGACCAGCACTGTGCCATGCATACATGGGTGCTTAATAAGCATATCCCCTTAACAATAATGAGATCAACTTGGTGCTTTAGGAAGAAGGGGAATCTTGAACTAGAATGGCTACAAAAATCTCAACTAAACACATTGCTAAGGAAACATAAAAAATCTGAATATTTGTGTTTTGTTTTTGAAATTTGACAAGAACCTAGGTCTCCTGACTCCAAGTTTGGGATACTTTCTGCTATCCTTGAATCATGGATTACCAAAAAGCTGACCTATTTTAAGTCTATTATATCCTATGCTAAAAAATATCAAAAATATAAGAAATTGGAAATTAAGTTTTTCTTCTTTTTCTTCTTCCTTAGAACCTCTATAATGTCTATTTGGCAAATATTATTGCCACAGCTTAGAGCTGGCTTCAACATACCCTTAATACTATATGCTCTCAGGTTAGTAGGCAACACAATGTATAGAATACTGGCCATGGTGTCAGGAAGCCCTGAGTCCAAATATAGACACAAATACTAGCTGTGGGATTCTGACAACTTCATTTTACTTTTGTCTGTCTTAATTTCCTCATATAAGTATGGAGACAGTAATTATATCTATCTTCCAGAGTTATTGTAAGGATAAAATATGATAATATTTTCAAGTATTAAAATGTTTTATAAATGTTATTATTATCAATATTGGGAAAGCTAGATAGCTAGCACAGCAGATAGAAGTTCGGCTTGTAGTAGTGCTGGCCAGAGTCAGAACCAGCCTCAAACACTAGCTGTATGTTATATCTTATAAGTAAAATGATAAATCTGAAAGCATTTTGGAAAGTTAAAGGCATTTAAGCATACAGTATTACTATTATTTGCTATTCTCATATGGGGAAATAAGAATAAGGATTTCAGCTTCTTAACTGTTATAAAATTTTTTTTTAAACCCTTACCTTCTGTCTTGGAGTCAATACTGTGTATTGGCTCCAAGGCAGAAGAGTAGTAAGGGCTAGGCAATGGGGGTCAAGTGACTTGCCCAGGGTCACACAGCTGGGAAGTGTCTGAGGTCAGATTTGAACCTAGGACCTCCCGTCTCTAGGCTTGGCTCTCAATCCACTGAGCTACCCAGCTGCCCCCTAACTGTTATAAATTCTGATGAAGTAGTCACCTTGAAAAAAAACACCCTGCTGTTTTATACTGTTTAAGTGAAGGACCTTAAAAAATTAGCTCTGAATTTTCTCATATATTATAATTCATAGCCAAAAAGAAAAAATCTAAGAAAGAAATGAAGTTGTGTACTCATTTGTAGTCTACTTATAATATGAATTTGCTTTGTCATCTTATAATCATGGAGTCCTGTATTTTGTTCATTTTTTTCTTGTTTCAATTCCTTTCTTCAGTTTATAGGAATATTTTTGAAGTTAATGAAAAAGAGTTAAAGAAACAAGTAGGACAAGACAACAGTAGTGTGTCTTTGACCTTATTCCATATCCTTTCCATTTAAATGTGGAAAATGAATGTGATCAATAATGTTCTCTAAGCTCTATCTTGATCTCACCTCCTTCTATCAATTCAATTATTGTCTTAGTATAAATGATTCACAAATCTATCTCTTCAATTCTCATCCATCTTCTGGGCTCCAGTCCCACATTACCAGCTAACCATGGAATATCTCAACCTGGATGTCTTATAATTGCCTTGTTCTCTGTACTCAAAATAGAACTCATCACATTTCCCAATAAGCCAAATCTTTGACCAAAATTCTCTGTTATTGACATTTTTTCCCCAGTTTTTTCAGTAGTGTCTGATTCTTCATGACCCCATTTGGTGTTTTCTTAGCAAAAATACTAAAGTAGTTTGACATTACCTATTTTAGATAATTTTACAGATGAGTAAATTGAGGCAAGTAAGGTTAAATAACTTTCCTAGGGGTAACACAACTAGAAAATGTCTGAGACTAAATTTTAACTCAGGTCTTCCTGACTCCAGGCCTGACAGTCTATCCACTGTGCCACCTAGCTGCCATTTCTCATAAACACACACACACACACACACACACACACACACACACACACACACACATAGACAGATAGACAGACAGAGTAGGAGGGAGGAAGAGATAGGCATATATTTCTATGTATATATACATTCACACATATATTATACTTATTATTATTCTGTCTGACTCTTCATGACCCATTTTGGGGTTTTCCTGGCAAAGATACTGTGTTAGTTTGCCATTTCCATCTCCAGCTCATTTTCAGATGAGAAAACTGAAACAAACAGGGTTAAAAAACTTTCCCAGGGGGTATACCCATCAAAAAAAAAAAAACCCCAACAACTATATGAACACAATTGCAAAACACTTTTCACATAAATAAAGTCAGACCTAAATAATTGGAAAAACATTAATTGCTCATGAAGGGGCTGAGCCAATGTAATAAAAACAACTGGGGACAGTTGGGTGGCTCAGTGAATTGAGAGTCAGGCCTAGAGATGGGAGGTCCTAGGTTCAAATCTGGCCTCAGATACTTCCCAGCTGTGTGACCCTGGGTAAGTCACTTCACCCCCATTGCCTAGCCCTTACCATTCTTCTGCCTTGGAATCAATACAAAGTATTGATGGAAAGGTAAAGGTTTAAAAAAATAACTATCATGCCAAAACTAATTTACCTATATAATAGAAGGATTGGGAGGGAAACAGGGGGAATGGAAGGAGAAAGAGAAATGGGGAGAGAGGTTGAAGAGATTCTTCTTCCCCTCTCTTTTCTGGTAAAGAGGTAGCCAAGTCTTGTCTCCCTGACAGAAGGAATATGTCTCCACAGAGAATAGTTCTGGGAGATGGAAGACAAGACCTGGAGAGATTTGTTTTGGTAAGATGACCCACTGCCTCCCTTTGGTCCCAGCTATTGTTGAGAGGCAGGATGGATTCTTCTGCCTCTGGTCTTCTTAGGAACACCCACTGTCCCTTCCCTTCAGAAACTTGGGGTCACCCCGCCGTCAAGGAGAGATGTTGTTCTTTGGATTAGGCAGTTTGGATCACTGGGATCCTGAGTTCACCTTCCCCTTTTGGGTAGAGATGTGATTCTCCCCAAATGTTCTGTCCCCTTTCCTAGTGTCAGAAACCAGCCAAAACTAATTCTAAAATAGTAAACAATTTATTTGGGTTCACACAGGGAAGGAGAGGTAGGGGTGGCAGGCAAGGAAAGTGGGGAGTAGGAAACCCTAACACTTGTCCCCTCTGGCAGACTGGCCCCCCAGGTTCTCAAGGTTCAATGCTGAGTGCCTTGAACCCTCTTCCAGCCAGGTACTGGTTGATCCCTATTCCTCAGCTAACTAACTTTTAATTCAGGAGTCCAGGAACAGGTCAAGGAGAGAGAGAAATCTGGGAAAGATCTGGATGGCTCTGATAAGAGCGAGTCCAAATCCAACCCCTCCTTGAGAATTCGGGTAGCTGTTCTCGAAGATTCTTAGTGGAGGTATTTTTGGGACCCAGAGGGAATAACAGGTCCCAAACAGATGGACTCTTTCTCAGGTTCCAGGAAAACCACCTTCCTCCTTCACCTCCCAAGCTGAAAGACCATTGATAGTTGGTGTCAGAGTTCTAACCCCCTTAGAACTCCCAGGTTTCTCTCTGCCTATCTTCTGCTGCTCTTTAGCTAATCTTTCCTTAAGCCTGGCTTCCCATTGCAACCTGATGGATCTCTCTTACATTACACCTATTCATTACCAGACCAGACTTCCCCAAAATTATTTCAGAGAGCTAGAAAAAATTAATAAAATTAATCTGGAAGGACAAAAGATCAAGAATATTAAGGGAATTAATGAAGAAAATATGAAGGATGGAGGCTTAGCTGTATCTGATCTCAAACTATATCATAAAGCAGTAATCATAAAAATAACCTGGTACTGACTAAGAAATAAAGTAGTAGATCAGTTGAATAGATTAGATAATCAACACAGAGTTGCCAGTGACCATGATAACCAAGTTTTCAATAAATCCAAAAATCTAAGTTTTGTGGGGAAGAGCTTACTTTCACAAATACTACTGGGAAAACTGGAAAAGAGCATGGCAGAAACTAGGTATTAGACCAATATATCATACCACATACCTAGAGAAAGTCAAAATGTAGCCTTGATCTAGAAATAAAAAGGTGATATAAATACAGTAAGGGAACATAGAATAGTTTACCTGCCAGACTTTAGAATAAGGGAAGAATTTATGACCAAACAAGATATATTTTGGATTGCATTAAATTTAAAAAAGTTTTGCACAAAAAAAATCAATACAACCAAGATTAGAAAGGAAACAACAAATTTGGAAAAAAAATTTGTGGCATATATTTCTGGTGAAGACTTCATTTCTCAAATATATAGAGAACTGACTCAAATTTATATGACTACAAAGCATTTCCCAATGGTCAAAAGATATGAGCATGCAATTTAACAAAGAAATTAAAATTGTCTTTTATCACATAAAAAGATCACTATTGAATACAAAAACACAAAAATAAAAGAAATTCTTTTTCCTTTTTCTCTGATTACCTAGGGAAACAGACTCTGAGATACCACTTCACAAGTATCAGATTGGCTAAAATGACCAAAAATGAAAATGATAAATGTTGGAGGGGATGTGGGAAAATTGGGACACTAATACACTGTAGGTGGAATTGTGAACTGAAACAATCATCCCAGAGAGCAATATCGAGCGAGCTACACCCAAAGGACCATAAATGTATACATTCCCTTTGACCCAGCAATACCACTATCGGGAGTGTATGCCAATGATATCAGAGACATGGGGGAAAAACCTATTTAAAAAAATATTTTAGCAGCTCTTTTTGAGTGGCAAAGGATTTAGAATTGTGGGGATATCCATCAATTTAGGAATGACTGAACAAGCTATGATGTATAGTTGTAATAGAATACCTTTGTGCCATAAAAAATGAGGAATAGGATGAGTTTAGAAAAACCTGAAAAGTTATATATGAATTGATGCAAAGTGAAGTGAGTAGACCCCAAGACAACACCATATAAAGTATCAAAAATATTATATGATGATCAACTGTGAAGGACTAAACTATTATTAGCAAAGCAAGTTATAAGATAAACTCAAGGAATTCCTGATAAAAATACTATCCACAACGAAAGACGAAACTCTTAGAGTCCAATTGCAGATCAAAACTTGCTATTTTTCACTTTAATTCCTTCATGAGTTTTTTTTTTATTGTATATGTGATAATGTATCTTTTTTCATAGCATGAGGAACATGGAAATATGCATTGCATGAAAACACTGAGATAACCTATAACAAACTATCACCTTAGAAAGGGGAGAAGCGATGGGAGGAGAGAATCTGAATTTTAAAAAATTAGATAATAATTGTCAAAAATTGTTTCTACATTGATTGAAAAAAAATTTAAGTTAAAAATAAATAAATGACTTTTCCAGGATCACACAGTTAGTAAGTGAACTTAGATGAGTCTTCTTGACTTCTAGCTTCTATCCACTGTGCCATATATCTGTCTTCTATATTATACTAGCATACACACACACATACACACACACACACACACACACACACACACACACACACACACACACACACACAAATGCTAAAATCAATTGTTTGTGGCCACTCCAGTCTGAAATTTCATATATTTCTACAGCACAAAGTTGATCTCACCATTGTCAAGGAAATATGCTTACATTCTTGACTCTTCCCTCTCCATAACCATGCTAATTTTTATCCATTCTACTTCTACATTTCTTGTACCCATTTCTTTTTCTGTTCCCTCAGGTTCATCACCTCTTGCCTGACAATTTTTCCCAATTGTTTCTCTCACATTTCCAATCAATCCTCCACACAGTTGCCAACATAATCTTTGGAAAATAAAGGTCTTCTGGAATTATTCCAAGAGAGTTATAGGAATGTGTATATCCTTGGGCCCTACAAAACCACTGTTGGATCTGTTTTCCTAGGTAATGAAAGAAAAAGGAAAAATAATTTATGTTTTATAAAATATTTATAGCAGCTGTTATTGTAATAGCAAAGAATTGGAAATGGAAGGGATGCTTATCATTTGGGGAATGATTAAATAAATTGTGGCAATTTACTGTGAAGAAATACTTCTGTTCCCTAAGAAATGACAAAAGGTTAATTTTTTTAATGTGGAAAGACATTATGAAAAGTAAAAGAAGCAGAACCAAGAGAACATTATGTATATATATATATATATATATATATAGCTACAGAATTAATGTTTGAAGAATAACTCATGAATGTCCACTTTCAGAGAAAAAATGATAGAAACATGAAAGACATAGTATGTGTGTGTGTGTGTGTGTGTGTGGTGTGTCAAAAAATACCTTCTCTAATGTGGGAAGGAGGAAGAGAAGGAGATACTTGGAAATGTGAATGTAACCAACCATAAGTAAATAAATAAATGATTTTTTTTAAAGGGAAGGCAGAAGTCTTGACTGTGGCAGGGCCTGACTTGGCAGTCTTTAGTGGCTTCTAGAATTAAATACAAACTTTTTATAAGCCCACACTAGTGTAACTCTTTTTTTCCCCTTCATAAAATCAATATTCTAGTTGAACAGAATTACAAGTTATTCTTTGAACTTAAAACCATTCAACCATACATATAAAGCATGAGTTGCCATTCATTATTTTTTTTAAACCCTTACCTTCCATCTTAGAATCAGAACTGTGTATTGGTTCCAAGGCAGAAGAAAGGTAAGGCAGGCAATGTGGGGTAAGTGACTTGCCAAAGTCAAAAAACTAGAAAGTGTCTGGAGTTCATATTTGAACCCAGGACCTCTCATTTCTAGGCCTGACTCCCAATTTGCTGAGTCACCTAACTGCCCCTCTTTCATTGTTAATGAAGGAGGTTTCCATGCCAGGATTTCCTTTCCCTCAACACAATTGCATATAAACACAAAAACAAAACAAAACAAACAAAAAATAAAATCAATGCCAAATAAAGTACAAATCTTTTTTTTTTCTTTGTGGCTGTCTAACTTAATTATTAAGGATGAATTTAATCCCCCAAATTTCATATGTCTTTTTTGTTGTTCAATTGTTTTTCAGTAATGGCTAACTCTTTATGACCCCAATTAGAGTTTTCCTGATATTGGAGTAATTTGACATTTCCTTCTTCAGATCATTTTACAGATGAAGAAATTTGAGACAAATAGTATTAAGTGACTGACCCAAGGTTATGCAGTGTCTGGGGCCAGATTTGAACTCAGGAAGATGAGTGTTCCTGACCATAGACTTCATGCTCTATCCACTGTACCATCTAACTTCCTTATTCAAGTATGCTCTTGCACACTTTATTGTTGTCTAAATTTATTATTTCAGCCCTGATGTCTAACATGTTTCTATCTTCTCACTGTTAAGTCAATAAGTATTTAAATTGTGCTTACTATATGCCAGACACAGTGCTAAGTGCTGAAAGTACATGTAGAAGCAAAAAGAAAGTCTCTGCCCTCAAAGAATTGACATTCTAATGGGGAAGAACAATACAAAAATGGGAAATGAAAAGTAGGGTGGGGAAAAGGGAAATACCAGCAGAAGGTCATGGTAGCAAAGTCTGGAATGAAGAATGATTGATCTGTGCCTTTCCTCAAAAAAGAGATTCTAGGAGGAACTCATTCGTGGGAGAAATCTGCAGGAACAGAAGGGAAAAGGCAGCTAAATCATGTTAACTTGTTTTATAAGATTTTTCTAAATTATATTTTTCTGTGGGGGATACTTAGGGCACTCTTTTGCTTTAAAAGTTTGGATTTAAGATTGCTTAACTAGGCCATTTAAGAGAGTCAAGGCATGGAAAAAATTTCAGAAAATCATCAAACCTATATAATCCAATAGTCACCAATTTAGCCCTTTTTTAATTTGACCCCAACCTATATTTCAGATCTCAATTTCCTACTAGTCTCTTTTTATACCTTAGCAAATTGGAGTAGTCATTTTCTCCTCGGTTGTGCTCTGCCTTTAGCTCCACAAACAAGATGCCCTCCCTCTTTCTTGCTTCTGTGTGTGTGTGTGTGGTCTGCCCTTCCACTGGGCAGCTAGGTGGCACAATAAATAGAACAGTGGGTCTGGAATCAGAAAGACTTATCTTCCTGACTTCAAATCTGACTTCAGAAACTTACTGTGGTCGGTTTGCTTCACCCTGTTTACCTCAGTTTCCTCATCCATAAAATAAACTAGAAAAGGAAATGTCAAACCACTCCAATATACTTTCCAAGAAAACCCCAAATAGAGCCATAAAGATTTCTACATAATTGAAAAAGTACTGAATGACAACTCCCTGATCCCATTACCTGGAGAGCAGAGACTCTCTTTTATTTATTGTATCCTCAGAATTTAGCACAGTGAATAGCAGATAGTAAGCATTTAACAAATATTTGTTGGATTAGATTTTATGTGCTTGTCTATATGTTATTTCCCAGATAGATTGTAAGTTCACTGAGAACATTGGAACAGTTTCCCTTTTGTTTTGTATTTCCAGAGTCTAGTATAGTGGCTGTCACATAGTAGGAACTTAGTAAGTTCTTATTGATTCATTGGCTTGTACAGTATCTCGAACATTGTAGCCACTTGAATTCAAAACTACAACTAGAAATGTTGGCATCCCAGAGAGGGCCAGATTGAGAAGACTCTTACCTGATATGTGGCCACAGCAGGGAGAACACATATGCCATCTGGCAGCTTCCTTTTTTAATGCATTATTCTTGTTAACTAGGTACTAATCTCAGTTGTCTCTAGGCTTCAAAATGAGTTCAAGTACTATTAGCAGCAAATCTTGAGTTGCCTCATCCTCTTCATTACTTTTCTCAGATTTTTGTTGAATTCATGGCTAAGTCATTTCTTCCCCAAAAGCCAGATCCAGTGTCCTTGATTTATCAAGTAAATATGAATGTCCCATTCAGAAAAGAAGGAAATGCAAAGAGGGTAACAATTTAAATTGGGCAGGGCTAGAGACAGTAGGAGAACTGAAATCGCTTTTGTACAGCCTCAGAATGAGGTGACTGAGAGATGTGAGTGTAGCATAACTAATTATTCCACATACTGTGTGTATTCTCTTTCTGGTACACTCTGCTAACAGGAAAGGCCTTTTGGAAACACTGGAATTATGATTCAGAGAAATTGTTACAGGGGTCAAGATTTCTTATAATTAATTATTTGATTCAATGTATTTATGAAAAGGGGTTCTTAGCAGTTCGTGTGTTTTTGGCAGGGTGATGAAGCTTTGTGACAAGTAGCAAGATCTGTTAAGCAATCTTTTCAATGAAAAGAAAGCCAACTTAAAAAAAAAAAACACCCAGCAACAATGAAGTGCATGTCTCCTGTCTTTAGTGTTTAGAAATGGAAGCAGATAAACATTTGTGTTGCTACTCTGACCAATCTGTAGATGCATTGTCTCTGGAAAATGTTTGGTTGCTTATATGAAATGAAAGAGGGTCTGTAATCCAAAAAGGTTTGTAGAAGACAGGCAAGATTTGCAGATTTTTTGATGTCACCTTTTAAAGTTTTTCTCATTTGCCCTCAAAGATAAGCTATCTCTCATGTTTCATGAAAAGAATTTTTCACATGATCCTTAGAGAGAAGCTGATTTGTGACTTGACTTACTTATATACATTTTATGCCTTTATGACATTTATAAGATTAGGTCCAAAATCAAGAAAATTTGTTGTTCATAACCAAAAAAATGAAACCTGTTTTACCTCCCTGCTGCTCTCAGGATTATTTGCACTAATTTTTAGGCCAAGATACTGATGTCTTAGTAACATTCTCAAAATGGAAAAAAAAAAAGGACTTCTTGACCTCATCATTTTGGTCACAGTAAAAAGGAGAGTCTTGTGTGTTCCAGCTCCTCCAACACAGAGTTTAGAAAAATCTGTCAGAGGTAAAACAAGCTAAGGAAAAAAAGAAATCTAGCTAGTGGATTTACAAGAAGGTAGCAATACCAATTTTGTTGGACTTTGAACCAGGAATATTTAATTTAGGCAGCAGTCAAGGATGCAAGATTTGGGTTTAAAATTCATCCTGAATGATTCCCTTTGACAACCACAAAGAGAAATATAGCATCTACCTAATGTTTTACAAGTATTTTTAAACATGTCCTATTCCTTAGTTTAACACTATTTCATTTCTATTTGGAAGATCTAAATTATCTCCTTCCAGACAATTTGTCATAAGAACTGAATCAGTGCAATGTCTCCATTTCACCTGGGAAACTCACAAGAATTTGATGACTGCAATGAAATATTCTCTTTCTTTCTTTCTTTCTTTCTTTCTTTCTTTCTTTCTTTCTTTCTTTCTTTCTTTCTTTCTTTCTTTCTTTCTTTCTTTCTTTCTTTCTTTCTTTCTTTCTTTCTTTCTTTCTTTCTTTCTTTCTTTCTTTCTTTCTTTCTTTCTTTCTTTCTTTCTTTCTTTCTTTCTTTCTTTCTTTCTTTCTTTCTTTCTTTCTTTCTTTCTTTCTTTCTTTCTTTCTTTCTTCTCCTGTCTCTCTCTCCTCTTCCTTCCTCTTCCTCTCCATCTCCCTCTCTTTCTTCCCTCTCTGTCTCCACCTCCATCTATATCTTTAACATAAAGAAATGAATAGTGAATAAGGTTATGAAGTTCAGTCTCCACTATCTGACACTGTTGTCCCCAAGTAATTAAGTCATATTTCTTTACACAAATTATCTGAATTATTTTTGAGCAGTCCTATCCTGTTCTATACATTTTCACATCTTTATTCATTTTTATTGATTTATTTATCTATCTGTACAGCGATCTCCATTCATCTATGTTGAAATTTCTCACTAATGGAAGTTTTTGAAAAATATGTTTCCACCAGGACCCCAAATGACAATCACTTCTGTAAAAATGCATGCAGTCCTGTTCCTCTAAAAGTGAATAATGAATTAGATTTTAAAGGTCTTGGGATCTACAACATTTTTTTTTGTTTTTAAAAGTGAGGTGAATCATGCTTCTAAGTACCAACATCGATGTCTTCCTCCTGATCTATCATGCCATTCACCAAATTCAAACAAAGTATTTAAAGGATCCTCATGTAAAGGAGGGATTAGATTTGTTTTAACTGACCAGAGAGGAGACAACCAGGATCAATGGACAGAAATGACACAGAGTCAGATTCAGGTTTAATTTTTAGGAAATAACTTCCTAACAATTCAAGTTGTACAACAAAGTGGAAAGACTCACTTTGAAAGGTGACTGGAGGGTCCCTCATCTTTGGACAAATTCAAGCAGGAACTGGATGAATATTTGTCCATTACATTGGACATCAGTGTTCTTTTGTGTATGAATTAGACTAAGGCCATTAAGGTCACTTCCAACTCTTCAATTCTGTGATTCTATCACATTGAGACAGCAGTGACATACAAACATTAGAAGATCTCTTTCCTGAACACAATTTCTCTCTCTACTGAGATGATCATTTGGTGGTCTGGACCTTTTGTCTCTTTGGGGTATGAAACTTTTGTTAAGGAAACTCCTTCCATCAGCGCAGATCACCAACTCTACTGTAATTTATCTGCAAAATGTATTATCGTAAAGAGTTGCCTAGTATGTGTCAGAGGCAGTATTTGAACTCAGGTCTTCCTGAGTCAGAGTCTTCACTATCTACTACCCTGAAAGTAAGCATTAGGAATATTAAATACGATAGCCATCAGGAAAAAAGGGGCTGGTGGAGGTGGGAAGAATATATGTTAGGGAAGGAGGGTGAAAGGATTCTGAAAACCAGAATTCCAAAATGAATCTTAAAAAAACAAAAATTTTATAATTCTTTTACTAATTTTTAGTTTTCTAATATTCTTGATAGGAACAATGAATTTTGTAAATTTTTAAGATTTTTGTAAACAACCTTCTAAATTTTATAAATTTGGAATATTTTGTAAATAACTTGACATTTTTCAAATGTACAAAAGTAAAAGTGATCATAGTGTATAGAAAATGCTATGAGAAATGACCTAGACAAAGGAAATCGTGCTTTTATTTTTTCCAATTCAAATTTCAATGGATGTTACTGGAAATACTACTATAAGAGCAGTGGGCCAGCCTGGATAATTATCTTAATCCACTTGAAATAACTAGCAAACTGCTGTGCCCTGGTACTACTGTGACCAGGTGAGGACACATCTTGTTGTTTCACTTGTTTGTGAATGAACCCTTGACTACTCTGTTCAATCTATTCTTCAGAGTCTTTAGACTAGGTGAGAAAAGCCTTGTTCTGTTGAGATGTCTTTGAAAGCCATTGGATGAACAACCAAGTGATGTTGCAAAAGAATTCCACTTGAATTGGGTGAAGGACTTGGGTACGCACTGTGGGCTTGTATAAAATCTTTAAAGTAATTGGAAAATAAGGGATTTGAATGAATGGCTAGCCAAGAGAAGGCCTGTCTAAGTCTTAGAGAAGGAATAGCTTTGAGAGGGGCAACTGAGTACCTTGATCTTGGCTTCAGCCTTGATCTTCCTCATCTTCCCAACCACCTCTATCCTACTCTATCCCATCCAGAAGATGACCTTGTGCACTTCGGAGGACCAGAGGCTATGTGCTATTCATTGCTATTCTAGCTGTGTACTCAGGAACAGAAGGCAGCTAGAGTTGGTCTGCATTGAACCCAGCAGAAAAGCTTCACTATGCCAAAAGGGCAACTTCATAAATATTTCTCCCTAACAAAATAGGGGAAAGAAGAACTCCCAGAAACATGGAGCTCTTAGTTGTCCCTTAGCCATACCATACCTGTAGAGTCCAGCTCTTACATAGATTTCTATCATGTGAAAAATTAGAAATGTATCCATAAGTCTGGTCCATGAACACTTTGCTCATTAGTCAGCTTTTGTATATATCTTTAATATCTTCATGATTCATTATAAATGAAACCCTTCAATACCCTTTAAGCCTAAGTATGCTTTCCCGTAGACTCTGTATGCACTGGTGGAAGAGTGAGCCTCAGATTTCTGGGGTTTGGGTTTTTTTGGCTAACTGTTCTTACTCTATTCCCATAATAAACACCCCATTCTAAAAGATAATTAAGTCTGACTAATTGATATCAACTGATAATCGTGGGGAATATCTATACCACACTTGGCTGGCTCTTGAACTATAGCATTAGAAAACCGTCCTGATGCCTTCTAAGATACCCTCAGCATCCTATTGGGTATAGCAATTATGCTCAGGGGAAATGGATGGTCAGTGACAGAGGAAGTTGGGAGGATAGGTTATACTACTCTCTATACCTGCTATACCATTAGGCACTGAACACAGATAGTGGGAGGAATTCAAAGGTGAAAAATGCAAAGCCCCTCTCCTCAGGAAACATAAGCTAGTAGGGGAGAGAAGACAAAAAATTAACTATAATACAAATTAGACTATGATATAGCCATAAGAAAGGTACTATGAGACATTAGAAGGAGAGTTCATATCTGGTGCTTGGGAGATGAGTAGGAATAAGGGAATGCTTCAAGTAAAAAGTGGTTATTTGAGCTAGACTTCAATGAATTAAATTTCAGAGACTTTTGGTGCCCAGTATCACTTAAAATTACATGTCTATCTTACATTTTCTAATGGAGGATGTAAATTAAAATTTTAGATAGACGTTTAATCCTTCATGCTATCTCTCAGACAGTTAAAGAATTCAGGATTGACTTTCACTGGGCAGAGAGGAGACATAGGCCAGCATTCAGTTGGTTTTGCAAATAGATTAAAACCTTCTGGCTGTCCACTACATTTATTTCATTATTTATTTTTAAACAGATCCCTTCACTTGCCATCCCTCAGGCTGCAGGAAGAATAAAAGTCATTCATGAAAACCTCTCCTGATTTCCAACTCAGAAGCTGGAAGTTGAAGCAGCCAGTTGTGTTTGGCCTAAGGCAGTCAGCTAGCAATTTGGGCACTTAACCAGAAGATTGGCTTGACTGGATTGCCCTTTGGTTGGGCTGCTACTCACAGTAAACAGACTCAATTCATAACCTGAATCAATGAGCATGTTCTGAAATAATAGGAGGAATGGAATAAATGACAGCCAGCCCTTTTTTTGCAAGAACTAAATAAAAACAGTTTGCTTAGTCTGGAAACCTTTGTGTTTGGGGAGCAATTTACCAAATTAACAAACAATTGCTAGCCAAATTGCCATATTCTAGATCATTTTATCGGTTATGCAAGAAGAGAATTCATAGAGACTTGGGAAACTATGACTTAGGTTAGTGTTTAATAATATTATTATTATAATGTGTAGCGTAAGTGGTACAAAATGTTTAAGTTCAATAAAACAAAGAGAAATGTGTATGAAATCTATTTAAAATGTACAGTAGATTAAAAATCATTTACAAATATTGGACCTCCTTTTATAAGGAAATGCACTTCTCTTGCTGATGTTTATGGTAATTCTCTCTACAACAGCATATACTGTACACACACAACGGTAATTTTAGAGTAGAAACATATCAATCACAATTTGTACATATAATTTTGGAAGACATAGCATGCTGTACGGTGTCTCTGAGGAATGTGTTTGTTCTGCAAAGAAATGAAATGCAGTGCTACAATAAATGTTACTGAATAGAATGTCACTGTGTTCTGCCATCCACCACATACTAGAGTTTGACTAGTATAAATCTAACACCGCTGAACCATTTGGTGTATTAAGACTATATTCCAAAGGCTTCTTTCGCTTCAGAAGAATCAGATTCTCAGTATCCTAGGCTAATAGTCTTCCTAAGCATGTTCAAATTTATCTTTGTGTCATGTCAGTCCAAACTGTTCTGTTTCGACATGCTTTATTCTGAGCTATGGATTTGATGCACATTGCATCGAAGCCTCATTATAATGCTGACATCAGGACTCATGCCATGGAACTAATATCTGGGGCAGATGGGTTGGAGTAGGTCTGTAGCATAAGGCTCCCTGAGAACCTAAAAGCTCTTGCTTAGTGTTGAAGACAGATCTGTGATAATAATTTTCACTTAATGGAAGAAACTCATAGAAATTTCAGTGTATAAGAAATTTTGAATTACAAAATTGTCTTGGCTCCTTAGTATGTGAAGACAAAAAAAAAAGCAGAATGACTTTCAGATAAAATGCTGTGGGGGGTTTAAAGAGTGATGATGGGAGTATATTTCCCCATCACCCTTCTCTCCTTTATGATATAGTCATCCTCTATAAGCTCACCGAAAGCATGCTTATTACAATTCCATTATCAGACAAGGAATGCATAGATGATATATATCACATCCTGTTCCCATGATTTTGATGTCTTTGGTCTAGTCCTCATGCTGTGAAAGTTTTCATTCCATATTGTTTAGAGATTATGAGTATTTAGGACTGCAACATCAATTATAAATTTCCTAACTATTTTATGAATCAACCTTATAATTAGGTTATTGTGGAGAACAGTTCCATCTGTTATCATGGTTTGGTTCCAGTACAGTCAGTGTGTTGAGTTCTTCAGTCTATTTTGAAGTCCCGATAGTATTTATCATCTATTGATTCATGAGGAACAATGAAATATGATTTGAGCCAATAGATCTTGTTAGGTATTTGGTAGGTCCTAAGTGTTTATAGCCTGAAGTGATATGTTACACTATCTGTACTTCTTCAATCTACAATGATTCCTAATTAAAAGCTCTTTGGGATTAGCCATTCATTAGTTTCTGGTGGCCATGACTTGGTCCTGAGTTGCCTTCATAAATACCACCATTTCCCCAAACAAATCTGAATGACTCTCATTTGATTTTTATTCTACAATATATATTCATCCATGAAGAGTTTTTGAAGCTATTCATGAATTTAAGATATCCCATAGGCTCCCTGGGGAAGTATGCCACTGTGGGTTACATTCAGTTAATTCAATGGTACCTATTATCAGTTTTTACTATTGTTTGGTGAAATGAAATCTACGTATTTCAAAGTATCTCTGTAGTTTTTGTTTAAACCTGTGTATCAAGTACTCTAAGAATGTTTATCAATCCTCTTCATTTTTGACATTTTACCCTTTCATTAACTTCTTTGAGATGATGGATCCTAGGTATTATTACTATCGTATGAGTTTTTCTTACGGTAATTTCAAATACCTTCTTTATCATTAATTGCTTATGTGTTTTTCCTATTTGGCTTTGATTTCAGTGTCAGTAAATCTCTTACCTTATTTAATCATAGCCTTCTTCATTTCACTGTGCCTAGTAATCTTCACTGGATCTTTTTTGCCTGTTGAACAAAATTTGTCCTTAGTCTGTCTCCATAATCTGACTCAACCTAGCTTTCAAAATTTTCCCTCCATATCTACCATATCCAGCCAAGCTAGATTAAATAGTTCTTTACATTTCTCTAATTTTATCTTGAACTCTCTAACTTAAACTAGAAATTGTTGTGGGGGTGAAGAGGTGCACCCCTGGGTTCAAGAAGGACACCTTTCTGCAAGAATACAAGACTCCAAAACTTAGCCTAAAAATAAAAAGAGAAATTTATTAATTTAGAAAGTAATGTTGAGAATGGCCAGGAAGATAGTGCAGGTGGAACAGCAAGACAGAAGGCTGCTCCTTGGGAGGACAGCATGGATGGAAAAAGCTGTCCTCCAGACAATCATCAATTCTGGGGATTTTATACTCTTTACAACAGATGCTCTGTCATGGTGAGGATGTGACTCTAGAGTAGTAAACCCTGAGGCATTCGGTCAGAGGTTTGGTCATCTGACTGGGGTCTGCCTGAGACATAGGGGATGACCCTCATAAAAGATTTTTTAGTTTTAAGGAACAGACATGTCTAAGATATGACCCGATAGTATTGAGGTGTGGCCTGGATGTGCATCTCTCTATCCATCTTACATCTAAAGGAGGACCAAAGGAGGATAATCTTCTCAGGGTCCTAAAGGGGTCATTGGATGTTTGGGGTTAGGAGTCAAAAGGATGTAAGGGAGCAAAGGGATTTCCCTGATAATAGTTTGCCTGAGTTTCTGGGGATACAATGCCCATGTCAAAATGATTGTAGACATCTCTCAGTACTTTTTTTTTAGCAATTCTCTCATATTTGATATGTTACAATTTGCATGGTAGTTTTTTTTTTTTTTTAATATATAAGGCTTCTCTCTTCCTAACACAGGCTCTTGAGATCAATGATAATATCCTATTTAACCTTTGTATACCAGAGCCTGGCAAAATACCTTCTAAGTGGTAAACACTTAATATCTTTTGAAGTATTTGTTGTTGAGCCATGCCAAGAATTTCAATTCATTTTCACAAGCTCAGGGATAAGCCTATGGGTTTTGTTTTATCTTTGCTGCTTTGATCTAGGACATGTCCTATACTTGAAAAGTGCTTAATTTGGAGCCAGTGGATTAAAAAAATCAACTGAAATACTTACTAACTGAATTATCTTTGACAATTCACATAAATCTTCTGAGCCTTGATTTTTTTTTCCTTGTAAAACAAGGGAGTTGGGCCAAATGGAATCTTGGGGAACCTCCAATTTTAAATCCTATAATAAAAGAAATTCCAAGTTAATCACTAATGCAGAAGTTCTTAACATTTTTGTGTGTGCCATGGATCTCCTTGGCAGTCAGTGAGTAAATCCTATGGATCTGTTATCAAAATATTTTTTTTTAAATCATAATTAGATGCAGATAGTGGCTTAGTGGATAGAGACCAAGGCCTGGAGTCAGGAGTTCCTGGGTTCAAATCTGGCCCAGACACTTCCTAGCTGTGGACACTGGGCAAGTCACTTAATTCCAATTATCTACCTCCATACCACTATTCTACCTTGAATTTCGTATTGTTTCTAAGACAGGAGGTAAGGTTTTAAAAAATAAAATCATAATTGAAGGAAATTCTAAATTTCAGTTATAAGTTAGTGAAAATAAAGATGTAATTTTTTTTCATCCAAATTCAAAACCTTTTCATTGATCTAATGTATCTGAACTCATAAATTTACATATATATATATATATTTGGGAAAAGAGGAAGGCCAGTTATGTCAGGATATGTAGTAATGAGCTAATAGATTAGCTATCCATTTGTTTCGTTGACCCACATAACATGAGGAGATCCAGGGGTAGCTGCTTCTTCCAACAAAAAGAACTTATATATATATATATATATATCATATATATATATATAGTATTATTATTTATATATTATATAGTTTTATTTAAATATTCAAATTATATTTAAATATTTAAATTATTTAAATATAATGTTTAATACATAAATATCATATTTAATATAATACATTATATTATAAAATATAAATATATTATTAAAATATAAATATTTAACTATAAAATATTTAAATTATAATATACAATTTATATATCATAATATATTAATAATATTATTATTATATAACTTATAATATACCTCCTTGGAGGTAGAAATAAAGTGTTATGTAAGAGCTAAGGGAGAAAAAGTCTTTTGGACTCCAAGTAGAACACTCTATCTATGTATACACTACCACACTTTGTGCCAATAATAGTAAAGGATAGATAATTGAGAACAACTATGTTAAAACAATATAGGCACTAAGATGTAGATCTTTGACTGGGATCATAGAATAACTTTTGGAATTAAATTTAGAGACCAACTAGTCCCAACTCCTTCACTCTTCACATAAGGAAAAGTAGGTTGAGCAAAAAATGAGAACCTCAACCCAGATCTCTTTGTGTTTAAGCTAATATGATTGGGATACAACAAATTAAAATCATATCCTGCTAACAAAAATATTACTGCATCTGTAAAGAGTTGTCTAAGAAGATGGGATATTTCAATGACAAGACATTAAAAATACAAAGTAAATAAATGGCAACTTCCTGAAAAGAAAAGAAATTCTGTAATACTAACGTCTCTGCCCAGGAGAAGAGAATATAACTGAACACAAGCTCTTTCGCACTGTAAACCTATGCTGGTAGAGTAACATTAAATGAAGTCATTTTCTAGAGCAAGGCTTGATTATTTCTGGTGGGAAGTTATAACTGGAGAAATTGTTATTATCACTTATATGATTGGAAGTTATGCAACATTTCATTGTTAATAGCAAGTACAGAGAGTAGGAGATTCAGAGTTCATTACAAGGAGGGTTATTTTCCATTATGGAAATTTGTTTTGACTTTGTGGTGGAGTTGGAGCCAAATTGAAACCAAAGCTAGTCCAGGCATGACTTCCATCATAAAGAGGGCCAAAATACTTTCCATAAGTTGGAAAAACCAGGGCTTTAAACCTTTAATGAATCTATAACTGAGGCAGTATCCTCATGGAAGAATAAAGCCTAATTTTCCAATTGCAGAGTCCAAATTTTTGATCTCTTGTATTTTAGTTGGCATTCTGATACATTTATCAAGACTTCCTTTTTTCTCTCTTTATTTCCTGTTTTCTTTGGAATGGATACTCCAAAAATGTGAATTCCCATGCCTTTTAGACCTGTGTGATTCTTGTACAAGTATTCATTCTTTCATGTTTTTCCATAAATTCCCCAATGATTGTTCATTCAACACACCAAAGACCTTCCTCATGTGCTTTTTCTATCTCGGGAATGCTAGTATGCCATTCAGAATTTCTGTCTGTTGTCTCTCAGAGTCAAAATGGCTAGAGTACTATTATTGGACTTGGGAAGACCTGAATTCAAATCCAGCCTTAGATACTTACTAGATGTGTGACTATGAGCAAGTCACTTAACCACTGTTTGCCTCAGTACCCTATTTTTAAAATGAGGATAATAATATCATCTACCTCACAGGGTGGTTGTGAGGATCAAATTAGATAATTTTTACAGCATTTAGCATGGTACCTGGCACATATGATCAACCAGCTTCTTTTTCTAGTCACACATGTTCTCAATACTATATTTTACATCTTTTTTTTTTTCAGGCAAATAGGTTTTCAATTTTCCTTCTGATCAAATGGTTGTGATCCACAGCTATATAAAATGACTGAGAGAATACTGGTAATTGAAGAGAAACAAATACAGAAACAAATAGTTTGTGATTATTTAAGGCCACCATAATGTAATCCAGTCTCCTCCTATTTAATTGGGGACTCAGTTTATTATTTGTCTTTAGGGCTTCTCTAAGATAATCTTGAAATATTGACCCCTTAGATTGGTTTTCCAATTGCAGATAATAACCCAAATTATAAAAAAAAATTCATCCATTTTGTACAAAATGATAGTGATACTAATATTTTTCATTATTTTGAATTTTATTAGAGAGGTTTAACAGTATTCTGGTGCTCAGTACAATTACCATAAAGTCATATGCAAATAGGAACATTTGAAAACCTTGTGATCAACTCAAAATATTTTTTTACAATATGTCAAAAAATATCTTCCATCATACTTGCTGAACATAGGTATCATTGTTCACTTGATATCAGTATTGACTAAAATTATTTCCAAAATCACATCTTCCATAAGTTACACAATTTTAGTGTGTTCATGGGAACCATCTCTGATGTTTAAAAAAATAAGCATTTGAAAGAATGATATCTTATTTCCCCTATAACTCTCAGTTATATAATCACAAAGATGTCCAGGTGAAGAAATAACTTATAAAAACCTATGCTCTTATGTTTTCTTCAAGACACCCTTGATAAAAGAATAGACCATTCATTCTCAAAGATTTTAGTGAAAATAAAGTAGCTTATTTCTTTTTGTCAGCTTTGTTTGTGCATGTGAGGAGGGAAGTAAAAAAACCTAGTCTATTATCTTTTCCATTTGGGGTGAATTCTTCCTTCTTTTAGATAGTTTGAAAATGTGCAAGTTGCCTTTAAAACTATCAGTTCCTGAACAGATTTCTTCTGCAAAAGTTAAATCAGGTTATTTGTGCCATATCTTTTTTTTTCTCAAGTGTCATTGCTATTTATTCATATCCAGTGTAGTAAAGAGTATTTCTACTATTGTCTCAAAAAGAAGATCATTATAAAAACATTGGGCCATCTATTTCATTTCAAATTTCATTGTTGCCCTCGTTTCTGGAGTTCTTTCTGTGAGGCAATATTCTCCCATCATCTTTCAATTTAATAAGCTTATACTTTTAAACAAATACATAAGTAGCAAATAATCTTGTACTTAAAAGCACTGTTTTATTTTATTGACATGCTCTCCCACTTGGCAAAGGGATCAAGTACTAGTTGGAAGAGGTAGCTTCTGGGTTCCAGTTTTCTCATTGTAGCAACTGCTTGCATTACTTTCTCTTCCTTTTTAAGAATGGCTCAGTTTGAAACAATGCAATGTGCTTTCATCTTCTCATTTTTCTTCATTATTTCTTTTCAGTTTATACTTGCTTTGCTCTAAATATAAATAATAATTCACTCTTATATAGCTCTTTAAGGTTTCCAAATCACTTTACATATATCATCTTGCTGGATTTGATCTTCATAACAACTCTGTAAAGTAATTACTATCATTAGTTCATTAATAGATGAGGAAATAGAAGTTCAGTCAGTGTAAGTCCTGAGAGAGGACTTGCTCTAGGTCTTATGTCAAGTTGGAGTCTGGGGTTGGTTTTGAACTCACATCTTTCTTATTTCAAGTTCAACACTATCCATCACTATCCATTTTAGTGCCTTTTCATGATCTAATTGTACACTGATCAATGATTCTAAAATTAATACTATAGGAGGCAGCTGGGTGGCTCAGTGGATAGAGAGCCAGACCTAGAGACAGGAGGTCCTAGGTTCAAATTTGGCCTCAAACACTTCCCAGCTGTGTGACCCTGGGCAAGCCACTTAACCCCCCCTCATTGCCTACCCCTTACCACTCTTCTTTGACTCCAAGACGGAAGGTAAGGGTTTTTTAAAAATAAATAAAATAAAATAAAATAAATGCTACAGTGATGAAAGTAATTTCCTGTCTGTTAAGACATGATTTCCCTTTTTAAAGCATCATGTGATGCTCATTGGGTCCATCACTTAAATACTGAACAGCATTGTCAAATGTGGTGAGCACTGGATGTAAAATATCAATTTAGATATGTTTTTGAACTTCAAAGAATGTTTCTTTTTTAAATTATTATTCTAATTAAGAAGCATTTGTTGCTTTTTTTCCCTTTCGCTTCTTTCCTTTTCCAATGGGAAAAAAATCTTTTAACAAATATGCATAATCAAATAAAAATTTCCAAGTTTCCCATATCCAAATTATCTCATTCTTTGTTAAAAAATCCATCACCAATCACCTCTGTCAGAAGGTAGCTGGCCTTCATGATTAGTCCTTTGGTATTAGAATTGGGAGTCTTTCAATTCAGCCACCAGACAGAGCAGTGACTATACAAATGAAATTTATTGATGCCTTAATATTTGACTTCAATGTGAAAAGTGATCATAGAAGAGATTGATGAAAAATTATACTAAAATCATTATTTGCTTTCAATAAAAGAAATAATTCTGTTGTGTGTGTGTGTAAAACACACATGACTATTGAACATGGTATATTCTGATAATCAGGGCAGTTGAGGAGAAACCTTGAGGAGGAACTCTTCATAGGGAAAGAACAATGCATTCTAAATCACCAATCTTGAAACTGTTTAAAATTGCATAACAGAATTTTTTTTAGCATATGTTACCAATGCATATACTTTTACTTTTTGATAAATTTTCTCTCTCTCTCTCTCCCTCTCTCTCTCTCTCCCTCTCTCTCTCTCTCTCTCTCTCTCTCTATATATATATATATATATATATATATATACATATATAACCTTCTAAAAATTATGTGAACACTCTGGTTTTGCATATCTGCCAAAAGAACACGGAAAAATTAATCTGCCTCCTGTTGTTCTGACTTCCCCACCTTCTCATCCAGTCTTACCACCTTAAGTGGAAGAGAAATTACAGACTGTTTCTCCTCTCAAACTATTACCCATATATTCATAATCTCTTCTCCTTCTAAGACTCACTTCAACCTAGTTCACTCATTTCCACTATTCCCTTTGGGACACTTGCTCTAATCTTAGCAAATACCCTTGTACCCTTGAAATTTTCATTCAGCATTCTTTTCAACTTATTTCTTTGACTGAAATCTTGATCTACACATTCTTTGCAATCTTTTTCACTAATGACTCTTTCTTTAGCCTAAAAAGAGCTCAGCAAGGCCTCACACCAGAGTTGCTGGTCCTTCCTGAACGCCCCATACACCCTTAAACCGTAAATAGTTTTATGCTGTAAGAAATGACCAAAGGGATAGTTTCAGAGAAAACTTAAAAGACTTGTATGATGATGGAGAGGGCTACAGAGAAGAACCAGGAGGACCCTTTATACAACTGAGGCCATGCCAAGTCCCTTCCCCCTAGTTCCTCATTGGTTCTCTGTTCCTTTCTCTGAGTGGGACAAATGAGTATATATTTCTTCCTGAAGGGTGGTGGGAGAGTGGCAGAATGTTTCAGGAAGAATGTCTGTGCTTTGGGGATCTCAAATCTAGAAGTGATCTCAAACAAAAGGCAGCAGACTCCAAACTCTCTTTCATATGTCAATTGGCATAATAAGTATCTGGCATTTGTTATGGGAGTGGGGGCTGAGGTGCAGGAACTGAGTTATTCTCACAGAATCTTTGTAGCAGAAAGGCTTACCAATATCAATTTGAATATCCTTACCAGAAGCCTGGAGGCTGGTTAAGAAATATTGGGTGGACATTTTAAGAATTAACATTCTCTAGAATTCACAAGAGTTTTACCTTGGAAGGATGCTCTCTCTTTTTTTTAAATCTGTTCTATGGATTCATATGTAACCTAATACCTTATATAAATAGGGCATATGATTCCTTTTGAGGAGGGGAAAGTGTGAATTAATGAGGTATGAGAAAGTATCTAGTCTGCAGTGGTTTTTATATTCGTGATCCCTCTGTGTTTATTCCTTGCTGATTACCAAAAAGCATTTGATTCAGCAAAATAAAATGTAGCCTTAAAGACTCTCCATAAGCAGTACATCTCTATCTAATTCATGTATTAAAATCCTATAAGATTTCTTGATAAGTGTAACCACAGAGATGACTTTGTTCCTTGATCTCAAGTATAAATATCATCTGAGGCATAAAACATAGGAAAAGTGCTCACTGAATTTATTCGTCATGTAATTGAGACTGGCTTGGGCTAAACCCAAATGGAAAGGATTCCTTATAAATGGAACCATTCTCCAGATTCTCCTAATTGTCAATGTGATTATACTGGGTAGATTTCACCAGAGATATCTGGGCCTCTTCAACAAGATTTGTAGCATCTCAAAATAAATTAGCCTAGTGATCCACAGAAAGAAAACCATATGAATGAAGAATGCCTACTGTTCAGATTATGATGTAGAGAAGTCCAAGGAATTTATTAGCCAGCACATGTATCCTGGAAAGTCAACAAAAAAATCACAGCGAGTTGGGGTCAGAATTGACCAGGATAAAGAAATTAGGCTACCTATTATATGAGAAGCTTTGTGGCCTTTACAATGATGTTGAGCTTTTCATTACTGTAAAATCACATTGTTGTTCCTATTGTTGCTATTGCTGCTATTGCTGTTTTTAATACTAAAACTCTCTCAATGATGCTGAATGACCATAAATATAAAGTATCACTGTCTAAGACAGTTGCCCAAGTTGCAACTGAAAGTTGCATAATGTTTGTAAGCATCACAGATCATGTTAATAAAGAAGCATAAGAAGAAGAATAAAATATATCTAGAATCTCTATGCCTTGAAAAGGCATGTAGGTCATGACCTGAGAATGAAGGAGTGACAGGCATAGTGTGTTAATCTGGTTTCCATTATATAATAAATACCCTAAATGAAGGCTTCCAATTCAATCTGAAAAAGAATAGATAAGCTTCAAACAGAATAAGAAAGTATGGGTTTCTAGTTGCACTAAGATCTAAGAAATCAAATTCACACATAGAGAATAGAAGAGGCAGGTTTTTTGCTATCCACATCTAGAGGAAGAACTATGGGAAAAGAAATACAGAAGAAAAACAACTACTTGATCACATTGGTTGATGGGGCTCTGACTGGGAAAGTAGACTCTAAACAATCACCCTAGTGCAAATATTAATAATATGGAAATGAGTTTTGATCAATGACACATGTTAAACCCAGTGGAATTGTGTGTCAGATACAGGAAGAGGGTGGAGGGAGGAGAGGGAAAAAGAACATAAGTCTTATAAGCCTGGAAAATATTCTAAATCTTCTAATTAAATAAAATTTAAAAAAGAAAAAAAAGAGGCAGGTTTTTACAGCAATATAATTTTACCCCCCAGCATTTCTTTCCAGTGTCTTTGTACATTATTCATTCTCTCAAATTCTGTGATCCAGCCAAACTGGCTTTCGATCTATCATACTCAATCCTCCATCTCTCAACTTCACTTTTCTCAACTCTACTTCAGACTTCTCTCTTCCTGTAAGACAAAATTTCAAGGACCATCTTCTGTATGAAACCTTTCCTAATCCCATCAAATGCTGTACTTTCCTCTCAGATGACTTTATATTTAAGCATTTCATATTCATTTACTATTTTATTCTTTTTATATTTATTTAGTATAATGTCTCTGTGTCTCCCCCATTAGGAAGTAAGCTCTGTGAGTAAGGATTATTTCATCTTTTGTATTTGTATCCTGAGCATTTAGCACAGTGTAAAAGGAGAGCAGGGACTGTCTTTTGGTATTCCCAGGACTTAGCCCAGTACCTGAAACATAACAGATAATTAATAAATGTTTATTGATTGATTGATTGATGATTCTGCTGTACTTCTACCTGGCTAGATCTCATTTTGAGTAGTATGTTTAGTTCTGGTCATCTCATTTTAAATATGACATTTTTAAGATAAGGATAGATATGAGCTAACAGAATGGGGAAAATACTCCAGGCAGTATTAAACAAAGACTGGTTGGGAAAATTGACTTGGTTTATCCTGCATTAGAGATGCTTTTGGAGACTGTCTTTGAGCACTTAAAGAGATGTCATGTGGAAGAGAGAGAAGCCTAGTTCTGTTAAGCCTCAGAGGGCAGAACTAAAAGCATTTAGTGGAAATTTTAACAATACAGATACAGTATATGTGGAAATACTTCCTAACAATCTTACCCCCAAATAAAATGAGCTATTTGGTGAAATGCTGGGTTCCTCTTAGATGTCTTCAAGCGAAGCCTACATGGTCAATTGTTGGTTACTATAGTAGAGACATAGGGTAGGTTATGGACCTGTGATTTCATTGATATAGTAAACTCTTAGATAAGGAAACTCCCTTTGCCAAAGCTGATTGGCATCTTTTTTATAATTTAAATTCTTATAGAGTTGCCTAGAGCAATAGGGGTTTAAATGACTTGCCTACAGTGATGCAGCAAGTCTGAGTCAGAAGAAAGATTTAAATTCAGGTCGTAATTTGGAGTCTATCCACTATACCATACTGCCTCACTTGTGCTGTAGTAGGGGTTCTTATTGCCTTCTCTCTGGTTTGCTGAAAATCAGGTAAGTGTGGTACTTACTCCAGTTTACTGAAGATGAGAATAAATCTGAAAGAGTCATTATGATCATAGATATGGTGTCCAACCTGCTGTTGCCTCTGTCAGAAAATTTGTGAAATATATTTCTAGCTTCAGAGGAAAATGACTCGTTTAAGTGTTTTCCTAGAAGTAATATCTTCTTTTTTGTTTGTTTTTTGCTTGTTTGTTTTTTGTTTTTTTTTTCCATTTGAATTAGTTTATTTAGTCAATTTAGAACATTATTCCTTATCACATTATTTCCCTCCCTCCCCTCCACCCACCCTTCCCACAGCCAACACGCAATTTCATTGGGTCTTGATTACTTACTTGTGTCCTTGATCAGAACTTATTTCCATGTTGTTGTTTGCACTAGGATAATCATTTAGAGTCTACATCCCCAACCATATCCCTTTGATCTATGTATTCAAGCAGTTGTTTTTCTTTGTTGCTTTTACTCCCACAGTGTTTCCTCTGAATATGGATAGTGGTTTTTCTTGTAGATTCCTCCAAGTTGTTCAGGGTCATTGCATTGCCACTAATGGAAAAGTCCATTACATTCGACTGTACCACAGTGTATCTATCGGTCTCTGTGTACAATGTTTTCCTGGTTCTGCTCCTCCCACTCTGCAGCAATTCCTGGAGTTTAAAAGTAATATCTTCTACTGAATATTGTATAAATATTTCATTTGGAATCTTCGTCTTGATTGACAGACAGGTCCCAGCTTTGTTTCTTGCATGACTTGGCTTATAAGTCCTCTCTCTCTTCATGCCTCTTCCACAATATGGAGAGTCACTGAGCACAGAAAAAGATCATCCCATTGTCTTAAAATTCCCCATTCTATTATCCTTCTTTAATGGCTATGGCCAATGTGCATACCTAACTTGCTTCTGGCTTAAATATGAGTCAGATAAGAAATATCATGTGGTCATTCCCCAAATGAAGCTATTTTGGTATCACTATTTACACATCTTCTAAATCCTCTACAGAATCACATCTTATAGATATGCAGGAATTCACTGGCCCCAGGTACAATTATTGTCCCACATTTCCAAATAACTGAATATTCCTCATTCTCAAATTTTAAGGTATTACCAATGTAATAATTCTATACTAGCAATCTAGAGCAATGGTTTCTGAAGTCTTCTCCTAGATAACCAATTACAATCTCATTTTTTTTCCAGTCAGTCAGCAAGAATTTATTAAGCATCTACTATCTGTTAACATTAGAGAATGCAAAGGCAAAAAAAACAATCTCTGACATTCTAGAGTTCATGTTCTAATGGAAGAAGACACCATGCAATCAAGTATATATGTTTACGATATATTACATATAATATACATGTATATATTTATGTATTTATATGTATTTGTGTGTTTATATAGACATGTAGATAGACAGATAGATAGATAGATAGATAGATGGATGGATGGATGATAGATGGATGGATGGATAGATGGATATACAGATTAAAGGAAGTGATCCCTGAGAGAAGCCATTGTCTAAGGAGATAGGAAGGGGTGGAGAAAGAAGTCTTGAAAAGGCCTCTTGCAGAAGATATAATTGAGTTGAATCTTTTCGAGACAATTATAGTATTGTCATAATATAATAATCCCCTACTTTTCCAGGATTCTAGTACTTGTCTCCTATTACTTATAGTTGTTGACCATGAGATTATGACCTGACCTCAACCTAGGCAATGGTAGGAGTTGTGCAGGCAATACTCCCCAAGCCAAGCTCCCCACATTCCCAGCATTCCCCGATTCTGCCCCCACATAACATCCTGGTTGCCATAGGTGAGCTTCAAGGTAGCGGCCAGTGAAAAAAAGAAGCACCTCGCTTACATTTGTGGCTAGGGGAAAGAGTAACACAGAATGAACAGCCATGAATGGCTTACAATCTGCAACACAGAGCTCATTACATCATCTTTCTCCACAAACATCTTTCAAACTTACCTTTTCTGTCGAGGGTTATCATCATTTTTTCAGTTCCGGAGATTCTCAACCTCAATATTCTTGGCTTCTAACTTAACTTAAACGTGCTCTCTTCAAAGTTACCAAAGACCTTTCAATTGCAAGATTTGTTATTCTTTTCTCAGACTCATCCTTTCTGACCTCTTGACTGCCTTAGAAACCAGAGGTCACTCTCTCCTGAATTCTTATGCAGAAAAATGACGTAAAGGCACCACCTATAAAAAACTGCACTCTAAAATTGAAAACATATTTTTTTAATCTGGTCAAAAGCCTTCCAAACAAAAAGCTTCAAATCTATTTTTTAATTATTTAAAAAGCAGTAGTTTTCTATTTGTTTACAAGAACAACCTATGGACTTTAGGGAAGATGGAAAATTAATAGCCAAATTTCTACAAAAACCTTTTGCATCATTAGAGGGTGGGATTGAAAAATGATTGCCATGATTAAACCAGTGATGAATTTCTTCCATGGAGATACCTTTACAAGGTATCTTTTTTAGCTAAGTCAGTCATTAAAATTAAATATTGAAATAATTTGACTTAGAATTAGACCTTCAAGTTTCTCTATCACAAAGCTTTAAAAATCAAGATTTTTTAAAAATTACAGAACATATTCTTTCTCATTGCTCCAACTAAAATATCATTATCAATAATTATTATTATCTGTATAAAAATATTGTGAAGTATAGTTTCAGTGAGGACAAAACAGTTTTTAAACCATTAACAAGTATTATTTTGAAATCATCTCACCCTTTATAATTTCTGTTTTGTATACACTTTAAATTACATAATTATTAGTATGGTCTAAGTATATACTTTATATGTGCATATGGTTTTTGTAAGACATGTATATAGGAGAAGTATACTCAGAACATTTTTTAATGATGAAGAACATCAAAAATTTTTTGAAACTACCCCAAATTTCAAAGTATATAAGATCTGTTTCATAGATCACTTTTCTTTCAAAGCTTGGAACTGTTTGAGTGTACCCACCTCATTCTGCGTCTTCTATCTCCCTAGATTTATACGAAGTCAGTGGCATCTTAACTCTTTTGTTGTGATTCTTCAGGTTTTAAGGTTTACCTGTACTATAATGCCTGATCCTGATCAGGCCATTCTTTGGTTCTGTGAATGAATTAGTCTATCTGTGCTGCCTTGTGCATCTTATTGTATAAAAAGCTGTCACCCAAATTCACCCTTCAGACCACTTCAGATAAAGCCATCGGTCTCAGAAAGAGCCAAAGTATTTCCAAGTTGAGGAATGTCATGAAAACAACTGTGCTGCCACAAATCCTAGAGTTCAGGAATCTGAAGCTCAGAGAAAGCCATGTGGCATGTGGAGCACATATTCCTGTAGGTGTGCTGACCAGTTAGTGTTTACTATGGCAATGTATTTCATCATTCAATTCTAATACTTGAAAAAATATTAGTCTGACTTACAAATATGTGGTCTAGAACTAAAGTTTGGATCCAGAACTTACTGATGTTCTGACCAACCTCTATGTGACCCTTTGGCAAGTCACTTTATTCTCCTATTCCTCTTTTAGCCTTCCTCTGTAAAATTAAAAGTTTTGCTTAAATCCTCATCGCCAGATGTCTTAAAGCAAAAACTAATTGACTATTTGTCAGAATCTTATAGAGCAGATTCATACTTCCAGGAGAGTTGTACTAGAGGACCCCTGAATGAAGTTCCTCCTCCAAAATACTGTGATTCTTTGAACAAAGAAAAGAATGAATTGAATAGTGAGTTAAACTACCAAGGTGACTAAACTTCTCAGTGACCTCCAGAGTATGGAAAACTGAGATTCTATTAAAATGGTACCCAAAGTAGTAACAACTCTTTTTATAGGGTAATGTTAACTATTGTCAATCTTGATTTAATTGCAGTTTTTAAGGGCATTTATTTATTTAAATAGTGAATTGATCCCATTTCAGCTCATCTTCCCATGATCTGTATCCCAAATAAGTCAGAATCTGGATATCCCTAGTTGAGTATAGCACAAGCACTTTTAAATCCCAATCTTGTTGACTGGGACAACTGGAGTAAAATTCATCAAACCCAATGAGGAAATAGGTGGCTGTGTGTTTATCTGTCTGGCACAGTAGTGTCTGTATGTGAAATACCCCAGCTCTCAGAGCATGCCTCCTGTCAGAATCTATTGACAACACTCTTAATCACTGAGTTCTCTGAATTTCAGTACTTCATTCCTTCTCTCTGGTATTTTTAATATATCTTGCTCCTGCTTTCAACTCATCCACAAAGCTGTCAATTTTCTGATATGCACCTCTTTCTCTGTATGTCTACATTTCTGATGGTATCCTGATAACTCAAATGAAATACAGCTAGCATCCTAGTCTAAGAGAGTACTTTCAACTTAACCAGCCCAGTTTTATAAATTTTTTAGTTGTCAAAAATTTTTTGGTTTCCGTACTGTAATTAACATTGCCAGTTGCTAGAGGACAAAGTGAATGACTTTTGGAAGAGGAAGAAAAAATCTTAGAACTTCTGATTTATAAACCACATAATTTAGGCTTTTACATCAAATAACCCTGTGCTTACAAATTTTCTTCTTTGTTTTCTTTTGGCTAGCTGCCTGGACGTCCAGAAGAAAGATTTTTTTCTTCTCTATTTCCTCTCTATCATGTCATTCAATTCCAATCAGTGATTACTCTTTTCCCAAAAAGAATCATTACCTCACTGACTCTGTTTTTGAGTTGTTACCATTTGAGTTTTATCTGGAAAATATGTTGACCTTTATACCTCCATTGGCCTCTTCTCCCCTCTGATTAGAGAACTGGAGTGGGGAAGCACTTAACTTTTCCCAAAGCCTTTATTTATAGAGGACCGGAACAAGACTCTAGCTGACTCTCCATTTTCCATCTGCAGGTCTCCTTGGTTTCAACTCCACAGAACAAGATGCCCCTATGCATGATACTCCTGTTGTCCCTACATTCTCTCTTTTTCAGCTACCTTTTATGTGTCTTCCCCTATTCAATGGCAAGTCTTTCTCTTTTTCTTACTGGTGCTCAGCACATTGCCTGGCTCATAGAAAGTGTTTAGTAAGTGTTTACTGAATTAACTTGAATAGAATTGAATTGACTCTGAAATAGATTATGGAAAGAACCCCAAATAAGGAGTCAGAAAATCTGTATTTTAGCCTTGACTTTGACATTCCTTAGCTGCTCAATCTTATACAAGTTACTTAATATCTCTGGAAATCAGTTTCCTCCTTTGTAAAATGATGAGGTTGAACTTAAAGGTCTGTAAAGTTCCTTCCTGTTCTCAAGTTCTATGGTCCTTTGATTGCCCAGGAAGACTGACTTTAGGACATCATCAGAATCTCCATGTCTACTTCAAGAGTAGACACATAAATGAGGTGAAGCTTTGCCCACTCATGCTCAATAAGTGTTCTGGATAAGTATGGTGGAAAGTAATCCATTTAATGTCATTCAATTATGACTATGATTATGACAAATACCTTGTCAATAAGTAGTAAAGGAGGGAAATAGTAAAAAAGCAATTGCTCTTGACAAATTCAAGTCACCCTTACCTGACAGATGTAATAGCTGAGTTATTATCAGTGATTTTTGAAAGATTATGGAAAATGGAAAAGTGCAATAGAACTGAAAAAGGAAAGTGTCCTAATTTTGTTGAAAGAAAGAGGTAGAGACAGAGACATAGAGAATGAGAAGAGAGTCTACCAGCTAAAGATGGTGAGTTTAACTTTGACTCCTGGAAAAAATTCTAGAACCTCTTAGTAATAATGTAATGGTTAGTGAACATTTAGTAAGGTAATTTATGATTATGAAGAAGTCCCAGGTGTTAATTAAGAATACATGGAAGTAGCTAGCAGGATAGAAAATAAACTCACATAAAGCATCAGCATTTTTACATATTACTAACAAAGTCCTGGAAGAAGAGATAGAAAGAGATTCATTTAAAATAATCACATGTAGAATAAAATACCTGGGAGTATACTTGCCCTCCAAAAAAATATGAGAATAGGCAATGTTGGAGAGGTTGTAGAAAAATTAACGTGTTGTAGGTAAAGCTGCGAGTTGATACAATCATTCTGGAAAACAATTTTGAATTATGCAGAATGCCATACTTAGAGATTCCAAGGCTAGGCATAGATCCCAAGGAAGTCAACGACTAAAAGAAAGCCTCCATGTAAATAAAACCATTTATAGCAGCACCTTTTGTAGGAGCAAATAATTGTAAACAAAGTAGATGGCTAAAAAAATTGTGGTCCATAAGTGAAATGGAATCTGCTTTGAGAAACAATATAATAAATGTAGAGAAGCATGGAAAGACTTACATGAACAAAGTGAACAGAGGCAATATACATATATATGTACAACAAATACAATGTAATTGGAAAGAACAACCATAAAACATATGAAACAATATTACAAATATAATAAAAATGAACTTGGCCCCAGAGAAGAGATATGAACAGCTAACGGTTGCTCCTTTGTAGAGTTTGAGGTCCACAAGTATGGAATATTGACTATGACATCAAATTTTTGTAATATGTTGATCAGTTTCATTATTTTTTCTCTTCTTCCTTTTAAATGTTTTTCTTTAAAGTAAAGGATTATCCTCTGTGAGGAGGTCAAGGTGTCATAAAGGATTAGCTTTGCAAAAAAGCAAGAAGCAAAGAGATCCCACAGGGCAACCACAGGGCCAACATTCCAAAGCTCTCAGGAGGTGAGGAATGGAACACAGAGGAGTTGCTGGCAGCTGGTACACTTTGGAGGAGTGAGATCCTGATTTTCCTCTAGCTGTCAGGATAAACCAGGAGAGTAGCAGTCTGTTTTTTTCTGAGGTGGACCCAGTGAGCCATTGGTTGTCTCTCTCTTTGGCTGTCCTGATCTTCTGTCTGTTTCTACTGCTGCTGGTACAGAGAAAGTAGATTTCTGCTATTGCTGGTGACATCTTACTGGGTTGCTGTTTGGATCAAAGAAAGAACTCGTGTGTGGTGAGATTTGTTTGGGCCCTTTGTCCTTGCCTCTACCAATCCTTCCTTAACTTTAATTAATTAGTTAGTTTAGTATAATTATAGGAAATTTCGGATTTTAATATCCGGTATGGGTTAGAAGTAATTCCCTGATTCCTTTACCTTCCTTTCTCCCTTTAGTTAAATAAACCATGTGTGTGTGTGTGTGTGTGTGTGTAATTTGATCTCTTCTTTTAACCCATTCTAAAACAAGCGGAATTACACAGGGGAAAATCTAGGTGGTAAGATTTCAATAAAATGCTTAAAAATGAAAATAAATCAAGGAAAGATAAACCTTATTTCATTTGTTCACACTTTATTACATGGGTTTACTAAACTAGACCAGGGGAATGGTACAGACACAATTTACCTAGATTTTATCAAAGTATCTCACAAATTCATTTATGTTATTCTTCTGGAGAAAATGGAAATATGTGAGCAAGTTGGGAACAATAACAAGATGTTTGGGCCTGGTTGAATGGTAGATTGCAATGAATAGTTATTAATGGACATATAGATAGATGTCTCTTTTGGAGGGCCCCTAATATCTATTCTTGGCCCTGAGATATTGAATATTTGTATCAATGTCTTAGATAAAAGCATAGTATCTTATTCAGTTTGTGGAGAGCAAAGTGGAGGGATGGAAGAATATCTAATGCATTTGATGACAGTTAGGTTCCAAAAAGGCTCTGATAAAGTAGAACACTAAGTCAAATCTAATTCCACTAAATTTAATTGGATCAAATATATATTCTGTATTTGGGTTCAAAAAATTAACTTCACTGCATATTCAATGATTCAAGTTGATATAGAAGCCAAAAATGCTAAATGAAAAGTTAAGATAAATAAAGTGAGGCAGAGTGATCAAATGAGGTGGAAGTCACCTACTTCTTTGCCCTTGTCATACCACATCTGAGATATTATGTTAATTCTTATTTTTAAAAAGATATTAAAGTTGTAGAGAAACCAGAGGAAGTTAACCAGGATGGCAAGATTATTGGCTGAAGGACTTCTGACAGAGAATACTATCCACTTACAGAGAAAGAAGTGTTGGAGTCAGATGAAGATCTAAGCAGTCTATTTTCACTTTATTTATGGTTTTATTTGGGGGGTTTGGTTTTATATGAGTATTCTCTTACAACAATGACCAATATGGAAGTATGTTTTACATGATAATACATGCATAATCCAGATCAAATTGTTGACCATCTCTGAGAGAGGAGAGGGAAAGGAGGGATGAGATCATTTGGAACTTATCATTTCAGAAAACATATGTTGACAATAATTATTAAATGTAATTGGGAAAATAAGATATCTTTGAATAAAGGAAAAAAATTGTCTTGGATCATCATGTTGATCATAGTAGTTAAATCTTTCACAACTAAGGACTCCTGATGAAAGATGCCAAGAAACTGAGGTGTAGAGCGGTTTAGTGACTTGTCCAAGGTTATAAAGTAATAAGAATAACAGATGATCTTTGAAATCAGGTTCTAGGACTTCAGGGCTAATTTTTTCCCAACTGTACCAAATTGCTTTCTTCATTTGTTTGTAAGCTCCTCAGGGACAGAAATGGTGTTAATCATTTAACCAGCATTTATTAAGTGCCTTCTGTATCAGGCACTGTGCTATATGGTAGGGATGTAAAGAAAGAAAAAAAAAACAGTTCCTGCTCTTAAAGAGTCTACAGTCTAATGGGAATGTAATATAAACATTAATGGTTTATAAGGCCCCTCAGAAACCATTGAATCTAACTAGTACCTGAACAATCTTCTCTTTGTTAATATATCCTATATCCTGTTCCACTTTTGGATACCACTGAGTCTTAGGAAGATTTTTTCCTAATGCTGACTAAATTTTCCTTTCCATGACTTTTACCTGTTAAGTCTTGTTTTTCTCTCTGGGATTAGCGAGTCAAATTTAAACCCATTTCCACACTGTCAACTGGGTAAAGGCTCTACTGCAAGTATTATTATATATATTTTTACATATGAGGAAACTGAGGCCTAGTGAGGTTAAGTGATTTGTCCATGGTCATGTGACTCCAAGTTTAGGGCTCTTTTTACTACACATCTCATTGTTTTTTCTGCTAGGATTCATGGCATTTCCAAAGTAGATAATGAAAGAAACTGTCATATAGACAAATCTTTACTAAATACTATTATCCTTTTAGAATAATAAATTAAAATAAATTCTCTAGCCCTAACCACCCTCAGTAGATAAATGGGTGGAGGCTAAAAGTTAGGGAGGAGGGAAAAGAACATGGGAAAAGAAGGTGGATCATAGGATGAATTTAGAACTAGAAAGGATCTTCTAGACCTTAAAAAAGGAGCAATCAATTTTCCCAAATTTGTAGTTTTCCTCAGTATAAGCTTTGAAGATCAGTAAAAATTTACCAGGGACATGGGCTAATGCATAGAAATACTAGAATGAAAAATAGATACAGAAAGGTGAGAGAAAAAGCACAGCAAGTTTTATAGAAGAGAGTCCTCAAAAATGTTTAAGATTATTTTTTCTAAGCCTGGGAAAAGCTCAAGTGACTATAATATTTACCTGGAGTTTGGAGTGCGATGAGGGTTGTGATTTCATCCAGTAATCTTTCTAATTATTCTTCCTAGTGCATTTTTTGTCCTAAGGAAGTAATTTTTTCTTCCGATTATGACCTGTTTCTGTTCAGATAAGTAAAAGAGAAAGGAAAACATGTAGCGCGGGATACTATTACCTGAACAGAACTTATAATGACTCAACATGTAATCATAACAGAACTCCACCAAGAGGTTTAAAGCCAGCCAATCTTAGCTCCTTCTCTTCTACAATGCTTTAAATTTCCTATGAGCCCAGATGTGGAAAGACATGGAAAAAAATGAGAAATTAAATTCTCTAGAAGTGTGAACAAATTTGAGGAAGAGTGAATTGAGTAAAGGTGAGAATCAATGAGAAACCAAAGAAAACCAGTCAAATGATAATGTATGATGTCTGATATAAAAAAGGAAGAAAGACTGAAAGCAAAGGAAAAAATCAGGGCATAATAGTATTGTGCAGGGAATAAATTGAAAGAGATTCAGTAATAAGGTGTCTTATCTTAGAATTTATACTGAGGTAATGGAATAACTGAGTGAATTGAGTTCTACATTTTAAATCAATATTTTTCTTTCTGTTTCATGATCATTTTTTAAGAATTTGGCAAGCTCATCAGGTATGTCCAGCAACAGCTTGACTTTGGTTTTCTCTACCGTAAGTATCTCTCATTCATATATTGCTCTAATTAACCTCATAGGGCTACTTCCACCATTTGCCTTCTCTGTTCCTATTCAAGAGCTACTGAAGCAGTACATAACTGGCCCAACTGAATCCTCTACTTCACGTCATCAAATCTCAACTATACCCTTTCTAGTGCAGGGAAATCTTTTTAATTGCACTTGACTGACTCTATCAACGTCTCAATGGCAGTTGTTTCAAACTGTATTTTTTTCCTCTTCTCAAGTCCTTGACAATACCTCCTCTCTCATCAGAGGAACAGGCTTTTCCTATTATTGAGAAAATAGAGACAATTCACCATGAAATCATTCTTTTCTACTATGGCAATGCTCAAAATCTCTTTACATCACTCTTCTTTTGTCCTTTTTCACTCCAGTTTGTGAACAAGAAGTGGATCTTCTCCCTGCCAAGGCCAACTCTTCTTTTTAAAAAAAATTTATTTTGAATATAAATTTAATTTTTTTCAAGATTACTTGGTACCATTTTCAATAATAATTTTCTGGCTATGTTCTATGTTCTCTCCCTCCCTCATGCCCTTTCCCTTCCCCAGGACAGCAAATAATATGTTATAGATTGTACCTGTGTTATTATACAATACATATTTCCATGTTTGTCATGTTGTAAAAGACATACTGCTATCAAATGAGAAAGATTCACGGAGGAAATAAAGTGAAGAATGGAATGCTTCAATCTGCATTCAGACTTCATCAGTTCCTTCTTAGGGGTAAAAAACCTTTTCCCATCATGAGTCCCTGAAAGATGTTGTGGATCCTTGTATTAATGATAATAGTTAAGTCATTCACAGTTGATTATCATATTTTATTGCTACTGTATACAACGGTCCTGTTCATTACACTTTGCATAACATTATAATTCTTTCCAGGTTTTTTGTCATCTCATTTGTCATTTCTTAAGTATCAATAATATTTCCATTATAATCATATACTATAACTTGTTCAGCCATTTCCCAATTGAAGGACAACCCTTCAGGTTCTTGTATACAGCATATTATGGGATTCTGGCTTTTAATACACTCTATTATCCTCTTCAGTTTTATGGGTGAGTTCATTCTGTTCACATTTTCATTTATGATGACTAGTTGTATATTATTTTTCCTGTTCATCCTTTTCTTCCTCTCCTTTCAGTCTTTCCATATTAATAAATATTTTTGTTCCTAACTATGGCTTCTCTGAGTTTATTATCCCATTTGCCCATTCTCTCTACCTTCCCTTTAGGGTAGTATAGGTTTCTAAAGCTAAATGCATGTGGATGTTATTCCTGCTTTGTGCCAATTTCAATGAGAGTAAGGGTCAAGCATTGCCCACAACCCCCTGTTTTCCCCTCTACTGTACTGATTTTTATATGCCTCCTGATATGAGATTATTTAGGCCAATTTTTTCTCCTTTTCTTTTTTCCTAGTATATTATTCTTTCTTAACCATTGATTTGATTTGGCTTTTTTTTTAATCATTCCATCATTTTCAACTTACTCCTGGCTTTCTATCAATATATGCTCCTATTTGCTGCCCTAATAGTGGTAAAGTTATTAAGTATCCTCCATATCTTAAGTATCCTGAGTAATTTAGGTAACTTAGATACTTCAAATATCATAAATGTCTTAAGTATCTTAGTTATAACCTTATATAATAATGTAATCAGTTTACCCCCATTATTTCTCTTGATTACATTAAGTAAATCTTAGATCCTATATCAATGGAGATTTTATACATTTGAACTTCATCCTCCAGAAATCCCTAGTATTTCCCAAAATTCTCTTTTCCTGCATCCTCACATTTTGTGTAATTGTATTTAAGTGGCTGTAATTCCTCCCTCTCTCTCTCTTTGAGCTGCCACCAGGCTGAGTTCAGGCAGTTCTTTTTTGCTTTGGTTATTATTAATACAACTTTTAAAATATAATACTTTAGTTATTGATTATTAATTTTAAAATCCACAATCCCTTGCCTTGCAGAATATCATATTGCATATTTTGGTCCTTTGATGTAGAAGCTATTAGGCATTTTGTAATATGGCTCCATAATATTTTAATTTTTTCTCTGGCTACTTGCACTATTTTCTCTTTGGCCTTGGAGTTCTGGAATTTGGCTAAAATAGTCTTGATATGATTAAATTTGAGATGTCTGTAAGGTGATGATTGGTGAATTATTTTCATTTTTATTTTCTACTCTTGTTTGAGAACAGTAGAGCAGTTCTCCCTGATATTTTTTTGCAATATGATGTCCAGGCTTTTTATTTAATCATGACTTTCATACAGTCCAATTATTCTTATTTTAAAAGACCTATTTATCAGATCAGTAGTTTTTCAGTGAGATATTTCAGATTTTTTTCTATTTTTTTCATTCTTTTGATTTTTTTTATAGTTTCTTGATGTTTTATAGAGTCATTAGGTTCCAATTGTCCAAGTCTAATTTTTAGGGGTCCATTTTCTTTTCTGTGGCTTTGTTTCCTTTTTAAGAAAGAAACTTTACTGTTTGAGGCTGCAAATTTCTTTTTGTAGAGATGTTTTCTTTAGTAAGTTTTTGCTCCAAGCCATTGACTTTTTTCTATCATTTTCCACCTTCATTTTTTTCTTTTAGGTCTCTTACTATTTGTTTTTTTTATCCTTATTTGGAACATGAAGGAGTGCATTATAGGCTTGACATCCTTTCACATTTGCCTTTGAAGATTCACACATTTCCATTTTGGCATTATTGTTCTCTTCTGAGATTCCATTTTGGTTTTCACTTGTGCTGAAATAGCTTTCTAGAGCCAGTTTTTTCTTTGTCTTTTACTTATTTGGGGGGATTTTTGTAATCCTATCTATGTGATAAAGCTTAGTTCAACTTCTGGGGTGAAGGGATTACTGTCCCTGCATTGCTCTGGTTTCCACATGCAGTAAATTTAGCTGGATTCCACCTCTCAGCTGCTAGCTCCTAGTGTTGCAAGAGCTGGGTTTGTTCCTTCTGCTAAGAGTTCCCCCAGTTGTACCTAGATCAGGCCACTCCTAAAGCTCCTCAGCATGTGCTTGTACTGAATAATCCTCACTCTACTGATTCTACTGCTCTCACCTTTTACCCTATTGAGATGTGTCATTCCTGCTACCTCTCTATGCTTCCCTCTGTCTTCTGCTGGTCCTGTTACTCTAAAAACTTTTGGAGACATTTTTTTCTCTTGTGGCTATTCAGAAGTGTTTTTTTTTTAAACCCTTACCTTCTGCCTTAGAATCAATACTATGTTTTGATTCCAAGGCAGAAGAGCAGTAAGGGCTAGGCAATGGGGGTCAAGTGACATGCCCAAGGTCACACAGCTAGGAAATGTCTGAGGTCAAATTTGAACCAAGGACCTCCCATTTCTAGGCCTGGCTCTCAATCCACTGAGCCACCCAGCTACCATCTGGAGGTGGGTTTTAAGACCAGTCCTTCTACTTGTAGCCTTGACCTTCACATTCCCTCCAAATCCTTTGGGTCTTTCCCTTTTTGATTATACATTCTCTACCTATACAATCTTTAATTTCTCTTTTTGAGTTCTTTCTTTACCTCCTTAGATCTCCTCTACCATTAATTTTAAAAAATATCACTTGATATTGCCATATCCTTAAGCTATGACCTAGATTGTATCCATCTTTTGTAATGAAATCTTTTAAAATTTTATTTTATTTTTCCCTAATTACATGCCAAACCAGTAAGCCTAAGATTCTCCCTTCCTCCATTCTTCTCCACCTCCCATCCCTGTTGAGATGAAAAACAATCTCATATAGATTTTATATATAGATACATGTAAAACATTTTCCCATATTAATCTTTTGGTGCAAGGAAACAAATAAGAAAGAAAATGAAAAAAATTTACTTTTGTCTGGATTCAGATTTTATCAGTTCTTTTCCTCTGGAAGCAGGTGGCATTTTTTTAATATCTTTTGGAATAGTTTTGGATCAATGTATTGCTGAGAATAGCTATTATTTACAATGTTCATTATTCAGAATTGCTGTTACTGCGTACAATGTTCTCCTAGGTCTCCTCATTTAACTCTGTTTCAGTTTGTGTCAGTTTTTCCAGGTTTTTCTGAGCTCCTCCTGCCCATCAGTACAATAGTATTCCATTACAATCATATACTAGAACTTAAAGTCATTTTTCAAGTTGATGGTTCTCCTCTCACTTTCGAATTTTTTACCCCCAAAAAAAGCTGCTTTAAATATTTCGCAACATATATGTCCTCCTTTCTGTTTTTGTTTTTTTAATCTCTTTGGGACAAAAACCTAGTAATGGTATTGCTGAGTCAAAGGGTATAACACCATTTTATAGTCTTTGGGGAATAGGTACAAATTGCTCTCCAGAATGATGAATCAGTTCATAAGTCCCCCAATAAAGCATTCATGTCTTAGCTTTCCAATTTCCCCTACAAATTTTGTTAGCTTCTATTTCTGTCATAATAGCCAATCTAATAGGTGTGAGGCGTTACCTCAGAGTTATTCTCATTTGTATTTCTCTAAGTAATAGTGATTTAGATAATTTTTATATAACTAAACAGAGCTTTAATTATTGTCTGAGAACTTCCTATTCATATCCTTAGATCATTTATTAATTGGTGAATTCATCCTTGATCTGGGAGTTCTGGAATTTGTATTTATTATTCCTAGTAGTTATAAATTTCTCTATATATGTGAGAAATAAGGCTTTTATTAGAGAGATTTGCAAAATTTTGTGCACCATTATGATTACTATGTATTACTCTCTATCCTATTTACCCTTGTTTAGTTTCTTATCTCCTCACCCCCCAATTTGCCCTCCTTTTTAATCAACACCATCCATTCTCTTTTCCCTTTCACCTCCTACTTTCCTGTAGGGTAAGATACCATTCTCTGTCCAATTTATTTGTGAATGTTCTTTCCTCATTGAGCCAATTCTGATGAGAGTAAGGTTCACATGCTTTCCTCCCCACCCTTGCCATCATTCCCTCCACTGTAAAAGTTCTTTAATGCCTTTTTATATGTGATAATTTGTCCAATTTTATTTTCCCTTCCCCTTCATCCCAATGCATTCCTCCTTCTCATGCCTTATTTTTCATATCATCCCATCATATTGAAACCCCACCTTTGCCCTTTCTCTAACTGCCCTAAAAATGACAGGTTTTTAGACTTATAAGAATCATCTATCCATGTAAATATATACACAGTTTAATCATATTGAATGTCTTTTGATTTCTCTTTCCTGTTTGCCCTTTTATGCTTCTCTTGAGTCATGTATCTGAAAGACAAATTTTCCATTCAACTCTGATATTTTCATCAGAATTGTTTGAAAGTCCTCCATTTCATTGAATACACATTTTTTTCCTCTGAGGGATTATGCTTTTTTTACTGGGTAAATGATTCTTGGTTGAAGTACTATCTCCTTTGCCCTCTGAAATTTCATATTCCATATCCTTTTATCCTTTAATGTAGAAGCTTATAAATCTTGTGTTGTCCTGATTGTAGCTCCATATTATTTAAATTGCTTCTTTTCAGCTACTTCCAATTATTTTCTCCTTGATTTGGGAGTTCTGGAATTTGTATATAATATTACTGGTAGTTGTCCTTTTGGAACCCCTTTCTGAAGGTGATAAATGGATTCTTTCAATTTCCATTTTATCCACTGATTCTAGAATACCAGGACAGTTTTTCTTGATAATTTCATGAAAGATGATATCTAAGATATTTTGCTAATCATGGCTTTTATGCAACACAATAATTCTTAGATTATCTCTCCTGGATTTGTTTTCCAGGGGAATTGGTATTTTTTCAGTGAAATATTTCATATTTTCCATTTTCTTATTCTTTTGCCTTTCTTTCATTGTTTCTTGATGTTTCATCGAGTCATTAGCTTCCACTTGCCTAATTCTAATTTTTAAAACGTGATTTTCTTGAGTGAGCCTTTGTACCTCCTTTTTCCATTTGGTTAATTCTGCTTTTTAAAGAGTTCCTTTTCTCAGTTAAATTTTGTATTTCTTTTTCCATATTGCCAATTCTGCCTTTCAAGAAGTTCTTCTCTTTGGTGCATTTTTGTATATCTTTTCCATTTGGCCAACTCTGCTTTTTAAAAATTTCCTCTCTTCATTGTATTTTTGTACTTCTTTTACCAATTGGCCTATTCTGTTTTTTAAAGTATTAATTTATTGAGTATTTTGATACCTCCTTTACCAAGTTGTTGATTCTTTTTTATGATTTTCTTTTATCACTTTCATTCATTTTCCCAATTTTTATTCTACCTTTGTAATTTGATTTTTAAAATACTTCTTGATTCATATTTTTCTTTGATGCTTTGGATGTAGCAGTGTTGACTTTGTTATCTTCTCCTGAGTTTGTGTTTTGGTCTTTCCTATCACCAAAATAACTTCCTATGTTATTTCTTTTTTGTCAGGTTCTTTGTATAGCTGCCTTCTGAGCTAGATCTAGGGATCTGTCTGTTTTCTATTCTTTCAAGGTGGTGTGATATAAAGAGAGTTGTATTTAACCCTCTCCCAGGCTGTGTTCTAGTCTGTGAGTTACCCCAAGGACTCTTTTGTGGAGGGTCCCCTGCTCCCCTGTGGCCTCAAGCACTGGTGTCTGCTAGTGCTCTTCCTCACCATGAGATCATACCCCTGAAGTACAACCTGGTTTTGCTTATGGGAAATGTGACAAGAGTCATAACCCTAGAGCCAACAAAGGACACCTATAATCTCCTTATAAACAATTGTCTCATATATATTAATAACACATGTATAAACTGTCATTATCCCATTCAAAAATCTTTCAAAAGTCCTTTTTGCACATAGGAAAAAATGCAATCTTCTCAGCCTGGTAGTTAAAGCCCTACACTTTTCTATCCCATCTATCCTTCTAGATTTATACTTCATATTATAATCATCCCTCGCTATATTATGGTTTACCTATCATGAGTACACTGTGTCATGGGACTTTAAAATATATATATATATATATATATATATATATATATATATATATGTGTGTGTGTGTGTGTGTATCTCATTCTGTATCACAGAATTTTCACTAAAATGTGGGATTTTGCAGATGAATACCATACTGTATACAATGGAAATGCAGTATGCCACTACAGGTACTACTTGTGCAAGTTTGCCAATGTGGGATTGTACATGGCACACTACTGGCTAATGGAATTAAAGGCAATCAATCACAGCACTGTATTCTGTATCTTGGGCACTGATTGTCTCAGTGTTTATAAAAGTGTGGGAAAGGTTAATAAGAGTGTGGAAAAGATTTATAGGAGACTGGGAAAGGATTATAGTCTTAATATATATATATTATATATATAAATAATAAAATAAATATAACACCACTACTTTGTAGAGGTGAGGGATCACTGTATTTCCTTTCTTATAAAACTGTGATTAAGCCAAACTAACTGTCTAGGTGTTCTCTGATTTCAATATGATACCTTTCATCCTCAGGCTATCATCAATATTTGGAATTCACTCTATCTTCAGCCCTGCCTCTTAGTAGCCTAGGTTCACCTAATGTGCCTCTTCCTAAGGTAAGCTTTTCCTGATTCTCACCTATCCCCAAAGTTATTAGTGGTTTCTCTTACCTCAAATTATGTTATGTGTATGTGTGTATATGTATATCTTTTTTGTCTTTGTATACTCCATGTTCAGCTTGATATCTTCACATGGTAAGCATTTAATAAATATTGAAACAAAATGAACTCTATATGTCTTACCTCTCCTACTATTGAATTAATCAATGCAAGTTTTCCAAATATGTTCTTTGAATATATGAATTAGCAAACTGGTGACTCCTGATCTGCCTCGGTTTCTCATTTATAAAGTAAGATATTTATTCTATCTTCCAACTTTAAATTCTAGTCTTTAATTTGAAATTTATTAACATAAGATAAATTATATGAAATAAATTTAGGGAGAGCATAGGTAAGAGATTTTGCTGAAAAGCCATACAAATGTCTTAACTTCTGTGTGTTGAGAAGAAAAAGTAAATCTCTGGGAATTTAAGCTGTTTCCTAACTGGGCAAATGGGGGGCAGGGGAATCACTTAACCCTAGAAGATTTTTGAAGTGAGAACAGGCCTATTGAACATAATTTCACTCTGGAGGCTTTTATTCATAGCATTTCACTTAATAGAGTGGGCATAACTTATCTGATTTACTCATCCAGCCAATGACCATTTTATATTGAGCCAATCAGAAAAGGTGTGTTTCCATACTAGAAGTGACTGAAAGGAAAAGTTAGTGACAGGAGTGTTCTGTCACTTCTGTTTTATTTGGTATTCCAGAATCAGCAAACTGGGTCCAAGAGAACATATCCATATTTTCAATAAATTCTCATCCAAGAATGAGAATATAATTTTTTTGATAAACATTTCTGTTTAATTTGAATCTTCAGTAGTTTTGCCACATTTCTCAGTCTAGATGAAAAAAAGAGAGAAATAATAAAATATTCATTAACTGCATTGAGACCCATTTAGAGTGGTTGGTCTCTAGAGGGTAGATTTCAAACCCAGAGCTGGAATAGTCTGTGCAAAATATGCAGTAATACTGACACAGCTCCTAGTATGAAGAATAACAAATGAAATCATCATTTTTATTAGAGGTGAAAGATATCATCCATTGGGTACCAAGTCAAAGCTGAAGCTCCTCACTAATTTAGACTAGGAAAGGGATAAAGGTTACAGTTTTTGCTGGATTATCATTCAGGTACCTTCTGGATTGGTAATAAAACATAAGGGAGTTGTGTCGAGTAATTTGAAATTCTATTTATGAAAGAAGTTCTTTCTGAAATTCCCTTCTGTCTCTTCTCCCCACATTGTTACATGGTATTAGGGTACTTATTTGGATATACTTGCCCACAATAAATACACTAAATAAACATTTGTTAGTTGAATTATTTAATTTACCAACATGACACAAAATAACAAAGGCTCAGTCCAATGACCAAGCTATGGTAAAGCTTATTCTAGCCGAAGGGCCAGCCATGTTTTGATTCACCAGGAATCAAAAGTAGGAAACTGTAGACTATTTTTTCCCAGATGGAAGGAAAATTCATAGGCACTCCAAGATAGCCATTTGCCCAAGAAAGTAGGTCGAATAGATTAGAGATCTCCTAACTTTCTTTTGTTGTTTTTGCTGTTGCTATTGTTTAAAAAACAAAACAAAACAAAACTTGCACTGGTTGAAAACACTTTGGAAAATACTTTTGCTCACTGGGTGAAGTTGCCATTACTTTGTGAACATGATTTTCATTTCATTTCAGCCCAAATTTGCATTTACCAAGAAAGATCTACATAGTCTCTTCAATAAAGTTAAATATTCAGCTCTCTATAATAGAAAAGTTTGTAAAATATTCTGAGCAGATTTAAACATCATAAGTTCAACCATTTCTCTCTTCTTTGTGCAAGGAACATCTATGGGAAGACAAGGTATTTGCTTTTTAAAAAAAAAAATCTCTTGTGATATGTGGCTGCTTATTTTTCTTCCTTTTCCAGCATCTTTTGTTTGGGTTGCCACAATCATCAGCAATGAACATTATCATGATACCGTAGAGGATTAGAATGTGAAAAATAATAATTTAATAAGAAGTGTATTAGTGAGAAAGAAGCAGAAGGAAAAAGATTGTTGAGAAACAGAGATCCTTCCTTGTCTCTGGCATTAAAAAGGAAAGGAACATGATACGTGACATCAAGGCACAATTATTTCAAAACAGTATGCTTTTGTGTTTGTTTTGGGTTTTTTTATTTTCATTGAAGCTACTCCTTGATAGGATATGTATGAGTCAGGGTTCTAATATAAAGCTATACTTATCACTTATTTCACACAGAAAGAATAGAAGGGTAGATGCTACATACTCTTTGAATCACAGAAAATATGAGTACCAGTAATATCATATTGTATTCTGAGAGTCAAAGAATGGTATGTCCTTTTCAGTAGATGACTTTATACAGCTACAAGTACATCTGCATGATTTAAGTCTATTCCTACCTGGTTCCATTATATCATACAAATCTGTAATCATGAAAAGGGCCTATCAGGGTACATTTTGAAAGTATTATAAGGATAATTACATGTGAAATTCTGGAAATAATGAAATTGATAAAAAAAAAACATGTCACTACTTTGCAAACATCTTGCTTTATTCCATATGTATCAAAGGGCAACCACTGTTAAAACTTTATTTGCTTTCCTATATGAAATTGGATCTCTCTGGGACTCTCCTATATGAATAATTATCTTAGTCTATTCTTGCTACTAGTAGCAATGCAACAATCCAGGACACTCCTGAAGGAAGTATGTAAAAGAATGCTGTCCACATTGAGAGAAAGAACTATGGCTGTAGAAATGCAAAAGAAAAAACATATTGCTTATCACTTGTATTTATGGGTACGTGATTTGGGGTTTAGGCTTTAAAAAATTGCTCTATAGCAAAAATGAATAATATGGAAATAGGTATTAAGAGACAACATTTGTACAACCCAGTGGAATTGCTTGTTGGCTCTGGGAGAGGGGAGGGAAAGAAAATGAATCCTGGAACCATGGAAAAATATTCTCAAAAATAAATAAAATCTAAAAAATTATTTTAGTCTGCTGATTGACAAAACTCTTCTCTGTATCCAGAGGACTCTAAAAGTGGTGGCAGAGGGACTTTGGATATTCACTGGACTATGGACTTCCAGATATGTTTAATGTGAAATCTAGGTGCAAGCTCAGATATATTTAAATGGAAACATCTGGGAAGTAGATGCCTGATTAAACAATTTTTAGCCCTTGGAAGCAGTGGAAAGATTACTCTGGAAATCATTTTACAAAAGAGATGTAAAACTGACCACATGAACAAAGTAAACAACAAATCTTTTCAGCAAACTGACTTAAAAAAATGGTTTTCAATACACTGAGCTACATGTAGGTCTTATATCTTCCATAATGTAAGCGGTACTCATTTCACAAATAGCCCTGGCAAGAGCAAGAAATATATAACAAAGGCCATCGATGGACCACATGTGAAAATGGAAGGCTCTTAATATTGATAATAAGTAAAATGTTTATAGGGATGGATAGACTAGACAAGTGATTTCATTGAATATTCCTCTCCAAATGCAGAATGACATATTTTCTGCAATTTAATGAATTAGAGAGTTAAATAGAGCAATGATTTCAGTTCAAAAAGACACAGATCTCTCATATTGACTTAAAGTATCACAAATTGACATTATCTATGTTGCATTGTATTTTTTACTTATTTTTCCAAATATTTCCCAACATCATTTTAATCTAGTTCGGTGGCACCAGAGAATTTTGCAGGTTGCCAGAAAATTTGACTAAGGCAGAAAGAAGCTAAGAGACTGCTCATGATGGTCACATAGCCAGTATGCTGGAGGCAGGGGTTGAATCCAGATATTTCTGGCTCTGAAGCCAGCTCTCTAACCATTATGTAACACTGCTACTTATTAAAATGGATATTTATAGTGCATTTTAAAGTTTATAAAACTATATGTATATTATTATTTAGATAGGGTACCATAATAATCTCATATCTTAATAGTAATTAAGGAATTAATATCTTGATAGAAATATTACTACAAATATTATTATTTTCCTCCCACTTTAGAGATGAGAAGACTGATGGTTGCAGATGTTTAGTGGGTAGCTTGTAGTCATATCAGAAGTGTCAGAAGGCATTTATGAATTCCAATATTTCTGATAGGAGTCCCAGTAAAATACCCTCTCTCTTTTACACCTAGCAGGTTTCACTCTAAAAACTATTCTTTAGAACTTAAGTTTGTAACTTCACACTTTCATCCAAAGTCTAAATCACTAATAATGGCATTTTTTAAACCTTCTACTTCACACATTAGTATGTTAATTGTCCAGATTGGGAAATCAGACGTAAATGTTATTATGCATGTAAAAGTCATCCTGGAATACATTTATTAACTGTATTTAAAAATCAATTTAATAGAAACATTGAATTGGTTCTAGGTTTTTTGTTTTCTTTTCCTTCTTCAAGAAAAAAAAATATTTTTCTCCCAGATGAAACACCAATTTTAACAAGAAAATATTCAGTTGAACAGTAGTATTTAAGATTACGGGTGTTTTTGTTAGCACTAATAACTTTCCATTTTTTTTGAGCCTTTCTAAATTACCAGTTGCTTTTACATTTATCTGATCTGTACAATAGCTCTATGCTGTGCCCACTGCAAAAATCATTACCTGTGTCTCACAAATGAAGCCCAGGAAGACCCAGAGCAGTTCTCTGACCATCTTACCTCTTCACATAGATAGTGGCAAAACTGACCTTCAGATTTCAAGCACAGCATTTTTCTCATTATACCTTATTGCTAAAAACAGCACCTTCGCACACTCCCCACCAAACTTCTATAGATCAAATAGTTGTTATTGCTTTTAAAAATTAATGTCTAATTTTAAAGTAATTCTTTGAGAATAATATCTCCACTAATGTAGCTTCATTAAGATTTGCAGTTCACCTTGTGAAGAAGTGTGCGCAAGTATTGCTAAATTCATTTTGTAGATGAGAAAACTGAGGCTGAAAGAGGTTATGTGACTCCCCTAGGATCACAGGGAGAGTAAATAGCCAAGGTGGATGGCAAATCTGGATGTCTTGACCTGTGCCCATTGCAAGACCCATTCTGCTATAACTCATTGCTTTTCTTTCTTTCTCCTTTTTTCTTTTAAACCCTTGCCCTCTCTCCTAGCATCAGTTCTAGGATGAAAGGTCTGACAAGAGCTAGGTAATTAGGATTAAGTGACTTGCCCATGGTCCTATAGCTAGGAAATGTCTGATGCCAAATTTGAACCCAGGTCCTCCAATGCCACCAGTCTTGGCATTCTATTTACTGAGCTGCCGTACTGCCCCAATTCATTGCTTTTCAATACAATGCTTTCAGCTGGATAGACAGTGGATTGAGAGTTTGGTTTGGAGTCAGGAAGACCTGAGTTTAAATGTGGCCTCAGACATTTACTTGGTACCTGACTTTGGACAAGGCACTTAATCTCTGCCTCAGTTTCCCCATCAGTAAAATAGAGATAATAATAGCACCTACTTCCCAGATATGTTGAGAAGATCAATTATTATACCATTTTACTTGCCTGGCACATAGTAAGTGCTATATAGATGTTAGTTATTATTATTGTTGTTATCATTAATACTCACAAGTTGGAAAAAGGAGCTTGTATAAAAGCAGGGAGAAGAAACACTGACTCAGAACCCAGAGGATGTGATTCACATCCTGCCCCTGATATTCACCTGCATAACCTTGTTCCCCAAACTCCACTGTTACTGTCATCAGCGATGCAAATAATATATATATATATATATAATAAACAAATCCCTTAACTGCTTTGGATCTCAGCTTACTCTTCTATAAAATAAGGGGAATTGGAGTTGGACTGAATAGTTTCTGAAGTCTCTTCCAGCCCTAGATCTATGATCACAAATCCTCCTTTTTGTCAAAACAGGCTACCTCAAGGGAGTGCTATAAATTTTATTTTTAAAAACGCAATGCAAATCATTAAAGTCAGTTTAATTTTGAAAACAAATTGATACACCCTTCACCACTTTCTGTGAGCCCTCCTCTCACCGGTGGAGCCAACTAACTATGACATTTAATCCCAGCTCCTCAGAGGCTGGGGCATAGGAGCAGAGCTACATGGTTGTCAAGAGCTCTGAGGTTAAGAGATAACCAGTTTCCAGAAAGCCAAGTCTGACCAGTTCAATTCAGAATGGTCTAGCTGGCTATTAACCAGGGGAAATAGCTTCACCTTACTCTAATTTATAGAATTATTATCAACTTTGTATTATTATGCACATATCTAGCTTATGTGCCTCTCTGGTTTTGAAGCTTAAGAATGTCACATCATAGGATCACAAGTTGATCTTAGCAATCAAACACTGCAAACACTCTTATTTTACTTTATAAGAGAAAGAAATGAGGAACAGAAAAGTCAATTGATTTACTCAATATCACACAATCAGAGAAAGAACCAGGTCTAAAATTCAGGTCTCCCCATTGCTATTTCTGTATTTCTCCCACTGATTTGTTTTACTTTGCTTCCTCACCCTTTTAAAAATTTTAATCTACTTACATAATTTTTACTTTCAGATTTCAAATGCAAATAGACTGTAGAGACTTCCATTTCTAGCCTGACAGGAAAAGATTAGTGACTTTTAAATTCCACTTAGAAATGCTACAAAATTATTCCAATTTATAAGAATAAGCACCATTTCCCAATTGATAAATGGTCAAAAGATATGAACAAGTTTTCAAAGGAAGAAACCCAAGTCATCAGTAGCCATATTTTTTTTTTGTAATGCTCCAAATCACCAATTACAGAAATACAATTACAGAAAAACAATTTTGAGGTTCTATCTTTAACCTTTCAGATTAGCAGAATAGTAAATAAATTCATTTAACATAATTCACATATCATAATTCAGTCATTCCACAATTGATATGTATATAGTTTCTAGTTCTTAGCTATTGTAGAAAAGATGCTATGAAAATTTGTTTTATATTATATATTTGTGTCCTTTTCCTCTTTCTTTGGTCTCTTTGTTGTATAGATTTAGTTACTAGTGGTATTGCTAGTTCAAAGTATATGAACAATTTAGTGATTGGGGGACACAATTTCAAATTGCTTTCCAGAATGGCAAGACATTTATGTTCTAACTCCCGCTCCACCATTACTGTAATCAGCTGTTAGACAATTTGGGCCAATTCCTTTATTTCTCTGGACTTCTATATAATAAAGGGATTAAGATAAAAGGTGCCTTCCAACTCTAATATAATATGAATGTGATTCTAAAATTAAACAATAAATATTAACCTTTATTCTTTACACTGAATAAACAATGGAATTGATTGGAACATGAGCACTTGGAAATTCCAAATAAAATCTAAAAAAAAAAACAAATAGAACACATCCAAAGTAGGAAAACTGAAAACCTACAATGCAACATTATATAAACAGTATAATAAAATTAATATATGGAAGAGAACTTCAAGAGTGATCTATGTGTTGGTTGAAATTCTATGTTTTTCAACATAATAAGGACACTGTTAATTACATTTCCTTTTATCCCCTTGTTAGGAGACATAAATAGCTAGTTAGCAAAGCAATTACTAGTACAGTGATCCCTCACCTATCACAGGAGTTATGTTCCAGGGACCCCATTGATAGGGTCCACAAAGTAGTGGCATTATATTTATTTTATTATTCATATTTATTTTAAGGCTTTATAAACCCTTCCCAGTCTCCTATAAACCTTTTCTGTGCTCTTATTAACCTTTCCCACACTCTTATTAACACTTCATATGCTCTTTAACACTTTCTACACTCTTAAACTTGCTTAATTTGGCTCTTGGTATCACTGCCAGAAGCCTCAGAAGGCACAGAATGTTTGGGTGGCACTGGGCTTGAAATAAATTCAAACTTTTTATGAAAACTTAAAAAATCACAATACTGCAGAGCAACACTAAGCACAGCAATCAGATGTCAATGTGAAGTGGGCAAGGGGAGATGCTGAATTTATGGGCGCAGTGCAGGAGAGCAAACATACCAATGCTAGTCACTGAGCAAATCAGCACAAAGGATACTGAACACAGTGCAGTGGTTGGTTGCCTTTCATTTCATCAGCCAATGGTGTGCCGTATACAATGTCCCATTGGCAAACTTGTGCAAGCAGTGGTAGTGGAGTACTGCATTTCCATTGTGTACAGTACAGTATTAACCGCAAAATCCCTTGATATAGCAAAAACTCCATGATACAGAATTAGATTTTTTTTTTAACCCATGATACAGTGAAGCCATGATAAGTGAACTACAATATAGCCAGGGATGACTGTAATGTCAGTAAAATAGCCCAAAACAACTCTTCAGTTTGTAGACTTTCCCAGAAAAGGAATATTAAGATGGTAGCTCTGATTAATGAATTTAATCCAGAACACTGAAGTAGGCAAATCCCAAAATACTTGCAGTGATATTCTAGGATAGAAGAGACTATTCTCTTCTTCAAGTCAGAAGGGAATGAGTACCCTAGGAGAGAACTGTGGCCAAGTTAACCCCAAGATCTGCAACTACATCAAAGAGCTTAGGAAATTAAGGCCAATTAGTATGAAACTAGACATATTTCTTTTATGTATATTTCGAATTTCCTTATCCTGGTATAACTTCTGAATTTTAATATTCCTAGAAATCTTAGAAAATTTTATGTCTTAGAAAATGTGTGCTTGTGATTAATGAGGATTAATACCTTCCACTAGTAAAGCATTTTAAAGTTTTCACACATATTATCACATTCAATGTCAAAACTAAACTATGATTTAACTAGAAGGCAGATAGGCAAAGCAGCGGATAGAGTGCCTAGCCTTGCTGAAGTCAGGAAGTCTCATCTTCCTGAGTTCAAATCCGGTATCAAACACTTGCTAGTGTGTGATCCTGACAAAGCATTTAACTCTGTTTGCCTCCGTTTCCTCATCTGTAAAATGAGCTGGAGAAGATAGTGGTAAACCACATCAGTATTCTTGCCAAGAAAACCTCAAATGAGGTCACAGAGTCAGACATGACTGAAATGACTGAACAACAAGAATAATTGTGTTACAGTAGATAATATTATCCCCATTTTACAGACAAGGAAATCAACCAAATTGCCATAAAAGCTTACTTTCTAGCATATGTATTTAACTTGATTCAGATAAGCCATGAGATGTAATTGAGTTCATGGTGTTAGTAACTGATGGGGCCAGGACTACAATGGGGTCTTCTTATTCGTGGTCCAGTATCCATTCTTCTATACAACCCTACTTTGTTCTCGTTCTCTTTTTTTAAAAGAAATTTCCCATTTTAACAATCTTTTATTAAGGATACTCTCAAATTATAAATGTACTAGGAAATTATTGGGATAATTCACTCATGACTTTACTAAGCAGAAATTTATTTTTTCTATTTAGTCCTTAAAATGATTCAAATGGATTTTCTTCTGGGTTTAGTATCCCTAAATGGCCAGATCATTGAGAGTGAGCAAAAGGATTTGTACCTGGGTGCCAAAATTTGTTACATCATTGACTATAATGATTTTTTGTCAAGTTTGTTTTATTTTACATCTGCATAAACAATGATGAAATTTGAATCCAAGGAATCTGCATCAGCTAAGTGCTTATAGTTATTTGTAATTCTCAGATCCCAGATTATGTTTCATAAACTGTCTAGATAAACCTCAATTTGGCCAAAAGTAGGTTCATGTATGGCTTTGTTTGTTAAAAAAAAAAAAACAATATAACACCACCCACATTGACCAATTTATTTTTAAAAAGTCAAGTCAGTTAAACATTAGAGAGACTTGATATCTCTTCAAATGGATTTTTTATTCCAAATTTGTTTGGCAATAATATTGGTGAACTTTAATGGCTGAAATTCTCTGGTCATTGATATTTTTGTAGAAATTTCTATATATTACAGTATAGTTACAAGAAAAAATCATGACACATATATTATGTATGTGATATGATATTTAGGAAAAAGTCTACCATATTCAAGCATTCTAATTTATTAAAAGAAAACAAAATTGGAGATTAGATGAAAGATAAATTGATAAAATATGAAACATTATTCTATTATATTGGAAATAAACCTCATACTCTATAATATTTAAACCCTATGTGAAATATGACTGCATTTTTTACTTCAAAAGCTCTTTTTTGCCTCTCCAAATAATGTATTTCCACTGTAGTTTTTTTTTAATGAAAACTTTGAAGGAGATACAATATGGCACCTACCCTTTTCAGAAGAATTTCCCAGTGAAAAGAAGTAGAGGAAGAATCCAAAGGTCTTCAAAGCCATTTGTTTACTTTCCAAATTTATATATATATATATATATATATATTCTTTTTACAATAACTTCTCATTAATTCATTAGAGAAGTAATTATTAAAGATAATCTAAGAGACATAGAAAACAAACCTTTGTTCATCAAAAGAAACTAAAATTCACTAGGATACTAACAAAATACTACCTTCTTTTTCCTAATCAAACTTTAAATGACCAATCCTTAAAACTAAGTCATAGTTAAACTTAAACCAAGTTTTATGCTATGAGTTTATTTTATAACTGTAGTAGAATCACAAAAAGCTAGGGATTAGCTTTATGATAGAAAATACTCTAACCTGGGTATTATGATTTAATTTTTAATTTCCTCTTTTGGGATAAAATATGGTATTTTGAGACAAATATAAGGTAAAATATCACAAACATTTTAATTTGGGGTTTTGTTAGATTAATTTTTCAATAGACTTTTGCTAGTATGAGCATATTCCTTTGTTAAATGGTACTAAATCTCAAATCTCTATTTAATGTATTAAAGATGGCTTGGTGTTTATTATAGCTGTAAACATTTAACAGTTGATGATTAAATGCACAGAGCACATATTAAATCTTACAAGACTTAATTAAACATAGCATGCAATCAATGTGAATTTTAAACTACTTTTTAAAATTCCATGTTAAATGTAATTTGTAAAAGAGGTGCATACATTTCTGAGGAACAAAAGGCTCTCACTTTTTAAAAAATTATTATCTCCTCTTTTATTTGATGAATGTCTTCATAAGAAAAAACAGGACATACCCCAAATATAAAATGGCCAAATATTTCCAGAACATAGTCTAGTTGAAGAAATATTTTGTTAAGGTTTGGATTCTAAAGGAATTATAAGCATGCCTGATAATTGGTCAACAGCCCTTCCTCAATGAGTAAAATCATGGTGAAAAAATTGGTACACTGCTTTATATCTTTTGTTAATGAACTATTTTTATGAGAAGCACAGAAATTCTAGAGATCTGCACATGGTTGTCTTCATTCCATTTCAGGAGCACATCAACTCCATGTCATTTGCATCACATTTCTTCTTTGAAGTCAATGAAGAATGGCGCATGACAATGTGGAAATTAAAAGGGAACTGCTGATTTTCAAAACAAAATTCTTGTTGGAGAGAAGGGAATTTGAAGGTTTTTTGTACTGCCTCTAAATATATATATATATATATATATATATATATATATATATCTTTAGCACTACTCCTCTTTACACTGTATGAAAAATACACACAGAGCCAGTCATAGTTTATTATATGCATTCATTGATTACACATATCATTTAATATGACTTATAATCATCATTACTTAGCAGCTTGTTTGTATTACATTGCTCTGTGGATCAGAGAAACCATAAATGGACTGCGCTAAAGGCTGCCTCCAGTTCCCATAAGCCCCAAATCCATGATGTTTGTAATGTTCTGGAGCAGGAGTATTTACAGCATGAAGCTTGTCACTGAGGCTCTGCCATCAGAACTGAAAGAGGCCAATGTTAGTTACTAACAAAGGATAGCCTGAGCTGCCATCTTATTACCCTCACACGAATCTAAAGGATGAGGGAAAGAAGTATTTCTTTGTAATAAATCATGTTAATGACTTATCCATTAATCTCTAAATTCATCATTTGGGTCATACCTTGATTAACCCTTCCGACACCCTAATTGTTCTCAAGGCTAGAAAATTAAAAAGGCAGTTAGGTGGATTGGGAGAAAACCATAAATTATGTATTCAATGAGGAGCCCTTTGTCAAAGCATGAATGCTTGTTAGATATGTATAAATACATGCATACATATGTTTATGGATTGTACGTGTTATATGTATAGCGCACACACACACACACACACACACATATATTTCACTAGAATTGTTCTTTCCACTTTACAGTAGATGAAGCTTACTCAAAGTCATCTATTCAAGGGCACTATTTGAATAAAGAAAAATAGCTGCAGCCCAGCAATGGAGCTGTCCAGGGTTCAGTAACATGTACCACATGAATGTGATGGCTTCTTATTTACATGTTGCTCATGTTTATGCAAGTTCAGGAAAAATATAGTTGCTCCTCCATTCTCCAGGAATCACAGATACCGGTCAAGTCTACAAACGGTAGCCACATTTGAGCTTGTAATGTATTTTTCATGAAAAGCTAGAAGCACTAATGTTGGGAGGGGGGGGGATAGGGGGAAAGAAGCAGCACAATTTGCTTTGAAAAGATAACAGACATTTTTCAAAAAACAAATACTGTACATTCAATTCAGCTCCTTTAGTTGCTTTCATGTTATAGGAATTCTGCTGGTGATGAAAACAGCATACAACCAATCAAATGGCAGTACCCTAGTGCCATCCAAAGTAGAAGCCGAGTGTTTAAAATAACCCTGATGAATTATTCATAAAAATCTGATGTTTATGCAAATTATAGAACCATGCACCCACCTGACCACCAAGGGGAGAAAACATGGGGGGGGGGGGTGGAAACAAAAAAAAAAAGAAAGAAACCCACCATGCTTTTAGCATTCTCCAGAACCTATGTAATCAAATGATAATATTCTTTCATTAAATGCATCAAGGAATTATAGTCCTTACCTGGTTAGTTTGTAGGGCCTCCAGATTTTCTGGATGGAATAACTGACTGTGCATGCAACCAATAAAACTGAGCTGAAAAGCTGATTAAGGGCACTTACTTAATGCAAAGCCACTCACTGAATATTCATATGATGCCTGTGTTTATGCAAATTTAAGCAAAAGAAAGCCCAAGGGGATTGGTTGCCATAGCCCACAAATACTGTGTAAAGCAGAAAATATAGAGAATAGTGACAAATAAATCTTGAAATTCATAGCTTAGAAGCAACAAAAGAAAATATAGTGAAGTATTAAAAATTCTAGGTGAATTACAGTTTTAAAGGGCCTTATTTAATCATATCACTTTAAGACAATCTGATATTTCTAGCATGTAATAATCTATAATTATCATCTTCCCAAAAGATATTGTCACTTGTGTTTGCTAGCTTTATTTATCCTGCAGCCACTTATATAAGTAGATTCCCTTAAGCATTGGATAGCAGGGAAAGAAATGATTCCAATAAAAATTATAATTCAATACACTAATAACCCACCACATGGGCATGTGTTGTCCTTTATTAAGCTTTCCTTGTGGCAGTGTCTTCAGTGAGTAAAATCACAGAAAAGTAGAGTTTCATTGGAAGTCTTTTAGGATTGGGTTTAGCTCTTTGGTTTCTTAATTCTGATTTATTGCTGTTTCTTTTGAAATGGCTGCTTATTTTCTATTGGAAGACACTGGGAATCTTTTTTTTTTCCCAAGACTTTAGCACATGCATTTAAATATAAAAGTAGATCTAAGAATACCAAACATTTATACTTTCAGAACCCAAATGGGAGTGTTTCATGAATTGCATGTAAAATAGGCTGGATCCTAATTTGATGAGCTATGAATACTCACAGACTAAATGGGTACTTTTTGCAGGTATTGATATTAGTCATCATTTTCAAATGATAGCCTGCATGTCTAGAGTAAAAGAGCTTTTAGACTTGAGAGTAATTTTTTCAGCTTTGTTATTTTAGTATTTAGTAATAAGCCAGCAAGGTAATTCTTAAAGTTGTTGTTGGAGGCCAGTTAATTCATTTCTGCTGGTTTATCCTCATCTAACTTTTCAAAGATAAAAGGCAGGATACCTGCAACATTCAGCTTTCTCCTTTGTAGAAAAATAACAGTCCATCACAATCCATTGTTCTCTTTGGAGGAATGTCCTTTCTTACCCACAAATAATCTGATGAATTTGAGAGTACTTCCAAGAATTAAAAAATAGCTTAAAATGTTATAAGCATCTATATGAAGATTGTAATACCAATAAGAAACTTCTTAGAGAATTGCCTCAGTTCTTATTAAAAAAAATTTTACCCCCAAAAGTCATTTAGAAGGAAAGGCTTCTTTATGGATGCTTATGATTGCCTGGCCATAGCTTTCATTAGATGTAAATCTTTTTTCCCCTATTAAAAAAAATCACTCACTGGTTTTCAATGAGAATAGTCCTTAATTTTTAAAATATCCTTATTGACATCTACTTGAAATTCCCTTCCACTCACCTTTTTTTTTCTTTTACAGTTTAAAGAGCCTACTCAAAGCAGAATTTGATTGGGTCCCATCAAGTGCCTAGCATGAATGCCAAGAAATTACTTGAAGTTATGAATTACCATTATTGTCTCTGATGATTTCTCTTAGTTCAGCAATTGGTAGAGGTTTCTTCATTAATTTTTGCTTAGAGTTTCTTAAATAATAGGATAAAAATAAATAGAAAAATACTACTACAGAGCCTTTGCTTTTTTTTTTTAAATCCGGGGTTTCCTTTTCAACCCTACTGTTTTAATAACAGAACACAGGAGGAAAAATGATTTCTTGAAGTTCCTAGCTACACAATGTTAAATTAAAGCAGGTTAAGATCTTATATTTAGGGTGACCAGCATACAGTTGCCTTTCGTTAGGCTTCCCTTTTTCTCCTCCTTGATGCCATACAAAATTATGCTTTCTTAAAAACCTGAATCAGTGGACATTGTACATATATATACATATGTATATACATATATATATATATATATATATCAATCAGGATTTTTCAAGAATCCTTCAGATCTAGACGTAACTGCTGAAATAACACATTTAATTTATCCTTTGATTATTACTATCAACTATATCAAAAAGTAGGCAAATATATGCTCAACAGAGGTAAAAAAAAAAAAAGAATCCTTCAGATCAACATTTAATTCTGAATGTCAACATTGTGCCCTCCTATGGAATCTGTGTTTCAGTAACTAACAATTAATTTAGGGGGTTATCATTATTTGGTTGTGTTTTCAATGGCTTAGTTTTCATTAGAGAACTTAGGAGAGTTAAAAAACCCAACAAAATACCACTACATTTTCTGCTTCCTAATTTTAGGCTTTCTTATCAATAACAAAATTAGCCTTCTTTCACATCAAAAACCATATCAATTTAAACTGAGTATGGTTATTTCTCAAATAACCTGCATTTGCCATGTAAAGACAAAGGTTGTGAAGAAACTAAAGCTGCTTTCACAAGTCTGCCTCTAACATCAAAAGACATTCCCTCTATCTTCACACAGTAGACAATGAACAGACAGAGGAAATTATAAGCAGGTAACATTAATGTCACCTTTTGTCCAATTCCAGATATCATTAAGGGGACCGTCTTCCCTTCTCTTGGACTGAACCTCTTCATCTCTGGCCCTTGAACAACTCTGGGGTATTTCTGACAATCCTAAAATATTTATAAACCACATCCAAACTGCCCTAGGCTGTGATCTCCTCAGGCCTCTTATCCTGTATCTATACATTACAATGTCAAGTGAAAAGTTGTAGATTATTCAGTGAATTTGGGGCTCTATAGACAGCAAGAATGAATGATTCCAGCTGGAAGAGATTGTTGTGGTTTTTTTTAAACCAATTTCAAACAGTTTTAAATTAACAGGTTTAGGTGTCTACATAATTCATAAATTCATAATTGCCAACTTTTCATTTCATTCTTGGCTGTTTGTAGAATAGTCCTAAGGGACCACTTATCACTTATAAGGAAACTTTATTTAAAGAGAAGATAGTACAGTTCATTGGCTGCTTCTTTTTAGAAATCTGAGACTCTTTCTAAGGGTCCAGAAAGCCTAGATTTCATTTTACACAGAAAGTTGTGAATGGAATCCAGCAGACTGCTAAACATCAAGGCAAAATTACTGTCTTCAGCTTTCTGGCTATAATATGAAGGAGCAATTAATTGAGAATGGGACTGAATCCACAGTCAGTGTATGATGTCTTGGTTTTCAAGTGATGGGTTTAGATTTGCAGTATCCAAGAGGAAATTTCAACTCAAAAAGACTGAACCCACAGATTATGGTAAGCTCACAACAATTGGAAACCATGACTTGGTCCAAAAAAACTGACTCATTCCACAAACTTTGTTTAAATGAAACATGATTATGAGCATAATTTTCCTTTTATTAGAATGTTTTTTTGATACTCAAATTCTGTCCTTGGGTTTCTCAGTGACAAGATTTTTATCCTGGTAGTACCAGATCAGTCTGGTTGGATTTATCCTTAGAAGGAATATTTTTTAACTTAGAATGGAAATGATCATCATTTTTTATTAAAGCATCCCCCCTTCTTTAACTTTTTTATTTACAGGGCAGGATATGTAAATTTTCACCATTTCTATAAAAGGCTGGGATTTCAGGAACACAGAAAGCACTTTGAGCTTGCTTCTCCCTAGACTATGTCCAAAAAAGTATATCCATACTACTTAATGAAGTAACATGGCATAGTGGGTAAAGGTCCAGCATTGGAGTTGGGTTTAAGAGATTATGGTCTAAAAATTAAATTTATATCTCTAATGATAAAAATATTATATTTTATGAGGTTTATAAGAGAATACAATATAAAAACCATGTGCCTATGGCTGATTAGCCATTTCAGCCATCCCCACCTTACCACCGTCACTGCTGATGCTACATCATGCAAGAAGAGAGAGTGGAGGACTTCCGGTCAAGATGGCGGCTTAGAGAGAGCTAAAGTTCAGATCTCCGGAAACCCTTCCTTACTGATCTCAAACTGTATGCTCCTAGGGCACCGATACTCAAAACAAACAACAGGATAGATCCCGGGAACCCTCCTCCTGGACCTGGATCAAAAGGTACAGCCCCCCAAAAGCCAGAACCCGAGATCACTCAGATCTAAGGGGTAGGCAGAAGGAAGGTCCCAGGACCCATCCCCCCGACCCAGAGTGCTGAGTCCGAGGCAGCAGCAGGAACCTAAGAGCCAGCAAACGGACCTCAGGGCCAGCTATTCTGAAGACCGCATCCTGAAAACAACCTGAGCCAGTCGTGCCAAATTTCAAAGCTTCCAAGCAAAAGAAAAAATCTTACAAGAAGCCAGAAAAAGACAATTTAGATATAAAGTAATGCCCATTAGGGTCACACAAGACCTTGCAAGTTCCACTCTGAATGACCGTAAGGCATGGAACATGATTTTCAGAAAGGCAAGAGAGCTGGGTCTTCAACCAAGAATCAGCTACCCAGCAAAACTGACTATATACTTCCAAGGGAAAGTATGGGCATTCAACAAAATAGAAGATTTCCAAGTTTTTGCAAAGAAAAGACCAGAGCTCTGTGGAAAGTTTGATACCGAAAAACAAAGAGCAAGGAATACCTGAACAGGTAAATATGAAGGAAAGGGAAAAGGAGAAAAATGTTATCTTTTTCTTTTATTCAAACTCTCTTCTATAAGGACTACATTTCTATCAATCTACATATATATATATTTTTTTTAAAACCCTTAGCTTCCGTCTTGGAGTCAATACTGTGTATTGGCTCCAAGGCAGAAGAGTGATAAGGGCTAGGCAATGGGGGTCAAGTGACTTGCCCAGGGTCACACAGCTAGGAAGTGGCTGAGGCCGGATTTGAACCTAGGACCTCCTGTCTCTAGGCCTGGTTCTCAATCCACTGAGCTACCCAGCTGCCCCCTCAATCTACATATATTAATATGTGGGGAAAATGTAATGTGTAAATGGGGGAAAAGAAAGACCAAATATAATAATCTTTCTCACATAAAGATTCACACGGGAAGGGGAGGGGAAGAAAACTCCTATAAAAAGGAGAGGAAGAGAGTTTTTACTTAAACCTTACTCGCAGGGAAATCAACTCTGAGAGGGAAGAACATCCAGATCCATTGGTATCTTGAATTATATCTTACCCAACATGGGTAAGGAGAAAGGAAAACCAAGGGGGTAGGGGGGAGGGAACATAAAAAAGGGAAGGAAGAAGAGGGGGATGGGGGAAGGAACAAAAAGGAGGGGCTAGAAAGGGAAATATATCAAGGGAGGGGACAAGGGGGACTGATTTAAAGTAAATCACTGGATTAAAAAGTTAGAGCTGAAGAAGAAAGGTTAGAATTAGGAAAGGATATCAAAATGACAGGGAGTCCACAAATGACAATCATAACTTTGAACATGAATGGGATGAACTCACCCATAAAACGCAGACGAATAGCAGAATGGATTAGAATCCAAAACCCTACCATATGTTCTCTTCAAGAAACACATATGAGGCAGGTAGACACCCACAAGGTCAGAATTAAAGGATGGACTAAGACCTTCTGGGCCTCAACTGACAGAAAGAAGGCAGGAGTTGCAATCATGATATCTGATAAAGCCAAAGCAAAAATAGACCTGATCAAAAGGGATAGGGAAGGTAATTATATTCTGTTAAAAGGGACTTTAGATAATGAGAAAATATCACTAATCAACATATATGCACCAAATAATATAGCACCCAAATTTCTAATGGAGAAACTAGGAAAATTGAAGGAAGAAATAGACAGTAAAACCATATTAGTGGGAGACTTGAACCAACCACTATCAAATTTAGATAAATCAAATCAAAAAATAAATAAAAAAGAGGTAAAAGAAGTGAATGAAATCTTAGAAAAATTAGAATTAATAGACATATGGAGAAAAATAAATAGGGACAAAAAGGAATATACCTTCTTCTCAGCTCCACATGGCACATTCACAAAGATTGAGCATACACTAGATCACAGAAACATGGCATACAAATGCAGAAAAGCAGAAATAATAAATTCAGGCTTTTCAGATCACAAGGCAATAAAAATAATGATCAGTACAGGTATGTGGAAAACAAAATAAAAAACTAATTGGAAATGAAACAATATGATACTCCAAAATCATTTAGTTAGAGAAGAAATCATAGAAACAATTAATAATTTCATTGAGGAAAGTGACAATGGTGAGACATCCTTTCAAACCTTTTGGGATGCAGCCAAAGAGGTAATCAGAGGTAAATTCATATCCCTGAGTGTATATATTAACAAAGTAGGGAGAGCAGAGATCAATCAATTGGAAATGCAAATAAAAAACTCGAAAGCGATCAAATTAAAAACCCCCAGCAGAAAACCAAACTAGAAATCCTAAAAATTAAGGGAGAAATTAATAAAATCAAAAGTGATAGAACTATTGATTTAATAAATAAGACAAGAACCTGGTACTTTGAAAAAACAAACAAAATAGACAAAGTACTGGTCAATCTAATTAAAAAAAGGAAGGAAGAAAAGCAAATTAACAGCATCAAAGATGAAAAGGGGGACATCACCTCCGATGAAAAGGAAATTAAGGGAATCATTAAAAATTACTTTGCCCAATTATATGGCAATAAATACACCAATTTAGGTGACATGGATAAATATATACAAAAATACAAACTACCTAGACTAACAGAAGAAGAAATAGAATTCTTAAATAATCCCATATCAGAAAATGAAATCCAACAAGCCATCAAAGAACTCCCTAAGAAAAAATCCCCAGGGCCCAACAGATTCACAAGTGAATTCTATCAAACATTCAGAAAACAGTTAATCCCAATACTATACAAACTATTTGACATAATAAGCAAAGAGGGAGTTCTACCAAATTCCTTTTATGACACAAACATGGTACTGATTCCAAAACCAGGCAGGTCAAAAACAGAGAAAGAACATTATAGACCAATCTCCCTAATGAATATAGATGCAAAAATCTTAAATAGGATACTAGCAAAATGACTCCAGCAAGTGATCAGAAGGGTCATCCACCATGATCAAGTAGGATTTATACCAGGGATGCAGGGCTGGTTCAATATTAGGAAAACCATCCACATAATTGACCACATCAACAAGCAAACCAGCAAGAACCACATGATTATCTCAATAGATGCAGAAAAAGCCTTTGATAAAATACAACACCCATTCCTATTAAAAACACTAGAAATCATAGGAATAGAATGGTTGTTCCTAAAAATAATAAACAGTATATATCTAAAACCATCAGCTAATATCATCTGCAATGGGGATAAACTAGATGCATTCCCAATAAGATCAGGAGTGAAACAAGGATGCCCATTATCACTTCTACTATTTGACATTGTACTAGAAACACTAGCAGTAGCAATTAGAGAAGAAAAAGAAATTGAAGGCATCAAAATAGGCAAGGAGGAGACCAAGTTATCACTCTTTGCAGATGACATGATGGTCTACTTAAAGAATCCTAGAGATTCAACCAAAAAGCTAATTGAAATAATCAACAACTTTAGCAAAGTTGCAGGATACAAAATAAACCCACATAAGTCATCAGCTTTTCTATACATCTCCAACACAGCTCAGCAGCAAAAACTAGAAAAAGAAATCCCATTCAAAATCACCTTAGACAAAATAAAATACTTAGGAATCTATCTCCGAAGACAAACACAGGAACTATATGAACACAACTACAAAACACTCTCCACACAACTAAAACTAGACCTGAACAATTGGAAAAACATTAACTGCTCATGGGTAGGACAAGCCAATATAATAAAAATGACCATCCTACCCAAACTTATTTATCTATTTAGTGCCATACCCATGGAACTCCCCCAAAATTTTTTTTACTAATTTAGAAAAAAAAACATAACAAAGTTCATTTGGAATAACAAAAGATCAAGGATATCCAGGGAAATAATGAAAAAAAAACACAAATGATGGGGGCCTTGCAATCCCAAACCTCAAACTATATTACAAAGCAGCAGTCATCAAAACAATTTGGTACTGGCTAAGAGACAGAAAGGAGGATCAGTGGAATAAAATTGGGTCAAGCAACCTCAACAAGACAGTATACGATAAACCCAAAGATCCTGGCTTTGGGGACAAAAATCCACTATTCGATAAAAACTGCTGGGAAAATTGGAAGACAGTGTGGGAGAGACTAGGAATAGATCAACACCTCACACCCTACACCAAGATAAATTCAAAATGGGTGAGTCACTTAAACATAAAGAAGGAAACCATAATTACATTGGGTAAACACAGAATAGTATACATGTCAGACCTTTGGGAGGGGAAAGACTTTAAAACCAAGCAAGACATAGAAAGAATCACAAAATGTAAAATAAATAACTTCGACTACATCAAATTAAAAAGCTTTTGTACAAACAAAACCAATGTAACTAAAATCAGAAGGGAAACAACAAATTGGGAAAAAATCTTCATAAAAACCTTAGACAAAGGTTTAATTACTCAAATTTATAAAGAGCTAAATCAATTGTTCAAAAAATCAAGCCATTCTCCAATTGTTAAATGGGCAAGGGACATGGATAGGCAGTTTTCAGATTAAGAAAACAAAACTATTAATAAACACATGAAGAAGTGTTCTAAATCTCTTATAATCAGAGAGATGGAAATCAAAACAACTCTGAGGTATTATCTCACACCTAGCAGATTGGCCAACATGACAGCAGAGGAAAACAGTGAATGCTGGAGGGGATGTGGCAAAGTAGGGACAATAATTCATTGCTGGTGGAGTTGTGAACTGATCCAACTATTCTGGAGGGCAATTTGGAACTATGCCCAAAGGGTGATAAAAGAATTGCTACCCTTTGATCCAGCCATAGCACTGCTGGGTTTGTACCCCAAAGAGATAATGGTTAAAAATACTTGTATTAGAATATTCATAGCTGCGCTCTTTGTGGTGGCCAAAAATTGGAAAACGAGGGGATGCCCATCAATTGGGGAATGGCTGAACAAATTGTGGTATATGTTGGTGATGGAATACTATTGTGCTAAAAGGAATAATAAAGTGGAGGAATTCCATGGAGACTGGAACAACCTCTAGGAAATGATGTAGAGCAAGAGGAGCAGAACCAGGAGAACAATGTACATAGAGACTGATACACTGTGGTATAATCGAACGTAATGGACTTCTCCATTAGTGGCGGTGTAATGTCCCTGAACAATCTGCAGGGATCTACGAGAAAAACACTATCCATAAGCAGACGACAAACTGTGGGAGTAGAAACACGGAGGAAAAGCAACTGCCTGATGACAGCGTTTGAGGGGACATATCAGAGGAGAGACTCTAACGGAACACTCTAATGCAAATACTAACAACATGGCAATGGGTTTGAATCAAGAACACATGTGATACCCAGTGGAATCATGTGTTGGCTATGGGGGGGGGGGGAAGAAAATGATCTTTGTCTCTAATGAATAATGCTTGGAAATGATCAAATAAAATATTATTTTTAAAAAGAACTAATGGAACCTAGAGTGTTGTAGTAGAATAGATAAGAAAATGAATTTAAAATAACATAAAATTTCAAAAAAAAAAAAAGAAGAAGAAGAAGAAGAGAGAGTGGAGAAGACCTTACTGCCATTTAAATATCAATAATGTGATCTTGACAATATGGATACTCAGGAGAAATTATAGGGAATTCTGGGAAATACCAAGGACTTCTGGGGAATTAAGTCTAAGGTTCAAAATCTCTATTTATACATACAATAGGCAAGTTACTTAACATCTTAGTGCTCCAGGGAACTCTCTAAAATCTGATTTAATAGAAAGAGTTCCACATTGGGAGGTCCCTAAAAGGATGAAATCATAAACCTAGACCACTTTGAAGCTCTAACTTTATACAAACTAGGATCCATCTTGGAGGCTTCACAAATATCCTCTTATTTAAGGTGATTTTGTCTTCCTCCAATCCCCAAATTTCCCCTAGGAAATCTCAGACTATAGCTAATGTGTTATATAAGAACTCAAGGTAACACAGCATATTGTGTATTCATTGTGTATGCATATATGTGTGTGGTAGTAGTCTCTCGGTAACCGAGAATGACAATTTTCTTTGTGCGTTTTCACAGATGAGTGTGCACAAAGACACGTGTGCATGAAGGAGATTTAAGTGGAAAAGTCAATGCACAGAGACAGGCCCACTCTCTCAGCATTGGAAGCCTGGGTCCAGTGGCACAAAAAGTCATTACACCTGGAGACTCTCTAAGCTGCATTGGATGGCCGTGTTGTCCTTTGTGCTCCAACATGCCCTGAGCACTCCACAGTGCTTTGCTGCATCGCCCTCTCAGCCATTGAACCTTCTTGTTGGTTTCTTCTGCCTGTTTCACCAAAGTAGTCTTCACATGTTGGGTGAGCAAAGCCCTAGTTCACCAGGGGTCGACGATGACCCGATGGCTACCCTCACAACATTTAGCCGGCCTGTCGAAGCCATTGCCCGGGGTGTGGCTGCTGCTGCATGCTAGCAACTACTGGGAGCCACAAGTGAGAGCTGGGTCTCAGGTGGGGGGTCAGAGGCTGGAGAGCTGCCCTAGGAGGCCACGACAAGTCCTCTATACCAAAGATATTACTCCTCCCTGAGCACCCCATACACCCCGAGTGCTAATAGGTAATACCTAAACCTTACTTTCAGTGAAACCATTTCTGAGAGGGAAGAGCATCTAGATCCATTGGGGTATTGAATTCTATCTTCCCCTACAGGGAAAGTGAGATGGGAAAACTAAGGGGGGAAGAGGAGAGGGAGTAGAAAAAGGGAGGGAAAGAGAGGGGGGAGGGAAGTTAGACAAAAAAATAAGAAGGGAACAAAAAGGGAGGTGGCAGAAAGAGAAGCATATTATGGGTGGGGTTTAGCAGGACTGATTAAAAGCCAACCACTGGTCTAAAAGGTTATAGCAAAAGAAGAAAGGATAGAACTAGGAGAGGATATCAAAATGCAGGGGAATACACAAGTGGCAATCATAATTTTGAATGTGAATGGGATGAACTCACCTATAAAATGAAAACAAATAGCAGAATGGATCAGAATCTAAAATATTACCATATGTTGTCTACAAGAAACACACATGAGGCAGGCAGACATGCACAAGGTTAGAATTAAAGGTTGAAGTAAAATCTATTGGGCCTCAATGGATAGAAAGAAGGCAGGAGTTGAAATCATGATATCTGACAAAGTTAAAATAAAAATAGATCTGATTAAAGGGGATAGGGAAGGTAACTAAATCCTGAAAGAAGGCAGTATAAACAATGAGGAAATGGGATAGCATCCAAGTTTCTAAAGGAGAAATTGGTGAAGTTGAAGGAGGAAATAGATAGTAAAACTATACTAGTGGGAGACCTAAACCCACCACTACCAAATCTAGATAAATCAAATAAAAAATAAATAAGAAAGAGGTAATAGATGTGAATGAAATCTTAGAAAAAACAGAGTTAATAGAAATATGGAGAAAAATAAATAGGGACAAAAAGGAATCCACCTTCTTTTTAGCAGCACATGGTATATTCACAAAGTTTGACCATGTACTAGGGCATAAAAACATGGCAAACAAATGCAGAAAAGCAGAAATAATAAATGCAACCTTTTCAGATCATAATTCAATAAATATAATGATCAGTAAGGGTACATGGAGAGCCAATTCAAATATTAATTGGAAATTAAATAATATTCTACAAAATAAGTTAAAGAAAAAATCATAGAAACAATAATTTCATTGAAGAAAATGACAATGATAAGACATCCTTTCAAAATCTATGGGATGCAGCCAAAGCAGTACTCAGGGGGAAATTTATATCCTTGCATTCATATATTACTAAATTATGGAGGGCAGAGGTCAATGAATTGGGCATGCAAATTAAAAAACTAGAAAATGAACAAATTAAAAATCCCCCATTGAAAACTAAATTAGATATCCTAAAAATCAAAGGAGAAATTAATAAAATTGAAAGTCAACTATTGAATTAATAAACAATACTAGAAGCTGGTACTTTGAAAAAACAAACAAAATAGACAAAGTACTGGTCAATCTAAAAAAAATGAAAGAAGAAAACCAAATTGATAGTATCCAAGATGAAAAGGGAGACCTCACCTCTAATGAAGAGGAAATTAAGGTAATCATTAAAAACTTGTGCTCAATTACATGGTAATAAATATGGCAATCTAGGTGATATGAATGAATAGTTACAAAAATATAAATTGCGTAGATTATCAGAAGAAATAGAATACTTAAATAACCCCATATCAGAAAAAGAAATTGAACAAGCCATCAAAGAACTCCATAAGAAAAAATTCCCAGGGCCTGATGGATTCACAAGTGAATTCTATCAAACATTCAAAGAACAACTAATCCCAATATTATACAAACTATTTGACAGAATAAGCAAAGAAAGAGTTCTACCAAATTCCTTTTACAACACAAATATGGTATTGATTCCAAATCCGGGCAGGTCAAAAACAGAGAAAGAAAACTATAGACCATATTTGGGACTAGAGATTCAAAGAAAGGTAAAAATAGTCCTTGTCCTCAAGGCACTTATATTCTAAAGGAAGAGACAACATGTGAATAATAGGTGCACATAAGACACAAGAAGAGTAGATATAAGGTAACATTATCAGAGAAGATTCTAGCAGGTGGGGAAACTGAGAAAGATATCCTTCAGTGGGTTGGTAGGTGACCTTTTTCCAGTCTCCCTCTTCCCTCCACCAGCTACGAATCTTCCTCTACCTCATCACCTTATATCTGTTTTATATAGCCCTATATGCATATATGTTGTCTCCTCTGTAAGAACATAAGTTCCTTAAGGGCATGTATTTGTTTGTCCTTTGTCTTGCCCTAATCTTCAGTCTTCCCTTTCCATTGGCTCTAAGCAAACATGCTTAGATCTCCTCCATCCAAAAACTCCTTACTTGGCTATACCACATCCTCAAGCTATTGCCAATATTTCTCCTTTTTATATATCAGGCTAGTCGGAAAGAAAAAAAAAATATATCTACACTGATTGACTACTTCTCTCTTCTCATTCATTTCTCAACTCCTTAAAATCTATCTTCTACTATCACCATCTAAATGAAACTGCTCTTTCCAATTGAAATCCACTGGCCCTTTCTCAGTCCTCACCCTTCATAATCTTTGTACAAAATTTGACATTGTTGATCAGGTTTTGGGGGTATTGTTCTTTTCCTTCTATCTGACTCTTGTCAGTTTTCTTGCTGGATAATCATTTATATTTTATTCTCTAATTACAAGTATATTCTTAGGGTCCATAGTTGGCCTTCTTCTATCTTCTGAGGCCCCGTAGTGGACCTTTTTTCTATTCTACCTAAATTTTTTTAATTGATTACCTCATCAGCTTTCAACAATTCAATTATCATCACCATGGGGATGAGTACCATAGCTATAAATTTAGAACTAATTTCTCTCTTTAGCTCCAGTTCAGTGTCACCACCTATCTGTTGGCCATCAATAGGTAGATTTCCAAATATTTATTTCAAACTGACATTTCAAATCCCCCCCACCATAAATTTGCCCCACTTTCCAAACTTTCTTCTTTCTGTTGAGGGTACCTTTAATCCTTCTGGTAATCCAAGTTTGCCATCCTGGCATCCTCTTTAACTTTTCTCTTACTCTCATTCCCATAGCTAATTGGTCAGATCCTGGGTTATAGCTAACCAACTGGTATAAAATCTGAAGGTGAGAAAGGGGTTATCTACTCCAAACATGTGAATACTTCTCAAGGCAGAACAGGCAGTTGAAAATAATTTGATCCAACAGTGAAACTGACTCTGTGGAGTGACTAGAACTTGGTCAGACATCAAAGATGCCAAGGCCATTTACTTCACAGGCCATCACCAGACTTCTTGACTTGACTTTTGTCTTGCCACATTGAACTTTAGTGACTCTGGAAGGGTAAGCAAGGCTGATAAATTTCTGAAACTCGACCCACTTATATCCAATTCACACTCAAATTAAGATATCAATCACCATATTGTCTCATTGGGCCTCTTCAAAATTGAACGTTGAACAACAACAATCCCAGGCTCCCATTGCTTCTCATGTGCATCTGGTTTCCTAGTTGGTCTCTCTCCAATCAGTCTCTTCTCTTTCTAATTCATTCTCCACATACCTGCCAAAATAAATTTACTAAAGCACAAATCTGATTATGATATTCCCCTGCTCAAGAACATTTAATGCTTCCCCATTAATACTAGGATAAAACACAAACTCAACTGAACACCTAAAATTCCTTCATAATCTTGTAGATTGCAGCCTATCTTTCCAAACATATATCACTTTATCTCTCTTCTCTCATTCTATGTTTTGGCTAAGGTAACTTACTTGCTCTTCTTCAAATTTTGCCATTTCTTCTCCTTCCTTTGTCCTTTTACATAGATTGTCCTTCATGCTCAGAATGCTCTTCCTCCTCCTTGGTGCTTATAAATCCCTAGCTTCCTTCAAGGTTCCATTCATTCATATGCCACTTCTAATGAGTTGATTCCTTTGATTATTGCTTGATTCCTCTGATTATTGCTTCTCTCTGTCTCTCTAATCACTCTCTCTCTCTCTCTCTCTCTCTCTCTCTCTCTCTCTCTCTCTCTTCGTGGAGACACTAGTGCAATTTAATTCAATTCAACAAGCATTTGTAAAGCACCTTCTATGTGCCAGGTGCTATGTTAGATTCTTTGAATATTAATAAATACATGTTTGATTGGATCAGATTGAATTATGTTACAATTTGAATATTCAAGAGACTGATTTGGGTTAAAAATGTCAATGTATTGATTAGGCTAGCATTCATCCCCAAAATTAATGGGTTGGTGATCCTTCTCAATGATCAAAGATCTCCAATGGCCCTGGCACAGATCTCTAAATACAATTTTGGGAGCTCATTATTTAGATCCTCCCTTGGATATCCCAAGACATCTTTGATTACTGAGTAGTGAAGGAAGAGGTTTTATCCATTAAGACTCTCAACCCCACCTCAGCCTCATAAAGCAATGTATAGAGGCTGTTACATACCTAGTAGAAAGCGCTGAATCTACTAATCATCTTTTAATGGGGGAAAGTATTCCTTGGAGTTCTTAGAACAAAGGGAATCTAAAAGTCAACAGATTGATTGGTGCCTCTCTAATCCAGGATCCTGATATAGTAATTGATTAAGCCTCTAATCCAGGACTCTGACATAGGAATTAATGCAGCATATAAAAAATAAATTCTCACAACTGGAACAGAAAACCATTCCAGTGGACTTAAATCTGACCTCTGGTTCTTTGTGGAATTGTCCATCTGTTGTTCCTCCTTCTTTAAATGTAATTGTATTTTACTCCTCCCACTTTATATATACCTGGCCTACCCCCTTTGTTATCTCTTTCTCTCTCCATAAATGTGATTCAATTGTGTCTTCTTGCCACTTCTTACCCTTTGGTTAATCATATGCTAACACTTCCTTAGATTCACAATGAATCTCTTCTGAGGTCATGAAGTTTAATGAATCACAACCAGAAAGAACACAAGTGTTTTAAAAAAAAGGGAGGACGTTTATGACAATGACTGTCTTTGGATCATTTAAATTGCTGTATAGTTTCCCCAATGCATTCTGGGACTAAATTCTCATCTATTGGTAATTTCAGTCCAAAATGTATGTAGCTGATGGACTAACTCAATAGGCTTTTTGTTCAACCACATTCCATAATCTAAGCAATATCTATTCTTTATATGCTCTTCCCCTCCACCTCCCAACACTGTAAATGAATAGGACAATCTCTTTTTCATTAAGAAAGTTCTATATTATTGCAGAACAATCAGCATAATATCTATAAACATGAACATTTAGAGAGCCTCTCCAGCAATAGGGAATCCCTCTCCTGTTTAGACATTGTATGGGAAATAAGACTTGTATGTAAATAATTATAATAAAAAGTACCATGTGATAAGTATATTTGAGAGGTCAAAATAAAATGTTGTAGGATTCAGATGGAGAAATAAATTCTATTTAGGAGGAATATGGGAAAGCCTCATGAAAAGAGTGTCATTTAAGCTGGTCCTTAACATATGGGGATAATTTCAATAGGTAGAGATAAAGAAAGGATGTTCCAGGTATAGAAACTTAATAAGCAAAGGCAAAGAGACAGAAAAGTATAGGAAGTGTTTGAAGGAATATAATATAGTTCAGTTTGGGTGAAGAATAGAGTACATGAAAGGGATAAGTAGAAGATGAGGGTTGCAAGGCAGATTAGGACCAAATTGTGGGAGATCTTCAATGTAAGACTAAGGATTTTGGATTATGTTCAGGAAGCAATGGAACAATAACCAAGTTTTTGAGCAACCGGGTGACAGGATGGGAATATGAATTTAATGTCTGTCGCTGGGATGGATTATGCAGAGAAGAGACTCAAAGTAAAGGGTTCAGTTAGAAGATTGTAACAAATGGTCAAAGGAGGATTTGGGGTTTTTTAAGCTAATATATATTAGAGTTGTAGTACTGGCAATACAAAACTGAAAACTGAAGAAAAACAACTGAAGAGATATGAGAAACTAGATAATTAACAAAATTTGATGACTGTGGGATGAATAAAAGGGGAAAATCAAGAATCACTCAGTTTTAGAGACTGAGTTATTGGGAGAATAATGGTAACATTAAATGTGCAATAGAAATTTAGGAAGAATAGCTTTGGTGGGGAGGGAATAAACAATGGTTACTTGAGGAAGATTTGTGGGAAAAAAGAGAAAATGACTACTCCACCATAGACTTAATGATTAATAAGGAGGAGACAAAAGTCTAGCATATTTTGATGTGCCCCTTTATATATTAAAGGATTTCAAAGTAGTCTAAAGGACCCCATAAGCTAAAATTCTACAGGGGAAATAGAATGATGATGATGATGATGATGATGATGATGATGATGATGATGATGATGATGATGATGCCACTGCTTATAAAGATAGTACTTACTTCAGGCCAGCACTCTTCTAAATGCTTTACAATTAGTATTTGATTTGTCCCTCACAACAACTCTGAGAGGTAGGAGCTATTATTATTTTCATTTTATAACTGAAGTACATCAAATAAAGGTTATATCACTAGCCCAAGATTATATGCTTAGTTAGTGTATGAAGCCAAAACCAAGAGAGATTGTTGTTGTTTAGGCTTTTCACTTGGGCTTGACATTTCATGATCCTGTCGACTTCTGTCCATTGGGTTTTTTGTTTTTTGTTTTTGTTTTTTCAAAGATACTGGAATGATTTGCCCTGTTTTTTTTTTGTTTTGTTTTTGATTTTACAAAGATACTTGAATGCTTTGCCCTTTCTTCTCTAGATCAAGAGCAATAGAATGTTCTTAAGATGAAAATTTCAATGGCCAATAATTCCAAAGAAGAAATGTTTGAAGAAACCATCAGATTAATGGGGAGCTCTTTAACCAACCTAGAGTGTAGGACATTGTTAGCTATTTGGGGCATCAAACAAAGTCAAAGAAGGGCTAAAATTGCTGTTTGATATTTACAGTATGATTATAACAAATAAAGAGAAACAGTTGATAGAACATAGAACCTGTAGTCAAGAAGACCTGAATTTAAAACTCAGCCTCAGACACTTAATGTGTGACCCTAGGCAAATCAAGCAACTTTTGTTTGTCTTGGAGTCCTTATCTGTTAAATGAGATAGTGGAGATCAAATGAAATAATATTTGTAAAGCAATTTGTAAACCTTAAAGTGCTATATAAATACTTGATATTTATATATTAAATGTATAAATATAAAAATTTCTACTATAAAGACAAGACAGAACTAACTTGGGAGAAAAGGGGAATGCTTTAGGTAATCCCTCATGATATATTTTTTAAATCCTTACCTTCCATCTTGAAATCAATACCATGTATTTGTTCCAAGACAGAAGAGTGGTAAAGGGCAGGCAATGGGGGTTAAGTGACTTGCTCAGGGTCACAAAGCTAGGAAGTAAACCTAGTACCTCCCATCTCTGGGTTTGCTCTACATCCATTGAGCCACCTAGTTGCCCTCCATGATATACTTTTGAGAAAGGATCCTTCTTCTTCTTCTTTTTACCTGTATGACCCTGGATAAGTCCTTTTCTGCACTAATTTCTTTTTTTTTTTCAGAAGAGGTCACTAAGATTCAGAAGGTTGTAGAAGGTGGTAAGTAGCAGAACATGGGGAAACATGGGGAAACTTGGTGGCACAGTAGATAGAATGCCTGACCTGGAATTGCGAAGACCTGAAATCAAATAGGGCCTCAGTCAATTACTAGTTATGTGACCCTGGGCAAGTCACTTAACCCTATTTGTCTCAATTTCCTCATCTGTAAAAGGAGCTGAAGAAGGAAATGGGAAACCATTCCAATATCTTTGCCAAGAAAACTCTATACGACAACACAAAGAGTGGGCATGACTGAAATGACTAAATAACAATAATCAGCTTTGAGACAGGTCTTTACTAGAAAGTTTCAGGAATTGCTCTTTAACCCTGCATTCAACATTTTTTTTAATTAATGACTAAAATAAGGACAAAGATGATACATTCATCAGAGCCGGAGGTAGCATTAAGTCAAGAAGGTTTTCTGAGAGTCAGACAGTAGTACTAAGCATTTTACAAATATTAATTTACTGAATCCTCTCAACAATCATGGCAGGTAGACACTATCATCTTCATTTTTCACTTAGTAAAATACAGCTGATAGGTATCTGAGACCAGATTTGAACTCATCTTCTTGACTCCACGTGCTGTATTCTGTCCATTGTGCCACTTCTCTGCCTCCTACAATGATCAGGCTTTTGATGACAATCATTGCAAGTTTGTCTCATGGTCTAGCAGGTCTGATACATTTTTTCCATATTTTTCTCTTCCATAGTAACATCAACAATCTTCATTGTACTTGAGAACTGAGTACACACACTGTTGATGGCGGCAGCATCTTTCCTTCCTATTCAGCTAGGAGGAGCTAAAGGAAGCTCTTTCTGAGGCTCCAGAACGTGGAGCCTCTGCCTCCTAAGTGGGAGGATAAGAAGCTGGGAGGAAAACCCTGTAGGAAATGGGGAACTTTGAAGTAAATTAAGAAAAACTAAGCATAGCAGGGTGGGGGTGGGGGGTGGGGTTTGAAATTAACTTTAAAAAGGAAGTAGATAAAAGAAAATCTTCACAAGAAAATAATTTGTATATATCGTGAATTAAATTATCTGTGCACATATTGTTGCCTCCCAGGAGAATGTAAGCTTCTCAAGAAGAGGGACCAAGCATAAAGTTGGTGCTCCATGTTCTGGAGCCTCAGAAAGAGCTTCCTTTAGCTCCTCCTCGCTGAATAGGAAGGAAAGATGCTGCCGCCATCAGCAGTGTGTGTGCTCAGTTCTCAAGTACAGTGAAGATTGTTGCTGTTACTATGGAAGAGAAAAATATGGAAAAAATGTATCAGACCTGCTAGACCATGAGACAAGCTTGCAATGACTGCCATCACAAGCCTGATCATTGTAGGAAATAGCAATCTGCTAGTTGACTGAAAGAACAATATTCATATTTGAATCACAGTTTGAATCCTTCCGCTCCAACCAGAACAAATGTTAATCACCCTTTTAAATGCTGAGGAGGTGGAGGGGGGAAGGGAAAACTCTGTCCCAAGCAATTTTTTCCTGTAAAAATAAAAATAAAAAGGAGAGAAAAGCATAAAACAATATTATTCCGCATTTTCCACTTTGCCATTCCATCCTCTACAATTGCCTAATTGTTCATGAGCTTCACAAAAGAGATGCCTTTTATTTTCTCCAGGCACTTAGAGCTGACTAAGTGTCACTTAGTCAATTGGCAGAACAAAGAAGTCAATTTATGGATCACATTTTCTCTGTTTCGTTATTCTTGAAAATAATTCACTTTATTGGTTTAGTGTTCTTGAAAGGTGAGGGATTGACAGTCCTGTAGTACAGAAATATCATTTCATAGAATCAGGTTACACATACTTGTCTCTGTTTAAAGCCAGAGGTGAAAAGGTAAGACTTTCTCTGACTCCACAGACATTTAAACTGGAGCCCCATCTAGCAAAACTACTGTTCTCTTAGCAACTGTCACTATAAGACGGTTGTCGTATATTCCATCTGCTGCTATCCACAGTAATTCTTTCTGTCGACTAAGCAGACATTTTACATGTATCTGTCTGTCTGTGCATTACTTTAACTGATAGAAGGTATAGAAATAGGGCTTGGAGCTGGGAGTTCATTGATCTAGGAGTCTCCCAGATGAGAAAACTTTCTACTTCTACACATTGGCCCCTTTGTTTGTCCTCAACCTAGTCTTAGAGCCTTGCCTAGAACATTCAGAGATGACGTGATTTGCAGAGGCAGCATGTGTCAGAGCTATCACTTGAACTCCAGACTTCCTGGCTCTGAGATCTATTATCTATTACACAATTGCAGCCTTTGACCCATTAGGAATGAAAACTGAAATGAACGTCAAATGTTCATCAATTTAGCTTTGAGGAAGGCGTTGGTCATTGGGGTCTTTATATGCAGTATTTATTGAAAAGAAAAAGTCTATCACACTTTTAAGTACATCATCATACTTCTACACTGATCATTTTAGGAGTGACAAATGCCTATATTATGGATTCGAGATACTAGGAACCAAATCGTTACATCTTTTTAGAGACATACTTGGTCTTAAAAAATGGAAAGAAGTTGTCCTTTCATAGAACCCCTGATTTTTTTAAAGGAGAGACCAGAAATTGGGGGGGGGCATTTAAGAAAATCCGTGAGCAATAAAGACAAATGTAACTCTAGGAATGATTTCCTCACAGATACTGTTTTACACTTTCTGAGACACAACTAAAACTGGATATGAAGCAATTCTACTGGAGAACCACTCCCCCCTTCCCTTCCAAATGGAATAAACTAGTCAGATCCAATTCATTTTGTCTTTTTAAGCAGTAAGTGGTTTTTCTGCATGCATAGCAAGCATCGAAACATATCACAGCCAAAAGCTGTGATTAGAAAACCTGCTTGTTTAGCAGTTTCAAAAAGAAGCAACACAACAATCATACCAAAAATGGAGGCAGCAGATGGACGACTTATTTTAGGACATGTGGTGAGAATAGAGAAATTAAGGAGCAATTACTCTAAGAAAAAAATAATCAGTTCAACTGGAAAAAAACTAATCCAAATTTATTTCGGCCTCATTCTCAATTATGTTTTCCTGAAACTAAAGTTTGAATTAGAGAGAAGGAATTGCACAGACTCTTTTTGCAAAAGGAGCAACTTGCAATGACATAAAGTGATTGTTTAAAGAACTCTTAAAAACTAGGCCAAATGTTCAAAACCAGTATTTATTTTTAGATCACTACCTTTCTGGTGCCTAATTTTTCAGTGTGGATAGCTAAGTATTGTACTCAGTTTTGTTTAGCCTGTTCCTATTACTAGTAAAATCTCCAATTTCAGGTGGGTCTAAAAATATGAGATTATCAAAATTCAGATACTCAGATTTTGAATTGGACTAAATGACCTATCAAAATCAAATTCCCAATCATTTTATATATGTGGGGCACTCTTTGGTATTTGGATAAAACTATGTTTAAAGCCAAAGTGCAAAGAAGATTCTTAGCAACTGATACCTAGTAAGTGCCTGAGATCATATCTGAGCTCCCCCCTGCCCATTTAATAAATACTCAAATGTACAAATCCAGTACATATACACTACACACACACACACACACACACACACACACACACACACACACACACACACACACACACTCAATTGGAAAGGAACAGAGAGAGAGAAAGAGTGTATGTGTTGAAGGGTTGATTTTTAAGCTCTACAACCCTCTGAATTGAGGATTACAAGGAACTAGCATTTTTTACTATATCATTTGTGTGTCTATATTATATTAAAATTTACCTTATATATATATATATGCACATATATACAGTTTGTATAAATAAAATCAATCTGTGCTTGTGTCTCTTCTGGGTTAAATCCCTAGGGATCAGTCTGAGCTAACTTAGAATCAGAGAATTATTTAGATGGAAAGGACTTTAGAGATGACCATATTTTATTGATTAGGAAAATGGGGACTAGAAAAATGAAGTGACTTGCCCAAGGTCACAGAACACATACCAAAAATTATACAAAAAATTATATGTAATTATTGAAGGTTATCAACAGAGATTGTCGTGGAGAAGTAGGTTCTAATAGGTCAATGAGAATAGCTAATTTCACATTAAACACTGGGAATATCATTATTTAAGTCACCATATCCTCAAAACTTCTAGGGGGAAGACATTTTTTAATTCAACTGGTCTCAAAGTGTGGGCCCTTTGGGATTTTGCTATGTCAACACTATTTTCATCATCATCATCATCATCATCACATGTTTCAGTTTCTAAAAGGGTAAATACCAATAAATGGATTCCACATGAAAAAGTTTCTAAGAGGGGAGTCTTCAAAATTTTCAAGAATGTACAGGGGTCCTGTGACCAAAAAGTTGAGAACTACTAAGGGTTATCTTGCCATGAAGATTATTGTGATCATAATCAAAATATAGATTAAAAGGATTTTAGATAGAAAAAAGATTTTAGATTTCTTTCATCCCAATGGTTTTATTTAAAAGATGAGGAATTTAAGACCAGAGGTATAAGTGACTAGTCTAAGGTCAGATAGATAGTAAGTTGCAGATGAAAGAATTTAATCAAATACTCAGATCTTAAATTTGATCTTCTTTCACTAATTTCTTCACAATTTGGGGGATGTGAAGATTAGCAACTCTGATATAAGGGCTTTTCCTTTTTGGAGCTGCTCAACTACCTTTGGTGTCCAGTTTCCCCCCAACTTTTACCTATAGCTCCAAGAAGTTGTAGCATGCATAGTGACCAAACACTGGTAAACAGTCTCAGCAGAAGGGCTAACCCAGGTTGAGGGTAACTGACAGGTTTCCTCACATGGTCAAGTGAGTTAGGGGAATGGCTTTTAGAGCTTCAGGCATCAAAGATGCCAAGGTTATCCTCTGCCAGACCATTGGCAGTAGTCTTGATTTTTATTCCACTCCTAGATTTTGATGGCAACTTTGTAAAACTCCGTCTCACTTAGATATAATTCACAGGAAGCCAAGGCATCATCCTTGTGATGTCATCTTTGTAAAATGAAGAAAACCAAGGAAGACAACAACTTAACTACTTAAATGCTCATATCCATAAACAACAGTTCTGGTCATTGTTCCTGACTTCTATAATGATGCAAATTGGAAGCATAGATGGAATATTTTGCACCTCATTCACATACAAAATGGCAATATTGTGGCATGAATACTGATCAGAACATTCACCTGTGCACATATTTGAGAACTTGGGCAAGTGTTGGTTTCATTTAAATTGGGGGCTTTTTTTGTTAGTTTTTAATCTTGCTTTTGGGAAACATGTGAGCAACAAATTGAAATTAAAAAAAAAAAAAAGGAAACAGAGTATACACCTGATCTTCCAATGGTCATAGAATGCTTCATGAAGAAAAAGCACATGCAGCAAAACAGCCTATAAATAATGTTCTAGTTTTCTAAGAGCTGAAGCTCAAGCTGACAGCATTTCTATTTCCCAGGGGAAAGTAATTTGCTAGTCTCCAAATATATTATCTAGGAAGTTCTAGATCAGAGGTTTTCAGCCTTTTCTGTGTGTCCTGGACCCTTTGGCAGTCCAGGGATGTCTATGGACCCTTTCTAAGAATAATATTTTAATGCTTTAAATGTTTTATTTTAAATAAAAATTTCATCAAATTCTAATGTAAAATTCAAATACATTCAAATATTTTATTTATTTCTAAAAAATATCTAGAATCAAAAAAGGAAGCAAATCTATTGTAATGTTATTTTTAAAAATTTAAGTTCCCAACCCAACTTAAGAACCCAGGTTCTAGAGACATTGTCAGATGAGGAGAAGTCAAATGAAGATCCCTTTTTTGCCCCATATTTGCTGCCAGCTCAGTGTCTCAGGAAGGTCTTCCGGAGGCAACATTGGAGCCATGGTAATTCAAGTTCCTCCTTTTTTATTTCTTATTACCATAGATCCCTCAGAAACAGCACAGAATGTTAGCTCCAGTAGCACCTTAGAGTATGTACCTAAATTGTGCCACTGTTGCTATGAAGGTACTAGGAAACCCATTTGAAAACTCTATTTTAAGAAAAGAAGCAATACTGCTTAACAAAATCATGTTCTTATGTAGTCATTGGAAATTATTATCATATCTTGTAACACAAATGGCAAGAGAAGCCCCTTGAATGGAAAGATCTGAGCTGGGGTTTCTTCTTAATGGTGGAGCTATTTTGCCTGCTTCCCTTAGGGATCCTCTTCTCTTTGTTCTAGGACCCAAGATCTTTTATTCTCCCTGCTTTCAAAGCATTATTTCCATGTTCCTTTGTTGCCCTTCCATCTCAGTTTTCAAATCTATCTCCTGCCTCCCACTTCCCTTGTTTTCAACTCTAATTTCAATCCAACTCCAGGCCCATTGTGTACAGTCTCTGCTGCTTCTGGGATCTTGTAGACTCTGCTCTTACGCTCTTACTTGTTCCCACTATTCTAACTCCTTTTTTCCTCTGGACCTAGAATTACCTCTTACTAGAACTTTTAGGATTATTCTGGCTTTATTCACCTTTTTAAAAAATAATAAAATAAAAACAAAATAAAATAAATAACTTTTAGGTCAAAAAATAGCATGAGTTACTTGTGAGACAAACTCTTTTAGGTAGCTTATGTGGGAAATGTATGACATGGGAAAGGTGTTACTTTATGGAGCTCTGGGATAGACTATGTGTATAATCACTTTTACTTATGGCTATTAGTAACACATCTGAACATCCTAAACCTCCAAAGTAAATCAATAGCCTCCCTTCATGAATCATTTAAACTTTATGCTTTGTAGTTTGTTGCTTCTAATTACATGGCAGCCAGGGAGCATAGTAGATAGAGTCCTGGACTTATCCTGATGAGTTCAAATGTGCCTTCAGATACTCACTAGTTTACGGGGATCCTATTTGCCTCAGTCTCCTAATCTGTAAAGGGACCACTCCATTATATTTGCCATGAAAATCCCCCAATGAATTCACAGAAGCAAATCCACACCAAACTCTAAGACCAGCACTCTATCCACTCTGCTTACTAGTAATTTACAATTTTCACAGCTCTACACCATCATCACCTGTTTGACATGATCATCACAATTTTGTGAGGCAGACAAGGATAACATGATGCCCATTTCATAGAAACTTGTAGAAATAACTCCCCCAAGATCATACATTAAATGGCAGACCTGGGATTAGAATCCAGGACTTCTTGTTGCTTTAGACCCCCAATATAGGCTGAAGATGGAGACAGGAGTTAAGTGGTTTTGAGGTAAATGTATTAGAGGCAAATTGCTCTTCCCTGCTGCTATTCACTTGGACTGTGGGCATCAGAGTATGCTGTCATCTGTTATCAGTGCCCTTTGAAATTCTAATTAGCACTGTAGCAATTCATAACAGACCTTTCTAAACTTGGAAACAATCTCTTTTATTTTCATACTTCAAAGTTTATTTTCCCCAGAATCTGAAGGCACTACCTGTGTACGTAGAACTTTAGCTTTAGACATTTACTTTGAAACTTTAGGAGGATCAATCAACTTATTAGTTATTTGCTTAAAATCCCTTTGACATTCAAAAGCTGTAAAATTGCCTTATCCTTGTTCTTTGAGAGATGAAAGCTGATTCATTCTCCGGTGCCTGAAGGTTATATCTAGAACAAGGACTGCCAGAGACTCAGTTTAGGTTTCTGGACTTTCTATGTGAAAGTACAAAACTTAAGAAGAGGAAGAGGAGTAACACAGACAATGCCAGTTAATTTGAGCTATCACTCCTAATAGCATAATCCATCAGAATAATACATTTCCCTGCAGCGAGTAAGACTCTTGACAATTTTCCAGTCAAAGCTAATGACATTGAATCATGGAATTTTAGAATTAGAAGCAATCTCAGAGTTCATATTTTCTGGCAGATGAGAGAAAATAGAAGCAACTAACTAGTATAATGTAGAAAGAGCCCTGGGCCAACACTCAGGAAGACCTCACTTCATATATGACCTCAGGCACTTACTGACTGTGTCACATAACTTGTCTGCCTCAGTTTCCTTACCTATAAAATAGAGATACCACCCACCCTTCAGAGTTGAGAAGTCATTTATAACATTTTAAAGTGTTATATAAATATTTACTATTACCGTTATCATTATCAATTTATGAGGGAAGTCTCTCCATAATATTTCTGACAAGGGCTCATCTAGTCCTCTCTAAAATACTTTTAGAGACAGAGGAAATCACTATCTTATGAGGCTGTCCATTCTACTTTTGAATTGTTCTAATTTTTATTAAAATTTTCTTTATATTGAGCCAACATCTACCCCTTGGTAACTTTCACAGATTGTACCTAATTCTACTCTCTGGCATTGGTTCAGGAAACTAAGGGAAAGAGAGAGTAGGGCAGGTCATCAGTTTAAGACACATTATATGTGGGGAACCTGAGGGAAAGAGGACAACATTCAGCTGGCAGAAGTTCTTGCAACCCAAAAATCAATTGAGGAGGAGACCTATGTGGAAGGAGGCTGAGAGTTTTAAGATCTAATCCCCAAGGAAACCACAGTCAGAGAGGAGGGATTAAGAAGTGAGGAATAGAGAAATTAAAAGTGGGGGAGACTAAAAGTACCAGTGATTTCAAGAATAAGAAATTTAAAAGACCTTGCACCAGAACCTGAATCAATAGGAAAAATAAAAACAACAGAAGGAAATATGGCCTCCCAATTTTATAAGTGAGTTTAGGCATCTTTTTATAAATAGAGGGAAATGTTCCAACCCTTGATGAGACAGAGGAACCTGTGGAGTTTGAGAGAACTTGGAGCCACAACACACCATTCCTAAGTGGTTTAAAAGAGAAATGAGAAAGGGAAGAGCAGTTTAAGTTCTACATAGCAAAAATGATTAGCAGAATAGAAAAACATGAATCTGCAATGGACAGTCTCATCACAGAAACAAAACAATAGATTGGGAATGCAATTACAAAAAATGAAGGACAACCTAGAATAAGAGAAGCCCAAAATAAGAACATTAAAAGAAAATATGCTCACTATACAAGCAACATACATGGATCTGAAAGATAGAATATGCAGAGACAACCTAAAGATCCTAGGTCTCCCGGAAAAATAATCTTAACACCATAATGAAGGAAATAATAGAAGATAACTGCTCAAAAGTTCTGAATATATCAGTACCATGCCTATAAAACTACCAAAATACTATTGTAGAGAATTAGAAAAAATAATAACAAAATTCATCTGGAAGACCAAAAGATCAAGAATATCAAGGGAACTAATGGAAAAAAATGTGAAGGAAGGGGGCCTAGCATTACCAGATCTTAAACTGTACAATAAAGCAGTGGTCATCAAAACAATATGGTACTGGGGGCAGCTGGGAGACTCAGTGGATTAAGAGTCAGGCCTTGAGATGGGAGGTCCAAGCTTCAAGTCTGGCCTCAGATACTTCCCAGTTGTGTGACCTTGGACTTAACCCCCCATTGCCTAGCCCTTACCACTCTTCTGCCTTGGAGCCAATACACAGTATTGATTCCAAAATGGTAGGTAAGGGTTTAAAAAGAAAACAATATGGTACTGCCTACGAGTCAGAAGGTGAGATCAATGGAATAGACTAGGGGTAAATAATCTCAGCAAGCTAGTGTTAGATAAACCCAAAGACCCTGGCTTTTGGGACAACAACTCACTTCACTATTTGACAAAAACTGCTGGGAAAACTGGAAAATAATATGGGAAAAATTATGTTTAGATCAACATCTTACACTCTATACCAAGATAAGGTCAAAATGGGTAGATGATTTAAACATAAAGAGCGATATTATAAGAAAATTAGGTGAACATGGAATAGCATACCTGTCAAATCTATGGGGAAGGAAAGAATTTAAGACCAAGCAAGAAATAGAAAGCATTATAAGATGTAATAGACATTTAATAAATTTAGTTATTGTTCATTTGTTTCAGTCCTGTTTGACTCTTTGTGACCCCATTTGTATGGGGTATATGATTTGGGGTTTTGTTTTTAAAAGATTAATACAAAAATGAGTAATATAGAAATAGAATTTGAGTGATAATATATGTACAAACCAGTGAAAATTCTTGTCAACTTTGGGGGGGAGAGGGAGGAGACAAGAAGAATCATGTAAACATGGGGGGGGGAGAGAATTAAAAAGAAAAGAGAAAAAGAGAAATATAAGAAGCAAGAGATCACATTTAGGTAGGTGAAGAGAGACAGAGAAACAAAATGAATATATTTTGTAAATTAAAAAAAAAGAATCTCTAAATATAGAAAATGAAATTCCAATTGAAAGAATTCTACAGATCACTTCCAGAAAAAAACCCAGGATTGCAAATTTCCAAGATGCATATTAGTAAAATTTAAAAATTCAACTCAAAACAAGCCTGCAAGGCATCTAGAGAAAGACCTTCACATATGAAGGAAAATAACACTTGAATTATGTAAAACTATTCTGTACTCACTAGAGAAAGGAAGAGAAAAAGAAATAATGTGTTCTGAAGAAATTGAGAGTTCAAGATAGAGCCCAGGGTGACCTATCCTGTAAATCTAAACTTAATCATACAGGACAAAGGATGAAAATTCAATAATAAGGAAGAGGTGTTTTATTTTTTAAGAATCATTTTAGGGGGAAAAAAACAGAACTGAAGAGATAATTTGCTTCTTGAACCCTCCAAGCAATAGAAATGCAGGAGTAATCAATATATGTAAGCAACAACAGCAGTAGTGATGATAGAAAGAATGTAATAGACTCCTTTAGAGCTGAAAATCTCTCTCTTGGTCATCTGCAGGATTTGCATTTTTTTTGGAACTATAAAATTTAACTATTTTTTGGAGTTGAAAGCATATAGATTTTTTAAAAAAATGTTTGTTTCTTTAGATCAGTGTTTTGTTTTCTGTATTTGGGAGTTCAGAGCAATTTTGCTCAATTATTTTCTGCATTGTATTATTCAGGATTTTTAAAAAATTTGTCATGTTATTCTGGGTAATCTACAATACTTAACTTCCCTCCACCCATCTTATCTCAAAGTCTAATGGCTTTGACTTGCAAAAGGGTCACATATTCCTTTAATATTATTCTTTTGCTTCTCTTCTGCCAGATTTTCCACCACATATGTCCTTTTCTATTCTGAATCTCTTCCAAATCATCCCTTTTTATTTTCTCTTGTGCCTGTATTTATTTTAGAAGCACCAATTCATGAAGGAAATGATGTGAAGCAGAGATCTATCATAGAAATCAATCTTGGTTTGAAATCAAAATCCAGTTCTACTCCCTATCTTCTTTCACTTCTTTGGAGAAACTTTCCATGAAGCATTTACTTTTTCAAATCTACTAATTGAGTTATTGTTTCTTCAATGAGAGCTCTGACTCTTTCTTAATTTTTCCTCTTTTTGATTACATTTCTTTTCTAACTCTTCTGCAATACCTTACTATAGTTTTTTGCTTTCTTTTTATGGAATGGGATTCTTTATTTCATTAGGCATTGGTTCACTTTTGTCTCTCTTGAAGGAGGGAGGAATGGAGGGAGCTTTGTTCCCCTTAGGGAAGCTTGAACTGGAATTCTGATTCTGTCATGTAGCAGTAGGCAAGTATCTTCATCTCTTGCCCTAAATGACTTTTTAAATTAGTTTCTTACTTGGAAAAATAAGGAGACTGGACCAGCCAACTTCTAAGGGATATTCTAGCCCTAATTCAATGACTTCTTCCTTTTACATTCATTCCATATTCTAGTGCTGACTGAAACTCAGCTCTCTGCTGAAAATATTCCATCTCTTGGCATTCTCCCCAAGGACAAGAGGAAGAGTTGCCATACTCTGTGTTCCGATATCACAAACCCTTTCAGGACCTTCTAATATCCTCTCCATTCAGCAACAACTGCCTTCCCTCCTTTAAAATTCACTCCATCCTACTTGTACTTTTTGTTGGTGTCATTTTAGACCTCCAGGTTGCTCCCCTTCCTCCCCAGGAAGTTCTAAACTGGATTCATAGTTATCTTCTCCATTCTAATTTCTGCTCCTTAGAAAAATTCACTCTCCTAGTTCCTCAGCCTTCTTAAATTGGTAGGGTAGAGTAAATTTGCCATATGTGTCAGTATATCTAAAGATGGGTCAGATGGTGAATATACCAAAGATTCTCCTCTTTCCCTAATATATTCCTTGGAACAGGGCAGAGAAACACGGGGGAGGGGAGGGGGGCATACTTGCAGTCAACAAGACCTAAATAGGGGACAAATTTAGACTTTTTCCAGTCAAGAAAGAAGGCTTGGTTCATTGTTAGGGTGTTGCTGGCAGAAGCAGGTCACCTGAGTCAATAAGGGGGGAAGGAAATGGATGTGCTACTTCTTATAATGGAGTTAATAATATAGAACAACCTTGTTATTGTGGACTTCACTAATTTAGACAGGAGCTTGATTAAAGTTTATTATCTGTGGTATGAAAGGGCTTTGCTAAGCAAATAAATAGTGTAAATGAGAATACAATAGGAATATTTACCTACTTAATGGAACAAACTATTTTCCAGCACTTTAGAAGTACTATTTACTGCCAATGTGATTGCCACACAGACAGAGGTCATCCCTCCTTAGGCTGGTGTTTGGATACACTAATTACAAATCCTTCTTATCTCTTCATTAAAGCCAGACTTCTGCTATCCTGGTTCTCTCTTAGTTTGTTATTACTTGTCGGGCAGCACAGTATTTCTTTTTACTATAATTCAGACTTATCACCAGTTCACTGTCTCCTCTCTATTAGTCCCCTCTGTTATTTTTTGTGGGGGTTGTCTGTGCTTATCATCTGTATCTTTCATAGGAGATATATGAGAGGTGGTGGGGTTGTTTATCAAGAACCAAATGCCCCACAAAGGAATATGCTATGTAAGGACAATAATACCTGAGCATCTATCATGGAACTTGTTTTTTAGTCTAAGAGGTTGTTTTGGTCTCACATTTAGGTCATGGCATGTGTTCATGATAGTAGTTGAGAAATAGATTCTTCTGTGACTGCACTGGTTGGGGTCCTCTTGGCTATCTGGTAGTTGAAAAAGGAAGGAAGGAAGGAAGGAAGGAAGGAAGGAAGGAAGGAAGGAAGGAAGGAAGGAAGGAAGGAAGGAAGGAAGGAAGGAAGGAAGGAAGGAAGGAAGGAAGGAAAGAGAGAGGGGGAGAGAGGAAAAAAAGTACAAAGCATGAGTATATCTTCAATGATCTGTAAGTCAATCCACTACTCTTCTCTATATCAATAAAAACCAATAGGATTTAATCATTCATTTATCTTTTTTATTAGTACTACTGTAGCAGTTGGTAGAAGTGATTAAGGAATTTATTATTACTCACAAAATACTTGTATGGCTTAATGGAAAGAGTAGGGTAAAGTAGGGTGAGGAAAGACCTGGGTTCAAACCTTGCCTCTGATATTAATAAGTTGTGAGATCCTGGGCATGTACAGTCACCTCTCTGAATCTCAAATTTGTCTTTAAAATAAGCATAAAAATATCTGTAGCAATATAGAGTTGATTTGACATTCAAAGGAGATAAGCCCAAATGCTATACAAATGTCAGCTGTTATTCAGCACAGTGAAAATTCCTTGAAAGAGGGATTTTTTTTTTACTTTCTACACCCGGTGTTTTGCACAGTGCATTGCATGTAGAAGGCATTTAATAACTTTTTTATTGAATTTAATTGAATACAAGGAAACAGATTATGTAGTTTATTGAGAGAAATAGTCTGGCATAGCTTTGATAACTCTCCAGAGACAGCATTCTGGCCACAAGAGAATTATGTCAGGCCCCTAAAGCCTAATTTCAATGACATGTCCAATATATTGACAATATATACAAGTTCCAAAGATATAAGAAAATGATTTCATTATTTTGCTATTAAACAAGGAAGAATACATTAGGGCTGAGAAGATAGAATGACATCAGTTTGTGGAATCCCTCATGCAAACAAAAAGTTTGAATATTGACTGTGTAGAATGTAAACAAAAGTGCACAGAGGGCAGACTGGTTGTGCTGACACAACCTAGGGAAGCATCACCATCTGTCCCTTCCTTTAAAAGATGTAGATGGATCAATGGAGATATTTCCCAGGAGTGTATAACCAACCACTGGCCTAAGCTTTATGGTTGCTTAGTTCTAACTCCCTAAATTGTTTAACTGTGCATGGTTCTCAATGTAACCAGCAACCCTGGATCCAGATTTGGTTTTATTTATATGCTTTTTTATTTTTATTTTTTATTTATATGCTTTTATATATGTCTGTGTGTATAATTAACTTTATTTTGACATAATTAATTTTTGTAATTCTATGTATTTGATTTTATGCATTTAAAAATATTATTCTAATAAGGATTTGCCAGTCTTTACCAGGCTGCAAAATTGGGGCCATAACACAAAAATGGTTAAGAACACCAAATAAACATGGGATAGCTATACTAAAAACACTTGTTAAATAATCAATCAATAAAATCAATATAAATAAAATCAATTTTAAAAGCACCTACCAAAGATTTTTCATAATTGAGAGCATACCAAATGGATCTCCTAATTATCTTTTCTTCTAGTCTCCATTTTTCTATACTTTCAAAAATGTATCTGTCTGTGCATTAAATTTAATTATCAGAAAACAATATACCTGAACTGTATTTCTTCAGTCCCCTGAAAACATGTCTTCACAGAGTTGTAATTTGACTCAACACTCACAGTAGGAGAATATCCCATCTTTAAACAGCATTCCTCATTCTTTTGTCTCTTGTCCTCTCAGTTTTTCACTGGAGTAGAGCCAGTGATGCCCTCTGTAACCCATTTGTGAAAGCCCATAAGAGAAATTCTTCCTGGGGTTTATTTCCAGGAAAAAAAAAATGTGTCTCTGTGGATAATCTGAATCTTTTACTTAGTCACAAAATGAATGCTATGTAATCCATTGTATTTCCCTGTTTACTTCAACTGCTAGGAAATAGGAACTCAATTGAGACCACATACTACTAACTTGTCTCAAATACCTGGTAACATTTTCCTTTCTTTGCCCTTTTCAGATGTCTGTCATTTTATATTTTTTCCATCAACAAGACCTCTTTGGAAAGAAAAAAATATATATATATATATGTATATATATATATATATATACATACATATACATGAAAGTTAATTGTTAATTGGCATTCTTCAGTTTGGACTTCATGGATCTGACCCAAGACTGTATAAAGAAGTGTAGGTATGGAGGCACATCTGAATTTAATAATTTTAAAATATTGATAGCCTTACTAATAAAGGGTGAAATCGTTTCATGAGGAAAGAATCTAAAATAATGAAATCATATTTCTTATGAATATATGAAGTATGGGTAAAAATAGATTGTTTTTCAAATGGGGCTTATATATACCATTCTTTTTTATTAAGCTTGCCTCAAACCAATGTCATTGCCCTACTCAGTAAATTTCAATGTCTTCCTATTGCTCCTAGGATAAAAAATAAACTCCACTGTTCTACTTCTAAAGCCATTGACAAACTGACCCATCTAGGCACGTGGTATATAATTACCCCACACAGTTTCTGAACCAGCCAAACAGGACTACTCTCTGATTGTCAAACAAGGCTCTCTATCTCATCTCCATGCTTTTGCACCAGCCATCACTCAGGACTGAAATGAAGGTCTTCCCCTCAACTCTGCCCTACTGAATGCTTCTCTTACTTCAAGACCCACTCAAACTTCACTTTTCACATGAAGACTCTTCTGATTCTCCTCACCAACTGTTAGTGTCCTCCTGCTCAAACCACCTTTCACTTAATAACTACTTTATTATTATCAATCCACCAACAGGTAAGAATTCATTAATTCTCTGCTATATGCCAGGTTCTGTGTTTGACACTAAAGACACTAAAAATGCCATGAATAAAACTCCCTCTTCTGTGAAGAAACTTACAATCTAATGGGGAGACAACAATGATGGACCTAAATATAAAGAGGATAAATATAAGTAAATAGGATATATCGAAGGTAGTCCTTCGATAACTTGGGGGTTAGGAGATTATAGTCTCTGTGATAAGGAAAATCCATATGAATTGTTTTAGCTTTTGTGTTCTTTTCTCAAACTTTAACTTTTTACTTAACTTTAAGAAAGAACTTTTTATATATTTATGGTATTAAAAGATAAAATATGTTGATATTATACAGTATTATACAGATATCTTGTTTATGAGTGTCTGAAGTTTTTCTGTCATCTACTGGCCTTCTCATGTTGTCTCCAGCTTCCACAAAACTCCCCAAATTTCCATTTAATTTCTTATGCCAACCTGTGACATATGAAAACTAAGCTGGGGAAAGTCATGACATGGAAGGGATATCTGTAGTTAAATACAAGAGGGAGTGGACACTAGTAGTTGAAAAGATCAGGGAAGGCTTTGATCAATAAATAAACATCTATTAAGCACCTACACTATAGCAAGCACTATGCTAGGTACTAATACAAAAAAGAGGTAAAAGGTAGTCCCTGGCCTGAAGAAGTTTACAATTTAATGGAGGGGACACCATAGACTGACATATACAAAGCAAGCAATATACAGGGTAAGTAGAAAGTAATCAAGAGAAGAAAGGCATTAGAATGAAGAGAAGTTTGGAAAAGGCTTCCTGTAAAAGATAGAATTTTGTGCTGGGACTTAAAGGAAGCCAGGAAAGTCAGTAGGTATATGTAGTCGAGGAGGAAGAGCTTTTAAGGCATGGAGGACAACCAGAGAAAATGGCCTCAGTAGAGTGATGGAGTAATTTGGTGGAACAGCAAGAAAGCCAGTGTCACTGGATTGAAGAGAATGTGTTGGGAGATAAGGTGTAAAAAGACTGGAAAGGTGGGAGATGGCCATGTTAGAGAGGGCTTTGAATAACAGAATTTTATATTTGATCATGGAGGCAATATGGAGTCATTGAAATCACTTTGGTGACTTAATGGAAGATAAAGATGGTACCTGAACTGCATATTAAAGGAAAATTAAAGTGATTCTATGAGGAGGAAAGGGAGTCAGGTATTGGAGACAATTAACACAAAGGAGACAATTAATTAACACAAAGGAAAAAAAAGATATAATGTGTCCTGTGTGAGAAAGAGCAAAGTGACTGATTTAGCTCAATCCCAGAATTTGGGAGGGGAAAGTAATGTAGAGTAAAACTAGATATATAAGTGGGGGCAAAGTTATGAAGTTATTTATGTCTTTATTATGCATTTTCATAGAGAGAAACAGAATGAGAGACAGTCAGAAAGTGATAGAGACAGAGATAGAGATATGTAACTATTGTCTCCCCTGTTAGAACATCAGCATCTTGAGAATATTGTTTTATTCTGTACATTTGTATCCCTAGAATCTAGTACGGTGTCTGACATGTATTGTTTTGTCATTGCTGTTGCTCATTCATGTCCAAATCTTCATGACCCCATGGAACATCCTATATATGGGGTTTTCTTGGCAAAGATATTGCCTTGGTTTGTCATTTCGTTCTCCAACTCGTTTTACAGCTGAGGAAACAGAGGCAAACAGTTAAGTGTCTTGCCCAGAGTTAGTAAGTATCAAGGGCCAGATTTGAACTCAGGGAAATTAGTCTTTTTGATTCCTTGTTCAGCACTCGATTCACTATGCTATTCAGTCTTAAAATAAACCTAAAAATCTATGAATGGTTAGTCTGTTTGAACAGGGTATACAAGAGTAATTTGCAACCAGGTCCAGGGAGTCTAGATGGAGATGGTTGTATACCACATCGCATCTGTTTGTGTGACAGCATTGGATTCTGAAATTAAGCACAGCAGGAGGAACAATCTTGCTCAGATTGAATGTTCCTACACTAAAACCTTTTCAAAAAGGAAGAAATAAGCCTTTTACTATTACTCATAGCCAGCAAATGCTGGGCACTGTATCAGGCTTGCCTCTGATAGGACAATTACTTAGAGTGAATGAAGTCAGACATAAGAAAAAAGATGTGCTCTTTTTTTCTAGAGTTCTTCCATATTAGAAAGGTGACTGGGAGCCTGGTCTCAGAGATTTGTACTAGAGTGCCAAACTGATATAACTTGAGCTATGGCAAATACAACTCCTAACTCCATATTACTCCACCATATGTTAATATTTGATCTGCAGATACTTCAAGTACCCAGAGCCTCAAAAAAAAAAAACACAGAAACTTGGAGGCAACCTATTCCCTTGGTGCATGTATCTAGGAGAAACATTTTCTGTAAATTGAACTTGGCTTTCTGGATAGGAAAGAGACTAAGTGGAGGATTTCATATTCTGTCCATCATGCTATACATTGTCTCACCTGCGGTTCTCGGTACACAAACCTGGATTTTGTTTTACTGTTATCTCCAGAAGAACAATAACATATATGCCCTTTTAATTAAATAATTTGTATCTGCAAAGGTACTTTCTAGTGATTTTTATTAATTTTTTGAGGGGAGGTAGGCTGGCCACAAAATAAATATTAGAGTTAGTATGTTTCATAGGAACCTAATGCCAATGAGAAAAACTAAATAATTTTAAAGCATATTTGAAAAAACCCCATCAAATTGGGGTATTATTCTTGCTTTTTTGTGGGGGTGGGGGGAAGAATAAGGAAGGGTCTGTAATTTTATCAGAGTGGGGATCTCTATACTTGTGAGAAATTTGACAACTTTGTCTGTAAAATTGAATTGTAGCACAAATGTTCTCAAGGTTTTTGGTCCTAGGACCCCTTTATATTATTAAAAAGTCCTGAGAATGGTGTAATTAGAAATCTTGTACCTTTGAACTATATTACCCAGGAGCCCACTCACTTCCTGTCATTACATGCTGATGTAGACAGAAGATAAATTGGGTAGAGTTCCCTGTTTAGCCCTCTTTCCTTCCTGTAGTGACTTTGGTGGAGAGGGCCTATTTGAGCATGTAGATTAACTTAGTCATGTGGTTCTATTTTGTCAGATAATAAATTTTATAAAACTAGTAATTGAATATTAATTTAACTCTTGTAGAACCCCTACCCAATGGTTCTTAATTGTATGATATTTACCATATTAATAATGAAAACATTTTGTATTACTATGAAAATGATTGGTTGGTTTTTTCCTGTCATATTCAAAAAGGATCAAAATGATATCACTGTGTTGGGGTCAATGTGTGTCAGACTGTGACTGATCAGAACAATATAAACTCAGAAGGTTCTACTACAGTCTATAGTTTCCATGAGCATTTGGAATGGAGAGGTTTCTAAATTTGTGCATCTCACATTCCTTTTGAGCTTTGCTTAGAGAGCACCTTTTTTGGTGCAGACACACCATGCCAGACAGCCCTGTGCCAGCATTTCCCATGTCTCATAATTGATACCAAAATACTTCAAAGAGACTTTAGAGTGCCCACGTAGCACATATTCTGATCTTCGTGTGAGTGCTTGCCTCGTGTGAGTTCTCCAGAGAATAGTCTTATAGACAAATATGTGTTTGGCACTCCAACAGTGTGGCCAGTCCACCAGAATTGTGCTCTATATAGTAGAGTTTCAATGCTCAGCAGTTCACCTTGCAAAAGGACCTTAATGTCTGGGACCTTATCTTCATAAATGACTTCAGAATCTCCTTAAGACTATTCAAATGGAAGAGATTCAGCTACGTGGCATGGTATTGGCAGATTGTTCAGGTTTCACTGGCAGATGACAATGAAGTCAGGACAGTGGTTCTGTAGACCTTCAGTATGGTAAGCAGCCTGATCCCTCTTCTCTTCCACATTTTCCTTTGGAAACTCCCAAACAGAGCTTGCACGTGTCAACCTCATTCATCCATAGATGAGCATTTCTGTACATCCATAGAAAGTATACTGCCAGACCAGAATAAGTGGACTTTTTCCTGCATTCAAAATTTCTCCATTTGCTGTCTTTGATGATTCCATGAGTGGGTGGCATGGTGCTGGATGGTAAAGAACTTCAGTTTTCTAGCTCTTAATTGTCAGGCCAAAATGAGCACAAGCAGTAGGGTTGCATCTCAGTCTCACAGATTTCCTTGAGTGCCCTGTAAGCACTGTAAGCAGAAAATCATACACCAACTGTTCCTCCCCTTTACTCTTGGCTTGTATACTTTCCCTGTTAAATCAGTTACTATCAGTGCTGTGGCTGATTTGAATGCCATTTTTGTTCATATTGAAGGCATCTGACAACATTGTTGTGAGAGTATCACCCATTATCCAGAACCCATGTAACCATGTAATGCCACCATAATAAAATACTAATGAACCTCTCTGGGGAGTGAAATCTAACCATGATCTTCTGCAAGCCCTAAGGATTGACTTTCAAAGGTTTTAGTGAGATTGACAAATATTGTATACAAACCTCTGTTTTGCTCCTGGTGTTTCTCCTGGAGCTGTGGGCAGCAAACACCATATCGATTATTCCTTGACCTTTTCTGAAACTACACTGGCACTCAGGCAGGTGACTGTCTCCTCAGTAAAAGATCAGCCTACTAATAAAGGAGGACTCTAGCAAGAATCTGGCTGGTAATGACAAAGAGAGAGGTCTCCTGTGATCATCACAGGACAACCTAATTTCTTTTCCTTTACAGAAAAAGACAATGTGGGGAGGCATTCTTGATCTCTTACACTATTCCAGAAGAGTTCAGTCAGCTTTTATCAGAGCAGTGAACCTCCTTCTTCTAAATCTTTGCAGGAACAGGATCAACATCAGATGCTTTGCCACATAAGAGGAGCCTAATGGGCTTCAAAACCTCTTTAGTTGGAGAGATTGACTTGAACCTGAGATATATGGTCAATAACTTCAGTATTGATTGATGACGGTCTATTGAAAATACTATAGAAGTGTTCAGGCAACTTCTGCAGATCATGCTCTTATCACTGACCAATCTGGCTCTAGTAGGTCTGAGAAGTTAAAATGTGCCATAGGTCTTTTGCCCATAAATGGGTTTCAGGGCACTATCAGCATAAAACAGAATTCAATTTGCTAATTACTGAACCAAGAATCCTGCATCTGTCTAAGCTTAGTTTACACTTTACTTTTGATGGAGTTAAACACTGCCTTCTTAGAGATGTATGAATTATCCTGCTGGCAAACCCTGTGGAGTTCTCATTTTCCATTTAGTAGTTTCTGAATTTCTCCATCATTTTTATCAAATGAATTCTGATGTTTGTGAGTAAATGCAGTATTGTACACTAAATCTCTAAAAGCTGCCCACTCCCTTTCTTTTCCACTGTTGCTAATCATGTGTTGGCTCAGCTTTCCCTACCTGTCTACACCAAACTGTTCTCACACAGAGAAGTGTTCTAACATGTTCACATTAAGTCTTCTAGTAGCTGTCTTGCCTTAGGACCATTGCTTTTGTTGCATGTGAATGTTTAGCTTGAAGAGGATAAGTCTCAGATCAGTCCAGCACTCTATGCCACACACATCATCTTCATCACTCTCTGTGTCTTCTCCTCACAATAACGGTTGGATAAATACAAATGTTTGCTTCAAGGGTGCATCTACTAAGTTTTATTGTATTTAGGTGAATACTGACTGAAGCATTAAAGTCACTCAGAATTGTCCTCTTTTGGCACACTGTTGATGTTGATGAGGGTTTCTAGGTCCTAATACATTTTTTAAAATTTCATCAGTGTTTAGCATGGTGAGAGCATGAACACTGATCATGGTAGTATATCACTTTCCAGCAAGTGGCAATCTCATTGTCATGAGCTTGTCATTCACTCCCTTGGGAAGGTATACAAGTTTGTTGACCAGATTAGATTGGATTTTGAAACCTACTCCAGCTTCATGGATCTTTTCATCATGGAAACCACTGCAAAAAACAAAAACAAAAACAAAAACAAAAAACATGAATCCAGCTCCAACTTAAGCTGGCCTTCATTTGCCAGCCTTGTTTCTCTCAAGGATGTTATTGGATGTGATACCTGCTGAGTTCTCCTGCAAATAAGAACTATTTATTTTTAAGGTCTAGTGGATTCTGCTTTGTTAATAACTGTGCACACATTCCATGTACCAATGGTGAGTGGAATCATCTTCACAAAAGCTTTTGCACTTTTTTTGCATTTCAACCACAAGATAGAATCCCTGTATGCTGCAGTAAGAAGGCAAGGGTTAGGTGAAGCAGACAATTTTTAGAGCACCTTTCTTAGCCCCTTCTTCTTGTCATGAGTGGAGTAGTGCATTCTTCTAAAAAGTCTGCTCAAGAGGCTACCAAATTCCACAGCTGCTTTGGCCCAGTGAGAAGAACCTATACCCTGTGCTGTTTGTGTACAGAATTGTGACTATAGCTCTCAATGTATCCACACCTGCTGCTTCATCACTTGCCTGACACCACAAGACTTTAAAAGAGTAATAAAATAATAAAATAATGAGATAGTAAAACATAGTATGATACGAGGGATGTCTTTTGACTCATGGATGAATTGGATTTAAGTGAGTCAGAGTTGCACAGAGCATAAACTTTGATGTCTACCTGCCACCCATCTCTCATCTGTGGCTCCAAAAAGCTATAGTATGCACAATGGCCATACCTTGGTAAACCATCTTGTCAGGCAGGCTAAACTGAGTCGAGGATAACAAACTATATGAATAATGTTTGTTCCCACCATGACAAACACTGATGAGATTAATTTTTTTTTTAATTAAGACCTGGAGACTCTCGCTCTCTTTTCTGGAGACATTAATATTCAGTGGCAACAGAAGTTAACATGACTAGTGACAGCACAAGTTGCAGTGCACGTGTCTTTGACTTCTGACCAAGCTCTTAGTACTCCTACAGCAACTATTACAGCCACTTTCATGCCCAGTAGAACAAATTATTCTCTTCCACTCTTTCCTCCTGGGGAAATATGAGGTTGGAGTAGACATTTCCCATAATTCCTGGATTTGAGACCTGTATGTTACCTTCAAATTGGTTTAGCCCACCTGCCAAGATGTTTTATCAGAGTCTGACTACTGTGCACACTTTTTCTTGGAGCCACAGGTGAATAGTAGGAAGACACCAAAGGAAAACAGCCCTGAAAAGGTCTCAGCAAAATCTCACATCAGAGGTGCTAGTCTTCTCTGAGCATCTCATACACCCCTATTATTTTTATTAAAAGTTTTGACATCAAGGATGCTCTGAAAAAACCCTGAATCCCTGGACCATACTCTGAAAGCTTTCCTATTGTTAAGAATTGCTTGAACCTGAGTGACTCGTACATAGTCACATAGCTAATAAATTTCAAAGACAGTATAACCCAATCCTTCCTTAATTGTATCTCTCGTAAGTAATTAATACATTATTAAATATTTAATATTTATTAATATTAAAATATATAAGAAACAGCCATAATGTACAGGATAGTGGGCTAACTTTGGAGTTGTAAAGATCTAAGTTCAAAATCTGCTTCTCAAACATGCCAGCTTTGTGACCTGGGGGAAATCATTCAGTCTAACATCTCCTGGGTCTTGATACCTACCCCGTTGCTGTAAGCTAAGAAACACAGGGTCTTTCCATCTTCTCTACAGCTGAGCTGTGTTGTCTCCCCCAGTGAGAATGTGAACCCTTTCAGAGCAGGGACTATCTCATTTTTCTATTTATATCATCCCTAGCTCTTGGAACATAATAAATATTTAATCATTTTCCCCCTAAATTCATTCACTCATTCAACTTCTCAGTGTCCTTAAAGCATTCTCTAAGATTCTGTGAGACAGATGAGTTGCCAACTTGTATCAGTGGAGAAATTTCCACACTGGAACACATCAATAAAAATCCCAAATTCCTTACCTGCACCCCCAAATAATGCTACATATAGATTATGACTGAAACATGCATAAAATCATAGACCAACCAGAAAGGATATTAGAGGTTATCTAGTCTAATTTGCCTATTTTGCAAATAAGGAAACTGAGGTCTAGAGAAATGAAGCAATTTATCCAAGGTTGCCTATGTAGCAAGTAGCAGGATTTGAGCCTATGTCCACTGACGTCAAATCCAGTAATTTTTCTATTGCCCCATACAGGTTTTATGAAATGAAAGCTTTATAATCTAGAACTACATACAGTAAAATTTTAGCCCACTATTACAATGCTAAATGTAGTGTAGTAGTGGGTTTCATAGGTATCATAGTAGTTTCATATTCCTCTTACTACAATTTGATATATTACTGTGGATTTGGGCTAGTTTTTTTACCTCAGAAATAATAGCACCTGTAGTCATGCTATTATGAGATGACTTTTCAATATTTTGTTTTAATATGAAATCATATACATATTATTGTTGGGCTAAATAGAGTTTTGTTCACTTATTCAACAAATATTTCAGAGCCTACTATGCCCAACATCCTGTGCTGGGCACTGTAGGGAGTCCAAAGATGAATAAGACACAATCCCTGTTTTTTAAGGAACTTAGAATCTGGTGGGAGAGATAAGACATGTATACAAATAACTAACACAAGGCAGAATATAATTAGTTCCCTAAAAGAAGAATGAACAAAGTGTTATAGAAGTTAAGAGCAGACTGAGATCGTTCTGGCCTAGAAAATGTCAGGCTCATTGTGGAAACAGAACCAACACCTTCAAAAGATGGGGGGAAAGAGACAAAGCCAAGCCCTTATTAGGCTACTCATCCACCTTCAGCATTAACTTTCACCCAGCTATGACTGAATTTTTGAGTCTGGATGACTTGGGGAACAATAGTATAATGAAGAGAAATATACTCTAAATACAAATTTTGTTTTTTGTTCAGTCGTTTTCAGTCACGTCCAACTTTTCATGATCCCACTTAGGGTTTTCTTGACAAAAATACTGTTGTGGCTCACCATTTTCTTCTTCAGCTCATTTTATAGATAAAGAAACTGAGGCAAAAAGGGTTAAGTATTTTGTTTGGGTCATACTGCTAATATTTGAGGTCAAATTTGAACTCAGAGAGATGAGTTTTCATGACTCTAGGACTGACACTTTATCCTCTGTGCCACTGAGCTACTCCCTATATACATATATACACCTATATGCACATAACCATAACATATACATCTGTCCTGAATATGGGGTGCTCAGGAAGGAGGACTAGCACTGGACTTGAGGTCTGCCAAGCCCTTCTTAGGCTACTCATCCACCTTCAGCATTCACCTTTCACCCAACTCTCACCTATGGTTCAGGAAGCTATAGCATGTGCAGTGGCCACACCATGGTCAAATTGTTTCAGCAGACAGGCTAAACCAGGTTGAGGGTAGCTGACAGGCTTCAAACCCATTGGTGAGTTAGGGGGAAGGTCTATCCCAAGTATGTGAAGACAGAATGGATAGACAATAGCAGTTTGTTCCAATATCCATGAAGGCAGCTGAAGCAGGCACTGTGGAGCCCTTAGAGCTTGGTCAAACTTTGAAGATGCCAAGGTCATCCATTGCCTTCTGGGCCATCCTAGTTGTTCTGACTTTTGTCTCGCCACTGGACTTTGATGAATCCAAAAGAGAAGGTGAAGTTGATGCACTTGGGCAATTCTGTCTCACTTAAAACCAATTCATGAGCAAATTGGTACATCGGACCATGGTGTCATTGATCCTCATCAAAAGCAAAGGATAAACAATAACATACAATGCCCATATACTCAAAACCTTATAGTGGCACTTTTTGTGATAGATAAAAACTAGAAATAAATGAGTTTTTTAATTTTTTAATGAATAAAATTTCTTACAGCAAATGTTCATCATTTGGGAATGACTAAAAAAATTGTGGTACATGAATGTAATGGAATATACTGTGTTATAATAAATTATGTGCTTATATAACTAATATGGAAATGTTTCCCATGGTTACATATGAATAACTTGTCAAATTTCTTACTGTCTCACCAAGGGAGAAGAGAAGATAAGGAGAGAACCTAGAACTCAAATTTTTGAAAACAAATGCTGAAAATTGTTTTATGTATAATTGGAAAAATAAAATAATATTAAAAAAGAAATGACATGTTTGATGAATACAGAGAAACATGAAGTGATCTATAAGAACTGATGCAGAATAAAGTTAGTAGAGCTGAGAAAACAATATACACAATAACTATACAATGTAAATGGAAAGATCAATCCAGAGATATGAAAAGATACCCCCAACCCACCCCTTTGTGGAGATGGGAGGTGCATAGGATTTACACATTGCACATGTTTCCAGACTCTTTCAATGTAGTGATTAGTTATGCTGAATTTTTTCCCTTTTCCTCTCCAATACATGGGATAGCTCTCTACAAAAGGGAAGAGGAGGCATAACAAAAGAAACCTTACTGTTTTTAATGATACTGAAAACAGAAAATATCAATAAAAATAAAATTTTAAAAACAAAGAGGAGTAGTCAGTAAAAGAAGCGCTGGTGGGAGGGAATAAGTGGCAAATCTAGACGATTAATTAAATTTTGCTTATGTTCTTCATAAAATGCTAGTGGAATGTGGAATGTTTGTGGGGAGACATCCAGGAGACAATTGGAATTGTGGGTTGCAATGGTTAATTTTGGAAAAACACAGAAAGACCTACATGAAGTTAAGAAGACTAAAACTAGAAAAATCAAGAGAATATTATATACAGAAATATTATTTGAAGAATGACTTGTGTATGCCCACCTCCAGAGAAAGAACTGATAATAGAAATAGGCAAGATATATATATATATATGTGCATATATATATATATAAGTATCTTTTTCTCAAATGATGCCTTCTCTAATGTGGAAGGAAGGAAGGGAGTTAACTGAGTATTTTAATATAACAAATGAATAAATTTCTCAAAAGAAAATAGGGAAGAAGTCAGGAATGAGGATGCTGATTTCTGGGGGCTATCTCCATTGATATGATGTTAAAATGTAGGAGCAGATCAGTTTGGGGGAGGGGAGGCAGTGTCCAACCAAAGAAAGGGAAGGATAGAATATTGGCAAATATCAAAATTTAAGAGTGGGAGAAGATAAAAAAGCCAGAAAATAGACAAATAATATTTTAAATAGTGTTGAACCTTAGAAACCATAAAAGGAGAGTTGCAAAAAAGAAGTCTTAGGAGGTACAAATCAACCTTTTGTTATACTCCCTTTGGTATGACACTCACAATGCTCATGCCCACCTTCAGGCTAGGTCCTAGAAGGACAATTGACTAAGATTCCCCTCAAGTTCTAGGGGTCATGCCTAAATGTTTGGTTGTTTTAGGATTGGGCTTAATGCCAGCATTCTTTTATTTCGAGTTCCAAATGAGGTACTCATAAGTCATTAAACAGTTGACAAAGGGTTTACTTTGCTTTAACACAGCAAGGATATGCAACAAGGATAAAGTGGTACTTAGTTTCTATAGATACTCCCCACCCCACCCCATATTTATATGGAAACCCCTCTAGTCAGTAGGGTAGGGATCTCTCATTTTTTCTGTATTACACATAGCCCCAGTGTATGCAGTTGCCAGTGCAAAAGTGAAAATGATGTTACTAATACGATTATATGAATGTTTAAAGTAGAAAGAGTTAAGGTGAATGTATCACAAATGGTCTTCAGATGTACTAAATCAAAAGGATCCTTGTCCAGATGGGAGGACCTTTTATGCTCTTAGATGATCAGGAAGGGAGACAAGGACCAGTCAGTTTCCAGGGACAGTTTCCTTGCTTTTTAGGGAAATTATGTGGGGATGGAAATCTATTATTTTATTATCACTCAAAAGTCCCACCCATTGTGTTTCCAGTTAGTTAGCAAAGCCAAATTTAATTAACATTTAGAAAAATATACTTATTAATTCTTTATAATCCTTGAAATATCCTTGAAAAGTATGAAACACATTATCCACATGAAAATACAGAGGAAAATGACCTTGAGCTTAGAAAGTACACGGGCAATGATGTAACTCATGGCTCCCATCTAGATAGATGTTCTCTCCTCTCTTCGTAGAGTCATTCTGAAGTGCTCCCCAGATGTAGCATTCCATCAGACTCCAAAGCTCAATGGCTTTGTTGAATATGTAGCTGCACAAATGTGTTTCTCAGAGGTCAGGCTTCTGGAAGTTGCCCTTCCTTGATGCCTCTAGTTCATTCTCTTTCAGCTCCTAAATGTATACGTTGTTTATATACATGTCTAGTCTCTGAGGCATAGTCAATGGTGAGGGTGGTGTGGAATCAATCAAACAATAAACATTTCTTAACAGGAAGGGGGAGGGCAAGAGGATGCAAAAAAGAGGCAAACAACATTCAATGACCTCAAGAAGCTTTCAACATAATAGGGAGAACAACAATAAATCTTCACCTTTTTCTGATGTATGTTCCTAGACAGTGGAGAAAAAATAAAATAAAGGAATACTGATATAAAGCCATGGGAAATAGGAGATCAGATCCCCCAAACACCAAAAACTCCAATTTTTCTCTAAAAGTTGCTGATAATACACTTTCTTACATACATTTCTTACACACACACACACACACACACACACACACACACACACACACACACACACACACACTCACACCTCTCATGCTACAGGAACTACCTCCTGAAGCTTGGCTTGCTTCTACTGGAATCTCTCTGTTATACATTGGTCCAGGAGTGTGTCTAATTTCTTCATTAAGTCCCAATATATTCCTTTTATATCCTCATCTGATTTCATCCAGTGGTTCAAAAACACTTAATTTTTCCAAAATTGCTCAAGGACTCTTTGCTTCTTGCTTTATGACCTTGCTCAATTAATTGATGGAACAGAGGCATTGTTCATATCTACCTTATACCTTTGATTTATAACTCTATAAAAAATGTGTTCCTCTCTGAAAATGTATCAGGGTATTGTGCATCTTGTTAATTGCATTAGCATTGAAGTTTCCTAAATAAAGTACCAAACTGCTGATCCCTAATGAATAGATAAAAATATTTATAAACATTTACCATGGACCAGGCATTGTACAACCTATACAAAGAGGTTTCTAACATAAACTGCCCTCAAAGACTACCTGTTAGAATGTGTGCAGAAGAGGGTAGACAGATGAAAATTTCACTGCTCAAAAATTTTGCCCAAATTATTTCACCAATTAGAGATTTTCTGTTGTTAACAAATTCATTTTTAAAATATAAATGCACCTTAGAAAGCTTAGGTTTATCATTCATTCTAATGACAATATGAATTACTTTAATCAAATAATCAAACTGCTTTCTTTCTAATAACCAGCTGAGGCCACCACACTAAGGGTTTGGCTCAAAAGAGAAAGGGGGGAACAATTGTCTTGTAAATATAACATAGACAAAGGGTAACAATGTTCTAGTATTTTTTAAATTAATTTATTTAGTCAATTTAGAACATTATTCCTTGGTTACAAGAATCATATTATTTCCTTCCCTCCCCTCCCTCCACCCTTCCTGTAGCCTTCGTGCAATTTCATTGGGTATTACATGTGTCCTTGATCAGAACCTAATATTCTTAATAAAAAATAGTGAATATGATTAATTACATTATATGATTATTATACTGAAGGTTCAGTCTAATATTTTATGATATGTTGTAGATCTGTCTTCCTTAAAGCATCCAATAATATAATATTTTCCTGAATTATCTTTTCATAAACATTTAGTACAGCTATTAATATTTTTAAACCTTGTGCAAAATAGAATGTTTTTTTAATGTCTGTAAAAATGAAAACACTTTAATGCAATGAAATTCCTTCACTGTGTGTAGAAAAACCATTAAGACCATTTTCTGATTTTTTTCTCAAAAAGCTAAGAAAGAATAAAATAGCAAAGCAGGTCAAAAGATGAATTTATATAGAGACCAAGAATTTTTTTTTCTTTCCTCATTGTGTAATAGTGCAGTTTAGTCGGAAGCTGATTAAATAGGATCTTGTTGCTAATAGAAACCACAGTTCTGCCAGATGCCTTCCAGAAACTGGGTTCTTTACTATTTAGGACAATACAGCTAAAGTTAAATCATTAGCCTATACGAGTGACCTGAAACAAGTCCATTGACTTCTGAGTCTCAGTTTGCTCATCTGTAAAATGAGGAGGTTGGACTAGATCGTCTTTTATGTCTTTTCTAACTTTATATTCAGAGTTTCAAGGGGAGTCCAGTTCAGCTCAATACCACTTTATAAGAGCCTGTTTCTCTGTGTGTGCTAGTTTCTCAGGGAAAGAAGGGACTTGGCTACTTGCAATTTAGTTCCTTCTTTATCTGTGTCAGCAATTTTATCATCCTAGTTTCTATGTTCAATCGTCTTTTTTTCAAAGTTTGCTAAGTTTTATAAACTTTTGTAAAGGTTTTCATATGCTAAATAAATATCAAGTATTTTTCTTTGTATTTAAATGACATATGAAACAGATGATAGTATATGGAAGGAGCCTCTTCAGAAGACTGCCATATTCTCATGATGCTTCGGGATCAGAGAGACACACTAAAGGGGTATTGAAATGCCAGTCCCAGGGTAGGGCTGTACCCTCATACAAGAATATTTCAAAGATCAGAAGTACTGAAAGGTTCTCTGGGGGAAGAATAAAGGGAGTGGGATTAGAGGCAGAGGAACAGAGATAAGAAGGAGTAGAGAGAAATGCCATGAAATAAGGAGACCTGATCTGAGCATCCCAAGTCTCCAGGTCTTGAGAAAAAGCATTCTCAAGAGTTAGGTTTTGGGGGTAGCTAGGTGACTCAGAGGATAGAGCACCAAGCCTGGAGTCAGGAGTACCTGGGTTCAAATCCGTTTTCATATACTTTCTAGCTGTGCAACCCTGGGTAAATCACCCAAACCCATTTGTCCAACCCTTGCCCTCCTCTCTTAGATTATTGCCTCCTCATTCCTGAAAGCTATGCCTCCCACTAAAGCTTAACAAAATGACAAAAACTTTCTTGGGTGTCAGACCACACAGCCCAGCATACAATTTTATGTTTATCTCTATTCAAGCTCTTTTATTCAGCATCTTATTGTAACCAGAGGTGAAAAACACAACACACAGCCTGCAACACTTCTAAGAATGGAGCCCAACTGGATTAACACACACACACACAGAGAGAGAGAGAGAGAGAGAGAGAGAGAGAGAGAGAGAGAGAGACAGAGAGACAGAGAGAGACAGAGACAGAGAGACAGAGAGAGAGAGAGAGAGAGAGAGAAAGAGAGAGAGAGAAACAAAAAAGATAGAAAATGCTCATTTGTGGTGTTCTAAGACAACCTGAATCCTCATGAAAGTTTAGTGGGTCCCATTTCTATTTGTGTTTGGCACCACTATTTGATTTCATCAAGTTTTAAAAAACAAAAACAAAAACCTTGACTCAGTCATTAAGTGTATTAGTTATCTCTCCAAGCTTTGGGTCACCTACAAACTTGATTGAGCATGTCATCTATATCGTTGTCTAAATCATTAATAAAAATGCTAATCATCATGAAACTAAGCAGAGATCCCAACAGCAATTCTCTGAAGACCTTCTTGCAAGTTGACACTGAATCATTACTATCTACACCTTGGGTCCAAACAATCAACCATTTTTGAATTATACACTTCAACTTTCCTGTATCCCCAAGAGTGTCTCCCCTTGGTCTCCTTTCCAAGTTACCCCATCTCTACTCAACTAAATTGAGACTCTAATTTCAATTAGTATAGACTCTCTGTAATAAATGTAATCTCAAGAACAGGGGATGTTTTATTTTTGTCTTTATATCCTCAGCACTTAGTATAGTGCCTGACACAGAGTGGCCCCTTAATAAATACTTGTTGATTGATAATGATTAGCTCCTACTGGTGATGCTTCTCTAACATCATTTTTTCTGTGACAACATAGCAATAGAGAGAATATTTATGGCATCAAACCGAAAAGCTAATTCAGAGAAGGCTCACACCCTACATTCTCTGAAAATCTGTATGGAAATTGCTTTGGGCAACAAGTGTTGATATTTTATTGCATCATAGATGTATGAACTGAAAGGAACCTTAGAGGTGACTTAGGACCACAACTACATTTTTCAGATGGAGAAACTGAGGCCCAGGGAAAGGAAGTGAATTGCTGACAGTCACAGAGGTAGGTAGTAACCTTCAAGGATGGGATCTGATGCTAGATCCTCTTACTCCAGTGCCAGAACTCCTTCCACTTCACCATGGGCTTTAGAGTGTTTTCCTGATATTTACTTTGCTTTTCTATGGGGGAAAAACTCATTTTTGCCCTAACACAATATAACTCATGTAATTAATATCAACTGGTCTGGAGGGGATTCACAGAGGGGAAAATAGAGGCTCAGAGGAGCAATTTAAGAAGCTACAAACACAAAGTGGGTACAAATACCCAGAGGTAACAACATAATTTGTATGTCACACGTTCATTTGCATAGTGCTTTACAATTATTTTACATACATTATATTACTCAATACTCAAAACAGCCCAGTAAGGTTGGCAGCACAGGTATTATTACTCCCATTTTACAAAAGGGGATATGAAGGCTCCAAAGGGGTATGCAGAGTCATAAGGCAAAGAAGTGACAGAGTCTGGAGGTGGAATCATATCTTCTAACTCTGGTGCACTGCTTTTATGGGAGAACAAAGAAGAAAGGAAAATGATTTGAATTTTTTTTCTTTTTGTTAAGTCAAGTTGTACAGGGAAATAATAATTATAATAATAAAATATTACAGTATTTTGAGGTCTGGAAAGGGCTTTACATATCCTCACAACAATCTAAGACAGTAAGTGCTATTGTTTTCTCTATTTTACAAATAAGGAAAACTGAGGCAGACAGAGATTAAGTGACTTGCTTAGGGTTACAAAGTCAATAAATGTCTGAGGCCACATTTGAACTCAGATCTTCCTGACTATAGTTCCAACACCAACTACAGAACTACCTAGTTTTAAAATTGAACTATTGTGCACAAGTCAAGGATTTTGTTTCTTTTTTTAAAGAGTCAATTAATAGTTATTAAAGACTTTCTATGTGCCAGGCACTAAGTTCTAGGAATACAAAAAAAGCCAAAAGATAGTATTTGTCCTCAAAGATCTTACAGAATAAATAGAAGTGAATGAATATGTACAAAAAAGTTAATAGCAAGGTAAATAGATAAAGAAATATCTAGAAAGAAATAAATAAAAGAAAGAAGGCACTGGCATAAGAGAAGTTGGGGAAAGCTCAAGTAGAAGACAGAATTTTAGTTGGGACATAAAGGGATCCAGAGAAGGAACTAGGTGATGAGAAAGGAGAGCATCCCAAGTATTGGGACAAGAGAAAATATCCAGACCTGGGAACTGCAAAGAGTGTCCTCTTCCCGGGATAGCAAGGAAGTCAGTGTCACAAGATTGTGGTGAAGGATAAGGTATAAGACTAGAAAGTGGGAGGGGGCTAAGTTATGAAGGGCTTTGAAACCTAGGCAGAAGATTTTGTATTTGATCCTGGAGGTGGCAGAGAGCCATGGGAGTTTATTAACAAAGGAGGCTGGAGATGAGTAGGCAAGTGGTGACAAGAGATCCACACTTTAGGAAAATCACTTTGGTGATTGAATGGAGAAAAATTAATTGGAGAGGGGAGAAACTTTGAGACAGGCAGATCCAAAAGTGGGCTACTAGAATAGTTCAGGTGCCAGGCAATGAGAACCTGACCCAGGGTGGTGGGAAGTTGGGGGAGAAAAGGGATTGTATTTGAGAGATGTTGCAAAAGTGAAATAGTTAGGCATTGGAAACAGCTTGGATGTGAGGGGTGACAGAGAGGGAGGAGTTAAAGATGACACTGAGGGACTGGGAAGATGGTGTCTTCTACAATAAAAAAGAAGATTGGGTCAGAAAGGAGATTTAGGGAGAAAGAGAATCAATTCAATTTTAGACATGTTGAATTTCAAGTGTCTACTGGATATTCAGTTCAAAATGTCTGAAAAGTAGCTAGAGATGTGAGATTGGAGGTCAGCAGAAAACTTGTGCTAGAACAGGTACATTTGAGAATCGGTGGCATAGAGAAGATTATTAAACTAATGGGATCTAATGAGATCACCACATGAAGTAGTTTAGAAGGAGAAAAGAAGTCCTAGTTACAGAACCCTGAGGGACACCTATGATTAGATGGTCCAGGGATCCTCTGATCCAGCAAAGGAGCCTGAGAAAGAGAAGTCAGATAAGTAGGAAGTGAACCAGGAGAAAGTAGTATCCAGTGACCTAAAGAGAGAATTGAGGAAAACTAATCAACAGAGTCAAAAGCTACAGAGTAGTCAAGGAGAATGAGGACTGAGAAAAGGCTGTTAGATTTGGAAACTAAAAGAGAAAAGTTTCAGTAGAATGATGATTTCAGAAGCTAGATTGTAAGAGGTTAAGAAGAGAGTAAGAGAAGAGAAAGTAGAGTCTTCTCAAGGAGTTTAGTCACAAAGGGTAGAAAAGATAAAGGATAATAGTTGAAGGATCAAATGAGGATAGGGGAAAGATGGGCATGCTTATAGACAGTAGGGAAGGAGCCAGTAGACAAGGAAATATTTAAAATAAATGAAAGGGGGCACCTAGGTAGATAGAAAGCCTGGCCCAGAAATGAAAGATTCTGGTTTCAAATCTGACCTCAGACTCTTCCTCGCTATGTGTCCCTGAGCAACTCATTTAACACCCATTGCCTAACCTTTACTGCTCTTCTGCCTTAGAACCAATACATAATATGAGACAGACAGACAGACAGACAGAGAAATGAAAGAGGGAGGGAAAGAAGAAAGGAAGGAAAGAGTAATGATAGAAAGTATGAGGAATACGAGATGAGGAAGAGGGAGGAAAGCTCACACTGAATGGACGCAATATTTTCTTTAAAATATGAAACAAAAATAAAATATGAAAACAGTTGAGAGAGAAGAATAGGAGGGTTATGAAAGATTTAAGAATGGGTAAAGAAAAGCTTGGAAGAATCACTAGTGTGAGTGGGCAGTAAGCTGATAAGAGAGGATCACCTAGCAGCAACATGAATTTGGCTAAATAGGCAATCTGTCTAACATAAACCAATCAGAATGGTTGCATATTTTTCTCTACCTTTGTTCAGGAGCATGTGTGAAGGCAGCAGATGGTAGAAGTGATCCAAGGCTGAAGCGTGGCAAAGCATAATTTGCAAAATGATAAAAGTGGTAGGGGTCCAAGAGAAGAAAAAAAATATAGAGATGAATTAGGGCAGGAGGAAAGAGTATGTGTAAGTGTTCAGCTAAGAAAACATAGCATTATCTTCTTTTTCCTGATGGAGATATAGCCAAGGGTTTCAACTGAGCCAGAAACTAGAGGTGGCAGAGATGATAGAAAAACAACATGTGGGGGAGGTTAAAGGATGAGGGAAGCAGCATCTGTATGCAGACATATGTAAATATACTGTACATGGGATCAGAAATTTAGACCTGGAAAGAAACTCAGAAGTTGATAATCCAATTCTCTTCTCTCCCTCCTCATTTTACATTTTGGGAAGTTGAAATAAGAGTTTAAGTGATTTGCCCAAGGTCTCTCTCACACACATACACAAACTCACAGAAACACAGAGGTGTAGTGCTGCAAAGCCTGATGCAAAGCTAATGTAGGTCTCTTTATTTCATGCCATACTATAGGGCAGTACCCTGTTATATGTGCCTCTCCCTCCAATTTCTCTGGAGGTGCCTGCCCTTCCCATTGATGCCATGTTCGTTTGTGGAAAGTGTACCCCAGACTAATAGGGGAAATGTTTGTTGCTATTTATCTATCTATGAAATGAATCATTTGTGTACATAGTTTTTGCCTGTTGTCTTCCCTGATAGACTGAGCTCCTTGAGGGCAGGGGACTATCTTGGCATTATTTTGTAACCTTAGGGCTAAGAACTGAACATGGTACATAGAAGGTGCTTAGTAACACGTAATAGGCTGACTATGCCATTTAATTCAGTGCTTTTATATTGAACTAATTGCATTCTCCAGTTGCCTGAAGATTTAAGAGCTATAGTTTTATGGTCTGTAGTCCCATAGAGTATATCAAATCTACTTGTAAATCCACTGACCGATTGTGAGGGGTAGAATTTGGAAGGTAGGACAGAGGCTGGCACATAAGAAAAGTGCCAGGCTGAAGAGTGTGTGGATCTGATCACCTCAATGGGGAGGGGCCCGAGGAGATTAGAATCTTGAGGATTCTGCCTGGAAGAGCAGTTGCTCTCTCAGTTGGGAGAAGCTGAAGAGGGAGCCGTGGATCAGACTTTCTCCTGAGGGTTACCCACTTTTTCCTGCTTGTGAGCAATAGTCCTAGGTGCCACACTAGGGTGATCTGAACAAAAGAGGTAAAGAGTTTGGTGACTTCAATTCCCATCATGAACTTGTTTTCCCATGATCATTTGAGCTTGATGAGTAAATCCTTTCCCATATTCAATGCCATTGTTAGGTCATATATTTTCAGGAGAACGAAGGTTACTTTTTTGAGAGCAAAGTGCTAAGTTGATCAGAGTCTAGTACTGAGAAGTGAAAACTAGACTGGAGAAAGAGAGACTGCAGGAAAAACCAGAACTGAAAGCAGACTGGGATCAAGAAGTTAAATAGTATCCCTTGGTTGGGTGTGGGGAGAGGATATTGTTGAGAGATGCCCCATGGTGTAGTGGTAAAGGTCACTCACTACCTTTAGAATCAAAAGACTTCGGTTCAAATCCCTGGTCTGCTTTTATTATTCAGTCATTTCAGTCATGTCCAACTCTTTATGAAGCCTTTGGGCATTTGGATTTTTTGGCAAAGATACTGGAATGGTTTGCCATTTCTGTTTCCAGCTCATTTTACAGAGGAGGAAACTGAGGCAAAAAGGGTTAAGAGATTTGTCCAGTCACACAGCTAATAAACATCTAAGGACAGATTTGAACTCAGTTTTTTCCTTACTCCCAGCACTCTCTACCTAGCTGCCTTGTGCTCTGTTACTTTCTACCTTCGGTAACCTTCTGAATCTTAGGGAACACAATCGAAAAAATAAATAAGAATCAGATATTCTTGAACATCCCTTCTACTGTTAAATTTTATGATACTATGAGTTGCTGCAAAACAAGTTCTAGATTACTAGATCCTTTTTAAAAAGGGTGCCAGAGTAACAAATCTACCCATCCCAAAGTATTAGGAGCAACAGCTTTTGTTCTTCCCAATGCCTGGAATTTGAGGGAATAATAATAATAACAATAATGATGATGATCCTTTTTGCTATTAGAGACATCTCAAAAATGCTTTCAATGAGCCTACAGAAGATAAGCTTACTTTCCAGTATTTTATTTAATTTCAAAAGGCAGTCATTTTTCCTTTGCTTAGTAACCCATAGAATGTTAGACATAAAAGAAAAAAAATAGAATAGCATCCAGTCCTTGGACAATTCCAATATTAATTCTATCAAACTAAAATGAGAACACTAGTATAATAATTATAATAACTTGCATTTATATGGAACTCTAAAGTTTGCAAAAATATTTTACATATATTCACTCATTTGAACTTCAGAGAATCACTCTTATCTCTATTTTAAAATGAAGAACTAAGCCACAGAGGGGTCAAATGACTTGCCCACAATTACATTGCCACCAATTGGCAAAGGCAACATTCCACTTAGAAACCGGATGGAGGAAAAATAAAGTAATGTAAATTCTTTAATGGTAACAAACAACAGAAGAAAGCTAGATTTTTGGCGTGGGAAACATCAGGGACTTTGCATTTACATCTCAGGCAAGCTGTTAATGTGAGCAAGATTGTGCTAATGTAAATCAACTTGGAAATAAACACTCCTATTGCAGTTTTAAATTTTCATTTTTTTCTGAAGACAAAAGAATAATTTTCCTGGTCTGGCTTCAGGTGTTCTCTTTTGTTCTCAAGAATACCATTTCCATTAGTTAAATGCTTTAGTTAATGCCTAGTAAAACACAAAAACCTCAAATGAGCAAGGAGAGTCAATTTCCTTTGCTGAGGCACATTGTCAACCTCTGAACCTTTAGGTATGATTAATCTGCATAAGGAAAAACTCTTATCATTACAGAAGCTTTCAGGAGAACAACACCATCAATAATAGTAATAATTTAGTGATACAGGATAACCTCCCATGCCAAATGGACCTCGCTGTACAGGGACAGTGTACGGCCTGGAGCTGATGTCAATTTGGAGCATTTCTAGATTTGCTGGAAGCTCCATTCTAAAATTCCTGGGGCTTGGACCATCGTGGAATGTTATAAGGGACACGAACGAATTAGAGGCTCACTGAGCTACGCACCAAGGCTTGAATCAGGTCTGCTTGGGCTTCCAAACCCTATCCAGTTTAGCTATTATTCTTTTCGACTTCTCTGGTCCTGATTTGGTTTATTTAACAGGATTCTGACAAACTTTTTATTACTAACTAGTCCACTTGCTCACTTCAGTGAATTGAGGTCCATCTGGAACTCTTATTTGCCTTTATCTTTCTCTCATTTCCCATCTTCTCTAATCTATATCCCCCATATGAAACAATTTTTCTTTTTAATATTAAGATTTTGATAACTGTATTTAAGTAAAATTGATTTTCTTTCAGGGACCAATATATTTTATGTAGTTAAAAACCTTTTTCTGAGAAGGGATCCATAGGCATTACTGAACGGCAAAGAAGTTCTTAACACAATAATGGTTAAAAGTACTTGCTTTACAGGTTGGGGGCTGTTTCAAGACACAAGTTAAATCATAAATTCAGGTTATGAACAAACTTTGAACTTCTATTCTTTGTACAAGTTCATAATCTCAAATGGAGAATCTCTCAGAGTCCAAATAAGAATTCCTGCTCATGATGTTATCTAACCTACATTTGCATCCAATAAAATAATTCAATTTTACTATAAAGGAAAATCAGTACCATCTTTCTAAAGAAACCTTTTTTTTTTTTAAGGGGCCTATCAGAAGCAACTTAAGACAAAAATCCATAACACCAAAGATTTAGAACCAGAAAGTCCCTTCTAGTTCAAATTGTCATTTTGTGACTGAGGAAATAGGCTCAGAGAGGTTAAATAATTTGGTTTAGGTTCTGGATTGAAGGGACAGGATTTGAATCCAACTCTTTTGGTTGCAAATTCAGTGCTATCTTCCTATTTGATTATGCCCCCCAATCAATTAAATTTTAGGATTCGTGGAAAGCTTATTATTATTTTACCAAGTTTTTGGCGTTAGAATTTATATGATTTGGAATATTTTCACTTAGGAAGGGCAAATACATTTTTAAAAATGATAGACTTTTATTTCTTTTAATGGAGGTCCAAAGTCAACAGCAGAATGAATCAGGCTTTCTGCTTTTCTCTTTCCTTCACATTAGCAAAATCCTTTATAATCCCTATCTACCAATAACTACCCTAGACCCTTGAAAAGCAAGGGAACCACCCCAACATTTATCAAAGATGGAACTTTTCTTGTAAAAAAAAAAAAGGAAAACTGAGCAATCATCTTTGGAATTGCTATACCAAACCTCCAATTTTAATTCATATTTAGAGAACCATAGCATACATTACAAGTACATATAGCAAATGGTAAAGAATATCCTTGAAGAAAGAGCATTTGGACTTTTTAAATGGACTTTCTGCATCATTTCTCCCCAAGTGGACACTGATTTACCACATAATCTCTTACTTGGGGACGCTTTTGCTACCAAAGAGAGGAATTGAAATGGGTAGGAAAAATTCACCTCGTCTATGTCTCCTGTTGAAACTCCTAAAAATAGTCCTCATTCCAGATGATGCACTGAGTGGCTCTAATTTATCTATCAAGCATTTCCTCTAACGTAGTACAGTCATACCTTGACACCTGAGTTTAATTCATTCCATGGCCAAGCTTGTAACTCAATTTGCTCATGTGTCAAATCAAATTTCCCCACTTAAATGAATGGAAATGCTATTAATCCATTCTGGCCCCCAAAACGCACACAAATTGTTTTGTTTAATATGTTTTAATATGAAAATGTACTTTATAAATAACAAACAAATATATTTATAGATAATAAGAAAGAATGTAAAGAAATAAACTTACTTATGAAATGTTATTTACTTTAAAGGTCAGGTGAAGATGCTGTTGGAAAAGGTTTTCATTTTGTTGGCTAACAGTAAGCTGGATAACTTACTCTCTACACACTTATGGCTACATTTAAATGCAAAATTGACCTTACACATTACTCAGGACATGTAACTTTATTGTTCAACTTAATCTCTATTTTTTACTTTACTTAACTATCATAATTTTCTTCACTGATTTTGGCTGTTTTGCCACACTTTCCTCAATTTCACTTAGAGGCCATTTCAACAATAAACCTTTCCATGGAAGTTTGTTTCTTCCTCCCTTTCAGAAAGTTTCCATAATGTGTGAAACAAGTGTTGTTACACAGCTCCAATGCATGACCTGTTGCAACTTTTTCTGTGTGTGTCTTTTCAATAAACAGTTTAATTTTTTCCCAAATCTTCAACATTTCCTTAATCTTACTTGTGATTACATCATCCACCTCCACTAATTTCCTGCAAAACCTCAATATGCTGCTGCTGCTGTAATTCCTTCAATTCCTCCGTCACCAGGACTCATGGTTAAAAGTTAAGAAATTTGCCCCCCAAAACTGATAATAAAGACAAAAATAAAGAAGAAGCAAAAGCAATTCAATACAGATGCTCAGAGGGCCAGATAAACACTGAACTCGACAGGACAGCCTCGTGTAACTTGTGAAACTGAAAGTTCACCAGATTATCTAGTGGAGGGTGGCAGAAGTTGGTGATTCAAATATCCACTCGTGACTTAAAGCACAAGATCCTGATCATGAGCGTTCTTATCTCAAATTGCTCGTGACTTAAGGTGCCCGTGTGTCAGGGTACCACTGTACTTGCTATTTCAACATTTGTTCAAAGGGGATTCATTGAATCATCCTTTTACATAATTAGAGACACATGGGATGTTTCCTGACTTAGTGCTATACAATATCTCTCAGAAAACTTTGAGCACTTAACATGATGCTTATTAAGTGATATTTACTCTAACAGTTCTTTGTATCAAATAGACAGATGGCAAGATTTCTTTTTAGCAATAATAGGACATTGAGATGGAATGCTAGCAAATAGATATGTAGTTGGCATAGATACACATATGACAATGACCCAACAACTTGCTATTGAAACATAATAAAAATAATAATCTTTCATAATTACATTGTATTTTAAGGTTTACAAAGCATTTTTGATACATTAACATCTTACTCTTTGCAATCCTACATTTATAAGCTTAGTCTACAATTCTTTCCAGACATGTCTACACTTACCAAAAATAATGTGGAATTCATGAAAAAAACATGACACTCCCATATACACTACAAGTGAGCAGGCGGACACATTATGCATGATTTTCAGCTGACACCACAATTAACATACATTGGCAGGTTAAAAAGCATCTAGAAAACACTACACAATGCAGGATGATTTCAGTAAATATTGAATAAAAAGTCATTAATTTTCAACAGAACCCTGCAGCAGTATTTAGGGAACAAATACATTTTTGCTTAACTGTTTAAGCTCTACTTATGATTTAAAGGATGAGTAAAAATAACTGCCCCAGTTATTCAATTTAATCATGTTTATATAAAGGTATTGCTGGGAGGTGGGGAAGATGCACTATGGCTTTTACCAATCTCATTTCTAGGTCTAGTTTTCACTTTGAAAATACATATTTTTGTGTGTGGAGAGAGAAAAACATTGCCTATCTTATTAGTTACAGTTTGCTCTCCTGAATTGTGTTTTTAATTGCATAGCTTCACTCAGACACGTGTTTTAGTGATATGTTCAAGTATTGCCTCCCAGTCTAGCTCTATTTCATTGATAGCTGAGTGATCCTTGATCCGAGGTCATGGGAATACCTGTAGGTTTCAACGTAAGTTCCATTCACTTAACAATAGTTTTCTGAAGAAAGGTTAAAGGTCACACATGTATTCTCTGTGTTGTGCTATATAAATTTTTCACCAAGGAAATTCAACACTGAAGTGAAAGATAAATAGAGGTTTTATTATTTCATGCTCTGAAATCTTTAGACTATAATATATTATAAGGTAGTATTTCCAAAAATTGTTAGCATTTATTAGACAAACACCTTCAGGTGTTATTGAACTTTAGATTGAGAAGATGGGATCAATTATTGCCATGCTAATATTTTTTTGGTCTTAATGACAGCTTGTATATCAGATCACAGTGCTTGTCCCCCTTCCTTTGCCTTTGGAGACTCACTTTCGTCTGCAATTTAAAAGTTCAGCTGGCAGACTGCTAGAGCAAGTGAGTGTATCAAAATAGGGGCAAATAAAATTGAAGTAATAATTATCTTAAACTCTTTTAACCTAGTTTATAATGTAATAAAATAGGGCCATTCACATAAGAACCTGACAGCAATGGAAAGTAAAAGAAATAGCTCTGTGGTCAAAGATTATGAACAAATAATTTTCAAAAGAAGAATTATAAACAATGTTACCTTTTGAAAATATATTCTAAATCACCAATAGCAAGAGAAATACAAAACAAAATAACTGATTTCACCTTATATCCTGTAGTTTTGAAGAGATGTCAAAAAACCAGAAGAGAAATGTTAAAACAAACTACACTAATACATTGTTGGTAGAAGTGTGAAAATTGATTTAGAATTATGAAAGAAGACATATTGAACTATTCCTACTTTTTGATAAAGTTATAGTAGTTGTGTACTACCAAGGGAGAAAGAGATATAAACAAAGGTTTGTTTTTATTGTTTGTTTTTTTTTTTTTAATTTAAAACCCTTACCTTCCATCTTGGAATCGATACTGTGTATTGCTTCCAAAGCAGAAGAGTGGTAAGGGTTAGACAATGGGGGTTAAGTGACTTGCCCAGGGACACACAGCTGGGAAGTGTCTGAGGCCAAATTTGAACCTAGGACCTCCCATCTCTAGGCCTAGCTCTCAATCCACTGAGCTATCCAGCTGCCCCCATAAACAAAGTATATTTATATATGTTGACTAAAGCAACAAACCATGGGAAAAAAGTGAGCTGAAAAATATGCCACATGAGCATAATGGCATACGTAGTAAAAATCATTAATATAAATATAATAAAAAAGCATTAATAGAAATATAATAAAGATTGACTAATACAAAACTTTAGAGATGCATGTAAATGTGTATATGTATTAATGCAGGGTGAAATTAAAAAATGGAATTTATATTTACTAATAATTTATTATAAGCTAATCATGGTGATTAGTGCTGGGAATACAAATAGGAAATAGTTCTCATTCTAATTAGAAGGAATAAACATATAGAGGAGTTCAGCTACAGGGCAGAGGGAAAGACCTGATGGTCATTCAGGCACAAGGTCATAGCCAGTGGTAAAATCTAGGGATTTAGGGATCTTTAGGTTATACTCTTTTGAAGGCAAGATCATGGTGGGATTTGAGTGGAAAGGATTTGGGAAGGGAAATGCCCAATGGTTTCTGTACCAGGGTCCTGTGGTGGTCATTAGTCAAGATGAGCTTGGACTGAAAATATATTTCCTGGTGGGAATCCAATGGAGTCTCCCAAAAAAGAACCAAAAGAATGATATTCATTATACTACTATTAATAAATACTAATAACAAAATAGTGTAAATAAAAATATCAATAAAAGAAATTCAAATACGAGATATTTGAGAAACCAGTGATAATCCCAGAAAACAGATAATGAAATATGCCTCTTCTATTGGCAGAGGGGCAGAGTACTATTAGGATGGATTATTATATATGTATATATTATCATTATTATATATAGTCATAGAATCAAGTATTTTTACTTAATTGTTTTTCTTTGTTATGATGAAACGTTTAGTTTGCAGTAGGGATTCAAGGTTGGGAAGATCTTTCCTTTTCTTCACAAAAGACAGATGTCTGAGCTCTTTCTTTTGCTCTGTGATTCTTCAAACATTTCTACTTTATTGTCTCAGCTATGCTACAAATACCAAAATAATAAATACATGTATTTCTATTATTTCTTCCACTTTATTCCATACTGTAGAAAAAGTTAATTCTCTAAGATAATGTTAGATAGATCTATGATCTCATCCATGTGCATATTTTTCCAGTGATACAAATCTCAGCCTGCTCCTACTTGTCCTCTCAGCACATTCCCATCTATGCCCTTCCATAATTCAACAAAGGAGGTCCAGCTAGTATGCTTGGAGATTCCCCACATTCTCTTCACAATGGAGTACATCGATGGTCCATTACTTGTTTCTCATTTTTTTTTCTGTTCATACATTACTCTGATGACATCATTTATACCATTTTCCTGCACAATTCCTTATTTGTAATGCACTATAGTCTCTTCCCTTCCACCATGAACCACTCCAGTGTCCTGTATGTGATTCTCAATATCAATTCTTTAGAGATTGTAGTGTTCTATGTCTCATGGTCATACAACATTAACATAGAAAACACATTTTGCAAATAAACATCCATGATTTTGGTAGCTTCATTTTGTACTTCATTTAAATACAAAAAGAGAAATTTTCAGCCTTCAAAGAACAAGACCATATTTTTTTGATACTTTCCCCATGGCCCAACTTGTCCTAGAGTTCAGAAGTCATTTTTGTTACAAGAATTCAGGAGTCTCTTAAAAAAAAATGTTGGCTCTCTAATGTCATCTATTAAAAGAAAAGGCTTTGCAGACAGAATTGCAATTCACCTTGGCCTTCCCTTTGAATGCTTGACACATGACAGCATTGTTTTCAGGCAACTCATCTGCAAATAGTATAATAGAGCATATTTATGGAGCTGCTTCTAAAGAGCTGATGGGACACTCATCTAGCCAGCTGCTAAAATGATGGATAAGCTACATTATTGTAAGCCTCCAACACTCGTCACACAGGGGCTGTGTGTGCACTCACACTCTGCACACGTGTCTCCACCATAGCTTGTGTGCATTCAGACGCAGTGACCGAGAACACAGCAGGCACAGACATCTGGTCCACTGAGCGTGTCTAACGAGGGCTCCCCCAATGCCCAGTGCCCATCATCCCCGAAAAGCATAGGGAGGTTGGATATGCTATAAGCTATGGCCCAACTTCCTCAGGGCAAATGAGAGGAGAAAAAAGGGATACCAGGAAGTCCTTAATTGCTAGATTGAAATTATAATGCCTTCCTGTGAAATTAAGCCAATAATGATTTCTTTTTTTGGTCCACATTTGTGATTTTATTGGTATAAAGAGGAAAGGTGCTTCACTAACTATGGATGGACAACTAATTTATAATTTTCTTTTAAAGAATCCCCTGAAGTCCTGAAAGGGTCAAAGGAATACAGATCTAAAATTTGAATGGGTCTCTAGTCTGTCCCCCTCATTTTACATATAAGGAAGACAAATTAGCTTGCTTAAGCTCGCCCAGGGTTCTGTTCCCAGTTGGCACAGAAAGTGGAGAGCCAAGCCTGGAGTTAGGAAGACCTAAGTACAAATCCAACCTCAGGCATTTATTATCTGTGTGGCCCTGGGTAAGTCACTTAACCCTGTTTGCCTCCATTTCCTCATTTGTAAAATGAGCTGAAAAAGGAAATGGCATACAAACCCATTAGATTTGCCAAAAATGGGGGGGGGGGAATCATGAAAAGTTGGACACAACTAAAAAATTAAGCAACAATGAAAATATCACCCCAGAAGTAAATATTGGAGACCAGACTTGGACCAGGTCATCCTGATGCAGAGACTGGTTAGCTCTCTACCAGGTTAGAGGTATAAAAGTTGGAACTTGCAGTCAAATGCTGTGGTTCCAGATTAAATATAATTGATAAGTACTTAACAAAATAAATAGGTGATAAAACATAGATAATGGTAATATGCACTTTTCTAAGCCAAAATGTACCAATGTGGATGCTTTTGAATGGTTTAATGGCCTCCATTTCTATTCCAGTTTGGCCCACTGCACTATGCCAGGCTGCTCCTCTAGTGTTATGATAATGTTTAATAATAATAAAGAAAGCCTAGCTAGGGGAACTACTTCCATATATGCATGCATACATATGCACGCATTCATTTAGAGATCAAAAATCTGGGTCCAGAGCCAGAAAGCCTGCTGGCTGCAGTAATGGTTATATCGGGCACTGCCATCTAGAGTACTAATGTGCTTGGAGCTAGGTCTGTGACAAATCAGCATTATTCACATTTCAAAGTCAGCCTTAATATTGTATTCTGGACTAGATCTTAGTGGTCCTGAGGATAATTAAATTAGTTGCAGAGATTGTGGTCCCAACATGTAATTTCAAGTGTCTCTCTGTGCAAATTACCTGGAGGCCGTGATTTTAGCTGCTGCTGGGGACCCTTTGGGTACAGTACCGTTGCCTGTGTTTAGTGAGCCCGTAGTTATGTTCATCTAATTCCTGATTCGCCTCCTCCATGACTGAGCTGACAGGGTTTTATCATGCATCAGCACTGAAGCATGGCACCATTAATCTCTCAGATGTGCCGCCACATCCTGGCCCACTTTGCTAGGTAGTATTATTTTTTTAAAAAAACAACAAAGCATTGTCTCTGAGTATTTTAACCCATTCTTAACCATTCTTAAAGTGTTGTGCTGCTAGGTACACATGAAGATTTCTTGAAAGAATCTGTCTTAAGGCCAACATTAGAAGGGATGTGGCTTTCTTTTGAGTCAGAGGACCCTGGCTTAAATTATGGCTCTGCCATTTACCTGTGGAACTTATGGCAAGTGAATTTAACAAGGTGCCCCTCCGTGTCTTTATATGTTAAAAAAAATAAAAAGGAGGTTGACTATCTCTCTGCTAAGGTCCTTTCCATCTCTGATTTTTAAAAAAATTCTAATATTTCTAATAATTATGAATAATTTAGCTATAAATCATATTAAACAAAATTATTAAATAATAAATTAGTTATAAATTATACTAAACATAATTATTAAATAATAAATTAGTTAGACATTATATTAAATGTAATTATTAAATAATAAGCTAAAAGCAAATAATAAAGATTCTAAAAATTAATGTTATAACAGGGCAAAGGTTCCTAGGAGAAGATGGTCATGACATTTCAGCTCTATATTCCTGGATAGAAAGATGATGCTTGGGTTGAATCTTATACAAGAGAGGGACTCTATGAGGTAGGGTTAAGGAAGGGATATAGTCTATCCATAGGGGCTGGTCAATGCACAGGTCCAGAGATGGGAGATGGAAGAAAAGAGAGGCCAGTTTGGATGGGTCAAGTTAAAGTCCAATGAGTATGTAAAGATAGGCAAGTTGTATAAAGCTTTAAAATCCAAACAGTATGGTCTATGTTTTGTTCTAGAAGCAACAGGAAACCACTAGAGTTGGTTATGTAGAAGAATGATATGGCCAGATCTTCACTCTTTTAAGAAAAGTTACTTGGGCAGCAGTAGAGGAGGTACTGGAGTGGTGAGACCCTGGGAGCAAGGAAAATGATGATGAAGATATTGTAATAATCTAGGTGAGAGGTGATGAGAGCCTGAACTAATGTGATAGCTGCATGAGAAAGAGAAAGTGTTAGTTGTAGAGATGTTTTGAAGGCAGAAATGAAAATATTTTGCAACTAGTTGAGGATGGAAGGCAAGGGAGAGTGAAGAGTGCTGAACAGTGCTGAGGTTAGTAACTAGAGAGTCAGGAAATATAGGGTCTTCTGACAAAAATAGAGAAGTTTAGGAGGAGGGGAGGTTTATGGGGAGAGACCATGAGTTTAGTTTTGGACCTGCTGAGTTTCAAATATATCTGGGATATTTAGTTTGAAATGGGCAATAGATAATTGATGATATAAGATTTAAGCTCAGGGCTGGATGTTTAGATTTACAAGTCATACCCATAGAGATACTAATTTAATCCATGAAAGATGAAAAAGTATCCACAAAGAAGATACCTAGAGGGAGAAGCGGAGGACTTAGAACCTTGGGCAGCACCCCACAGTTAGGATATAATATGGATGATAAAACAACAAAGGAGACTAAGAAAGAGTAGTTCAGTAGGCAAGAGGAACCCCAGAAGAAAGTAATGTCACAGAAACTCAGTAAGGAGAGGATGGTCAACAGTGTCAAATGTAATATAGATAGGTCAAGAATGACATGGACTGAGAAAAGATTTGGCAATTAAGGGATCAATGATAACTTTGGAAAGAGCAGTTTCAGTTTGGTCCATTACTGTTGCTTGAGGCATTTAAAGACTTCCTAGACCAGCTAACCCAAGACATCCTTGTTAACTAAGTTGGACTTGCCTGAGGTCTGCAATCTGGTAATGATCCAGAAAAGCAATGAGATAGAAGTAGACTTCTAGATACAGTACAAGACTGTAGAACCATGTCACTTGGATTTTGTAACATTCCTATGAACCATATTTTCCAAAATATGCATAACCCAGTGGAATTGCTTGTCAACTTTGAGAGGGGGGAGAAGTAAGGGAGACAAGATGAATCATGTAACCTTGGAAAACTTAGTGTAAATTTGTTACTGGAATAAAATAAAGAAAAATTATTTAAAGTTGCACCATATACAGAAGAACAGAGATCTTGATTGACTTAACAGTTACTAATCTGAGCTATAATTCCTTCCCCTCCTTCACACATGTATGGATGTGCATGCAAACACATACACACACATACTATCTCTCACACACACTAGTGTGTCCACCTCAATTAAGGACCTAAAATAATTAAGATGTATAAGATATTGCCACCACTTTATCCACTATAGCTCCCTAATGGATTTACTACAATATCCCAAAGGAATTCTTATTATAATATACCTGTCAAGTGATCAGAGAGCCTTTATTTGAAGACCTCTACCCAGTTCAGAGTAATTTAATAAGTCCATTCTACTTTGGGATTACTCCACATATTAAGAAGTTTTGTTGTTTTTTTTTCCTGTCTGAGTGAATTTTCACATGCTCTTCCCTCTCCATCTTTGTCTCTTAGATTTTCCAGCTTTTTTCAAGTATCAGATAAAATCCTGCTTTCTACAAGAAGCTATTCTTAATTCATTAAGGCACTTAATTAGTGCCTTCCTTCTGCCAGAATTGCCACTCTGTCCTATCTCCATATTGTTTCCCCATAGTCATTTATATACTGATTCCCTGCCTCCTCCCATCCCCACTCTATTAGACTGTGATCTCCTTAAGGATTGTTTTTACATTTCTTTTCATTCCTAGCACAATGCCTCAGAAATAATAGGCATAAAGTCCTTATTGACAACTAGACTTTCTGCAATTTCCACCCAGTGCCCCTGGTTCTGTCTTGCTAAGACCAGACTAGACTAGTTTTAAACCATCTATGAAGGTTTAGCCCATCAAATTCCTCAACATAGATATCAAATCCCACTCTTCTCATCACCACTCTAGAAGTACTCTTTTCTCCAGGCTTCATATCCATATTTTTTTCTCCCATTGCTTCTATCACTTGGACTCATGGTCATTAATCATCCCTGTTGTCTTTCTTGAGATGCTTTCCAGCTCATCAATGTCCTTAAACTATGCCTTCCAGGGCTTAAAAAAAATATTTCAGATGTGACCTGACAATGGCTAAGTAAACTGTGCTTCTCTTAGTGTTTTCCATCAAAGCCTAAGTTTTGTGGGAGACTCTAAAAAACTTTGTTACTTTCTTAGTTATATTAGTGGAAAATCTTTCTCCACCAATATAGTTAGTTTAGTGATGGGACTAGAAACCAGATTATAAGAGATTAAGAAGAGAACCGGTGGAAAGTAAATGAAGGCATCATAAATTTACCAGTGAGGAGGCAAAGAGATTTAGGATAATAACTGAAAGGGATGGCAAAGTCAAGGGAAAGTTTATCAATAGTTCTCTATCAGCAGCTCTGTTTGGTTTGACCCAAGGAAACATCATGCCTTCCCCCTGTATAAAATGATCCCCTGATGTCTCATGACTATGCTGATTGATTTCATTTTTGATGCTCAACATTTTCTCAGTTTCCTCACTTATCTCTCAACTCTAGTTGGAAGGATGGAGAGTGAAGTAGTAAATTCCTTCCAAAGCCTTCCTTTGGAAAGGGCTCTGAACTTCCAGAATTTAAGTTCAACTTAATAACATTTTAATTCAACTTGTAAAAGGATTTCACAGTGAATATTATAGGATGATAATTTAGCCTTAAAAGTGGAGGCCAAGTTGGAACCTATAAATATAAATATAAATATAAATATATATATTTGATAATGAAGGGGAGAGATAGAACAATAGCAATGGAGAATAGAAGTAAAAGAAGATATTTTTACAAGGCTAGTGAGTTTGATTCATTCATTATCTTCATATATTTACTGTCTAACACAGTGCTTGAAACAGTAGGTTCAAAATAATTGCATTTTGATCTATTTCTTGATTAGAATAAAGACTAGCACAATGGGGAAAGCACCATATTTTATGTTAAAGGAACTAGAATGGAACCAGGTCCTGCTTTCTACTCCCTGTATGACCCAACCTTGTTGGACTCCATGAGGAGGCTGGACTAGATGACCTTTCATGTCCCTTCTAGTCCTAGATCTGTAATCTTGTGAATTTTATGGTTCTTTTTAGCTCTGAATTTGTGCTCCTATTGATTCTGAATTTGTAGGAAAAGAGGAAAGAATCAAGATCTCAATTAGGGGAAGCTAATGATAAAGCAAGAACAAAATTAGGGAAGTTTGGAATAGGAGCTTGAACAAGGAAGAGATTGGAGGGATAGGATCAGCAAGAACAAAATTAGGGAAGTTTGGAATAGGAGCTTGAACAAGGAAGAGATTGGAGGGATAGGATCAAGGGCACATGTGAAGGATTAACTTGGCAAAGAGGGCTATGACTTTTCCTGAAAGTACAGGGGAAAAGAGTAAAACCATAGAGAATTTGAAAGCATGAGAGGAAGGGAATAGGAAAACTCAGAGAAGATATCCATGCAACAATTGCTTAATTTCTCAAGGCCTAAATTTCTTCATTTTTAAAACAAGGCTAGTAATTTGTATAGTACAAACATATTTTTTATTGTGCTTCCCCTTTATTGTGCTTTTAAAATAGTGCATTTTCTTACAAAGGAAGGTTTTTGGCAACCCTGTGTCAAGTAAGTCTATTGTTGTTTTGCCAGCATGTTCTCACATTGTGTCTCTGTCACATTTTGCTAATTCTTGTAATATTTCAAACTTTTTGTTATTATTATTTTATGTTATATTAATTGCTGAACAGTGATCTTTGATATTAGTATTATAATTTTTTGTGTTGCCATAAGCCTCACACATATGATACTGTGAACTTCATTGCTAAATGTTGTGTGTGTTCTGATTGCTCCACCTACCCTATCTTCCGTTCCCTGTCTCTCTCCCTTTCTTTGGACCTCCTGATGCCCAAGACAAAACATTATTAGAATTGGACCAATTAATAACCCTAGATTGGCCCCTAAGTGTTCAAGGAAAATGAAGAATCAATGACTGTGGCCAGAGGGGCCCAATCTTCAGCAACCACAATCCTGATGAATCAGCAGCCAGCAACATCAAGAAAAGACTCTTGCACCAGCAAAAAGATTACAACTCACTGAAGGCTAATGGCTAGCCCTTAATTAGCAATGAAGTATTTTTAATTATGTACTTTGGGTTTTTTAGACATAATACTATTGCACAATTTATAGACTGTAGTACAATGTGTGACAAGGAAATCACTTTAAAAGAAATATTAATTTAAGGTCACCAAGGAATTCAGCTATGTAATTCCTAAATGAAAACTCAAGTCAACAGTCAACCTTTTATGGAGTTTTAATTACAAACAGGAGGAAGAAAGGTATTAGAGATAGAGATAGATAGATAGAGAGAGAGGGGGGGGGGGGGAGAGAAGGGAATAGGGCTTAAATACCCCCTCTGTTTAGGCTGGGCCAAAAGGCCCAAGCCCTTAGATAGCTGAGGCAAAGAAAAGAGATCAGTCCCTATCACTCACGTGACCAAAATGGAGAAACAGTCTCAGGGGCCTCCACCTCCAGCCTCCTTCAGAGCAAGCCTTCTCAGAGCACCACCTCTCAGAGCCAAACCTCTCCAACCCCCTTCAGTCCTCAGACCCCCGCTATCTTTAAGGAAATCATCTAAATTCCCTCCCCTCAGTTCTCACATCTACCAATCACTGTCCATGTCTCTCCTGTGCCAATGGTGGTTCTAGTTTAACCCAGGACTGCCCAGAGGTCTGTGGCTTTGCACATGTCTGTTGAAGGTCATATTCTCAAATAATTAAATCTTGATCCTTTGCTGCAGCCCTTCCTAAATCCTGTTACTCTAAGTAGGGTAGAAATTGTATTTTCTAAGACCTGGTTCTGTCATTCCAAGTATCTCTATTGTATCAATTCTAAAGTCAAACATGACTCAAAGAACTTCCTGTTCTATGCTTAAGCATAGGTCAAAGTCCTTTCCATTGTTCAGCAAAAGGTTTCTGTCCTAAAGCAGTCCCAAGTAGGGAGGAGAAGGAACCTCCCATGCCAAGGGGGTTCACATTCCAATAGAGTTCCCACTATCAGTAGGAAATTCCCTCCAAGCATGAAATCTTCCAATGGTGAAATTTCCAACATTCACAAGTCTAAGAAATTTTAAGGTTTACAATCCCCCCCCTGATGATCATTGGGAGACTAGTCTCCCCATTGATCATTTAACATAATCATTTTGTAGTTCTAAATGCACTTCTAACTATAGATATACACAATATTCAATTTTCTAAGAGAAATTAGAATAGTGAGAGAGGAAATAGAAAAGAAAAGAAAGCAAAACCAATGTTTTGCTAGGCGCATTGACAGAAAGCCAAATGAGGGGCAGTCCCTTTTGGCATAAATGTGTACAATTACAATAAGTGTTCAATCAAAAGTTCAGTCCAATCAATCATATCCAAAGTTCATTCCTGATCTTCTTGATGAAGTGTAAGTTTTCGGCATCTTTCTGCAACAGTTCATTCTTTGGATATAAAAGTTTCAAGCTTCTTTCTTGAAGATCTTTTCTCGAACAGAATCAAAATCTTTGATTTTTTATAACAGTAAAGTCTTAAACAAAATTCAAAATTCTTGGATTTTTATAAAAATACAATCTCAAACAAAAAAAAAGCTCAAAAATTCTTAGATTTTAAATTAAAATACAATCCCCCCTGAAGTAAGTATTAAAAAAAAATCAAGTTTAGCTCAGAATGCAATGTTCAGTTATGGGGGTGTATGTGTCAATTATCAAAAGAATAGAAAAATAATCAAAAACATAAGAAAAATTCAAAATAGGCCTTCTATAGGTCCAGTTTAAAGTAATTTCTATCCCACAAGTATGTAGGACAGAATGCAGTAATATTTCACTTAGCCATTTGTAGCCAAGACTACAGGAAGTTGCCATAATATAAGAAGAAAAGAATTAGAATTCTATTTTGATGGGGAAATGTCATTCCCTCGTCTGATTTTTTTTTCTTCAGGGATATAAGGAGCCAGCATGATAGTCAAGCTTTGTACTTGTTTGAGTACTTTGTAAAGAGTGTAGATACAAGGAAGTCCTACGATTTAAACATAAGTTAAGCGTCGCAACCTCGAATCTCACTTTAATATTTCTTATGTGTTCTATTGGCACTATTCAGGTTTAGTCTGTGCTCCTTGTTTTTATCCCTTTTCCTGGAATCAGACACAAACATTAATCACAGTCCTATACTATTTTATCAATAAATGGCAGGTTCCCTTAGTTTAAAGCTTTTAGGCATATATTGATATTATAGCAAGAGTATATATATTAACTTGTATTACTGCAGGAAAAAAAAATAATATTAATATTAATTATGTGTACCTTCAGTACAAAAAATGAGAAAAAAATCAAATATTCTGATCAAAAGATAAAAGAAAAGAAATAAGAAAAATAAAAAAAATCAGTAATTCAATATATTCTTGAAAAAACAGCATCCATTTGTCTATGGATTATCTCCAATTCATATGATAAGATAGAGTCACAATTCATATGATAGGACAGAGTCAATCAGTCTCAGCAGAAGATGCTTTCTTCACATGTGAGCAGTGAATCCAAGAGTCTCTTTCTCCAATCTTTATAGATGTTGGAGTAGTTAATAATATTTGGAATGGTCCTTCCCATGAAGATTGAGTTGCTCCAGTTCCCTTGAAATTCTTGATATAAACTTTATCTCCTGGGTTCAGGTCATGCAGAGAAAAGTCTAATGGTCCGGCTTGTACTGCAGCTCTGGATTCATGAAGTTCACGTAGTTTGTGCTGTAACTCCTGTATATAGGAAGCAATAGTAATATCTCCCCCTAATAGCGATGTATAAGCCTGGGAGAAAGGCTTAGCCTGTATAGGTGGATGTCCAAAAAGCATCTCAAATGGTGAAATATGTAAGTCTCCTCTAGGTCTGCTTCTAAGATAAAATAGGGCCAGAGGGAGAATTTCGGGCCATTTTAAATGGGTCTCAGTGCATAATTTGCCAATCATAGTCTTAAGTTCTTTATTCATCCTCTCCACTTGGCCTGAGCTCTGGGGGTGATATGGAACATGGAATTTTGGAGTTATCCCCAAGCAAGAATATATTTGGTTTAAGACAGAATCGGTAAAATGACTCCCTCTATCGGAGTCAATACGTGCTGGCAGGCCAAAACGAGGAATAATTTCCTTTAAAAGTATCTTTGCAACAAAATCTGCTGTGGATCGGGTCGTAGGAAATGCTTCCGGCCATCTGGTTAGTTGATCTACAATTACTACACAAAATTTCTAACGTCCAGCCTTTGGCATCGTTATGAAATCTATCTGTAGATGTTCAAAAGGTGTGTAAGCCAGAGGACGTCCCCCAAAGGCTTTTCCACGATATGCATGTTGGTTATATGCCTGGCAGATAGGGCAGGCTGAACATACTTTAGAGGCTATAGTAGTTATACCAGGGGCTATCCATACTCTCTTGACAGAGTCCACGATGTGTGCAAGCAATATATTATAATATCAGGAGTACTTTATCTGAAGTCAGAGGACCTGTGTTCAAATGCTGACAATGCCACTTAATGCCTGAGAGTCAATTAGCCTGCCTGGCCCTCAGTTCCTTCATTTATAAAATGAGACAGGGGAGGAAGAGAGGGTTGGTTTAGACTACATGACCTCAAAGATCCATTCCACCTCTAACTTTTTGGTTTCTATGACATAGATTTTTTTTTTCAAATAAGGTGTTTGATAAAATAGTCAATGCTCTTTTTATGGAAGAAATGGAGAAATGTGGGCTAGGCAATAGTACCATTAGAAGGATGTAGAACTGGCTAAAGGGCTAGATTTAAAAGAAGAGTTGCTAATGGTTTAGTATATTTGGTTCAGGTCTGAAGCCTCCTTTTGAAGAAGATACTGATAAGCTATAGAGTTTTCAGAGAATGACCAGAATGAGAAGGGATTTTGAAGCAAGCCATATGGGTATCAGATGAGGAAAACAATATAGTGCAGAGGAAAGAAGGATGAATCTGGAATCACAGGACCTGAATTCAAATCCACCATTACCTCCTTACCACTTGTGTGACTTTGTGCAAGTTGCCATTCAAGGCATATTTTGAAGACTTTTCTGACTCCAATTTTAGAGCTTTTTTATGCCTTCTACCAGATGCTTTTCTATTCCTATACATATAAGGATAATTTAGCTTACTCAATTCCTCATATAGATCAGAAATATGAAGAAAAAAAGAAAATATCAGTTTTAAGATAAATAATCTTCCTAGGCATGCCTATGTTAAATATGCAGAGAAGCCTGCATCTAGTAAGGGCCCATGTGTGGTCAGAGACTCTCCTTGTAGATGGGGACTGTCCTTGGATATCTGAAAGGGAAGCACAATAGACATATCCAACCTCTTCTCTCCCCTCCTTTCTCTAAAGGAGATTTTAGTTTCTCCAGATGGAGAAGCAGAAAGTATGGAGGGTAGCTGGAAAGATTTGCATGAACTGATACAGAGCAAAATAAGCAGAACCAGAGAACATTATACACAGAAAAAGCAATATTGTTCAATGATCAACTGTGAAAACTTAGCTACTTTCAGTGACAATCCTGAAAGACTTGTGGGAATGCTATCTACCTCCAGAGGAAAAAATCTGCTGAAGTCATCTTTCACATCAATGGATTTACAGTTTTATTTGGGGGATTTGGCTTCTTATGAGTGTACTCTTACATCAATGACCAATTTGGAAGTGTCTTTTGCATGCAAATACATGTATGGCCCAGATCAAAGTACTTACCATCTCTGTGGGGGTTGGGGAAGAGGGAGAGAGAAAGTTTGGATTTCATCATTTTGTAAAACATATGTTGAAAATTATTAAGTATATGTAATTGAGAAAATAAAATATCTTTGAATTTAAAAAACCAAGTGTAATAAGCTTCTTGTGCTTCCATCAGGATTTCAGGATTAGCTATGCAGCAATAAGCCATTTTTAATCAAAATCTGGAAACCTCTTGCTTTAGTAGATTGACAAAGTCTTTGATGATGAAGGAAAGATTCATTCTTAATTTGGTGAAAATGGGAATTTCCAGTTTGAACCTTTGAATTTTTTTGAAATGTCACAGATTCCATCACAATATGACCCCAGATCTTAGCTGTGATATCAGGGATAAGAGGTACAAAGATTAATGAATAAAACAGAATATCTGATAGAATGGTCACAATGATCTAAAATGGGAAAGAAATTAACATTCTTCGCATTCTCTTCCTTGGGATCAGCATTGGTAATCATTAAAAGAGAAAACCACCTAAAACATAAAGGGTCTATTTTAAAGAGGGATTTAAACAAAAATGAAAATGTTCAGGATTCTTTCTTTCTAGAAATATTTAAGTATAAGCTATAGATACATAGATAGTACTTAGGCAAGTGGATTGACTATTTGACTATGACTTTTCAAATTCTTCAACGTAGTGATTATTCATTGACATAGTCCCCAACCCAACACTGAGAGGAATTCTTAGCACAATGTCCAAAAGAGAACCAAGAAACACAGTCAGTCAAATCTGACCTAGCTGCAGTCTGTGAGGAGGGATCCAGGGAGAAGATGTGTCACTAGTGTATGTACAGTGTCAGAATCAGCACACATCTGTCACTCACTTTTTGCCAGCATCATCTTTACCTTTAGGATCCTATCTCTATTCATACATAAGTTACTACCTCCCCTTCTCTTGTAAAGGAACCAGCATTTGGAGGTAGGTCAGTCTTGTCAGTCCAAAGAGAGTGATGTTAAGGGCTCCAAGGGGTGATTTGAAGAAGGAAATTGAAGAGAATACTGAACTTTTAAAAAATGTAGTGAGAGTTAAAAGAACTTGGTAAAATGTCACCTTTCTAGCCTCTACGTGTCTTCAGAGTTATAATTTCAGCTTCTTCAATAATACATGTTCTTTATCGGAGTCAGTAGTACTGAATTCATAATATGGTAACTATGGAAGAGCAAGATGTATTGTCCCCTAAACTCAGGCATCATCAAGAGAACTGACAGGTGATTTCTGACCCAAACTTTTTACTTTTGGTACTAATGTGTGAAACAGAAAGTCTCCTCAATTTGCAGAAATGATCCTAGCTTACATTGCTGCTTTTGTCTGATAAACCAGAGAAATGTAATAAAGCAAAGCCTGAAGAGGTAGAGATAGAATCCTGGTACTTCTTGGCACTTAAATTTGGCTTCAGAAGTAAGAGCTAAAATGAGAATTCATACCAGGGAAACGCAGCCCTATTTGTCTCCCAGATTAAGATAACTCAATCTAAATTTCATGAATCTACAGAGTCAGGGTTTTCTTTGCCAGTCCATTTGATCATATTTCACCTTTCCTGAAACTCCCAACTAGGACTTTGGTACATGAAAGAGAAATTTCGTTCTAAGTTCAAAAAGACTTCCCTGGCTCTACTTGGAAAAGGAGTTAGATATTGCTGGCATTTCGAGGAACAAATTCAGGCTCTTTATTAGCGTAAGTTATGAGAAGGAGAAGATTTGAGGATTTGAGGTCAGGTGGAAAACTATCTGTAGGTTTGAAAATAATAGCAAATCTCTGTTAAAATAACACCAGTTAACATTAACAGTGGGGTAAAGGACTGTGAGAGTGGATGACTTCATGAATTTGCAACGATGAAACATTGTAGAATGGACTACCCAAAAATGAATCCTTATGTGAAGATAGGGAGAAATGGGAAGAAACTGCTAGAGCTGGCATGATCAAGGAGAAATGTCAGCTAATTTTACAGTTGCAGTACTGTTATAGATGCTTCTCTCTTGCCTAACTATCTATTTTGAATGTTATTCAGAGAGGAATTTGGGAAGTCAATTAATTTCTATTTCTATGTAATAAATCTTGAGGTCTTTTAGCAAGTGGTCTAAAGAGCATGGAATGACTGAATGTTATTCAATGAAACAAAAAGAACTTTACAGTAGCCTTCTATGAACATTCTTTAAGAGGCTAGAACAAGATTTAATTTCAATTATTAAGCACATAGATTTTTCAGAAAAATGTCTTTGTTGAATGCAACCATATAAATCTACAAAAAATAATTTCTAAATATTGAGGCTATATGTTCTTCAATAGAATTCTAAAGATACATAAATATCCAAACAAATGGGAAGAATTAGATTACAAGTTAAATATCTTTTTAACATTCTTTTGAACTGGCTTACTTGATATGATGTGACATCATTAACCAGCTCCAAGTCAGATCTGTGTGCAGTTAGGGAGAAGAGGACAGAGGATCATGGGAGTCAAACACTAAAATAGGACTTGGGTTGAATGTAGACCAAGAGAGAAGACTGAGGGTACAGAGGTAGGAGGTGAGGGGCCCGGAAGGAAAGTGTCTGCTGTTCTGCCCCTTCAGAAAAGGAAAACAGAAAGAAATCAGGAGAGAGGCTAAGCATTTTCCCACCAGCAAAAAACAAAACAAAACAAAACAAAAAACCAGAAAGAAAAGCCTTGAGACCTTGATCATATCAATTTTCCCTACATCCTCCTTTCTTTGCTGAGCGTCCAGAGCCTGTGTGCTTTCCTTGAGGGTTGGAAATAAAATCACATCCTCTGCATATCAAGCTCAGTGGCAGATTGAACAGTCATTAGTGGCGCTGCCTCTTTTTTAAAGGGACAGGTCAGTTTTGAACTGTGAAGGTCAAATCTTGCTAACAACAGAAAGTTTTCAGTTCAGTCTAGTAACTTGACCCAGTGGTGACCCTTTCTGAAATCTATTGTTCTGGCAAGAGCTGAGTAGGTGGGGCTCATTATAATGGCCTGCCTTCCAAATAACAATATAAGATAAAATTTCCATTGGCATAGATTGGAGAGCTAAGGAGAGCTAAGAGTAGTTGGGATTTTTTTTTTATCTCTTAAGGTAGCCAGAATTTCTTAAATTGAAAAAAAAATAATTCTATATCTAGAAAAATGCATTATTTATTATATATAAATGTTTTTTTTTTCAAAGGATGGTCAATATGTGGAAAATGCTTTAGGTTAAAGTTTTTAATGGAAAAGTTCTTTAATAGAAAAAAACTTCATCCCTGCTTCAAGTACAACCCAAGGGAGGGGCAACTGTCAAGCTGTTTAGACAAAGAATTATGTGTGTATCTGTGTGAGTGTGTGTGAGAGTTGGTTTAACCCGCTGAAAATGATGGAATTTTTTTGGTGCAATTAACATTCTAAAATAAACAGCGATGCATTTACATTCAGCTATAAGCCATCTGATCTCTATTTTTGAAAGATGGACGGGCTATGTGCATTGCTAAACATTTTCCGACTAATTACCCAATTATTTCAAAAATTATACACTTAGTTACAAGTTGTGCTATTCTGAGAAATTGTATTCATTTGAACTACATTTCTTTCCTATGCACTGAAACAATCTTTATGTCTGATTTCATGTGACTGAACGCCCCCTATTGCAAGATCTCAATTCAACAAGTTCAGCTTGTTAGGAACTGTAGATTTTTCTACTTACAAAATCTATTTGTGTGAAATGCTTTAACAATATACAGTTCTTCCTCTCTCTGTCTCTCTGTCTGTCTCTCTGTTTTTCTCTGTCTCTCTCTGTCTCTGTCTCTGTCTCTGTCTCTCTCTCTCTCTCCCTCCCTCGCACACACAGACACAAACACATACATTTACATCTCTAAATATACAACATATATCTTCCAAAATTAATGAGTTCTTTGCGCAATTGTGGGCAAAATGTGAAGACCAAGCCCAAACCGGTTTAACTTCACTCACCGTGATGGCTAAAAAAATATAAATTATAATATATAAGTATTGTTATAATTTAAGATTATATATGTATCCTACTGCACAGTAGGTTACTTCTGAGGGAAAAGTGACAGAGAATCTTGTCAATATGTGCTAAATACCTAAAATTTTAAAAAAATTATAATTTATGACATGATGAAATGTTACTTTTGTAGGAAGTACTTTGGTGCTTATTAGTAGAAATGATCAAATAATAAGATCTTTCCAAGAATATTTACAACAGAGGTAGGAGTTTACTTTCATTAGTAAAAGACACCATTAAATGACTGGTGTAATGGTAGAAATTTTAGGCTTCTGGGAGAGGTTATGAGCACTGTAATGGTTAAAAATGTGGCTACAGGATTTATGTAATATTGAACAATGGCCGCCAAGGAATTTACTTATGAAATTCCTAAAATGAAGCACTCAAGTCAGAATGAAGTTTATGGAGGTTTAATCACACTGGGAGTAGGGTAAGGAGAGGGAGAGAAGGAGAGAAGAGAAAAGGAAAGGTCAACCTCTGACCAAGGCAGAGGGAGTTTTAGGCCCAAAGGGCCAAGGTGGAAAGAATCAGTCCTTAACTCACGTGAGTGATCTGAAGGAAAGCTGTCTGCAGGCGTCCTCCCTGTCCAAGCTCCTAACACCAACTCCTCTCTAGCTCTCTCCACAGGAAGTGAGCGAATTCCAGAGGCTGTTCCCTACCTCACTTCCTGTGTCTCACAAATGCCAATGGTTGGCTCTAGCTTGGCTTAGGACAGCCCAGGTGGGCAGTTAGTTATTTCTGATTTGTCATTGACTAGCACTTGCCCGTGTAGTGTAGGGAGGGAGGGAGGGAGGGAGGAAGAAAAAGCAAGCAAGCAAACAAGAAAAAGAACCATAAAGAAATTAGAGAGGGAAGGTAGTTAAGAGGTTTTTATTTTTTGGAGGCAGTTGTTATTGTTGTCCTGCAAAAGACAATGAATGGGGGAAAGAAAGGAAAATCCAAAGAGAAAAAGAAAGAAAGCTGAATCTGGCATCAAAAGATCTAGTTTTAACAATTGCTTGATCACGTGGGTTGTTGGGGATATAGACTCTAAACAATCACCTTGGGGCAAATATCAATAATATGGAAATAGGTTTTGACCAACGATACTTATAAAACCCAGGGAAATTGTGCATTGGCTACAGGAGGGAGGAAGGGAAATATCATGAATCATGTAACCTTGGAAAAATATTCTTAATTAATTAATTAATTAAATGAACAATTTTTTTAAAAGATCTAGGTTTGAATCCTGTTCTCTGCAACTTATTTCTGACAATGAGGTAAGAGGCAATCTTTCTGAGCTCCTTTTCCTCATCCTTAATAGAGTAATAATCATCCTGAATATATAGCTCTCAAGGATGTCTGTGAGAAAAAAAAGTGCTTTATAAATGATAAAGCATTATAAAAGCACAAGCTAAAATTGAATAACAAAAAATCTGCCTTCTCTTTAACTAGTTACCCTTTTAAATGATTTATAAAAATTAAATTTTCACGCATCTTTCAGTAACATACAAAAAGTTGGAGTTCATATTTGCTTTCATTTCTTTTGAAATGAAGGTAAAAAGAGTAGATGGCGCAAACATTGATTCTTGGATGTGCAGCCTTCAAATACAGCAGCTGAAAAGCATCACAGAGAGAAAAAGAGAGAGAGAGACAGAAAGAGAGAGAGGGATGGAGGGAAGGAGGGAGAGGGAGAGATACACAATCCTCCTCATACATTCACATATCTAGGGCATTTAGGTGGCATAATGAATAGAGTCCTGGGCTTGGAGTCAGGAAGGTTCATATTCCTGAGTTCAAATCTGACCTCAAATATTTGCTAGCTGCATGACCCTGAACAAGTCACTTAAACTTTTTTCCCGGAGTTTCCTCATCTGTAATATGAACTGGAAAAAACAAATGGAAAATCACCCTAATATCTTAGCCAAAAAACTCCAAATGGGGTTACAAGGAGTCAGATATGACTGAAAATGACTCAATAGCATATATTTCTATACAAATGCATGCACAGACACACATTTATGTATAGATATAGATATATTATGCTATCATTTCTGGAAATTTTTCTAATGTGCCAATGCTGACACCTTAGGAAGTCAGCCAAAGATTACAGAGACAACCCCCATTCACACAGTCAGCAGTTTCAAAGTCCCATGCTCTCTGAATGTTTTTAAAATCTAAATATCCCTGAGAAAAACTTCCTCTACCAATGTATGACACCTTCTCTGTAGTTTATGCTTTATGAATCTCCTGGGGATAATGAGTAAAGTTAAGTGACTTGTTCAGGATCCCAGACCCAGGTTGTGTGAAATGTAGGGTATGAATCCAAGTCTTCCTGACTACAAACAACTTAGTGTTCCCTGATGATAGCAACAGTGACAAAAGTCTCATTCAATTTGATTCAACAAATACCTACTAGTGACAAAATGGTACCTGTGCTCATTGTACTTACCTTCTACTAGAGCCAGGAGGAATCAAACACAAACAGAAAGAAATATCAAAAGAGGTCATTTGAAAAAACACTAGCAACTTTAGGGATCAGGAAAGGTTTGATGGTGAAAATAACACCTACTTCACAGAATTCCTAAGCCAGGTCTTAGCTCAAGGTTTCATCTCCCAGCAGTCTTCCAGCATGACCGGATTCAAAGACTTACCAAACCCCAAATCTTATTTTACCCCTAATACTTTGGACTTTGAATAAAGACTGAGATTCTGAGAGTTAGAGGTGAGGTAGAATAGATTGCTTGGGGGGGTACATAGAGACAGGAGAAAGAGTTTCCAATTCAAAGAAGAGGAAATATTTCTATTTGGGTAGAATATAGAGTTCATAGAAAGAAGTAGGATAAACTAAGACAGATAGGTGGGCAGGGACCATATTGCATATGAGGAGCTTATATTAAAGTAATCAAGTCCTACTAAATGTCTTTTGAGAAGGGGGTTGATATGGTCAGTGCTTTGTGTTAGGAAGCTTATTTTGATATCTAGTTGATGATGGATGGGAGTCAGGAGGAAATGGATTTAAGAAGATTAGTTAGGTAATTCAGGCAAAAGCCTGGACTAGCATGGTGGATTAGCGATCAGAGGAAAAGGTAATGGATGTGGAAGGTGATGTGAAGATAAATAACAGGAGGTTGAGTCTACTGCATGACCCTGCAGAAATAGTGCTGGTTTAGGGTCAAAGATTTGAAGTTTCAATCTTGGCCCTGTAAAATGGAGATTTTGAACTCTAGACTTCAATCCTCTGAAGTCCTTGGTACTTCTCAGAATTCCCTATAATCTCACCTGAGTCCCCACCTGGGCGAGATCACAATTAGTATTTAAACTGGCCGTAAATGCCTACCTCAACCTCTTCTATGCTCACGCTCTCTACTCCATCATTGCAAGATGTAGTAAGTAAGCTGTGAATGGACTAATCAGCCCTAGGCATGTGGTTTATTATTTTGTATTTCTTTATTCCTTGATGTCTAATAATCTTTAACAAACCTCATAAATATAATATTTCTATTACTAGAGACTAATTTTAATTTTTACAGCCCTCCGACTTGTTCTCTTATATTGGGCAAGTCATTCTTCCATCTTGCATCTCAAGAATAAAATAGCAAATGATCTAGCAAAGGAGCTGCCAGCCTAGTAGTAGAATAAACAGAAGAGAAGAATAGAAAGGATAAAGTATCCAGGATGAGGAGGGTAGTTAGTAGAGTCAAGAAGAATTCATGGTATTAATCTGAAGGCTATAATAGCAGAATATCTGCATTCCCTACTGACCTAGGAAGTTTCAAGTATAGTCCCAGGGAATAACTACTGAAAGTCAGTCTGCTCCACTATCCTTGGAAACATCATCAAGTTACTTCTAGCTATTTGGAATGGGGTAAAAGATAACTCACAAGGGGGCAGCTGGGTAGCTCAGTGGATTGAGAGCCAACCCTAGAGATGGGAGGTCCTAGGTTCAAATCTGGCCTCAGACACTTCCCAGCTGTATGACCCTGGGCAAGTCACTTGACCCCCATTGCTTAGCCCTTACCACTCTTCTGCCAAGACAGAAGGTAAGGGTTTTATTTAAAAAAAAAAAAGATAACTCACAAATCCCACTATTTGCTACAGTAAGACCCAATTCATGAGTCTCAGATCTCAATGTCCATCTATGGTACCTTTTTGATAAATATGTACTGTGGCATTAATTTGATGGATTGCTCACAGGAAATTATTTAATTACCTATACAGAGTAACTGCAATAAAAACCAATAAGAATAAAGAATAAACACATATCTCTCAAAGTGAAAAACCTTATGCAATAATACTAGAGTGCTTAAATATTTAAAGCACCCACTCAGCATCCCAATCTATTCATACCATAGACATTTAGACATGCTAAGGACTATTATCACAATCAAACTCACATCTTTGTAATTCAGAGTTCAGATGTGGGGATCTTTGTCCACTCTCTTAATAGCAGTGATTCAATTTGAACCCTTCTTTAATTCACAGCAGGGAGCACAAATAGATTCCATGTAGGTACATCAAGGAAATGGAGAACAACTCTACATTAAGACAAAATGTTGGGGGTGGGGACAGGACCAGATAATGAGGAAAGTGTTTTGGTCCAAAGGAAAATGGACTAAAAACCTATATGGGGTCCATTCCCTTCCCCAGCATTTATCCAGTAAAGAGAACTAGAACATTTCCAGATTATTTCACTCACACACACACACACACACACAAACACATACACACACACAGACACACACATACACTCTCTTTCCAACTAAGGGAGGTTAATGACAACCAAAATGCCCAGTTTCCAAGTTCTACAAAGAAGCAGAAAGAAAACAGACCAAAGAGTATGGAGGGAAACAAAGATAACACAAAAGAAATGTAGAAAGACCACTGAAAGTAAAGGCAGATAAAATAACAGAAAGGATAATAAAAACAGAAAGAAGAGGCAAAACTTTTTTTTAGTCCAGAACAGTACGAATAAGTAATATACAATAAAGAAAAATGAATCAAAATTTCTCAATGAAAAGATAATTGAACTCTATAGAAATTGTGAAGAAAAACATGAAATTCAAGGATGATTCAAAAAAAGAAATAAAACCTTTGAAAAAAAGAAATTGGGAATTAATTTGGTTAACAATTATAGTTCTTAATATTAAATTTAAAAATCATATAAGACAAATTAGGAAAAACTAAATGTATGATGAAGAATATCTCCAAAAAAGTCAGGGGTCTGATAGAAATAATGACAAATATGTGACATAAAAATACTGAAATATAAGGAAATTTGCCAGAAGGGAATCAAACTGCGACAAAGTTAAAAGAATACATTATATACAAGACAAAGCATGACCTTAAAGACAAACATCTGCAGGTATAATTTAAGAGATCAAAAAACTGACAAAAGAACCTAACAAGTTTAAAAAAAAATGACCTACTTCAATAAATAATGCAAGAAAACTGTACAGAACTTTATAGACAACAAAGCATGTATTGAGAAAATCCACATTTTGCCATTAGGGGGAAAACCCCCTGTGTTTCAAACTTCCAGACACCAAATGGTCACACTTCACAATTTTAATAACATCAAAATTTTAGGCAATTAGGAGAAAGGACTTTTCATTTGAAGGAAAATCAACTTGAAAAACTCAAAATTATTCCATTGTCATGAAAAATCAGAGAAAAGAATAGCATATTCCCCAGAGCAAAGGAATTCAGACTACAATATTGCTAAAATCTAAGCCTATCATTAATTTTTAAAGAAGAACTTTGAACAGAAGAGAAGTATTGGAGGCATTCCTACTTCCCCAAAACAGAAGTAAGATTATTTGACTTAAAAACCCTCCAAATATCCATAACACATGAAAGGCAAGTAAATTCAAAAATCAAGTAATTAAACCAATGTTTTATGTTAATTGGTTAGTATTTTTAGGAAAATATTGACCAATTGAGTTTAAAAGAAAGAATCAAGAGAGACAATCAAGGTTGGGTGAGGAGTGGAGTGGAGAAAGACCTACAATAGATTTAAAGGAACACTAATTAATTAATTAAAGGTACATTAACAAGGAAAAGTCGAACTACTAGTCTCTAACTATACCTTTCTTCCTTAAAAGTGAATCAATAGGTTTTGTAAGAGGGATAACAGAGTGGAAAGTTAAAGAAATGAGAAGAATATAAAGAACAAAAGGGAGTGATTGATTTACTCCTACCAAGATTGTCACTTTAGAAAGTTGAAAGGAGCATTATGTAGGGAAGATTTTTGAGCCATTGAGACAGGCAGAGAAAAAGAAGAGGCATCTGAAGAAGACAAATAGATAAGTAAGAATAAAATAGCAATGTAAGGAAATTGAAAGATGTGGAGTAAATAGAAGTGAGAAAAGGGCCAGCTGAAATAATCTATTGCAAACAAAACTAATCATAGTGGCAAAGTAATATCTTAAACAAGGAAGGAGATAAAAGTCATTATAAATGAAATAAATGTGAACAGTCACATCTTTAAATGTTAATATATAAAATAATCCAATAAAATAATAATGACAGTATTTATTTAAAAAACCCAAGCCAACAAACTTCTTTATACAAGAATCACATCTAAAAACAAAAATGTATAAAAAATGAAAATGATAGGATAGAGCAAAATTGAATATGCATTAAATGAATCCCCCAAAACAAGAACTCTAGTAATCGTGCTAGCAAATGAAGCAAAAATAAAGATTTACAATATTATGAGAGAAAATCAGGGATACCACAGTATTCTTAAATGAAGAATAGAAAATGAAACAATATAAATATTACCTAAATTCATCAACTGACATAATATCTAAATTTATGATAAAAATTCAATTAAATTGTAAAAATATATAGAGATTGCAGCTGAACAAACTGAACTGAACAAATCTAAAAAAAGATAAATATAAAGGAAAATATAAAACTGATGCCAAAGTTAAAACTAAAGCCTTATGATGTCTTAATGGGAACTTTGAAGATACAATTATTAATACTACATGGTAACTTTATAAAAACTGAATATATATTAGGAGACAAATCATTAATCAATGTAAAACACATAATTTCTAAACATGTTCTTCATAATTCACAATTCAAAAAAAAACAATACAGAGAAAATGAGCAAAAGATACAGAACTAAAAAGAAACTTGATAATGGCATCCTGAATGAATAATGGATCAAAGCAAAAATCATAGAAACTACTAACTATGTATGTATATGGGGCTAGGGGTAAGGAATGGCATAATCTCACAAAAATTCTGGCTAAAGTAGTCCTCAGAAGAAAAATGATATCTTTGTGAATATGCATTTACAAATATATTAAAAGAAAGCTAATGAATGAAGTATGTAATAAATCTAGAAAATTAAAAAAACTCAAAATAATGACAAGAAAAAATCTGAAAATTAGAAAAGAAATTAATAAAATAAAAAGTGAAAATACTATAGAAATGATTTTAAGTAATAGCTGTTTTTAAAAGACTAAGAAAATGTATAAACTTATCACTAATCTAGAAAAAGTAAAATAAAGGAAATAATTATCAAAATAAAGAAAAATGGACAAAATAAAATCAAAATAGAGAATTAAAGGAATGTTCACAATCTAGACACAACTGGTTTATGCTAATAAACCAAGAATTTAAAAGATGCAGAGAATTACTTACAAAACTGTAAAATACTGCAATTGAAAAATATGAAATAAAGATATATAGCAATTCATGATCAAAAATAAAATTGCATTAGTTCTATGAAAGGTAAACAAATCCTGGGCTAGAAGGAATAGCAATTGAATTGAATTATAGTAAATAGCAATTAATATCTATATTACAAAATTTATTACAAAAATTTATAAAGAAAATATTCAATCACTCTTTTATGAGAATGCAATTGCAACTATTAAACGATTAAAAGATTAAACAAAGAGAACCACAGATCAATATCACTAATTCTATCTATTCAAAATAATATCTATTCAAAAAGTAAAATGGAAAAAGGACTGTAACAGTATATATACAAGAAATTACACACTATAAGGTAAACTGATTTATAAAGGGATGTAAGGACAGTTCAATAATAGGGGAAATATTAACATAATTAACCATGTAAAAATAAAAATACCACATATTAAATACATGTAAATAAGTAAACACCAAAAATTAATAGATATAGGAAAATGTGGCAACATAATACTCATAAAAGCTAAATACAAAATTACAAACAGCCTCTACAAAACATAGGCATGAAAGGAACACTTTTCAATATGATAAAAAGTATAACTTTAAGACCAAAAGTCATCATGTTTATAATAGGGAAGCACTGGAAACTTTCTCCATAAACATAGAAGTAAAGATACCCCATTTTGCACTATTATTTTACTAAGTTCAAAAAATTGCTAGCCACAGAAATTACAAGAGAAAGAAAAAGAAAGAAAAACATTAGCAAAGTCCCAATCATCCTTGTTTGTTGATAACATGGTAGTTCAAATTAGAAACCCATAAAGAATTAGTGAAAAGAAAAAAAGATAAAATTAATTGAAGTGATAAAGTAACAGGTAACAAAATAAAACCACAAAAATCACCACCATTTATATTTAGCAATAATAAAATTCGAGCTGAAATAATATAAAGAGATTCTATTATAATATCTACAAAATCTATAAAATATCTAGGAATACCTCTACCAAGATATAATCATATCTTTTATAAATTAATTATCAATTCTTTTAAAAGAATAAAGAATGAATTAAATTGCTAGAGGAATATATTTATCACTCATAATTGAGTCACACCATTATAATTTAAATGATAAACTACCTAAATTGATTTTTAGATTTAGTACTTTGTCAATAAACTACCAAAAGTTGTTCATGGATATAACACCAGTGGTTCACAAAGCAGAAGGAACATAATCTTTTTTTTTTCCTGTTCCCTTCTTCCTTCCGGAAAGAGCAGAATTGAATGACTAACCTATACTTTGTTGATCTCAGCTAGGCTTCATCTGTTCCCACCTTAATCCTTTTCCTTTTTTTTAGAAGCTGGAGTTTCAATTAGTTATATCATATTACAACTCTCTTACTTTAGTCTAGGGGCAATGCACTGATGCACATAGCCCCCTTTCCTGGTGCTTTATGGAATTTATAGCAGACAAAAATTTATTAGTACAAACATAGCCTCTGGGTAGGAAAATTCCTGACATTCAGAGGTTTGTTTCCCAGTGCTCCTATAAAGTTTTGTGTATCCCTAGCTCATTTTCTGTCTGAAGCAAAATCAGAATATAGGAAATAGGTAAAAAGATGGAAAATAGAATAATAATACCATGTTGCTACCTGGGCAGAGAGAAGAAAGAAAAACTGAGGAAGAGCAGCCTTATTTTAGGAACTTCTAAAAGTCCTTGAAAAGGTGAACACAATAGCTTCAGTATGAACCCTCAATTCCAAGATGCTTCCAGGGCTTAATGGTTCACCTGGACATCTCTCTTCTCATCTAAACCTCATTTCTCCTTTCAGTGTTTCCTTTTTGGTTTTCCATCACAGATTCTCCTTTTCAGTATCTCTTAATAGTTGTTGCCTTGGAAGAGCTAAAAAGATGATGTCTTCATGACTGTCCTTGTTGTTTGTGTTTTTCAGTCCTCCTTCTTTCCTTTCAATCTGTCTTTTGCAGGGCAAGTGTATTCCTTTGAGAACTTATATGTGTGGCTCTAGCTCTTTTTATTTTTCCGTTTAAAGATTCCAGATCCCACATCATTCGAGGAAATGCATATTCCCTCTGAACTACAAACATGGAGCTAGCCAAGATAAAAACACCATTCATTTGAAGGAATAAAAGGACTTATATCTCAATGGAAATAAAAATGAAAAATGGGAATGAAAAAGGCATAGAATTACAAAATGAAATCAAACTACATTATAAAGTAGCAATCATCAAAACTATTTAGTATTGGTTAAAAGCAGAAAATTAGATTAGCAAAATAGAGCAGACAAGGCAATAACAAATAAATGGACCCAGTAAGCAAACACTAAGAAGTTGGGGAAAGCACTCACAATTTGATAAGAACTGTGGGAAAGCAGACAAATCATCTGGCAAAATTAGATTTAGATTAACTCCTTACAACAAAGGTCAAAATAAGCTCAAAATGGATACATCACCTGATAACTAGACATCATCATATAAATATGTGGGGCAGCTGGGTGGTGCAGTAGGTAGAGTGCCAGATCTGGAGTCTGGAAGCCTCATCTTCCTGAGTTCATATCTGGCCTCAAACACTTACTAGCTGTATGACCTGGGTAAGTCACTTAACCCCCTTTACCTCAATTCCTCATATATACAATAAGCTAGAGAAAGATGTGGCAAACCACTCTGGTATCTTTGTTCAGAAAACCCCAAAGAGGGTCACAGAGTCACACATGAGTGAAAATGACTGAATTACATATTCACATACATATGATATATAATTATATATACTATTTTATGTTCTTTATCATATTATGTATATACTAATATTATATTAACTTCAAACATAATATTAGTTATATGATATATCATGTATTGTGTGCATATCTATATTTACATATACATGTATATATGTATACAAACATGAGATCATGTTCCTTATAGAAGTGATCATAAAGTATACAGATGACACTGATTACATGAAATTGAAAAATGTACACACCAACAGAAACCTAGGATAAGAAGTGAAAATATTAAATGAGAAAAACCTTTATTAATAAATATCTCAGATAAGGGCTTAATATCCAAGATATATAAAAAATTAACATAAATATATAGACCCAAAGATATTGCTCAATTGATACAGGTAGTCAAAGAATATAAACAAACTGTTCTCAAAGAAATGTAAATTACAAATAACCACATGAAACATTGCTATAGATCAGTAATAATAAGGGAAATGCAAATCTTAACAGCTCTAAGCTTTTACCATACAGCTAAGAAACTGCAAATATTTTTTTAAATGGAAAATCAATGTTGAAGGGACCAGTGTTAGAGATGTGAATTCGTTCAACTCTCCTGGAAAGCACCTTGAAATTAATGCTAAACAACAAGATAAAAAAAAAAAACCTAAAATAGCAATAGTGAAAAAAGAAAGAAAAGTCCCATAAATACAAAAATGTAAATAGCACCACTTTTGATGGTAGTAAAAAACTAGAAACAAAATAAATGTCCATCAGTTGAGAAATGACTAAATTCAATATGGTTTATTGCATATATACCTATTTATATCCATATTAGAATGTGGACTCCCTAAGGGCATGGATTTCCCATATTAGAATGTGGACTCCCTAAGGGCATGGATTTCCCATATTAGAATGTGGACTCCCTAAGGGCAGGGATTTTTTTTTCATTATTTTGTTTTTCTTTTGTATCCCTATGGCTTAGCATACTTTCTCTCCCACAGTAAAAAATGCTTGTTGATGGATTAACTGATTGATGAATGTAATAATATTGCTGTACCAAAAGAAATGACACATATAAAGAAATAAGAAAGATATAGAAATAGTTAAATGAATTGATATACAATGAAGCAAGCAGAAACAGGAAAAGAATATCCATAATGGCTTCAGCAATATAAATGTAAATAACAACAACTATATGAAACTGAACATTGTATAATTATAATGACCAAGGTTGGTCCTGAAGAAGAATCCATACACTATATCTCCCTCCTGTCTTTGAAGAGACATAATGTGTGGAATATGGCGTATGCTGTCACATTAGATGGCTTTGTTGAACTGCCTTTTCTTTTTCATTCTTTATTACAACGGATGGCTTCCAGGGAAGGAGAGAGGGGAGGGATGTATTGGAAATAAATATGATATAAAACTTAACAATATCAGTAAAAACAACATTAAAAAAATAAAAACAGTCATCTTGCTGACTTCATGTTATTGTTTCATTTCTACTTCCTCAAAAAAAAAATTTCAGGTACTATGCTATTAGGATCCAAATGTGGTGATTCTGCTGCCACTGAAAATGGGATTGAGTCATCATAAATTAACCATTAACTGCCTCTGCTGGTCATTATCCAGATCTTCCTTAATATAAGAACCCAGGAACTAAGACAACCCCCCCCCCCCCCCATTCACTCTGGCAGCTGAGTCCTTCTTCTGGCACTAGAGGGAGTTCTGGAGAAATGCCAAACTCTCTATGGTTTCCAAAGAATGAAGGCTTTTGTCCCCAACTCTGCCACTGTCTAGAGGGCAGTTATTTGTCTCATTAGTATAAATGGATATAGTCCATATAATTTTATTCAATTAGAATCTTGGGTTTTGAGCCCCCCATCCATCCTGAAAGTTCCACCTTCCTCTCTGTTTTTTCCATATTTCAATGAATCCTAATAATGTGAGCATTGCATGATGGAGTTGATCACACACACAAAAAGAACCATGATTACTCTGTACAATATCTTAATATCTATTCTCAACAAAAGGAATAAAAACAATATTATATCATTCTTAGTAGATCCTCCCATAGAAATTATGGACAATGTTACTGTAATTTTGAGAGAGAATAGAATGTCTTAGAATAATAGCCAACTAACATAGTGTTTACAATGTATCAGGTACTATATTAAGTGTAGAGAGAGTTAATGTCTTAGTAAGAAAGATTGTGTGAGACACAGAGAAAAAGAATGATAAAAACTACTTTTCTGAGAGATTGGATGTAAAAGAGAAAGGGCCTAAAGAAATATTTTGAGAAAATTGAGTTTAACGGTTACTTTGTAAAGTCATTTTTGAGAAATATATTTGATTACCAAATAGGAGCTAAATTGTTGAGCCGTCTCAGTGCCTGGCAAAATTAATAGTTGCAGTTTACCATTAGAGTTGAAGTGATTTTTCTCATATCTTATACATTTAAAAATACTTAAATATCTCATTGCAGTAGTTTTTATTGGTAAGAAATTTTATTGGTAATAAATTATGTGGTCAGTTACATTAATATTTGTTTAAGCCTATGTCCAGTTTTTATAAATTATAGTGTGTGTGTGTGTGTGGGGGGGCTTAGACCTAATTAACTGACAGAGACAATGCATTTTAATAAATGATAAAGATGAGAAAATGAACACAGGAATCATTTGCATTTTTAAGATTTCTTTGATGTGGAAGAAACAAAAGCTGCCCTTTACTTGATCTGCTTTATACAATGAGTATCTTAACAGAAGTGATCCTAGAAAGAAGTCCTTGTTAGGAGAGGGCATACCGGATTGATTGAAATTAGCTTCCCATAGCCCAGGTGATTCCCTAAATGTAAAGACCTGTGGCTCATAGGGATGGATACTCTTTCCCACTAAGATATTCTAGCTCTGGGTTCACATGAACCAAATTCATGTCCTGGGAGAGCCTAACCCCATGGAAGTGAGTCAGAATCCTCTTGACCTCTCTGGTTCATTATGCCTCTATTTTATGAATTCTGGAAGGAAAAAGTCTTTAAGCAAAGCTTAGTAATGGTTCCTGTTGGGGATTTCCCAATAGAAATTAATAAGATCCTGCTGGGAAGGTGTTCAATGCACTATGTAGATTGTGTCTACTTTATTCAAAGGAACTCCTGGAAATGGCTAGATGTACCTGAAGGGACTCAGAGCTTATGAAACATTGGAAGGGACCTGGCACTAGGCAGACTCACCAGAAAGAATGACCACTTACAAAATATATATACTAATATCTTGAAAGAGGGGTAGGTAGTGGGATCAAGAAAGCTCTCTTGGTTCCTTTTTTTTTTTTTTGTAATATCTCTGTTTTTTGTAATATCTCTGTTTAGTAACCCTGTATTCCTGAGATGAGCTTGGTTCCTTTAATGGTTACTTCATTTTGCTTTACCTCACAGAAAAGCAGCATGGTCGACTGGCTAATGAACTAGCCTCAAAACCAGGGGAGAGCTCAGATCAGGTCTTGCCTCTAAAAAGCACATATTGTATGTTGTTGTTTAGTCATGACAAACTCTTCCTGACCCCATTTGGGGTTTTCTTGTCAGAGATATAGGAATGGTTTTTCATTTCCTTTTCCAGCTCACAGACAAGGATTTCACGGATTTCAAAGATATGGAACTGAGGCAAACAGGCTTCAGTGTTCTACCCAGGGTCACACAGCTAGTAAGTGTCTGAGGCCAGATCAGTCTTCTTGACTCCAGGTCCAAGATGCTACCCACTGCACCAGGCACTTAGCCTCCCTGCTTGTTGTATGCCTTTTGGTAAATTCTTATGCCTTTTAGTTTTGTAAAAAGCTCTCTATGACTGTGAATTATGGATTAGCTGTGTTGCTCTATATCAGCTGAAGGAATTTCCACACAAACCAGAAATTTGTTATTCAGAAATTACAAATCTAAATCAGATCCACATGTGTGTATATAAATCTGTATAAGTAAACATTACCAAAAACACATTTGTTAAGGTAAATATAAATTTATATAAATATATTTATTTATGTAAATATAAATTACATTTACCTTGACAAATGTGTTTTTAATTTTTGTTCCCTCTCTGGTCTTGTTGATATGATTGTTTTTTTCCAATCCTTTACACATTTGAATTGAGTCTAAAATGTTCTTGTTACCAATTGCTTCTTCTCAATTCCAAAACTCTGAACAAAGGTTAAGATATACTTCAGAGATCTTCCAACAGGTAGGTTCTCAATTGAGGTTTCAAACTTCCCATAATCCCCTGTGATGGGAAAGTATTTATTATTCTAATATATTCTATTCTGCTAATGCTTTTCAATATTTTTTCAAATGTTTGAAAATCTTTATAATATTTATCATTATTGGTGGTTTATAGGTTACAAACAAAACCTGAAAAAAAAGTTTGGTTTTTCATATAAGGGGTCCAGTCTACACAAGCTACTTATTTGCAAAATTAAGGTATTTTGACTGCTTCAGCTATGAAGTCCTAGCCTGACAGGATTATTGGAATTTCTATCTCTAAAGGCTTGTGTCCAGACCTGCAAACCAATCTTCACATATGGGCCTTTTGCTTGATGGAGTAAAGATAAAATTTTTTCTAGCAATAGTTACACAGGACATGCTGACTCACTAAGAAAGGAAAAGATGTACTGTTAAGTCTCTCTAACATTCACACAGAGAACACTGGTGGCACGTGTTGAAGTTGACTTTGGATTTTTGTGAAGCAGGAGGCCAGCTCTAGGACATTCAGTCATCCAGGAAATGTCATTATCTAAAACAGCATACACTAATGCGACACTAATTATGGAAACTATTACCACGCAAGACTTTAAATGGCAATTATTTTTCCTGTTTTGAAACTGCTTTTATATATAAAATTAAGTCACTAAGGAAAGAGTTTATTAAGGATTTAATTGATTAGCCAATTTATAGAAAAAGGATGAAAAATAGTTTGTACATGTAAAATAATATTAAAAGTTGTAAAGTTATTGCTACAATAATAAATAACAATATCTGGCATTTATAAGGAAGCTCTCCTATTTAATTGCCACAGTGGGATATTGGTTATTTGTTTTTAAAGGAAATCATGAGTATAAAACTAATTCTAGGATACTAAGAGTATTTCAACTGGAAATAATAAGAACAATTGAAATTCTAGGAAGTTGGTTGTTGGCAGAAGTCAAGCATAGAAACGAAATACAGACCATAAGAACAGAAATATAAAGGTCACCATAATCAGCAGTAAGTAAAATTTCACATTATTTTCTGGATAAAAAGAATGACTTCTGTGGTTCTTTGAAATATTTTTTTTTATGCATATCCAGAGTAGGACTTTTTCAGCCTTCCTGATGCTCATTTCCCCCCCCCCATCTTCTTTGTTCTAGCAAATGACTTTGTCCCCTTGTTATCACTGGTGTAGGCTTATATGTTGCAGGAATATTCTTCACTCAGTCACAACCAAAATATATTCATCCCAAGGCGCACTTTGACAAACACTGGACAAGGATAATTTTCTCTGTGAAAGAAATAAGTCCTGAAGAAGGTCTCTTTTCCTCTTTGATGCTGTTGTAATTATGGGTTGTTTACTAATCAGTAAATGATCACACCTTTCCCCAAATAACTGTGTCATTGACATGGAACAATCATATGATGGACTGAATTCTTACACTTGACTCCTGAGTTCACTCCATTCTTTTTTTTTTTTTAAATCTAAGGATCTGACTATACAAATCTGGACTATAAGTGAAAGTCTATCATTGCCATCTCTGTTCTTGTAGGTTCTTGGAGTTTTCCCCCTAAGCTGTTTTGTACCTGAGTAGTTGCATGGTTTTAGCCCCATTAAAATAGGTCTGACACTTCAGCACAAAACAAATTGTGCCTGAAATTGGGACTATTAAAATTCTCCAGTGCCATCAGGAAATCAGCAGTGGCACTGCAAAGAACCCATAAAGAACAAAAAATAAAAACATGTGAAATGTGATGCTCCATTCGCTATGGCATAGCTAACATTTCTAAGCTCCAGAAGCCTGGTTCATATAGTTTTGTGAAATGATAACTTAAAAATCCAAGGTTGGAGCCAGCCAGTTTCAGGACACTTAGGAAGAATTTCTCAGGGAACTAAAAATTTCCTCAATGACAAGTACTGTCTTCTCAATAGTAATCAGTATTCTTTTCTGTGTGTAGGGTATTTACGAACCAATTTAGCCAGGTGGAAGATAATAAACATTTTCATCCTCTGGAAGTTATCAGCTCCAAAAAGTAATCTACAACAGGCAGATGTGTTTTAGCCTACGCATTTCATATTGATTGGGGGTGTGTTGGTCTTTGCTTCTGGCAAAGGCAAATAAGAAACAAGCAGAAAAAGGAGCCAATGTCAATGCCAATTCTCATAGGAGGGAAGAGGCAGAGAACTTCAGTGGCCTGATAAACCACCCTGCTTCTACCATATCCATTACAGCTGACATCACTGAGAACATTCCTAGACCTTCAAATGGCTCCCCCAATGTCCATAACCGATTTACTACAGCTCTCAGCTCTTTCTATGTCTATTATAAACACATTTCATTACAACCAGCCCTCCTCCATCTTAGACACAAAGTTATTGACTTCCTGAAATAACCATAGAAAAAGGACAGATTACATTTGGTGTCAGAGACAACTTTGATGATGCCCAATAAATGTTAAACAACAGCTTCAGCCTCTAGTGAACTGGGATAAGTATACTACTCTCTAGAAATTACATCTTCCCAGGTACCAAGAGACTACTTGGTGAGAGTTTATTCACCTTGCCAGGGTGAATAGCAACTCCCAAAGAGTAGTTCTCTCATTCTGGCTCAGCATAGAATTAGGCAATAATAATAACGTGGTACCTTTAAGTTTCTAAATAGAGCCTCATCTATGGAGAGAGAATACAGCCAAGTGTACTGAGAAATTGGAGATCAGGAACTCCTGAGTTATAAGGCTGACCTAGCTTATTATTGTTTTTGCTTTAGTGTTTTGTTTTATTTTTTTCAGCTAATGATCATATAAAAACATTCATCCATTTCTTTAGGAAGTATATTGTGCAAAGAGCAGCATTCATCACTGGAAAAGATAAAAGGTTAGAGAAGATACAGTCCCTGTCAATATAGGACTTGGGGTCCATCTCAGGGAGGTAGGTGGTGCAGTGGCTAGAGTGGTGGACTTGAAGTCGGGATGATCTGATTTTGAACCCTGCCTTAGAAACTTCTGGTGTGACACCAGGCAAATCACAAATCACCTCTATTGGCCTCAGTTTTCTCATCAATAAAATGAGGATAATAAAAGCACTTGCCTCTCATGGTTGTTCCAAAGGTCAAGTAAGAAAACATACATAAAATGTTTTGCAAATCTTAAAAGTTTTGTACAAATGCTTGCAAATGAACTTATGCAGTTATCTATGTTGCTGTCTTGTTTCGGAAAATAAGACCCCATCATAGATGACTGCATAAGTCCATTTCAGGATTAAAATGCAAAGTGCCTAACTGAAGTTTGAGAGGAAAGATCCCTACCACCTTCATTATCAAATTATATAGTTCTTCTTTATTACTGAATAATTAGACTTCTGAAAGTTTACAATGTAAAGGTTCCAACGGTTCCAAAAGTTTCCTTCCTTCCAACGCCAACAAACAAAGCAAAAGAAAAACAACCAACAACAAACCCAAGGTTTATGTCTAGAAAGTTATAAATGAAAATCATACACTGCAAATATAGCCATAATCCTTATACCGTCTCCACCTTTTCCCCAAGAAGATGTCCTGCCCAAGTAGTTTCTGGTTAATTACAAAGCATCACATATTATGACTGAGAGCTGTGGAGTGAATGGGTCTGATTAAAAACCTCCCCTTTCTGAAAATGACTTTTCCTTAGAGAAAAAATCTCATTTGAACTCGTTTCCTAGGGAAGTCCTCGTTTTAATAAGCTGCTGGCTGATGGAGACAAGGAATCAGAGAGGCACCTCCGCTTGCATGTGTAGACAAGTTTATTATATCAGAACCTTATCTAGGAACCGGGCTCTGTCTGCTGTGAGGTGACTCGGTTCAATTAGACCGAGCTCTCAACTCGGCTTGGAGTTGGAGCCGCAGACTGAGAGTGCAAATGTGGCGAGGTTTCAGACCTGAGCTGTGTGGGTCTGGGAATTGCTCTCCTTGGCAGAACAAACCAGTTGCCCCTGGGGAAGTAAGTCCAGATTCTGTAGCAGCATATCACGCTGACTCAGGAATAAGAAGTGGCAGGCAGTGATGTTTGGGTAGCCTATAATTGCTCTAGTCTGTCCTTCCCAGCAGGTTTTGCTGCATGATACCTCAGGGAACTGTGCTCTGGGCCGATGGCGAAGATGGGAAAACTGGACAAGCTACACATTTTTGGAAAGCTGACTCTTTCGGTACCATGGAGTTTAGCATTCCATCCGGAGTGGGAGGAGGACTTCCAAGGGCTGGGGGAGGGAGCAAATTGCCATATCCAATAAGCAAGCCGAGGGTTTGCATGCTGAAAAAGATTCCGGCTGCGCTCTGGTGGTAGGCGCCTAACCAAGATGGAAAACTAGCCTTTTATTTAACAGCTAGAAAAGATTGCTGCATTCAAACCGAGCTGAATTTGAGATGGGGAAACTGTGTCTGTAAGTTACATTCGATCTCCCTGTATTTTGCAAGTCTATTAGGTGCCTGCATATTTCTCAGGCTTTTAATTATCTTCTGTGCCTACTGTACTATACTACTGAAAACTTATCCATAATTGCCGAGACTATTCTGTAAACGGGATGTTCGTTCTCAACAGGCTATTCCTGCATTGTATTTCTGAATAAATATATATTGGAAAATGCTTCTCCCTATATCCCACAGCTCATTACTGTCATGTCAAACAGCCTGCTCACTTCTAGGGTCTTCACTGAAGAAGTACACCGCCAATTAATTGATCGTAAATAGTTGTCCAAACCTGTCCTACAATAAACTTATTACTCTAAACAATATAAACAAAGAATAATCATCTGATTAAGAGAGGCAGACCAAGTGGATGTGAGGCTTCTAAGGACTGCAATCAATCATCTTGTCTAAAGTACATAATCAAAAGTAATTAGTAACAAGTCCCCACTGTCCTTTTACACACCATTTTAGTGTGGGTGTTTCTCACCGGCACACTATGGTGGGCTGAATGAATGGGAAGATCAACGAAGGAAAAGGCTAAATATAGACCACAGTACTGCTTCAAAGTGCATACCAAAATACAGATTGGCATTGTGGGTAATTTTTGTTACACACTACCTACCGTGGATTGTTTAACTCAAAAGAAAAGTCCTCCACATCTGATTGTCATTTTTTAAAGTTTAATGGAAGAGTGTGTCTTTGAATAATGATATTGCTAGATTATCTAGTACTCAAAGAATTAGTAGGGAGATAAGGACTGAGGCTGAGGAAGTACTAGTCCAGAGAATAAATAAAAAATGGCATCTGTCAAAAAAAAAAAAAAACCTTTCCATATAATTATCCTTTAAAAACACAAGTGATACTAATAAACAATTCAAGATAGCCCATCTTGCCTCCGTAGCCATTTCCCCATTACTGATTTATCATTGTATTTAACTAGGCAAACTGAAAGCTTGCTTGAGGAAACAAACACCTAATTCTATAAACTAATTAATATGTCTGACTGATAGCCACCATCATTGTAGAAGTGAAAGACCATGCTCTGCACTTAAATACTTGCTCTACTTGCTACTTGATAAGAATTTCCTTATTTAAAAGTTTCTTCTCCTTTACTTATTTTTGAGTGTTTGGAATCTTGTCCCCTTCTCGGATATCTTATAGACACATAATCATCTTTGAATCAATTATAAAATTACCTAGGACAAAGACAAAGGAAGGAGTCCTTCAGAATGTTTCTCAGTGATGTCTTCATTCAATTCATTTTGGATCAGGATTTAGTAAAAAGCTCAGGCAAAGCCCTGATGCCACTTATATGCCTCCAAGGGAGGGAAACAGATTCACACTCTTATTTTTGCCACTAAAAATAATCAGGACTTGTTATAAGTACAAATGTTATAGATTCTTATTCAGACACTGATGGACTCTGATATTAGATAAAACCCCCTTCCAAACCACCTTATCACTCTTGAGGGAGATGCCACATTCCAGTCACTTAGGTTTACAACAGTCGTCATCCTCAACTCCACTTCTCAGTCCTCCATTCATTGTTGTTAAATCTATCATATTTTACCTCTACAACATTTCTAGCATATACTACTTTCTCTCTATTCTGCTAACCTAGTTCAAGTAAGGCCTTTGGGTCATTGGGACCAAAAAGATAGAGGACTAGACTCTTTCTTCTATCCCCATAACTTATCAACTCTGCAATTTCAGCTATCTCCATAGTTAGGACATTAAGAATCCTAATGAGGAAATAATCCAATGAACTAAAAGCTGAGAAGGCTGATTTCTAACCTTTAATTCTCTCACTCAGCACTTCTTCCCCCACAACACGACATACTCTGGCAGGACTACACAAACCATCAGGATTACATAGAACTTAACCTCTATCCCTAGTTCCTTCCCATGCTAAGAAATACCAAAAGCTTATTCTGGTTGGGATGGAAGTCTAGAAGTTTCTATGCTGAAACAGAGCTCAGTTAGAGAAGTGAAGAAAAGAGGAAACTAGGTCAAGACATGTGTGTGTGGCACTTCACTAAGCCTGCGGCAAAGAGGCCAGTGTCTAGCTGTGGCCAGTTTTGACTCCTCAGAAATTATTTGAGCTAGGGAATGAGGCCAGTAAAACATGGATTGCCCAGCATGAAAGAAGACAAAAAATTATTTTGAGGTTCAGACTCCAAGGAAACCACAAAGAAGGAGTCAGGAAGTGAGCACCTGGAGAATATTAAAGCAATTGGAGAAAAGATTAAAAATACCATAGATCTCAGACAGATAAAGCAACGGGAAAGATATTAATAATAGAGGGGAGTATAGCCTCTAGATCAGTTAAAAGTGTCCAGACATCTCTTAATAAAAATAAAGAAAAAAAAGAAAATGATGGGCCATCAAAAAAATCAGTTGCCCAATAAGTCAGAGGACCCTTGATTTCTCCAGTGCTTAGAATCACAAAATGCTCTTGAATTATTTAAAATAGAAATAAGAACTGTGAAAGCACATTTGAAATATGATATATACATGAGAAATTATTGTCAGAATAGAAAAACCTGAATTTACAACTGCAAATTTCACTAAAGAAGAGAATGACTAATAGGAAATGTAAATACACAGAAGTAAAAGGCAATCTGAAAGAAGCAAAAAAAACCCAACCCCAATAACATTTAAAAAACATGATTTCCATACAAGCAATACAGATTGATCTTGAAGGCAGGATTTGTAGAAACAACTTAGTAAGTATAGGTTTCTCAGAAGAACACAACAAATCAAAAAACTTGAATATCATCATTTAAGAAATAATACAAGAAAACTTTTTGGAACTTCTTTATATGTCAATCCAAGGAATCCACAAAAAACCCAAAACCAATACTGCCCTAGTTGGAGTCTTCATCACCTCTTGTCTGAATTATTACAAAAGCCTCCTAAGGGACTCCTTTTCTCAAAGTCCATCTCACATTCAACCTCGACACAGTCAACATAGTACAGGTCTGGTCACATTGCTCTTCTACTCAATAAATCCCAATGAGAGTAGGAGAGTTTCTCCTCTAGAGAAAAACACAAACTCTTCTATTAGACTTTTAAAGCCCTTCACAACTTGGCTTCAATCTAGCTTCCTAGTCGTATTATACATTATTCCCTTTTATGAATTCTAGTCCTACCAAACTGGCTTTCTTCCTGTCCTCATATATGGCACTAACTCTGGGTTTCCAGGGCATCTCTCATGTTCCTATTTATGTGTATGCTGTCTTCTCAGAGAAAAGGATCCTCTTCTATCTCAGCCACTTAGTTACTACTCCTTAGGGTAGGGATGATTTTTGCCTTTCTTTATATCTCTAGCATCTAATACAGTGCTTGGCACATAGTGGGAACTAAATAAATTAATGTGGATTGGTTCATTATGTACTTATATTTAAATTATATATGTGTGTGGCCTATACCTATATATGTGTGTATTTAGAGGTATATGGGGTGTTCAGGGAACACCAATACCTTTGGTGGGGTCAGGGGGACTTGCTGAATCCTTTTCAGGGTTACTCATCTACCTCTGATGTCCTCCTTTCACTCAACTTTCACTTGTGGCACCAAGAAGCTATAACATGCACAATGGCCACATTATGGTAAAACCATTCGTACAGACAGGTGAAAACAGATTGAGGGTCAACAACTTGTTGTTCAATGCTCCAAACTCATGAGTAAAATAGAAAGATGTCTACCCCAAGGATGTAAGGACCTCTCCTATAAGAACAGGTGGAGGAGAATAGTTTATTCCAACATCCATGAAATCAGCAGAAGCAGACACTGTAGAGAGCTTAGAGCTTGGTTAAACATTGAAGATACTAACACCATCCACTGCATCATGGGCCATCAACAGTTGTCATAGTTTTTGTTCTGCCACTGGACTCCTTTGACTCTGGAAAAGAAAGTGAGGGTGACAACTCTGTGCAATTCTGCCTCACTTAAACCCAAATCATATGCATGGCAAAGTATTGTCCTGTGGTATCATTGGTCATCCTCAAAAATGAAGGATGAAGATCTTTGTGTTATGCCTCATTTTTTTATATTTCAAATTTCTCATATACAGAATGCCTTATAAAAATATAAATGATAATCAAAAACTTTGTGTAAAAGTGTTTAAGTTATTTTTAAAAACAAAATATTTTAATTCTAATTATGGCTTTATTTTTGTCTGAAACACAACTGTAGTAGACTGGAACAAGTCCTGGACCAGGTCTCAGAAGTTAAGTCTGATAGATCTGGTAAATGCAATGTGGTACATAAACAAGAGCATTAGCTGTAGAGTCAGAAGAATTGGGTTTAAATCATGCCCCAGTTACTTACTGCCCATGTGACTATGGTTTTTTGCTGATGGAAATGGGAGGGTCACTTTTGATGAGCATATATCTACATATATACATATATCTACATATATTTATATCTACCAGAAAAATTTCTCAGATAAGCCACAGAGATGGACATTACATTTCCTTATACAAGTTTAATTTGGCCTGGCCAAATGTCCTGTTGACTCCTAGGTTATCTATTGCCTGAGAACAGTATCCTGCTGACCTTGAATATTTTGTTATGGAACTCTCAAAAGTCATTTCAAACTACTCACAACTGAACATACCAAGGAAGTGAGTGAAGATGGTATTCAAAAATGCCTCCAGAGTAATGATATAGGGCTGAATATTTTGAAATGAATTAACCTTCACCAATCAGTTTTTGGGTCTTCCAAAATTAATGGCTCTTAAGAGAGGAGACATCCTAAAGAAGCTTATCCCTCAGAGTACTGTGGCTCAGTTCTTCTCTCTTTGAGACTTGCTTAAACTGCATAAAATCTTTCTGAAACCAGCCACAAACACCAAGGAGCCCAAACAATCAGAGGCAAACAGTACTTATCCTATTCAAGTGAGAGCAATGGATAGCTCAGAAGCATGACTGTATGATGGACAGTCTAAACATTTTTCCGTCATTTGTCTTTCCAAATCATAAGACAATAGGAAACCAGTCATCCAATAGATCTGCCTTATCACAAGTACCTCTACTTTGTAGCCTCTCCATTATCATTGTCCACCTCTGAAGATGGAGATACTGTTAAGATATCTTTTGTAATAGGTTTTACCCTTGTGGACTCAGGCACTTCTTTTAGAAATTGTGTTTAAATTTTTTTTTCTAATTACATGTAATTTTTCTTGTTAAATTTGCTTTTAACAAGGAACTAGTGTGTATAAAGCCTTAAGTATAAACACTGGTCTTCATTGCAGTATTTAGCAGGTATGTGGTATAACTACATATACCAGGTATAACTGCCTTTGGGGGAAGGCAGAGAGGAGATGCTCTATATAGCAAGTACTAATTAAATTATAATTTCACATTTACATTTTTGACAAAGTTTTATTTCTTTTTTGAGAGAATGTAGAACTGTAAAAAATTTAAACATTTAATTCTTTTTGAGTTTTCTTCTTATTCCCTTTTTTAAGCTTTTCTTAAAATTTGTATTGTATTTCTTCTTGTATTTGAACATCAAATTTTCTATTCAGCTATAATCTTTTCATCAGGAATATTCAAAAATTTTGTATTTCATTAAATATTCATTTTCCCCAAAAAAGATTATACTTATATTTTCTGGGTACATGATTTTTGGTTATAATCCTAGCTTCTTTGCCTTTGGAATATTAGATTACAAGCCTTCTGATTCTGTAATGTAGAAGCTGATAAATCTTGTATTATCTTAACTGGGTCCATGATATTTGAATTGTGTTTTTTAGTTGCTTACAGTATTTTCTCCTTGACTTGAGAGTTCTGGAATTTGACCATACTATTTAGGAGTTTTGATTTTGTGATCGTTTTTAGGAGGTGACTGGTGGATTCTTTCAATTTCTATTTTACTTTCTGAATCTAGCATAATATCAGTTGTATTGATAATTTCCTGAAAGATGATGCTAATCTCTTTTGTCATATCATGGTTTTCAAAGAATCTTAACATTTACAAGTTCAATAATTCTTAAATTATCTCTCAAATTATTTTCTAGGTCAGTCACTTTTCTGATGAGATAGTTCATATTTTCTTCTACTTTTCATTCTTTTGATTTTTTTTGTTGTTGTTGCTAGATGTCTCATGGAATCATTGTCTTCTATTTGACCAATTCTACTTTTTTTTAAATTATATTCTTCAGTAAACTTTTGTGGTTCCTTTTCCAATTGGTCAATTCTACTTTTAAAGAAATTCTTCTCGGACTTCTGGTCAAGATGGTGGCTTAGAGAAAGCTAAAGTTCAGATCTCCGGGAAACCCTTCCCTACCGAACTCAAACTATATGCTCCTAAGGCACCGAAATTCAAAACAAACAACAGCATAGACCCCGGGAATCCTCCTCCTGGACCTGAACCTGGATCAAAAGGTACGGCTCCCCCAAAAGCCAGAACATGAGATCACTTGGACCTAAGGGGTAGGCAGAAGGAAGGCCCCAGGACCCATCTCCCCCAACCCAGAGCGCTGAGTCCAAGGCAGCAGAGGGAACCTCAGAGCCTCAGGGCCAGCTATCCTGAAGGCCCCTTCCTGAAAACAACATGACCCAGTCTAGAGGGCACCCAGACAGCAGGGAAACAGAGAGAGATGGGGGAGCCTGTAGCCCCCTGACAAGATCCTTCCATCTGAGTCTCACTGAAGGTCCCTGCCTCAGGGCATACTCAGTCTGAGGTTAATCCTATCAGGAGCCCTCAGAGCTCCAGGAAGCCACGGTCCCTCCCCCCTCAGAGAGCAGGGTCCTCTGAAACAACAGTAACCCTCAGGGCTGGCAAAAGGGCCTTGGAGCTGAAGGCCCCTTCCTGAAAACAACCTGACCCAGTCAAGGGGGCACCCAGACAGCAGGGAAACAGAGAGAGACAGGAGGAGCCTGTAGCCCCCTGACCAGATCCTTCCATCTGAGTCTCACTGAAGGTCCTTGCCTCAGGGCATACTTAGTCTGAGGTTAATCCTATCACCAGCCCTCAGAGCTCCAGGAAGCCATGGCCCCTCCCCCCTCAGAGAGCAGGGTGCTCTGAAACAACAGTAACCCTCAGGGTTGGCAAAAGGGCCTTGGGAGCCGGCTATTCTGAAGGCCACATCCTGAAAACAACCTGACCCAGTCACGGGGGCACCCAGAAAGGAGGGAAACAGAAAGAGACGGGGGAGCCTGCAGCCCCCTGGCTGGATCCTTCCATCCAAGTCTCAAGGTCCCCACCTCAAAGCATACTCAGTTCAACCAAGAGAAAGTTAATCCTATCAGGAGCCCTCAGAGCTCTAGGAAGCCGCGGCCCCTTCCCCCTCAGAGTGCTGGTTCTCCTGGCCAGCTAAGGCACAGAAACAAACACCTCGAGGAAAGGGCCGAGCCAGGCTCAGAGGGTGGAAGTAAGGCAACAGAGAAGCATCAGGAGGGAACTGAGGAGGGCAGTAACACGGAAACACCAACAATTCCTGGCTTCCCCGGGAAGACAGAACAACAACTGCATAGAATGGATAATCTGCCTAGGGCTAAAACCTCTGAACACCAGACAGAGATAAGAAAAGCTAGTCCTCCCCACTCAGATAGAGATGCCAAACTCCACAGAAGCACAAAAGCCCCAAAATTCCAAGAAAAACAAGAAGAAAGGGGTGACTTTGGACACATTTTATGGAGCAAAAATACAAAATACAGAGCAGATAGAAGAGGAAACACAAGCAAATGCTCTGAAACATTCCAAAGGAAATGGAAACTCTCCACAAACCCATGAAGAATTTGAATCAGAAAGGATCAAAAAGATGGAAGCCTTCTGGGAGGAAAAGTGGGAAATAATGCAAAAGAAATTCACGCATCTACAAAACCAGTTTGACCAAACTGAAAAGCAAAACCAGGCTTTAAAGGTCAGAATTAGGCAACTCGAAGACAAAGAGCAGGTAAAAGAGCAAGAATCAATAAAGCAAAGCCAAAAGATCAAGAAATTAGAAGAGAACATAAAATATCTCACTGACAAGGTGACAGACTTGGGAAATAGAGAAGAGATAATTTAAGAATAATTGGACATCCAGAAAAGCCAGAAATAAACAGCAAACTCGACATCAGGATACAAGATATAATCAAAGAAAACTGCCCAGAGATTCTAGAACAAGGGGGAAATAGAGCTACTTACAGAGCTCACAGAACACCTTCTACACTAAACCCCCAAAAGACAACTCCCAGGAATGTAATTGCCAAATTCCAAAGCTATCAAACAAAAGAAAAAATCCTACAGGAAGCCAGAAAAAGACAATTTAGATACAAAGGAATGCCAATCAGGGTCACACAAGACCTTGCAAGTTCCACTCTGAATGATCGTAAGGCATGGAACATGATTTTCAGAAAGGCAAGAGAGCTGGGTCTTTAACCAAGAATCAGCTATCCAGCAAAACTGACTACATACTTCCAAGGGAAAGTATGGGCATTCAACAAAATAGAAGATTTCCAAGTTTTTGCAAAGAAAAGACCAGAGCTCTGTGGAAAGTTCGATATCAAAAAACAAAGAGCATGGAATACCTGAAAAGGTAAATATGAAGGAAAGGGAAAAGGAGAAAAATGTTATCTTTTTCTTTTACCCAAACTCTCTTCTATAAGGACTACATTTATATCAATCTATGTATACTAACATGTGGGGAAAATGTAATATGTAAATAGGGGGAAAAGAAAGACCAAATAGAATAATCTTTCTCACACAAAGATTCACACGGGAAGGGGAGGGGAAGAAAACTCCTATAAAAAGGAGAGGAAGAGAGTTTTTACTTAAACCTTACTCTCAGGGAATTCAACTCTGAGAGGGAAGAACATCCAGATCCATTGGGATTGTGAATTCTATCTTACCCAAAAAGGGAAGGGAGAAGGGAAAACCAAGGGGGGAGGGGGGAGGGAACACAAAAAAGGGTGGGAAGAAGAGGGGGAAGGAGGAAGGAACAAAAAGGGAGGGACTAGAAAGGGAAACATATCAAGGGAGGGGACAAGGGGGACTGATTTAAAGTAAATCACTGGACTAAAAGGTAGAGCTGAAGAAGAAAGCTTAGAATTAGGGAAGGATATCAAAATGCCAGGGAGTCCATCAGTGACAGTCATAACTTTGAACGTGAATGGGATGAACTCACCCATAAAACGTAGACGAATAGCAGAATGGATTAGAATCCAAAACCCTACCATATGTTGTCTTCAAGAAACACACATGAGGCAGGTAGACACCCACAAGGTTACAATTAAAGGATGGAGTAAGACCTTCTGGGCCTCAACTGACAGAAAGAAGGCAGGAGTTGCAATCATGATATCTGATAAAGCCAAAGCAAAAATAGACCTGATCAAAAGCAATAGGGAAGGTAATTATATTTTGTTAAAAGTGACTTTAGATAATGAGGAAATATCACTAATCAACATGTATGCACCAAATAATATAGCACCCAAATTTCTAATGGAGAAACTAGGAGAATTAAAGGAAGAAATAGACAGTAAAACCATATTAGTGGGAGACTTGAACCAACCATTATCAAATTTAGATAAATCAAATCAAAAAATAAATAAGAAAGAGGTAAAAGAAGTGAATGAAATCTTAGAAAAATTAGAGTTAATAGACATATGGAGAAAAATAAATAGGGATAAAAAGGAATACACCTTCTTCTCAGCACCACATGGCACATTCACAAAGATTGACCATACATTAGGTCACAGAAACATGGCACACAAATGCAGAAAAGCAGAAATAATAAATGCAGCCTTTTCAGATCACAAGGCAATAAAAATAATGATCAGTAATGGTACATGGAAAACCAAATCAAAAATTAATTGGAAATTAAACAATATGATACTCCAAAATCATTTAGTTAGAGAAGAAATTACAGAAACAATTAATAATTTCAACAAGGAAAATGACAATGGCAAGACATTCTTTCAAACCTTTTGGGATGCAGCCAAAGCAGTAATCAGAGGTAAATTCATATCCCTGAGTGCATATATTAACAAACTAGGGAGAGCAGAGATCAATCAATTGGAAATGCAAATAAAAAAACTCGAAAGCAATCAAATTAAAAACCCCCAGCAGAAAACCAAACTAGAAATCCTAAAAATGAAGGGAGAAATTAATAAAATCGAAAGTGATAGAACTATTGATTTAATAAATAAGACAAGAAGCTGGTACTTTGAAAAAACAAACAAAATAGACAAAGTACTGGTCAATCTAATTTAAAAAAGGAAAGAAGAAAAGCAAATTAACAGCATCAAAGATGAAAAGGGGGACATCACCTCCGATGAAGAGGAAATTAAGGCAATCATTAAAAATTACTTTGCCCAATTATATGGCAATTAATACACCAAGTTAGGTGATATGGATGAATATATACAAAAATACAAACTGCCTAGACTAACAGAAGAAGAAATAGAATTCTTAAATAATCCCATATCAGAAAATGAAATCCAACAAGCTATCAAAGAACTTCCTAAGAAAAAATCCCCAGGGCCTGATGGATTCACCAGTGAATTTTATCAAACATTCAGAGAACAGTTAATCCCAATACTATACAAACTATTTGACATAATAAGCAAAGAGGGAGTTCTACCAAACTCCTTTTATGACACAAACATGGTACTAATTCCAAAACCAGGCAGGTCAAAAACAGAGAAAGAAAACTATAGACCAATCTCCCTAATGAATATAGATGTGAAAATCTTAAATAGGATACTAGCAAAAAGACTCCAGCAAGTGATCAGAAGGGTCATCCACCATGATCAAGTAGGATTTATACCAGGGATGCAGGGCTGGTTCAATATTAGGAAAACCATCCACATAATTGACCACATCAATAAGCAAACCAGCAAGAACCACATGATTATCTCAATAGAAGCAGAAAAAGCCTTTGATAAAATACAACACCCATTCATATTAAAAACACTAGAAAGCATAGGAATAGAAGGGTCATTCCTAAAAATAATAAACAGTATATATCTAAAACCATCAGCTAATATCATCTGCAATGGGGACAAACTAGACGCATTCCCAATAAGATCAGGAGTGAAACAAGGAAGCCCATTATCACCTCTACTATTTGACATTGTACTAGAAACACTAGCAGTAGCAATTAGAGAAGAAAAAGAAATTGAAGGCATCAAAATAGGCAAGGAGGAGACCAAGTTATCACTCTTTGCAGATGACATGATGGTCTACTTAAAGAATCCTAGAGATTCAACCAAAAAGCTAATTGAAATAATCAACAACTTTAGCAAAGTTGCAGGATACAAAATAAACCCACATAAGTTATCAGCTTTTCTATACATCTCCAACACAGCTCAGCAGCAAAAACTAGAAAGAGAAATCCCATTCAAAATCACCTTAGACAAAATAAAATACCTAGGAATCTACCTCCTGAGACAAACACAGGAACTATATAAACACAACTACAAAACACTCTCCACACAACTAAAACTAGACTTGAGCAATTGGAAAAACATTAACTGCTCATGGATAGGACGAGCCAATATAATTAAAATGACCATCAAACCCAAACTTATTTATCTATTTAGTGCCATACCCATTGAACTCCCAAAATATTTCTTTACTGATTTAGAAAAAACCTTAACAAAGTTCATTTGGAATAACAAAAGATCAAGGATATCCAGGGAAATAATGAAAAAAAAACACAAATGATGGGGGCCATGCAGTCCCAGACCTTAAACTATATTACAAAGCAGCAGTCATCAAAACAATTTGGTACTGGATAAGAGACAGAAAGGAAGATCAGTGGAATAGACTGGGGGCAAGAGACCTCAGCAAGACAGTGTACAATAAACCCAAAGATCCCAGCTTTGGGGACAAAAATCCACTATTTTATAAAAACTGCTGGGAAAATTGGAAGACAGTGTGGGAGAGATTAGGAATTTATCAACACCTCACACCCTACACCAAGATAAATTCAAAATGGGTGAGTGACTTAAACATAAAGAAGGAAACCATAAGTAAATTGGATAAACACAGAATAGTATATATGTCAAATCTTTGGGAGGGGAAAGACTTTAAAACCAAGCAAGACATAGAAAGAGTCACAAAATGTAAAATAAATAATTTCGACTACATCAAATTAAAAAGCTTTTGTACAAACAAAACCAATGTAACTAAAATCAGAAGTGAAGCAACAAATTGGGTAACAATCTTCATAAAAACCTCTGACAAAGGTTTAATTACTCAAATTTATAAAGAGCTAAATCTATTGTACAAAAATCCAAGCCATTCTCCAATTGATAAATGGACAAGGGACATGGATAGGCAGTTCTCAGATAAAGAAATCAAAACTATTAATAAGCACATGAAGAAGTGTTCTAAATCTCTTATAATCAGAGAGATGCAAATAAAAACAACTCTGAGGTATCACCTCACACCTAGCTGATTAGCTAACATGATAGCAAAGGAAAGTAATGAATGCTGGAAGGGATGTGGCAAAATAGGGACATTAATTCATTGCTGGTGGAGTTGTGAACTGATCCAACCATTCTGGAGGGCAATTTGGAACTATGCTCAAAGGATGATAAAAGAATGTCTACCCTTTGATCCAGCCATAGCACTGCTGGGTCTGTACCCCAAAGAGATAATGGACAAAAAGACTTGTACAAAAATATTCATAGCTGCACTCTTTGTGGTGGCCAAAAATTGGAAAACAAGGGGATGCCCTTCAATTGGGGAATGGCTGAACAAATTGTGGTATATGTTGGTGATGGAATACTATTGTGCTAAAAGGAATAATAAAGTGGAGGAATTCCGTGGAGACTGGAATGACCTCCAGGAAGTGATGCAGAGCGAGAGGAGCAGAACCAGGAGAACCTTGTACACAGAGACTAATACACTGTGGTATAATCGAACGTAATGGACTTCTCCATTAGTGGCGGTGTAATGTCCCTGAACAATCTGCAGGGATCTAGGAGAAAACACTATTCATAAGCAGAGGACAAACTGTGGGAGTAGAAACACGGAGGAAAAGCAACTGCCTGACTACAGCAGTTAAGGGGACATGACAGAGGAGAGACTCTAAATGAACACTCTAATGCAAATACTAACAACATGAGAATGGGTTCGAATCAAGAACACATGTGATACCCAGTGGAATCACAGGTCAGCTATGGGGGGTCAGGGGGGGGGGAGGAAAAGAAAATTATCTTTGTCTTTAATGAATAATGCTTGGAAATGATCAAATAAAATATTATTTTAAAAAAGAAATTCTTCTCTGCAGTTAATTTTTGCACATCTCTTCCCATTTAAAAAATATTTTTTTCTTTAATAGATTTTTCTGCCCATTTTATCATTTGGCCTATTCTAAATTCTATTTTCTTCAGTATATTTTTGTATCTCTTTTACCAGGCTTTTGACTCTTTTTTTTTTAATTCCCTCAATTTTTTTTCTATGTCTCTTATTTGATTTTGAAAACTTTTGAACTCTTCTAGGAATTCATTTTTGGGCCCAAAACTAATTCATCTTTTTCTGTGAGGATTTGGATGTAGTTATTTTGATTTTGTCATCTTCTTCTGAGTTCTCATCTTCCTTGTCATTATAGAAACATTTTATAGTCAGGTTCTTTTTTGTTGTTTACTTATATTTCTTGACTTTCAACTTAATGTTGACTTTGAGCTCTGGCCTGGGGTGGTAGGGGGACTGCCCCAAGTTTCAGATTTTTCTGTGATTTTTCAGAACTAATTTTCAGGGTCTATAAGTTTTCAGTTCTTTGAAGATGATATGATCCAAGGAGAGGTTGTGGTCACTGCTCTTCTGGCCTGTGATCTGGTCTATGACTGAATTCTTTTCCACCCCAGGACTATGACCAATGTCCCCACTACTGTTATATTCCAAGTCCAAAGCCCCCTTTAAGAACTGAGTCCCAAGTACTCTAGCTTATCAGAGTTTCCATACCAGGCTGGCTGTCTTCACTATTTTGGCTTGCAACAAAGATCATGATGGCTTGAATTCCCCAGTCAAATAAGGGTCACCACTAGTACCTGAAACTGAGGAATAACAAAGAATGAAATCACATCCCAGGGCTCTTTCTTGAAATGAGGTTAAAAGAGAGAGCAGGAGGAAGAAGTCCTTCCCCTCTCAAAGGTTTAGTTCATGATCCTACACCATGTAATCTTTACTTTTCAGATGAAGAAAAAAAAAACATTCACAGAAGAGTTTGAGGAAGAAAGAATGTCCATCTCATCAGTTTTAAAACTAAAGTTTATTCTGGTTTTGGAGCCAATCAAAGGATACTATGCCAACCTACATTAGTAGAGAGGAAGAAAGTTTCCATAATAGTCAATCTGGCTATCAATCAATCAAAGGTCCTGTTGTAATATTATATCATAAGACATGATGAAAGGGCCAGTTTCAAAGAAAGACTTGTATCAACTGATGCATAATGAAGGTAGGAGAACCATGAGGTTAATTGACACAATAACAACATTGTAAAGACAAATTACTTTGAAAGTCTTAAGAATTCCAATGCCATGGTCAACCACAGTTCCAAAGGAACAATGATATAACAGTACTTCTCACTGTTCAAATCCCCAAACTGGGCATGTTCAGAAAAAATATATGCCTTGTTCTGTAACCTGGGGACACCTGAATCATCCATATGGCAAATACTATGTCAATGAAGTACCCACATCAACAGAATTGAGTGCTCTGAATTTTTCAGCATCAGAAGCAAATAATACTAAAACCCTGGAACATAATTTCACAATCAATAGGTCCTTTTTAAAAACTTTAACATGCCTTCTTTTTTGTGCCAAATTATTTCTCTCCTTCCTATCCCTCCCCTACTCACTGAGAAGAAAAGAAATTTGATGTCAATTATGCACATAAAATTATGTTAAAGATTTCCATATTTGCCACAAAAAGGTAAGAAAAATAATGAGAGAAAGGTATACTTCAATTTGCTCTCAGAGTTCATCAGTTCTCTTTCTGGAGCTGGACACCATTTGTCATCGTGAGTCCTTTCAAATTGTGTTGGATCATTGTATTGATAAGAGTAACCAAGTTTTTCCCAATTAATATCATTACAATATTGTTGTTATTGTGTACAGTGATGTCCTGGTTCTGCTCACTTCACTTAGAATCAGTTCACATAGGTCCTCCAATATTTTTCCTGAAATTTCTTCCCACATCATGTCTTATGGTACAATAGCAATTCATTAAAATCATGCCACAACTTGTTCAGCTATTTCCCAATTGATGGATAGTCTTCCACAAAAAAGAGCTGCTATAATATTTTTTGTCTATGTAGGCCTTTTTTTCCTTTTTCTTTGGTCTCTTTGGAAGACAAACCTAGTCATAATTATTGCTGGGTCAAAGGGTATGTGCCCAGTTTTATATCCCTTTGGCCATAATTCCAAATTGTCCTCCAGAATGGTTGAATTAGTTCACAACTCCATCAACAATTCATTAGTATACCTCTTTTCCCTTATCAGTACCAGAATCTGTCATTTCTGAGATATGTGAGGCCTTTATAGTTATTTTAATTTATATTTCTCTAATCAATAGTGATTTTGAGTTTTTATATTTAATTGTGACTGGATAGTTTTGATTTTTTCTTCCAAAAACTGCCTGTTTATATCCTTTGACAATTTAAGAATTGAGGAATAGCTTTTATTTTTTATAAAATTGACTCATTCCTTATATATTTGAGAAAAGGCCTTTATTAGAGAAACTTGCTGTAAAAGTTTTTGGTATTATTTCATTGTCTATGGTACCTTTATATCCAAATATAATTAGCCCATTTCTTTTATTAGGTCAGTTTTTCTTTTTGCTTTGTTTGAGATCATGATTGCTAATCCTGAGGTTTGTTTGTTTTTTTTAAATTTCAGCTGAAGCATAATGGATTCTGCTCCATCTCCTTATTTTAACTCTGTATGTGTCTTTCTATTTCAAGTGTATCTCTTATAAATAGTATATTGTTCAAATCTGATTTCTATTCCATTCTGCTATTCAATTCTGTTTCATGGATAATCACATTCATTCATAGTTTTCTAACTATGTATTTCTCTTCATCCTACGTTCTTCTGTTTTTATCCTGTTCTTTTTTATCCTGTCCCCCTCTCAAAAGTTTTTTGCTTCTGACCACTGCTTACCTTGATCCATACTTTCTTGTCATCTCCCTTTCCTTTCTCTTGTACCTTTCTCCTCTTATCTCCCTGTTGGGTAACATAGATTTCTATACCCAACAGAGTGAAACAATTTTGTGAGAGTGAAGTTCAAGTGTTGCCTACTGCAACCCCCTATTTTCCCCTCCACTGTAAAAGATCTTTCTTACATGTCTCTTTTATGTGAGATAATATCCCCTATTTCATTTCTCCCTTCTCCCAGTGCTTGTCTCTTTCTCTCTCCTTCGCTTTTTTTAGAATCATCCCTATATAACTGCCCTCTGTCTATATAGACTGCTTCCAACTGCCCAGTAATGATAAAGCTTTTAGGAGTTATAGATAGCATCTTCCCATATAGGAATGTGGATAGTTTAACATTATTGAATTTCTCATAGTTTATCTTTCATGTTTTCTTTTCTTATCCTTCTCTTGAGCCTTATGTTTGAATGTCAGATTTTCTACTCAGTTCTGGTATTTTTAACAAGAATGCTTGAAAGTTCTGTATTCCATTAAGTATTCATTTCTTCCCTTGAAGGATTACACACAATTTTGGTCAGTAGGTTATCTTTGGTTGTAATTCTGACTCCTTTGCTTTCTAGAATATCATATTATAACCACTCCACTTCTTCAGTGTGGAAGCTGATCAATATTGTGTGATCCTGACTATAGCTCCATGATATTGGAATTGTTTCTTTCTGGCTGCTTGAAATATTTTCTTCTCTTTAGTATGGGTGCTTTGGAATTATGGTTTTATATCACTGGGATTTTTCATTTGGATATCTTCAAGAAATGATTGGTGAGCTTTTTTCCATTTCTATTTTGCCCTTTGACCTAAGATATTGAAGGCAGTTTTCCTTGATAATTTCTTGAAATATGATATATAGGCTTTTTTTAAAACATAGATTTCTTAAATTATCTCTTCTGAATCCATTTTCTAGATAAGTTGTTTTTATGAAAAGATATTTCAAATTTCCTTCAATTTTTCAATCTTTTTACTTTGTTGCATTGTTTCTTGATGTCTCATGGAGTTATAAGCTTCCACTAGCCCAATTCTAACTTTAAGGAATTATTTTCTTTAGTATCTGTTTTTCCATTTGTCTAACTCTGTATTTTAAAAGTTCTTTTCTTCAGGGAACTTTTGTGCCTCTTTTGCCATTAGAGCAATTCTGTTTTTTTGAAGGTTTTATTTTCTTCAGTATTTCTTGTGATTTTGTGATTAATAATCCAATTATTAATTCTCTTCACAATTTTCTTGCACCACTCTAATTTCTTTCCCCAATCAAAACATTTTTGTCATTTTTTTTATCTTCTAAGTATCTAGTCTAACTCCCTCATTTTCCAGAAGATCAGAAAGTTAAAGGAGCATGCCCAAGGTCATAAAGTTAGAAGAGCACCCAAGCTGAATCTCAGTCCTCTCTCTCTCTCCTCTGTACCATGCTGCCTCATTTTAAAAGAAAGAAAGAAATTGAATTATAGAACATAGGAAAACACTTCCTGGTGATATAAGAATCATTCCTGAATTGGCTGGATTGTCAGATAGACAGTGCAAAGTTTTCTGGATGAGATTCATAATCATTCAAAAAGTTTAGCCAAACTATCTGGAGAGGAAAAACCAAGTACGTTAACTCAGACCTACTGCACAGCAGATGATGTCATCAGTTAGTTGGCTCGTCAGTTTATAAACATTGATTAAGCACCCTCCATGTGCCAGACCCTGTGCTTTTATTCTTTCCTGTACCTGGCAACTGTTGTTTTCTTCTGCCTTCCCACAAATTTTGCTCTTTTCAACATTTCCATTATTCTCTCAGTCATTAAAGCTCACAACCACCTTATTATATTCCTCAGCTCCCCAATCATATTCACCCTACATAGATAATTTGTGTCCAAATCCTGTCATTTGTATCCTCACTCTATTTTGAGTATATCTACCCTTTCTCTTCTCATGTAGCCACTACCTTGGTTCCAGCCCTTATCACTGAGATAATAATAGGTAACAGGATGGTCATCCCATAGGATATTTTGGGCAGACTTTGTGCTTGGTCAATGACCTAGCCCCAGAATTAAGCAAGATGAGTGGAGTAGGTTAAATTGCCTTTGTGAAACTGTGCAACACTTTTTATGAAACTTACTGATCTCTGTGAAATAAAGATCTATTTATCTGATTTTTTTCAGTTAATAAGCATTTATTTTTCCTCTTCCCAACCACAATTCCCCCACAATAAAAAAAAAGCAAAACAAAAGCCACACTTTCCATATGGAAGGAAAGCAAACTCCTACATTGTACATGTCCAAAACTGTGTCTCATTCTGCATCTTGAACCCATCACTCTTCTGTCAAGAGGTTTCCTTATCAGTCCTCTAGAATTGTAGTTGGTTATTGTGCTGTCCAGGGTTCTCAAGTCTTTCAAAGTTGCTATTGCAATGTTTTTCTTATTTTATAAATTGTTCTCCTGGTTCTGATTACTTCACTCTCCCTCAGTTCAAACAAGTTTTCTCAGGTACCTCTAAAACTATCCTTTTCTTCTTATGGTGTAATAGTGTTACATTATATCCAAATATAATGATTTGTTTGGCCATTCCTCAATTGATGGAAGGTCTATATTTTGGCATCAGTACTTTTCAGCTAATGCTACATAACTACAAGTCACCTATGAGGTGGTTAGGTGGCAGAATGGATAGAGTAACAGACCTGGAATAAGAAAGATCTGAGTGAAAACCTAAACTCAAACATTCACAGGCTATGTGACCATGGACAAGTCACTTAACCCTGTTGACCTCAGTTTCATTATCTGTAAAATGAACCAGAAAAGGAAATGGCAAACAATTCCAGTATCTCTACCAAGAAAACCCAAATGGGGTCATGAAGAGTCAAAATGACTGGAATGACTAAACAAAAACAAACTACATCATGAAATAGCACAATTTCTGAAGAATTAAGTTGCCAGTCGCCTAATTGATAAAGTGGAAGTCAATGGTAAGCCTGAAGAGGCTGCAGCCTATTACCAACAAAGCACTGGGTAGGCAACCTATCCATCCTTTTTCTTTGCCCATTTCCTTCTTCCTCTGATGCTTTCTTATTAACTAAACTTAATAGAGAGGACACTCAGCCAGCAAATAGGTCATAGTATGGATTCTGTCATTTAGAGTGAACCTTCATCCCATCCTTTTCATGCCCTGTGAAGCTTCTGCTCTGAAACACCTCCAGAAAGGAGACTAATGATACAGCTATGCCAGCAACTTATTAGAGTTGTGAAGGCTTCCCAGAGAACCATTGGTTTCTATAAAAAACAACACCTACAAAACACTGTGTTCTTCACTTTGAGAATCAACATATACCTTTTGGTCGTTATTCCCTAAGGCCAATAGAACTATTTAAACTAGTGTAAATATTAGTTCATTGTTGGAGAAGCTGTGCCTTGCTAGAGAACAATTTGGAATAATTCAAAAAAGTTACTAAATTGAGTAAGATAATATTTCTAAAGTGTTTAGCATGGTATCTGACACATAGTAGGTGCAATATAAATGTATAAATAAATTCTCTTTCCATTCCCTTCCTTTTCCACCCCACCCATTCTAAAGTAAATGACATCCTTTCTCCCCTGGGTTTCTGAGTTCCTCTGTCCCCTAACTCATGGTCAGTAACCTATTTTAGGATTTATCATCTGACTGGCTGAGTTAAAACTCCCTAGGGCTCTAAACCTGAAACAAAATAAGAATGAAAAGACTCTGTTTTAATTTCCCTCCTGGAGACTCTTCGTTTAATGTAAAATAGCCACTGACATCCTGCCTAGAGAATTTTTTAAAAAATGATTTTGTGCAATGCAACTCCTATTCTGGATCTAGAATTCAGAGTCTATTGACCTTTTTCCCCCTTTCCTCAGCAATACATCACTGCACTTATCTCTCTCTCTCTCTCTGACCTCTCTAAGCTTCCTATCTGCTAACAAGTAAACTATAAAAATAGAAAGTTGCACATACTATCAGTCACAATCATGCTATTATGTAGTTTTTTGCTTAACTATGGAGAATTAATTTTATTGGGGAGACTATTTGAGCATTTGTTGGAAAGTTCCTGTAGTGTCAAAATGTAGCAACAGAATCAATTAACTAATTTTTAAACCTCTAAAAAATATAATACTCCTTGCAGAAAGAAACTAATTTCTACCTGCCTCTCTCCCCTAAATTTTAATCTTTACAATAAAGAGGCAAATAGCTGTCCATGGGGCAGTCATACCCTATCTAACTGCTTCTTCCACGTCAAATGAAATTATATTTATAAAGTACTTAGTACAGTGCCTGATCCATAGTATGAATTTTTTAACCCTTACCTTCCATCTTGAAATCAATACTACATATTGGTTCCAAGGCAGAAAAGTAGTAAGAATTAAGTAATTGGGATTAAGTGACTAGCCCACAGTCACACAGCTAGAAAGTAGGAGTTTAATAAAAGCTTGATCCCTTCCCCCTCAGATATTGATCATGGATTCTAGTCTTCCAAGTCAGGTTAAACTTCCTGCTATTTTGTTTTTCTTGGCTTAAACCCTGAACCCCTAATAACATCCCATACTCTTCATTCCGTCAGGCTTGGCCATGTAATCCAAAACCTTATTCGGATTTTCATATGTATTCACGTCTTATAGTCTGACAAGGTACACAGGACTCTGAACTCACTTTGCTCTCAGCACTGACAATACCCATTTCGATTTTTTTTATACAAACTAAAGTCTTGGTTCTATTTATTCCACTGGCTTTGACTGACTTCTGATCCAGATATTTCCTAGACTTCCTTCCAAAGAATCCAAAGACCTGTAAAAACCACACCACAGCAATGAAGTGATTAAGATGGTGAAAATGAGCCTCTACTTTTATTCCAGTTCACTCTGTAGCTAACGTTTCCCCTTCCTGTCAATGTAATTGGCAACCCTTTCTCCCTATCAAAGGCTCACTTCTTTCCTTCACAATTTCCCAATAACCTTACATAATTAATGTGTAATTAACTTAAATGGGTTGTTAAAATTTCTAAAGAAGTATAAAATAGAATTCCTGGGGAAGGGAAAGGGATGAAGCTAATGCAAAATTTATTGAACTTCATTTTATCTGTTATCATAGCTCCAACTTTTACTGTACTTATTGGTGACTTTCAGAAAATGAAAACACACACACAGACACACACACATGCACATTTAACTTCTGTTTTACATCTCAGCAGATTTTTCAAGTTTGCAATAAATGCAACAAGATTTTGTCTGTTGGGGTACAGAATAGCAGAAACAGAGGAGATGCTCATTCAGGAGCAGTTGATGATGCAGTAGATAGAGATCTGTGCCTGGAATTCAGAACTATCTGAGTTCAAATCCAGCCTGAGGCACTAACTGGATGAGTCTGGAAAAGATACAACTGATCTCTGCCTCATCTCCTTGACTATAAAATAAGTGTGATAATAGCAACTACCTTATAGGTATTTTGGGGAGGATCAGATGAGATAATATTTGTTAAAGCACCTGGTGTATAGTAGGTGCTATATAAATCCTTATTCCTTTCCTTCCTTCCCTTCATGATCTTGGAGAAGTAAAATATTATTTATTCCAAGGATTAAAAGAGACTCAGAACAAAAGATTCTGAGAAAGAAAACTTCCAACAGTCTTGCAAATGGCATATGTGGGTTACACACTAGTCCCTCATAAATTACAAGGAATGTTTTTTTTTATAAAGACATTATGACCACTGGGAGCACTCATATTATCCAAGGACTGTTTATCGTTATTACCATTAAAGTCCCTTTTGACTTGATAGGCTCAGTCTTTCCAAGAGAATTTTCCAAACTATTCTTTCCCTGTATCTGATGTTGGATGTCACCTAAGATCCTTCAGAAAATAGGAACTTTGGGGAAAAAAAGAAAATAACCTCTTGTTTTTCATGTAAATACTAGCTGTATAATGTGGATACCCAACCAAATAAACATTTTGTAAATACCTGTTTTGTCCCAGGGACAATATAATTAAATTGATGGGAAATACAATTTCTATAGCACTTATCTTTAGATCAATGATCATAAGATCCTTGATTTATATATGGAAAGACATTAGAGGTGCTAGTCCTCCCTGAATATTCTATACACTCTTATCTTCCTACAATATAGCCTTAATATGTATATTCTGTTTCTGGCAAAAGACTACACCTGGAAAGAAAGATCTTTAATTATCTTTCTTAGAGCCATTTGCCATATAGGCAAGCCAATCTAGATTTTAAAGACATCATAGGAAAAAAAAGTTAGCTCCATTGGGTAGAAAGATTTACAGATTTTACAAGCTGTAAACTCTACTAAACATATGTGTCTACAACCTTCTCTACAGTAGGTGGCATAGATAATCCTTGATAACTTTTTTTTTTAAAAGCAAGATCCTCAGGGCCACTGTTCTCATAAAGAATGACAAAATGCTACAGAAGACTTATTTGGCTTCCAAAGCTGAGGGCCCTGGCCTCTCCTTATGAGAGCTATACTTTTAATGACTCCAAAGACGAGATTGTTATTTGAAAATAAACATTCTAGCCTGAATTAGCAATGTCCTTTTTGTGGAGATTTATATACTTGTTTGCTTTTTTAATATGAACTAGTATTTTTTCTAATTTCTTTTTTTCAAAAGACAAACAAAAACATAGCCCAAAGTAGAATCTATATCCCTGATTTTTTCCCAATAGTTTGATATGGCATATTTAAATGAGCTTGTCCCCAGATCAATATCCTTTTTGGATGCAGATAAACCTTTCTTCACCAGAAAAAAAAAAAGGACCAGAAATCTCTTCTTCCTAATGTGTGATTCCCATCCTCCACTCTGTTGCAATTACAGATACTAGCAAATGATAGTTTCTTTCATCGTCTTAATTTTCTTTGGGAGAAAAAATAAGTCTCTGTCTCTAAGGTCCCTTCCAACTCTAAATCCTATGATCCCTATGATTCTGTGATCTCATCAGATGGAACAGAGATCATTAAAAGACCACTTCTTAAGGAAGTGCATCCATAAATGAACCAACAAGCAGACTTATATGCAACCTCATCTAATCCTTTGTAGGACTGTTTTCAAAGGAAACAGCATCATCCAGAGGAGGCTTTAAAATCTGGGGGGAGAGGGAAGTTATCTAAAGTGCTATTTTAAGCACCATTTTAGGCTTTGAAAATTAATATGGGTCTGGCCATATATGTACCTGCATGTATTAGATATATATTTCTTAATCTCTCTCCACAAAAGTAAAAAAAAATGCATGTAGGTAGCAAGCAAGTACTATTATTACAGATATATTCCGGTATATAAAGAGAAAGAGCAAGCCTATCTATGCTCTATGAGTCTCTGCACTAATTTTAGCTTAATTGTCTTAAAAGCAGTGGGAGGGAGACAAAAGCTTAAAAGGTAAGATATTAAAATATATTAATTTTGGTTTTTTTAAAGTGTGCCAATATTCAGCCACCAGATTTTAAAATCTGCTTCAAGGGATATCAGAAATATTGTCGCTTTCTCTCTAGGGAAAGTGAAAGATTGCATAATTTCTGTTTTGTTTCCAAAAATATCATTGATTGAATAATCTAACCAACTATTCTGAGAGATATGAGAAATGGTCAGAATTGATGGCCTTTAAGGTCTCATCCAACTTTTAAATTCTGTCATTTTGTCAAGGTCTTTATATAGGTCTTTCCTTGACTCCCAGACAATTTTAATGTAAAATTAGCAAGGAAAAAAGATGAAAGATGGTTTAAGGTAGAACTTGGTTTGCAAGGCTGGAATGGCTGAGAATTGTAGCTATTGATGAGGAAAAAAGTAGAGCAAAAACAGGAATTTGGGGCTTTGTGTGCTTCTTTCCATCTCTGTGACTCTTTCTTTCACTCTCTGCCTCTCTTTTTCTCTCTCAGTCTCTCTCTGTTTTTTGGTCATTCCATGAAACTAAAGAGAATTCACTTTATTAGCTTTTTTAGTTTACTTAATATTTTCAGGTTCACCATTTTGTTCATTAGTTAGTTTCATATAATATTGTTATAAGCTGTTATAAATTTTTTAATTCTCCGATTGTAAAAAAATTAATAAATATAAGATGCCCATAGTAGAAAAAATGAAAATTACTATTATTCTAGAAACAAATTATAGCCAGTTCTGAATTGTGCATGAATTAATAAATGATAATCATGACTTAAAAATTTCATTTTAGTTGTTATATTTAAAATCTTCCATTTAAACAAACATTTATTAAATAATCCAAGGTGCTTTGCTAGCCATTGTGAGACCAAGATGAAAATTGACTAGAGAGAAAAGAGAGAAGGCATGACAAGATAGAGGAACATTTTGACTGGAACATGGAATGTGTTGAAAGAGGAGTATTGGTAAATAAGTCTGGGAAATAGATTGGGAACATGTTTTAGAGGGCTTTGAATGCCAAGGAAGAGCTTTATGCCTTGTTCTGTAGCCTATTTTTCTTAACCATCAAAAGTTTTTGAACATGGAAATGACATGGTTACAAGAAAGTATTAGGTAAATTCCACTGGTAGTGGTGTCAATAACAAATTCTTGTTGTCCTTTGTGTTGGAAAAGGACCAAGATGGCATCACTGGATAGTATCTTTTGACTCAAGCATAAATTGGATTTAAGGGAGGCACAGTTGCACAAATCTCAGTCTCACTCTCTCTTCCAGGGTCTTTCAAGTCCAGTGGAAAGACAAAAATCAGGGCAACAGCATCGTCTTAGGATGCAGTGGATGACCTTGGCTTCTTTGTTGTCTAACCAAGCCTTAAGCACCACTGCACTTGCTTCATTCATCTTCATGGTCATTAGAGCAAATTTTTCTCATCTGTCTAGTCTGCTGGGAGAAATCTTGTCGTACTGTCCACAACAAACACTAGTATGAAGGATGTTCTGAAAAGGGAAAGTGAGTAGGAAGTGAAGGCAATGTAGTTACACATCTGGGAAGGATTGTTTGTATTAGCAGAAAAGATTCTGTTGAGCAGCAGCTGCAGGAGATGAAGAGTTAGGAAGGATTCTTATTCCTGTCCTTTGTGGCCCTCACCTTTACAATGTTTTCCCCCTCCAGAAATGACTTTCCCTTCAGTCACTATCCGTGGCTCCCTCCTGGGGGGAGGAAAGTCCTCAAATGTTAGCAGAAAATTCATTCTGAGGCAGTTCAAGCAATCCCTCACTAGGTAGGTAGCTCATGAGTTCTGAACTCATCTTTGGCCAAGGGGAAAACCACATTTATTCTTTTATTTTACTTGGAGAATTTATAAAATATAATAATTAAATATTTTTATCAATGCTAAACAAGATGCAATGAAATATTATTTTATTGATATTAAATATTATTAATTAAATTTAATGTGAAACTAACAATAATAACAACAACTAGCCTTTTAGAGGGGCAGTTAGATGCCATGTTGTAGAGAGCATGAAGACCCATCTTCCAGAGTTCAGAGGAAAACGGAACTCGTCAAGTCCTGAGGGTGTAGGACAACAGAAAATAAAAAGCAAAGGCTATGGGGTAGGCACAGCAGCTGGAGTGGGGTAGAGGAAAGTGGAGGTAAGGAGGATCACAAGAGCATTAGATCTTCTGCATATTAACAATTTTACATAAACACATTTTCAGCACAGATACCACAGAAAAATCAGCCAAGTGACTGATAACAATAGTCAAAAACTGATTGAGGAAAAGTGAACAATTATTTGAAGAGATATTATCCCTTTCAGTAAACAAACACAATAGGTGAGAATGAGTCAGAAGCTTCTGGAGAAGGTGAAGATCACACAAGAAACTCTATAAGGCTCCCTGAAGCAAATAGAGCAAATGGTTCAAAAGGGGGCAGCTGGTTGGCTCAGTGCATTGAGAGTCAGGCCTAGAGACAGGAGGTCCTGGGTTCAAATATGACCTCAGATACTTCCCAGCTGTGTGACCCTGGGCAAGTCACTTAACCTCCATTGCCTAGCCCTTAGCACTCTTCTGCCTTGGAGCCAATATACAGTATTGATTCTAAGACAGAATGTGAGAGTTAAAAATAAAAAAGAACAATCAAAGAAACAAGTGAAAATACTAAGGAAAATTTAGAGAATGTAGACAGCTCTTTAAGAAGAAATCATCAAGTTTAATGAGATACCAGAATGTAAAACAAAAGACTTCATAATTCTCATATCCATAAATTCTATTTAATAGAAATGACAGAATTGGAACACATAGATGTAGAAAGGAAAAATATAGAACAAAATGTTTAAAATAACATTTGAATTTGAAGAACATGTAAGAGTTCTACAAAACAAGAACACTGAAGTTGAAGAAAAGATATGAAGTGATAATCTAAGGACAGTATGTCGTCTGTTTAAAAAAAAAGTTATGCCTAGAGACAAGATGTCCTAGGTTCAAATCTAATCTCAGACACTTCCTAGCTGTGTGACCCTGGACAAGTCACTTTAACCCCCATTGCCTGACCTTTATTGTCATACAGAATTGATTCTAAGGTAAGGGCTTAAAAAAAAAAGTTATGGAAGGGGGGGAAACCCTTGAATTCCAAGGAAATATACATTAAAAAGTTCCTAAATATTGGAAATAAACAGCAAATTTTATTGAGAGAATACATAGAACACCAATAGAAAGAAACCGCAGGTTTAAATAACCAAAAATTTATAATCAAATTCTAAATCTACATGAAGGAAAAAAGGAAATATGAAATTTATTAAGTGACTATTATATTCTAAATGCTTCCTAAATGTTTAACGAAATCAATCCGCACATTAATATTTAGAGGTAGGTGCTATTATTATCTACATTTTACAGTTGAAGTAACCAAAGCTGAGCTTAAATGATTTGCCTAGAATCACATAGCTGGTAAGTATCTAAGGCTGGATTTGAACTCAGGTTTTCCTAACTTTAAGTTTACTACCTGTCTCTGCCAAGAAAATATCTTGTAAGCAGCAAGGAAACACTCTTTATATCTCAAAGAGAAGGAATAAGAATAGTTGAGAATTACTCCTTTATAAAAAAGAAAAGAAAAGAAATCAAAGGTAAAAATTGGAATATAATATTCTTAGGAGCAAAGGGCATTGGCTGGCAGCCTGAAATAACCATCATGCAAAGCTGCCTATAAATATCAAAGAAAATAACTGGGAGTTCAATAAAAGGGGAAATTTTGAATCATTCCTTCAAAAGAACCCAGAGAGGAGTTTTAAAACTGAACAAATAGCAAAAAGCTAAATACTTCCAGATAATAATGAAAGAAATGAAATGTTTGTTTTCAAATGGTTAGGCCATATGACAAGGATCTCAATGTATGGTAGAAGAGTATTTCTGTTGGTTGTTTGATTTTCTTTTTAAAAATTCTTACTCATCAGAAAGCAGAAAAATGGAAAGAAAACATCAGAAAGCTAAAATAAAAATCTTAATAGTGAGATTTAATGGAAAATTTTAATGGAAAAAGTCAGGATAAGAATAGATGGGAAAAGTTAAATAATATTTAGTGAGAAAAATCTCATCCTATTTAGTCAGAGAGGTGGTAAAAATGGATAGAGTGCTGGGTCTGGAATCAGGGAGACTTGAATTCAAATCTGCCTTTAGACATTCGTAATTCCGTGTCATTTATTTCATCTTTGCCTGCCTCAGTTTTCTCAATCATGAAATGGAGATCATAAAAGCACCTACATCCCAAGGCTGTTATGAGGATCAGTTAAGAGACTATGTCTTAGCACAGTGCCTGGCACATCATAGGCTTCTCCATTCCCTTCTAAATGAACAAATCAATATCATCAGTGGTTTAGATAAGAAAGAGGAATGTCTACCAGGTTGGCAGAATATGAAGGGAGAGGCCAAAATGATGACAGACAGCTTAAGATTCAAGAGAAGAGGCAAATGATAGATCTGCCTTCAATATCCACCACCCTGCTCACATCTGGGAATTTGAGAGAGTAGAAACAAAAGTCACTTGGGAGGGAGTCACAGAATGAAGAGGGAGAAGTGGGAATTGAGTTTAGTTAGCTTTAAGGGAATGATGTGGCAACATTATGAGGCAAACTCCAAGGTAAGAAGGGGTGATGCTTGCAATTTACTCTGCTGTTGGGGGTGGGAGGGGGACAATTTATTTCCCTTCATATGAACTAAGGAGGGTGGAAAGGGTTACAATGTGCTACGAATACAAAGTCCAAAATCAAATATCTCTGTTTCGTGGAGTTTAATAATAATTAATACATGCAAATTGAATCGAATTAGGTAGAATGAAGCTGAACACAGGATCTGTTCTCCCTTCCAAATAAAATCTACATAACAATGAACATTTGACTTGGTTACATAACTTTCATTTCACCTATCTTCAGATGAAGGTGCTGTTAAACAATGGAAATATCAGAAAGAGTGGAGCATTACTCTTTTTTATCTGAATATTAATATCTTGAAAAATAATCCCTGAATAATCATGAATTTGTTTTGAAGGAGCAATCCAATTGACCAAAAGTAGAAAGTGTTTTCACACATACACACACACACACACACACACACACACACACACACACACACTCTTGGCCTTATCCATCCCCATACCTGGTTAAAAAGAAATGGCTTCAAAGCACCTATTCTTCTGCATCCTTCAGAAAGTCACTGTCCTGTTAAATCTTTTGAATTCTTCGACACTATGTCCACACTCCCAGGTACATAAACTACAGTGATCTTGATGGTGATACCCTTACCTATATTCAATCTGAGCACTGCAAAGAGAGGTGAAGAGTACCCCATGAAATTGTATTTATTGTTGTTCTTAGGCTCCAGTATTTTTCTCATGCCCAGTGGAAAGTTTTCTAGCTTGCCTCATCTCCATTCAAATATGTGAGTCATCTTTCCACTTACCTATGACTTCTTTACTTTATCTTATTTAATAAATAACAAGAATGTCAATAAAGATATAAACCAAATCTTCCAATGGTGTGTCCAATTGCTCATTGTTGGACAGATTGTTCATTGTTGCACTGTAGAGGCCCAAGAGTTAATGATTATAGATGATATTCAAAACTATGTAACTCAGTGGGCTTTGTCCTCTTTTTAGCTATTTTGCCACTGTACTAAATAGAAAGGGGTCTCCATAGGATTGGAGATCATTTTATATCCTTATTGGTTTCCTGGGCTACCATGACCAAAGATTTCATCACATTGTAGACAACCTAAGGGTCATCAGTTTCTTACCTAAACTTTTGCTCAGATAACAGATCTCATCTATACCTAAAGCTATATGTGAAAAATCTTTCCAGCTTGGTACAACTTGCCAAAGCTCATGCTCTGAAGACATTGGCTTCAGGATCCCAGAGTTCCCATCATGCCATAATGAAATATTCAAGAGGGATTTGTTTTTAGGTTCATATGATAGCATTTGGGGGCATTTCAGAATCAGGTGTCTATGTATAACCATATTATAAACTAATTCGAGGAAAGATCACAATTAATATCAAATTTGAAAGACAATAAAAATGATCAGACAGAAATGTCTATAATTACATGAGCTCTAAACTGACCTATTCAAATTGTTCCTTTTTGATTCGTGAATTCAGTGATACACATTTGATTTCCTATGTAGATATGACTTCCCATGATGCCAATCACATCTTATCCTATACTATTACATTCTCTGAAACACTTGTTCATGAAAATCTTTGTCAGGGCATTTGCTCAATACACATAGTATCTGTATATTGTAATGGAACAAATAGGTTATTCCTTGCTCCCTTTCCGTGAGTGGCCTCCAATTGACTAACCACTTTTGTGGCCATACATGTTTTGATGATATCTTCTACTATTCCACTCCTGTCCATTTCTTCAATAGTTAAAAATATTGGCTCCCATTACGCATTTCTCCATTGCCCAATAATTCACAGACTATGGAATTTCATCACTCACCACCAGCATCCTCATAAAATTGCTGTTTTAAAAAGAGAGGTTTTTAAGTAAAAGCTTGAAGTCATAAAGAACCACTTTTCAGTTCCCTATATGTAATCAGCCTGTTCTATGCCTCACATTGAATTCTAAGCCCAGTTCATTGTCCATCTTCAGTGCCTGCCCAAAACTCATATATGGACAAGCTCTGTGGGTTGGTCATCTCTATGTCAAAAAAAGACAGCTTCTTCTTTCACTTGTTTTTTCTTTTATGGATAGTTATGCTGACTGTGCTTGTATGATTCTATTTCTCAGTTAAGAGACATCGCAGGTCTTGATCTAACCAGTACAATGACACCTATGAATAGAAGAATCTTAAAGACCTCACCATGTCTAGGTAATTCTACTTCCATTTGGACTCTTCATTCAGCATAAGGCTCTCGGCTTAATACTTAGCTGAAAGCTAATATCCAGAGGATCAGTGTACAAAACTATCTATTGCACAAGTTTCTAGCAATCTTGTACAATTCTTGACATTTGCATGGGAAATGCCTAATTAAAGGAGGTGGCTTTTTGCTCTATCTAATCAAATAATTTTTTTTTGAAGTTAGCAAACAATAAGCATGCAGGAACCTTGTGCTCCTTGATTTTTCAGTCAATGGTAAAACTGAAACGATATGGTCTGTGATTGTTTATAGAAGCCAGTCTTTCCTTCTCATGGCTTTATCCAGGATGCTCTTAAAGACAGTGAAGATTATCCTTATAATAATTATCTATAGAGGAGAAAGTATACATATTGGTGGATAGGTATTGGGGATTTTTAGCTAACTTTTTATCAGTAATAATAATATTCATGATTTCTTTACAGTGTTGCCTATTCAGCCACCTGACACAGCATATAGATGCTTTCAATCCCAGTCTCATCTTACAGGTGAGGAAACTGGAGTCCATAGGCATTAAGTGACTTTTCCAGAGGTAGGACTCAAATCTCGTTCCTCTTATCCAAAATGCAGTACTCTTTCAATTATACCACAATTGTTTCAAGTAAAATCTGAGTTATCTTACCAAATGTCTTATGAACTTGTTTTTTACTCAATTTACTTCTTATTTTTTCACGAGGTACAACTACTTAAAGATCCACCATCCATATACAAGGGCTTTATGAACAAATTTATATTCTAAACCACTATCATCCTTAGTTTTGATATCTTTCCACACGGTAAGAAGACCTAGTATTTCTCTATTCTTTTGTCCTCCCTGTGCCAATTAATTTACATTGGTTAAATTTGCTTAGGAAATGTTTATAATCTGTGTTGATACATGTTCCTTTATCCATTTATCCTTTTTTGGTATTAATAATTTTTAAATAGGTCAGGTTGGAACTTTCTTCTTAGCATGTTACATCTTGTCTTTATTCTTTCTTCTATGGTCATCTTTGCTCTAAACAAGTCAATGGTCTGACTAAACGGTCAACTAACTTGAATATTAGTTCTAAATCAGTAACAAGTCTTTTCCTGTCTGTTAGATAAAATTTATTTTATTTCTTGTATTGTTATTCAGTGTTCCCTAAGCCCAGTGCCTTTTGACTGATGTTCATAATCAGTAAATAGGAGGCTTTCTGTGTAGACTCTAAGCATTCGGATTATTTTGTTTCTTGATTCTGAGTTTTGTTTTCAATTACATTTTTCACAGTTCTGTCCTATGGTCTCCTTTAAATTGAAGACTATATGCCATTGGATCTGTGATCATACCAATGAGTCTCCAGTAATGCAGAACACAACCTAGGTTTGCTTAGACTTCCCTTAACATCCTAATCCCTATCCCTCCCTATGTTGCATTGGTGTTGACAGATACTGAGAAATAGAACAGACATGCTGAGAATGAGAACAGAGAGAGATTTGACCAAAGAAATGTAAACAAGTAAGTTTCATTGTGGAGGGAACATACTCACATTTGGGGAGGATCAGTTCTTAACTGTCATGGCGCCATGTTTCAGGGATGGAGCTAAGTCACTTAGGGGAATTCAGCTCTTATATTTATAGGATCACTTGTCTGGCTTGTCACTTGGCTTAACTAGGGTCCAGGTGAGAGCTAACCCAAACACTAGAGGCTGTAGAGATAACTTGGTGCTTTTAAGGTTGAATCATGGTAGAGTTCCTGGTGCCTCACCAAGTACTATGTCTACCCAAGAATTATTATCTTCCTACAAGTATCTTCTTCATGTTCTCTTGACATCATATAAATTGAGCACAAGGGCCAGATCAGGCCATCTTCTCTTTTAATTATACATCTTTTGGAAAATATTCTTTTAGGGACAGGTAGGCGGCACAGTGGATAGAATGCTGGACCTGGACTCAGAGAGACCTGAATTAAAATGTAGCTCCAGATGCTCACTAGCTGGGTGACCCTAGTCAAATCACTTAACCTCTGTTTGCCTCAGTTTCCTCATTTGCAAAATGGAGATGATGATAACACCTATTTCTCAAATTGTTGTGAGAATAAAAGATAATATTTATAAAGTGCTCAGAACACACAGTATCTGTCACATTATAAATACTATATAAGTGTTGCTATTGTTAGTATTGTTCTATCACTTCTGGGATATAATTCTTTGATTATAATATATCACAGCCTGAGCACACCCATCTTTCCAGTGCCCTTTGGATGATTCTCAACTTTAATTTTTTGGAGGCTCTAATATGCCCTGACTCCCAGACATGCCATATCAATGAAAGGATATTGATATAAAATGGGTAGGCCTTTATTTAAGACAGAAGCTTGATACTGATGTAATTAGAAGAATTCTTTTCCCAGCAGGCCCGGATAGAATACATCTCATGGAGCATATCTGGAGCCAAATCCTTTTGGTAACACATTTGTCCTGGTCCTTTTTGATGGCTCCAGTATAAAAGAGTTGACACTTTGAGCAAACTCTGGGTGACTCTCTTGTGTCTGAAGGAAGAGAAAGGCTGGATCAGATCTATGTGAGAGAATTGGCTCTACCCATTCAACAGACTGTTAAAGGAAGCCCCTCTTCCCTGTTGTTCTCCCTCTTCCTCTCTGGAAAGCATAGCAAGTGATTCTTTCTCTTTAGAATCTGAGAATATGGAGTCATGGTGATAATGTGCGGTGGGGGGGAGGAGAAAGAGAGAGGTAGCAAGAGAGAGTCAGGGGAAGAATGAAGGATGGTTGAAGGAACAGGTAGTAATCTTTATTACACCCTAAGAAAAAGTGAACTACTTTCACATAGCAACCAGCATTTGTGCTGGCCTAGGTGAGCATGAGATTGGATATCAAAGTCCAAGTTTCCTTTTTCCCTTTGTGGTTCTTTCCTGATCATGGGTCAAATCAATAAGTCAAATGCACAGGCCCTTAATTTATTAAATTAAATGAATTGAATTGAATTTCCTAAGCATTTAGGTACTATGCTAATTGCTGTAGATGCTAAGAAAGGTGAGGGAAAAGATACTTTCTGACTTCAGGAAAGATTACATTCTAATGGAGAGGAAGAATGTATAAACTATAAAGATACAAAATATAGACAGAATAGATGGAAGGCACTCAGAGAGAGGAAGGCATTAGTAACTGGGGATACCAGTAGATGCCTCCAGGAATGAGTGGGATTCAATGTGAGTCTTTCAAGAAGTCAGGGAAACTTAGAAGGTGAGGGGGCAGAACATCCCAGGCATGGGAAGAGTTAGGGCAAGGCATGGAGGTGGAGTGGCACCTTGGAGGAACTGTAAGTGTGCCCATGTTACTTTAACTCCAAGAGCATGGAGGAGTAAGGTGAGAAAAGACTACAAAATGAGGATTAGGGGCCAGGTTATAAAGGAGTTCTGAAAGTCCAAGGACTTTATATTTGTCTTGGAGATAATAGGGAACCACTGGAGCTCATTGAGTGAGATCCAACCAAGTACATAATTAAAGTACATAATCAAAGTGAGTGGAGGAAGGAGAAGAGGAGAAAATAACTGCTTGGTAATTTGGAAATAAAATATGATACATGTTTTAATTTGAAAGGTCTTATTGAATTCTTCATAGATTTTCTTTATATCTATGTTTTATTCAACAAATATTGGTACAGAAGTTAGTTATCTTTATACCATTCCTTCTGTAGAGTATGTTATGGCTAGAGAAATTATCTGTATATAGCTTATTCATATGTAGTTATTTACATGTTTCCTCCCCTGTTACACTGTGGGATCCTGGAGAGCAGGATCTCTTTTTAACCTTTCTTTGAAATCCGAGCACTTAGCTCAGTGCCTGGCAAATTTGTTTCTGTGGAGTTATATCTAACTCTGTGTGACCCCATGGACTTGTCATGGAAAAGATACTGGAGCAGTGTGTGTGTGTGGTGTGTCATTTCCTCCAGTGTGTCCCCATTTTACAGATGAGGAATTGAGGCAAATAGGAGTTAAGTGATTTGCCCAGGGTGAGCAAGAACTCAGATCTTCCTGACTGTCAGCCTGGTTATCCACTATGCCAGTAGGTGCTTAATCAATGTTTACTTACCAACTGAGTACAAGATAACCAACTATCCTATGCAATGGTGTTTCTTATTGCGTTTGGATACATAATAAAAACCAATTCTGACAATTCCTTTACTTTTTCAAGGAGAATCTATAAACTATTATTCCATAGAGATGCATCTTCTTTTTGCCTTTGTATTTCATTTTAAGCAAAAAATGTTAATACCAATACAAGTCTGACCTCCAGTAATATGTAGACTTGAGTCACCAGACAAAAATATCTCATTTAGTACTAAGATCTTGGATCATTGCATGGCCCAGCAACAGAGGCTGAACCAGCTGGGGAGTGACCATAGAAGCAGCAGAGACAGAGGATAAACCACCTCTGGCCTTTCTCCTATTTAAGGAAGAGAAGATTACTATTAATGACTGATGTATCCAGTGTCTCTTTGCTCATCATCAACATGGAGGACTAGGAACTAAATCATCAAATCACAGTTAGTGAAAGACCCTCAGGTATTGCTTGCTATAAAATCCCCTCCCTACAGGAATGCAAAGTCACCATTCATATCCAGACCACTGCAGTTCATAGTCCCCAGGGAGCTTTCACTGACACCACTATGGTTCTGCTCTGATCAGAGATCTATCTGTCCTTGTTGGAGGAGTGATTCTGGGTCTATAGCAAAGACAAACAATGAGGAATTCAATAGTTTCTTCCCCATGAATTTCCAGAGGAATTTGTGATGTGGGCTGACAGTGGGCAATGAGGGGTAGTAATAGGAACTGGACCCTCATACTCTGAAATCTTGTATTTCTCGCCAGTTAGCACTGGTTAAACATCAACTGCAAAACCTGTAGTTTCAGCATTAGTCAAGTTTGAATTGCAGATCAACCAATTACCCATTCTGGGTACTGGACCTGTAATAGTCTATATTGGGCATCAGCTTTGTGCTTAATCTGTTTTATTAATTGCTCATATTGTTCTTAGAACTGAAAGGCATAATTAATTACTTATAGTGGTCTTGCACTGTACTGCACTCCCTCTCCCAAGTTCTCATTCCATAAGGGCAAGTGAGACCTCTCCCACACTGACAAATGATGACAAGATGAACAATGGGGGAACATGGAACCTTGTACTGGGACCTCTGGCATTCCAGAAGAGCCTTCCAAACTTGAACATGCTTCTTATTCCCTATGACAATGAGTCCCAAAACACATCTACACCTGAATTTGGCCATGCCTGCCTTCTCGGGTTTTCAGGAAAGGTGAAGAATGGGAGATGACAAGTACCCAAACCCTAATAAGTATGCCAACCCTGATCCACAGGGTGTGGAAGCTGGCACTCTACTGCAGACCTGCTACTCCATACTATCAATTCCAAAGAGGTTACTCTAGTAGCCCCTGGGCTTATCCATCAGTTCTAAAGCTACCTGATTAGCCCCCCAGACTATTCCACCAACTATTAGGCAATTATATCATCATAAACCACTTCTTCAAATAAAATTCTTTTCTTGCTTTGGGACTGAATGGATTTGAGTCTCCCATTCTTGGGTGAGACCCTACTACAAACCTAGGTGTGTTTCTCCTACAATATATATGCGTACAGAAATTCTTCTTCCCCTTCGTATTCAACTAGTATAAAAGTTAAACAAGGGGATCCTTTGCATTGCTTTTCTCTTCAGAATACGACTCCTGTAATTTCCTCATAAAAATGTATTTCTAACCTCTGAGTCACTGTCCTTCAATATCTCAAGTAGCACTTTTCAGCCATATTCAGAATTCTGCTTGCCATGAAATCACATTGTGATCATCTGGCCAATGTGGGCTGGAAGACTATCAGAGACAGCTAGACTTATTAGACAGTTTAATTGTAATGAAAAAATAGTCATTAATGAACCTGTGTTCAACTTGAAGGAAGACTGCCAAAGGGCTCTGTTCTATTGCCTTAGATGGTGTACTAATTTATTAAAAAAATCTGTAGGTGCTCCAGAATTGGGAGACTAGCATTCATTGGATGCTAGTCAGGATTCAAAACTCCCTCTTCCTTAATTAGGTACCTGGCCACTGAGTCAGGAAAGCAATTATTTGGTGTCTAAGCTCGGATCTAGTTAGCTTTATCTCTCTATGTCCACAGAACACAACAACACAGTTCACTTTATGTTTTAATTTGAGCTTAGTTGAAAACTATCCACCTAGAAAATGTTCACTTTGGAGAGCCTATTTGTGAGAGTTACAGGCATACGATTCTCACCACTAACAGTACAAACCCATTATTTGACCCTGCTTCTGGCTGCTAGTTTCTTCCAGATCGCAATGTTGTTTGTGTCTGTCAGCGCCACAAGGTGGGTAAAGGTAGGGTCTGCCATTGCTGTTTTGATTAAGGTTTTGTTCATCTTTTGGCCTCAGGCTGAGAGATCTGACCTTTTGAGAAACTGTCAAAAAGAAGAAAAGACTTCAGATGTATTGTTCATGAGACACTAACTTCCCCTTCAGGGTTAGCCCAGGCCGAGAGAGGAACAGCAGTAATCACTTTATTTGGTGCTTTGCTGTTATGCCTCACTTGGTCCTTCAAACATTTCTGTGAAGGCAAGGGGAACAGAAGGAGAGAACATCTCCCACTTCAACCCAAAAGGACTAGGTAGGAATTTCTGATTGTGCAATTTTAAACCATGGATGCCACTCTAGGACTACAAGATTTGAAGCTAGAAGGGTTTTTAGAAATCATTTGAGATGTGAAAACAAACCCAGAGATAAGAAACATCAAGTTGGAACCAAAATTAAAACTAAATCATCTGGCTAGTCACCCTAAGAGCTCTTGCCCCAGAGAACTCTCAGCAGGCCTACCTGGTGGAGGTCACCTTGTCCTGTAAGGGATATTGCTACTGGAGATATGCCTGATGTTGTATATCCACACACTACTGTCTTTATCTGCACAGAACACAAATGCTTTTTCTGTGACATACCATTTTGGATGGTGGTCAGTGCCTCCCTGCTCGTCACTGACTTCAGGGGTGTGTCATGATTGTTCCAAGCCTGATTGGAACCATAATTGGTTCCAAGGTAGAAGATTTGGTAAGGACTAGGCAATGGGGATTAAGTGACTTGCACAGAATCACACAGCTGGGAAGTGTCTGAGGCCAGATTTGAACCTAGGACCCTCCTATCTCTAGGCTTGGCTCTCAATCCACTGAGCCACTCAATCCCACTTGGGTTGGAAGTGGGAGATGTTCTCTCCTTCTGTTCCCCTTGCCTTCACAGAAATGTTTGAAGGACCAAGTGAGGCATAACAGCAAAGCACCAACAGCCTCCTTACCTTCTGTCTTAAAAATCAATCTAAGTATTGACTCTATGGCAGAAAAGTGGTAAGATCTAGGCAACTGGGGTCAATTGTCTTGCCACAACTTGGAAGTTATCTGAAGCCAGATTTGAACCCAGGTGCTTCTGATTCTATGTTGGGCTTTCTATTCACTGAGCCATTTAATTTCCCCTTTATTGCAGTTTTTTTGTAAAAGAGTACTGAGTTATCAATTATGGACGGTCAAAAATGGTATGATTTTCAGTACTGTCTTCTACAGCATTACTGCAGAAGCAGAAAAAGCCATAAAGAACCAAGGATCATTTTCTATCTTTCTTTGTTTTGAGGTTGCCATTGCCAAAGAACTCATTGCCAGTGACAATCCATTATGACCACCATCTTTACTCCATTATCACCTGAGAATGGAACTCTGCCCCTAGAGCTACCTAGGCTTTGACCTTTATTGGATGGTTCTAGGCCTTCACCTAGACATCATTAGCCATAACACTTCTTTCCCCTTTCCAGTCCACCTTTATGTGGTATCTGTTTTCATAGAATATAAGCTCCTTGAGAGCAGGAACTGTCTCATTTTTATTTGTATGCATACACTTAGCACAATGCCAGACACAAACTAAGCACTTAACAAATGTTCTAGCTAGCTATCACCCTTTCAACAATTTATCTCTCAGTCCATCCATCTATTTTTCTATCCATTCATCCATGCACCTATCCATCTATGTCCTAAAAGTCAGCTTC